>NW_026652216.1:0-1283768 GCF_028018845.1 Melospiza georgiana | reverse complement strand
TCATCTCTCACAATGCCAGTACTCAGAATCAAGGCTCTGGTTGATGGGAGCATGTGGCAGTTTGCTTGCATCACCAGAAAAGGAAAAGGTTTTCTGTCCCTGTGTGCAGGACAACTCCAAAGGCCCATTTCAGCCTTCCACCCTGGTGTCCAGGCTCACAGATGACACTGGAAGGGACACTCAGACATAGTGCAAGGCATGGTTACAGGAGGGGTTGGCATTTCTGTCATTAACCTTGGGCTGAATTTGGCCTCCTTTTGCCAGAGAACAATTGCAAGCTTCAGGTCAGTGTGTGAGCTGGCAGTGCTCCAACAGCCTCTGCTGAGCCCCACGTGTGGGGGGAGCCCCTGCCTACAAGAACTGCTCCCTGGGACACTGACAGGACACGCAGGCAGTGCCTTGAGCTCGAGCCTGGCAGCAGAGCTGGGCTTTGTCAGGCTCCCAGCCCTGCCTGGAGCCTGCAGGGCACAAATGCTTTCAGCAGCGAGCCCTGCAGCCTCACCAGAAACTCCATGTCCTCCCTGCCAGCACATGGAGCCAGCTGAGGATCTGCCCAGTGACCGCAGCCGGGGAAGGGGTGGGTGTAGGGAGTAGGGTGGGAGGAGGAGGAGGAGGAGAAGGAGGAAGAGAATGTTCTGAGCTATCACTTACCATTGGCTCAAGGAAAAAAATGTCATCAGAGAACAGCATGGGGTCTTCGTGCACCTTTGCCATCTTCTCCTGGTCCATGCTGCTCAGGAGGGCACTGTGATCTCCACAAAAGCCCTTCACCTTCTCTGTTTCTTTCTCCTCTGGGAAGTTTTCCTGGGAAACCTCTTTGGGTGGCCACAGCAAACACTGCCTGCAGCCCCAGGGAGAGACAAGGCCAGCAGATGGTTTCATGAGCCACAGATTTGCAGAGAGAAGTGTGAGCGCAGGAGAGCAAAGCACCTGGGGAGGAGCAGCAGCAGCAGCTCCCCAGCAAAGGCTGAGCCCAAGCCACGAGGGTCCCAAAGGGATCAGAGGACAACTTGCTGTTCCCTGGCCCAGCAGGGAGTTTCACTCCACCCTTGCAAGCTCAGCAGAGGTTTGCAAAGCCAGCATCCCTCCAGAGAACCTCCTGCCTCAAAGCCTCTGCCACAGCTGAGGGAGAATCAACCAGCCATTTCAAGTGGCTTTTCCTCCCACTGAGCTGCTTGGGGGGGCACAGAAAGATCACAGAGCACCCACTGCAGCATTTCCCTGGCAAGGGGAGACAAAGCTGGCTTGCAGCTACGTGTTACCAGCATCACTCTTTGTTTCTTCCATTTTGGACCTGCCCCGTTCCCGACTCTGCCTTTCACAAGAGCATCCCAGAGCACTTCCACAGGAAATTGATGAATTCAGGCACCGAATCCCTTCGGGGACATTCAAGTTTTTATATGCAAATATGCATGAAAACAGAGGCTCTGAGAGGGGAAGGAACTTTGCTGTGCAGGAGGGAGACAGCAAACTCCTGGAGAGACCTTTTCATGAGCCACAGCATTTTGGATCCCATCTCAGTGCATGGCACTAGAATGTCCTGAGAGGGAAAGGATCCTGCACTATCTTCTCTCACAAAAAATCCTCTCTGCTCTGAGAGCACAAAACCTCTCTGACAGCAGCACAGGGACACACTACCAGCCCGCATGGGCAAGGAGCTTTTGAAGGAACTAAAGGGAAAAAATAGGGTGTATCACCTTTGGAAAGAGGGACTGGCAACTCAGGAAATGTCTAAGGATGTTGCCAGGTCATGTAGAAACAAGATAAGAGAGACAAGAGCCCAATTAGGACCTGAGGAAATCCAGTCATCACAATCAAGCTTTCCTTCCCAAAATGCCATCCCTGGTTGGAGTATAAATGACCTGCAATGCTGAGTGCTGAGCTCCTGAAGCCCAGGGACACACACCCCAGTGCCAGGCATGGTTCACTTGGCCTAAACCACTCAAAAGCACCAACATCCCCTGAGGCCACTCGTTAGTTTCAGTCTTGGGCCTGTATCTCACTGAAATGCATCTTTCAAACCAACCTCCTCTTCTCTTCATTCTCTTCTTCCTCAGTAGCAAAAGCCTTCCACTGGAAGTGGGCTGTGATGTTACTCCTGTTTTCAATGAACAGGGTTCTGTGGCTTGACATGGTGGTGAAAGTCTTGTCAAACTCCACGGAATTTGTGCTCAGCCCAACGTTGACATCTACAGCTTCTCCCTGGAGCTTTGTGTGGATTCTTTCTTCACCTGGAACAAAGCAAAGGGGAGTCTTTGCTCAGCTCACTGGCTGATGGAAGCACAAGGAACAGAGCAAAGCACAGGGCACAGAAGAAAGTGTCCCAGTTTTGCGCTGAAGGAGCAGTTCTGTGGACCACTCCATTGATCACATCCTTCAGCTCTGTGTGTACAGCGTGAGAATGTCCTGGGCACCTCCTAAAACACCTTATTTCTGAGGGTGTTTGTAGAGATTTGGCCCCAAGGGGACAGGATGAACAGGGAGATTGGTCCATGTGCTCCGGTGACCCACTCAGATCACCAGGATTTCTGCATCCAAGTCCTTCAGGTGACAGGGCTGAGGAGCCCTGCTCAGTCCTGCCTTGCCCAGGCTCTCCCCGGGCATCCCAGGAGACTCCTGTCTCTCCTGATCCCTTGGATCCCTTCTTGCTGACCAGCAAATATGCCTGGGGGCAGGTGGGCAGCAAAAGGAGGCCCAGAGGAACAAGTGAAGTGACAGCCCACAGCAGGAGGGGACACAGGTGAGGAAACACAACCAGCCTGGCTCTGCAATGTGACAAACCACTACAGAATGAGCACCATGAAAATCATCTCCCTGTCCAAACCCACAGCCACATCAGACTTTAAATATTTTATATTGTTCTGATCTGAAAAACCAAGCTGGAGCATTTCAAATCAAATAAGAAAGGGACAAAGGAAAGATTAGTGAATACAGAGCAGTTTCTACATTAAGACTGAATGGGATCCCTCAGTCTAGAAATCAAATGGGAGATAGATGTGAGAGGTTTGCAACAGCTTGAACAGCCTGGGAAATGGGGACAGGGAAAAATTCGTTTTGATTTGTCACAAAAAAGGAACCTGAGGGCCTGAAAATGTTGTTAGGCAGAAACTACATCTATGTGTAAGGGCCACATAGAAAAAGGGCCTGTGACAAGCCAGTGGAGAAGCAGCATATGGGACAGAGGTGTGCAAGAAATCCATTGCATTGGAGAGAGTCTGATGGAGACCTTACCTACAGCACTGCCCAGGAATCAAATAAAACTTCACCCAGGCATAGCCACATGGTAGTGGAGAATCAGAGTTCCTCCTTCCTCCACTCAGCAAGTCCCAGCAAAACAGCAGTCAAAAATCTTTGCCTTTCTCAAGCCCCTAAACACCAAGGAGTTCTCAGTTTGCTTTGGGGTAAGGCTGAACAGGGGAGGCACCTCTGGAGGCAATGCAGGGGATGGACAGCAGGGAGCCATGTGCAGAACTGTCCTGTGCCCTGCAGGGCCCAGCACTCACCTGAGCTGCAGCACACGGCCAGGGAGCCGCAATGGGCACCGCTGGCCAGCGGGTGAAATGCCACTGTCACCTGCACGGTGTCACCAGCGCCCAGAGCTCCTGTGGCCGGCACCACGGAGAAAGGACTGCAACACAGAGAGAGGGGTCAGGCCTGGGGACGCCTGGCCATGAGATTCCTGCTGCACTGCAGCTCCCTTGGGCAAGCAGGGAGCAAACCAAGCACAGGCAGCACAAGAGACAGAACAGACAGGATCACAAACAGCCACTGAGCCACTGCTGACAAGATCCAGCCCTCACAAGATCCTGGGGGTTAAAGGGCCTCAGCTCCCCATACTCTGCATCCAGCTCTCTGCAATGAGGCTCAAGGCTCCCACTGCCAGCAATCCCATCAGAGAATGGTTTGTGAAAGCACAGAGAGGGTTCAGAGCTATTTGCATGCACAACTTGACACTGACTGCCTCAGAAATTTCTCTTTTCCTGCTGCCTACAAATCGCATCTCAAGAGATGCAAATGGTAGGGCACTCCCTGTCCTGGGAGATTACAGCCTAGCAATCAGACAGGGAGAAGGAACTTTTCCCTGAAGACCAAAGAATAGTTCCTGTTGGATTTGCAGTGTGCTTCTTTGGTTTATTTTACCTTGAAATCATCGTGATTTAGCCTAAAAAGGGCAACTTTTAGAGGCATTTCAATGAAAGCTGCTCTAAGAAAAGGAGTAATCAAAACTCTGAAAGAGTGCAAATGCAGATTAGAGCAATACAGTGACATGGAAACCCAAAAGGACGAAGCCATTTACAGTCTGAAGGGTCCAATCCCAGCTAAATGAAGCATCATGAGCAGGAGCACATCAAGGAGGCAGAACCAGAGGTGTCTGTGTGTTTACCAGCAATGCAGTCTGGGACTCTGGGCTGTCATGCAGGCTGGTAACTGTTTGCTTGGCCCAGCAGAGAAACTCTGTGCAGTGTGTTGGAAATAATGATGCAGATGCGTTGGTGCACTTTGGATTTAACAGGAGCAATCAGGATTTAGTCACCAGGTAAACAGCTCTTGCCTGACAAACACAAGACTCTGTGCTTTGATGCTCAGGGACAGCTCAGGGGAAATGTGCTTCTGCCCAGCAGCTGCTGGGCTTGGTGCCCTTCTACAGCCCCAGTGAGGAAACAAAAGTTCCTGGCCTTGGTGCTTTGTTGCTGGTCAATCTGTCACATCAAATGTGTTCTGGGGACTTTGCTGATGAATGCATCACACACAAATACAAAGAGAACATCTGGCAAGCTGAACTTTGTTCATGTCAGTAGTGACAGCTGATGAACTCGCTTCAGGTTCTGCTCCTTAAGGACCTCTTGGTGTAATTATGGGCTGACCTGTTCCCATTGCCACTGGTGAGAACATCACTGCTGGCTGATGAAGAAGCCTTGGGCCAGCAATGTTCATGTGCTGGACGTGAGACTTTGGAGGGAGGGGAGGAAAGACAAGGCCCCAGCAGCCCCAGAGCCAGATCAGTGCTCGTGCTCCTGCATCTGCCCCGGGGCTGATGCCAGCACTGCTGCAGCTCTGCTGGGGCTGGGGGGATCAGGGCCTACTGGGGGCAAGGCACAGCATTCTGTTCTTAGTCTTTGGCCAGAAATTTCACTACAATAGAGAAGCTGCCAGTTAGGGGAATCCCTGGCCAGGCTTCAGCACTAGCTTCCATTCCATTCCATTCCATTCCATTCCATTCCATTCCATTCCATTCCATTCCATTCCATTCCATTCCATTCCCTTCCCACTCCTGCCCCATGTTACATGCTCCTGCCTTCAGGTGGCAGGATGGGAATAACATTCCAGGGATGACTTCAGGGCTTGCCTGAGATACAAGGTGTCTTCTTCTTTTCAAATTATCAGGAGAAGAGGATCCAGCCAAGTTCAGGACTCAGCTGTCAGGACTGAAAAACTGAGTGCAAATCAGCCCCTGCATTGCCTCCATCCCTGGGCTCTACCCACCAGACTCCTCTGTTCCTGCTGTAGCAGTCATCTCTCACACACACCTGGCTCCCCAAGACCCAAAGACACAAGCTCCACAGCTAAACTTAACTCTTCTGAATTTCAGCAACACCCCTAAACTGTTCCCTGAGCCCACAGCTAGAAGAGCTGTGAAGGAGACATCCCTGACACTGTAAGAACCAAATTAAAATCGCTGTCAAGAGATGGGCCTGGAAAGCTAAATTTTGGGCTTTTCTCTGTTAATTGTGAGCTGCTCCTTAAGACACTTCTCATCCTGTTAGATCCATCCTCTCAATGAATCACTACTGCACCTGACAGGCAGAAAAATTAGGGTATGGAGGGGGTTTTAAAAGGTTGTTTTCTTCTGCTTTTATAACTAGGTCCATTGACATGTTTGTTTTCTTGTATGGCATCTAAAGACAGGTCCATGTCTCCCAATGGCACCTTGCAACCCCCAGACACTGCTCTTGCTTTGAGCAGTGTGTTTGCTCAGATGATGTCCAGAGGTCCCCTCCAGGACCACTGCAAAGCCACGTGCCTGTGGCCTCCCAGAGAATGGCTCTCTTTGGCTGACAGTGCTGAGGAAGCATTTCAGAAGCTGCTTGTGCTCAGCAGGGTGCAAGCCGGCTCCCAACATGTTCCAGCAGCCTCCAGGAAATCTGGGACACAGAAAGCTCCAAGGCCACTGAAAGCAAGAGCAGATGCCTTCCATCCTGCTCACTTCCAGCCAGGCTGCAGGGCAGCAGATCCGATGCTTGGTTCCTTCTGTAGCTCTTTCCCAACTCCGCTCTCACCCAAAGGTGTTTGCACAGGGACAGATGAGCTGCCTCACCTCTGGGTGCTCAGCTGGTACCGAGCTGCCCGGGCACCGACATTGCGCACCAGCAGAGTCTGCTGGGTGCTGACCTTGACTGGACACTTGGAGAAGTCCAGCTGGGCAGGGAAGTTCAGCACAGCTCGGGCACCAATGGCCCGAATTGGCACAACGATCCTTTCCCTTGCAGTGAGGCACACGAGCTCGTGGCAATAATCCTGCAGGAAAAGAAACTGGCTCAGCACAGGACATTTAGTGCCATCCCCATGGCAGAAGAAAAACCATTTCCTATACCCCTTCAAGGGCATCCATTTACCTATTGCACCCTCACATGAACACTAAGTTCTACTACTATGTCACATTTTAAAGGCACCAGCGCACTTTGCAAAATCTGTCTCAGTGGCATTCAGCTCTTGTGTCACTTGGGTCATACAGATAACAGCCCTAGGCCACCATCATTTTTACTCTAAACTTTAATGATGTTAAAGAATTCCTAAGCCCCTTCGAAGCAACATGGAGCTGGGGAACACAGGACATTGCTCTTTAGGCTTCTATATTCCCACTGTCTGAGAATAGGACAAAGTGTTCAACTGACTCTAAGCACCAAAAGGAAGAGGAGAAAACAGCTGCACCCAAAGACATCCTGCACCTCTGGCCTGGTGCAGAAACATCAGTTGCCTCACAACTCCCCTCTAACTTTGCCTGTCCAACCAAGTCAGGAGAAGAACGGTGCTAAGAGGTAGCAGGATGCTGTTGGAAAGGGCCTCTCTTTGTTTCCCTGCAAGGCTTCCTCCCTTCCATGCCATGCCCTCAACCCTTCTGTATGAACAAGCCTCCAGATCAGAACATGAACCCTCCAGATCCCAGCACTGAGATCAGACTTGCCAGGGCCTCAGCACTGCTGTTCAAACCTCCCCGCAAAAGCACCTTTGGCACGGAATGGGTGCCAGCTGACAGAGCAAGCACAGGGACAGGCATGAAGACAGAGCCCCAGCAGTGTCACTGCCACGGGCTCTGGGCTCACAGCTCTGCCTGCAGCTTGTACCTGCCCTACACCAGCTCCTTCAGGCAGGTGTCCAAGTGCCCTGCAGCTCAGCAACCTCCTGCTGACCAAGGGCACCCAGGGCCCAGTGTGCCTGTGCCAGGCCGGGCTCACGGGCACAGCACATCCTCTGCCCTGGCCCTGCAGCTGTGCCATGCTCACTTGTGCTCTGGGACAGCAAAGCTGCAAGGCTGCACAACAGAGGGGGTGACAAAGCACCGGCTTTGCTCCAGCCCAGGGGCAGGCAGGGAAGCTGTTGGCAGTCCAGGAAGGAGGAAAGCTCTCTGACCTCTTTGTTCCTCTGGTGTTTTTCATCAGAATGAAACCCCTTCCACTGGACCTAGAGATGGCCCAACACCTATCAACACCCCTCTGTCATTTTCATCCTGTTTCCTGTGCATCTTCCCTTGGCAATGCTCAGCAATGTGCAGGGAGGGGAAGCAGAGCCTGTCAGGCCTTGCTGCAGTGCCTGCCAGCAGTGCCAAGGTGTGACTGGCTGCAGGCTGCCTGCCCACGCCTGGGGCCCAGCTCACAGCATGCAATGGGCTGGAGCCAGAGTGCAGGCAAAACAATGGCTGTGGAGATCATTGTGTGCTTTGGCTCCTCCAGCCTCACCCTGTTCTTGCTGGCGGTGAAGCGGATGCGCACAGGGACAGAGGCGCCCGGCGGCACGGCACGGTACGCATCGCTGGAGCTCACCAGCTGGAAGTAAGGTGAGCTCTCCATGGAGACCTTCACCATGTGAAGAAACTGCAGCAAAGATATGAAATTATGATTTTGCCATTTGTGGAAACAGGACGAGAGAAGACCTGTCCATGGCCTGCTAACATCCCTCCCCTGCCCCTTTTCCAAAGCACTTTCAGCTGAGCAGGCACAGGCACATCATTCACAAGGCTGAACTTGAATCCCTTCTCTCTGGCTCCAGCATTTTGGCCAGGGGCAGTAGGGCAGTGCCTGCTGGGAAGGAAGGGCCGAGTAGGTCAGCACCAGCAGGATGGAGACACAGCACCTGAACCAAGTCACCTGCATATTCAACAAGGCCAAAAAAACTGCTGGCTTCTGCCTGCACACAGCCATGGAGTGGTCATGTTCCAGAGGGGGAATGTGCTACCTAAAAGCAAACCAGCCCATTTCTGTGGGGGAAGGAAGAAATTCCCTTCCAGCAGATCAGGTTTGGGTAGGGACCTTCTGGGGATACAGTCAGGCAGGCAGAGCAGCAAGACAGGAGACCAAACACTGTGGTCTTACTGGGAATAAAAGCAAACCTGAAAAGCAAAAGAAGGAATGAACACAGCAAGACAATCCCTAAAACAAGGAGATGGCAAAGAGAATTTAAATGGGCAGTAAAGCAGCAAGCAAGAATCATAAAACCATGAGAGCAACCAGCTTGCCAAAAGTGACAGAAACACAGACAGGCGGTGGCTATTGACCGTGGGGCTTCAGAGGCATTTTCTGCCTGGAGAAACAGGACCAGCACTGACTGACAGTGTGGTTCCAGTATGCAAAGCCAATCTTGGCTCTCCAGGGCTTCCTGCTGCCTGTGCAGGCAAGCTGGGCTGCTGGGCATTCCTGCCTGCAGCCAGCAGGCCAGGTTCGGCCCTCTGGGGTACTACATGCACAGCACACATGCATTTTCTAGCACACTGATCTCATCAACCCCTGAGCACCAAAATGCTCTCCAAAAGTCTAAACCAGGTGATTTGGACTCCCTCCTGTCTCCTCTCACCAGCCCACTCTTGGCACAAGCCTCACTTGAGAAAATGTTTCCCGGACTGACATTCAAATGGTCTCAAGTTTTCCTCTTTACAGTGGAACACAATTGACATTTTTCAACTTTTTCCCTCTCAGCTCTCTTGGGAAACTGCAAAACAATGCCAATTTCTTCAGGTGAAGGTGGAAACCTCCAGGAGCACATGGCTTTGGATGTGCTGTGCTTCTGCAAAGGGAAAGCAGAGCACCGTGTTGCTTTTGGAAAAGCTGAGCAGAGCTGGATGGAGCTGAGCAGGAGCCTCAAGTGGCACCTAAAGGCCTCTCACTGCTTCTGCTCCATCACTCTGATTGCAGGGCTCTTGCAGAACACGGTTCCTGCAGGGCCAATGCCATTAATGAGAAGTGATTCCAGCATAAAGTGCAGAAGGCTTAGCCCCTGAGCTTTGGTTGTGAGCTGCACAAAGGGAGCCAAACTGGCTGAGAGAGGCAGAGATTCCTACCAGGAGCCAAGATTAACCAAGGACACACAGGGTGTGCTATAGAGCCAAGGCAAAACATGAGAGCAGTTAAGAACTGTACAACCCTCAACATTCCAGTCAATCCAGAGCTTTCAAGAGAAGGAAACTCCTTTGGGATAGACACCATCAACGCCTGGCCAAAATCTGGGGACAATTCCCAGCACAGGAAGATTTCCACCATCTTGCAGAAGAAGGTGCTGAGACATTTTCTTCTGCATGTGCTGCAGCAGATAACTTGCTTTGCTGTACACTCAGGGAATGAGAGCACTCTCCTCTTCCAGCACAGCGTTAAAGCTCTGGGTGCCAGCACTTACTTTGTCCTTATTCATGAGAGACAGCACCATTTCCGACACCTCGCGAGCGACGAAGTTCTGAAATACCAGCTCTGGTGGGGAAACCCCAAACCAGCTCTGTTTCGGGGCAGCTGATGGCAGCTGGAGAGGAGAGAGAGCAGGGAGAGCTTCAGCTGCTGGGAGGAAGGTTCATGCAGGAGAATCTTCCACTGATCCCCAGTGAAGTACAGACTCTGGGGGAGCACGTCTGCCCAGCCCACACTGGGCAAACAGTGGCTCACCCACCTCTGCTCTGAGCTCACCCACAGCTGCTGGGCCACACAGAGCAGGCTCAAGCCAAGCTGCTCTTTCGGCATGGATTTCTCCAGGTTTCTTTCTCCAGAATGCCAGGCAGCACTTTCCTAAAACACAGCCCTGTGCCCATGCGGTCACAGAGCTCTGGGGCACTGACTGAGCACTCACGGAGTAAGTAAAACCCATGAATTTACAGGAGACTCCATGGGAAAGGATTTGGGATGTCTTTTACTCTGAGACAGGGAAACCGAGGCCCACACAACTGCAAATATCTTTTTTGCTCTAGAACTTAGACATCAGTAAGAAGAGCACAGGACCAGAGCGGGTGTGAGAGATGAAGTGACATTTGGCTGAAGCCAAAAGGTTATTAAGCAAAAGAATGGAATTTGTTGGTTCTGTGTGTTATTTGTGGTTTGGATTTGTTCAGGTTGGTTTGTTGAGCGTCACAGTGAGAGGGACAGGGTTGAAGACCTGACCAAAAGGAAGGAGGACGAGAAGGGAGCGGACAGAAAAGTTGGTGCTCAGTAGAGAATGGAAGCTCCTGAGTACCCATCCAATGGCAAAGGGCACAGGTACAAAGGGGATACAAAGATTGCCATTTTCTCAGAGGGTGTGTGTGCGCTTGGCTCTCAGGGAGGGAGACATCCCCAGCTCAGCTGAATCCTTACTAAGAAACACTTTTCTTTTGCTTTGATGATTTTGCTCCTTTTCATTGGATTTAAAAGTTAGTGTGTTCCAAAGAGAGGGAAAGGCAAAAATAAAAAGACAAATGAGCTGAAAATAGAAAGACAAGTGAGGTGAATGCTGAATGAGGATAAGTTTCAGTTATTTTCAAAGCAACTTGGGTAAAAGCAGAGTTGGTATCTCCTTTTTCAATGGCCTTTAAATGGGTGCTTTCTTGTCATTACTGCAACCTTATTTCATGCCATTGTAGAGGCACGTCTGGAATGACACAACAACAGCAAATGCTTCTGGAGCTGAGACATTGCTTGGAGAAAACTCTGCCCTGCTTTGTCTGCCTTCTCCAGCCACACTGCTGTCACCGCAGAGACACAAGCAGGTCTCTCTGTGACTTCACAGCAGACACATTCCCTTGAAGGGAGTGGCTGCAGCACACTGTCCCTTAGCTGTGCCCTTCCCTGAGGTGTTCCCAAGGCCCCTCTCCAGGACAATCCTTAACCTGGATTGTGTTCCGTGTCTCTTGCTGCCAATTTCCTGCTCAACAGCCCACCTCAGTCACCTACCCGTTTGGAATGTGCTTTATACCGAGCTAGTCCTGCCAGAAAAGCAGCTTTAAACACACCTCTGAGTAGGCACTGATCCAGACAAAGCACATCCATTCCCCTCTGCCCAGGGCCAGTCCCCTCTACATCTGGCAGCCTGCAAAATCTAACAACCCGTCAGGCTCCAACACATTCTTCCAGCCCAAAGCAGTAATGCAATTTGTTTTGTTCAATCTGAAGTAATTCCTGCAGATCCTTGGCCTTCAAAGGCCAATGCTGCCACTCTGCAGGGAATCCTGGGACCCCGAGCATTTGATGGTGACCACACCAAAGCAAGAGGTGGCTCCTTCAGCAGGAGAATGGCAAAGGGCAATTTTGGGCCTCTGTGTCCCCAGCCTTCCTCCCATTGTTTTAGCAATGGCAGCTGCACTCCAGCACACCCCAGCAGCTTCAGCAGAGGGTATTTGTGTTGGCTTAGTGCAGATCAGGACTCCCAGTCCACCACTCCCAGCACCTTGCAATGACAGCAGGACCTGGACACTGAGGCATTTTGCTGGAGGCAAGCCTGTCACAAACACACACCCTCTTCAAACTTCATGTGAAACAGAAAGGAAAAGAGCAGGAAAAGGCTACCTTTGGGCGAGTCTCACTCCTGTCTAGAGATGGGCCAAGTCTGGGCAGAATACTCCCCCCAGTGCTGGCCTCCTTCTTCCTGCTGAGAAACTTCTCCCTCTGGAACTTACAGGGAAGCAGCTGAAAGGCAAAAGTAAAGCAGCTAGAGCCTCAGAGTTGTGCTTGTTCAGAAAGGCTTTTCTTGAACAAGTGGCACTGGTGAATAACTTGTGATCACAGCCACTAGGACATTCCTGGAAACCCTGGGAGTTTCCTGCTGAAATACTTAGCATCAGGGAATTAATAACACAGAGTGGAACACACAAACTCCAGCCATATGGCTCTGTCCCATTGGCTTCTCCATGACTGGATGGGACATGGTTGGGGATTTCTGCTCTTTGGGCATTTGTTTCCTCTTACGTTTCATTGGATTGAGGCAGTGACCTTTCCAGAGAATGGGGAGGGGCTCTCACAACTGCCTGAACTCCATCCCTGCACAACGCTCAGAACTCACAGCAAGGAGATATCGCTGCTGGATGAGTCCAAGAGATGCAAGAAAGGAACACTGTACCAAGAGTGAGGTGCACAGGAATGTCTCTAGGTTTTAGTTCTCCCTGTTGATTGTTTTCTCTGTCTGGGCTGACAGAGCCATCCACAGAAGAAAACAGAGGCATCTCCTTGACAGAGCCTCAGCAGTGGGGCATCTTCAGCCAAGTGAGCTGCAGACAGCAAGGGACCTTTGTGGCCCTGGCTCCAGCGCTGCCTGCTGGCCTGCATCTGTGCCCACACAGGAGCTGGGAGAGAGCAGCTGCTTTGGAAGCTCTTCCAGCTGGGACCAGCCGTGGCTCTCAAGGCTTTGGGCAGAGTTTGAGCTTCCCCCCCCGCAAAACGCCCAGGTGCCCAAGGGCAGCATGGTCAGAGCAGCACAGGTGAGTGGTGCCCAGCCTGACAGAAGGAATTCCTGTGGCACAGGGAAAGGGACAGAACACATGCTCAGGGCTTCAGCTGTACATTGGTTTCACTTGGCTCTGCTGGCACAGCCAGGCAAGACACAGCTGAAGCATCCCACAGTGTTCCCTACTGCACCAGGACAGCCCCAGCAACAGCAGCACAGCACAAAGGGCTGGGGAGGGGCTCTGCAGCTTCACAGCACTGCTGGACAACAGGGGCAGGGAGAGCAGGCACACCAGGGCAGTGCCAGCCTTAACACAGCCCCAGGGGGTACTCACAGCATTAGGCTTCAGCCCTTCCCTGGACAAAAGACGAGGTGTCGGTGTCTTCTTTGGCAATCCAGACGCCATTTCCAAGGGACGATGTCGCAGGTGAGCGACAATGCCTCAACAAAACTGGAAGGAGCAACAATGGAACTCTGAAAATCCACAACCCAATTCATGGCAGATTCAAGGCATATTCTGGTGCTAAAAATGTTACATTACTTGAAAGTAGCTAAGTGCTTGTTTGGTGTAAGCAGCTAGTATAGTTAGGCCTCTAGTTGGACTTTATTTGAACTCTATGGCTACCTTATGCAATTCAAAGTTAGATCATACTGAAACCTGGAGCTAAAAATCTGAACATTAATAACAGTTCGAACAGACAAAGCTGTAGCTTAAATATTACTCAAAAATAGCTAGAGTGGGCCTCCTCTTCTTTAGGCTAAAGCACCCTTGCTCTCTCAGCTGCTCCTCACAGCTGAGAGACTAATGAGAGACTGGAATGTTATGGCTAATGGCTTAAATATCATTATAAAGGACTTTCTGCCCATTGTGACAAAACCCTATAAAGAAGCTGCGACCACCCAAGCCCACCCTTCCCTGAAAATGCCTCCTGACTGGAACTTGGCACTGTGAGTTAAGCTGCCTAAGGAAACTCGAGACAAGATCAAGGTGACACTATTGTCCCATTAGCTCAGGTCTGGGGAGAAGTAAACAAGGCTGAGGAGAAAAACCTATCCACAACAAAGCCAAACCCAGCAGCTGTCCTGAAAATCAGCTCTGTCTGGGTTCAGGCTGGGGAAGTCACAGCCACAGACTCTTCTGCTGAGGCCAGGTTTGCACACAAACCTCCCAGCAAAGACCTCCGCAGTGCCTCCAGACCCATTCCTGAGGTCTCGCACCAGACGACTGCAGGGCATGCAAGCTAACAGAACAAATCTGAAAATCCAGAACCCAACTCACGGCAGACTCAAAGGATATACGGGTGCTAAAGATTTTATATTATTTGAAAGTAGCAAGAGACAGAGTCCAACTTGCCCCACTCCTGGGAGGTACCTGGACAAGGTATCACCTTGCCCAAATCTGCATTAATCCATTGGAGTCTTACATTTTGCCAGACCTCACCACAGAGAAGACCAGAAGAGGATTTAATGGTAGGCCAATGGGATCCATGGAATGGTGATATTTTCTACTAAGTCTCTCTCTGTCACTCTCTTTATCCTCCCCCCCTTCCCAACCTCCATCCCCCTCCCACTTTTTCTTTTCTTTCTCTCTCTTTCTCCCTCACATTTACTGTTCCATAAAATCCAGACCATTGACTTTGGCATATGGTCTCCTTTGCACCTCAATACAGAGGCATCTCCCTAAAAATTTTAAAACCCAGATGATAAAAACCCACTGAAACTTGAACAGAACTCATTCACCTTTAAGCAGTTTAAGCACTTACCATAAGAAAAAAATGTATAGACTACTATCTTTAGAAAATGTTGCATTTCTTCAGTAAAAAAGCACAATCAGTAGTCACTTTATTGTTCATCCTCTCAGGCGTACATGTCACTGAACTACTGCGCCAGAAGACTGGCATGATCACATCCTCTATTTCCCTTTGGCATTCTCTTTCAGAGCACAGATGAAACAAAACCAAAAAGTTCAACTTTAGTCGGTCTTTACCTTCAAGTGAAATTCAGGACTCCCTAGCAGACACCAGTGTTCTGCACGCTGCGGAGCTTTTCGCAGAGGCCAATGCTCTGCACCTTTAGCAATTCTCTACGCCGACAATTCACCCGGCGAATGGCCCGGTGCAGCCGCCTGCAGGAGCCCGGGCTGCGCACACCCAGCCAGGGCCGCGCTCTCAGGCAGCTGAGGCCGCGCCGCTGTCACAGGCGCTGAGGGCCCGGCCGCGGTTACCGGGCAACCGCGGCGCCGAGTGCGGGGCCGGGCGGGGCCGGGCCGGGCCGCAGGGCTTTGCAAAGGACATTGTCACTGCAGTGACTGACTGCAGTTTGGGGCTTCCCAAGAGTCTTTCTGTAACTAATAAAAGGTTAAAATGTGGTGACAAAGGCACCTATGCCAGGTCTGTACATTGCTCTTTGCAGCACTAGTATCCGACCCTGGCTGGAACAGCAGGAGGGGCTGAGGCAGCAGGGAAGGGGGCTCAGCCTGGAGAAAAGGAGGCTCAGGGGGGACCTTCTGGCTCTGCACAACTCCCTGACAGGAGGGGACAAGAGGCTGCTGCAAGTTCAGGCAGCGCCGGAGCCGCCTGGCTCCCCCTCTCCTCCCCCGCTCCGCCTCTTCCTCCCTCCCTCCTCCTCCTCCTCGTCCTCCTCCGCTCCCGCAGCCCTCGCAGCCCCCGGCAGGGGCGGGGATGGAGCTGGGACAGGTCTGAACGCAGAGAGGCCTGGGGGGATGCCAGGACTGGGAGTGACTGGGCTGTACTGGGATCATCCTGGGAGCAGCTCCTGGGTGACTCAGTTCTACTGGGATCATCCTGGGATCACACTGGCAGTGAGGAGGAGCAGCGCCATGGCTCCAGCACTGGGGCTGAGGGCGCTCCTGGGGGGCCAGGGGCGAGTGGGACCCCCGGCACCGGGACCCTGAACCGCCACTGCCCGCACCGGGACCCCCCTGATCCCCTTAGCCTGCACAGGGACCCCCTGAATCCCCCTGTTCTGGACATCAGGTCCCGCTGCTCCCCTTTTCCCGGCCATCCCATGGCTCCTAGCCTCCAGACTTGGCGTAGGCCTGTCTCTGGGACGACCTGGAACGCCGTGGTCTCCCATTCCTGCCTTTCCCAGGCACACCTTTCTGCAAAAGCAGAGACAGCCTGAACTCCCCCTTTCCGAACATCCCGGGTGTCCCCACTCTGGTCCCCCCTTTTTGGGAAACCCTGGACTCCCCTTTCCTGGGCTCAAGGACCCCGTGGAACTCCCTTCTACCTCTCCACATCCCTGCCCACCCCCCCATTTCGATGACCCTGAGACCCCCCTAGCACCCCCATTCCTGAGAACCCAGACCCCCCTGCATCTCTTCATCGAGCACCAACGCAAACCTTTTCCCAGCCCCCGCCTCTCCCAGCCCCCAGCCCCACCCTCTTCTCTGGCCTGGGACCAGAAGTGCAACTGACTGAAAACAAATGTGACAGAAGAAATAATTTTGCGCCTTTTATTTACTATTGAAATACAATTTCCTCCCTTTCTCACAAATCTCCTCCCAGTGTCATTCAGCAGGGCTGTTAGAAAGTCCTTAATTCTGAGTGGGTGTTCCAAGCTGCAGCTACAAGGAAACAGGGAATGGGGATTTTCCTGCTCCTGGGAAGTTTGACATCCTCAGCTGAGGAGAGGAGGAGGCACCAGAAGGAAAGGGCAGCTGGACTTCATCTTTCCACAGGGAAGAGGGGGGGGGAAATCTCTCATCCTGTCTGCAGCTGCTCCCACAGGGATGTGAGGGCTGATCCTAGAGCCCCAAGGGTCACAGTCAGGGCTGCCCTCAGGGAATGCTCACCTGGTATGGAGGGGCAGTCTGCGAGCACCTGGATCTTGGGGCACCCAGCTGCCCCTCAGGTGTGGAGGTGCCTGAGGAGGGCTGGGATGATGCCAGGGACATCCTGCAGTGACATCCCCTCTGTCCCGCTCTGTGTGAGCTCAGTCCCAAACCTGACCTTGATCCTGGTCTCAGTCTCACTCCACCTTTAGACACACTCAAAGTTCTGTATTTAATCACATCCCAATTCTAAACTTGTATAGCCCCAGACCACAACCCAACCCCAGCCCAAAGCCAATCCCATGTCTAGCCTTAACCCCAATCCCAGCACTAATCCAAATCTCAGCCCCAACTCCAACCCAGCCCCAATTCCAGCCCCTTCCTAAATCCTCAGCCCCAAACCAAATCCCAGGTTCTGCAGTTCTGCGAGTTTGTGGGTGTCTCTGTCCCTCTGACCCCGATGATGTTTGGGTGGGGTCACACCAGGGCTGAGAGGGACAGAGACTGCCCCGACCTCTGCAGGTGTGAGAAGGTCGGAGAGCCCCTCCAGCCCCAAGCACCCTCATCCGTGAGCAGCACCCCTGCCGTGTCCTTTCTCCGGTGACAGCAAAGACATTGCTTTGTGCCCGGGTCTGTGCCGCCAGCCCCGCACAGAGCACTGCTCTGCGGGAACGGGGACACGGGAAACGGTGCCCGTCATGTGTCCCCTTTGTGTTGCTGTGTGTCCTCCCATGTCCGGCTGTGTTCCCCCGGCCAGGGAGCTGCTCTGGCCCGGGATGGCAGGGCCCAGCCGCTGGGCCTCGCCGGCAGCGGGCAAGAGCCGGCCCGGGCTGCGGGACACGGCGGGGCTGCCCGGCTGGAAAGCAGCTCTGGCTCCCGCCAGGGAGCTGTGGGCCGGGGGCTGCCGGCTGTGCGGGAGGAAAGCCGCTGGGCCGGCCCCTAACGCTGCCCCGCAGAAAGGAAGGGGAGGAGGGAGCTGACAAATGAGCTCGGAATGTGGCAGTGCAGAGATGAAGGGACAAGTGCCCTTGGGGGCCGCGGGTCGGGGCCAGCCCTCGGGCACGGCTCCGAGCGGCTCCTGAGCCGGTATGAGGGCTGCCTGTAAGGATTGCAGGCAACAGCCGAGAGCAGCAGCGCCGGCATTGCCAGCCGGGCCCCATGGCCATCTGCCCGTGAGGGCCTTCACAGCCCGTGAGGGCCGCGGGCTCTGCAGCGCGGCTCCTGCTCCCACAGCCGGCCCCGAGCCTCAGGGCTGCCCCGCAGGCGCCGCGGGAGCAGCAGCGGCCTCAGGGCCTGGCCCGGGGCTCGATCTGCTCAGCCCGGGGGCAGAGCCACAGCAGGGGGGAAGGAGCTGAAGGTGCACCAGAGAGCCCGGGGAGAGACAGGATGTGAGACAAGGCTCTGCCCGTAATTTTAACAGTTTTTATTAACCTAATAACTATATACAACTAACTTAGTTATTATATACAAGTAAAAAGTCAAGTTCCTTATGACAGTTGTCACAGGTGTTTCTCGCTTCGGACAAGATGTCCCAGGCCGAGCATTGGGCGCTAAGTCCTTTCCAGCTGGCTGGGGGCTGTTGATGTCTGGCGGGGCTGGAGAGGCTGCTCGAGCCCTGGGGCCCATGAGACCTGTCAAGGAGCTGTGCCTGGCCGGTGCTGTCCTGAGGCAGCAGGGCCTGGGCGGTGAAGGACAAGGGTGAGCCGCCACAGGTGCTGGCCCCAGCGCACCAGGACTCAAGGTCTTGTCCCACACTGGGTATGGCCATTCTCCCACGTAACTCCAGCTCCAAGCTCAGTTGCCCCATGTGCCCGTCCTCCTCCTCCATTCTGCCCCTTCCTTCTTACCCCAGACGCAAAATACCCATGCCACATTGCCCAGCTCACTACACAGAGCCCCACTCATCCCCCAGCTAGCACCCTGCAGATAATCAGCCCCCTGTCGTCACTGACCCCCTTGCCTCGACAGGGCCATGTCTGACGCATCCTGTGTCCTGATCGCCGTGCGATGCTGGTCATTACGGCCCCTCGAGATGTGTCCATCACCGTGCAGCAGGGTCACACTAGGCTGAGGAGGAGAGGGCGACTGGCTGCAATGCAGGCCCCAATCCAGCACCCCCCAATAATCCTCCTATCCCAGGTCTCCCTGGGGACTGAAGGCACAGATTCCTCCTGGATAGTCAGCAATGCTTAAAGCCTCAGTCACCAAGAATGTGTCTCTACCTTCATCACACCTACCTTGTTGTGGTGTACCAGGAGACGCAGCAGCTGCACACTTGTATGTGGGGAAGCCTTGATGTTCTGCATCGTGAAACTGCTGCTTTGATGGTCCCCAGAGATCTGAGGCATACGGGGGACACTGGCACAGAGCAGCGGCCTCCTGTGGGATGGGACAGAGGAGGCTCAGTGCCCAGCCCTGTGGCATGCAGGGCATCACCCTGCTGTGCCAGGGAGGGCACTAGCAGTGCTGCTTGCAGGGGCATGTCCCTGCCAGCTCCTGTCCACCTGCTGCAGGAGCCCCAAGCCCATCCCACCAGGCTTGATCTGCTGGCTCTGTCCCCACAGCAAGGTGTGCTGGCCATGGCAATGGCAGGTCCCTGTGCACAGGACACCAGCTGGCAGGAGCTGCGCTGTCCCAGCTGCAGGGATTGGTTTTGGAAACTCCTTTCACAGGAGGCACACAACTCCCTACCAAGCCTGAGCTCAGACTGAAAACAGACACAGCTCATCAGATGTGCTTTCAGCAACACAGAGAGGTGGGCCAGACAGGGCAGTGCAAGGCAAGGAATGCAAAAGCCCCCAGCCCTGGGGCAAGCACTGGCCCTCCACAGCTGCCTTCTGCTCCCGTACCCTGCCCCGTCCCCCCAGGCTCCTCTGCCCCAGCCCAGGTGCAGAGCCCTCCTTGCTGTGTCAGGGCTACCCTGCACCCCAGGCGCGGGGAATGTGTCCTCAGAGCCCTTACCTTTGGCTGGGCGGTGGCTCCTTGCTAGGGGGCATCGGCTGCAAATACGGGAGTTTTTTGGGGTACCTGGGGAGGGCAGGAGTCACAGGTGCGTGGCAGGGGACAACGAACCTGTTCCTGTTGGAGGCAGCACCCCCAAAGCCATGGGATTGTAGCCCATGGCATCCCGCTGCCTGTAGCCCTTGGGATGAGCCCCCACCGGCCCTGCTGATGGGCAGGGCTGCAGAGGGGGCTCCCCACATCAGCCCCTCCCAAGCAGACACTGTCACCCCTGTGCCCAGCACAGCGGGTCACCGCTGGCACCCATCTCTCTCCATGCCAGCCCCGCTGCCCCCGATGCACGGGTGCTACTCACTGGCCAGGAACCTGCACGCTGAGCATGCAGTCACAGGACAGGCACGTGAAAGGGACTGGCAGCTGCCTAAGGAGGGTGAGGGAAGAGGGCCGGCTGAGCTCCTGGGGCCACAGGCCTGCAGCACACAGGCAGCAGCTCCCTGCAGCAGCCAGCTGCTGGGCAGGTCACTGCACAGGGTCACGGCCATTGCAGGGTGAACCACGGGCTGTTGAGCCTGTTTCTCCCCATCCCCAAGGTGCTGGCTGATGCCAGGTGAAGGGCACAGGGCCCCATGCCACCATCTCAAGCAGCCCCTGCAGTGCTTTCAGCCCCTCTCTGGCACCAAAGTCCCCCCGTGTGCATAGCCAGGAGGGCAGGGCATGGCCCAGCTCAGGGACATAGTGTGTGACAGCCCTGCCTGGGAGGAGCAGTTGCCATCTCTGTTCCCAAAGCCATCAGAATCTCCATCGCACTCACTTCTTAATCCCAGCGGCGTTTTCATGCAACAGCCTATCCTCGACTTCCTCCATGTTCCTGTTCCAGGAGTCCTCCAGGTGTTTACGGAAAGTCTTCAGCTCCAGGCGATCCAGCTGTGAACAGGTGCACAGCCTCAGCCAGCTGCTCCAGGATGTGACATGGAGCTCTCCAGGGAAAAGCCTGGAGGGGGATCCTCAGAGGGATGCTGCCGCAGGCTGTCAAGTCCCAAAGGTGCCAGTTCCTCATGGTGGGGACGAAATACCCCTCACCTTGTCTTCAATTGCATTGCTGAACTGCTGCTGCATATTGTTCCAGTGCTGCTCCTGGCCTGAAATCTGGCTCTGCAACTCCTGCATGCTCTCATCCAGCTCCTCCACGTTCTCTTCAAACTGGCTGCAATTGACTTTGCTGTCCAAGGCAGCTTTTTCCGCCTTCTAGCAGAGGGGAACGGCAGGAGAGCGGCGGGGAAAGGGATGAGGAATGCCAGGCAGGGCCAGCGTGTGAGGGGCAGAGGGAGGAGTGCTTCCTCCAGGCCATCATGCCCCTTTCAGGCTGCTGTGGCCCCATGTGCCCCATCACCCTGGTGAGCTTGGTCCCACCATGTGAAGGGTGAGGGACCCCATGAGCTCAGGAAATTCCCCCTCCCAAGGGGACAATTTCTGCCACCCAGCCCCCAAGGGACAAGGGGCATTTGTCACCCTGCCTGGGAAGCCCTGGGCTGGCCCAGAGGCCCCTTAGACTGTACCATGTCCATGGCTGCCATCATGTCCTGCTGATCTGCTTTGTCCTTCTGCAGCTTCTCCAGAGACTGGGACAACATCTTTCAGCACAGAAAGGAACCCATGACACCACAGCAAGGTTGGGGCACACCCCAGCATGTAGGAGCACACTCCTCTCCCCCTGTCTGCACACACTCTGTCCCTGATTTGTCACAAGCCTTCTGCCCAGTTGGGTCTGTCAGAGACGAGCAAAATGGACGACAAACAGGGTGAACAAAAGGGTGATAGAAGCAATGAGCAAAGCAATGATAAAAAGGACGAGCAGCCAGCAGGCTCCTTCTCCTTCCACATCCCTTGCAGGACTGAGGCCCTCCTCAACACAACTCCTGTTGCCAGGCAATGCACCCCACTCCACTCCTGGGAGCCAGTGGGGCCCATGAAGTCATAGATTAATGGAGCCTTGGAATGGCATGGGCTGGAAGGGACCTAAAAGATCATCTCGTTTCACCCCCTGTCAGGGACAGGTAAAGGAACATTTTCCACTAGACGTGGTTGCGGCAAGATCCCATCTAAGCTGGTCTTGGACACTTCCAGGAATGGGGCAGGCTCTGTTAAGGCATCACCATGCTCACAAGGAAGAATTTCTTCCCAATATCCCACCTATCTCTCCCCTCTGTCATTGTGACGCCATTTCCATGCCAAGCCCTTGTACAAAGTCCACCTCCAGCCCTTTTATAGTCCTTTTAATTGCCATAAAGTGCTCAAAGTTCTCCCAGGAGAGTACAGCCACATTGCTTTTCTTTTGATCAGTTTAAGATGTGCGTCACATCTGAGCCAGTTCCCCCACTGCTGCAAACCCTCAGCCTGGTTTGGAGCATCCATTGGGATCAGCCTTTGCCAGGGGGGCTGTGCATGAGCCCCTGGCTGAGCTATGGGGTTGTTGGGGCACAGAATCCTTTCTTCTCAGGAGTTCGGGCAAAAAGTCTCTGTGGGTGAAGCCTTTGGACATTTTCCTCCAAGTCAGGTTTTATGTCAGCTTGACAGTCCATAAAGAAGTCAATGACATAATTTCTCCTGCCAATGTCCCCAAGACTGTTGGGGAAGACAGATCAAGTTCTTCCCTTCAATACCTGCCATTTACTAAACGTTTTACTTTAGGTGTCCACAGAGCCCCATAATTACCTTGGGCCGCCTTGATTTGTTACTGAGCTCTCAAGGTAGCGCTGACTCTTCCATTAACTGCCACTTTTGCAAAATTTGCTCCGCTTTCAGCGAGGTTTTATTGTCCCCTGGGGAATGGCCTGGGGTGACAGGGACAGGGACAACCATCCCAAGCCCCTCCCAAGCATCCCCCAGGGCGAGAGGCACAGAGACCCCTTGAGCATCTCCTGGGCACTGGACAAAATAAACTTGGCAGAAATCAAACTTAACTCTGCATAAATCACTTTGAAGAATATTTGCTCTTCCCACAAGTAACTTGTGATGGAAATGCAAACAAATCCCAAATATGAATAAACTGACAATCCAAGCAGTGATGTGGCAATTCCAAGTTTCATTGGTTCCTGCACAGCTCCACCTCAGCTGCTGGCAGGTTCTGATAGAAGAAAAGAGAAAATTTGGCCCAATACAGATTATTAAAAGGAAGGGGAAGCTCTGTGTAGCTGTCACAAAGGTGACAGGGATCAAGAGAAAAATGCTTCTCACATTTGGCAAAGAACCCAAGCCTGGGAATTCAGGAGATATGCAGGAATTTAGGTACTTGAGCTGGGCTTCTTGTAGGACTTTCAGCAGCCTTATGTTCCTCACCGTGGGGTGAATGAACCTTGTCAGTCTCGCTGGTAACATTTGCTCCCTTTCCTCCAATGATTTTAACACACTTTTCAAGGAAGGACAACAAAATATTTTCTTTTCACTGGCCACCCACAACAGCCATTTTCCTCATCAGTTCTCCCATAAGTTGCTCAGAGGAAGCTGTGTCCAAGTTTCCAAGAGTTCCTCCAGAGAGAACCACAACCTCCTCAGAGGACGGGAACCATGCTGTTGTCAAAGGCACCTGGGGACAGACAACAGTGCCCTGAACTCACTGTGCCAAAATCATGTCGCAATCTGGTTAAGAAAATTGTTAGAGAGATGCCTCAGCCCCAATTAAGGTGCTAACGAGACCAAATCCAAAGTGGATTTTATTGAACAGTAAATGTGAGGTAGAGAGAGAGATGGAAAGAAAGAGACAAGGAGGGGAGAGCAAGGGAGTGACAGGGACAGAGACCTCCCCTTGAGCAGGTGTAAGAGTCTGTCCGAATTTTCCCTCACCTGCCTCATGATCGTCATTTGAGGACCACTGAAGAGAAGATCCCCCCCCCCCCCCCCCGCCCCGTCTCCTCTGTAGGAGAAAGTCATCTGCCACAAGGCCCTGAGACCTGAGAGCATTGCTCAGCTACTGTTTCCACAAGTGTTGTTTGCTGTATGCTACACTGAGCCCAATGAGAAGAAGGGGGCACCGTGCCCTTTTTGCAACAACAGCCTTGGAAGCTGCCCCACCTCTCGGTCTGGCTGGACTTCTCCTGAGTGGTGGAACCCTGCAGAAGACCCCTCTCACTCGTTTGCAACCACTGTGACACACAGACTGAGATGTAAGAAGCCTCTCCATCAAGACACCGAGACATCAAGCCCCCATGTGAGAAGTCCCCCTCTTATACTTTCCAAGGACTGGGACTGAGACCCCCAACCCGGGGAAGGTGTGTGGGGACAGGCAAGCTGACCAAAGCAAGATGGATGTTGCAGGGGTGAGCATTGGACCACAAAAACAATGGCTCACGCCCACTGCTGAACATGGACTGTGTGTACCCTTTCAAAACACCATTCTTTCCCCAAAACTACCTTTGATTCGGTTGCAAAATTCATTCTCCCTTCCCCCATTGCAGGAAGCTCCAGTGGAGACAAAAAAATCTGCAGCCATGTGTAGCGGTTCAAATTTATTGTACTGATTCCTTGTGAAGTGGTTTGTTCTTTTGTACCCCCCCCGTGTTGTCCCCGAGTTAGTTCACCCCTGGGTTTTACCCTCCCTCAAAGCTGTCCCTCATGCCATTCCCTGCCCCTTGTTCCAGCTCTTTCCCTGCCTGTCAAACCCAGCCCCTTTTGTTCCCCAACTTTCTTTGCCAATTTAACCCGGTGCCAATCCCTGTCTGCAACGCCCCTTTGGAATTCCCCTGTTCCTGGAGGCCCCATTGGCCCAAGTGAGCCATCCTCCCCACCCTCCTACCCAAAGTGGCCCCAGACACTTGATGTAATCCCCTCAGTGCTCCCCTGGGGATTCCCTTTTGGTTTGCTGTTTGTATCCACCCCCTGATTTGTGTCTGTACAAAAGCCCTTGCACAGGAGTGTCCAGGGCTCTTTTGGCTCTGATCCTTTTGCTTGGAATAAACCCTTTCTTGTATAATTTCAAGACACAGATCCTCCTCCTTTCTCCTCTGCCTGGTCCCGTTGGTGGCTTGTCTCTTGCAGTGTAGAGCAAGAGGCTCTGAGGGTTCTGCCTGTGGTCAATGCCCAGCCTGGGGCAGTTCTGAGGGTTCTGCCTGTGGTCAATGCCCAGCCTGGGGCAGTTCTGAGGGTTCTGCCTGTGGTCAATGCCCACCCTGGGGCAGTTCTGAGGGTTCTGCCTGTGGTCATTGCCCAGCCTGGGGCAGTTCTGAGGGTTCTGCCTGTGGTCATTGCCCAGCCTGGGGCAGTTCCCCACTCCTGGCGTGGGGCCGGAGTTCTCAGAGCCAGCCCGGGCTCGGGGTCCCAGGGCAGCCGTGAACTGCCCAGCACCTTCTGGGCCACACTTTGCCCTCAGCTTCCTGCTGTAAAGCTGAACTCATTGTGGTCAAGTCAGATTGCCTCTGCATGGATGTCTTTGTAGTCAGCTGAGAAATTGGCCCCTTAATTTGAATGCAGTGGTGCATGGAGCTGTAGTCTAATGTTTTAATGTAGCTGACCTGTGCCCTGATAGCAAGGTGTGTTTAACAAGTGTGGTATTGCCAGAAGGCTTTTGTTACTCTGAGACTGTGCTCGACTCATGGAGCAGCAGAAGAATGAAGGGCAAATCCTCCCTCAGGAACTGGAGGATATCACCCGTGGGTAATGAGGTTTGGGAAGGAAGAATTGACTGTTCTTCTCTTCCACCAGGTGACCCTGTGCTCCAACACGGTGATGGAGTTCTACCGGAGATTGCTGGTGGACCTGGAGGGTATTGGCAAGGGAGTGGCAGCCCTGATCATCACAGCCAGGTACCAGCCCTTGCCTGGCCTCCCCCAGGCACTGCCTTGCCCAGGCTGTGCTGGCTGCAGCTGCCAAGGAGAAGTGCTGCTGAATGTCCTCATGTTGTGCCAGCTGGACACGAGAACAGCAGTGCTTGGGCAGCAGCCTGTAGTGAAAAGCACGTTTGCTCCCAGCCCAGCACGGTCCTGGGCCCTCTTCCAAAGGCACCAGGAATGATATCATTGATTGGCCTTGTTTTTGGTGCTTGAGGTGGAACAAATTTCCTGAGGGCCTCCTCTCCTTCTGGCTGCAAGAGGTGGAGTTGTGTTGGCTGTGAGCACCATGCACTGGTTTGGGCCACACCAAGCAGCTGCTGAGAGTCAGGCTCTGGCTCTGTCCATGAGGGCACATGGCAGGGGGGAAGTGGCTCCCAGCAAGAGTGGGGAGGGCAAGGTCTGACAAGGGGAAAGCAGCCCTTGATGTGGCAGGTCAGCTCCAGTTGTTGTCCTTGCCTCTGCTTCCCATTTTGAGCTTTAGTGTTGTCAGAGTTGAGAGCAAAAGTCGTTGTTGCTGCAGCAGAATTCCATGCTGCTGTGCTGCTGTGGGTGTCAGTGTGATGCCCAGAGGGATGCAGCTCCCTGGTGCTGTTCCCTGTGCCAGGCAGAGCCATGCAGGCAGTGCCTGGGCTGCCACTGTGTACAGCAGGTGGAGCTGGGGCCAGGCAGTGCCTGGAGCTGTGCAGTGAAGGAGCCAGGGAGCTGCAGGGCCTGGCAGGGGCTGATCAGCCCCTCTGTGGGGCAGCTGCTGTCTCGTGCCCTCCAGGGCTGGGGCAAAGAGCTGAGTTCTCAGGCAGGGCAACAGCACCATGGCAGAGAAGGGAGTCATTTTTACTGAGACCCTGGAGCTGTGTGTTCCTTGAGCCTTAGGGAGCACTGATCCTTGTTGGGAAGGCTCCCCCAGAGCTCGTGGGTCACTGGGACTGTTGCAGGAGTCCTTGCAAGCCTTCTTGGGTAAAGGAGGGGCTGAGGCAGCTGTGGGGCAAAGTGCTCTGCCTGGGGCACTTGGCAGCCTCTGGGTGCTGCCTCTCAGGGTTTGCCCCTCCTTGACAAGACATGTGGGAGTGGGAAGAGGTAGAAGGCAATTTATCCCTGTAGGGCTCTTCAGTGTGCATTTGACAGTGACCAATGTGTTCTGCTCCATTTCACAATCTTTGCAGGTAGGCATTCTCCATTCTCTCAGTATCTCTGATTGTCCTGGGCTCATCTCTTTACCCAGGTGTCTCGTTCCTGAGCTCCAAGTGTCCTCCCCAGTGCTGCTGCGTGATGAGTGCCACCTGAAGGTGCCCTATGAGAGGAAGATCCTCATTAGGAATCCCAGCCACCTTCCTGGCTGCTACGGGCTTATTCCCCAGGTTTGGCATCACATCCACCTCCTCCTGTCAAATATTCCTGAGGAGATTATTAGGGGAACAAAGGGTTTGGATAAGACCTTGCTGCTTTCTATTCAGTCCTAAAGATCTGCTGAGAACAGGATCCTACCCCAGTGTAAACTTGAGGAGGCAGTTTAAGCTCCTGAGGAAACAGTTGATGCTCTAGTCGTCAGGGTGTTTTCCTGTGGGAGATCTTAGAGGGTTGTGAAAAGCTGCTGCACCCACAGACACCAGTGGCTGTGCTGGCAGCCTCCTTGCAGGATGCCCTAGGAGTGCTAACCCTACAATTCTTGCATCTTGTTTGTGCCTTTGACCTTTGTCCTGGGGAGCTTTCAAGGTGTGTGTAAGTTGCTGTTGTGGTGGATGTTAAGGAGCCTACAGTTTCTTGAGAGGTCCCTCTGAATCTGTGTTTCATTGTGTCCCTTCCAGAAGCGCAAGGAGGACTCTGCTGTGCTCTACTCCAGCCCCAAGCCCTGTGGGATTGTGCAGCTCCAGAGCACAGCAGAGATCCCAGTTGTGGTGGCAGTGCAGGCCCTGGGCACGCATCGCACCGACGTTCTCATTGGCGTGTTCGGGGATGAGAGAAACCCCCTGGTGAGGGCAAGGGGAGCTGTGAGCCTGTGTGCAGCTGCTCCTGGTGCCCGGGGACAGGGATCCTGCCGGGGAAAACAGGCACAGGCTGCTGGGGAGAAGGACAGGAGGGATGGGGGCACAAAGGGCTCCTGCCTTAGAGGTGGGAATCTCAGTGTCTGACACAGAATGGAGTTGGGCTAAGCTGGAATCCAGGGGCATTTGAGGTCATTATTCTTTCAAATGCTGTTAACTTTGGAAACATCTGTTTGAAAATGTCATCTCTCTGAGCGCAAGAGAGGATGTCAGAAGTCTTCTGGGAACCTTGAGCTTTCTGTAAAAGAAAGGAAAGCTGGCACTTGAAGAGTGGTTGCAAGGACTTCGATTAAAACATATGGAAATTGCAATGCCAAATTGCCTGGATGGCACCAAACATCTGAACCCGGGCCATCGTGGCACTGCCTGTAAATCAGTGAACAGGAAGGAAAGGCAATGCAGGCTGTGCCAGGGAGCCTGAAGTTTGAGCAAACAGTTGCTTTTAACTATCAGGCTGCTTCCCTTAAAGAGGAGGGTTTCTCCCCACCAGAAGAACCAGTTGTTTAACTGTCAGGCTGGTCTTACCCTGAGATTTCTTGCAAAGATAAAAGCTTTCGGACAGTAATTTTTAGTTTGAAAGGTTCTCTTAGCTTAATCCTTTTCAATTTGGAGGTGAACATGTAATTTTCTTTTTCCCCAAAAGCCCAGCATTTCAGCTGGAGAGTGGTAGCTGTCCCTAAAGAAATAGCTTGAGCAGGGTTGAGCTGTTGAAGGTTTTTTAGGTTTCTCTGTTGTGGTTTGTTTTGGGTTTTTTAAAATCTTTCTTGCTTGCTTCCTGGAACAGAGAGCACAATTACGGAGCTCAGGACGGCTGGCAGAAATCTCCCCAAGCCCAAGGCTGGCAGAGCTTGGCAGGATCCCAGCACCACAGCCTGTGTATGTATGGATGGAAGGATGGATGGATGGGGAATGCGACTTGAGTCACCTGGGAGTGTTGTAAAATGTCAACCAACCCCCCAGCGGTGTCAGGGGAACATTCCTGATAAATCCCTGGTGGAGCTGCAGAGTTTCTGGGCTTGGGCACTGGGTGGGCTGTGCTGGCTGGGCACTGGCTGGGTCTGCCCCTCGGTGTCTCAAATCTCACCTTTGTGCTGCCTTCTCTGTCTTTTCCTCTCCCACTGTGCTTTTTGCATCCCCACCAGGTGTAAATGCCTGTCCTCTGTAATTGCTCAATGCGAGCAGTTGCAGCTGCTGCAGCTCCTCAGTGCCATTTCTGGGCTGCCTTTAGAACAGACCTGCCCCAGCCTGGATTGGGAAGGGCTGGATCAAACCATTTCTCAGTTCAATGAGCCAGCACCCAGCCAGGGGCTGCATCCTGGCCAGGAGCTGCTCGTGCAGGTGTCCCTCCCTCCGTCCCACTGCAGGTCCCTGTTCATAGTTATTTATTTTCCAGAGATGAGCTCCACCCACCTAAATTCAAACCCCAGCCACCAAAGGAGATGAGAACCAGTCTGGATTGCCCGGCAACTCGATGGAGGCACTTCAGGACTGGACAGGAGGAGGCAGCCAGAGCCCTGTCCAGGTTTAGACCAAATTTGGGGAAGAATCTCCCGAAGGAGCTCTGGTGGGAAAAGCAGATCCAATCGGCCTCTCCCCCAAACTGGTCCGGGAGGAAAAATACCTCCCTGGAGAAAGGTGGAAAAGACCCTGTTTATTAAACAATAAAACCAAAACAATATCAAACAATGAGACCCCTTGCCACTCTAAAAGAGATGACAAACTGGGAAAAGCCCGTCCCTGGGTTGCAGCTCACTCAGTCTCTGATCAGTCCCTCCGGTGCTGGAATTGTCGCAGGCCAGGCCCGGCCCGCTGGGCCACAGGTGCAGCTGCAGGTGCTCTCCTGGGTGTTCAGTCCAGAGCAGGTTTCAAGAGGTCCAAAGAAAAGAAAATACACAGTCCAGGGAACTTCTTTGCCTCAGCTAGCTAACACTAACTAAAAAGCCAAAGAAGAGCTCTGTCCTGCTGTCTGTCCGCAGACAACAACAGTCAAGGAGCAGGAATGTGGGGGAGAGGAGTGCAGTGTCTGAAAACAAGCTGCGCCCTTCTTCTCTCCCCCCTTCACTCTCTGGAACACTCTTAAAGGTGCAAAACTTATGATTCAACATAAACAGAATGAGACGACTGGGGATAAAAGCATCATATGGTCAACCCAGGACACCCTCATCCAACCCCTGGCACTCCAATGGATCAGGAATGGTGTGGCCAGCAGGAGCAGGGCAGGGATTCTTCCCCTGTGCTCAGCACTGCTTGGGCAGCACCTCGATTGCTGCGTCCAGTTCTGGGCCCCTCAATTTAGGAAGGACATGGAGGGGCTGGAGCGTGTCCAGACAAGGCTGGGGAGGAGATCGAAACACAACTGCTGTGAGGAGTGGCTGAGGGAGATGGAGTTGTTTATCCTGGAGAAGAGGAGGCTCGCGGGAGACAAGGCGGTGTCAGGGCACAGGTTGGACTTGATGATCTCCATGGCTTGTTCCACCCTTGCTGATTCTGGGATTCTCTGAAAGGACCCTTGCAGCAGTTGACCGATGAGCCCTGGGCCTCCTCTTCAGGAGCTCCAGCAGCCCAGGGCCCTCAGCTTCTCCTGCCAGCCCCAAAGCCCATCCTGTCAGTCCTGCAGAGCCTCTGCAGCTCCTCCTCACGGCCCAGAACAGGGAGCCACAGAGCCAGACACAGCAGCCCAGATGTGCCCCCCTGGCCTGGGGTGCCTCTGGCAAGGGAGCAGCACCAGGCATTGCAGGAGCCTGCAGACAATTCCTGCAGCACTTGTAGGATGATCCTGCTGCCCAAGGGACGTTCCCATGGGGACAAGTCAGGAACTGCAATGGGGAGTGGGGCCAGAGAGGAAAGGGCAAACAGAGATGGGCTGTTTGCAGGGCAGGGAACAGGGGTGGGCAATGGGAAGACATTTGTATCAGGAAGAGGAAAGAAAGCAAAGGTGAAGCAGAGGAAATGCTCAGGGCAGTTTGGGGGTGGCTGCCAGGCAGCCCTGGCTCTGAGCAACAGCGTCTGCAGTGAGACAGGAAACTCCAAGCTGATGGGAGCAAACTTTCTGGCTGAGTGCAGAGGCCAGGACAAAGCTGAGTGGTTTCCCTGGTGTCCCCCAGCCCTTGCTGGCCCCAGGGGCTGATGGCATTTCTGCTCCCTCAGGTTCATGTCCCCACACCAACAGCATGGGGGTGCTCCCCCTGCTGTGTGCAATGCAAACAGGGGCTGCTGAGCCAGTGCTGCCGTGTCTGTGCCTGCAAGGATGGGGCACCTGTGTGAGCTGGGGGAGAGGCCAGGGCAGCAAAGGGGGGATGTTGTTGGCAGCTCCATCAGGACGCTCTGGGACGCTGCCCTGGGCTGTGCAGCACACTGGGGATGGATCAGCCCCTGCTCTGCTGCTCCTTCCCGTCTGCCCCAGGGCCCTTGCAGAGCACCAGCTGTTGCTGCCCTCAGCTGCCATGGCAACCCTCAGGACAAAGCGGTGCCAGGGCTGTTCCAGGTACAATTGCAGTGACACTCCTTGGTGCCACCAGGCGCCATAGCAATGGCCACGGGGACCAGGTCCTTGGTTTAGTGCCATGGCAACCAATGCCCGGAGCCGTTGTGGTGGTTGGTGGCCATGGGAAGCTGCCCTGGGCCCTTGCTCAGGGCTGGTGTCAGTGCCCAGAGCCAGAGGGGATCCCTTGCTGGGGGCTGTGCCATGGCCACCTGCCCTGTGCCGCGCTGGCCGCTCTGGCACCAGGAACCAGCAGCCACCGGCACTGCCAGGGCCAAAGGCCAGGTCAGCCAGACAGAAAGGGGCGGGGCTGGGCACTGTTTCCATGGCAACCGGCACTGGGGGGACACCTGGGTCACCTGGCCTGGCAGTTGCCATGGAAACCCCTGGCAGGGACTGAGGGCACAGCCCCTGGCACTGAGACACTGCTGGGCCGGGTGCTGAGCACAGGGCTGAGCACGCAGAGATGGTTTTGTTCTTGCTGAGCTGCAGCACAGCCAAGGCCTGTCCTGCCCCTCGTCAGCCACGCTGGGGAGGGGCTGGGGCTGCGGGGGAGCTGGGCAGGGGACACAGCCAGGACAGGGGACCCCAACTGACCCCGGGCACACCCCAGACCAGAGCACATCATGCTCAGGGTATTGGTGGGGGGAACAGGGAGGAAGGGGGGAATTTTGGAGTGAGGGCTTTTGCCTTCCCAGGTAACACCTAGGCAAGAGGGGGCCCTGTGTCACCAGTGGGCAGGGTCACTACCAAAGACACAGACACCAGCTTAAGGAATTGTGTCATTTATATCATGCACAGCTGCCAAGATTTACAATAGGATAAGCTCAGCAAAGCACATCATCATTAGCAAAGAATTACAAAAGAAGCTCAGCAATGCATCAGAACCCATCATTACATTTTGATGACCAATCCCTTGGTGAAACACCAGAGGTGTTTGTGGCAGACAAAGATTCTGGCTGACTATCAAGGTACACCTTACAGACATCAGTCGTACTTCAGTGACACTGTTCTTCATTCTTTTTTCTCAATCTCATCCCAATTAGGAACAAGAATTCTGTTGTCCATGGAGCCTGCACCTTTTTAATTCCAGAATAATGCCCCCAGGCCCTTTGCTGTTCAGCTTTACCATGCTGTCTGTGGCTAACAAGGCTTGGGGGGCCCTTTCCCCTCTGGCTGGAAGGGGCCGGGTCCCAGTCCCTTGAGGGGCACCCAGGCTCCTGGATGGAATTCCTGTGCAAGTCCCTCAGTGTCACAGCAGCCTTCACATGGAGCCCTGTGGATCAGAGCATTTCCCAAAGGGGCCCTTGGGGCAAACAGGGAGATCTGGTCTGCCAGGATGTGTAAAACAATCTCCTGTCAGACCTACTTGTTCTCACACAGAATCCCTGGCTGCAGGGACACATTCCCATTGTTCCTGCCCAGGGTTCAGGACTCAGAGTTGGCTTTCCTAGGAGCTGCTCCTCCAGCTGCCTCGGGAGGGCCTTTTGGCCTCGGGACCCACACTCTGGCTCCATTATTAGGGCTGCTGCATCCAAACACTTTATCCCCACAAACGGTGGTGATTGGAGGTGGATCTCCTTTTTTCACAATTGTTCACAAAATTCCAAGATCAATAATTGTGCTACCCTGTCATGGGGTTGAATAATCCAATCTTGTTCATTACTGTTTAACAGAATTACTGTAATTTCTCCTGGATATTTTGCATCAATTCCTCCTGCCTTGACAGGAACACTTTGCAAGGCCAAGCTCCAAGGGAGCAGTTACCAAAGCAAAGTGTCCTGGAGGAATCTGAATTCCTGTTTCAGTATTGATAGCTGTCATTGGCTCTGAATTTCTCCTAATGAATTCCAATGCATGAAGGCCCAGCCCTGCAGCCTCTGGGCTGGCCCTGCCAGGGGCCATCACAGCCAGAACAATTTCCCAGGCAGCCCAAGTCTCACTGCCCATGGTTGGATTTGCAAATTAGGGGCAGCCGTGCACAGCCAGGGGGTTCCATTTCCCCAGTGGGCAACTCTTAAGGGCATGGAGCACATCTGGGAGATGGGTTCTCCATGGGCAAAGGTTCCATCTCCTCATTTTTCCAACTGATCTTTTAACAACCCCTTCACCCTTTCAACCAATCCTGCAGCTTGTGGATAGTCTGGTACATGAAAAACCCTGCAGGCAAAATCACTGTATTTTTCACAGGAACAGACAAAGCACTCTGCATCACAGTATCAGCAAACCCTGCAAAAATAGCCAATTTCCTCCCTTCCTCCTTTTTCCATTGTATACAATCTCACAAAGTTGACACTGACATTAGGGTCCTGGCCAATCCTGTTCTGTAGGGTATTTAGTGTAACATCCCTGAGCGGCCAAAGCTCCCAAATTAGTAGTGTCAGCACTATTTTGCATTGTTATTATATGTACATATTTATATAGAAATATAGATATGTAGATATAGACATGTAGATATAGACATATGTATATATAAATCTATAAATATAAACATGAAGGTCCTATTATACTATAAATACGCATATACTTATTTATTATATTGATATTTCACTTGCACAAGTGTATGTGAGCTCAAGATTAAAACCTTCTTCTGTTGCTCCATGTGGGAGCATTCCAACAATGATTGTTCCTTCTGATTGTACTGTTTCAAATGTACTCTCAAAAAATTCATCTTTGTCTGCCCAAACCCACAAGTTCTTTTCCTTTTCCATATGCAATTTTGGGTGCATTTGAAGCCTCTTTTACCCGACTGCCCCACTGCTCCCAGGGGGCTCCGACCTCAGCCCACTCCAGAGCCAGGGAACTCCAGGGAAGGGCTTCCCAGCTGGGAATTTCTGATGGCACTGATTCCTCACATTGACACTGAACAAGTGACATTTTGTTGGCATCTGGCCAGACTGTGCCAGTCTTGTTTTACCGGTGGGCAAAGTCAGCACCTAAGACACAGAGTCCAACTGAAGGAATCAGTGTCATTTCCTGCAGTTCAGGGCAGCAAAGAATCACAAAAGGAGCAGCTCAGCAATGCACCCAACCATCCCCACCCAAGATTGCCTGCAGTGATTAAGAAAGATCCAGCAGCATTTACCCTCAGCCTTTACCATCCCCCAGACCCACACAGCAGCTGGGGAAGCTGTCACAGCCAAGGGCTGCAGAGCCACTCCTGGGCACTGGGAATTCCTGCAGGTGCCTCCAGCCCCAGGTGAGGCTCCAATCCCGCTGGGAGAGGGCCCAGCTCTGACAGTGCTGAATGAACAAACTGACAGCACTGCTAGGGTGGCAACATCTGCTTTCATCCTCCTCTTGGGTCCCTCCCGAAGCCTGGCCAGGGCTCAAGGAGGAACTGAGGGAGCTGACTTTGACCATACAGCCCCAAACAAGGCCAGATGTCAGATTTCATGGCCTTGTCTGGCTTCTAAATACACAAAGGTCAATACATGTTTCACTAATGAGTGGCTACATCTATCTCAGTGCTAATGACCATGCATATTTCATTAGGGAGCAGATACAAAGATAACCTTTGCTTGGAAGGTTCATCCAGAGGCCACCTTTGGCTCAGGGCCTGCTGTCCAGGCCTCACTCAGGGCTGGTGTCCAGGCCTTGGCACTTCAGGGATGTGGTTTAGTGCTGGGCTTTGCACTGCTGGGTGACCGGCTGCACTGGGTGAGCTCAGAGGGCCTTTCCAAGAGAAAGGATTCTGTGATTCCATGATTCTATCCACTGCATTCAGCTGGGGCTATTTTAGCAGAATTACTTTGCTCCAAAAGTTCCCTCTTGCCCAGCTCCTGTGGCCTGAGGCTTCAGCTCCTTCAGCTCCTGGTGCTGAGTTGCTCATGCTGAACGAGACGACTTGGAGAGAAGAACACAGTCCGTGCAATTCCTTCCGGGACACGGAGAGGGGAGGCTGTGCAAACAGGAGAATTTTTTGCTGTGGCCTCCTCTCTGCCCTTCACGCCTTTCAGCGCTTTGAACCAGCCAAGAGCTTTCTCCAAGAGTGCAATGGAGCAGCTGCTCCTGCTCCCAGGCCTGGCTCTCTCCAGTCTCTGCCCTTGCCTGGTTCTGTCCCTCGTGCTGTGCCCTCTGTTCCCCCAGGGCTCGCTGGCTGCTGCCCAGGACTGTGGCACTGGCACAGATCCAGTGCTCCAGAGCCTCCTTTCTGTGCCCTTGCAGCTGCCTGGGCACAGCAGCCTTTTCCATCTGGAAGCTCCCCATGGACAGGGAGTGCCCAGCTCTGTTCCTTGCACAGTCTCCAGGAGCCCAGGGCTGCCATCTCCAGTCCCTGCTGCCACTGGGGGCTCCCAGGTGCCTCAGGCTGCTGTGACACCGCTGCACACGGGAGGGAAGAGGGGCAGGGGCTGTGCTCAAAGTCAGCTCCATCTGCTGCTGCTGCTGCTGCTGCTGCTGTGGGGTCATTTGTGCAGCCCTGTCTGCCCAGAGTCAGGGATCAGATCCTGCCAGTCTCTTCCAGCCCTGGCTGCTCAGAGTTTGGGCCTTGGAGCCTCAGGTGGCCAAAGGCAGCTGCTGCTGGTCCCTCTGTGTGCCCGAGTTCAGCAGTGCTGCTCCATCAGTCTGTGCCCAGCAACGGGGAAAAGCCTCAGCCCTGCAGGGCCAGGAGCTGCCGGGCTCTGCCTGAGCAGATCAGCCAGCAGGAAGGGAGCTGCTCCACACGGGAACCAGGAGCAAAGGACACTCCTTTGATTGGACATGCTTTCTATTTAAAGGAAAAAAAAGGAAAATGGAAAAAAATAGATAAATTGTAAAAGATAGGAATAAAATCCAAGTGTTAGTGAAAAAACATAATGTTAGTGAAAAAACAAAAGATAAAGGCAAAGTTAAATTCTTTGCATTAAGAGGTAAATGATCTTTTTAAAAAGAGAACTCAGTTATTTACATTGTAAATGTGCTGATGGCATGGATCCATCTTACTGACCTCAGCACCTTTTAAAAGATTTTGGGCTTTGTTTCCTAACATTTGAAATTTGTATTTGAAATTCTGGTTGAAGCAAGAGGAAATTGCTTTGTGCCCTTCCAGCTCCAAGCAGGACTGGGAATGGAGACTCTGTCAAACCCCAAATCCTTTACAAGATGACCTTCCTTCTCACCGTGCGAATGAGCTGCACATTCCCTTTCAAACTGTCAGGGATTTCTTAGAGACACAAAGTCCCACTTACGGCTTTTTGCTCTGGCTTGAAAGTGCAGAAGGCCAATTCTCCATCCACCAGCTCCAGACTGCACTGCCTCAGGAGCACAGCCCACTCGCCAGCTTTGGCCCACTTATGGCACTTCTAGAGGAGGAAGAAAGTGCAATTGCACAATTCCAGACAATCAAGAAGGAAGAACGGGACAGACAAAACACCTTGTGCAGATCCAGGTGTTCAGCTGGACTGTGGAGAGTTTGGGTCCTTGCCAGTTGGATGTGTGTCCCCAGCTGCAATCTCTGGGCCTGCAGCAGAGTCTCCCTCACCTGCCAAAGCAGAAAGCTCAGGCGCTGTGCTCGCAACGGGCTCGTCTGATGCAGAGCTGTCAGAGCAATGTGAGGGCAGAGCCAGCCCAGCTGGGCCCAGGGCTGAGCCCAGCAGAGCCCTGGCAGAGCCCAGAGCAGCCTCAGCACCCGCAGAGCCGGGCTGCAAGGAGAGAAAGCAGAAAGTGCCTGTCAGCTGAGGGCTCCTGTGCCTTTGTGCCAAGGCCTGCGGTGCCCAGGCCATGCTGGCTGTGCCCAGAGCTGTGCCCAGAGCTGCCCATCCCTGCTGCCTTTGGCAGCAGAGCAGGAGGGCAGGACATGTGCCCAGCCTGCAGCCAGCCACGGCACATCCAGCCCTCAGCAGCTGCCCAGAGCAGGATGCTCCTGTGCTCGCTGCCAGCTCCCAAAAGCTCTGATCCCACCCTGCCAAGCCCACAGGGACCCACCTCACGCCAGCCACGGCTGCAAGAAAAGCTGCTCCCAAACCATGTGCTCAGCCTTCTCCAAGGGCACCGCCCATCCACACCACAGCTGCTCCCAAGCACTTCCCCATCCAGACTGGATCACCTGGAACATTTCCTCTGCTAAAACAAACAACACATTATTGAAAAGAGATTTGATGCAAAAAGGGAAAACAAGAAAAACGGTAAAACCTCTTATCTCTGTCAGGGCCTTGAGGAAGGCCAAACCCCTGCATGCCAGGGAAAAACCCAGCCATGGCTGTGGGAAGCCCACACTTTCTCTCTTCCCCCCCTGCACTGCCCCCCAAAATCACAGTGACCCCAAAGCAAACAAGGGCAGTGGAGCAGCCCAAGCCCTTCCTTGCCTGCACAGCAAAGCAGCTCTGCATGGGTTCTGGAGCCCCACCTCTGCTCCCACCATGGGGTTGGTTTGTGTCGGGCTGGCTGCCCCAGCCCCAGCCCCAGCCCAGGGCACGGTGGGTTCTGGGGGCTGTTGGCAGGGCCAGGAGCCCACTCCCATTTCGTGCCCACCCCAGCCCATGCCCCAGCCCTGCCAAAAGCAGCTGGGCAGTGACTGAAGAATGAGTTGCATGTGCCCAGCAAAGGGGGAGCCTTTGGTTCCAGCCAGGCTGGGCCATGCCCGAATCTGGCAGAATTTCCCCGGCTGGGGACTCATCTGCAAATTCCCTGTGGAGTTTGGCTTTGAAGCAGGTGCCAGAATCAAAGTCCATCACCTTCAGCCTCCCGTGGCCAGGCTGAGGAAGAGCTTGTCATCCTTGATGTCATCCTCGCTGTCTCCAGCAGCAGCAGCAGCAGCAGCAGCAGCATCCCCACCCGGTACAGCTTCTCCAGGGGCTCCTACTCCTTCCCTGGGGGCAGACCAGGCTCTCAGGGCTCTGCCCAGGGCCCCAGCTGTCAGGGAACAGGGAACCAGGACAAGCAAAACCAGATGGGATGGATACTCCAGGGACCTGGAGAACCATTCCCAGCAACTGGGAAAATCCTAGGTGCTCCATCCACCCATAGATGCGGTCTCCAAATTTGCCCCAAAATTGGGTCCAGCTTTAAGAGGCCATAAAGAGCAAGTCCAAGTGACTTGATGACATTTTTAGCCCAGAAAGCCCTGCAGCTGATGGCACACTTCACAATCAGCAGGGGACACAGCTAGGCCAAAGCCCAGACCTCTGACAGCGCGGGCACAGAGCAGCGCTGTGATCGGCGCACAAAGGAGCCCCTGTGCTCCTGCCAGCCTCCTGCCATTCCCCCTCTCGGACCCCTTTGAGGCTGCATGTGCTTCCCTTTGATGCTCCAGTCCCTGCTCTCTGCCATTCTGAAATTGTTTGCCCCATCCTGTTCTGCAGGGATTTTCTGCTGGAATAGTCCAGATCGCTATGCTGGAATTCAAGGCATGCCAGGGCATTTGGGGGTTGCTTTTTAGCACAATGGCCTGATGCTCTGGCACCCTTAATCAGGCAAGATTAGCCCTGAGTACAAATATGAAGCTCTTTAGGTGCCCATTGTTCACAGTTATTCTCTGAGTCACACAGATGCCATCAGTGACACAAAAGCAGGGAGAACAAACAGCAAGGAAGCCTCTGCATGCCCACAATGACAATTCAGAGTGGAAATTCAAGACAAAGAGCCCTGGAAATAACACTTGTATCAGCTGGCACATGGAGTCTCTCTCTCACAGCAGCAACACTTCAGCTACCTGCCTCCAAATACCACATTTGGTTCAACAAGTGCTGTTCCAGTGAAAGGGCTTGCACTGGCACCTCCCAAGAGTTGTCCTATTCACCCTCTGAAATGACAAAATGCTGCTGGAAACTCTCCCAGTGCACTCCAGACTCTCCCCAGTCACTGGGGAGGGAGAAGCCAAGTCCCTTCCCACACAGCAGAGCAGAGGCTGGATGCCCAGACACCCTCCCAGGGGTGGCACCAAGGCAGGCACCAAGCCCAGGGGAGCAGAGCTCTGTGCCTGCAGCTGCATCCAAGGGGAGGTAGGAATGTGTGAGCTGAAAGCAGAGCAAGAGAGATCAGAGAGAGGGGGGAAAAGTGTGAGCACAAACCCGAGGAAGTGAGATGCCAGGAAATATGTTCACCCTCACACAGAACTAATTAGCACAGCGAGGCTCTGCTTGCCACTGCTTACTCACACCAAGACAAAATAGGGGGTTTTGGGTGGCTGTCACCTTTCCTGGTACAGACGTTCTCTGTGAACTGATATAAGGGCACCTACCATCAACCACGGCAGCTTTCCATGGAAGCAGAAAGAAAATAATTATTTTCTGAGCAACCACCACTCTACTTACCCAAAAATGGCAGCTAAAACCCCATTTTGTAACACTAAGGAGATAAAAGAGGAAAAAGAGAGGACAAGAAAACCAGCCTGAGAAGAGACAACAAATCAGGCAACCACCAGGATACTGCTGGCTCCTGGCACAAGAGATGAATAATTCCAACCTAGATATAAAATAAGCCTGCACTAGTCCTCTGCTGTCTGTTATTGTCCCAGGATTATGGTAATTAAGCAATTTGTATTACCTGATACTGATAAGAAAAATAAAGCCCCGTTTATGACCCCGTATCCCCTGGATTTTACACGGTAGTTTCTGAGGCATTCTTGTTACTTGGTGAACATAATATTCGAGATCATAAAGCGCCGCGACTTTCTCATCCAGCGTGGAGGCAGAGCTGTTGAATTTGCTGATTAATTTACCATAATTTCATAATCTGTTTCTATCTTCATGTTCAGCTTTTCAAACTCCTCCTTCAGCTGCTCTATGGGCCGGAACTTCTTCTTCACCTCTTCCTCTCGGGCCTTGGAAACAAAAGGAGCAAAAACCAGATGTGAGATAACAAGATAGGAGATGAAGAGAGACAAGACAGACACAGAAAGGAATGCCAGCCCCAAAATTCACAAAGGGAACCTGTCTGTCTGTGCCAATGGATTTCTTGCTCTACATCAGAGGTGCAGGGGCAGGGTCCTTCTGAGAAGCCCAGGAACCCAGTTAGCTGTGATATACCCACAATATGAGTGAACAGTAGGGCTTTGTGCACCACTTCTACTTCTGTACAGCATTTGTGCACTATTTCTACATCCCATTTCCATCCAATTCAACATCAAGCCCACAGGCAGCAGTACTGCGGTTCTCTGCTTGCCTGCAAGTGAATCTTCTAAAAACCTGGCTGCAAAAAGCCCTGAGGCACCTCCCTGATCTTACAGCTGAACCTCTCTGGAACTGGACATGAGGCTGGAGAGCTCCAGAGGTCCCATCCAGCCCAAAGTGCCCAGTGACTCCAACGACTTCTCAGACACAGACAAAGATGCTTTTGCCCTTCCAAGCGTTGAGCAAATTCCTGGAAGGGTCTGTCTCCTAGGGAGAGGTGTGAGGACAGAAGCTGTCAGAAAGGGAGGCAGAAGGAGCAGTGATAAGCTGGAGGCAGCTGACGTGCTGTGCCATGGGGCTTGGCCAGCACACAGCCTGTCCCGAGCTCATCTCCCTCGCAGTAACAGCACCCCAAGGGCTGCCCTGAACAGAGAGCTGACACAAAACATGTGGTGAGGAGGAAAGGCTCTGTCAGAGATCTCAGAGAGCCCCAGAGGTGCAGGAACATCAGCACTGGTGGCACTGGGGACAGAGCCTGCTGCTGCAGGGGACAGAAGCAGCAGAGAGGCCATGCTGGAGCTGGGCTGCCCCAAGGACAGGAGAAAGGCAGAAAGCCCCTTTTGGAAGGCATTTGTCACAAATGCCAAGATGTGTTTGTATGCGGAGTGAGCCTCAGCTGGAGGGTTTGCACTGTCCTGCTCCCCATGAGGGATCAGAGAGGGCTGGAGGAAAACCAAGTGAGCAATGGAGGTGAAAGCTGTGTCAATGGAATGATAAATTACCAGAGGTACCACACCCAACCCATCCCTCCCCGAGCTGCCTCTGCCAGAGCACAGAGAGGCTCGGTGTAACTCCATTTCCTCTGACACTGAGCCTTCAGGGATGGATTTGCTCTCTGCAGCAGTGACTGCAAATGGAATACTTTAGGTCCATTAGATGTAGCTGCTTTTAGCCCAGTTGCAGGGACAAAAGCTATTCTAACAGGGGGTTTTAAAATATGGCTTATTTTCACCTAATAGAGTATAACTAATTTTTGCATGTCAATGATCCTCATTTCCAGCAGCCCTTTTCAGCAGCCCTGCAATCAATCAGCAATGCTGCTATGGAAATAATCTCCAGCAAATGAAATCATGCCATGCTGCCACATAAGGGAAGAAAAAGCCCTTCTGTGACACCAGAACTTTAGAGCCTTGACTCCTCTTTCAGTTTTTGTTTGAGTGAGCCAAGACCAAGGCAGCAGGAGGAGTGAGGGTTAAAGAAATACTGCTGAGGGGGAGAAGGGAAAGAGGCTCTGATGCACCTGATGAGTCACACACCTTCCCACCTATTTACTTCGGGTTGTGGGTTGTTTTGTAACTAAATGGACAACTTGGAGCTTGTGTAAGGAAACGTCAGCCCCTGCTTCACCATGGCCACTTGGATTTTGCTATCCAGAGCACAAGGTTGGAAACCCAAAGCAAGGAGAGTAAAGGGAAATAACCTCTGTAAATACTGTCAGCTGCAATCCAGTTCCCTTTGGGGTCTGCAGACATTTTTGTGAATTGAGCTGCAGTTAAACAGATAAATTACATTGTTCAGAGCAGCTGTGACTGCCCCTGGATCCCTGGAAATGTCGAAGGCCAGCTTGAATGGGGCTTGGAGCAACCTGAGATAGTGGAAGGTGTCCCTGCCCATGGCAGGGGTGGGACTGGATCAGCTTTAAGGTCCTATCCAACCCAAACCACTCACAGAATCTTCGAGTTGTACAGAAAAGTCAGGGAACAATATCACTAACAGGTTAATAAAGGTATTTCAGGTCCATATTCATCACAAAATTAGTTTGCACAGTGTTTTCCAAGAAATCATTTTAACCATTGTGTTTCAGCAGAGTGTAACAGGGTGTTTCCAGATCCCTGCAATGTGCATTGCTTTAGAAATGGGAAACTCACCTTCCTTGCTGCCTTCTCACTTTCCTTCATTTTAGCCAAGGCCTTTTTAAGCTCCTCAGATGTGAATGAATTTGCATCAAGATCAACCTTGCCCAGCCTTGCAGAAGAAACAAAACAAACAAGAACATGTAATGAGTGAAAAACGGCCTCAATTCTATTTTCACTGTGACATTCTAGCAGTGGCTAAGAGCAGGAGGAAAGGAATGAAAAAACCTACCATACTCAAGAAAAGATTAGTCTGAGTGCTGGATTCTGTATCAGGCTCACAGACACCTCCCCGTGACAATATAGGGCTCTGCTGACCCAAATTCTCAGATCCCAGCAAAATAAAAACAGCTGATAAATTGATACCTCAGAATTTCGTGTTGCAATTAAGGAATCACCCCAGCGCCACTATATAACTGCAGAGGGCCTAGAAGCTTCAACTTGCAGATTTCAGCTTAGGAACATTGTACAGAGAGTCACAGGAGACCTCAGCACCTTTCCAGTGAGGGAAGGCACAACAGAGAAGTGGGAGAGCACTCTTGGTCAGGAACTTTAATGATGAGACAAGGAGGAATGGGATCCAACTGCAAGAGGTGGAAGAGATTTGATGATGGGAAGAAGTTCTTTACTCTCAGGGCGCTTGTCCCTGACACAGGGACCAGGGCAGAGAGGCTGTGGATGCCCCATCCCCAGCAACGTCCAAGGCCAGGTGGGACAGGGGCCGCAGCAACCTGCTCTGCTGGGAGCTTGCTCAGTTTGGAACCAGATCATCTTAAGGATCCTTTCCAAGCCAAACCATTCAAGGATTGGATCATTCTTCCATCCCCATCTCCCACTGCACAGCACCCCTGAATCTTAAGTGACATCATAGCTCCCAGAGGGTTCCAGGTGGAATGTCCAGGACCTGGAAACGAGCACAGCAGACACTGCAACGGCTGCCAAGGGTCAGTTGCTGCTCACCCTGCGCTCTGACCCTCAGCGCTGAGCTGCTGCTGCTGCCTGAGCTTTTCCTGACGCCTGCTCTGGAGTGCCAATCCCGCAGGATGTGCTCTGCTGTGCCCGTGGAGGTACAGTGCCATGCCAGGCAGGGGGCACCAAACTTGGGCAGGCTTTAGCCATGTGGGAATGGATGGTGTGGGACAGGAAGCAAACTGGGAGATTGTGCTGCCCCGTGCAGACTGAGAGAGACACCGTGGAGGACATGGAAGTGGACCATGGGCTGGATGAGGAAGAAATGATGGAGATGGACTCCTCTTCTACTTCCATGTCCTCCACTGTTGAGGACATGGAAGAGGACGAGGAGGAGACCATTGAAGAGATGGAAGTGGATGAAAACGATGACATGGAAGATATGGAAGTGGACGAGAACGATGAGGAGGAGCCCATGGTCCTTGGATGAAGATGGTGCCCCACAGGTAAGACAGGCAGATGCTTCCCACGCCCTGCCCACACACACACTGGGTCCCCTGACGCCAGGCTGGGGCTGGGCTGGATGGCCCCGCTCAGGGACACGGTGCCCGCAGGGGGCCTGGATTGTGCTGCCACAAGCACCAGCCCCGGCCTGCCCTGCACTTGCCTGGGGCCATGCCAGCCCTGCCAGCCCTGGCCCAGCACCTGGGGCCCAGCTGCCAGCCCTGCTGGGCCCAGTGCTGCCAGCTGAGTCCAGCTCTGCTGCTTCCTTTCTTACAGGACTCATGCACATGATGGCACCGCTCCGATGCCTTTGTAAATACGTTTGGAAGTTTAGAAGTTCCTTGTAAATACGTTCACTATGTTCCAAGTTCCCTGTAAATATGTTCACTATGTTCAAAGTTTTCTGTAAAAACATTTTGAAGATTGTTACCCCATTGGATCTCATGTAAATATCTTCTGTACATTGTTGTTGTTGTTATAACGATTGTTATAATGACACATGTTCTGTAAATCCTAGATTTGCCGATCTTTGGCAAATAAATACTGTTTCTTTTTAACACCTGACTCCTCTTGTGCATGCCTTTGGGCACAGGCACCCTTTGGGCACTTGTGGGTTCCTTTTGTTCCATGTTCCCAGCGCTGGAGGTCCCTGGGGGTGCTGGCACAGCCACCCTGGGGCTGGGGGTGCCTGTGCACAGGGGCTCCCACTGACACCACTCCTGGCACTGGGCACTGCTGCTCTTCCTGGCCTGGGGCACAGCGCTGTCCCCAAGGGCTCAGCTCTCACCAGCTCTCACACAGGGGGCTCTCACAGCACTGGCCCCTGCAGCCATGCCACCAAAGCAGCCAGCAAACCTTCAGCCACCCTTCCTGCTGCAGACACAGGCACTCCTGGGCCCAGAGCCGCCAGCAGGCCACAGCCATGCAAAATCCACCTGCACACTCTCAAGGCCCCCACAGCCTTGGCAACTGGGCCACCTGAAGCGGGGCTGCTGCAGGGGCTGATCTTTAAGCCTTGCAGCCTCCAAAGGCCCTGGGCTCTGCTTCCCACCCTGCTCTGCACTGCCCTGAGCCCGCATTGTTTCAGACAAAAGCCAAGCCAGGGCATCCTCACCCTGCCCGCATTCCTGCTGCTGCCAGCGGCCACCGGGCCCTGGGCCCGACTCGGGCGACAGCTGCAGGGACAGGGCAGCCTGTGCTGGGCAGGGGGCACGGGGCTTTGGGCATTGGGGCTGCTTCTGCTGCTGCTGCTGCTGGGGGCCATGGGCCCAACAGGGCCCTGAGCTCAGCCCCTGCCGGACCAGCTGCCCCCAAAGCCCCACACTCCTTGAGCATCCCCATTACACCTGCCATGGGGAAATCCCACGGGCTTCAGGAAAGAAATTCCCCATAGTGACTAAACCAAGGGGTCCAAGGGGAAAGTCAGCACCAGCTGATGTTTAGAGCACCTTGACACAGGTGGCTGCAGGGCAGGGGAGATCTCAGGGGCCTCTGGCAGTGCCTGCTTTGCACGTGAGCCTGTGCGGCTGCTCCCAGTGGGACACAGCACCGGGCTCAGGCCAGCCCTCAGCCCCTCACAGCTGATCCCACGGAGCAGGCTCAGAAAGCATTTCCAGACCACTTCCTGTAGATATATCAAAGGACTAAATGTCATTCAAGGAAGCCGCCTTGCACATTTACTTTTGGTGTCGTGGCATGAGAAGCCGTGAAGGTGCCTCTGAATGTGCACTCAGGGCACTTCCACTGCCATCCCAAAGGGAACACAAAGGACAGGCCTCTGCTTTCAGCACTGCTGAGCTCCTCAATGAAGTCATAAATGAAGTCTCAGGAAGTAGTAGTTTTTTGGAGGTCCCGGGGCCAACCATTGCAACTCTAACACCTCATTAGTGCTATGACGAACTAAAGTAAGTTGCGGCACCCCTCTAAAGCAATGATGTGGAGAGCATTATTAATAATTGGTTGGCTGAGAAAGGCCACACTGATATAATGCCACTGGTTAAACTGAAGGAGAAAAGTCAGCAGTCAGCAAGCTAAAAGGAAGAGTCAGCAGCGACCTTGCTGCAACATGAGGATAGGGAGTTGAGATTAGTCCTGAATACATCCTAAGAATATGTAGAAAGTATCAAAAGTAGAACCATAGGAATGTAGAAGTAGGCGTAGGTGCTGATATGCAAGCTGACCAATCCTGAGCTCAACTTTTGCAATATGTATGAAGCTCATTATTAACTGTATTTAACCCGCCGTACTGATCAATAAAATCGAGCCTGTGATGATCAAACTGATGTCCTGGTTCCCTTCCGTCGACAAATGGTGGAGAATGCGGGCATAACCGAATCTCTGCCCTTTTTCTCGGATTAAAAGAAAAAGGGATTATGCCACGGTCCGGAAGTTGGGTTTGGGTCCCAGCAGCCGGGACGGTGCCGGAATTTGAAGCACCCTTAAGGTTCACAACTGTGACTTAAGCCAATACGTGTCCGCCGGAGCCTGGAGAGCTGCAACAGCGCGCGCTGATTAATAGGTATGGATAGGCAAGCGGCATATGATTTATTTACCGCCTATTTAGAGCGGCGTGGGATAAAAGGGATAGATTTAAAAAAGGACTTACCAGGGTTATTAGCTTATGGCCATGCTAAGGGTATCTTTTCTAATCCTCATACAGTTCATGAGTTATCAGAGTGGAGAAAGTTTGGGGAAATATTGTGGGATACAGTACTAGACGATGATAAGTCAGCAAAGAAATTCGTGAAGTTATGGCGGGTGGTGTATAACACGTTACTTCAGCAGGTCTCTGAGAGAAAGGCAGCAGAAAGGGCAACAGAAGCTCATAAGAGGAATATAGGGTATGGTCGTGAGGACGATCCCCTGGCACCCTCTGTAACTAAAGTACTTATGCCTAAGAGTCCCCAGCAAAGTGGTGTGGAGGATTTCTCTATAGGCGCAGTGGAACCGTCTGCACCTTTTCTGTCAGAGGGGGAGGGCGAGTCGGATGGTGGAGGTAGGAGCAAGCCAGCTTTGCCTCCGCCACCAGCTTCAGGCGGGTCGGATGGTGGGGGTAGGAGCAAGCCAGCTTTGCCTCCGCCACCAGCTTCAGGCGGGTCGGATGGTGGGAGTAGGGGCAAGCCAGCTTCGCCTCCGCCGCCAGCCTTGCCTCCGCCGCTTCCCCTCAGCGAGCCGGCTCCGGTTACAGCTTCGGTGGGGGGGTCACCTCCCTCGCCCGAGCCGGCTCCAGCAAGGGGGCTGATTGCCCCCCGCAGGCTGGCTCCGCGTGAGCCGGCTCCGGTTTCACTGTCAGCTCCAGCGGGGGAGGGGGGGCTCCCGCTTCCCCCGCGCGAGCCAGCCTCTGCTTCACTGCCCCCCCCCGCGCGAAAACTCGGTGTCTGCACCGAAGCACCAGCAGCATAGCACCCTTAAAGGGCCAGATCCCATCCCAGGGGCACACCGTGATCCATGGGGGGAGATGGCTATACAGAGGAGGGAAGCTTGGGCTGCTTTGGCAAAGGAAGTAATGCAAATGGGGGATGGTGAGGCGGTGGAAATAGCTTCTAGTCTTGCATGTCCAGTTACATACACACCACAGTATGATGCACAGGGGAACCTTACGCATAATATAGCAGAATATACTCCCTTAGATTGGAAGCTGTTAACTCAGCTACGTTCTACGGTTAGTCAGTTTGGAGTAAAAAGTGAACCTGTTAAGCAAATGTTAGATTATCTTTTTAATACTCAGGTTTTATGTCCTAATGATTTAAGAGGAATAGTTCGGTTGATATTTACTCAGCATCAGCAGTTATTATTTAATGCCCATTGGCACGCGTTGGTAAATGAATCGGTTGCTGTACAACGAGCCCAGGGAGACCCATTACATGGGGTGACAGTAGAGGAGCTGATGGGCTTAGAGGCATTTTTACGTACAGAGGCACAGATGATATCGGGAGAAGATAAACTTAGAGAGTCTATGTGGTTAGTGCGTGCTGCAATATACATGGTTAAAGACCCAGGAGGGTTAACGGCTTATATGGGCATTAAACAAGGTAGAGAAGAATCATTTGGAAATTTTATCGATAGAACAGCTACTGCTATAGATCGGGCTGGTGTTGCAGGGCGCTATTGAAGCAGGTGTGCTTTGCAAAATAGCAATCCAGCAACCCAAAGAGTGTTAGCTACTTTAGGGGCAAATTAGACTATTGAGGAAGCATTAGAGCGAATGCTATTAATGCCAACAGCTTCACAGGCATTTATAGCAGAAGCCTTAAAGGAATTAGGATTAGGGTTGCAAAAGCATAGTCTACTCAAAATCAGGTGTTAGTTGCTCTTGCTCCTCTCCAAAGCTGCTCACTGGCAGTCACGTAAAGAGGCTCCAGACCATTCATCAAGTGCTACCGATGCGGCAATGAGGGACAGACACAAGTTACTGCCGTGACATCGGAGACACCAGCTGCTGCCGTGACATCGCTGCTACCTCCTGTCTGCAACCCGCAACAGCAGGGAGCCTCGGCTTGGACTTATCAGCAGCAGTAGACGTCACACTAATGACAAACCGGCCTGAGAGGATACCCACTGGAATAAAGGGTCCTCTTATACTAAATGGACAAACATGTGGAGCATTATTGCTGGGACGTTCCTCTATAACTATGTTGGGATTATTTGTTTTGCCTGGTGTTATCGATGCGGACTTTACAGGAGAAATACAAATTATGGCTTACACCCTTTATCCTCCGATTAAAATTACAAAAGGACAACGCATTGCACAATTGATACCACTGTCACAAATGACATCAGGAATACAATCATTTACTGGGCAAGCACGGGATGAAAAAGGTTTTGGCTCTACTGGTGTTACACTTTTAACTGTGGATTTACAAAATAGACCAAAACAAAAGGTTGAAATTACCTATGGGCATCAAAGCATAACCCTTTATGGATTATTGGATACAGGAGCAGATACTAGCATCATTTCTCCAGAAGCCTGGCCACAACATTACAACATGGCCTCTATTTCCTTCATCAAACATGCTGACAGGAGTGGGAGGATTTACATTGGCAAGCAGGTCGCCGTCTTTGTCTGTGTGCATTGAGAATCAACAAATATCTGCTGTGTTTTCAATTGTTCAACTGCCTCCTACAGTTTCCTGCTTAATTGGAAGGGACATTTTAACACAATTGGGAGTGGTGTTAACTAATCAGCACCCTTTGGGGTAATTGCCATTGCTTGGACTTTCCCCATTCCACTCACCTGGAAAACGGATACACCGGTGATGGTTAAGCAATGGCCATTAAAAGGGGAGAGTCTTATGCATGCCCATGAATTGGTACAGGAACAATATACAAAGGGACACCTGCGACTGTCCACAAGCCCTTGGAATACACCTATTTTTGTAATCAAAAAGAAATCAGGGAAATATCGTTTGATACATGATTTGAGGGCTGTAAATGACCAAATGGAACCTATGGGGGCCTTACAGCCTGGTCTTCCAAATCCAGCTATGATTCCAGAACACTGGCCACTTTTAATTATTGACCTAAAGGATTGTTTTTTCACTATTGGCCTGCATCCTGATGACATGAAGAGATTTGCTTTTACTTTACCAGCAATAAATCGTGGGGAACCAGATAAAAGATTTGAATGGACATCTCTTCTGCAGGGCATGCGCAACTCTCCCACTTTATGTCAGCTTTATGTTGATGCAGCATTACAGCCACTACATCGTAAATGGCCAGCAACTATAATATATCATTACATGGACGATATTTTGTTTGCACAGCAACAGCCATTCTCCTCTTTACAGATTAACACCATTAAAAATACTCTTGCTGCATATTCACTTGTTATTGCTGCAGAGAAAATTCAGACTACAAAGCCCTGGAAATATTTGGGATGGACTTTGACGGATCAAAGAGTGATACCACAAAAATTGGAATTACAATTGGACATTAAAACTCTACATGATGCACAGAAGTTGCTGGGAGACTTACAGTGGCTGAAGCCTATTGTGGGAATACCAAATCACTTATTAGAAGCCCTACGACCTTTGTTAAAAGGTGTGGACCCTACTACTCCTGTACACCTGACGAAGGAGCACCATCTTGCCTTGCAGCAAATTAGTAACTGTGTACAGCAAGGGTATGTGTCTCGTCGACAACTCGACCACCCCATTGACCTTACTATTTGGAATAGCCCTTGCCACTTGCTTGGTGCTCTCTCTCAGTTGCAAAAGAAAACGGGGGAGATACGGGTGTTGGAATGGTTATCACCACCACTACAGCATAAGAAAACAATATCTTCAAAAATTGAACAATTGGCTGCATTAATCAAAAAGGGGCGTCTCAGAATTCTTGAAGTGGATGGTAGAGAACCTGCTACTATTAGATTACCTATGGAAAAAGAAACCTTGGACTGGTACTTGATAAATTCAAAGAATTTACAAGAAGCATTATTGATGTCACCTGCTAAAGTAGAGACTAGTAAATTAGTGCCTAGAGTTTTGCAATGGATGACAGAATGGAACTGGATTACTCGACCTTTAAGAGAAGAAAACCCCATAGAAGGAGCTATTACAGTTTTTACAGATGCAGGAAAGAAATCAAGGCGTGCTGCTGTTACCCGGCAAGAAAAAAGGACAATGGAAGCATCAACTCCTCACAGCAGACCCTGCAGATAGCTTACAAACTTTGGAATTGTTAGCAGTAGTATGGGCGGTGTCCAACTTACAGGAGCCTTTAAATGTGGTCACAGACTCTATGTATGTTGAAGGAGTAGTCAAACGAATAGAGGAAGCAGCAATTAAGGAAGTGAATAATAAACGATTGTATGAGTTACTGATACAGTTAAAGAAAGCTTTACGGGAAAGAGCAAATGGTACCCTTAAGCAGTATATTGAAAAACGTTAAGATTTGACAGATCCACAAGCATGTTTGGCTAAGGTTTTGTATGTGATTAATCATTTATGCATTTTTGGGGAAGATGATACCCCCCCTGCAATGAAACATCATCCAAGGTCAGGTCAGGAAAATACTAAGGAAACAGAGGTCTGGGTTAAGTATAAGAACCCAAGTACAGGATTATGGGAAAAACCTGCAAAAGTATTATATTGGGGTCGGGGGTATCTTTGTGTTTCCTCACCTACAGGGCCTTTGTGGGTGCCTGCTAAGTGGACTAAACCTGTTTTTGATGCAGCCTCTGGTGGATCGCCTTACGGAGGAGGACAAGGAGCGGCTGGGGAAGAAACTGCTTCTAGTCCTACAACCACTACTGTTTCAATTGAAGGGGTACTCGGAAGCGGTGGACAGAGCACTGACACGTCACTACCGGACGGCCCAGGAGTTGATTGGTTTCATTGACTCATTATCAACTTTTCATTTAACAGATCCAGCGAAACTACATTGCCTTGACTGTCACAATCCACATTGTGCTGCCTGGATAGCTCTACGTTGTGGGGGTTGTAAAAGAACTTTTTGGATAGAACAATCATTATTACGGGATTTGTGGTGTCCTACTTGTGAACACGAGCACACGTGGGGTAAAAGCTGGCAAGATGAATTAAGGAGACAAACGGGGCAAAACGCATATATAGCTTTAAATCTTTATGAGTCTCCTGAACAGAAGGTTCTTGCTTATTATCGATGGGAAATACAATGTATTGTAAATAGAATTAAGGTTCAAAGTAAATCACGTGTAGTTTCTATAAGGTGTAGGAAATTAGTGCCTTTAACACAGCATTCAGTTGTAGGACCCTTCCAAGGGGATCCTGATAGAGCATTAGATTGCTGCATTGATAAGTTGCAAAAATTAAGTTTGAAAGTGGCAGGACCAGTGAAATTAGGAGCAGCAAGATTGAAGACAGATAAGAAAAAGAAGGCAAAAAAGGGAACTCATTTGAATAGAGGTATCAGTGATTGCTAATTAATTTTCTATGATTAGAACAATTTTACTGTTGTGGGACCCTCGGGAGGATATAGTTGTTGAGGAGGATAACGAACAAGAACTACGATTACGAAATAAGATACACCTTGTGTTAAAGAAAGACCTTGAGCTGTTAGCCTCATATAGTAAAAAGGCTGAAGAGGCTTTGCGATCACCACCATTGAATTGGTTGCATTGGGTTGAAGATACACAATTTTATACTGGTCCTTACTTACATTCGCTTCCTTGTTATGTTTGCAAAAAGGATAAAGATAAATGCTATGCATGGGTAGCTTTGCATTGTGCAGATTGTAATCAGGTTTATTGGTATTCACAGAAGTCATTGGGATATTTATGGTGTACATCTTGTTTTGGAAAGTGGATTCGAAATCATATCTAGGTTAGAGCTCTTGAACAAAGTACTGGCCTGCCAGGACGGACAGGATTACAGCTCTTTGAGAGTGCAGAACAAGTGGTTATAGCATATCTTAGGTGGAAGTTACAGGAAAACCTTAGAATATTTGAAATTACTAGAGCCTCACGCATCATAGCAGCTCGCTGCAAAGCTGATTTGCCTTCAAACTTACCTCGTGCTATACTTGTGAGCAAGGATGCTGATTTAGAATTAGATCAGAATATTCAAGAATTGACTCAGCCTTTCAATAGACAATCTAGCAAACCAGGGAAAAGACAGCGAAGAAAGAAAAAACAACGTAAGCAGAAGGAAGAAAAGGAGAAGTAAAGTAAGCAGAAAGAAAAATGAGGTTTGTTTTTGTTATACTGCTCAATGCTGTAGCAAGTGAAGCAGTAGGAGTAACACACTTTAGTCAACCAAGGGAAAATTTATGGGTAACACTTGCTAATCAAACTAACCAATCATCACTTTGTCTTAGTCTTGGAGGAGTCACTAACCCATTTCGAACATGCCTGGTGGGACTTCCGGTGTGGTCTCCTGGAGAATTTTGCAGTTTGATAAACAATCAAACCTTATGTATGTCTAACATGTCAAACATCACATTGCCGGTGCAACAAGGGTATACTGCAGGTCAGAGTGATGGCTATCGTCAATGCTTACTAATCCAATCACTTAACACCTCTTTGCATTCTCCTCCTGAAGAATTGGATCTTTTTGGAAGTACAAATGCCAGCATATCTAACACTACAGCTGGTGGATGGTTTAGCTTCAAACTTTCGGGTGCTCAGAATTTAAACCAACCTAAAGAAACATGAGCCACCCTAGATTCATCCCTGAATGTGAGTGAATTCTCTCCACAGCATTACAGTCAATGTAACGGCACAAATATCACAGCACCAATGAAATTACCCACAGGAATATTTTTGATTTGTGGAGACAGGGCATGGAATGGTATACCAGCTAAACCACAAGGTGGACCCTGTTTTTTGGGAAAATTGTCATTGTTTCATCCTAATGTGTCCTTGCTAATGCAGCTGAGTCAAAATTCAAACAGGAGAAAACGTAGCATACATGACTTAGACTGCAGCAAGATAGGAGATCCACGGTTTTGGGGCACATTCAAACAGGTGGTGGTTTCAACTATCTTACCAGGAGGATCTGCCAATAAAGCCATGAATTTAGCAAAACAATTAGGATGCTGGGCAAGGGATGAGCTGAACAAGACATCACAAATTCTAGACATGCTAACTGCAGATGTGCAAAGTGTTAATCATGCTGTTTTGCAAAATAGAGCTGCTGTAATTTTTTGCTCTTAGCACAAGGGCATGGATGTGAAAAGTTCGAGGGAATGTGTTGCATGAATCTGTCTGATCATTCAGTGTCCATTCACACTAAGATAAAAGAATTACAACAGGGACTTCACAAACTTAAGGAAGAAGACGGTTTAGGAATTGACGAATGGCTTAAAGGCTTGGGACTCGGACCGTGGCTGAGGAACATTGTGATCTATGCTATAGGATTGCTGGGTGTAATTTTACTGTTTTTGCTTATTTTGCCTTGTATCTCTAACTGTATCCAAAACATGGTCAGCCGTACAATAGCAAAAACATGGCAAACTAATCTCCTTGCACAAGAAGAAAACGGGGGAAATGTGGAGAGCATTATTAATAATTGGTTGGCTGAGAAAGGCCACACTGATATAATGCCACTGGTTAAACTGAAAGAGAAAAGTCAGCAGTCAGCAAGCTAAAAGGAAGAGTCAGCAGCAACCTTGCTGCAACATGAGGATAGGGAGTTGAGATTAGTCCTGAATACATCCTAAGAATATGTAGAAAGTATCAAAAGTAGAACCATAGGAATGTAGAAGTAGGCGTAGGTGCTGATATGCAAGCTGACCAATCCTGAGCTCAACTTTTGCAATATGTATGAAGCTCATTATTAACTGTATTTAACCCGCCGTACTGATCAATAAAATCGAGCCTGTGATGATCAAACTGATGTCCTGGTTCCCTTCCGTCGACACAATGATCTTGCCCATTGGCTTTTGTGGGGTCATGGGGATTCAGGTAATTTTCATGATATCATGAAGTTTTTTCTTTCCTTATATGTACTCCCCTAGGTGTTCTCCCCTTTCTTATCCTCTATTGGTCCTAAGTTACTGCATACAAGGTCCTTTTTTCCCGCATATAACACCTTGTGTGCCCAGCCTCATTTTGTCTCCCTCCCTGGACCCTCACCAGCACAAACCACACTGTTTGGAGTTCCACACAAACGCTCCTCTCTTGCCTCATCCATCATCCATTCAAGCAAGCCTGCTCCCAGCTCTGGGAGTGCACGTCTCTCACACAGGCTGGCTGTGGACATGCCACAACAAGGGGTGCCCAAACAGGGACCTTCTTTGAGAATTCCTGAGAGCGATTCCAGTGACGATTCCACTGTTCCACCGTCACGGGACAGAAGACGCCTTGGGTCAGCCTCCGCCCTGGAGTGAGACCTGAGTTTTATCAGGGCTTGCTGAAGGCAGCATTGGCACCCTCCTCCAGCAGCAAGAGGGCCGACTCAATGGACAAAGCCCATGGGATATTTTGAAACACCTGCATCCAGAGCCACCAGAGCAGTGAGCTGGGGGACAGCCACCAGCAGTGCAGGATCTTTAGGTCATATTTTAGTCCTGGGGGTGGGCAGCCCTTTACATCAGGGGCAGCTCTGGGTAACAAATTATCCAAAGATGAGAGGGACGTATATGTTCCAGTTAGGGACGTTCTCCTTTCAGAATGGAAGAGTTTTACTAAGGGAAGTTTGAAGTCGTTTGTTCATTGGCTGTTTACGGAGCTCCCAGACATTTCTGTTGATTCAGTTCGTCATGTAGCATTTTGGGACTGAGTTAGGGAAAGACTCTATCTTTTGCAAACTCAGGGAGTGATAAGAGTCGCAACATTTTCCACAATTTTTCACATATTTTATGGAGTTTTCTCAAGGGTTCAAAGTTCTAATATTCAACCCAGACTTTCTGTTCTGCCCCCTGCATTCCTGAACCCACTGACACCATTAGGATGAGAGACAGAAACTGCTGTAAAGCACAGACAAGCCACCTGCTGTCTGCCATCTCCCCTCCTTCTCTACCCCCTGCCCACGTTTGTACTGATCACACAGGCCTGGATTCTAGCCTAACCCCTTCTCCAGTACCGCTCCTCCCTGGATCCCCATCAGGTAGCTCACAAAATGGAGTCCCTCCTCTGGAGGGCGTTGTCAATGTCAAACACCCTCCCACCCCCAGCTCTCTCATCAAATCCTCCCCCTATGTTGGATCCCAGCTCTGCGTCAGGAACCACCCCTGCATTGGGATCCAGCGCTTCCTTGCCTACTCCCGCTGCCCTACCCCCTCCAACTCAGCCCCTTGCGGATCCCACACTGTCGGAGCCGGAAGTGTGAGGGGCGGTACCCGGAAGGCCGCCATCTTGGCTACCAGAGGCCCACACCACCGGGCCTGGCCAGTCACCCCAAGGCCCCGCTCCTCTGCCAGAGACCAAGTTCCCTCTTCTGGAGAGGAGAGGGAAGGTTCATCGCACCTGGAGGATGAGCCTGAGGATTCTTGGCAGAGGATGGAGAAGCTCGCGGCTGAAGAGGGGGACTGGGAATTGGTAGCTAAAATACAAGCAGCACCGGTGCAGTACCAGAGGGGGGCTAACCCCTGGTGGGAAGCTGTCACACAAGGGAGATGAAAGACCTTTATAAAGCTGCGAAACACCATGGGAGGGGCTTGCCCTATATTAATCATTTGTTAAATGCCATCTTTATGCATATGATATGGTACCTCACAATCTGCACCATTTTATGCGCATCCTACTTTCTCCCACTGAAATTATTCTGTGGGAAGGAATGGGGAATAAACTAATACAACAGCTATTAAAAGACTATGCTAGAGAAGACAGGCAGGCACACCTAACACTAGACCATCTAGGGAGGAAGATTTCACTAAGTCTCATTCAATTGACCTTCCCTGAGCTCTGATGAAGAGAATAAAGTGTGGAAAAGACAGTTCTCATGCAGACACCCAATGGAGAATCACCTACTCTAGATTTCACAGACATTCTCCAGGGACCTGGGCAATCCTTTCAAAAATTTATTGACCACCTTCCACAAGCAATAGAAAAACAAGTTGAACATCCAAAAGCCAGGAAGGTACTGCTTACTAAACTTGCTGAAACAAATGCTAAAAACACCTTTAAAGACATTTTACCTTCTCTACCCCTCAACAGAAAGCCTACCATTGCACAAATGGTCGTGGCATGCACCATTAGGCCATCCTTATACTGTAATGCTACCCGAGATAATGCTTCCTGTCACGGTGTAGTAGAGGTGCTAGTAGCCTCCCTGGTTATTCCCTGACATACACATGAAAAAGGACCTGGTTTTAAGTGTAGGGAGATGGGGCATTTTCAACAGAATTATAAAAATACAGGCTATTACCAGGCACCTTCTAGGTGTCACAGCCACTGTCCTCACGGGCCCCCTCGTCCACATGCTTTCCAACACCAGCAAAACTGGTGGCCTGCGGGAAACCCCACACAGACACAGAAAGGCCACAGGCAAAGACACCAAATGCGAGGCTGTTCTGCCCTTCTCTCCCCAACATCGTGGAGAACCAGCACAGCGACCTTCTCAGATCCAGCAGGACAGCTCGATCGCTGCAGAAAACTCGACAGAAGACAGCTCTGCCCTGGAACCTAAAGGCAGCTGGTAAGCGCCTTTTCAATTCCAATCCACGCTATTTATGTTCACCATATTCCCACAGGCAAATACAGGCCTGAAGGACGGCCCAAAGACATTTTGATTTAAACCATAACCGGGAAAGGGATGCAGACACTCACTCTACTACCTGAGGTACTCGCCTTGACCTCTTTGGAGGAGATAACTGTCCAGGCTCTATGCTTAGTCCCTTTTCATTGCAAAAGGAACAGTTATAGCCAGAGCCTACCTCCTACTTGACACGATCAGCACACCAGCTGATCCCATGTTGATGTGGGCACAGACAACAGGCAGAAATAGACCCATTCCAAAGTGTGCTTTGTCATGTAAAGGGAGAAAGAGATGTCTTTCAGGACTGTTAGATACAAGAGCTGATGACACCATAATTTCCTGCTCTGTTTGGCTAAAAAACGGCCTCTGGTTCCAGCTGCTGGGGTAATTATTAGCTACCAGGGCAGCCACTACCAGCTTCTGGAGTCACAGTATCAGCTGCATGGAAGGTCCTGAGGGCACAGTTGCTACAGTAAGATCATTCGTCGCCCGGGCACCAATAACAATTTGAGGGAAAGACCTGTTGTCCCAAAGCGGGACAAGGCTAGAGATCCTATCAACACCTCAGGATTTCTAGACGGGGCCACAGAGCAGCGCGCCACACTTCAGTCAACCTGGAAGACCAACGACCCCATATGGGTGGATCAGTGGCCCCTCCCAGGCAGAAAGTTAAAGGCCCTGCAGTCCCACGTGCAGGAGCAGCTGCCTGTGGGCCACATTGTACCATCTACTAGCCCCTGCAATGTGCCTGTCATTACCATATGAAAGCCTGGCAAAGACAAGAGGTGGCTGCTGCAGGACCTCAGGAAAATCAACGAGGTCATTGAGGACATGGGTGCCCTCCAGTCCTGTGGGATCTCAGCACCTCAGGACTGAGGTACAGAGAGACCGAGACCACCCTTGGGGGGCTCGGGAGTCCTGGAATGTTGCCAGAAGTGTCTGGTGGCTGGACTTTGATCCTACACAGGAGATGACATCTGTATGAAGACTGGGAGGATTTCACTGGGGTGAATGGTGAAGGGATAAGTTAATTAAGGTGTAGAACACAGGGTTTAGGATTTCTGTACAGGGGGGTCTAAAGAAGTAAGATGGAGGAATTGGGGCGTTTCCTGTCCTTCTTCTTCTTCTTCTTGGCCTCCATCTTCTGTGGTGATGGTGGCACTTTGGGATTGGTCTTTACTAGAAGTGCACCAGTTAATAAGAGTAGAAGGTATTGGAGAAAAATTATAAATATTGTACACGTAACTTCGAGTATAAAGATAAGTGACCGCCCCAGGGGCTGGAGAGTGTGCCCATGGCTGACTTGCTGTGCAGACCTCTGTCGGGCTGAAAGAAAATCTTTTAGATAAACAATTAATAAACACCGAGACCAAAACAAGATCAGAAGTCTCTCCTCGTCCTTTGAAGCGCCGGGCTGCCCAAGGCCACTCTGGGCCTTTCCAGGTCTTTGAAACAGCCGAGAAACCGAGCAAGTGGCATCCCTGAGCTATCCCCGGACATAAATCAGCCAGCAGGAGAAACAGAAAACCGACAAGCCTAAATCAACATAAATCAAGCATAAATCAACTATAAATCAGCAATAAATCAGCGAAAAGAGAACCACATGAAATCAACAAGTGGCGTTCACTGCGTGGGCTACTCCCCACCAACCCTTTCGGGGGGGGAATCAGCCCTGAAGAGCTGAAGCTCAAGAGCTGAAGAGCAAAGAGGGCAGCTCCAATCTAGGACGAGTTCCCAGGAGAGCACTGATAGCTCCTGAGGAGAGAAGCCTGAAGAAAAAAGAAAAAGAAGAAAAAAAAAACAAACGGCCAGAAGAGTCTGCAAAAAACAGCAGTCACTGAGAATTACATCTCTCAACTTCTACCGAAGACAGTTCGTGGCAGAGCAGCCCGGATCGGAACCGGAAGGCGCCTCTGGATTCTTCTCCTGTGACCTGCTGGACAGAGACGGGAGGCTTCGGACAGCTCTGACGACAGATTCGGTGAGAAGGTCAAAATATAAGAACATAATTGCACACTCTCCCAAGAACAACGGAAAATTTTGTCCGCCTTACAAGGCGTGGCTCAAACACACACAGAAGAGATCCCAAAGAAAGTATTAAAACAGCTATTGTTGTGGGCAAGGCTTAACTATCCACTTGCCGAAACATGCCTGCTATTCGAAGTGGGGTTTTGGCAGGAAATCAATAGGCACTGATATTTCTTAACGACAAAAAAAGATGAGACAGCGTTAAAGCTGCTCTCGTCGGCAAGGGTAATGCTAGAAAAGCATATCGGTTCAGTCGAAAAGACTGGGAGAGCAACGAAAAGTTGCGGCATCCTCAGCAGAAGGGTGGGGGAGCAAAGCTCCGGAAAAAAAAAAAAAAAATTATTTCTGGCCTTAAGAAGCCAGGGGGAAAGGGCTCTCGAAGAAAGAGAGCAAGAAATAATATTAAAGCCCCCGGTCCCAAAACCCAGAAACCCCAGGAAGCTCCTAAAGCGTCCTGAAACTCCGGAGAGTACAGGGGAGTTAGGATCGGAGGGGGGGGGTGAAGGGGGACAGAGAAGGGATCGGGGTGGGGGGACGCTTCCTCGCGGGGGCACGGCGCGCCAGCGGCGGAGCCGGCGGAGAGCGTAGGTGAAGAGGTACCGGGAGACACATGTCCCGGTGCGGCTTTTGTCAGCACGGCGCCGGGGGGTGGCGGCCGCCCCGGAGATGCGTGCGGCGGGCAGAACTCGCAAGAACCTGCGGTTAAATTCGGCTCGAATTGTGGGGCGGGGCGGGGCCGGGTGCCGGCGGGGGGCGGGCCGTACACACTGGCGGGAGGAATGGACACAGAGACAGAGTCAGGGGCAGACCGAGGGAGGAGACCTGGGAGGTGGAACCAGGGGGGGAGAGTGACGTCAGCCCAGGAGAGACGGGGAGAGGCTCGGAGAGCACCCATGCGCAGATAGTAGAGCGCGGGCGGGGGTGGGCCCAATCCCCTGTGACGTCTCGGGCGAGGAGGGGCCATGCTCGGGATCCTATGTCCCAGCGGCTCCACACCCTCTTCAGCCTTGGTACCTCTGGTAATAACCCTCGGAGTCCCAGTCCCTTCCCTTCAAGGGAGACGTTCTGGTGTTCAAGCTCCATTTCCAGCTGAATTAAAAGCCAGGCAGACACGGTCTCAAACGAGATCACGAACACGGCAATTGACAGGACGAGGGGCAGTCGAGCTGGGGAGGCCGGTGACAGCGCCACCTAGTGGGGGGCAAGGCTTTCGCTTGTATCTCCACAGAGCGAGATCTGACGTGGGTGTCGGTACGACACGTGAAACCATTTCGAGTGCGAGAACATGAAAACGTGGATCCGAGAAACAATGATCCAAGTAACAAAGAGACGAGTACTCAGACAGGAGTCGAGACTCAGATGGCACAAGACGACTTGGAAGAGAAATAAAAAGAAACTAAGGACTTTGGGGGAATTCTCTGTTAAGGTCCTGAATGAAAAGCGAAAAATGATTTCACATAGAAGTGAAGCCATGAGTTTCATGATGCCTATCTGCATCATTCTTTCATTCATTGCAGTAAGCAATGGGGGTAATATACCTATTAGTCAGCAAAAGCAGAATTCTTTGACATCTCTCCCATTTGGAGAGGAATTTTAAGGGTAGAGTTCTATGTTTTAATAATTCTACTAGTCCTCATACTTGTTATCCCGTGCATATTTGCATGTTTGAAACACACTATGAATCGGATAGCAAAAGAAGTTTTCCTGGTGCAAACAGAAGGGGGAGATGTGGGATCTCAGCACCTCAAGACTGAGGTACAGAGAGACCGAGACCACCCTTGGGGGGCTCGGGAGTCCTGGAATGTTGCCAGAAGTGTCTGGTGGCTGGACTTTGATCCTACACAGGAGATGACATCTGTATGAGGACTGGGAGGATTTCACTGGGGTGAATGGTGAAAGGATAAGTTAATTAAGGTGTAGAACACAGGGTTTAGGATTTCTGTACAGGGGGGTCTAAAGAAGTAAGATGGAGGAATTGGGGCGTGTCCTGTCCTTCTTCTTCTTCTTCTTGGCCTCCATCTTCTGGGGTGATGGTGGCACTTTGGGATTGGTCTTTACTAGAAGTGCACCGGTTAATAAGAGTAGAAGGTATTGGAGAAAAATTATAAATATTGTACACGTAACTTCGAGTATAAAGATAAGTGACCGCCCCAGGGGCTGCGGGAGTGTGCCCATGGCTGACTAGCTGTGCAGACCTCTGTCGGGCTGAAAGAAAATCTTTTAGATAAACAATTAATAAACACCGAGACCGAAACAAGATCAGAAGTCTCTCCTCGTCCTTTGAAGTGCGGGCTGCCCAAGGCCACTCTGGGCCTTTCCAGGTCTTTGAAACAGCCGAGAAACCGAGCAAGTGGCATCCCTGAGCTATCCCCGGACATAAATCAGCCAGCAGGAGAAACAGAAAACCGACAAGCCTAAATCAACCTAAACCGAGCATAAATCAACTATAAATCAACCTAAACCGGTAATAAATCAGCATAAATCAGCTAAGAAAAACACCAGAAAATCTACACAGTCCAGCCTGCCCTCAGCCTCCATGTTACCTCGAGATTGCCAATGGTGCACCATGCCGTAGTTGTGGGTAGCATCTTTTGGAGTCCTCCTATTTTTCGGATACCTTGTTCGACATTTAGGCTGTGATTGATGGAGCCTGAGCATAGGAAGAGCATTGCTTTGAAGATCGCACGGGTTGAGATGTAAAGGAAGGCTAGTTCAGGGCGGTTTAGTCCAATTGTCATTTTATTTCACAGTTATTGGCAGAGGGTTGTTATAGATCTTAATGACTACATTTTGATGCCCCCATGCTTCCAAATGACATCCCCTGGTTTGCCTTGACCGTCCATGAACCACCAAACACCTTTACAGAGGTACCAGTGGACTGCATTGCCTCAAACAAAGAAGAGTAGCTCAACTATTTGGCAATGGCTTTGAGCCCAAAATCTCTCACCCAGATGGAAAAGACATCCTAATGCTATCATTTTTCATTACATGGACGATACAGTCATTTGTGCAGAAGCTCAAATCATTTTGGACGTTGCACGACAAGATGTCATCACTGTGGTACAGCAGAAGGGTTTTGAGATTGCAGCAGATAAAGTTCAAAAGACAGGAAGTACCTTGGGCTAAAGAGCACAGAGAGAACCATCACACCCCAAACACTGCACATCAAGGACAACCCAAACACTCTGCAAGAACCCCAAATGCTCTGTGGAACAATCAGTTGGGTACGTTCACTCCTGGCAATCACCACAGAAGATCTCATGCCACTGTTCCTGCTCCGTAAAGGCAGAGAAGGACTTGATTCCCCTGATCACTGACACCAGAGGCAAAAGCAGCTGTACAAAAGGTCTCCTGGGTGATTCAAACTAAACAGGCACACAGATACCACCCTAATTTTCCTTTCTCTAAGGCAATCCTTGGTGTACGTCTAAAATTCCATACATTATTGTTTCAGTGGGACTATACTATCTCAGGTGCCCTGATAATAATTGAATGCGTTTTCAGAGCACACCAACCTACTAAAACAATAACAACCCAACAGAAAGTTATTGCAGAACTAGTGCAGGAAACCTAGAGAGCGTCTGTGCTCCCTTGCAGGAATAGACCTTGTGAATATTTACTTACTTCTCACTCAAGAGCACCTCAATTGCCTACTTCAAACATCTGAACCACTGCAATACACCTTAGATAATTTTTACACATATTAGGATCAGCCATCAATTCTACCACCAAAATATTCCTGTGCTGCTCAGGATGTTCAAAATTACCCCAGACCCGGCAAGATCCATTGTAGCCACCTGCCCAAATTGTCAGGAACATGGCCTTGCTTCTGTCACAGCAGGAGTCAGTCCAAGAGGACTAGAGAGTCTCCACATCTGGCAATCAGACATCACACACTAAACTCCTTTGGACAGACTAAAATACAACCATGTCTCAATCGATGCCTTTACCAGTGTGATTTTTGGCTCTGTCCATGCTGCAGGAAAGTCAGAAGATGCTATAAAATATTTCTTTTTCGTTTTTTCCACCATAGCACTTCCACAGGAAATTTACACTGATAATGCACTTGCTTATACCTTGCACTGATTCAAACAAGGGGCTTTCTGACCACTGGGGTATAAAACATGTCACAGGCATACCACACTCCACCACAGGACAGTCCATAGCTGAGAGGGCCAACTGAGCCATCAGAAGGATCCTTGATCAACTGAGAGGGGTAGTCCAGATATTATCTTCCATTGAGACACTGGCCAAGGCCTTTTATGTACTCAACTTTTTGAACAACTCGTTTATGGAGACAACTCCCCCAGTCATCATGCAGTTTACTAATTCAACTGCAGCCCAATTAAAAGACCAGCCACCTGTGTCAATCAAAGAACCTGAATCTAAACAATTTATGGACACCTACCCATTAATTACTTGGGGAAGAGAAGATGCCCTTGTCTCTACAGCAACACTCCTAAGATCGATCCCAGCAAAATACATAAAAACTCTTTCTGGGAACGGTGAGGCAAACACCAGAGCCACCATCAGAAGAACAGAATGGAAGCCTAAGAGAGACAGCAGCAGCCTGGGAAAGAAGAAAAAGAAGGACAGAAGAAGATCTCCTAAGCAGCGTTGACCACACACACCAAGACCAAGATAGCTCAGACACCACTAACCAGGATATATGAATTAACATTTGTAAAAGCTATATTTTAGCATTGATATAAGATTCTTCTAATAAGCTGTTTTCACACCCTTGGCTTATGGAACAGAAAGTTTAGTGGGACCTGAACTTATGTTTCATCTTCTACTCACTTTATCTGTTTACTTTTAGCCCAAACAAGCCTCCAGATACTAAATGAGCCCAAGTCAGACGATGCTGCTGTTGGTTGCTGCTGACATAGAGAACTGGATGCTCCTCACTGAGCCGCATGCCTTCAGCTGGCTGCTTCCACAGACAAGCCACAATTTCTTGTCCACGGCCATGGCTGTCAGACACTACAAGGCATGTGTTTTTTCAACCTGCTGTCACATAGGGAGTCAGTATATCAGGGCATCCAGCTGCTAAAAATCAAGGAAAGAAGATCCAGATGGAGGGCAACTACAACTGGTTCACTGGACTTTTCAAACACTGGCGGATAAAAGGCTGACTTTCTTGTTTAGTTAAGACTGTTTTGTGGACTTTGTTTATCGTATTCATTGTGTTGGTTATTTTATCCATTATGCTAAATGCCTGCAAAACTCTATGGCTGAATCCTTCTTTATAGACAACAAAATGGGAAGTTCTGGGGGCCGAGGGGCCGACCGTTGGAGCTGTAATACCTCAGGGCAAAGTGACCAAGGTAAAAGAGAGACATCGCTCTGAATGCAATGGTCTCACCCATGGGCATGTGCAGGCTCATGGTGATGCAGCACGTTTTGTTGGTATCACCCAGTTAAACTGCAGTATTTTTCTTATATGTACTGACTCGAGAATGTTCTCCCCTCTCTTGTACCATTTTGGACCTGGCTTACTGCAATGCTACCCCGATTTCTCTCCGTCATTTTCCCGCTGTGTGCACAGCCCCATTTTGTCTCCCTTCCTGGACCCTCTTCATTGCAATCCACTGAAGTGTTTGCAGATCCCCACAAAGATCCCTCTCTCACCTCGTTCACCAGCAGTTTAAGCAAGCATGCTCCCAGCTCTGGGAGTGCAGGTCACTCAAAGAGGCTGGCTGTGGACAGGCTGAAACACAGGAACTGAGTGCAACAGGGAGCCTGGCCTCTAATAAAAGGCATGAAACCCACAGCACACCCAACGCAAAACCTTGCATGTCTCTTCTTTATCCTCCTTCTCTCAGTCCTCATGCCACTTTCCCCACTTTGTCTGACTGGGTACTTGGCTTCTCTCTCTCCTCTCTGCAGGTTCAGCTACACGTGTGACCCTGCAGGAACAGCCTGACCCAGGGAAGTGGGAGAGCACTCTTGGTCAGGAACTGTAGTGACAGGACGCAGAGGAATGCAATCAAACTGCAAGAGGGGGAAGAGATTTGATGATGGGAAGAAGTTCTTTACTCTCAGGGGGCTTATCCCTGACACAGGGACCTGTGCAGAGAGGCTGTGGATGCCCCATCCCCAGCAACATCCAAGGACAGGTGGGACAGGGGCCGCAGCAACCTGCTCTGCTGGGAGCTTGCTCACCTTGGAACCACGTCACTTTAAGGGTCCCTTCCAAGCCAAACCATTCAAGGATTGGATCATTCTGCCACCCCCATCTCCCACTGCACAGCACCCCTGAATCTTCAGTGACATCACAGCTCCCAGAGGGTTCCAGGTGGAACGTCCAGAACCTGGAAACGAGCACAGCAGACACTGCAACGGCTGCCAAGGGTCAGTTGCTGCTCACCCTGCGCTCTGACCCTCAGTGCTGAGCTGCTGCTGCTGCCTGGGCTTTTTCCGCTGCCTGCTCTGGAGCGCCAATCCCGCAGGATGTGCTCTGCTGTGCCCGTGGAGGTACAGTGCCATGCCAGGCAGGGGGCACCCGGCTTGGGCTGGCTGCAGCCATGTGGGAATGGATGGTGCGGGACAGAAAGCCCACTGGGAGGTGGTGCTTCCCCTTGCAGACTGAGAGAGACACTGTGGAGGCGATGGATGTGGACCAGGGGCTGGAAGAGGATGACATGATGGAGGTGGACTCCTCCTCTACTTCCATGTCCTCCACTGTTGAGGACATGGAAGTAGAGGAGGAGGACAACACTGAAGAAATGGAAGTGGATGAGGAAGATGACACGGAAGAGATGCAAGTTGATGAGGAGGATGAGGAGGAGCCCATGGTCCTTGGATGAAGATGGTGCCCCACAGGTAAGACAGGCAGATGCTTCCCACGCCCTGCCCACACACACACTGGGTCCCCTGACGCCAGCCCTGCCAGCCCCGGCCCAACCCCTGGGGCCCAGCTGCCAGCCCTGCTGGGCCCAGTGCTGCCAACTGACTCCAGCTCTGCTCCTTCCTTTCTTCCAGTACTCATTCACATCATGGCACTGATGCCATGCCGTTGTAAATACGTTTTAAAGATTAGAAGTTTCCTGTAAATACGTTCACTATGTTTGAAGTTTCCTGTAAATACGTTTTGAAGATTGTTGGCCCATCGGATCCCATGTAAATATGTTCTGTATATTACTGTTGATGTTGTTATAACGAAACATGTTCTGTAAATCCTACATTTGCCGATCTTCGGCAAATAAATACTGTTTCTTTTAAAAACCTGACTTCTCTTGGCCATTCCTTGGGGCACAGGCAGCCTTTGCACACTTGTGGGTTCCACTTGTTCCGCATTCCCGGGGCTGGAGCTCCCTGGCACGGCCACCCCGGGGCTGGGGGTGCGTGTGCAAAGGGGCTCCCACTGACACCACTCCTGGCCCTGGGCACTGCTGCTCTTCCTGGCCTGGGGCACAGAGCTGTCCCCAAGAGCTCAGCTCTCACCAGCTCTCACACAGGGGGCTCTCACAGCACTGGCCCCTGCAGCCATGCCACCAAAGCAGCCAGCAAACCTTCAGCCACCCTTCCTGCTGCAGACACAGGCACTCCTGGGCCCAGAGCCGCCAGCAGGCCACAGCCCTGCAAAATCCACCTGCACACTCTCAAGGCCACCAGAGCTTTGGCAACTGGGCCAGCTACATCTGGGCTGCTGCAAGGACAGATCTTCCAGCCTTGCAGCCTCCAAAGGCCCTGGGCTCTGCTTTCCAGCCTGCTCTGCACGGCCCTTAGCCCGTATTGTTCCAGAGACAAGAGCCAAGCCAGGGCATCCTCACCCTGCCCGCATTCCTGCTGCTGCCAGCGGCCACCGGGCCCTGGGCCCGACTCGGGTGACAGCTGCAGGGACAGGGCAGCCTGTGCTGGGCAGGGGGCACGGGGCTGTGGGCCCTGGGGCTGCTGCTGCTGCTGGGGACCATGGTCCCAGAGGGCCCCGAGCTCAGCCCCTGCCGGACCAGCTGCCCCCATGGCCCCACACTCCCTGAGCATCCCCATCACACCTGCCAGGGGGAAATCCCACAGGCTTCAGGAAAGAAATTCCCCATAGTGACTAAACCAAGGGGTCCAAGGGGAAAGTCAGCACCAGCTGATGTTTACAGCACCTTGACACAGGTGGCTGCAGGGCAGGTGAGATCTCCAGGGCCTCTGGCAGTGCCTGCTCTGCACGTGAGCCTGTGCGGCTGCTCCCAGTGGGACACAGCTCAGGCCAGCCCTCAGCCCCTCACAGCTGATACCAAGGAGCAGGCTCAGAAAGCAGTTTCAGATCACTTCCTGTAGATATTTCAAAGGTCTAAATGTCATTCAAAAACCCAAACTCTAGATTTATTTTTGGTGTTGTGGCATGAGAAGCCATGAAGGTGCCTCTGAATGTGCACTCAGGGCACTTCCACTGCCATCCCAAAGGGAATACAAAGGACAGGCCTCAGCTTTCAGCACTGCTGAGCTCCTCACCCTGCAATGAAGTCTGAGGCAGAGGCAATGTTTTGCAGGCCGGGGGGCCTATCACTGGAATAGTAATACCTCATGACAATCATATAGATTTAAAGTAAGGTGAATAACCCCTCTGAATACAATGATCTTGCTCAATGTCTTTTGCGGGATCGTGCAGATTCAGCACATTTCTTGGTATCATGAACTTCCTTCTTTCCTTATATATACTCCCCTAGGATGTTCTCCCCTCCCTTAACCTCTATTAGTCCTGAATTACTGCATACAAGGTCCTTTACCCCACCCTGAAAATCCTTGTGTGCCCACCCCCACTTTGTCTCCCTCCCTGGACCCGCTCCAGCGCATTCCACAGTATTTGCTGTTTCACACATAGATCCCTCTCTTGCCTCATCCATCATGCATTCCAGCAAGCCTACTCCTAGCTCTGGGAGTGCACATCTCTCACAGTGTCTGGCTGTGGACATGCCACAAGGGGTGCCGAAACAGGGACCTTCTTTGAGAATTCCTGAGAGCCACTCCAGTGAGGATTCGGCTCTTCCACCGTCACAGGACAGAAGACGCCTCGGGTCAGCCACCGCCCTGGAGTGGGACCTGAGTTTTATCAGGGTTTGCTGAAGGCAGCATCAGCACCCTCCAGCAGCAACAGGGCTAGCTCAGCTGCTGAAGCCCAGGGGACATTTTGAACCCTCTGCATCCAGAGCCACCAGAGCAGTGAGTTGGAGGACAGCCGCCTGCAGTGCAGGATCCTTGGGAGATATTTCAGTCCTGTGGGTGGGCAGCCCTTTACATCAGGGGCAGCTCTGGGTAACAAATTATCCAATCCTTAGAGGGATACATATCTTCCAGTTAGGGAGGCTCTCCTTTCAGAGTGGAAGACTTTTACTAAAGGAAGTTGGAAGCCTATTGTTCATTGGCTTTTTAATGAGTTCACAGACATGTCTGTTGATTCAGTTGGTCATGTAGCATTTTGGGACTCAGGGAAAGACTCTATATTTTGTAAACTCCGGGAGTGATAAGAGTCGCAACATTTTACCCAAATTTTCATATGATGTATGGACTTTTCTCAAGGGTTCAAAGTTCTAATATTCAACCCAGACTTTCTGTTCTGCCCCCCACATTCCTGACCCCACTGATACCATTAGGATGAGAGACAGAAACTGCTGTAAAGCACAGACAAGCCACCTGCTGTCTGCCATCTCCCCTCCTTCTCTACCCCCTGCCCACGGCTGTACTGATCACACTGGCCTGGATTCTAGCCTAACCCCTTCTCCAGTACCTCTCCTCCCTGGATCACCCTCAGGTAGCTCACAAAATGGAGTCCCTCCTCTGGAGGGGGTTGTCAATGTCAAACACCCTCCCACCCCCGGCTGTTTTATCGTGTCCTGCCCCTATGCTGGGTCCCAGCTCTGCGTCAGGTACCACCCCTGCATTGGGATCCAGCGCTTCCTTGCCTACTCCCGCTGCCCTACCCCCTCCAACTCAGCCCCTTGCGGATCCCACACTGTCGGAGCCGGAGGTGTGAGGGGCGGTACCCGGAAGGCCGCCATCTTGGCTACCAGAGGCCCACACCACCGGGCCTGGCCAGTCACCCCAAGGCCCCGCTCCTCTGCCAGAGACCAAGTTTCCTCTTCTGGAGAGGAGAGGGAAGGTTCATCGCACCTGGAGGATGAGCCTGAGGATTGGCAGAGGATGGAGAAGCTCGCGGCTGAAGAGGGGGACTGGGAATTGGTAGCTAAAATACAAGCAGCACCGGTGCAGTACCAGAGGGGGGCTAACCCCTGGTGGGAAGCTGTCACACAAGGGAGATGAAAGACCTTTATAAAGCTGCGAAACACCATGGGAGGGGCTTGCCCTATATTAATCATTTGTTAAATGCCATCTTTATGCACATGTTATGGTACCTCACAATCTGCACCATTTTATGCGCATCCTACTTTCTCCCACTGAAATTATTCTGTGGGAAGGAATGGGGAAAATACTAATACAACAGCTATTAAAAGACTATGCTAGAGAAGACAGGCAGGCACGCCTAACACTAGACCATCTAGGGAGGAAGATTTCACTAAGTCTCATTCAATTGACCTTCCCTGAGCTCTGATGAAGAGAATAAAGTGTGGAAAAGACAGTTCTCATGCAGACACCCAATGGAGAATCACCTACTCTAGATTTCACAGACATTCTCCAGGGACCTGGGCAATCCTTTCAAAAATTTATTGACCACCTTCCACAAGCAATAGAGAAACAAGTTGAACATCCAAAAGCCAGGAAGGTACTGCCTCCTAAACTTGCTGAAACAAATGCTAACAACACCTGTAAAGACATTTTACCTTCTCTACCCCTTAGCCCAAAGCCTACCATTGCACAAATGGTCAAGGTATGCACACTTACAGCATCCTTACACCGTGATGCCACCTAGCTATGGCGACCAATCAGGGTGTGGTAGAGGTGCTAGTAGCCTCCCTGGTTATTCCCTGACATACACATGAAAAAGGACCTGGCTTTAAGTGTAGGGAGATGGGACATTTTCAACAGAATTTGAAAAATGCAGACAATTACCGGGGACCTTCTAGGTGTCACAGCCACTGCCCTCACTGCCCCCCTTGTCCACATGCTTTCCAACACCAGCAAAACCGGTGGCCTGCGGGAAACCCCACACAGACACAGAAAGGCCCCAGGCAAAGACACCAAATGCGAGGCCATTGCGCCCCACGCTACCAAACATCGTGGAGAACCAGCACAGCGACCTTCTCAGATCCAGCGGGACAGCTCGATCGCTGCAGAAAACTCGACAGAAGACAGCTCTGCCCTGGAACCTAAAGGCAGCTGGTAAGCGCCTTTTCAATTCCAATCCACGCTATTTATGTTCACCATATTCCCACAGGCAAATACAGGCCTGAAGGACGGCCCAAAGACATTTTGATTTAAACCATAACCGGGAAAGGGATGCAGACACTCACTCTACTACCTGAGGTACTCACCTTGACGTCTTTGGAGGAGATAACTGTCCAGGCTCTATGCTTAGTCCCTTTTCATTGCAAAAGGAACAGTTATAGCCAGAGCCTACCTCCTACTTGACATGATCACCACACCAGCTGATCCCATGTTGATGTGGGCACAGACAACAGGCAGAAATAGACCCATTCCAAAGTGTGCTTTGTCATGTAAAGGGAGAAAGAGATGTCTTTCAGGACTATTAGATACAAGAGCTGATGACACCATAATTTCCTGCTCTGTTTGGCTAAAAAACGGCCCCTGGTTCCAGCTGCTGGGGTAATTATTAGCTACCAGGGGAGCCACTACCAGCTTCTGGAGTCACAGTATCAGCTGCATGGAAGGTCCTGAGGGCACAGTTGCTACAGTAAGATCATTCATCGCCCGGGCACCAATAACAATTTGAGGAAAAGACCTGTTGTCCCAAAGCGGGACAAGGCTAGAGATCCTATCAACACCTCAGGATTTCTAGACGGGGCCACAGAGCAGCGCGCCACACTTCAGTCAACCTGGAAGACCAACGACCCCATATGGGTGGATCAGTGGCCCCTCCCAGGCAGAAAGTTAAAGGCCCTGCAGTCCCACGTGCAGGAGCAGCTGCCTGTGGGCCACATTGTACCATCTACTAGCCCCTGCAATGTGCCTGTCATTACCATATGAAAGCCTGGCAAAGACAAGAGGTGGCTGCTGCAGGACCTCAGGAAAATCAACGAGGTCACTGAGGACATGGGTGCCCTCCAGTCCAGCCTGCCCTCAGCCTCCATGTTACCTCGAGATTGCCGATGGTGCACCATGCCGTAGTTGTGGGTAGCATCTTTTGGAGTCCTCCAATTTTTCGGATACCTTGTTCAACATTTAGGCTGTGATTGGTGGAGCCTGAGCACAGGAAGAGCATTGCTTTGAAGATTGCACGGGTTGAGATGTGAAGGAAGCCTAGTTCAGGGCGGTTTAGTCCAATTGTAATTTTATTTCACAGTTATTGGCAGAGGGTTGTAATAGATCTTAATGACTACTTTTTTGATGCCCCCATGCTTCCAAATGACATCCCCTGGTTTGCTTTGACCGTCCCTGAACCGCCAAACACCTTTACAGAGGTACCAGTGGACTGCATTGCCTCAAACAAAGAAGAGTAGCTCAACTATTTGGCAATGGCTTTGAGCCCAAAATCTCTCGCCCAGATGGAAAAGACATCCTAATGCTATCATTTTTCATTACATGGACGATACAGTCATTTGTGCAGAAGCTCAAATCATTTTGGACGTTGCACGACAAGATGTCATCACTGTGGTACAGCAGAAGGGTTTTGAGATTGCAGCAGATAAAGTTCAAAAGACAGGAAGTACCTTGGGCTAAAGAGCACAGAGAGAACCATCACACCCCAAACACTGCACATCAAGGACAACCCAAACACTCTGCAAGAACCCCAAATGCTCTGTGGAACAATCAGTTGGGTACGTTCACTCCTGGCAATCACCACAGAAGATCTCATGCCACTGTTCCTGCTCCGTAAAGGCAGAGAAGGACTTGATTCCCGTGATCACTGACACCAGAGGCAAAAGCAGCTGTACAAAAGGTCTCCTGGGTGATTCAAACTAAACAGGCACACAGATACCACCCTAATTTTCCTTTCTCTAAGGCAATCCTTGGTGTACGTCCAAAATTTCATACATTATTGTTTCAGTGGGACTATACTATCTCAGGTGCCCTGATAATAATTGAATGCGTTTTCAGAGCACACCAACCTACTAAAACAATAACAACCCAACAGAAAGTTATTGCAGAACTAGTGCAGGAAACCTAGAGAGCGTCTGTGCTCCCTTGCAGGAATAGACCTTGTGAATATTTACTTACTTCGCACTCAAGAGCACCTCAATTGCCTACTTCAAACATCTGAACCACTGCAATACACCTTAGATCATTTTTACACATATTAGGATCAGCCATCAATTCTACCACCAAAATATTCCTGTGCTGCTCAGGATGTTCAAAATTACCCCAGACCCGGCAAGATCCATTGTAGCCACCTGCCCAAATTGTCAGGAACATGGCCTTGCTTCTGTCACAGCAGGAGTCAGTCCAAGAGGACTAGAGAGTCTCCACATCTGGCAATCAGACATCACACACTAAGCTCCTTTGGACAGACTAAAATACATCCACGTCTCAATCGACGCCTTTACCAGTACGTTTTTTGACTCTGTCCATGCTGCAGAAAAATTAGAAGATGCTATAAAACATTACTTTTTCGTTTGTTCCACCTTAGCAATTCCACAGGAAATTTACACTGATAATGCTCTTGCTTCTACCTTGCACTGATTCAAACAAGGGGCTTTCTGACCACTGGGGTATAAAACATGTCACAGGCATACCACACTCCACCACAGGACAGTCCATAGCTGAGAGGGCCAACTGAGCCATCAGAAGGATCCTTGATCAACTGAGAGGGCTAATCCAGATATTATCTCCCATTGAGACACTGGCCAAGGCCTTTTATGTACTCAACTTTTTGAACAACTCGTTTTTGGAGACAACTCCCCCAGTCATCATGCAGTTTACTAATTCAACTGCAGCCCAATTAAAAGACCAGCCACCTGTGTCAATCAAAGAACCTGAATCTAAACAATTTATGGACACCTACCCATTAATTACTTGGGGAAGAGAAGATGCCCTTGTCTCTACAGCAACACTCCTAAGATCGATCCCAGCAAAATACATAAAAACTCTTTCTGGGAACGGTGAGGCAAACACCAGAGCCACCATCAGAAGAACAGAATGGAAGCCTAAGAGAGACAGCAGCAGCGTGGGGAAGAAGAAAAAGAAGGACAGAAGAAGATCTCCTAAGCAGCGTTGACCACACACACCAAGACCAAGATAGCTCAGACACCACTAACCAGGATATATGAATTAACATTTGTAAAAGCTATATTTTAGCATTGATATAAGATTTTTCTAATAAGCTGTTTTTACACCCTTGGCTTATGGGACAGAAAGTTTAGTGGGACCTGAACTTATGTTTCATCTTCTACTCACTTTATCTGTTTACTTTTAGCCCAAACAAGCCTCCAGATACTAAATGAGCCCAAGTCAGACGATGCTGCTGTTGGTTGCTGCTGACATAGAGAACTGGATGCTCCTCACTGAGCCGCATGCCTTCAGCTGGCTGCTTCCACAGACAAGCCACAATTTCTTGTCCATGGCCATGGCTGTCAGACACTACAAGGCATGTGTTTTTTTAACCTGCTGTCACATAGGGAGTCAGTATATCAGGGCATCCAGCTGCTAAAAATCAAGGAAAGAAGATGCAGATGGAGGGCAACTACAACTGGTTCACTGGACTTTTCAAACACTGGGGGATAAAAGGCTGACTTTCTTGTTTAGTTAAGACTGTTTTGTGGACTTTGTTTATCGTATTCATTGTGTTGGTTATTTTATCCATTATGCTAAATGCCTGCAAAACTCTATGGCTGAAGCCTTCTTTATAGACAACAAAATGGGAAGTTCTGGGGGCCGAGGGGCCGACCGTTGGAGCTGTAATACCTCAGGGCAAAGTGACCAAGGTAAAAGAGAGACATCGCTCTGAATGCAATGGTCTCGCCCATGGGCATTTGCAGGCTCATGGTGATGCAGCACGTTTTGTTGGTATCACCCAGTTAAACTGCAGTATTTTTCTTATATGTACTGACTCGAGAATGTTCTCCCCTCTCTTGTACCATTTTGGACCTGGCTTACTGCAATGCTACCCCGATTTCTCTCCGTCATTTTCCCGCTGTGTGCACAGCCCCATTTTGTCTCCCTTCCTGGACCCTCTTCATTGCAATCCACTGAAGTGTTTGCAGATCCCCACAAAGATCCCTCTCTCACCTCGTTCACCAGCAGTTTAAACAAGCATGCTCCCAGCTCTGGGAGTGCAGGTCACTCAAAGAGGCTGGCTGTGGACAGGCTGAAACACAGGAACTGAGTGCAACAGGGAGCCTGGCCTCTAATAAAAGGCATGAAACCCACAGCACACCCAACGCAAAACCTTGCATGTCTCTTCTTTATCCTCCTTCTCTCAGTCCTCATGCCACTTTCCCCACTTTGTCTGACTGGGTACTTGGCTTCTCTCTCTCCTCTCTGCAGGTTCAGCTACACGTGTGACCCTGCAGGAACAGCCTGACCCAGGGAAGTGGGAGAGCACTCTTGGTCAGGAACTGTAGTGACAGGACGCAGAGGAATGCGATCAAACTGCAAGAGGGGGAAGAGATTTGATGATGGGAAGAAGTTCTTTACTCTCAGGGGGCTTATCCCTGACACAGGGACCTGTGCAGAGAGGCTGTGGATGCCCCATCCCCAGCAACATCCAAGGACAGGTGGGACAGGGGCCGCAGCAACCTGCTCTGCTGGGAGCTTGCTCACCTTGGAACCACGTCACTTTAAGGGTCCCTTCCAAGCCAAACCATTCAAGGATTGGATCATTCTGCCATCCCCATCTCCCACTGCACAGCACCCCTGAATCTTCAGTGACATCACAGCTCCCAGAGGGTTCCAGGTGGAACGTCCAGGACCTGGAAACGAGCACAGCAGACACTGCAACGGCTGCCAAGGGTCAGTTGCTGCTCACCCTGCGCTCTGACCCTCAGTGCTGAGCTGCTGCTGCTGCCTGGGCTTTTCCCGCTGCCTGCTCTGGAGCGCCAATCCCGCAAGATGTGCTCTGCTGTGCCCGTGGAGGTACAGTGCCATGCCAGGCAGGGGGCACCCGGCTTGGGCTGGCTGCAGCCATGTGGGAATGGATGGTGCGGGACAGAAAGCCCACTGGGAGGTGGTGCTTCCCCTTGCAGACTGAGAGAGACACTGTGGAGGCGATGGATGTGGACCAGGGGCTGGAAGAGGATGACATGATGGAGGTGGACTCCTCCTCTACTTCCATGTCCTCCACTGTTGAGGACATGGAAGTAGAAGTGGAGGACAACACTGAAGAAATGGAAGTGGATGAGGAAGATGATACGGAAGAGATGCAAGTTGATGAGGAGGATGAGGAGGAGCCCATGGTCCTTGGATGAAGATGGTGCCCCACAGGTAAGACAGGCAGATGCTTCCCACGCCCTGCCCACACACACACTGGGTCCCCTGACGCCAGCCCTGCCAGCCCCGGCCCAGCCCCTGGGGCCCAGCTGCCAGCCCTGCTGGGCCCAGTGCTGCCAACTGACTCCAGCTCTGCTCCTTCCTTTCTTCCAGGACTCATGCACATCATGGCACTGATGCCATGCCGTTGTAAATACGTTTTAAAGATTAGAAGTTTCCTGTAAATACGTTCACTATGTTTGAAGTTTCCTGTAAATATGTTTTGAAGATTGTTGGCCCATCGGATCCCATGTAAATATGTTCTGTATATTACTGTTGATGTTGTTATAATGCTTGTTATAACGAAACATGTTCTGTAAATCCTACATTTGCCGATCTTCGGCAAATAAATACTGTTTCTTTTAAAAACCTGACTTCTCTTGGCCATTCCTTGGGGCACAGGCAGCCTTTGCACACTTGTGGGTTCCACTTGTTCCGCATTCCCGGGGCTGGAGCTCCCTGGCACGGCCACCCCGGGGCTGGGGGTGCGTGTGCACAGGGGCTCCCACTGACACCACTCCTGGCCCTGGGCACTGCTGCTCTTCCTGGCCTGGGGCTCAGAGCTGTCCCCAAGGGCTCAGCTCTCACCAGCTCTCACACAGGGGGCTCTCACAGCACTGGCCCCTGCAGCCATGCAACCAAAGCAGCCAGCAAACCTTCAGCCACCCTTCCTGCTGCAGACACAGGCACTCCTGGGCCCAGAGCCGCCAGCAGGCCACAGCCCTGCAAAATCCACCTGCACACTCTCAAGGCCACCAGAGCTTTGGCAACTGGGCCAGCTACATCTGGGCTGCTGCAAGGACAGATCTTCCAGCCTTGCAGCCTCCAAAGGCCCTGGGCTCTGCTTTCCAGCCTGCTCTGCACGGCCCTTAGCCCGTATTGTTCCAGAGACAAGAGCCAAGCCAGGGCATCCTCACCCTGCCCGCATTCCTGCTGCTGCCAGCGGCCACCGGGCCCTGGGCCCGACTCGGGTGACAGCTGCAGGGACAGGGCAGCCTGTGCTGGGCAGGGGGCACAGGGCTGTGGGCCCTGGGGCTGCTGCTGGGGACCATGGTCCCAGAGGGCCCCGAGCTCAGCCCCTGCCCGGCCAGCTGCCCCCATGGCCCCACACTCCCTGAGCATCCCCATCACACCTGCCAGGGGGAAATCCCACGGGCTTCAGGAAAGAAATTCCCCATAGTGACTAAACCAAGGGGTCCAAGGGGAAAGTCAGCACCAGCTGATGTTTACAGCACCTTGACACAGGTGGCTGCAGGGCAGGTGAGATCTCCAGGGCCTCTGGCAGTGCCTGCTCTGCACGTGAGCCTGTGCGGCTGCTCCCAGTGGGACACAGCTCAGGCCAGCCCTCAGCCCCTCACAGCTGATACCAAGGAGCAGGCTCAGAAAGCAGTTTCAGATCACTTCCTGTAGATATTTCAAAGGTCTAAATGTCATTCAAAAACCCAAACTCTAGATTTATTTTTGGTGTTGTGGCATGAGAAGCCATGAAGGTGCCTCTGAATGTGCACTCAGGGCACTTCCACTGCCATCCCAAAGGGAACACAAAGGACAGGCCTCAGCTTTCAGCACTGCTGAGCTCCTCACCCTGCAATGAAGTCTGAGGCAGAGGCAATGTTTTGCAGGCCGGGGGGCCTATCACTGGAATATTAATACCTCATGACAATCATATAGATTTAAAGTAAGGTGAATAACCCCTCTGAATACAATGATCTTGCTCAATGTCTTTTGCGGGATCGTGCAGATTCAGCACATTTCTTGGTATCATGAACTTCCTTCTTTCCTTATATATACTCCCCTAGGATGTTCTCCCCTCCCTTAACCTCTATTAGTCCTGAATTACTGCATACAAGGTCCTTTACCCCACCCTGAAAATCCTTGTGTGCCCACCCCCACTTTGTCTCCCTCCCTGGACCCGCTCCAGCGCATTCCACAGTATTTGCTGTTTCACACATAGATCCCTCTCTTGCCTCATCCATCATGCATTCCAGCAAGCCTACTCCTAGCTCTGGGAGTGCACATCTCTCACAGTGTCTGGCTGTGGACATGCCACAAGGGGTGCCGAAACAGGGACCTTCTTTGAGAATTCCTGAGAGCCACTCCAGTGAGGATTCGGCTCTTCCACCGTCACAGGACAGAAGACGCCTCGGGTCAGCCACCGCCCTGGAGTGGGACCTGAGTTTTATCAGGGTTTGCTGAAGGCAGCATCAGCACCCTCCAGCAGCAACAGGGCTAGCTCAGCTGCTGAAGCCCAGGGGACATTTTGAACCCTCTGCATCCAGAGCCACCAGAGCAGTGAGTTGGAGGACAGCCGCCTGCAGTGCAGGATCCTTGGGAGATATTTCAGTCCTGTGGGTGGGCAGCCCTTTACATCAGGGGCAGCTCTGGGTAACAAATTATCCAATCCTTAGAGGGATACATATCTTCCAGTTAGGGAGGCTCTCCTTTCAGAGTGGAAGACTTTTACTAAAGGAAGTTGGAAGCCTATTGTTCATTGGCTTTTTAATGAGTTCACAGACATGTCTGTTGATTCAGTTGGTCATGTAGCATTTTGGGACTCAGGGAAAGACTCTATATTTTGTAAACTCCGGGAGTGATAAGAGTCGCAACATTTTACCCAAATTTTCATATGATGTATGGACTTTTCTCAAGGGTTCAAAGTTCTAATATTCAACCCAGACTTTCTGTTCTGCCCCCCACATTCCTGACCCCACTGATACCATTAGGATGAGAGACAGAAACTGCTGTAAAGCACAGACAAGCCACCTGCTGTCTGCCATCTCCCCTCCTTCTCTACCCCCTGCCCACGTCTGTACTGATCACACTGGCCTGGATTCTAGCCTAACCGCTTCTCCAGTACCTCTCCTCCCTGGATCACCCTCAGGTAGCTCACAAAATGTAGTCCCTCCTCTGGAGGGGGTGTTCAATGTCAAACACCCTCCCACCCCCGGCTGTTTTATCGTGTCCTGCCCCTATGTTGGGTCCCAGCTCCGTGTCAGGTACCACCCCTGCATTGGGATCCAGCGCTTCCTTGCCTACTCCCGCTGCCCTACCCCCTCCAACTCAGCCCCTTGCGGATCCCACACTGTCGGAGCCGGAGGTGTGAGGGGCGGTACCCGGAAGGCCGCCATCTTGGCTACCAGAGGCCCACACCACCGGGCCTGGCCAGTCACCCCAAGGCCCCGCTCCTCTGCCAGAGACCAAGTTCCCTCTTCTGGAGAGGAGAGGGAAGGGTCATCGCACCTGGAGGATGAGCCTGAGGATTCTTGGCAGAGGATGGAGAAGCTCGCGGCTGAAGAGGGGGACTGGGAATTGGTAGCTAAAATACAAGCAGCACCGGTGCAGTACCAGAGGGGGGCTAACCCCTGGTGGGAAGCTGTCACACAAGGGAGATGAAAGACCTTTATAAAGCTGCGAAACACCATGGGAGGGGCTTGCCCTATATTAATCATTTGTTAAATGCCATCTTTATGCACATGTTATGGTACCTCACAATCTGCACCATTTTATGCGCATCCTACTTTCTCCCACTGAAATTATTCTGTGGGAAGGAATGGGGAAAATACTAATACAACAGCTATTAAAAGACTATGCTAGAGAAGACAGGCAGGCACACCAAACACTAGACCATCTAGGGAGGAAGATTTCACTAAGTCTCATTCAATTGACCTTCCCTGAGCTCTGATGAAGAGAATAAAGTGTGGAAAAGACAGTTCTCATGCAGACACCCAATGGAGAATCACCTACTCTAGATTTCACAGACATTCTCCAGGGACCTGGGCAATCCTTTCAAAAATTTATTGACCACCTTCCACAAGCAATAGAGAAACAAGTTGAACATCCAAAAGCCAGGAAGGTACTGCCTCCTAAACTTGCTGAAACAAATGCTAACAACCCCTGTAAAGACATTTTACCTTCTCTACCCCTTAGCCCAAAGCCTACCATTGCACAAATGGTCAAGGTATGCACACTTACAGCATCCTTACACCGTGATGCCACCTAGCTATGGCGACCAATCAGGGTGTGGTAGAGGTGCTAGTAGCCTCCCTGGTAATACCCTGACATACACATGAAAAAGAACCTGGCTTTAAGTGTAGGGAGATGCGACATTTTCAACAGAATTTGAAAAATGCAGACAATTACCGGGGACCTTCTATGTGTCACAGCCACTGTCCTCACTGCCCCCCTCATCCACATGCTTTCCAACACCAGCAAAACCGGTGGCCTGCGGGAAACCACACACAGACACAGAAAGGCCCTTCGCGATGACACCAAATGCGAGGCCATTGCGCCCCACGCTACCAAACATTGTGGAGAACCAGCACAGCGACCTTCTCAGATCCAGCGGGACAGCTCGATCGCTGCAGAAAACTCGACAGAAGACAGCTCTGCCCTGGAACCTAAAGGCAGCTGGTAAGCGCCTTTTCAATTCCAATCCACGCTATTTATGTTCACCATATTCCCACAGGCAAATACAGGCCTGAAGGACGGCCCAAAGACATTTTGATTTGAACCATAACCGGGAAAGGGATGCAGACACTCACTCTACTATCTGAGGTACTCACCTTGACCTCTTTGGAGGAGATAACTGTCCAGACTCTATGCTTAGTCCCTTTTCATTGCAAAAGGAACAGTTATAGCCAGAGCCTACCTCCTGCTTGACACGATCACCACACCAGCTGATTCCATGTTGATGTGGGCACAGACAACAGGCAGAAATAGACCCATTCCAAAGTGTGCTTTGTCATGTAAAGGGAGAAAGAGATGTCTTTCAGGACTATTAGATACAAGAGCTGATGACACCATAATTTCCTGCTCTGTTTGGCTAAAAAACGGCCTCTGGTTCCAGCTGTTGGGGTAATTATTAGCTACCAGGGGAGCCACTACCAGCTTCTGGAGTCACAGTATCAGCTGCATGGAAGGTCCTGAGGGCACAGTTGCTACAGTAAGATCATTCGTCGCCCGGGCACCAATAACAATTTGAGGAAAAGACCTGTTGTCCCAAAGCGGGACAAGGCTAGAGATCCTATCAACACCTCAGGATTTCTAGACGGGGCCACAGAGCAGCGCGCCACACTTCAGTCAACCTGGAAGACCAACGACCCCATATGGGTGGATCAGTGGCCCCTCCCAGGCAGAAAGTTAAAGGCCCTGCAGTCCCACGTGCAGGAGCAGCTGCCTGTGGGCCACATTGTACCATCTACTAGCCCCTGCAATGTGCCTGTCATTATCATATGAAAGCCTGGCAAAGACAAGAGGTGGCTGCTGCAGGACCTCAGGAAAATCAACGAGGTCATTGAGGACATGGGTGCCCTCCAGTCCAGCCTGCCCTCAGCCTCCATGTTACCTCGAGATTGCCGATGGTGCACCATGCCGTAGTTGTGGGTAGCATCTTTTGGAGTCCTCCTATTTTTCGGATACCTTGTTCGACATTTAGGCTGTGATTGATGGAGCCTGAGCACAGGAAGAGCATTGCTTTGAAGATTGCACGGGTTGAGATGTAAAGGAAGGCTAGTTCAGGGCGGTTTAGTCCAATTGTCATTTTATTTCACAGTTATTGGCAGAGGGTTGTTATAGATCTTAATGACTATTTTTTTGATGCCCCCACCATTCCAAATGACATCCCCTGGTTTGCCTTGTCCGCCCCTAAACCACCAAACACCTTTACAGAGGTACCAGTGGACTGCATTGCCTCAAACAAAGAAGAGTAGCTCAACTATTTGGCAATGGCTTTGAGCCCAAAATCTCTCACCCAGATGGAAAAGACATCCTAATGCTATCATTTTTCATTACATGGACAATACAGTCATTTGTGCAGAAGCTCAAATCATTTTGGACGTTGCACGACAAGATGTCATCACTGTGGTACAGCAGAAGGGTTTTGAGATTGCAGCAGATAAAGTTCAAAAGACAGACCCCTGGAAGTTTCTCGGCCTAAAAAGCACAGAGAGAACCATCACACTTCAAACACTGTACATCAAGGACAACCCAAAAACTCTGCAAGAACTCCAAATGCTCTGTGGAACAATCAGTTGGGTACGTTCACTCCTGGCAATCACCACAGAAGATCTCATGCCACTGTTCCTGCTCCGTAAAGGCAGAGAAGGACTTGATTCCCATGATCACTGACACCAGAGGCAAAAGCAGCTGTACAAAAGGTCTTCTGGGTGATTCAAACTAAACAGGCACACAGATACCACCCTAATTTTCCTTTCTCCCTGGCAAACCTTGGTGTAAGTCCAAAATTTCATACATTATTGTTTCAGTGGGACTATACTATCTCAGATCCTGATAATAATTGAATGCGTTTTCAGAGCACACCAACCTACTAAAACAATAACAACCCAACAGAAAGTTATTGCAGAACTAGTGCAGGAAACCTAGAGAGCATCTGTGCTTCCTTGCAGGAATACACCTTGTGAATATTTACTTACTTCGCACTCAAGAGCACCTCAATTGCCTACTTCAAACATCTGAACCACTGCAATACACCTTAGATAATTTTTACACATATTAGGATCAGCCATCAATTCTACCACCAAAATATTCCTGTGCTGCTCAGGATGTTCAAAATTACCCCAGACCCGGCAAGATCCATTGTAGCCACCTGCCCAAATTGTCAGGAACATGGCCTTGCTTCTGTCACAGCAGGAGTCAGTCCAAGAGGACTAGAGAGTCTCCACATCTGGCAATCAGACATCACACACTAAACTCCTTTGGACAGACTAAAATACATCCACGTTTCAATCGATGCCTTCACCAGTGTGATTTTTGACTCTGTCCATGCTGCAGAAAAATCAGAAGATGCTATAAAACATTACTTTTTCGTTTGTTCCACCTTAGCACTTCGACAGGAAATTTAAACTGATAATGCACTTGCTTATACCTTGCACTGATTCAAACAAGGGGCTTTCTGACCACTGGGGTATAAAACATGTCACAGGCATACCACACTCCGCCACAGGACAGTCCATAGCTGAGAGGGCCAACTGAGCCATCAGAAGGATCCTTGATCAACTGAGAGGGCTAATCCAGATATTATCTCCCATTGAGACACTGGCCAAGGCCTTTTATGTACTCAACTTTTTGAACAACTCATTTAGGGAGACAACTCCCCCAGTCATCATGCATTTCACTAATTCAGCTGCAGCCCAATTAAAAAAACAGCCACCTGTGTTGACCAAAGACCCTGAATCTAAACAAATTATCGGCACCTTCCCATTGATTACGTGGGGAAGAGAAGATGCCCTTGTCTATACAGCAACACTCCTAAGATGAATCCCAGAAAAATACATAAAAACTCTTTCTGGAAATGGTGAGGCAAACACCAGAGCCACCATCAGAAGAACAGAATCAAAGACTAAGAGAGACAGTAGCAGCCTAGAAAAGAAGAAGGGGAAGGACAGAAGAAGATCTCCTAAGCAGCATTGACCACACACACCAAGACCAAGATGGCTCAGACACCACTAAACAGGATATATGAATTTACACTTGTAAAAATTATATTTTAGCATTGATACATGATTCTTCTAATAAGCTGTGTTCACACCCTTAGCTTACAGAAGAGAAAGTTTAGTGGGAACAAAACTTAACTTTCATCTTCTAATCTCTTTATCTGTTTACTTTTAGGACACCCAAGCCTCCAGATAATAAATCAGACTAAGTCCGAGGGTGCTGCCGTTTGTAGCCGCTGCAGCAGGAATCTGGATGCTCCTCACTGAGCCGCATGCCTTCAGCTGGGCACTTCCACAGACAAGCCACAATGTCTTGTCCATGGCCATGCCTATCAGACATTTGAAGGCATGTGTTTTTTCTACCCGTTGTCACATAGGGAGTCAGTATATCAGGGCATCCAGCTGCTAAAAGATCAAGGAAACAAGATCCAGATGGAAGGCAACTACGACTGGTTCACTAGACTTTGCAAACACAGGGCTTTGCGAGGCTGGCTTTCATCTTTAGTTAAGACTGTTGTGTGGGCTTTGTTTTTTGTATTCATTGTGATTTTTATTTTATCCTTTTTTGCTAAATACCTCCAAAAGTCTATGGCAGAAGCTTTCTTTCTAGATAACAAAAAGGGGGAGATGTGAGGGCCTAGGGGCCTACCACTGGAACTGTAATACCTCAGGGCAAAGTGACCAAGGTAAAAAAAGTCACCGCTCTGAATGCAATGATGTTGCCCATGCGCATTTGCAGGCTCATGGTGATGCAGCACGTTTTTCTGGCATCAGCCAGTTCAACGGCTGCATTTTCCCTTCATGTACTCCCTCAGAATGTTCCAATTCTCTTGTATCAATTTGGTCCTGGCTTACTGTAATGATCCTGCACTGTTCACCCCCATATTGTGTGCCCAGCCCCATTTTGTCTCCATTCCTGGACCCTCTTCAGCGCAATCCACACTACTTGGATTTCCACACAACGATCCCTCTCTTGCCTCATACATCAGCCATCCAAGCAAGCCAGCTCCCAGCTCTGGGAGTGCAGGTTCCTCACAGAGTTTGCTGTGGGCAGGCTGCAACACAGGAACTCAGTGCACCAGGGACCGGGCCTCTAATAAAAGGCATGAATCCCACAGCCCACGCAACCCAAAGACTTCCATGTTTTTTATTTTTCCTTATTCTCTCAATTCTCAAGCCATATTCCGCATTTTTTCTGACTGGGAACTTGGCTTGTCTCTCTCCTGTCTGCAGGTTAAGTCACACGTGTTACCCTGCAGGAACAGCCTGAAACACAGGGAAGTGGGAGAGCACACTTTCTCAGGAACTGTAGTGACAGGACACGGAGGAATGGGATCAAACTGCAAGAGGGGGAAGAGATTTGAGGATGGGAAGAAGTTCTTTACTCTCAGGGTGCTTGTCCCTGACACAGAGACCAGTGCAGAGGGGATGTGGATGCCCCATCCCCAGCAACATCCAAGGACAGGTGAGACACGGGCCACATTCCACATGGTGTGTTGGGAGCTGGCTTAGCTTGGAACCAGATCATCTTGAGGGTCCCTTCCAAGCCAAACAATTCAAGGATTGGTTCATTTCGCCATCCCCATCTCCCACTGCACAGCACCCCCGAATCTTCAGTGACATCACAGCTCCCAGAGGGTTCCAGGTGGAACGTCCAGGACCTGGAAACGAGCACAGCAAACACTGCAACGGCTGCCAAGGGTCAGTTGCTGCTCACCCTGCGCTCTGACCCTCAGCGCTGAGCTGCTGCTCCTGCCTGGGCATTTCCCGCTGCCGGCTCTGGAGAGCCAGTCCCAGCAGGATGTGCTCTGCTGTGCCAATGGAGGTACAGTGCCATGCCAGGCAGGGGGCACCCAGCTTGGGCAGGCTGCAGCCATGTGGGAATGGATGGTGTGGGACAGGAAGCCCACTGGGAGATTGTGCTGCCCCTTGCAGACTGACAGAGACACTGTGGAGGCAATGGATGTGGACCAGGGGCTGGAAGAGGATGGCATGATGGAGGTGGACTCCTCCTCTACTTCCATGTCCTCCACTGTTGAGGACATGGAAGTAGACGAGGAGGAGACCATCGAGGAGATGGAGGTGGACATGGAGGATGACACGGAAGATATGGAAGTGGATGAGAACGATGAGGAGGAGCCCATGGTCCTTGGATGAAGATGGTGCCCCACAGGTAAGACAGGCAGATGCTTCCCACGCCCTGCCCACACACACACTGGGTCCCCTGACGCCAGGCTGGGGCTGGGCTGGATGGCCCCGCCCAGGGACACGGTGCCCGCAGGGGGCCTGGATTGTGCTGCCACAAGCACCAGCCCCGGCCTGCCCTGCACTTGCCTGGGGCCACGCCAGCCCTGTCAGCCCCGGCCCAGCCCATGGGGCCTAGCTGCCAGCCCTGCTGGGCCCAGTGCTGCCAGCTGAGTCCAGCTCTGCTGCTTCCTTTCTTACAGGACTCATACACATGATGGCACCGATCAGATGCATTTGTAAATATGTTTGAAAGTTTAGAAGTTTCCTGTAAATATGTTTTCTACGTTAGAAGTTCTCTGTAAATACGTTTTGAAGATTGTTACCCCATCGGATCCCATGTAAATATCTTCTGTATGTTGTTGTTGTTGTTGTTGTTGTTATAACGATTGTTATAATGACACATGTTCTGAAAATCCTAGATTTGCCAATTTTGGCAAATAAATACTGTTTCTTTTTAAAACCTGACTGCTCTTGGTTATTCCTTTGGGCACAGGCAGCCTTTGCACATTTGTGGGTTCCACTTGTTCCACGTTCCCACTGCTGGAGGTCCCTGGGGGTGCTGGCACGGCCACCCCGGGGCTGGGGGTCCCTGTGCACAGGGGCTCCCACTGACACCACTCCTGGCACTGGGCACTGCTGCTCTTCCTGGCCTGGGGCACAGCGCTGTCCCCAAGAGCTCAGCTCTCACCAGCTCTCACACAGGGGGCTCTCACAGCACTGGCCCCTGCAGCCAAGCCACCAAAGCAGCCAGCAAACCTTCAGCCACCCTTCCTGCTGCAGACACAGGCACTCCTGTGCCCAGAGCAGCCAGCAGGCCACAGCCCTGCAAAATCCACCTGCACACACTCAAGGCCACCACAGCCTTGGCAACTGGGCCAGCTGCATCTGGGCTGCTGCAAGGACAGATCTTGCAGCCTTGCAGCCTCCAAAGGCCCTGGGCTCTGCTTTCCAGCCTGCTCTGCACAGCCCTGAGCCCGTATTGTTCCAGAGACAAAAGCCAAGCCAGGGCATCCTCACCCTGCCCGCATTCCTGCTGCTGCCAGCGGCCACCGGGCCCTGGGCCCGACTCGGGTGACAGCTGCAGGGACAGGGCAGCCTGTGCTGGACAGGGGGCACGGGGCTGTGGGCCCTGGGGCTGCTGCTGCTGCTGGGGGCCATGAGCCCAAGAGGGCCCCAAGCTCAGCCCCTGCCCGGCCAGCTGCCCCCAAAGCCCCACACTCCCCAAGCATCCCCATCACACCTGCCAGGGGAAATACCACGGGCTTCCGGAAAGAAATTCCCCATAGTGTCTAAACCAAGGGGTCCAAGGGGAAAGTACACACCAGCTGATATTTACCCACCCTTACAATGGTGGCTGCAGGGCAGATGAGATCTCCAGGGCCTCTGGCAGTGCCTGCTCTGCACGTGAGCCTGTGCGGCTGCTCCCAGTGGGACACAGCACCGGGCTCAGGCCAGCCCTCAGCCCCTCACAGCTGATCCCAAGGAGCAGGCTCAGAAAGCAGTTTCAGACCACTTCCTCTAGATATTTCAAAGGACTAAATGTCATTCAAGGAAGCCACCTTGCACATTCAGTTTTGGTGTCGTGGCATGAGAAGCCATGAAGGTGCCTCTGAATGTGCACTCAGGGCACTTCCACTGCCATCCCAAAGGGAACACAAAGGACAGGCCTCTGCTTTCAGCACTGCTGAGCTCCTCAATGAAGTCATAAATGAAGTCTCAGGAAGTAGTAGTTTTTTGGAGTTCCAGGGGCCTACCATTGCAACTCCAACACCTCATTAGTGCAATGACGAACTAAAGTAAGTTGCGGCACCCCTCTAAAGCAATGATCTTGCCCATTGGCTTTTGTGGGGTCATGGGGATTCAGGTAATTTTCATGATATCATGAAGTTTTTTCTTTCCTTATATGTACTCCCCTAGGTGTTCTCCCCTTTCTTATCCTCTATTGGTCCTAAGTTACTGCATACAAGATCCTTTTTTCCCGCATATAACACCTTGTGTGCCCAGCCTCATTTTGCCTCCCTCCCTGCACCCTCTCCAGCACAAACCACACTGTTTGGAGTTCCACACAAACACTCTCTCTTGCCTTATCCATCATCCATTCAAGCAAGCCTGCTCCCAGCTCTGTGAGTGCACGTCTCTCACACAGGCTGGCTGTGGACATGCCACAACAAGGGGTGCCCAAACAGGGACCTTCTTTGAGAATTCCTGAGAGCGATTCCAGTGACGATTCCACTGTTCCACCGTCACGGGACAGAAGACGCCTTGGGTCAGCCTCTGCCCTGGAGTGAGACCTGAGTTTTATCAGGGCTTGCTGAAGGCAGCGTTGGCACCCTCCAGCAGCAAGAGGGCCGACTCGATGGACAAAGCCCATGGGATATTTTGAAACACCTGCATCCAGAGCCACCAGAGAGAGCAGTGAGCTGGGGGACAGCCACCAGCAGTGCAGGATCTTTGGGTCATATTTTAGTCCTGGGGGTGGGCAGCCCTTTACATCAGGGGCAGCTCTAGGTAACAAATTATCCAAAGATGAGAGGGACGTAAATGTTCCAGTTAGGGACGTTCTCCTTTCAGAATGGAAGACTTTCACTAAGGGAAGTTTGAAGTCGTTTGTTCATTGGCTGTTTACGGAGCTCCCAGACATTTCTGTTGATTCAGTTCGTCATGTAGCATTTTGGGACTGAGTTAGGGAAAAACTCTATCTTTTGCAAACTCAGGGAGTGATAAGAGTTGCAACATTTTCCACAATTTTTCACATGTTTTATGGAGTTTTCTCAAGGGTTCAAAGTTCTAATATTCAACCCAGACTTTCTGTTCTGCCCCCTGCATTCCTGAACCCACTGACACCATTAGGATGAGAGACAGAAACTGCTGTAAAGCACAGACAAGCCACCTGCTGTCTGCCATCTCCCCTCCTTCTCTACCCCCTGCCCACGTCTGTACTGATCACACAGGCCTGGATTCTAGCCTAACCCCTTCTCCAGTACCTCTCCTCCCTGGATCCCCATCAGGTAGCTCACAAAATGGAGTTCCTCCTCTGGTGGGGGTTGTCAATGTCAAATTCCCTCCCACCCCCAGCTCTCTCATCAAATCCTCCCCCTGTGTTGGATCCCAGCTCTGCGTCAGGTACCACCCCTGCATTGGGTTCCAGCGCTTCCTTGCCTACTCCCGCTGCCCTACCCCCTCCAACTCAGCCCCGTTGAGGATCCCACACTGTCAGGGCCGGAAGTGTGAGGGGCGGTACCCGGAAGGCCGCCATCTTGGCTACCAGAGGCCCACACCACCGGGCCTGGCCAGTCACCCCAAGGCCCCGCTCCTCTGCCAGAGACCAAGTTTCCTCTTCTGGAGAGGAGAGGGAAGGGTCATCCCACCTTCAGCATGAGCCTGAGGATTCTTGGACAAGGATGTGGAAGCTGGCGACAGAAGAGGGGAACTGGGAATTGGTAGCTAAAATACACGAAGTACCGGTGCAGAAGCAGAGGGGGACTAAGCCCCAATTGGAAATTCTCATACATAGGAGATGAAAGACCTTTATAAAGCAGCGAAAGACCATGGGAGGGGCTTGCCCTATATTAATCATTTGTTAAATACCATCTATCCAATACATGTGTTGGTGCCCCACAATTTGTGCCACTTTATGCGCATCCTACTTTCTCCCACTGAAATTATTCTGTGGGAAGGAATGGGGAAAAAACTACTACAACAACTATTAAAAGACTATGCTAGAGAAGAGAGGCCGGCACACCTAACACTAGACCATCTAGCCAGGGAGGAAGATTTCACTAAACCTCATTCAATAGACCTTCCTTGAGCTCTGTTAGAAGAGACCTGCAGGGACCTGGGAAATCACTTCTAAAATTTATTGACCACCTTCCACAAGCAATAGAGAAGAAAGTTGAACATCCAAAAGCCAGGAAGGTACTGCTTACTAAACTTGCTGAAACAAATGCTAAAAACACCTTTAAAGACATTTTACCTTCTCTACCCCTCAACAGAAAGCCTACCATTGCACAAATGGTCGTGGCATGCACCATTAGGCCATCCTTATACTGTAATGCTACCCGAGATAATGCTTCCTGTCACGGTGTAGTAGAGGTGCTAGTAGCCTCCCTGGTTATTCCCTGACATACACATGAAAAAGGACCTGGCTTTAAGTGTAGGGAGATGGGGCATTTTCAACAGAATTATAAAAATACAGGCTATTACCAGGCACCTTCTAGGTGTCACAGCCACTGTCCTCACGGCCCCCCTCGTCCACATGCTTTCCAACACCAGCAAAACCAGTGGCCTGCGGGAAACCCCACACAGACACAGAAAGGCCCCAGGCAAAGACACCAAATGCGAGGCTGTTCTGCCCTTCTCTCCCCAACATCGTGGAGAACCAGCACAGCGACCTTCTCAGATCCAGCGGGACAGCTTGATCGCTGCAGAAAACTCGACAGAAGACAGCTCTGCCCTGGAACCTAAAGGCAGCTGGTAAGCGCCTTTTCAATTCCAATCCACGCTATTTATGTTCACCATATTCCCACAGACAAATACAGGCCTGAAGGACGGCCCAAAGACATTTTGATTTAAACCATAACCAGGAAAGGGATGCAGACACTCACTCTACTACCTGAGGTACTCACCTTGACCTCTTTGGAGGAGATAACTGTCCAGGCTCTATGCTTAGTCCCTTTTCATTGAAAAAGGACAGGTATAGCCAGAGCCTACCTCCTACTTGACACGATCACCACACCAGCTGATTCCATGTTGATGTGGGCACAGACAACAGGCAGAAATAGACCCATTCCAAAGTGTGCTTTGTCATGTAAAGGGAGAAAGAGATGTCTTTCAGGACTATTAGATACAAGAGCTGATGACACCATAATTTCCTGCTCTGTTTGGCTAAAAAACGGCCTCTGGTTCCAGCTGCTGGGGTAATTATTAGCTACCAGGGGAGCCACTTCCAGCTTCTGGAGTAAAGGTACCATCTGCATGGAAGTTCCTGAGGGCACAGTTGCTACAGTAAGATCATTCGTCGCCCGGGCACCAATAAAAATTTGAGGAAAAGACCTGTTGTCCCAAAGCGGGACAAGGCTAGAGATCCTATCAACACCTCAGGATTTCTAGACGGGGCCACAGAGCAGCGCGCCACACTTCAGTCAACCTGGAAGACCAACGACCCCATATGGGTGGATCAGTGGCCCCTCCCAGGCAGAAAGTTAAAGGCCCTGCAGTCCCACGTGCAGGAGCAGCTGCCTGTGGGCCACATTGTACCATCTACTAGTCCCTGCAATGTGCCTGTCATTACCATATGAAAGCCTGGCAAAGACAAGAGGTGGCTGCTGCAGGACCTCAGGAAAATCAACGAGGTCACTGAGGACATGGGTGCCCTCCAGTCCAGCCTGCCCTCAGCCTCCATGTTACCTCGAGATTGCCAATGGTGCACCATGCCGTAGTTGTGGGTAGCATCTTTTGGAGTCCTCCTATTTTTCGGATACCTTGTTCGACATTTAGGCTGTGATTGATGGAGCCTGAGCATAGGAAGAGCATTGCTTTGAAGATTGCACGGGTTGAGATGTAAAGGAAGGCTACTTCAGGGCGGTTTAGTCCAATTGTCATTTTATTTCACAGTTATTGGCTGAGGGTTGTTATAGATCTTAATGACTACTTTTTACATGTCCCCATGCTTCCAAATGACAACCCCTGGTTTGCCTTGACCGTCCCTGAACCACCAAACACCTTTACAGAGGTACCAGTGTACTGCATTGCCTCAAACAAAGAAGAGTAGCTCAACTATTTGGCAATGGCTTTGAGCCCAAAATCTCTCGCCCAGATGGAAAAGACATCCTAATGCTATCGTTTTTCATTACATGGACGATACAGTCATTTGTGCAGATGCTCAAATAATTTTGGACGTTGCAGTACAAGATGTCATCACTGTGGTACAGCAGAAGTGTTTTGAGATTGCAGCAGATAAAGTTCAAAAGACAGGAAGTACCTTGGGCTAAAGAGCACAGAGAGAACCATCACACCACAAACACTGCACATCAAGGACAACCCAAACACTCTGCAAGAACTCCAAATGCTCTGTGGAACAATCAGTAGGGTAGGTTCACTCCTGGCAATCACCACAGAAGATCTCATGCCATTGTTCCTGCTCCGTAAAGGCAGAGAAGGACTTGATTCCCCTGATCACTGACACCAGAGGCAGAAGCAGCTGTACAAAAGGTCTCCTGGGTCATTCAAACTAAACAGGCACACAGATACCACCCTAATTTTCCTTACTCTAAGGCAATCCTTGGTGTACGTCCAAAATTCCATACATTATTGTTTCAGTGGGACTATACTATCTCAGGTGCCCTGATAATAATTGAATGCGTTTTCAGAGCACACCAACCTACTAAAACAATAACAACCCAACAGAAAGTTATTGCAGAACTAGTGCAGGAAACCTAGAGAGCGTCTGTGCTCCCTTGCAGGAATAGACCTTGTGAATATTTACTTACTTCTCACTCAAGAGCACCTTAATTGCCTACTTCAAACATCTGAACCACTGCAATACACCTTAGATCATTTTTACACATATTAGGATCAGCCATCAATTCTACCACCAAAATATTCCTGTGCTACTCAGGATGTTCAAAATTACCCCACACCTGGCAAGATCCATTGTAGCCACCTGCCCAAATTGTCAGGAACATGGCCTTGCTTTTGTCACAGCAGGAGTCAGTCCAAGAGGACTAGAGAGTCTCCACATCTGGCAACCAGACATCACACACTAAACTCCTTTGGACAGACTAAAATACATCTACGTCTCAATCGACGCCTTTAGCAGTACGTTTTTTGGCTCTGTCCATGCTGCAGAAAAATCAGTAGATGCTATAAAACATTACTTTTTCGTTTGTTCCACCTTAGCAATTCCACAGGAAATTTAAACTGATAATGCTCTTGCTTCTACCTTGCACTGATTCAAACAAGGGGCTTTCTGACCACTGGGGTATAAAACATGTCACAGGCATACCACACTCCACCACAGGACAGTCCATAGCTGAGAGGGCCAACTGAGCCATCAGAAGGATCCTTGATCAACTGAGAGGGCTAATCCAGATATTATCTCCCATTGAGACACTGGCCAAGGCCTTTTATGTACTCAACTTTTTGAACAACTCGTTTTTGGAGACAACTCCCCCAGTCATCATGCAGTTTACTAATTCAACTGCAGCCCAATTAAAAGACCAGCCACCTGTGTCAATCAAAGAACCTGAATCTAAACAATTTATGGACACCTACCCATTAATTACTTGGGGAAGAGAAGATGCCCTTGTCTCTACAGCAACACTCCTAAGATCGATCCCAGCAAAATACATAAAAACTCTTTCTGGGAACGGTGAGGCAAACACCAGAGCCACCATCAGAAGAACAGAATGGAAGCCTAAGAGAGACAGCAGCAGCCTGGGAAAGAAGAAAAAGAAGGACAGAAGAAGATCTCCTAAGCAGCGTTGACCACACACACCAAGACCAAGATAGCTCAGACACCACTAACCAGGATATATGAATTAACATTTGTAAAAGCTATATTTTAGCATTGATATAAGATTCTTCTAATAAGCTGTTTTTACACCCTTGGCTTATGGAACAGAAAGTTTAGTGGGACCTGAACTTATGTTTCATCTTCTACTCACTTTATCTGTTTACTTTTAGCCCAAACAAGCCTCCAGATACTAAATGAGCCCAAGTCAGACGATGCTGCTGTTGGTTGCTGCTGACATAGAGAACTGGATGCTCCTCACTGAGCCGCATGCCTTCAGCTGGCTGCTTCCACAGACAAGCCAAAATTTCTTGTCCACGGCCATGGCTGTCAGACACTACAAGGCATGTGTTTTTTCAACCTGCTGTCACATAGGGAGTCAGTATATCAGGGCATCCAGCTGCTAAAATTCAAGGAAAGAAGATCCAGATTGAGGGCAACTACAACTGGTTCACTGGACTTTTCAAACACTGGGGGATAAAAGGCTGACTTTCTTGTTTAATTAAGACTGTTTTGTGGACTTTGTTTATCGTATTCATTGTGTTGGTTATTTTATCCATTATGCTAAATGCCTGCAAAACTCTATGGCTGAAGCCTTCTTTATAGACAACAAAATGGGAAGTTCTGGGGGCCGAGGGGCCGACCGTTGGAGCTGTAATACCTCAGGGCAAAGTGACCAAGGTAAAAGAGAGACATCGCTCTGAATGCAATGGTCTCGCCCATGGGCATTTGCAGGCTCATGGTGATGCAGCACGTTTTGTTGGTATCACCCAGTTAAACTGCAGTATTTTTCTTATATGTACTGACTCAAGAATGTTCTCCCCTCTCTTGTACCATTTTGGACCTGGCTTACTGCAATGCTACCCCGATTTCTCTCCGTCATTTTCCCGCTGTGTGCACAGCCCCATTTTGTCTCCCTTCCTGGGCCCTCTTCATTGCAATCCAATGAAGTGTTTGCAGATCCCCACAAAGATCCCTCTCTCACCTCGTTCACCAGCAGTTTAAGCAAGCATGCTCCCAGCTCTGGGAGTGCAGGTCACTCAAAGAGGCTGGCTGTGGACAGGCTGAAACACAGGAACTGAGTGCAACAGGGAGCCTGGCCTCTAATAAAAGGCATGAAACCCACAGCACACCCAACGCAAAACCTTGCATGTCTCTTCTTTATCCTCCTTCTCTCAGTCCTCATGCCACTTTCCCCACTTTGTCTGACTGGGTACTTGGCTTCTCTCTCTCCTCTCTGCAGGTTCAGCTACACGTGTGACCCTGCAGGAACAGCCTGACCCAGGGAAGTGGGAGAGCACTCTTGGTCAGGAACTGTAGTGACAGGACGCAGAGGAATGCGATCAAACTGTAAGAGGTAGAAGAGATTTGATGATGGGAAGAAGTTCTTTACTCTCAGGGGGCTTATCCCTGACACAGAGCCCTGTGCAGAGAGGCTGTGGATGCCCCATCCCCAGCAACATCCAAGGACAGGTGGGACAGGGGCCGCAGCAACCTGCTCTGCTGGGAGCTTGCTCACCTTGGAACCACATCACTTTAAGGGTCCCTTCCAAGCCAAACCATTCAAGGATTGGATCATTCTGCCATCCCCATCTCCCACTGCACAGCACCCCTGAATCTTCAGTGACATCACAGCTCCCAGAGGGTTCCAGGTGGAACGTCCAGGACCTGGAAACGAGCACAGCAGACACTGCAACGGCTGCCAAGGGTCAGTTGCTGCTCACCCTGCGCTCTGACCCTCAGTGCTAAGCTGCTGCTGCTGCCTGGGATTTTCCCGCTGCCTGCTCTGGAGCGCCAATCCCGCAGGATGTGCTCTGCTGTGCCCGTGGAGGTACAGTGCCATGCCAGGCAGGGGGCACCCAGCTTGGGCTGGCTGCAGCCATGTGGGAATGGATGGTGCGGGACAGAAAGCCCACTGGGAGGTGGTGCTTCCCCTTGCAGACTGAGAGAGACACTGTGGAGGCGATGGATGTGGACCAGGGGCTGGAAGAGGATGACATGATGGAGGTGGACTCCTCCTCTACTTCCATGTCCCCCACTGTTGAGGACATGGAAGTAGAAGTGGAGGACAACACTGAAGAAATGGAAGTGGATGAGGAAGATGACACGGAAGAGATGCAAGTTGATGAGGAGGATGAGGAGGAGCCCATGGTCCTTGGATGAAGATGGTGCCCCACAGGTAAGACAGGCAGATGCTTCCCACGCCCTGCCCACACACACACTGGGTCCCCTGACGCCAGCCCTGCCAGCCCCGGCCCAGCCCCTGGGGCCCAGCTGCCAGCCCTGCTGGGCCCAGTGCTGCCAACTGACTCCAGCTCTGCTCGTTCCTTTCTTCCAGGACTCATTCACATCATGGCACTGATGCCATGCCGTTGTAAATACGTTTTAAAGATTAGAAGTTTCCTGTAAATACGTTCACTATGTTTGAAGTTTCCTGTAAATACATTTTGAAGATTGTTGACCCATCGAATCCCATGTAAATATGTTCTGTATATTACTGTTGATATTGTTATAACGCTTGTTATAAAGAAAAATGTTCTGTAAATCCTACATTTGCCGATCTTCGGCAAATAAATACTGTTTCTTTTAAAATCCTGTCTTCTCTTGGCCATTCCTTGGGGCACAGGCAGCCTTTGCACACTTGTGGGTTCCACTTGTTCCGCATTCCCGGGGCTGGAGCTCCCTGGCACGGCCACCCCGGGGCTGGGGGTCCCTGTGCACAGGGGCTCCCACTGACACCACTCCTGGCCCTGGGCACTGCTGCTCTTCCTGGCCTGGGGCACAGCGCTGTCCCCAAGAGCTCAGCTCTCACCAGCTCTCACACAGGGGGCTCTCACAGCACTGGCCCCTGCAGCCATGCCACCAAAGCAGCCAGCAAACCTTCAGCCACCCTTCCTGCTGCAGACACAGGCACTCCTGGGCCCAGAGCCGCCAGCAGGCCACAGCCCTGCAAAATCCACCTGCACACTCTCAAGGCCACCAGAGCTTTGGCAACTGGGCCAGCTACATCTGGGCTGCTGCAGGGGCTGATCTTTAAGCCTTGGTGCCTCCAAAGGCCCTGGGCTCTGCTTTCCAGCCTGCTCTGCACAGCCCTGAGCCCGTATTGTTCCAGAGACAAAAGCCAAGCCAGGGCATCCTCACCCTGCCCGCATTCCTGCTGCTGCCAGCGGCCACCGGGCCCTGGGCCCGACTCGGGTGACAGCTGCAGGGACAGGGCAGCCTGTGCTGGGCAGGGGGCACGGGGCTGTGGGCCCTGGGGCTGCTGCTGGGGACCATGGTCCCAGAGGGCCCCGAGCTCAGCCCCTGCCCGGCCAGCTGCCCCCATGGCCCCACACTCCCTGAGCATCCCCATCACACCTGCCAGGGGGAAATCCCACGGGCTTCAGGAAAGAAATTCCCCATAGTGACTAAACCAAGGGGTCCAAGGGGAAAGTCAGCACCAGCTGATGTTTACAGCACCTTGACACAGGTGGCTGCAGGGCAGGTGAGATCTCCAGGGCCTCTGGCAGTGCCTGCTCTGCACGTGAGCCTGTGCGGCTGCTCCCAGTGGGACACAGCTCAGGCCAGCCCTCAGCCCCTCACAGTTGATACCAAGGAGCAGGCTCAGAAAGCAGTTTCAGATCACTTCCTGTAGATATTTCCAAGGTCTAAATGTCATTCAAAAACCCAAACTCTAGATTTATTTTTGGTGTTGTGGCATGAGAAGCCATGAAGGTGCCTCTGAATGTGCACTCAGGGCACTTCCACTGCCATCCCAAAGGGAACACAAAGGACAGGCCTCAGCTTTCAGCACTGCTGAGCTCCTCACCCTGCAATGAAGTCTGAGGCAGAGGCAATGTTTTGCAGGCCGGGGCGCCTATCACTGGAATAGTAATACCTCATGACAATCATATAGATTTAAAGTAAGGTGAATAACCCCTCTGAATACAATGATCTTGCTCAATGTCTTTTGCGGGATGGTGCAGATTCAGCACATTTCTTGGTATCATGAACTTCCTTCTTTCCTTATATATACTCCCCTAGGATGTTCTCCCCTCCCTTAACCTCTATTAGTCCTGAATTACTGCATACAAGGTCCTTTTCCCCACCCTGAAAATCCTTGTGTGCCCACCCCCACTTTGTCTCCCTCCCTGGACCCGCTCCAGCGCATTCCACAGTATTTGCTGTTTCACACATAGATCCCTCTCTTGCCTCATCCATCATGCATTCCAGCAAGCCTACTCCTAGCTCTGGGAGTGCACATCTCTCACAGTGTCTGGCTGTGGACATGCCACAAGGGGTGCCGAAACAGGGACCTTCTTTGAGAATTCCTGAGAGCCACTCCAGTGAGGATTCGGCTCTTCCACCGTCACGGGACAGAAGACGCCTCGGGTCAGCCACCGCTCTGGAGTGGGACTTGAGTTTTATCAGGGTTTGCTGAAGGCAGCATCAGCACCCTCCAGCAGCAACAGGGCTAGCTCAGCTGCTGAAGCCCAGGGGACAGTTTGAACCCTCTGCATCCAGAGCCACCAGAGCAGTGAGTTGGAGGACAGCCGCCTGCAGTGCAGGATCCTTGGGAGATATTTCAGTCCTGTGGGTGGGCCACCCTTTACATCAGGGGAAGCTCTGGGTAACAAATTATCCAATCCTTAGAGGGATACATATCTTCCAGTTAGGGAGGCTCTCCTTTCCGAATGGAAGACTTTTACTAAAGGAAGTTGGAAGCCTATTGTTCATTGGCTTTTTAATGAGTTCACAGACATGTCTGTTGATTCAGTTGGTCATGTAGCATTTTGGAACTCAGGGAAAGACTCTACCTTTTGTAAACTCAGGGAGTGATAAGAGTCGCAACATTTTACCCAAATTTTCATATGATTTATAGAGTTTTCTCAAGGGTTCAAAGTTCTAATATTCAACCCAGACTTTCTGTTCTGCCCCCCACATTCCTGACCCCACTGATACCATTAGGATGAGAGACAGAAACTGCTGTAAAGCACAGACAAGCCACCTGCTGTCTGCCCTCTCCCCTCCTTCTCTACCCCCTGCCCTGGTTTGTACGGATCACACAGGCCTGGATTCTAGCCTAACCCCTTCTCCAGTACCTCTCCTCCCTGGATCACCCTCAGGTAGCTCACAAAATGGAGTCCCTCCTATGGAGGGGGTGTTCAATGTCAAACACCCTCCCACCCCCGGCTGTTTTATCGTGTCCTGCCCCTATGTTGGGTCCCAGCTCTGCGTCAGGTACCACCCCTGCATTGGGATCCAGCGCTTCCTTGCCTACTCCCGCTGCCCTACCTCCTCCAACTCAGCCCCTTGCGGATCCCACACTGTCGGAGCCGGAGGTGTGAGGGGCGGTACCCGGAAGGCCGCCATCTTGGCTACCAGAGGCCCACACCACCGGGCCTGGCCAGTCACCCCAAGGCCCCGCTTCTCTTCCGGAGACCAAGTTCCCTCTTCTGGAGAGGAGAGGGAAGGTTCATCGCACCTGGAGGATGAGCCTGAGGATTCTTGGCAGAGGATGGAGAAGCTCGCGGTTGAAGAGGGGGACTGGGAATTGGTAGCTAAAATACAAGCAGCACCGGTGCAGTACCAGAGGGGGGCTAACCCCTGATGGGAAGCTGTCACACAAGGGAGATGAAAGACCTTTATAAAGCTGCGAAACACCATGGGAGGGGCTTGCCCTATATTAATCATTTGTTAAATGCCATCTTTATGCACATGTTATGGTACCTCATAATCTGCACAATTTTATGCACATCCTACTTTCTCCCACTGAAATTATTCTGTGGGAAGGAATGGGGAAAAAACTAATACAACAGCTATTAAAAGACTATGCTAGAGAAGACCGGCAGGCACGCCTAACACTAGACCATCTAGGGAGGAAGATTTCACTAAGTCTCATTCAATTGACCTTCCCTGAGCTCTGATGAAGAGAATAAAGTGTGGAAAAGACAGTTCTCATGCAGACACCCAATGGAGAATCACCTACTCTAGATTTCACAGACATTCTCCAGGGACCTGGGCAATCCTTTCAAAAATTTATTGACCACCTTCCACAAGCAATAGAGAAACAAGTTGAACATCCAAAAGCCAGGAAGGTACTGCCTCCTAAACTTGCTGAAACAAATGCTAACAACACCTGTAAAGACATTTTACCTTCTCTACCCCTTAGCCCAAAGCCTACCATTGCACAAATGGTCAAGGTATGCACACTTACAGCATCCTTACACCGTGATGCCACCTAGCTATGGCGACCAATCAGGGTGTGGTAGAGGTGCTAGTAGCCTCCCTGGTTATTCCCTGACATACACATGAAAAAGGACCTGGCTTTAAGTGTAGGGAGATGGGACATTTTCAACAGAATTTGAAAAATGCAGACAATTACCGGGGACCTTCTAGGTGTCACAGCCACTGCCCTCACTGCCCCCCCTCATCCACATGCTTTCCAACACCAGCAAAACCGGTGGCCTGCGGGAAACCACACACAGACACAGAAAGGCCCTTCGCGATGACACCAAATGCGAGGCCATTGCGCCCCACGCTACCAAACATCGTGGAGAACCAGCACAGCGACCTTCTCAGATCCAGCGGGACAGCTCGATCGCTGCAGAAAACTCGACAGAAGACAGCTCTGCCCTGGAACCTAAAGGCAGCTGGTAAGCGCCTTTTCAATTCCAATCCACGCTATTTATGTTCACCATATTCCCACAGGCAAATACAGGCCTGAAGGACGGCCCAAAGACATTTTGATTTAAACCATAACCAGGAAAGGGATGCAGACACTCACTCTACTACCTGAGGTACTCGCCTTGACCTCTTTGGAGGAGATAACTGTCCAGGCTCTATGCTTAGTCCCTTTTCATTGCAAAAGGAACAGTTATAGCCAGAGCCTACCTCCTACTTGACACGATCACCACACTAGCTGATCCCATGTTGATGTGGGTACAGACAACAGGCAGAAATAGACCCATTCCAAAGTGTGCTTTGTCATGTAAAGGGAGAAAGAGATGTCTTTCAGGACTATTAGATACAAGAGCTGATGACACCATAATTTCCTGCTCTGTTTGGCTAAAAAACGGCCCCTGGTTCCAGCTGCTGGGGTAATTAATAGCTACCAGGGGAGCCACTACCAGCTTCTGGAGTCACAGTATCAGCTGCATGGAAGGTCCTGAGGGCACAGTTGCTACAGTAAGATCATTCGTCGCCCGGGCACCAATAACAATTTGAGGAAAAGACCTGTTGTCCCAAAGCGGGACAAGGCTAGAGATCCTATCAACACCTCAGGATTTCTAGACGGGGCCACAGAGCAGCGCGCCACACTTCAGTCAACCTGGAAGACCAACGACCCCATATGGGTGGATCAGTGGCCCCTCCCAGGCAGAAAGTTAAAGGCCCTGCAGTCCCACGTGCAGGAGCAGCTGCCTGTGGGCCACATTGTACCATCTACTAGCCCCTGCAATGTGCCTGTCATTACCATATGAAAGCCTGGCAAAGACAAGAGGTGGCTGCTGCAGGACCTCAGGAAATTCAACGAGGTCATTGAGGACATGGGTGCCCTCCAGTCCAGCCTGCCCTCAGCCTCCATGTTACCTCGAGATTGCCGATGGTGCACCATGCCGTAGTTGTGGGTAGCATCTTTTGGAGTCCTCCTATTTTTCGGATACCTTGTTCGACATTTAGGCTGTGATTGATGGAGCCTGAGCATAGGAAGAGCATTGCTTTGAAGATCGCACGGGTTGAGATGTAAAGGAAGGCTAGTTCAGGGCGGTTTAGTCCAATTGTCATTTTATTTCACAGTTATTGGCAGAGGGTTGTAATAGATCTTAATGACTACTTTTTTGATGCCCCCATGCTTCCAAATGACATCCCCTGGTTTGCCTTGACCGTCCCTGAACAACCAAACACCTTTACAGAGGTACCAGTGGACTGCATTGCCTCAAACAAAGAAGAGTAGCTCAACTATTTGGCAATGGCTTTGAGCCCAAAATCTCTCGCCCAGATGGAAAAGACATCCTAATGCTATCATTTTTCATTACATGGACAATACAGTCATTTGTGCAGAAGCTCAAATCATTTTGGACGTTGCACAACAAGATGTCATCACTGTGGTACAGCAGAAGGGTTTTGAGATTGCAGCAGATAAAGTTCAAAAGACAGGAAGTACCTTGGGCTAAAGAGCACAGAGAGAACCATCACACCCCAAACACTGCACATCAAGGACAACCCAAACACTCTGCAAGAACTCCAAATGCTCTGTGGCACAATCAGTTGGGTACGTTCACTCCTGGCAATCACCACAGAAGATCTCATGCCACTGTTCCTGCTCCGTAAAGGCAGAGAAGGACTTGATTCCCCTGATCACTGACACCAGAGGCAGAAGCAGCTGTACAAAAGGTCTCCTGGGTCATTCAAACTAAACAGGCACACAGATACCACCCTAATTTTCCTTTCTCTCTGGCAATCCTTGGTGTACGTCCAAAATTCCATACATTATTGTTTCAGTGGGACTATACTATCTCAGGTGCCCTGATAATAATTGAATGCGTTTTCAGAGCACACCAACCTACTAAAACAATAACAACCCAACAGAAAGTTATTGCAGAACTAGTGCAGGAAACCTAGAGAACGTCTGTGCTCCCTTGCAGGAATACACCTTGTGAATATTTACTTACTTCTCACTCAAGAGCACCTCAATTGCCTACTTCAAACATCTGAACCACTGCAATACACCTTAGATCATTTTTACACATATTAGGATCAGCCATCAATTCTACCACCAAAATATTCCTGTGCTGCTCAGGATGTTCAAAATTACCCCACACCCGGCAAGATCCATTGTAGCCACCTGCCCAAATTGTCAGGAACATGGCCTTGCTTCTGTCACAGCAGGAGTCAGTCCAAGAGGACTAGAGAGTCTCCACATCTGGCAACCACACATCACACACTAAGCTCCGTTGGACAGACTAAAATACATCCACGTCTCAATCGACGCCGTTACCAGTACGTTTTTTGGCTCTGTCCATGCTGCAGAATAATTAGAAGATGCTATAAAACATTACTTTTTCATTTGTTCCACCTTAGCAATTCCACAGGAAATTTAAACTGATAATGCTCTTGCTTATACCTTGCACTGATTCAAACAAGGGGCTTTCTGACCACTGGGGTATAAAACATGTCACAGGCATACCACACTCCACCACAAGACAATCCATAGCTGAGAGGGCCAACTGAGCCATCGAAACGATCTTTGATCAACTGAGAGGGGTAATCCAGATATTATCTTCCATTTAGACACTGGTCAAGGCCTTTTATGTACTCAACTTTTTGAACAACTCGTTTTTGGAGACAACTCCCCCAGTCATCATGCAGTTTTCTAATTCAACTGCAGCCCAATTAAAAGACCAGCCACCTGTGTCAATCAAAGAACCTGAATCTAAACAATTTATGGACACCTACCCATTAATTACTTGGGGAAGAGAAGATGCCCTTGTCTCTACAGCAACACTCCTAAGATCGATCCCAGCAAAATACATAAAAACTCTTTCTGGGAACGGTGAGGCAAACACCAGAGCCACCATCAGAAGAACAGAATGGAAGCCTAAGAGAGACAGCAGCAGCGTGGGGAAGAAGAAAAAGAAGGACAGAAGAAGATCTCCTAAGCAGCGTTGACCACACACACCAAGACCAAGATAGCTCAGACACCACTAACCAGGATATATGAATTAACATTTGTAAAAGCTATATTTTAGCATTGATATAAGATTCGTCTAATAAGCTGTTTTTACACCCTTGGCTTATGGAACAGAAAGTTTAGTGGGACCTGAACTTATGTTTCATCTTCTACTCACTTTATCAGTTTACTTTTAGCCCAAACAAGCCTCCAGATACTAAATGAGCCCAAGTCAGACAATGCTGCTGTTGGTTGCTGCTGACATAGAGAACTGGATGCTCCTCACTGAGCCGCATGCCTTCAGCTGGCTGCTTCCACAGACAAGCCACAATTTCTTGTCCACGGCCATGGCTGTCAGACACTACAAGGCATGTGTTTTTTCAACCTGCTGTCACATAGGGAGTCAGTATATCAGGGCATCCAGCTGCTAAAAATCAAGGAAAGAAGATGCAGATGGAGGGCAACTACAACTGGTTCACTGGACTTTTCAAACACTGGGGGATAAAAGGCTGACTTTCTTGTTTAGTTAAGACTGTTTTGTGGACTTTGTTTATCGTATTCATTGTGTTGGTTATTTTATCCATTATGCTAAATGCCTGCAAAACTCTATGGCTGAAGCCTTCTTTATAGACAACAAAATGGGAAGTTCTGGGGGCCGAGGGGCCGACCGTTGGAGCTGTAATACCTCAGGGCAAAGTGACCAAGGTAAAAGAGAGACATCGCTCTGAATGCAATGGTCTCACCCATGGGCATGTGCAGGCTCATGGTGATGCAGCACGTTTAACTGGTATCACCCAGTTAAACTGCAGTATTTTTCTTATATGTACTGACTCGAGAATGTTCTCCCCTCTCTTGTACCATTTTGGACCTGGCTTACTGCAATGCTACCCCGATTTCTCTCCGTCATTTTCCCGCTGTGTGCACAGCCCCATTTTGTCTCCCTTCCTGGACCCTCTTCATTGCAATCCACTGAAGTGTTTGCAGATCCCCACAAAGATCCCTCTCTCACCTCGTTCACCAGCAGTTTAAGCAAGCATGCTCCCAGCTCTGGGAGTGCAGGTCACTCAAAGAGGCTGGCTGTGGACAGGCTGAAACACAGGAACTGAGTGCAACAGGGAGCCTGGCCTCTAATAAAAGGCATGAAACCCACAGCACACCCAACGCAAAACCTTGCATGTCTCTTCTTTATCCTCCTTCTCTCAGTCCTCATGCCACTTTCCTCACTTTGTCTGACTGGGTACTTGGCTTCTCTCTCTCCTCTCTGCAGGTTCAGCTACACGTGTGACCCTGCAGGAACAGCCTGACCCAGGGAAGTGGGAGAGCACTCCTGGTCAGGAACTGTAGTGACAGGACGCGGAGGAATGCGATCAAACTGCAAGAGGGGGAAGAGATTTGATGATGGGAAGAAGTTCTTTACTCTCAGGGGGCTTATCCCTGACACAGGGACCTGTGCAGAGAGGCTGTGGATGCCCCATCCCCAGCAACATCCAAGGACAGGTGGGACAGGGGCCGCAGCAACCTGCTCTGCTGGGAGCTTGCTCACCTTGGAACCACATCACTTTAAGGGTCCCTTCCAAGCCAAACCATTCAAGGATTGGATCATTCTGCCATCCCCATCTCCCACTGCACAGCACCCCTGAATCTTCAGTGACATCACAGCTCCCAGAGGGTTCCAGGTGGAACGTCCAGGACCTGGAAACGAGCACAGCAGACACTGCAACGGCTGCCAAGGGTCAGTTGCTGCTCACCCTGCGCTCTGACCCTCAGTGCTGAGCTGCTGCCTGACGCCTGCTCTGGAGCGCCAATCCCGCAGGATGTGCTCTGCTGTGCCCGTGGAGGTACAGTGCCATGCCAGGCAGGGGGCACCCGGCTTGGGCTGGCTGCAGCCATGTGGGAATGGATGGTGCGGGACAGAAAGCCCACTGGGAGGTGGTGCTTCCCCTTGCAGACTGAGAGAGACACTGTGGAGGCGATGGATGTGGACCAGGGGCTGGAAGAGGATGACATGATGGAGGTGGACTCCTCCTCTACTTCCATGTCCTCCACTGTTGAGGACATGGAAGTAGAGGTGGAGGACAACACTGAAGAAATGGAAGTGGATGAGGAAGATGACACGGAAGAGATGCAAGTTGATGAGGAGGATGAGGAGGAGCCCATGGTCCTTGGATGAAGATGGTGCCCCACAGGTAAGACAGGCAGATGCTTCCCACGCCCTGCCCACACACACACTGGGTCCCCTGACGCCAGCCCTGCCAGCCCCGGCCCAGCCCCTGGGGCCCAGCTGCCAGCCCTGCTGGGCCCAGTGCTGCCAACTGACTCCAGCTCTGCTCCTTCCTTTCTTCCAGCACTCATTCACATCATGGCACTGATGCCATGCCGTTGTAAATACATTTTAAAGATTAGAAGTTTCCTGTAAATACGTTCACTATGTTTGAAGTTTCCTGTAAATACGTTTTGAAGATTGTTGGCCCATCGGATCCCATGTAAATATGTTCTGTATATTACTGTTGATGTTGTTATAACGCTTGTTATAACGAAACATGTTCTGTAAATCCTACATTTGCCGATCTTCGGCAAATAAATACTGTTTCTTTTAAAAACCTGACTTCTCTTGGCCATTCCTTGGGGCACAGGCAGCCTTTGCACACTTGTGGGTTCCACTTGTTCCGCATTCCCGGGGCTGGAGCTCCCTGGCACGGCCACCCCGGGGCTGGGGGTCCCTGTGCACAGGGGCTCCCACTGACACCACTCCTGGCCCTGGGCACTGCTGCTCTTCCTGGCCTGGGGCACAGCACTGTCCCCAAGAGCTCAGCTCCCACCAGCTCTCACACAGGGGGCTCTCACAGCACTGGCCCCTGCAGCCATGCCACCAAAGCAGCCAGCAAACCTTCAGCCACCCTTCCTGCTGCAGACACAGGCACTCTTGGGCCCAGAGCCGCCAGCAGGCCACAGCCCTGCAAAATCCACCTGCACACTCTCAAGGCCACCAGAGCTTTGGCAACTGGGCCAGCTACATCTGGGCTGCTGCAGGGGCTGATCTTTAAGCCTTGGTGCCTCCAAAGGCCCTGGGCTCTGCTTTCCAGCCTGCTCTGCACAGCCCTGAGCCCGTATTGTTCCAGAGACAAAAGCCAAGCCAGGGCATCCTCACCCTGCCCGCATTCCTGCTGCTGCCAGCGGCCACCGGGCCCTGGGCCCGACTCAGGTGACAGCTGCAGGGACAGGGCAGCCTGTGCTGGGCAGGGGGCACGGGGCTGTGGGCCCTGGGGCTGCTGCTGGGGACCATGGTCCCAGAGGGCCCCGAGCTCAGCCCCTGCCCAGCCAGCTGCCCCCATGGCCCCACACTCCCTGAGCATCCCCATCACACCTGCCAGGGGGAAATCCCACGGGCTTCAGGAAAGAAATTCCCCATAGTGACTAAACCAAGGGGTCCAAGGGGAAAGTCAGCACCAGCTGATGTTTACAGCACCTTGACACAGGTGGCTGCAGGGCAGGTGAGATCTCCAGGGCCTCTGGCGGTGCCTGCTCTGCACGTGAGCCTGTGCGGCTGCTCCCAGTGGGACACAGCTCAGGCCAGCCCTCAGCCCCTCACAGTTGATACCAAGGAGCAGGCTCAGAAAGCAGTTTCAGATCACTTCCTGTAGATATTTCCAAGGTCTAAATGTCATTCAAAAACCCAAACTCTAGATTTATTTTTGGTGTTGTGGCATGAGAAGCCATGAAGGTGCCTCTGAATGTGCACTCAGGGCACTTCCACTGCCATCCCAAAGGGAACACAAAGGACAGGCCTCAGCTTTCAGCACTGCTGAGCTCCTCACCCTGCAATGAAGTCTGAGGCAGAGGCAATGTTTTGCAGGCCGGGGCGCCTATCACTGGAATAGTAATACCTCATGACAATCATATAGATTTAAAGTAAGGTGAATAACCCCTCTGAATACAATGATCTTGCTCAATGTCTTTTGCGGGATGGTGCAGATTCAGCACATTTCTTGGTATCATGAACTTCCTTCTTTCCTTATATATACTCCCCTAGGATGTTCTCCCCTCCCTTAACCTCTATTAGTCCTGAATTACTGCATACAAGGTCCTTTTCCCCACCCTGAAAATCCTTGTGTGCCCACCCCCACTTTGTCTCCCTCCCTGGACCCGCTCCAGCGCATTCCACAGTATTTGCTGTTTCACACATAGATCCCTCTCTTGCCTCATCCATCATGCATTCCAGCAAGCCTACTCCTAGCTCTGGGAGTGCACATCTCTCACAGTGTCTGGCTGTGGACATGCCACAAGGGGTGCCGAAACAGGGACCTTCTTTGAGAATTCCTGAGAGCCACTCCAGTGAGGATTCGGCTCTTCCACCGTCACGGGACAGAAGACGCCTCGGGTCAGCCACCGCTCTGGAGTGGGACCTGAGTTTTATCAGGGTTTGCTGAAGGCAGCATCAGCACCCTCCAGCAGCAACAGGGCTAGCTCAGCTGCTGAAGCCCAGGGGACAGTTTGAACCCTCTGCATCCAGAGCCACCAGAGCAGTGAGTTGGAGGACAGCCGCCTGCAGTGCAGGATCCTTGGGAGATATTTCAGTCCTGTGGGTGGGCCACCCTTTACATCAGGGGAAGCTCTGGGTAACAAATTATCCAATCCTTAGAGGGATACATATCTTCCAGTTAGGGAGGCTCTCCTTTCCGAATGGAAGACTTTTACTAAAGGAAGTTGGAAGCCTATTGTTCATTGGCTTTTTAATGAGTTCACAGACATGTCTGTTGATTCAGTTGGTCATGTAGCATTTTGGAACTCAGGGAAAGACTCTACCTTTTGTAAACTCAGGGAGTGATAAGAGTCGCAACATTTTACCCAAATTTTCATATGATTTATAGAGTTTTCTCAAGGGTTCAAAGTTCTAATATTCAACCCAGACTTTCTGTTCTGCCCCCCACATTCCTGACCCCACTGATACCATTAGGATGAGAGACAGAAACTGCTGTAAAGCACAGACAAGCCACCTGCTGTCTGCCCTCTCCCCTCCTTCTCTACCCCCTGCCCTGGTTTGTACGGATCACACAGGCCTGGATTCTAGCCTAACCCCTTCTCCAGTACCTCTCCTCCCTGGATCACCCTCAGGTAGCTCACAAAATGGAGTCCCTCCTATGGAGGGGGTGTTCAATGTCAAACACCCTCCCACCCCCGGCTGTTTTATCGTGTCCTGCCCCTATGTTGGGTCCCAGCTCTGCGTCAGGTACCACCCCTGCATTGGGATCCAGCGCTTCCTTGCCTACTCCCGCTGCCCTACCTCCTCCAACTCAGCCCCTTGCGGATCCCACACTGTCGGAGCCGGAGGTGTGAGGGGCGGTACCCGGAAGGCCGCCATCTTGGCTACCAGAGGCCCACACCACCGGGCCTGGCCAGTCACCCCAAGGCCCCGCTCCTCTGCCAGAGAACAAGTTCCCTCTTCTGGAGAGGAGAGGGAAGGTTCATCGCACCTGGAGGATGAGCCTGAGGATTCTTGGCAGAGGATGGAGAAGCTCGCGGTTGAAGAGGGGGACTGGGAATTGGTAGCTAAAATACAAGCAGCACCGGTGCAGTACCAGAGGGGGGCTAACCCCTGATGGGAAGCTGTCACACAAGGGAGATGAAAGACCTTTATAAAGCTGCGAAACACCATGGGAGGGGCTTGCCCTATATTAATCATTTGTTAAATGCCATCTTTATGCACATGTTATGGTACCTCATAATCTGCACAATTTTATGCACATCCTACTTTCTCCCACTGAAATTATTCTGTGGGAAGGAATGGGGAAAAAACTAATACAACAGCTATTAAAAGACTATGCTAGAGAAGACCGGCAGGCACGCCTAACACTAGACCATCTAGGGAGGAAGATTTCACTAAGTCTCATTCAATTGACCTTCCCTGAGCTCTGATGAAGAGAATAAAGTGTGGAAAAGACAGTTCTCATGCAGACACCCAATGGAGAATCACCTACTCTAGATTTCACAGACATTCTCCAGGGACCTGGGCAATCCTTTCAAAAATTTATTGACCACCTTCCACAAGCAATAGAGAAACAAGTTGAACATCCAAAAGCCAGGAAGGTACTGCCTCCTAAACTTGCTGAAACAAATGCTAACAACACCTGTAAAGACATTTTACCTTCTCTACCCCTTAGCCCAAAGCCTACCATTGCACAAATGGTCAAGGTATGCACACTTACAGCATCCTTACACCGTGATGCCACCTAGCTATGGCGACCAATCAGGGTGTGGTAGAGGTGCTAGTAGCCTCCCTGGTTATTCCCTGACATACACATGAAAAAGGACCTGGCTTTAAGTGTAGGGAGATGGGACATTTTCAACAGAATTTGAAAAATGCAGACAATTACCGGGGACCTTCTAGGTGTCACAGCCACTGCCCTCACTGCCCCCCCTCATCCACATGCTTTCCAACACCAGCAAAACCGGTGGCCTGCGGGAAACCCCACACAGACACAGAAAGGCCCCAGGCAAAGACACCAAATGCGAGGCCATTGCGCCCCACGCTACCAAACATCGTGGAGAACCAGCACAGCGACCTTCTCAGATCCAGCGGGACAGCTCGATCGCTGCAGAAAACTCGACAGAAGACAGCTCTGCCCTGGAACCTAAAGGCAGCTGGTAAGCGCCTTTTCAATTCCAATCCACGCTATTTATGTTCACCATATTCCCACAGGCAAATACAGGCCTGAAGGACGGCCCAAAGACATTTTGATTTAAACCATAACCAGGAAAGGGATGCAGACACTCACTCTACTACCTGAGGTACTCGCCTTGACCTCTTTGGAGGAGATAACTGTCCAGGCTCTATGCTTAGTCCCTTTTCATTGCAAAAGGAACAGTTATAGCCAGAGCCTACCTCCTACTTGACACGATCACCACACTAGCTGATCCCATGTTGATGTGGGTACAGACAACAGGCAGAAATAGACCCATTCCAAAGTGTGCTTTGTCATGTAAAGGGAGAAAGAGATGTCTTTCAGGACTATTAGATACAAGAGCTGATGACACCATAATTTCCTGCTCTGTTTGGCTAAAAAACGGCCCCTGGTTCCAGCTGCTGGGGTAATTAATAGCTACCAGGGGAGCCACTACCAGCTTCTGGAGTCACAGTATCAGCTGCATGGAAGGTCCTGAGGGCACAGTTGCTACAGTAAGATCATTCGTCGCCCGGGCACCAATAACAATTTGAGGAAAAGACCTGTTGTCCCAAAGCGGGACAAGGCTAGAGATCCTATCAACACCTCAGGATTTCTAGACGGGGCCACAGAGCAGCGCGCCACACTTCAGTCAACCTGGAAGACCAACGACCCCATATGGGTGGATCAGTGGCCCCTCCCAGGCAGAAAGTTAAAGGCCCTGCAGTCCCACGTGCAGGAGCAGCTGCCTGTGGGCCACATTGTACCATCTACTAGCCCCTGCAATGTGCCTGTCATTACCATATGAAAGCCTGGCAAAGACAAGAGGTGGCTGCTGCAGGACCTCAGGAAATTCAACGAGGTCATTGAGGACATGGGTGCCCTCCAGTCCAGCCTGCCCTCAGCCTCCATGTTACCTCGAGATTGCCGATGGTGCACCATGCCGTAGTTGTGGGTAGCATCTTTTGGAGTCCTCCTATTTTTCGGATACCTTGTTCGACATTTAGGCTGTGATTGATGGAGCCTGAGCATAGGAAGAGCATTGCTTTGAAGATCGCACGGGTTGAGATGTAAAGGAAGGCTAGTTCAGGGCGGTTTAGTCCAATTGTCATTTTATTTCACAGTTATTGGCAGAGGGTTGTTATAGATCTTAATGACTACTTTTTTGATGCCCCCATGCTTCCAAATGACATCCCCTGGTTTGCCTTGACCGTCCCTGAACAACCAAACACCTTTACAGAGGTACCAGTGGACTGCATTGCCTCAAACAAAGAAGAGTAGCTCAACTATTTGGCAATGGCTTTGAGCCCAAAATCTCTCGCCCAGATGGAAAAGACATCCTAATGCTATCATTTTTCATTACATGGACAATACAGTCATTTGTGCAGAAGCTCAAATCATTTTGGACGTTGCACAACAAGATGTCATCACTGTGGTACAGCAGAAGGGTTTTGAGATTGCAGCAGATAAAGTTCAAAAGACAGGAAGTACCTTGGGCTAAAGAGCACAGAGAGAACCATCACACCCCAAACACTGCACATCAAGGACAACCCAAACACTCTGCAAGAACTCCAAATGCTCTGTGGCACAATCAGTTGGGTACGTTCACTCCTGGCAATCACCACAGAAGATCTCATGCCACTGTTCCTGCTCCGTAAAGGCAGAGAAGGACTTGATTCCCCTGATCACTGACACCAGAGGCAGAAGCAGCTGTACAAAAGGTCTCCTGGGTCATTCAAACTAAACAGGCACACAGATACCACCCTAATTTTCCTTTCTCTCTGGCAATCCTTGGTGTACGTCCAAAATTCCATACATTATTGTTTCAGTGGGACTATACTATCTCAGGTGCCCTGATAATAATTGAATGCGTTTTCAGAGCACACCAACCTACTAAAACAATAACAACCCAACAGAAAGTTATTGCAGAACTAGTGCAGGAAACCTAGAGAGCGTCTGTGCTCCCTTGCAGGAATGGACCTTGTGAAGATTTACTTACTTCGCACTCAAGAGCACCTCAATTCCCTACTTCGAACATCTGAACCACTGCAATACACCTTAGATCATTTTTACACATATTAGGATCAGTCATCAATTCTACCACCAAAATATTCCTGTGCTGCTCAGGATGTTCAAAATTACCCCACACCCGGCAAGATCCATTGTAGCCACCTGCCCAAATTGTCAGGAACATGGCCTTGCTTCTGTCACAGCAGGAGTCAGTCCAAGAGGACTAGAGTCTCCACATCTGGCAACCAGACATCACAGACTAAGCTCCTTTGGACAGACTAAAATACATCCACGTCTCAATCGACGCCTTTAGCAGTACGTTTTTTGGCTCTGTCCATGCTGCAGAAAAATCAGAAGATGCTATAAAACATTACTTTTTCGTTTGTTCCACCTTAGCAATTCCACAGGAAATTTAAACTGATAATGCTCTTGCTTCTACCTTGCACTGATTCAAACAAGGGGCTTTCTGACCACTGGGGTATAAAACATGTCACAGGCATACCACACTCCACCACAGGACAGTCCATAGCTGAGAGGGCCAACTGAGCCATCGAAAGGATCTTTGATCAACTGAGAGGGGTAATCCAGATATTATCTTCCATTGAGACACTGGCCAAGGCCTTTTATGTACTCAACTTTTTGAACAACTCGTTTAGGGAGACAACTCCCCCAGTCATCATTCAGTTTACTAATTCAACTGCAGCCCAATTAAAAGACCAGCCACCTGTGTCAATCAAAGAACTTGAATCTAAACAATTTATGGACACCTACCCATTAATTACTTGGGGAAGAGAAGATGCCCTTGTCTCTACAGCAACACTCCTAAGATCGATCCCAGCAAAATACATAAAAACTCTTTCTGGGAACGGTGAGGCAAACACCAGAGCCACCATCAGAAGAACAGAATGGAAGCCTAAGAGAGACAGCAGCAGCCTGGGAAAGAAGAAAAAGAAGGACAGAAGAAGATCTCCTAAGCAGCGTTGACCACACACACCAAGACCAAGATAGCTCAGACACCACTAACCAGGATATATGAATTAACATTTGTAAAAGCTATATTTTAGCATTGATATAAGATTCTTCTAATAAGCTGTTTTTACACCCTTGGCTTATGGAACAGAAAGTTTAGTGGGACCTGAACTTATGTTTCATCTTCTACTCACTTTATCTGTTTACTTTTAGCCCAAACAAGCCTCCAGATACTAAATGAGCCCAAGTCAGACGATGCTGCTGTTGGTTGCTGCTGACATAGAGAACTGGATGCTCCTCACTGAGCCGCATGCCTTCAGCTGGCTGCTTCCACAGACAAGCCACAATTTCTTGTCCACGGCCATGGCTGTCAGACACTACAAGGCATGTGTTTTTTCAACCTGCTGTCACATAGGGAGTCAGTATATCAGGGCATCCAGCTGCTAAAAATCAAGGAAAGAAGATGCAGATGGAGGGCAACTACAACTGGTTCACTGGACTTTTCAAACACTGGGGGATAAAAGGCTGACTTTCTTGTTTAGTTAAGACTGTTTTGTGGACTTTGTTTATCGTATTCATTGTGTTGGTTATTTTATCCATTATGCTAAATGCCTGCAAAACTCTATGGCTGAAGCCTTCTTTATAGACAACAAAATGGGAAGTTCTGGGGGCCGAGGGGCCGACCGTTGGAGCTGTAATACCTCAGGGCAAAGTGACCAAGGTAAAAGAGAGACATCGCTCTGAATGCAATGGTCTCGCCCATGGGCATGTGCAGGCTCATGGTGATGCAGCACGTTTAACTGGTATCACCCAGTTAAACTGCAGTATTTTTCTTATATGTACTGACTCGAGAATGTTCTCCCCTCTCTTGTACCATTTTGGACCTGGCTTACTGCAATGCTACCCCGATTTCTCTCCGTCATTTTCCCGCTGTGTGCACAGCCCCATTTTGTCTCCCTTCCTGGACCCTCTTCATTGCAATCCACTGAAGTGTTTGCAGATCCCCACAAAGATCCCTCTCTCACCTCGTTCACCAGCAGTTTAAGCAAGCATGCTCCCAGCTCTGGGAGTGCAGGTCACTCAAAGAGGCTGGCTGTGGACAGGCTGAAACACAGGAACTGAGTGCAACAGGGAGCCTGGCCTCTAATAAAAGGCATGAAACCCACAGCACACCCAACGCAAAACCTTGCATGTCTCTTCTTTATCCTCCTTCTCTCAGTCCTCCTGCCACTTTCCCCACTTTGTCTGACTGGGTACTTGGCTTCTCTCTCTCCTCTCTGCAGGTTCAGCTACACGTGTGACCCTGCAGGAACAGCCTGACCCAGGGAAGTGGGAGAGCACTCTTGGTCAGGAACTGTAGTGACAGGATGCAGAGGAATGCGATCAAACTGTAAGAGGTAGAAGAGATTTGAGGATGGGAAGAAGTTCTTTACTCTCAGGGGGCTTATCCCTGACACAGGGACCTGTGCAGAGAGGCTGTGGATGCCCCATCCCCAGCAACATCCAAGGACAGGTGGGACAGGGGCCGCAGCAACCTGCTCTGCTGGGAGCTTGCTCACCTTGGAACCACATCACTTTAAGGGTCCCTTCCAAGCCAAACCATTCAAGGATTGGATCATTCTGCCATCCCCATCTCCCACTGCACAGCACCCCTGAATCTTCAGTGACATCACAGCTCCCAGAGGGTTCCAGGTGGAACGTCCAGGACCTGGAAACGAGCACAGCAGACACTGCAACGGCTGCCAAGGGTCAGTTGCTGCTCACCCTGCGCTCTGACCCTCAGTGCTGAGCTGCTGCTGCTGCCTGGGCTTTTCCTGACGCCTGCTCTGGAGCGCCAATCCCGCAGGATGTGCTCTGCTGTGCCCGTGGAGGTACAGTGCCATGCCAGGCAGGGGGCACCCGGCTTGGGCTGGCTGCAGCCATGTGGGAATGGATGGTGCGGGACAGAAAGCCCACTGGGAGGTGGTGCTTCCCCTTGCAGACTGAGAGAGACACTGTGGAGGCGATGGATGTGGACCAGGGGCTGGAAGAGGATGACATGATGGAGGTGGACTCCTCCTCTACTTCCATGTCCTCCACTGTTGAGGACATGGAAGTAGAGGTGGAGGACAACACTGAAGAAATGGAAGTGGATGAGGAAGATGACACGGAAGAGATGCAAGTTGATGAGGAGGATGAGGAGGAGCCCATGGTCCTTGGATGAAGATGGTGCCCCACAGGTAAGACAGGCAGATGCTTCCCACGCCCTGCCCACACACACACTGGGTCCCCTGACGCCAGCCCTGCCAGCCCCGGCCCAGCCCCTGGGGCCCAGCTGCCAGCCCTGCTGGGCCCAGTGCTGCCAACTGACTCCAGCTCTGCTCCTTCCTTTCTTCCAGCACTCATTCACATCATGGCACTGATGCCATGCCGTTGTAAATACATTTTAAAGATTAGAAGTTTCCTGTAAATACGTTCACTATGTTTGAAGTTTCCTGTAAATACGTTTTGAAGATTGTTGGCCCATCGGATCCCATGTAAATATGTTCTGTATATTACTGTTGATGTTGTTATAACGCTTGTTATAACGAAACATGTTCTGTAAATCCTACATTTGCCGATCTTCGGCAAATAAATACTGTTTCTTTTAAAAACCTGACTTCTCTTGGCCATTCCTTGGGGCACAGGCAGCCTTTGCACACTTGTGGGTTCCACTTGTTCCGCATTCCCGGGGCTGGAGCTCCCTGGCACGGCCACCCCGGGGCTGGGGGTCCCTGTGCACAGGGGCTCCCACTGACACCACTCCTGGCCCTGGGCACTGCTGCTCTTCCTGGCCTGGGGCACAGCGCTGTCCCCAAGAGCTCAGCTCTCACCAGCTCTCACACAGGGGGCTCTCACAGCACTGGCCCCTGCAGCCATGCCACCAAAGCAGCCAGCAAACCTTCAGCCACCCTTCCTGCTGCAGACACAGGCACTCTTGGGCCCAGAGCCGCCAGCAGGCCACAGCCCTGCAAAATCCACCTGCACACTCTCAAGGCCACCAGAGCTTTGGCAACTGGGCCAGCTACATCTGGGCTGCTGCAGGGGCTGATCTTTAAGCCTTGGTGCCTCCAAAGGCCCTGGGCTCTGCTTTCCAGCCTGCTCTGCACAGCCCTGAGCCCGTATTGTTCCAGAGACAAAAGCCAAGCCAGGGCATCCTCACCCTGCCCGCATTCCTGCTGCTGCCAGCGGCCACCGGGCCCTGGGCCCGACTCAGGTGACAGCTGCAGGGACAGGGCAGCCTGTGCTGGGCAGGGGGCACGGGGCTGTGGGCCCTGGGGCTGCTGCTGGGGACCATGGTCCCAGAGGGCCCCGAGCTCAGCCCCTGCCCAGCCAGCTGCCCCCATGGCCCCACACTCCCTGAGCATCCCCATCACACCTGCCAGGGGGAAATCCCACGGGCTTCAGGAAAGAAATTCCCCATAGTGACTAAACCAAGGGGTCCAAGGGGAAAGTCAGCACCAGCTGATGTTTACAGCACCTTGACACAGGTGGCTGCAGGGCAGGTGAGATCTCCAGGGCCTCTGGCGGTGCCTGCTCTGCACGTGAGCCTGTGCGGCTGCTCCCAGTGGGACACAGCTCAGGCCAGCCCTCAGCCCCTCACAGTTGATACCAAGGAGCAGGCTCAGAAAGCAGTTTCAGATCACTTCCTGTAGATATTTCCAAGGTCTAAATGTCATTCAAAAACCCAAACTCTAGATTTATTTTTGGTGTTGTGGCATGAGAAGCCATGAAGGTGCCTCTGAATGTGCACTCAGGGCACTTCCACTGCCATCCCAAAGGGAACACAAAGGACAGGCCTCAGCTTTCAGCACTGCTGAGCTCCTCACCCTGCAATGAAGTCTGAGGCAGAGGCAATGTTTTGCAGGCCGGGGCGCCTATCACTGGAATAGTAATACCTCATGACAATCATATAGATTTAAAGTAAGGTGAATAACCCCTCTGAATACAATGATCTTGCTCAATGTCTTTTGCGGGATGGTGCAGATTCAGCACATTTCTTGGTATCATGAACTTCCTTCTTTCCTTATATATACTCCCCTAGGATGTTCTCCCCTCCCTTAACCTCTATTAGTCCTGAATTACTGCATACAAGGTCCTTTTCCCCACCCTGAAAATCCTTGTGTGCCCACCCCCACTTTGTCTCCCTCCCTGGACCCGCTCCAGCGCATTCCACAGTATTTGCTGTTTCACACATAGATCCCTCTCTTGCCTCATCCATCATGCATTCCAGCAAGCCTACTCCTAGCTCTGGGAGTGCACATCTCTCACAGTGTCTGGCTGTGGACATGCCACAAGGGGTGCCGAAACAGGGACCTTCTTTGAGAATTCCTGAGAGCCACTCCAGTGAGGATTCGGCTCTTCCACCGTCACGGGACAGAAGACGCCTCGGGTCAGCCACCGCTCTGGAGTGGGACCTGAGTTTTATCAGGGTTTGCTGAAGGCAGCATCAGCACCCTCCAGCAGCAACAGGGCTAGCTCAGCTGCTGAAGCCCAGGGGACAGTTTGAACCCTCTGCATCCAGAGCCACCAGAGCAGTGAGTTGGAGGACAGCCGCCTGCAGTGCAGGATCCTTGGGAGATATTTCAGTCCTGTGGGTGGGCCACCCTTTACATCAGGGGAAGCTCTGGGTAACAAATTATCCAATCCTTAGAGGGATACATATCTTCCAGTTAGGGAGGCTCTCCTTTCCGAATGGAAGACTTTTACTAAAGGAAGTTGGAAGCCTATTGTTCATTGGCTTTTTAATGAGTTCACAGACATGTCTGTTGATTCAGTTGGTCATGTAGCATTTTGGAACTCAGGGAAAGACTCTACCTTTTGTAAACTCAGGGAGTGATAAGAGTCGCAACATTTTACCCAAATTTTCATATGATTTATAGAGTTTTCTCAAGGGTTCAAAGTTCTAATATTCAACCCAGACTTTCTGTTCTGCCCCCCACATTCCTGACCCCACTGATACCATTAGGATGAGAGACAGAAACTGCTGTAAAGCACAGACAAGCCACCTGCTGTCTGCCCTCTCCCCTCCTTCTCTACCCCCTGCCCTGGTTTGTACGGATCACACAGGCCTGGATTCTAGCCTAACCCCTTCTCCAGTACCTCTCCTCCCTGGATCACCCTCAGGTAGCTCACAAAATGGAGTCCCTCCTATGGAGGGGGTGTTCAATGTCAAACACCCTCCCACCCCCGGCTGTTTTATCGTGTCCTGCCCCTATGTTGGGTCCCAGCTCTGCGTCAGGTACCACCCCTGCATTGGGATCCAGCGCTTCCTTGCCTACTCCCGCTGCCCTACCTCCTCCAACTCAGCCCCTTGCGGATCCCACACTGTCGGAGCCGGAGGTGTGAGGGGCGGTACCCGGAAGGCCGCCATCTTGGCTACCAGAGGCCCACACCACCGGGCCTGGCCAGTCACCCCAAGGCCCCGCTCCTCTGCCAGAGAACAAGTTCCCTCTTCTGGAGAGGAGAGGGAAGGTTCATCGCACCTGGAGGATGAGCCTGAGGATTCTTGGCAGAGGATGGAGAAGCTCGCGGTTGAAGAGGGGGACTGGGAATTGGTAGCTAAAATACAAGCAGCACCGGTGCAGTACCAGAGGGGGGCTAACCCCTGATGGGAAGCTGTCACACAAGGGAGATGAAAGACCTTTATAAAGCTGCGAAACACCATGGGAGGGGCTTGCCCTATATTAATCATTTGTTAAATGCCATCTTTATGCACATGTTATGGTACCTCATAATCTGCACAATTTTATGCACATCCTACTTTCTCCCACTGAAATTATTCTGTGGGAAGGAATGGGGAAAAAACTAATACAACAGCTATTAAAAGACTATGCTAGAGAAGACCGGCAGGCACGCCTAACACTAGACCATCTAGGGAGGAAGATTTCACTAAGTCTCATTCAATTGACCTTCCCTGAGCTCTGATGAAGAGAATAAAGTGTGGAAAAGACAGTTCTCATGCAGACACCCAATGGAGAATCACCTACTCTAGATTTCACAGACATTCTCCAGGGACCTGGGCAATCCTTTCAAAAATTTATTGACCACCTTCCACAAGCAATAGAGAAACAAGTTGAACATCCAAAAGCCAGGAAGGTACTGCCTCCTAAACTTGCTGAAACAAATGCTAACAACACCTGTAAAGACATTTTACCTTCTCTACCCCTTAGCCCAAAGCCTACCATTGCACAAATGGTCAAGGTATGCACACTTACAGCATCCTTACACCGTGATGCCACCTAGCTATGGCGACCAATCAGGGTGTGGTAGAGGTGCTAGTAGCCTCCCTGGTTATTCCCTGACATACACATGAAAAAGGACCTGGCTTTAAGTGTAGGGAGATGGGACATTTTCAACAGAATTTGAAAAATGCAGACAATTACCGGGGACCTTCTAGGTGTCACAGCCACTGCCCTCACTGCCCCCCCTCATCCACATGCTTTCCAACACCAGCAAAACCGGTGGCCTGCGGGAAACCCCACACAGACACAGAAAGGCCCCAGGCAAAGACACCAAATGCGAGGCCATTGCGCCCCACGCTACCAAACATCGTGGAGAACCAGCACAGCGACCTTCTCAGATCCAGCGGGACAGCTCGATCGCTGCAGAAAACTCGACAGAAGACAGCTCTGCCCTGGAACCTAAAGGCAGCTGGTAAGCGCCTTTTCAATTCCAATCCACGCTATTTATGTTCACCATATTCCCACAGGCAAATACAGGCCTGAAGGACGGCCCAAAGACATTTTGATTTAAACCATAACCAGGAAAGGGATGCAGACACTCACTCTACTACCTGAGGTACTCGCCTTGACCTCTTTGGAGGAGATAACTGTCCAGGCTCTATGCTTAGTCCCTTTTCATTGCAAAAGGAACAGTTATAGCCAGAGCCTACCTCCTACTTGACACGATCACCACACTAGCTGATCCCATGTTGATGTGGGTACAGACAACAGGCAGAAATAGACCCATTCCAAAGTGTGCTTTGTCATGTAAAGGGAGAAAGAGATGTCTTTCAGGACTATTAGATACAAGAGCTGATGACACCATAATTTCCTGCTCTGTTTGGCTAAAAAACGGCCCCTGGTTCCAGCTGCTGGGGTAATTAATAGCTACCAGGGGAGCCACTACCAGCTTCTGGAGTCACAGTATCAGCTGCATGGAAGGTCCTGAGGGCACAGTTGCTACAGTAAGATCATTCGTCGCCCGGGCACCAATAACAATTTGAGGAAAAGACCTGTTGTCCCAAAGCGGGACAAGGCTAGAGATCCTATCAACACCTCAGGATTTCTAGACGGGGCCACAGAGCAGCGCGCCACACTTCAGTCAACCTGGAAGACCAACGACCCCATATGGGTGGATCAGTGGCCCCTCCCAGGCAGAAAGTTAAAGGCCCTGCAGTCCCACGTGCAGGAGCAGCTGCCTGTGGGCCACATTGTACCATCTACTAGCCCCTGCAATGTGCCTGTCATTACCATATGAAAGCCTGGCAAAGACAAGAGGTGGCTGCTGCAGGACCTCAGGAAATTCAACGAGGTCATTGAGGACATGGGTGCCCTCCAGTCCAGCCTGCCCTCAGCCTCCATGTTACCTCGAGATTGCCGATGGTGCACCATGCCGTAGTTGTGGGTAGCATCTTTTGGAGTCCTCCTATTTTTCGGATACCTTGTTCGACATTTAGGCTGTGATTGATGGAGCCTGAGCATAGGAAGAGCATTGCTTTGAAGATCGCACGGGTTGAGATGTAAAGGAAGGCTAGTTCAGGGCGGTTTAGTCCAATTGTCATTTTATTTCACAGTTATTGGCAGAGGGTTGTTATAGATCTTAATGACTACTTTTTTGATGCCCCCATGCTTCCAAATGACATCCCCTGGTTTGCCTTGACCGTCCCTGAACAACCAAACACCTTTACAGAGGTACCAGTGGACTGCATTGCCTCAAACAAAGAAGAGTAGCTCAACTATTTGGCAATGGCTTTGAGCCCAAAATCTCTCGCCCAGATGGAAAAGACATCCTAATGCTATCATTTTTCATTACATGGACAATACAGTCATTTGTGCAGAAGCTCAAATCATTTTGGACGTTGCACAACAAGATGTCATCACTGTGGTACAGCAGAAGGGTTTTGAGATTGCAGCAGATAAAGTTCAAAAGACAGGAAGTACCTTGGGCTAAAGAGCACAGAGAGAACCATCACACCCCAAACACTGCACATCAAGGACAACCCAAACACTCTGCAAGAACTCCAAATGCTCTGTGGCACAATCAGTTGGGTACGTTCACTCCTGGCAATCACCACAGAAGATCTCATGCCACTGTTCCTGCTCCGTAAAGGCAGAGAAGGACTTGATTCCCCTGATCACTGACACCAGAGGCAGAAGCAGCTGTACAAAAGGTCTCCTGGGTCATTCAAACTAAACAGGCACACAGATACCACCCTAATTTTCCTTTCTCTCTGGCAATCCTTGGTGTACGTCCAAAATTCCATACATTATTGTTTCAGTGGGACTATACTATCTCAGGTGCCCTGATAATAATTGAATGCGTTTTCAGAGCACACCAACCTACTAAAACAATAACAACCCAACAGAAAGTTATTGCAGAACTAGTGCAGGAAACCTAGAGAGCGTCTGTGCTCCCTTGCAGGAATGGACCTTGTGAAGATTTACTTACTTCGCACTCAAGAGCACCTCAATTCCCTACTTCGAACATCTGAACCACTGCAATACACCTTAGATCATTTTTACACATATTAGGATCAGTCATCAATTCTACCACCAAAATATTCCTGTGCTGCTCAGGATGTTCAAAATTACCCCACACCCGGCAAGATCCATTGTAGCCACCTGCCCAAATTGTCAGGAACATGGCCTTGCTTCTGTCACAGCAGGAGTCAGTCCAAGAGGACTAGAGTCTCCACATCTGGCAACCAGACATCACAGACTAAGCTCCTTTGGACAGACTAAAATACATCCACGTCTCAATCGACGCCTTTAGCAGTACGTTTTTTGGCTCTGTCCATGCTGCAGAAAAATCAGAAGATGCTATAAAACATTACTTTTTCGTTTGTTCCACCTTAGCAATTCCACAGGAAATTTAAACTGATAATGCTCTTGCTTCTACCTTGCACTGATTCAAACAAGGGGCTTTCTGACCACTGGGGTATAAAACATGTCACAGGCATACCACACTCCACCACAGGACAGTCCATAGCTGAGAGGGCCAACTGAGCCATCGAAAGGATCTTTGATCAACTGAGAGGGGTAATCCAGATATTATCTTCCATTGAGACACTGGCCAAGGCCTTTTATGTACTCAACTTTTTGAACAACTCGTTTAGGGAGACAACTCCCCCAGTCATCATTCAGTTTACTAATTCAACTGCAGCCCAATTAAAAGACCAGCCACCTGTGTCAATCAAAGAACTTGAATCTAAACAATTTATGGACACCTACCCATTAATTACTTGGGGAAGAGAAGATGCCCTTGTCTCTACAGCAACACTCCTAAGATCGATCCCAGCAAAATACATAAAAACTCTTTCTGGGAACGGTGAGGCAAACACCAGAGCCACCATCAGAAGAACAGAATGGAAGCCTAAGAGAGACAGCAGCAGCCTGGGAAAGAAGAAAAAGAAGGACAGAAGAAGATCTCCTAAGCAGCGTTGACCACACACACCAAGACCAAGATAGCTCAGACACCACTAACCAGGATATATGAATTAACATTTGTAAAAGCTATATTTTAGCATTGATATAAGATTCTTCTAATAAGCTGTTTTTACACCCTTGGCTTATGGAACAGAAAGTTTAGTGGGACCTGAACTTATGTTTCATCTTCTACTCACTTTATCTGTTTACTTTTAGCCCAAACAAGCCTCCAGATACTAAATGAGCCCAAGTCAGACGATGCTGCTGTTGGTTGCTGCTGACATAGAGAACTGGATGCTCCTCACTGAGCCGCATGCCTTCAGCTGGCTGCTTCCACAGACAAGCCACAATTTCTTGTCCACGGCCATGGCTGTCAGACACTACAAGGCATGTGTTTTTTCAACCTGCTGTCACATAGGGAGTCAGTATATCAGGGCATCCAGCTGCTAAAAATCAAGGAAAGAAGATGCAGATGGAGGGCAACTACAACTGGTTCACTGGACTTTTCAAACACTGGGGGATAAAAGGCTGACTTTCTTGTTTAGTTAAGACTGTTTTGTGGACTTTGTTTATCGTATTCATTGTGTTGGTTATTTTATCCATTATGCTAAATGCCTGCAAAACTCTATGGCTGAAGCCTTCTTTATAGACAACAAAATGGGAAGTTCTGGGGGCCGAGGGGCCGACCGTTGGAGCTGTAATACCTCAGGGCAAAGTGACCAAGGTAAAAGAGAGACATCGCTCTGAATGCAATGGTCTCGCCCATGGGCATGTGCAGGCTCATGGTGATGCAGCACGTTTAACTGGTATCACCCAGTTAAACTGCAGTATTTTTCTTATATGTACTGACTCGAGAATGTTCTCCCCTCTCTTGTACCATTTTGGACCTGGCTTACTGCAATGCTACCCCGATTTCTCTCCGTCATTTTCCCGCTGTGTGCACAGCCCCATTTTGTCTCCCTTCCTGGACCCTCTTCATTGCAATCCACTGAAGTGTTTGCAGATCCCCACAAAGATCCCTCTCTCACCTCGTTCACCAGCAGTTTAAGCAAGCATGCTCCCAGCTCTGGGAGTGCAGGTCACTCAAAGAGGCTGGCTGTGGACAGGCTGAAACACAGGAACTGAGTGCAACAGGGAGCCTGGCCTCTAATAAAAGGCATGAAACCCACAGCACACCCAACGCAAAACCTTGCATGTCTCTTCTTTATCCTCCTTCTCTCAGTCCTCCTGCCACTTTCCCCACTTTGTCTGACTGGGTACTTGGCTTCTCTCTCTCCTCTCTGCAGGTTCAGCTACACGTGTGACCCTGCAGGAACAGCCTGACCCAGGGAAGTGGGAGAGCACTCTTGGTCAGGAACTGTAGTGACAGGATGCAGAGGAATGCGATCAAACTGTAAGAGGTAGAAGAGATTTGAGGATGGGAAGAAGTTCTTTACTCTCAGGGGGCTTATCCCTGACACAGGGACCTGTGCAGAGAGGCTGTGGATGCCCCATCCCCAGCAACATCCAAGGACAGGTGGGACAGGGGCCGCAGCAACCTGCTCTGCTGGGAGCTTGCTCACCTTGGAACCACATCACTTTAAGGGTCCCTTCCAAGCCAAACCATTCAAGGATTGGATCATTCTGCCATCCCCATCTCCCACTGCACAGCACCCCTGAATCTTCAGTGACATCACAGCTCCCAGAGGGTTCCAGGTGGAACGTCCAGGACCTGGAAACGAGCACAGCAGACACTGCAACGGCTGCCAAGGGTCAGTTGCTGCTCACCCTGCGCTCTGACCCTCAGTGCTGAGCTGCTGCTGCTGCCTGGGCTTTTCCTGACGCCTGCTCTGGAGCGCCAATCCCGCAGGATGTGCTCTGCTGTGCCCGTGGAGGTACAGTGCCATGCCAGGCAGGGGGCACCCGGCTTGGGCTGGCTGCAGCCATGTGGGAATGGATGGTGCGGGACAGAAAGCCCACTGGGAGGTGGTGCTTCCCCTTGCAGACTGAGAGAGACACTGTGGAGGCGATGGATGTGGACCAGGGGCTGGAAGAGGATGACATGATGGAGGTGGACTCCTCCTCTACTTCCATGTCCTCCACTGTTGAGGACATGGAAGTAGAGGTGGAGGACAACACTGAAGAAATGGAAGTGGATGAGGAAGATGACACAGAAGAGATGCAAGTTGATGAGGAGGATGAGGAGGAGCCCATGGTCCTTGGATGAAGATGGTGCCCCACAGGTAAGACAGGCAGATGCTTCCCACGCCCTGCCCACACACACACTGGGTCCCCTGACGCCAGCCCTGCCAGCCCCGGCCCAGCCTTTGGGGCCCAGCTGCCAGCCCTGCTGGGCCCAGTGCTGCCAACTGACTCCAGCTCTGCTCCTTCCTTTCTTCCAGCACTCATTCACATCATGGCACTGATGCCATGCCGTTGTAAATACGTTTTAAAGATTAGAAGTTTCCTGTAAATACGTTTACTATGTTTGAAGTTTCCTGTAAATACGTTTTGAAGATTGTTGGCCCATCGGATCCCATGTAAATATGTTCTGTATATTACTGTTGATGTTGTTATAACGCTTGTTATAACGAAACATGTTCTGTAAATCCTACATTTGCCGATCTTCGGCAAATAAATACTGTTTCTTTTAAAAACCTGACTTCTCTTGGCCATTCCTTGGGGCACAGGCAGCCTTTGCACATTTGTGGGTTCCACTTGTTCCGCATTCCCGGGGCTGGAGCTCCCTGGCACGGCCACCCCGGGGCTGGGGGTGCCTGTGCACAGGGGCTCCCACTGACACCACTCCTGGCCCTGGGCACTGCTGCTCTTCCTGGCCTGGGGCACAGCGCTGTCCCCAAGAGCTCAGCTCTCACCAGCTCTCACACAGGGGCCTCTCACAGCACTGGCCCCTGCAGCCATGCCACCAAAGCAGCCAGCAAACCTTCAGCCACCCTTCCTGCTGCAGACACAGGCACTCCTGGGCCCAGAACCGCCAGCAGGCCACAGCCCTGCAAAATCCACCTGCACACTCTCAAGGCCACTAGAGCTTTGGCAACTGGGCCAGCTACATCTGGGCTGCTGCAGGGGCTGATCTTTAAGCCTTGGTACCTCCAAAGGCCCTGGGCTCTGCTTTCCAGCCTGCTCTGCACAGCCCTGAGCCCGTATTGTTCCAGAGACAAAAGCCAAGTCAGGGCATCCTCACCCTGCCCGCATTCCTGCTGCTGCCAGCGGCCACCGGGCCCTGGGCCCGACTCGGGTGACAGCTGCAGGGACAGGGCAGCCTGTGCTGGGCAGGGGGCACGGGGCTGTGGGCCCTGGGGCTGCTGCTGGGGACCATGGTCCCAGAGGGCCCCGAGCTCAGCCCCTGCCCGGCCAGCTGCCCCCATGGCCCCACACTCCCTGAGCATCCCCATCACACCTGCCAGGGGGAAATCCCACGGGCTTCAGGAAAGAAATTCTCCATAGTGACTAAACCAAGGGGTCCAAGGGGAAAGTCAGCACCAGCTGATGTTTACAGCACCTTGACACAGGTGGCTGCAGGGCAGGTGAGATCTCCAGGGCCTCTGGCAGTGCCTGCTCTGCACGTGAGCCTGTGCGGCTGCTCCCAATGGGACACAGCTCAGGCCAGCCCTCAGCCCCTCACAGTTGATACCAAGGAGCAGGCTCAGAAAGCAGTTTCAGATCACTTCCTGTAGATATTTCAAAGGTCTAAATGTCATTCAAAAACCCAAACTCTAGATTTATTTTTGGTGTTGTGGCATGAGAAGCCATGAAGGTGCCTCTGAATGTGCACTCAGGGCACTTCCACTGCCATCCCAAAGGTAACACAAAGGACAGGCCTCAGCTTTCAGCACTGCTGAGCTCCTCACCCTGCAATGAAGTCTGAGGCAGAGGCAATGTTTTGCAGGCCGAGGGGCCTATCACTGGAATAGTAATACCTCATGACAATCATATAGATTTAAAGTAAGGTGAATAACCCCTCTGAATACAATGATCTTGCTCAATGTCTTTTGCGGGATCGTGCAGATTCAGCACATTTCTTGGTATCATGAACTTCCTTCTTTCCTTATATATACTCCCCTAGGATGTTCTCCCCTCCCTTAACCTCTATTAGTCCTGAATTACTGCATACAAGGTCCTTTTCCCCACCCTGAAAATCCTTGTGTGCCCACCCCCACTTTGTCTCCCTCCCTGGACCCGCTCCAGCGCATTCCACAGTATTTGCTGTTTCACACATAGATCCCTCTCTTGCCTCATCCATCATGCATTCCAGCAAGCCTACTCCTAGCTCTGGGAGTGCACATCTCTCACAGTGTCTGGCTGTGGACATGCCACAAGGGGTGCCGAAACAGGGACCTTCTTTGAGAATTCCTGAGAGCCACTCCAGTGAGGATTCGGCTCTTCCACCGTCACGGGACAGAAGACGCCTCGGGTCAGCCACCGCCCTGGAGTGGGACCTGAGTTTTATCAGGGTTTGCTGAAGGCAGCATCAGCACCCTCCAGCAGCAACAGGGCTAGCTCAGCTGCTGAAGCCCAGGGGACATTTTGAACCCTCTGCATCCAGAGCCACCAGAGCAGTGAGTTGGAGGACAGCCGCCTGCAGTGTAGGATCCTTGGGAGATATTTCAGTCCTGTGGGTGGGCCACCCTTTACATCATGGGCAGCTGTGGGTAACAAATTATCCAATCCTTAGAGGGATACATATCTTCCAGTTAGGGAGGCTCTCCTTTCAGAGTGGAAGACTTTTACTAAAGGAAGTTGGAAGCCTATTGTTCATTGGCTTTTTAATGAGTTCACAGACATGTCTGTTGATTCAGTTGGTCATGTAGCATTTTGGGACTCAGGGAAAGACTCTACCTTTTGTAAACTCAGGGAGTGATAAGAGTCGCAACATTTTACCCAAATTTTCATATGATTTATAGAGTTTTCTCAAGGGTTCAAAGTTCTAATATTCAACCCAGACTTTCTGTTCTGCCCCCCACATTCCTGACCCCACCGATACCATTAGGATGAGAGACAGAAACTGCTGTAAAGCACAGACAAGCCACCTGCTGTCTGCCATCTCCCCTCCTTCTCTAACCCCTGCCCACGTCTGTACTGATCACACTGGCCTGGATTCTAGCCTAACCCCTTCTCCAGTACCTCTCCTCCCTGGATCACCCTCAGGTAGCTCACAAAATGTAGTCCCTCCTCTGGAGGGGGTGTTCAATGTCAAACACCCTCCCACCCCCGGCTGTTTTATCGTGTCCTGCCCCTATGTTGGGTCCCAGCTCTGCGTCAGGTACCACCCCTGCATTGGGATCCAGCGCTTCCTTGCCTACTCCCGCTGCCCTACCCCCTCCAACTCAGCCCCTTGCGGATCCCACACTGTCGGAGCCGGAGGTGTGAGGGGCGGTACCCGGAAGGCCGCCATCTTGGCTACCAGAGGCCCACACCACCGGGCCTGGCCAGTCACCCCAAGGCCCCGCTCCTCTGCCAGAGACCAAGTTCCCTCTTCTGGAGAGGAGAGGGAAGGTTCATCGCACCTGGAGGATGAGCCTGAGGATTCTTGGCAGAGGATGGAGAAGCTCGCAGCTGAAGAGGGGGACTGGGAATTGGTAGCTAAAATACAAGCAGCACCGCTGCAGTACCAGAGGGGGGCTAACCCCTGATGGGAAGCTGTCACACAAGGGAGATGAAAGACCTTTATAAAGCTGCGAAACACCATGGGAGGGGCTTGCCCTATATTAATCATTTGTTAAATGCCATCTTTATGCACATGTTATGGTACCTCACAATCTGCACCATTTTATGCGCATCCTACTTTCTCCCACTGAAATTATTCTGTGGGAAGGAATGGGGAAAAAACTAATACAACAGCTATTAAAAGACTATGCTAGAGAAGACAGGCAGGCACACCTAACACTAGACCATCTAGGGAGGAAGATTTCACTAAGTCTCATTCAATTGACCTTTCCTGAGCTCTGATGAAGAGAATAAAGTGTGGAAAAGACAGTTCTCATGCAGACACCCAATGGAGAATCACCTACTCTAGATTTCACAGACATTCTCCAGGGACCTGGGCAATCCTTTCAAAAATTTATTGACCACCTTCCACAAGCAATAGAGAAACAAATTGAACATCCAAAAGCCAGGAAGGTACTGCCTCCTAAACTTGCTGAAACAAATGCTAACAACACCTGTAAAGACATTTTACCTTCTCTACCCCTTAGCCCAAAGCCGACCATTGCACAAATGGTCAAGGTATGCACACTTACAGCATCCTTACACCGTGATGCCACCTAGCTATGGCAACCAATCAGGGTGTGGTAGAGGTGCTAGTAGCCTCCCTGGTTATTCCCTGACATACACATGAAAAAGGACCTGGCTTTAAGTGTAGGGAGATGGGGCATTTTCAACAGAATTTGAAAAATGCAGACAATTACCGGGGACCTTCTAGGTGTCACAGCCACTGCCCTCACTGCCCCCCTCATCCACATGCTTTCCAACACCAGCAAAACCGGTGGCCTGCAGGAAACCACACACAGACACAGAAAGGCCCCAGGCAAAGACACCAAATGCGAGGCCATTGCGCCCCACGCTACCAAACATCGTGGAGAACCAGCACAGCGACCTTCTCAGATCCAGCGGGACAGCTCGATCGCTGCAGAAAACTCGACAGAAGACAGCTCTGCCCTGGAACCTAAAGGCAGCTGGTAAGCGCCTTTTCAATTCCAATCCATGCTATTTATGTTCACCATATTCCCACAGGCAAATACAGGCCTGAAGGACGGCCCAAAGACATTTTGATTTAAACCATAACCGGGAAAGGGATGCAGACACTCACTCTACTACCTGAGGTACTCGCCTTGACCTCTTTGGAGGAGATAACTGTCCAGGCTCTATGCTTAGTCCCTTTTCATTGCAAAAGGAACAGTTATAGCCAGAACTTTCCTCCTAATTGACACGATCACCACACCAGCTGATCCCATGTTGATGTGGGCACAGACAACAGGCAGAAATAGACCCATTCCAAAGTGTGCTTTGTCATGTAAAGGGAGAAAGAGATGTCTTTCAGGACTATTAGATACAAGAGCTGATGACACCATAATTTCCTGCTCTGTTTGGCTAAAAAACGGCCTCTGGTTCCAGCTGCTGGGGTAATTATTAGCTACCAGGGGAGCCACTACCAGCTTCTGGAGTCACAATATCAGCTGCATGGAAGGTCCTGAGGGCACAGTTGCTACAGTAAGATCATTCGTCGCCCGAGCACCAATAACAATTTGAGGAAAAGACCTGTTGTCCCAAAGCGGGACAAGGCTAGAGATCCTATCAACACCTCAGGATTTCTAGACGGGGCCACAGAGCAGCGCGCCACACTTCAGTCAACCTGGAAGACCAACGACCCCATATGGGTGGATCAGTGGCCCCTCCCAGGCAGAAAGTTAAAGGCCCTGCAGTCCCACGTGCAGGAGCAGCTGCCTGTGGGCCACATTGTACCATCTACTAGCCCCTGCAATGTGCCTGTCATTACCATATGAAAGCCTGGCAAAGACAAGAGGTGGCTGCTGCAGGAACTCAGGAAAATCAACGAGGTCACTGAGGACATGGGTGCCCTCCAGTCCAGCCTGCCCTCAGCCTCCATGTTACCTCGAGATTGCCGATGGTGCACCATGCCGTAGTTGTGGGTAGCATCTTTTGGAGTCCTCCTATTTTTCGGATACCTTGTTCGACATTTAGGCTGTGATTGATGGAGCCTGAGCACAGGAAGAGCATTGTTTTGCAGATTGCACGGGTTGAGATGTAAAGGAAGGCTAGTTCAGGGCGGTTTAATCCAATTGTCATTTTATTTCACAGTTATTGGCAGAGGGTTGTTATAGATCTTAATGACTACTTTTTTGATGCCGCCACCATTCCAAATGACATCCCCTGGTTTGCCTTGTCCGCCCCTAAACCACCAAACACCTTTACAGAGGTACCAGTGTACTGCATTGCCTCAAACAAAGAAGAGTAGCTCAACTATTTGGCAATGGCTTTGATCCCAAAATCTCTCACCCAGATGGAAAAGACATCCTAATGCTATCGTTTTTCATTACATGGACGATACAGTCATTTGTGCAGAAGCTCAAATCATTTTGGACGTTGCGGTACAAGATGTCATCACTGTGGTACAGCAGAAGGGTTTTGAGATTGCAGCAGATAAAGTTCAAAAAACAGACCCCTGGAAGTTCCTCGGCCTTAAAAGCACAGAGAGAACCATCACACCCCAAACACTGTACATCAAGGACAACCGAAAAACTCTGCAAGAACTCCAAATGCTCTGTGGAACAATCAGTTGGGTACGTTCACTCCTGGCAATCACCACAGAAGATCTCATGCCACTGTTCCTGCTCCGTAAAGGCAGAGAAGGACTTGATTCCCCTGATCACTGACACCAGAGGCAGAAGCAGCTGTACAAAAGGTCTCCTGGGTGATTCAAACTAAACAGGCACACAGATACCACCCTAATTTTCCTTTCTCTAAGGCAATCCTTGGTGTACGTCCAAAATTCCATACATTATTGTTTCAGTGGGACTATACTATCTCAGGTGCCCTGATAATAATTGAATGCGTTTTCAGAGCACACCAACCTACTAAAACAATAACAACCCAACAGAAAGTTATTGCAGAACTAGTGCAGGAAACCTAGAGAGCGTCTGTGCTCCCTTGCAGGAATGGACCTTGTGAAGATTTACTTACTTCGCACTCAAGAGCACCTCAATTCCCTACTTCGAACATCTGAACCACTGCAATACACCTTAGATCATTTTTACACATATTAGGATCAGTCATCAATTCTACCACCAAAATATTCCTGTGCTGCTCAGGATGTTCAAAATTACCCCACACCCGGCAAGATCCATTGTAGCCACCTGCCCAAATTGTCAGGAACATGGCCTTGCTTCTGTCACAGCAGGAGTCAGTCCAAGAGGACTAGAGTCTCCACATCTGGCAACCAGACATCACAGACTAAGCTCCTTTGGACAGACTAAAATACATCCACGTCTCAATCGACGCCTTTAGCAGTACGTTTTTTGGCTCTGTCCATGCTGCAGAAAAATCAGAAGATGCTATAAAACATTACTTTTTCGTTTGTTCCACCTTAGCAATTCCACAGGAAATTTAAACTGATAATGCTCTTGCTTCTACCTTGCACTGATTCAAACAAGGGGCTTTCTGACCACTGGGGTATAAAACATGTCACAGGCATACCACACTCCACCACAGGACAGTCCATAGCTGAGAGGGCCAACTGAGCCATCGAAAGGATCTTTGATCAACTGAGAGGGGTAATCCAGATATTATCTTCCATTGAGACACTGGCCAAGGCCTTTTATGTACTCAACTTTTTGAACAACTCGTTTAGGGAGACAACTCCCCCAGTCATCATTCAGTTTACTAATTCAACTGCAGCCCAATTAAAAGACCAGCCACCTGTGTCAATCAAAGAACTTGAATCTAAACAATTTATGGACACCTACCCATTAATTACTTGGGGAAGAGAAGATGCCCTTGTCTCTACAGCAACACTCCTAAGATCGATCCCAGCAAAATACATAAAAACTCTTTCTGGGAACGGTGAGGCAAACACCAGAGCCACCATCAGAAGAACAGAATGGAAGCCTAAGAGAGACAGCAGCAGCCTGGGAAAGAAGAAAAAGAAGGACAGAAGAAGATCTCCTAAGCAGCGTTGACCACACACACCAAGACCAAGATAGCTCAGACACCACTAACCAGGATATATGAATTAACATTTGTAAAAGCTATATTTTAGCATTGATATAAGATTCTTCTAATAAGCTGTTTTTACACCCTTGGCTTATGGAACAGAAAGTTTAGTGGGACCTGAACTTATGTTTCATCTTCTACTCACTTTATCTGTTTACTTTTAGCCCAAACAAGCCTCCAGATACTAAATGAGCCCAAGTCAGACGATGCTGCTGTTGGTTGCTGCTGACATAGAGAACTGGATGCTCCTCACTGAGCCGCATGCCTTCAGCTGGCTGCTTCCACAGACAAGCCACAATTTCTTGTCCACGGCCATGGCTGTCAGACACTACAAGGCATGTGTTTTTTCAACCTGCTGTCACATAGGGAGTCAGTATATCAGGGCATCCAGCTGCTAAAAATCAAGGAAAGAAGATGCAGATGGAGGGCAACTACAACTGGTTCACTGGACTTTTCAAACACTGGGGGATAAAAGGCTGACTTTCTTGTTTAGTTAAGACTGTTTTGTGGACTTTGTTTATCGTATTCATTGTGTTGGTTATTTTATCCATTATGCTAAATGCCTGCAAAACTCTATGGCTGAAGCCTTCTTTATAGACAACAAAATGGGAAGTTCTGGGGGCCGAGGGGCCGACCGTTGGAGCTGTAATACCTCAGGGCAAAGTGACCAAGGTAAAAGAGAGACATCGCTCTGAATGCAATGGTCTCGCCCATGGGCATGTGCAGGCTCATGGTGATGCAGCACGTTTTGTTGGTATCACCCAGTTAAACTGCAGTATTTTTCTTATATGTACTGACTCGAGAATGTTCTCCCCTCTCTTGTACCATTTTGGACCTGGCTTACTGCAATGCTACCCCGATTTCTCTCCGTCATTTTCCCGCTGTGTGCACAGCCCCATTTTGTCTCCCTTCCTGGACCCTCTTCATTGCAATCCACTGAAGTGTTTGCAGATCCCCACAAAGATCCCTCTCTCACCTCGTTCACCAGCAGTTTAAGCAAGCATGCTCCCAGCTCTGGGAGTGCAGGTCACTCAAAGAGGCTGGCTGTGGACAGGCTGAAACACAGGAACTGAGTGCAACAGGGAGCCTGGCCTCTAATAATAGGCATGAAACCCACAGCACACCCAACGCAAAACCTTGCATGTCTCTTCTTTATCCTCCTTCTCTCAGTCCTCCTGCCACTTTCCCCACTTTGTCTGACTGGGTACTTGGCTTCTCTCTCTCCTCTCTGCAGGTTCAGCTACACGTGTGACCCTGCAGGAACAGCCTGACCCAGGGAAGTGGGAGAGCACTCTTGGTCAGGAACTGTAGTGACAGGATGCAGAGGAATGCGATCAAACTGTAAGAGGTAGAAGAGATTTGAGGATGGGAAGAAGTTCTTTACTCTCAGGGGGCTTAATACCTGACACAGGGACCTGTGCAGAGAGGCTGTGGATGCCCCATCCCCAGCAACATCCAAGGCCAGGTGGGACAGGGGCCGCAGCAACCTGCTCTGCTGGGAGCTTGCTCACCTTGGAACCACATCACTTTAAGGGTCCCTTCCAAGCCAAACCATTCAAGGATTGGATCATTCTGCCATCCCCATCTCCCACTGCACAGCACCCCTGAATCTTCAGTGACATCACAGCTCCCAGAGGGTTCCAGGTGGAACGTCCAGGACCTGGAAACGAGCACAGCAGACACTGCAACGGCTGCCAAGGGTCAGTTGCTGCTCACCCTGCGCTCTGACCCTCAGTGCTGAGCTGCTGCTGCTGCCTGGGCTTTTCCTGACGCCTGCTCTGGAGCGCCAATCCCGCAGGATGTGCTCTGCTGTGCCCGTGGAGGTAGAGTGCCATGCCAGGCAGGGGGCACCCGGCTTGGGCTGGCTGCAGCCATGTGGGAATGGATGGTGCGGGACAGAAAGCCCACTGGGAGGTGGTGCTTCCCCTTGCAGACTGAGAGAGACACTGTGGAGGCGATGGATGTGGACCAGGGGCTGGAAGAGGATGACATGATGGAGGTGGACTCCTCCTCTACTTCCATGTCCTCCACTGTTGAGGACATGGAAGTAGAGGTGGAGGACAACACTGAAGAAATGGAAGTGGATGAGGAAGATGACACGGAAGAGATGCAAGCTGATGAGGAGGATGAGGAGGGGCCCATGGTCCTTGGATGAAGATGGTTCCCCACAGGTAAGACAGGCAGATGCTTCCCACGCCCTGCCCACACACACACTGGGTCCCCTGATGCCAGCCCTGCCAGCCCCGGCCCAGCCTTTGGGGCCCAGCTGCCAGCCCTGCTGGGCCCAGTGCTGCCAACTGACTCCAGCTCTGCTCCTTCCTTTCTTCCAGCACTCATTCACATCATGGCACTGATGCCATGCCGTTGTAAATACGTTTTAAAGATTAGAAGTTTCCTGTAAATACGTTCACTATGTTTGAAGTTTCCTGTAAATACGTTTTGAAGATTGTTGGCCCATCGGATCCCATGTAAATATGTTCTGTATATTACTGTTGATGTTGTTATAACGCTTGTTATAATGAAACATGTTCTGTAAATCCTACATTTGCCGATCTTCGGCAAATAAATACTGTTTCTTTTAAAAACCTGACTTCTCTTGGCCATTCCTTGGGGCACAGGCAGCCTTTGCACATTTGTGGGTTCCACTTGTTCCGCATTCCCGGGGCTGGAGCTCCCTGGCACGGCCACCCCGGGGCCGGGGGTGCCTGTGCACAGGGGCTCCCACTGACACCACTCCTGGCCCTGGGCACTGCTGCTCTTCCTGGCCTGGGGCACAGCGCTGTCCCCAAGAGCTCAGCTCTCACCAGCTCTCACACAGGGGCCTCTCACAGCACTGGCCCCTGCAGCCATGCCACCAAAGCAGCCAGCAAACCTTCAGCCACCCTTCCTGCTGCAGACACAGGCACTCCTGGGCCCAGAACCGCCAGCAGGCCACAGCCCTGCAAAATCCACCTGCACACTCTCAAGGCCACCAGAGCTTTGGCAACTGGGCCAGCTACATCTGGGCTGCTGCAGGGGCTGATCTTTAAGCCTTGGTACCTCCAAAGGCCCTGGGCTCTGCTTTCCAGCCTGCTCTGCACAGCCCTGAGCCCGTATTGTTCCAGAGACAAAAGCCAAGTCAGGGCATCCTCACCCTGCCCGCATTTCTGCTGCTGCCAGCGGCCACCGGGCCCTGGGCCCGACTCGGGTGACAGCTGCAGGGACAGGGCAGCCTGTGCTGGGCAGGGGGCACGGGGCTGTGGGCCCTGGGGCCGCTGCTGGGGACCATGGTCCCAGAGGGCCCCGAGCTCAGCCCCTGCCCGGCCAGCTGCCCCCATGGCCCCACACTCCCTGAGCATCCCCATCACACCTGCCAGGGGGAAATCCCACGGGCTTCAGGAAAGAAATTCTCCATAGTGACTAAACCAAGGGGTCCAAGGGGAAAGTCAGCACCAGCTGATGTTTACAGCACCTTGACACAGGTGGCTGCAGGGCAGGTGAGATCTCCAGGGCCTCTGGCAGTGCCTGCTCTGCACGTGAGCCTGTGCGGCTGCTCCCAATGGGACACAGCTCAGGCCAGCCCTCAGCCCCTCACAGTTGATACCAAGGAGCAGGCTCAGAAAGCAGTTTCAGATCACTTCCTGTAGATATTTCAAAGGTCTAAATGTCATTCAAAAACCCAAACTCTAGATTTATTTTTGGTGTTGTGGCATGAGAAGCCATGAAGGTGCCTCTGAATGTGCACTCAGGGCACTTCCACTGCCATCCCAAAGGTAACACAAAGGACAGGCCTCAGCTTTCAGCACTGCTGAGCTCCTCACCCTGCAATGAAGTCTGAGGCAGAGGCAATGTTTTGCAGGCTGAGGGGCCTATCACTGGAATAGTAATACCTCATGACAATCATATAGATTTAAAGTAAGGTGAATAACCCCTCTGAATACAATGATCTTGCTCAATGTCTTTTGCGGGATCGTGCAGATTCAGCACATTTCTTGGTATCATGAACTTCCTTCTTTCCTTATATATACTCCCCTAGGATGTTCTCCCCTCCCTTAACCTCTATTAGTCCTGAATTACTGCATACAAGGTCCTTTTCCCCACCCTGAAAATCCTTGTGTGCCCACCCCCACTTTGTCTCCCTCCCTGGACCCGCTCCAGCGCATTCCACAGTATTTGCTGTTTCACACATAGATCCCTCTCTTGCCTCATCCATCATGCATTCCAGCAAGCCTACTCCTAGCTCTGGGAGTGCACATCTCTCACAGTGTCTGGCTGTGGACATGCCACAAGGGGTGCCGAAACAGGGACCTTCTTTGAGAATTCCTGAGAGCCACTCCAGTGAGGATTCGGCTCTTCCACCGTCACGGGACAGAAGATGCCTCGGGTCAGCCACCGCCCTGGAGTGGGACCTGAGTTTTATCAGGGTTTGCTGAAGGCAGCATCAGCACCCTCCAGCAGCAACAGGGCTAGCTCAGCTGCTGAAGCCCAGGGGACATTTTGAACCCTCTGCATCCAGAGCCACCAGAGCAGTGAGTTGGAGGACAGCCGCCTGCAGTGTAGGATCCTTGGGAGATATTTCAGTCCTGTGGGTGGGCCACCCTTTACATCATGGGCAGCTGTGGGTAACAAATTATCCAATCCTTAGAGGGATACATATCTTCCAGTTAGGGAGGCTCTCCTTTCAGAGTGGAAGACTTTTACTAAAGGAAGTTGGAAGCCTATTGTTCATTGGCTTTTTAATGAGTTCACAGACATGTCTGTTGATTCAGTTGGTCATGTAGCATTTTGGGACTCAGGGAAAGACTCTACCTTTTGTAAACTCAGGGAGTGATAAGAGTCGCAACATTTTACCCAAATTTTCATATGTTTTATGGAGTTTTCTCAAGGGTTCAAAGTTCTAATATTCAACCCAGACTTTCTGTTCTGCCCCCCACATTCCTGACCCCACTGATACCATTAGGATGAGAGACAGAAACTGCTGTAAAGCACAGACAAGCCACCTGCTGTCTGCCATCTCCCCTCCTTCTCTACCCCCTGCCCACGTCTGTACTGATCACACTGGCCTGGATTCTAGCCTAACCCCTTCTCCAGTACCTCTCCTCCCTGGATCACCCTCAGGTAGCTCACAAAATGTAGTCCCTCCTCTGGAGGGGGTGTTCAATGTCAAACACCCTCCCACCCCCGGCTGTTTTATCGTGTCCTGCCCCTATGTTGGGTCCCAGCTCTGCGTCAGGTACCACCCCTGCATTGGGATCCAGCGCTTCCTTGCCTACTCCCGCTGCCCTACCTCCTCCAACTCAGCCCCTTGCGGATCCCACACTGTCGGAGCCGGAGATGTGAGGGGCGGTACCCGGAAGGCCGCCATCTTGGCTACCAGAGGCCCACACCACCGGGCCTGGCCAGTCACCCCAAGGCCCCGCTCCTCTGCCAGAGACCAAGTTCCCTCTTCTGGAGAGGAGAGGGAAGGTTCATCGCACCTGGAGGATGAGCCTGAGGATTCTTGGCAGAGGATGGAGAAGCTCGCGGCTGAAGAGGGGGACTGGGAATTGGTAGCTAAAATACAAGCAGCACCGCTGCAGTACCAGAGGGGGGCTATCCCCTGATGGGAAGCTGTCACACAAGGGAGATGAAAGACCTTTATAAAGCTGCGAAACACCATGGGAGGGGCTTGCCCTATATTAATCATTTGTTAAATGCCATCTTTATGCACATGTTATGGTACCTCACAATCTGCACCATTTTATGCGCATCCTACTTTCTCCCACTGAAATTATTCTGTGGGAAGGAATGGGGAAAAAACTAATACAACAGCTATTAAAAGACTATGCTAGAGAAGACAGGCAGGCACACCTAACACTAGACCATCTAGGGAGGAAGATTTCACTAAGTCTCATTCAATTGACCTTTCCTGAGCTCTGATGAAGAGAATAAAGTGTGGAAAAGACAGTTCTCATGCAGACACCCAATGGAGAATCACCTACTCTAGATTTCACAGACATTCTCCAGGGACCTGGGCAATCCTTTCAAAAATTTATTGACCACCTTCCACAAGCAATAGAGAAACAAATTGAACATCCAAAAGCCAGGAAGGTACTGCCTCCTAAACTTGCTGAAACAAATGCTAACAACACCTGTAAAGACATTTTACCTTCTCTACCCCTTAGCCCAAAGCCGACCATTGCACAAATGGTCAAGGTATGCACACTTACAGCATCCTTACACCGTGATGCCACCTAGCTATGGCAACCAATCAGGGTGTGGTAGAGGTGCTAGTAGCCTCCCTGGTTATTCCCTGACATACACATGAAAAAGGACCTGGCTTTAAGTGTAGGGAGATGGGGCATTTTCAACAGAATTTGAAAAATGCAGACAATTACCGGGGACCTTCTATGTGTCACAGCCACTGCCCTCACTGCCCCCATCATCCACATGATTTCCAACACCAGCAAAACCGGTGGCCTGCAGGAAACCACACACAGACACAGAAAGGCCCCAGGCAAAGACACCAAATGCGAGGCCATTGCACCCCACGCTACCAAACATCTGGGAGAACCAGCACAGCGACCTTCTCAGATCCAGCGGGACAGCTCGATCGCTGCAGAAAACTCGACAGAAGACAGCTCTGCCCTGGAACCTAAAGGCAGGTGGTAAGCGCCTTTTCAATTCCAATCCACGCTATTTATGTTCACCATATTCCCACAGGCAAATACAGGCCTGAAGGACGGCCCAAAGACATTTTGATTTAAACCATAACCGGGAAAGGGATGCAGACACTCACTCTACTACCTGAGGTACTCGCCTTGACCTCTTTGGAGGAGATAACTGTCCAGGCTCTATGCTTAGTCCCTTTTCATTGCAAAAGGAACAGTTATAGCCAGAACTTTCCTCCTAATTGACACGATCACCACACCAGCTGATCCCATGTTGATGTGGGCACAGACAACAGGCAGAAATAGACCCATTCCAAAGTGTGCTTTGTCATGTAAAGGGAGAAAGAGATGTCTTTCAGGACTATTAGATACAAGAGCTGATGACACCATAATTTCCTGCTCTGTTTGGCTAAAAAGCGGCCTCTGGTTCCAGCTGCTGGGGTAATTATTAGCTACCAGGGGAGCCACTACCAGCTTTTGGAGTCACAGTATCAGCTGCATGGAAGGTCCTGAGGGCACAGTTGCTACAGTAAGATCATTCGTCGCCCGAGCACCAATAACAATTTGAGGAAAAGACCTGTTGTCCCAAAGCGGGACAAGGCTAGAGATCCTATCAACACCTCAGGATTTCTAGACGGGGCCACAGAGCAGCGCGCCACACTTCAGTCAACCTGGAAGACCAACGACCCCATATGGGTGGATCAGTGGCCCCTCCCAGGCAGAAAGTTAAAGGCCCTGCAGTCCCACGTGCAGGAGCAGCTGCCTGTGGGCCACATTGTACCATCTACTAGCCCCTGCAATGTGCCTGTCATTACCATATGAAAGCCTGGCAAAGACAAGAGGTGGCTGCTGCAGGACCTCAGGAAAATCAACGAGGTCACTGAGGACATGGGTGCCCTCCAGTCCAGCCTGCCCTCAGCCTCCATGTTACCTCGAGATTGCCGATGGTGCACCATGCCGTAGTCGTGGGTAGCATCTTTTGGAGTCCTCCTATTTTTCGGATACCTTGTTCGACATTTAGGCTGTGATTGGTGGAGCCTGAGCACAGGAAGAGCATTGTTTTGCAGATTGCACGGGTTGAGATGTAAAGGAAGGCTAGTTCAGGGCGGTTTAATCCAATTGTCATTTTATTTCACAGTTATTGGCAGAGGGTTGTTATAGATCTTAATGACTACTTTTTTGATGCCGCCACCATTCCAAATGACATCCCCTGGTTTGCCTTGTCCGCCCCTAAACCACCAAACACCTTTACAGAGGTACCAGTGTACTGCATTGCCTCAAACAAAGAAGAGGAGCTCAACTATTTGGCAATGGCTTTGATCCCAAAATCTCTCACCCAGATGGAAAAGACATCCTAATGCTATCGTTTTTCATTACATGGACGATACAGTCATTTGTGCAGAAGCTCAAATCATTTTGGACGTTGCACGACAAGATGTCATCACTGTGGTACAGCAGAAGGGTTTTGAGATTGCAGCAGATAAAGTTCAAAAAACAGACCCCTGGAAGTTCCTCGGCCTTAAAAGCACAGAGAGAACCATCACACCCCAAACACTGTACATCAAGGACAACCGAAAAACTCTGCAAGAACTCCAAATGCTCTGTGGAACAATCAGTTGGGTACGTTCACTCCTGGCAATCACCACAGAAGATCTCATGCCACTGTTCCTGCTCCGTAAAGGCAGAGAAGGACTTGATTCCCCTGATCACTGACACCAGAGGCAGAAGCAGCTGTACAAAAGGTCTCCTGGGTCATTCAAACTAAACAGGCACACAGATACCACCCTAATTTTCCTTTCTCTAAGGCAATCCTTGGTGTACGTCCAAAATTCCATACATTATTGTTTCAGTGGGACTATACTATCTCAGGTGCCCTGATAATAATTGAATGCGTTTTCAGAGCACACCAACCTACTAAAACAATAACAACCCAACAGAAAGTTATTGCAGAACTAGTGCAGGAAACCTAGAGAGCGTCTGTGCTCCCTTGCAGGAATGGACCTTGTGAAGATTTACTTACTTCGCACTCAAGAGCACCTCAATTCCCTACTTCGAACATCTGAACCACTGCAATACACCTTAGATCATTTTTACACATATTAGGATCAGTCATCAATTCTACCACCAAAATATTCCTGTGCTGCTCAGGATGTTCAAAATTACCCCACACCCGGCAAGATCCATTGTAGCCACCTGCCCAAATTGTCAGGAACATGGCCTTGCTTCTGTCACAGCAGGAGTCAGTCCAAGAGGACTAGAGTCTCCACATCTGGCAACCAGACATCACAGACTAAGCTCCTTTGGACAGACTAAAATACATCCACGTCTCAATCGACGCCTTTAGCAGTACGTTTTTTGGCTCTGTCCATGCTGCAGAAAAATCAGAAGATGCTATAAAACATTACTTTTTCGTTTGTTCCACCTTAGCAATTCCACAGGAAATTTAAACTGATAATGCTCTTGCTTCTACCTTGCACTGATTCAAACAAGGGGCTTTCTGACCACTGGGGTATAAAACATGTCACAGGCATACCACACTCCACCACAGGACAGTCCATAGCTGAGAGGGCCAACTGAGCCATCGAAAGGATCTTTGATCAACTGAGAGGGGTAATCCAGATATTATCTTCCATTGAGACACTGGCCAAGGCCTTTTATGTACTCAACTTTTTGAACAACTCGTTTAGGGAGACAACTCCCCCAGTCATCATTCAGTTTACTAATTCAACTGCAGCCCAATTAAAAGACCAGCCACCTGTGTCAATCAAAGAACTTGAATCTAAACAATTTATGGACACCTACCCATTAATTACTTGGGGAAGAGAAGATGCCCTTGTCTCTACAGCAACACTCCTAAGATCGATCCCAGCAAAATACATAAAAACTCTTTCTGGGAACGGTGAGGCAAACACCAGAGCCACCATCAGAAGAACAGAATGGAAGCCTAAGAGAGACAGCAGCAGCCTGGGAAAGAAGAAAAAGAAGGACAGAAGAAGATCTCCTAAGCAGCGTTGACCACACACACCAAGACCAAGATAGCTCAGACACCACTAACCAGGATATATGAATTAACATTTGTAAAAGCTATATTTTAGCATTGATATAAGATTCTTCTAATAAGCTGTTTTTACACCCTTGGCTTATGGAACAGAAAGTTTAGTGGGACCTGAACTTATGTTTCATCTTCTACTCACTTTATCTGTTTACTTTTAGCCCAAACAAGCCTCCAGATACTAAATGAGCCCAAGTCAGACGATGCTGCTGTTGGTTGCTGCTGACATAGAGAACTGGATGCTCCTCACTGAGCCGCATGCCTTCAGCTGGCTGCTTCCACAGACAAGCCACAATTTCTTGTCCACGGCCATGGCTGTCAGACACTACAAGGCATGTGTTTTTTCAACCTGCTGTCACATAGGGAGTCAGTATATCAGGGCATCCAGCTGCTAAAAATCAAGGAAAGAAGATGCAGATGGAGGGCAACTACAACTGGTTCACTGGACTTTTAAAACACTGGGGGATAAAAGGCTGACTTTCTTGTTTAGTTAAGACTGTTTTGTGGACTTTGTTTATCGTATTCATTGTGTTGGTTATTTTATCCATTATGCTAAATGCCTGCAAAACTCTATGGCTGAAGCCTTCTTTATAGACAACAAAATGGGAAGTTCTGGGGGCCGAGGGGCCGACCGTTGGAGCTGTAATACCTCAGGGCAAAGTGACCAAGGTAAAAGAGAGACATCGCTCTGAATGCAATGGTCTCGCCCATGGGCATGTGCAGGCTCATGGTGATGCAGCACGTTTAACTGGTATCACCCAGTTAAACTGCAGTATTTTTCTTATATGTACTGACTCGAGAATGTTCTCCCCTCTCTTGTACCATTTTGGACCTGGCTTACTGCAATGCTACTCCGATTTCTCTCCGTCATTTTCCCGCTGTGTGCACAGCCCCATTTTGTCTCCCTTCCTGGACCCTCTTCATTGCAATCCACTGAAGTGTTTGCAGATCCCCACAAAGATCCCTCTCTCACCTCGTTCACCAGCAGTTTAAGCAAGCATGCTCCCAGCTCTGGGAGTGCAGGTCACTCAAAGAGGCTGGCTGTGGACAGGCTGAAACACAGGAACTGAGTGCAACAGGGAGCCTGGCCTCTAATAATAGGCATGAAACCCACAGCACACCCAACGCAAAACCTTGCATGTCTCTTCTTTATCCTCCTTCTCTCAGTCCTCCTGCCACTTTCCCCACTTTGTCTGACTGGGTACTTGGCTTCTCTCTCTCCTCTCTGCAGGTTCAGCTACACGTGTGACCCTGCAGGAACAGCCTGACCCAGGGAAGTGGGAGAGCACTCTTGGTCAGGAACTGTAGTGACAGGATGCAGAGGAATGCGATCAAACTGTAAGAGGTAGAAGAGATTTGAGGATGGGAAGAAGTTCTTTACTCTCAGGGGGCTTAATACCTGACACAGGGACCTGTGCAGAGAGGCTGTGGATGCCCCATCCCCAGCAACATCCAAGGCCAGGTGGGACAGGGGCCGCAGCAACCTGCTCTGCTGGGAGCTTGCTCACCTTGGAACCACATCACTTTAAGGGTCCCTTCCAAGCCAAACCATTCAAGGATTGGATCATTCTGCCATCCCCATCTCCCACTGCACAGCACCCCTGAATCTTCAGTGACATCACAGCTCCCAGAGGGTTCCAGGTGGAACGTCCAGGACCTGGAAACGAGCACAGCAGACACTGCAACGGCTGCCAAGGGTCAGTTGCTGCTCACCCTGCGCTCTGACCCTCAGTGCTGAGCTGCTGCTGCTGCCTGGGCTTTTCCTGACGCCTGCTCTGGAGCGCCAATCCCGCAGGATGTGCTCTGCTGTGCCCGTGGAGGTAGAGTGCCATGCCAGGCAGGGGGCACCCGGCTTGGGCTGGCTGCAGCCATGTGGGAATGGATGGTGCGGGACAGAAAGCCCACTGGGAGGTGGTGCTTCCCCTTGCAGACTGAGAGAGACACTGTGGAGGCGATGGATGTGGACCAGGGGCTGGAAGAGGATGACATGATGGAGGTGGACTCCTCCTCTACTTCCATGTCCTCCACTGTTGAGGACATGGAAGTAGAGGTGGAGGACAACACTGAAGAAATGGAAGTGGATGAGGAAGATGACACGGAAGAGATGCAAGCTGATGAGGAGGATGAGGAGGGGCCCATGGTCCTTGGATGAAAATGGTTCCCCACAGGTAAGACAGGCAGATGCTTCCCACGCCCTGCCCACACACACACTGGGTCCCCTGATGCCAGCCCTGCCAGCCCCGGCCCAGCCTTTGGGGCCCAGCTGCCAGCCCTGCTGGGCCCAGTGCTGCCAACTGACTCCAGCTCTGCTCCTTCCTTTCTTCCAGCACTCATTCACATCATGGCACTGATGCCATGCCGTTGTAAATACGTTTTAAAGATTAGAAGTTTCCTGTAAATACGTTCACTATGTTTGAAGTTTCCTGTAAATACGTTTTGAAGATTGTTGGCCCATCGGATCCCATGTAAATATGTTCTGTATATTACTGTTGATGTTGTTATAACGCTTGTTATAATGAAACATGTTCTGTAAATCCTACATTTGCCGATCTTCGGCAAATAAATACTGTTTCTTTTAAAAACCTGACTTCTCTTGGCCATTCCTTGGGGCACAGGCAGCCTTTGCACATTTGTGGGTTCCACTTGTTCCGCATTCCCGGGGCTGGAGCTCCCTGGCACGGCCACCCCGGGGCTGGGGGTGCCTGTGCACAGGGGCTCCCACTGACACCACTCCTGGCCCTGGGCACTGCTGCTCTTCCTGGCCTGGGGCACAGCGCTGTCCCCAAGAGCTCAGCTCTCACCAGCTCTCACACAGGGGCCTCTCACAGCACTGGCCCCTGCAGCCATGCCACCAAAGCAGCCAGCAAACCTTCAGCCACCCTTCCTGCTGCAGACACAGGCACTCCTGGGCCCAGAACCGCCAGCAGGCCACAGCCCTGCAAAATCCACCTGCACACTCTCAAGGCCACCAGAGCTTTGGCAACTGGGCCAGCTACATCTGGGCTGCTGCAGGGGCTGATCTTTAAGCCTTGGTACCTCCAAAGGCCCTGGGCTCTGCTTTCCAGCCTGCTCTGCACAGCCCTGAGCCCGTATTGTTCCAGAGACAAAAGCCAAGTCAGGGCATCCTCACCCTGCCCGCATTTCTGCTGCTGCCAGCGGCCACCGGGCCCTGGGCCCGACTCGGGTGACAGCTGCAGGGACAGGGCAGCCTGTGCTGGGCAGGGGGCACGGGGCTGTGGGCCCTGGGGCCGCTGCTGGGGACCATGGTCCCAGAGGGCCCCGAGCTCAGCCCCTGCCCGGCCAGCTGCCCCCATGGCCCCACACTCCCTGAGCATCCCCATCACACCTGCCAGGGGGAAATCCCACGGGCTTCAGGAAAGAAATTCTCCATAGTGACTAAACCAAGGGGTCCAAGGGGAAAGTCAGCACCAGCTGATGTTTACAGCACCTTGACACAGGTGGCTGCAGGGCAGGTGAGATCTCCAGGGCCTCTGGCAGTGCCTGCTCTGCACGTGAGCCTGTGCGGCTGCTCCCAATGGGACACAGCTCAGGCCAGCCCTCAGCCCCTCACAGTTGATACCAAGGAGCAGGCTCAGAAAGCAGTTTCAGATCACTTCCTGTAGATATTTCAAAGGTCTAAATGTCATTCAAAAACCCAAACTCTAGATTTATTTTTGGTGTTGTGGCATGAGAAGCCATGAAGGTGCCTCTGAATGTGCACTCAGGGCACTTCCACTGCCATCCCAAAGGTAACACAAAGGACAGGCCTCAGCTTTCAGCACTGCTGAGCTCCTCACCCTGCAATGAAGTCTGAGGCAGAGGCAATGTTTTGCAGGCTGAGGGGCCTATCACTGGAATAGTAATACCTCATGACAATCATATAGATTTAAAGTAAGGTGAATAACCCCTCTGAATACAATGATCTTGCTCAATGTCTTTTGCGGGATGGTGCAGATTCAGCACATTTCTTGGTATCATGAACTTCCTTCTTTCCTTATATATACTCCCCTAGGATGTTCTCCCCTCCCTTAACCTCTATTAGTCCTGAATTACTGCATACAAGGTCCTTTTCCCCACCCTGAAAATCCTTGTGTGCCCACCCCCACTTTGTCTCCCTCCCTGGACCCGCTCCAGCGCATTCCACAGTATTTGCTGTTTCACACATAGATCCCTCTCTTGCCTCATCCATCATGCATTCCAGCAAGCCTACTCCTAGCTCTGGGAGTGCACATCTCTCACAGTGTCTGGCTGTGGACATGCCACAAGGGGTGCCGAAACAGGGACCTTCTTTGAGAATTCCTGAGAGCCACTCCAGTGAGGATTCGGCTCTTCCACCGTCACGGGACAGAAGACGCCTCGGGTCAGCCACCGCCCTGGAGTGGGACCTGAGTTTTATCAGGGTTTGCTGAAGGCAGCATCAGCACCCTCCAGCAGCAACAGGGCTAGCTCAGCTGCTGAAGCCCAGGGGACATTTTGAACCCTCTGCATCCAGAGCCACCAGAGCAGTGAGTTGGAGGACAGCCGCCTGCAGTGTAGGATCCTTGGGAGATATTTCAGTCCTGTGGGTGGACCACCCTTTACATCAGGGGCAGCTGTGGGTAACAAATTATCCAATCCTTAGAGGGATACATATCTTCCAGTTAGGGAGGCTCTCCTTTCAGAGTGGAAGACTTTTACTAAAGGAAGTTGGAAGCCTATTGTTCATTGGCTTTTTAATGAGTTCACAGACATGTCTGTTGATTCAGTTGGTCATGTAGCATTTTGGGACTCAGGGAAAGACTCTACCTTTTGTAAACTCAGGGAGTGATAAGAGTCGCAACATTTTACCCAAATTTTCATATGATTTATAGAGTTTTCTCAAGGGTTCAAAGTTCTAATATTCAACCCAGACTTTCTGTTCTGCCCCCCACATTCCTGACCCCACTGATACCATTAGGATGAGAGACAGAAACTGCTGTAAAGCACAGACAAGCCACCTGCTGTCTGCCATCTCCCCTCCTTCTCTACCCCCTGCCCACGTCTGTACTGATCACACTGGCCTGGATTCTAGCCTAACCCCTTCTCCAGTACCTCTCCTCCCTGGATCACCCTCAGGTAGCTCACAAAATGTAGTCCCTCCTCTGGAGGGGGTGTTCAATGTCAAACACCCTCCCACCCCCGGCTGTTTTATCGTGTCCTGCCCCTATGTTGGGTCCCAGCTCTGCGTCAGGTACCACCCCTGCATTGGGATCCAGCGCTTCCTTGCCTACTCCCGCTGCCCTACCTCCTCCAACTCAGCCCCTTGCGGATCCCACACTGTCGGAGCCGGAGATGTGAGGGGCGGTACCCGGAAGGCCGCCATCTTGGCTACCAGAGGCCCACACCACCGGGCCTGGCCAGTCACCCCAAGGCCCCGCTCCTCTGCCAGAGACCAAGTTCCCTCTTCTGGAGAGGAGAGGGAAGGTTCATCGCACCTGGAGGATGAGCCTGAGGATTCTTGGCAGAGGATGGAGAAGCTCGCGGCTGAAGAGGGGGACTGGGAATTGGTAGCTAAAATACAAGCAGCACCGCTGCAGTACCAGAGGGGGGCTAACCCCTGATGGGAAGCTGTCACACAAGGGAGATGAAAGACCTTTATAAAGCTGCGAAACACCATGGGAGGGGCTTGCCCTATATTAATCATTTGTTAAATGCCATCTTTATGCACATGTTATGGTACCTCACAATCTGCACCATTTTATGCGCATCCTACTTTCTCCCACTGAAATTATTCTGTGGGAAGGAATGGGGAAAAAACTAATACAACAGCTATTAAAAGACTATGCTAGAGAAGACAGGCAGGCACACCTAACACTAGACCATCTAGGGAGGAAGATTTCACTAAGTCTCATTCAATTGACCTTTCCTGAGCTCTGATGAAGAGAATAAAGTGTGGAAAAGACAGTTCTCATGCAGACACCCAATGGAGAATCACCTACTCTAGATTTCACAGACATTCTCCAGGGACCTGGGCAATCCTTTCAAAAATTTATTGACCACCTTCCACAAGCAATAGAGAAACAAATTGAACATCCAAAAGCCAGGAAGGTACTGCCTCCTAAACTTGCTGAAACAAATGCTAACAACACCTGTAAAGACATTTTACCTTCTCTACCCCTTAGCCCAAAGCCGACCATTGCACAAATGGTCAAGGTATGCACACTTACAGCATCCTTACACCGTGATGCCACCTAGCTATGGCAACCAATCAGGGTGTGGTAGAGGTGCTAGTAGCCTCCCTGGTTATTCCCTGACATACACATGAAAAAGGACCTGGCTTTAAGTGTAGGGAGATGGGGCATTTTCAACAGAATTTGAAAAATGCAGACAATTACCGGGGACCTTCTATGTGTCACAGCCACTGCCCTCACTGCCCCCATCATCCACATGATTTCCAACACCAGCAAAACCGGTGGCCTGCAGGAAACCACACACAGACACAGAAAGGCCCCAGGCAAAGACACCAAATGCGAGGCCATTGCACCCCACGCTACCAAACATCTGGGAGAACCAGCACAGCGACCTTCTCAGATCCAGCGGGACAGCTCGATCGCTGCAGAAAACTCGACAGAAGACAGCTCTGCCCTGGAACCTAAAGGCAGGTGGTAAGCGCCTTTTCAATTCCAATCCACGCTATTTATGTTCACCATATTCCCACAGGCAAATACAGGCCTGAAGGACGGCCCAAAGACATTTTGATTTAAACCATAACCGGGAAAGGGATGCAGACACTCACTCTACTACCTGAGGTACTCGCCTTGACCTCTTTGGAGGAGATAACTGTCCAGGCTCTATGCTTAGTCCCTTTTCATTGCAAAAGGAACAGTTATAGCCAGAACTTTCCTCCTAATTGACACGATCACCACACCAGCTGATCCCATGTTGATGTGGGCACAGACAACAGGCAGAAATAGACCCATTCCAAAGTGTGCTTTGTCATGTAAAGGGAGAAAGAGATGTCTTTCAGGACTATTAGATACAAGAGCTGATGACACCATAATTTCCTGCTCTGTTTGGCTAAAAAGCGGCCTCTGGTTCCAGCTGCTGGGGTAATTATTAGCTACCAGGGGAGCCACTACCAGCTTTTGGAGTCACAGTATCAGCTGCATGGAAGGTCCTGAGGGCACAGTTGCTACAGTAAGATCATTCGTCGCCCGAGCACCAATAACAATTTGAGGAAAAGACCTGTTGTCCCAAAGCGGGACAAGGCTAGAGATCCTATCAACACCTCAGGATTTCTAGACGGGGCCACAGAGCAGCGCGCCACACTTCAGTCAACCTGGAAGACCAACGACCCCATATGGGTGGATCAGTGGCCCCTCCCAGGCAGAAAGTTAAAGGCCCTGCAGTCCCACGTGCAGGAGCAGCTGCCTGTGGGCCACATTGTACCATCTACTAGCCCCTGCAATGTGCCTGTCATTACCATATGAAAGCCTGGCAAAGACAAGAGGTGGCTGCTGCAGGACCTCAGGAAAATCAACGAGGTCACTGAGGACATGGGTGCCCTCCAGTCCAGCCTGCCCTCAGCCTCCATGTTACCTCGAGATTGCCGATGGTGCACCATGCCGTAGTCGTGGGTAGCATCTTTTGGAGTCCTCCTATTTTTCGGATACCTTGTTCGACATTTAGGCTGTGATTGGTGGAGCCTGAGCACAGGAAGAGCATTGTTTTGCAGATTGCACGGGTTGAGATGTAAAGGAAGGCTAGTTCAGGGCGGTTTAATCCAATTGTCATTTTATTTCACAGTTATTGGCAGAGGGTTGTTATAGATCTTAATGACTACTTTTTTGATGCCGCCACCATTCCAAATGACATCCCCTGGTTTGCCTTGTCCGCCCCTAAACCACCAAACACCTTTACAGAGGTACCAGTGTACTGCATTGCCTCAAACAAAGAAGAGGAGCTCAACTATTTGGCAATGGCTTTGATCCCAAAATCTCTCACCCAGATGGAAAAGACATCCTAATGCTATCGTTTTTCATTACATGGACGATACAGTCATTTGTGCAGAAGCTCAAATCATTTTGGACGTTGCACGACAAGATGTCATCACTGTGGTACAGCAGAAGGGTTTTGAGATTGCAGCAGATAAAGTTCAAAAAACAGACCCCTGGAAGTTCCTCGGCCTTAAAAGCACAGAGAGAACCATCACACCCCAAACACTGTACATCAAGGACAACCGAAAAACTCTGCAAGAACTCCAAATGCTCTGTGGAACAATCAGTTGGGTACGTTCACTCCTGGCAATCACCACAGAAGATCTCATGCCACTGTTCCTGCTCCGTAAAGGCAGAGAAGGACTTGATTCCCCTGATCACTGACACCAGAGGCAGAAGCAGCTGTACAAAAGGTCTCCTGGGTCATTCAAACTAAACAGGCACACAGATACCACCCTAATTTTCCTTTCTCTAAGGCAATCCTTGGTGTACGTCCAAAATTCCATACATTATTGTTTCAGTGGGACTATACTATCTCAGGTGCCCTGATAATAATTGAATGCGTTTTCAGAGCACACCAACCTACTAAAACAATAACAACCCAACAGAAAGTTATTGCAGAACTAGTGCAGGAAACCTAGAGAGCATCTGTGCTCCCTTGCAGGAATGGACCTTGTGAAGATTTACTTACTTCGCACTCAAGAGCACCTCAATTCCCTACTTCGAACATCTGAACCACTGCAATACACCTTAGATCATTTTTACACATATTAGGATCAGTCATCAATTCTACCACCAAAATATTCCTGTGCTGCTCAGGATGTTCAAAATTACCCCACACCCGGCAAGATCCATTGTAGCCACCTGCCCAAATTGTCAGGAACATGGCCTTGCTTCTGTCACAGCAGGAGTCAGTCCAAGAGGACTAGAGTCTCCACATCTGGCAACCAGACATCACAGACTAAGCTCCTTTGGACAGACTAAAATACATCCACGTCTCAATCGACGCCTTTAGCAGTACGTTTTTTGGCTCTGTCCATGCTGCAGAAAAATCAGAAGATGCTATAAAACATTACTTTTTCGTTTGTTCCACCTTAGCAATTCCACAGGAAATTTAAACTGATAATGCTCTTGCTTCTACCTTGCACTGATTCAAACAAGGGGCTTTCTGACCACTGGGGTATAAAACATGTCACAGGCATACCACACTCCACCACAGGACAGTCCATAGCTGAGAGGGCCAACTGAGCCATCGAAAGGATCTTTGATCAACTGAGAGGGGTAATCCAGATATTATCTTCCATTGAGACACTGGCCAAGGCCTTTTATGTACTCAACTTTTTGAACAACTCGTTTAGGGAGACAACTCCCCCAGTCATCATTCAGTTTACTAATTCAACTGCAGCCCAATTGAAAGACCAGCCACTGTGTCAATCAAAGAACCTGAATCTAAACAATTTATGGACACCTACCCATTAATTACTTGGGGAAGAGAAGATGCCCTTGTCTCTACAGCAACACTCCTAAGATCGATCCCAGCAAAATACATAAAAACTCTTTCTGGGAACGGTGAGGCAAACACCAGAGCCACCATCAGAAGAACAGAATGGAAGCCTAAGAGAGACAGCAGCAGCCTGGGAAAGAAGAAAAAGAAGGACAGAAGAAGATCTCCTAAGCAGCGTTGACCACACACACCAAGACCAAGATAGCTCAGACACCACTAACCAGGATATATGAATTAACATTTGTAAAAGCTATATTTTAGCATTGATATAAGATTCTTCTAATAAGCTGTTTTTACACCCTTGGCTTATGGAACAGAAAGTTTAGTGGGACCTGAACTTATGTTTCATCTTCTACTCACTTTATCTGTTTACTTTTAGCCCAAACAAGCCTCCAGATACTAAATGAGCCCAAGTCAGACGATGCTGCTGTTGGTTGCTGCTGACATAGAGAACTGGATGCTCCTCACTGAGCCGCATGCCTTCAGCTGGCTGCTTCCACAGACAAGCCACAATTTCTTGTCCACGGCCATGGCTGTCAGACACTACAAGGCATGTGTTTTTTCAACCTGCTGTCACATAGGGAGTCAGTATATCAGGGCATCCAGCTGCTAAAAATCAAGGAAAGAAGATGCAGATGGAGGGCAACTACAACTGGTTCACTGGACTTTTAAAACACTGGGGGATAAAAGGCTGACTTTCTTGTTTAGTTAAGACTGTTTTGTGGACTTTGTTTATCGTATTCATTGTGTTGGTTATTTTATCCATTATGCTAAATGCCTGCAAAACTCTATGGCTGAAGCCTTCTTTATAGACAACAAAATGGGAAGTTCTGGGGGCCGAGGGGCCGACCGTTGGAGCTGTAATACCTCAGGGCAAAGTGACCAAGGTAAAAGAGAGACATCGCTCTGAATGCAATGGTCTCGCCCATGGGCATGTGCAGGCTCATGGTGATGCAGCACGTTTAACTGGTATCACCCAGTTAAACTGCAGTATTTTTCTTATATGTACTGACTCGAGAATGTTCTCCCCTCTCTTGTACCATTTTGGACCTGGCTTACTGCAATGCTACTCCGATTTCTCTCCGTCATTTTCCCGCTGTGTGCACAGCCCCATTTTGTCTCCCTTCCTGGACCCTCTTCATTGCAATCCACTGAAGTGTTTGCAGATCCCCACAAAGATCCCTCTCTCACCTCGTTCACCAGCAGTTTAAGCAAGCATGCTCCCAGCTCTGGGAGTGCAGGTCACTCAAAGAGGCTGGCTGTGGACAGGCTGAAACACAGGAACTGAGTGCAACAGGGAGCCTGGCCTCTAATAATAGGCATGAAACCCACAGCACACCCAACGCAAAACCTTGCATGTCTCTTCTTTATCCTCCTTCTCTCAGTCCTCCTGCCACTTTCCCCACTTTGTCTGACTGGGTACTTGGCTTCTCTCTCTCCTCTCTGCAGGTTCAGCTACACGTGTGACCCTGCAGGAACAGCCTGACCCAGGGAAGTGGGAGAGCACTCTTGGTCAGGAACTGTAGTGACAGGATGCAGAGGAATGCGATCAAACTGTAAGAGGTAGAAGAGATTTGAGGATGGGAAGAAGTTCTTTACTCTCAGGGGGCTTAATACCTGACACAGGGACCTGTGCAGAGAGGCTGTGGATGCCCCATCCCCAGCAACATCCAAGGCCAGGTGGGACAGGGGCCGCAGCAACCTGCTCTGCTGGGAGCTTGCTCACCTTGGAACCACATCACTTTAAGGGTCCCTTCCAAGCCAAACCATTCAAGGATTGGATCATTCTGCCATCCCCATCTCCCACTGCACAGCACCCCTGAATCTTCAGTGACATCACAGCTCCCAGAGGGTTCCAGGTGGAACGTCCAGGACCTGGAAACGAGCACAGCAGACACTGCAACGGCTGCCAAGGGTCAGTTGCTGCTCACCCTGCGCTCTGACCCTCAGTGCTGAGCTGCTGCTGCTGCCTGGGCTTTTCCTGACGCCTGCTCTGGAGCGCCAATCCCGCAGGATGTGCTCTGCTGTGCCCGTGGAGGTAGAGTGCCATGCCAGGCAGGGGGCACCCGGCTTGGGCTGGCTGCAGCCATGTGGGAATGGATGGTGCGGGACAGAAAGCCCACTGGGAGGTGGTGCTTCCCCTTGCAGACTGAGAGAGACACTGTGGAGGCGATGGATGTGGACCAGGGGCTGGAAGAGGATGACATGATGGAGGTGGACTCCTCCTCTACTTCCATGTCCTCCACTGTTGAGGACATGGAAGTAGAGGTGGAGGACAACACTGAAGAAATGGAAGTGGATGAGGAAGATGACACGGAAGAGATGCAAGCTGATGAGGAGGATGAGGAGGGGCCCATGGTCCTTGGATGAAGATGGTTCCCCACAGGTAAGACAGGCAGATGCTTCCCACGCCCTGCCCACACACACACTGGGTCCCCTGATGCCAGCCCTGCCAGCCCCGGCCCAGCCCCTGGGGCCCAGCTGCCAGCCCTGCTGGGCCCAGTGCTGCCAACTGACTCCAGCTCTGCTCCTTCCTTTCTTCCAGCACTCATTCACATCATGGCACTGATGCCATGCCGTTGTAAATACGTTTTAAAGATTAGAAGTTTCCTGTAAATACGTTCACTATGTTTGAAGTTTCCTGTAAATACGTTTTGAAGATTGTTGGCCCATCGGATCCCATGTAAATATGTTCTGTATATTACTGTTGATGTTGTTATAACGCTTGTTATAATGAAACATGTTCTGTAAATCCTACATTTGCCGATCTTCGGCAAATAAATACTGTTTCTTTTAAAAACCTGACTTCTCTTGGCCATTCCTTGGGGCACAGGCAGCCTTTGCACATTTGTGGGTTCCACTTGTTCCGCATTCCCGGGGCTGGAGCTCCCTGGCACGGCCACCCCGGGGCTGGGGGTGCCTGTGCACAGGGGCTCCCACTGACACCACTCCTGGCCCTGGGCACTGCTGCTCTTCCTGGCCTGGGGCACAGCGCTGTCCCCAAGAGCTCAGCTCTCACCAGCTCTCACACAGGGGCCTCTCACAGCACTGGCCCCTGCAGCCATGCCACCAAAGCAGCCAGCAAACCTTCAGCCACCCTTCCTGCTGCAGACACAGGCACTCCTGGGCCCAGAACCGCCAGCAGGCCACAGCCCTGCAAAATCCACCTGCACACTCTCAAGGCCACCAGAGCTTTGGCAACTGGGCCAGCTACATCTGGGCTGCTGCAGGGGCTGATCTTTAAGCCTTGGTACCTCCAAAGGCCCTGGGCTCTGCTTTCCAGCCTGCTCTGCACAGCCCTGAGCCCGTATTGTTCCAGAGACAAAAGCCAAGTCAGGGCATCCTCACCCTGCCCGCATTTCTGCTGCTGCCAGCGGCCACCGGGCCCTGGGCCCGACTCGGGTGACAGCTGCAGGGACAGGGCAGCCTGTGCTGGGCAGGGGGCACGGGGCTGTGGTCCCTGGGGCCGCTGCTGGGGACCATGGTCCCAGAGGGCCCCGAGCTCAGCCCCTGCCCGGCCAGCTGCCCCCATGGCCCGACACTCCCTGAGCATCCCCATCACACCTGCCAGGGGGAAATCCCACGGGCTTCAGGAAAGAAATTCTCCATAGTGACTAAACCAAGGGGTCCAAGGGGAAAGTCAGCACCAGCTGATGTTTACAGCACCTTGACACAGGTGGCTGCAGGGCAGGTGAGATCTCCAGGGCCTCTGGCAGTGCCTGCTCTGCACGTGAGCCTGTGCGGCTGCTCCCAGTGGGACACAGCTCAGGCCAGCCCTCAGCCCCTCACAGTTGATACCAAGGAGCAGGCTCAGAAAGCAGTTTCAGATCACTTCCTGTAGATATTTCAAAGGTCTAAATGTCATTCAAAAACCCAAACTCTAGATTTATTTTTGGTGTTGTGGCATGAGAAGCCATGAAGGTGCCTCTGAATGTGCACTCAGGGCACTTCCACTGCCATCCCAAAGGGAACACAAAGGACAGGCCTCAGCTTTCAGCACTGCTGAGCTCCTCACCCTGCAATGAAGTCTGAGGCAGAGGCAATGTTTTGCAGGCTGAGGGGCCTATCACTGGAATAGTAATACCTCATGACAATCATATAGATTTAAAGTAAGGTGAATAACCCCTCTGAATACAATGATCTTGCTCAATGTCTTTTGCGGGATCGTGCAGATTCAGCACATTTCTTGGTATCATGAACTTCCTTCTTTCCTTATATATACTCCCCTAGGATGTTCTCCCCTCCCTTAACCTCTATTAGTCCTGAATTACTGCATACAAGGTCCTTTTCCCCACCCTGAAAATCCTTGTGTGCCCACCCCCACTTTGTCTCCCTCCCTGGACCCGCTCCAGCGCATTCCACAGTATTTGCTGTTTCACACATAGATCCCTCTCTTGCCTCATCCATCATGCATTCCAGCAAGCCTACTCCTAGCTCTGGGAGTGCACATCTCTCACAGTGTCTGGCTGTGGACATGCCACAAGGGGTGCCGAAACAGGGACCTTCTTTGAGAATTCCTGAGAGCCACTCCAGTGAGGATTCGGCTCTTCCACCGTCACGGGACAGAAGATGCCTCGGGTCAGCCACCGCCCTGGAGTGGGACCTGAGTTTTATCAGGGTTTGCTGAAGGCAGCATCAGCACCCTCCAGCAGCAACAGGGCTAGCTCAGCTGCTGAAGCCCAGGGGACATTTTGAACCCTCTGCATCCAGAGCCACCAGAGCAGTGAGTTGGAGGACAGCCGCCTGCAGTGTAGGATCCTTGGGAGATATTTCAGTCCTGTGGGTGGGCCACCCTTTACATCATGGGCAGCTGTGGGTAACAAATTATCCAATCCTTAGAGGGATACATATCTTCCAGTTAGGGAGGCTCTCCTTTCAGAGTGGAAGACTTTTACTAAAGGAAGTTGGAAGCCTATTGTTCATTGGCTTTTTAATGAGTTCACAGACATGTCTGTTGATTCAGTTGGTCATGTAGCATTTTGGGACTCAGGGAAAGACTCTACCTTTTGTAAACTCAGGGAGTGATAAGAGTCGCAACATTTTACCCAAATTTTCATATGATTTATAGAGTTTTCTCAAGGGTTCAAAGTTCTAATATTCAACCCAGACTTTCTGTTCTGCCCCCCACATTCCTGACCCCACTGATACCATTAGGATGAGAGACAGAAACTGCTGTAAAGCACAGACAAGCCACCTGCTGTCTGCCATCTCCCCTCCTTCTCTACCCCCTGCCCACGTCTCTACTGATCACACTGGCCTGGATTCTAGCCTAACCCCTTCTCCAGTACCTCTCCTCCCTGGATCACCCTCAGGTAGCTCACAAAATGTAGTCCCTCCTATGGAGGGGGTGTTCAATGTCAAACACCCTCCCACCCCCGGCTGTTTTATCGTGTCCTGCCCCTATGTTGGGTCCCAGCTCTGCGTCAGGTACCACCCCTGCATTGGGATCCAGCGCTTCCTTGCCTACTCCCGCTGCCCTACCTCCTCCAACTCAGCCCCTTGCGGATCCCACACTGTCGGAGCCGGAGATGTGAGGGGCAGTACCCGGAAGGCCGCCATCTTGGCTACCAGAGGCCCACACCACCGGGCCTGGCCAGTCACCCCAAGGCCCCGCTCCTCTGCCAGAGACCAAGTTCCCTCTTCTGGAGAGGAGAGGGAAGGTTCATCGCACCTGGAGGATGAGCCTGAGGATTCTTGGCAGAGGATGGAGAAGCTCGCGGCTGAAGAGGGGGACTGGGAATTGGTAGCTAAAATACAAGCAGCACCGCTGCAGTACCAGAGGGGGGCTATCCCCTGATGGGAAGCTGTCACACAAGGGAGATGAAAGACCTTTATAAAGCTGCGAAACACCATGGGAGGGGCTTGCCCTATATTAATCATTTGTTAAATGCCATCTTTATGCACATGTTATGGTACCTCACAATCTGCACCATTTTATGCGCATCCTACTTTCTCCCACTGAAATTATTCTGTGGGAAGGAATGGGGAAAAAACTAATACAACAGCTATTAAAAGACTATGCTAGAGAAGACAGGCAGGCACACCTAACACTAGACCATCTAGGGAGGAAGATTTCACTAAGTCTCATTCAATTGACCTTTCCTGAGCTCTGATGAAGAGAATAAAGTGTGGAAAAGACAGTTCTCATGCAGACACCCAATGGAGAATCACCTACTCTAGATTTCACAGACATTCTCCAGGGACCTGGGCAATCCTTTCAAAAATTTATTGACCACCTTCCACAAGCAATAGAGAAACAAATTGAACATCCAAAAGCCAGGAAGGTACTGCCTCCTAAACTTGCTGAAACAAATGCTAACAACACCTGTAAAGACATTTTACCTTCTCTACCCCTTAGCCCAAAGCCGACCATTGCACAAATGGTCAAGGTATGCACACTTACAGCATCCTTACACCGTGATGCCACCTAGCTATGGCAACCAATCAGGGTGTGGTAGAGGTGCTAGTAGCCTCCCTGGTTATTCCCTGACATACACATGAAAAAGGACCTGGCTTTAAGTGTAGGGAGATGGGGCATTTTCAACAGAATTTGAAAAATGCAGACAATTACCGGGGACCTTCTATGTGTCACAGCCACTGCCCTCACTGCCCCCATCATCCACATGATTTCCAACACCAGCAAAACCGGTGGCCTGCAGGAAACCACACACAGACACAGAAAGGCCCCAGGCAAAGACACCAAATGCGAGGCCATTGCACCCCACGCTACCAAACATCTGGGAGAACCAGCACAGCGACCTTCTCAGATCCAGCGGGACAGCTCGATCGCTGCAGAAAACTCGACAGAAGACAGCTCTGCCCTGGAACCTAAAGGCAGCTGGTAAGCGCCTTTTCAATTCCAATCCACGCTATTTATGTTCACCATATTCCCACAGGCAAATACAGGCCTGAAGGACGGCCCAAAGACATTTTGATTTAAACCATAACCGGGAAAGGGATGCAGACACTCACTCTACTACCTGAGGTACTCGCCTTGACCTCTTTGGAGGAGATAACTGTCCAGGCTCTATGCTTAGTCCCTTTTCATTGCAAAAGGAACAGTTATAGCCAGAACTTTCCTCCTAATTGACACGATCACCACACCAGCTGATCCCATGTTGATGTGGGCACAGACAACAGGCAGAAATAGACCCATTCCAAAGTGTGCTTTGTCATGTAAAGGGAGAAAGAGATGTCTTTCAGGACTATTAGATACAAGAGCTGATGACACCATAATTTCCTGCTCTGTTTGGCTAAAAAACGGCCTCTGGTTCCAGCTGCTGGGGTAATTATTAGCTACCAGGGGAGCCACTACCAGCTTCTGGAGTCACAGTATCAGCTGCATGGAAGGTCCTGAGGGCACAGTTCCTACAGTAAGATCATTCGTCGCCCGGGCACCAATAACAATTTGAGGAAAAGACCTGTTGTCCCAAAGCGGGACAAGGCTAGAGATCCTATCAACACCTCAGGATTTCTAGACGGGGCCACAGAGCAGCGCGCCACACTTCAGTCAACCTGGAAGACCAACGACCCCATATGGGTGGATCAGTGGCCCCTCCCAGGCAGAAAGTTAAAGGCCCTGCAGTCCCACGTGCAGGAGCAGCTGCCTGTGGGCCACATTGTACCATCTACTAGCCCCTGCAATGTGCCTGTTATTATCATATGAAAGCCTGTCAAAGACAAGAGGTGGCTGCTGCAGGAACTCAGGAAAATCAACGAGGTCACTGAGGACATGGGTGCCCTCCAGTCCAGCCTGCCCTCAGCCTCCATGTTACCTCGAGATTGCCGATGGTGCACCATGCCGTAGTTGTGGGTAGCATCTTTTGGAGTCCTCCTATTTTTCGGATACCTTGTTCGACATTTAGGCTGTGATTGGTGGAGCCTGAGCACAGGAAGAGCATTGTTTTGCAGATTGCACGGGTTGAGATGTAAAGGAAGGCTAGTTCAGGGCGGTTTAATCCAATTGTCATTTTATTTCACAGTTATTGGCAGAGGGTTGTTATAGATCTTAATGACTACGTTTTTGATGCCGCCACCATTCCAAATGACATCCCCTGGTTTGCCTTGTCCGCCCCTAAACCACCAAACACCTTTACAGAGGTACCAGTGTACTGCATTGCCTCAAACAAAGAAGAGTAGCTCAACTATTTGGCAATGGCTTTGATCCCAAAATCTCTCACCCAGATGGAAAAGACATCCTAATGCTATCGTTTTTCATTACATGGACGATACAGTCATTTGTGCAGAAGCTCAAATCATTTTGGACGTTGCGGTACAAGATGTCATCACTGTGGTACAGCAGAAGGGTTTTGAGATTGCAGCAGATAAAGTTCAAAAAACAGACCCCTGGAAGTTCCTCGGCCTTAAAAGCACAGAGAGAACCATCACACCCCAAACACTGTACATCAAGGACAACCGAAAAACTCTGCAAGAACTCCAAATGCTCTGTGGAACAATCAGTTGGGTACGTTCACTCCTGGCAATCACCACAGAAGATCTCATGCCACTGTTCCTGCTCCGTAAAGGCAGAGAAGGACTTGATTCCCGTGATCACTGACACCAGAGGCAGAAGCAGCTGTACAAAAGGTCTCCTGGGTGATTCAAACTAAACAGGCACACAGATACCACCCTAATTTTCCTTTCTCTAAGGCAATCCTTGGTGTACGTCCAAAATTCCATACATTATTGTTTCAGTGGGACTATACTATCTCAGGTGCCCTGATAATAATTGAATGCGTTTTCAGAGCACACCAACCTACTAAAACAATAACAACCCAACAGAAAGTTATTGCAGAACTAGTGCAGGAAACCTAGAGAGCGTCTGTGCTCCCTTGCAGGAATGGACCTTGTGAAGATTTACTTACTTCGCACTCAAGAGCACCTCAATTCCCTACTTCGAACATCTGAACCACTGCAATACACCTTAGATCATTTTTACACATATTAGGATCAGTCATCAATTCTACCACCAAAATATTCCTGTGCTGCTCAGGATGTTCAAAATTACCCCACACCCGGCAAGATCCATTGTAGCCACCTGCCCAAATTGTCAGGAACATGGCCTTGCTTCTGTCACAGCAGGAGTCAGTCCAAGAGGACTAGAGTCTCCACATCTGGCAACCAGACATCACAGACTAAGCTCCTTTGGACAGACTAAAATACATCCACGTCTCAATCGACGCCTTTAGCAGTACGTTTTTTGGCTCTGTCCATGCTGCAGAAAAATCAGAAGATGCTATAAAACATTACTTTTTCGTTTGTTCCACCTTAGCAATTCCACAGGAAATTTAAACTGATAATGCTCTTGCTTCTACCTTGCACTGATTCAAACAAGGGGCTTTCTGACCACTGGGGTATAAAACATGTCACAGGCATACCACACTCCACCACAGGACAGTCCATAGCTGAGAGGGCCAACTGAGCCATCGAAAGGATCTTTGATCAACTGAGAGGGGTAATCCAGATATTATCTTCCATTGAGACACTGGCCAAGGCCTTTTATGTACTCAACTTTTTGAACAACTCGTTTAGGGAGACAACTCCCCCAGTCATCATTCAGTTTACTAATTCAACTGCAGCCCAATTAAAAGACCAGCCACCTGTGTCAATCAAAGAACTTGAATCTAAACAATTTATGGACACCTACCCATTAATTACTTGGGGAAGAGAAGATGCCCTTGTCTCTACAGCAACACTCCTAAGATCGATCCCAGCAAAATACATAAAAACTCTTTCTGGGAACGGTGAGGCAAACACCAGAGCCACCATCAGAAGAACAGAATGGAAGCCTAAGAGAGACAGCAGCAGCCTGGGAAAGAAGAAAAAGAAGGACAGAAGAAGATCTCCTAAGCAGCGTTGACCACACACACCAAGACCAAGATAGCTCAGACACCACTAACCAGGATATATGAATTAACATTTGTAAAAGCTATATTTTAGCATTGATATAAGATTCTTCTAATAAGCTGTTTTTACACCCTTGGCTTATGGAACAGAAAGTTTAGTGGGACCTGAACTTATGTTTCATCTTCTACTCACTTTATCTGTTTACTTTTAGCCCAAACAAGCCTCCAGATACTAAATGAGCCCAAGTCAGACGATGCTGCTGTTGGTTGCTGCTGACATAGAGAACTGGATGCTCCTCACTGAGCCGCATGCCTTCAGCTGGCTGCTTCCACAGACAAGCCACAATTTCTTGTCCACGGCCATGGCTGTCAGACACTACAAGGCATGTGTTTTTTCAACCTGCTGTCACATAGGGAGTCAGTATATCAGGGCATCCAGCTGCTAAAAATCAAGGAAAGAAGATGCAGATGGAGGGCAACTACAACTGGTTCACTGGACTTTTCAAACACTGGGGGATAAAAGGCTGACTTTCTTGTTTAGTTAAGACTGTTTTGTGGACTTTGTTTATCGTATTCATTGTGTTGGTTATTTTATCCATTATGCTAAATGCCTGCAAAACTCTATGGCTGAAGCCTTCTTTATAGACAACAAAATGGGAAGTTCTGGGGGCCGAGGGGCCGACCGTTGGAGCTGTAATACCTCAGGGCAAAGTGACCAAGGTAAAAGAGAGACATCGCTCTGAATGCAATGGTCTCGCCCATGGGCATGTGCAGGCTCATGGTGATGCAGCACGTTTAACTGGTATCACCCAGTTAAACTGCAGTATTTTTCTTATATGTACTGACTCGAGAATGTTCTCCCCTCTCTTGTACCATTTTGGACCTGGCTTACTGCAATGCTACTCCGATTTCTCTCCGTCATTTTCCCGCTGTGTGCACAGCCCCATTTTGTCTCCCTTCCTGGACCCTCTTCATTGCAATCCACTGAAGTGTTTGCAGATCCCCACAAAGATCCCTCTCTCACCTCGTTCACCAGCAGTTTAAGCAAGCATGCTCCCAGCTCTGGGAGTGCAGGTCACTCAAAGAGGCTGGCTGTGGACAGGCTGAAACACAGGAACTGAGTGCAACAGGGAGCCTGGCCTCTAATAATAGGCATGAAACCCACAGCACACCCAACGCAAAACCTTGCATGTCTCTTCTTTATCCTCCTTCTCTCAGTCCTCCTGCCACTTTCCCCACTTTGTCTGACTGGGTACTTGGCTTCTCTCTCTCCTCTCTGCAGGTTCAGCTACACGTGTGACCCTGCAGGAACAGCCTGACCCAGGGAAGTGGGAGAGCACTCTTGGTCAGGAACTGTAGTGACAGGATGCAGAGGAATGCGATCAAACTGTAAGAGGTAGAAGAGATTTGAGGATGGGAAGAAGTTCTTTACTCTCAGGGGGCTTAATACCTGACACAGGGACCTGTGCAGAGAGGCTGTGGATGCCCCATCCCCAGCAACATCCAAGGCCAGGTGGGACAGGGGCCGCAGCAACCTGCTCTGCTGGGAGCTTGCTCACCTTGGAACCACATCACTTTAAGGGTCCCTTCCAAGCCAAACCATTCAAGGATTGGATCATTCTGCCATCCCCATCTCCCACTGCACAGCACCCCTGAATCTTCAGTGACATCACAGCTCCCAGAGGGTTCCAGGTGGAACGTCCAGGACCTGGAAACGAGCACAGCAGACACTGCAACGGCTGCCAAGGGTCAGTTGCTGCTCACCCTGCGCTCTGACCCTCAGTGCTGAGCTGCTGCTGCTGCCTGGGCTTTTCCTGACGCCTGCTCTGGAGCGCCAATCCCGCAGGATGTGCTCTGCTGTGCCCGTGGAGGTACAGTGCCATGCCAGGCAGGGGGCACCCGGCTTGGGCTGGCTGCAGCCATGTGGGAATGGATGGTGCGGGACAGAAAGCCCACTGGGAGGTGGTGCTTCCCCTTGCAGACTGAGAGAGACACTGTGGAGGCGATGGATGTGGACCAGGGGCTGGAAGAGGATGACATGATGGAGGTGGACTCCTCCTCTACTTCCATGTCCTCCACTGTTGAGGACATGGAAGTAGAGGTGGAGGACAACACTGAAGAAATGGAAGTGGATGAGGAAGATGACACGGAAGAGATGCAAGCTGATGAGGAGGATGAGGAGGGGCCCATGGTCCTTGGATGAAGATGGTTCCCCACAGGTAAGACAGGCAGATGCTTCCCACGCCCTGCCCACACACACACTGGGTCCCCTGATGCCAGCCCTGCCAGCCCCGGCCCAGCCTTTGGGGCCCAGCTGCCAGCCCTGCTGGGCCCAGTGCTGCCAACTGACTCCAGCTCTGCTCCTTCCTTTCTTCCAGCACTCATTCACATCATGGCACTGATGCCATGCCGTTGTAAATACGTTTTAAAGATTAGAAGTTTCCTGTAAATACGTTCACTATGTTTGAAGTTTCCTGTAAATACGTTTTGAAGATTGTTGGCCCATCGGATCCCATGTAAATATGTTCTGTATATTACTGTTGATGTTGTTATAACGCTTGTTATAATGAAACATGTTCTGTAAATCCTACATTTGCCGATCTTCGGCAAATAAATACTGTTTCTTTTAAAAACCTGACTTCTCTTGGCCATTCCTTGGGGCACAGGCAGCCTTTGCACATTTGTGGGTTCCACTTGTTCCGCATTCCCGGGGCTGGAGCTCCCTGGCACGGCCACCCCGGGGCTGGGGGTGCCTGTGCACAGGGGCTCCCACTGACACCACTCCTGGCCCTGGGCACTGCTGCTCTTCCTGGCCTGGGGCACAGCGCTGTCCCCAAGAGCTCAGCTCTCACCAGCTCTCACACAGGGGCCTCTCACAGCACTGGCCCCTGCAGCCATGCCACCAAAGCAGCCAGCAAACCTTCAGCCACCCTTCCTGCTGCAGACACAGGCACTCCTGGGCCCAGAACCGCCAGCAGGCCACAGCCCTGCAAAATCCACCTGCACACTCTCAAGGCCACCAGAGCTTTGGCAACTGGGCCAGCTACATCTGGGCTGCTGCAGGGGCTGATCTTTAAGCCTTGGTACCTCCAAAGGCCCTGGGCTCTGCTTTCCAGCCTGCTCTGCACAGCCCTGAGCCCGTATTGTTCCAGAGACAAAAGCCAAGTCAGGGCATCCTCACCCTGCCCGCATTTCTGCTGCTGCCAGCGGCCACCGGGCCCTGGGCCCGACTCGGGTGACAGCTGCAGGGACAGGGCAGCCTGTGCTGGGCAGGGGGCACGGGGCTGTGGTCCCTGGGGCCGCTGCTGGGGACCATGGTCCCAGAGGGCCCCGAGCTCAGCCCCTGCCCGGCCAGCTGCCCCCATGGCCCGACACTCCCTGAGCATCCCCATCACACCTGCCAGGGGGAAATCCCACGGGCTTCAGGAAAGAAATTCTCCATAGTGACTAAACCAAGGGGTCCAAGGGGAAAGTCAGCACCAGCTGATGTTTACAGCACCTTGACACAGGTGGCTGCAGGGCAGGTGAGATCTCCAGGGCCTCTGGCAGTGCCTGCTCTGCACGTGAGCCTGTGCGGCTGCTCCCAGTGGGACACAGCTCAGGCCAGCCCTCAGCCCCTCACAGTTGATACCAAGGAGCAGGCTCAGAAAGCAGTTTCAGATCACTTCCTGTAGATATTTCAAAGGTCTAAATGTCATTCAAAAACCCAAACTCTAGATTTATTTTTGGTGTGGTGGCATGAGAAGCCATGAAGGTGCCTCTGAATGTGCACTCAGGGCACTTCCACTGCCATCCCAAAGGTAACACAAAGGACAGGCCTCAGCTTTCAGCACTGCTGAGCTCCTCACCCTGCAATGAAGTCTGAGGCAGAGGCAATGTTTTGCAGGCTGAGGGGCCTATCACTGGAATAGTAATACCTCATGACAATCATATAGATTTAAAGTAAGGTGAATAACCCCTCTGAATACAATGATCTTGCTCAATGTCTTTTGCGGGATCGTGCAGATTCAGCACATTTCTTGGTATCATGAACTTCCTTCTTTCCTTATATATACTCCCCTAGGATGTTCTCCCCTCCCTTAACCTCTATTAGTCCTGAATTACTGCATACAAGGTCCTTTTCCCCACCCTGAAAATCCTTGTGTGCCCACCCCCACTTTGTCTCCCTCCCTGGACCCGCTCCAGCGCATTCCACAGTATTTGCTGTTTCACACATAGATCCCTCTCTTGCCTCATCCATCATGCATTCCAGCAAGCCTACTCCTAGCTCTGGGAGTGCACATCTCTCACAGTGTCTGGCTGTGGACATGCCACAAGGGGTGCCGAAACAGGGACCTTCTTTGAGAATTCCTGAGAGCCACTCCAGTGAGGATTCGGCTCTTCCACCGTCACGGGACAGAAGATGCCTCGGGTCAGCCACCGCCCTGGAGTGGGACCTGAGTTTTATCAGGGTTTGCTGAAGGCAGCATCAGCACCCTCCAGCAGCAACAGGGCTAGCTCAGCTGCTGAAGCCCAGGGGACATTTTGAACCCTCTGCATCCAGAGCCACCAGAGCAGTGAGTTGGAGGACAGCCGCCTGCAGTGTAGGATCCTTGGGAGATATTTCAGTCCTGTGGGTGGGCCACCCTTTACATCATGGGCAGCTGTGGGTAACAAATTATCCAATCCTTAGAGGGATACATATCTTCCAGTTAGGGAGGCTCTCCTTTCAGAGTGGAAGACTTTTACTAAAGGAAGTTGGAAGCCTATTGTTCATTGGCTTTTTAATGAGTTCACAGACATGTCTGTTGATTCAGTTGGTCATGTAGCATTTTGGGACTCAGGGAAAGACTCTACCTTTTGTAAACTCAGGGAGTGATAAGAGTCGCAACATTTTACCCAAATTTTCATATGATTTATAGAGTTTTCTCAAGGGTTCAAAGTTCTAATATTCAACCCAGACTTTCTGTTCTGCCCCCCACATTCCTGACCCCACTGATACCATTAGGATGAGAGACAGAAACTGCTGTAAAGCACAGACAAGCCACCTGCTGTCTGCCATCTCCCCTCCTTCTCTACCCCCTGCCCACGTCTCTACTGATCACACTGGCCTGGATTCTAGCCTAACCCCTTCTCCAGTACCTCTCCTCCCTGGATCACCCTCAGGTAGCTCACAAAATGTAGTCCCTCCTCTGGAGGGGGTGTTCAATGTCAAACACCCTCCCACCCCCGGCTGTTTTATCGTGTCCTGCCCCTATGTTGGGTCCCAGCTCTGCGTCAGGTACCACCCCTGCATTGGGATCCAGCGCTTCCTTGCCTACTCCCGCTGCCCTACCTCCTCCAACTCAGCCCCTTGCGGATCCCACACTGTCGGAGCCGGAGATGTGAGGGGCGGTACCCGGAAGGCCGCCATCTTGGCTACCAGAGGCCCACACCACCGGGCCTGGCCAGTCACCCCAAGGCCCCGCTCCTCTGCCAGAGACCAAGTTCCCTCTTCTGGAGAGGAGAGGGAAGGTTCATCGCACCTGGAGGATGAGCCTGAGGATTCTTGGCAGAGGATGGAGAAGCTCGCGGCTGAAGAGGGGGACTGGGAATTGGTAGCTAAAATACAAGCAGCACCGCTGCAGTACCAGAGGGGGGCTATCCCCTGATGGGAAGCTGTCACACAAGGGAGATGAAAGACCTTTATAAAGCTGCGAAACACCATGGGAGGGGCTTGCCCTATATTAATCATTTGTTAAATGCCATCTTTATGCACATGTTATGGTACCTCACAATCTGCACCATTTTATGCGCATCCTACTTTCTCCCACTGAAATTATTCTGTGGGAAGGAATGGGGAAAAAACTAATACAACAGCTATTAAAAGACTATGCTAGAGAAGACAGGCAGGCACACCTAACACTAGACCATCTAGGGAGGAAGATTTCACTAAGTCTCATTCAATTGACCTTTCCTGAGCTCTGATGAAGAGAATAAAGTGTGGAAAAGACAGTTCTCATGCAGACACCCAATGGAGAATCACCTACTCTAGATTTCACAGACATTCTCCAGGGACCTGGGCAATCCTTTCAAAAATTTATTGACCACCTTCCACAAGCAATAGAGAAACAAATTGAACATCCAAAAGCCAGGAAGGTACTGCCTCCTAAACTTGCTGAAACAAATGCTAACAACACCTGTAAAGACATTTTACCTTCTCTACCCCTTAGCCCAAAGCCGACCATTGCACAAATGGTCAAGGTATGCACACTTACAGCATCCTTACACCGTGATGCCACCTAGCTATGGCAACCAATCAGGGTGTGGTAGAGGTGCTAGTAGCCTCCCTGGTTATTCCCTGACATACACATGAAAAAGGACCTGGCTTTAAGTGTAGGGAGATGGGGCATTTTCAACAGAATTTGAAAAATGCAGACAATTACCGGGGACCTTCTATGTGTCACAGCCACTGCCCTCACTGCCCCCATCATCCACATGATTTCCAACACCAGCAAAACCGGTGGCCTGCAGGAAACCACACACAGACACAGAAAGGCCCCAGGCAAAGACACCAAATGCGAGGCCATTGCACCCCACGCTACCAAACATCTGGGAGAACCAGCACAGCGACCTTCTCAGATCCAGCGGGACAGCTCGATCGCTGCAGAAAACTCGACAGAAGACAGCTCTGCCCTGGAACCTAAAGGCAGCTGGTAAGCGCCTTTTCAATTCCAATCCACGCTATTTATGTTCACCATATTCCCACAGGCAAATACAGGCCTGAAGGACGGCCCAAAGACATTTTGATTTAAACCATAACCGGGAAAGGGATGCAGACACTCACTCTACTACCTGAGGTACTCGCCTTGACCTCTTTGGAGGAGATAACTGTCCAGGCTCTATGCTTAGTCCCTTTTCATTGCAAAAGGAACAGTTATAGCCAGAACTTTCCTCCTAATTGACACGATCACCACACCAGCTGATCCCATGTTGATGTGGGCACAGACAACAGGCAGAAATAGACCCATTCCAAAGTGTGCTTTGTCATGTAAAGGGAGAAAGAGATGTCTTTCAGGACTATTAGATACAAGAGCTGATGACACCATAATTTCCTGCTCTGTTTGGCTAAAAAACGGCCTCTGGTTCCAGCTGCTGGGGTAATTATTAGCTACCAGGGGAGCCACTACCAGCTTCTGGAGTCACAGTATCAGCTGCATGGAAGGTCCTGAGGGCACAGTTGCTACAGTAAGATCATTCGTCGCCCGGGCACCAATAACAATTTGAGGAAAAGACCTGTTGTCCCAAAGCGGGACAAGGCTAGAGATCCTATCAACACCTCAGGATTTCTAGACGGGGCCACAGAGCAGCGCGCCACACTTCAGTCAACCTGGAAGACCAACGACCCCATATGGGTGGATCAGTGGCCCCTCCCAGGCAGAAAGTTAAAGGCCCTGCAGTCCCACGTGCAGGAGCAGCTGCCTGTGGGCCACATTGTACCATCTACTAGCCCCTGCAATGTGCCTGTTATTATCATATGAAAGCCTGTCAAAGACAAGAGGTGGCTGCTGCAGGAACTCAGGAAAATCAACGAGGTCACTGAGGACATGGGTGCCCTCCAGTCCAGCCTGCCCTCAGCCTCCATGTTACCTCGAGATTGCCGATGGTGCACCATGCCGTAGTTGTGGGTAGCATCTTTTGGAGTCCTCCTATTTTTCGGATACCTTGTTCGACATTTAGGCTGTGATTGGTGGAGCCTGAGCACAGGAAGAGCATTGTTTTGCAGATTGCACGGGTTGAGATGTAAAGGAAGGCTAGTTCAGGGCGGTTTAATCCAATTGTCATTTTATTTCACAGTTATTGGCAGAGGGTTGTTATAGATCTTAATGACTACGTTTTTGATGCCGCCACCATTCCAAATGACATCCCCTGGTTTGCCTTGTCCGCCCCTAAACCACCAAACACCTTTACAGAGGTACCAGTGTACTGCATTGCCTCAAACAAAGAAGAGTAGCTCAACTATTTGGCAATGGCTTTGATCCCAAAATCTCTCACCCAGATGGAAAAGACATCCTAATGCTATCGTTTTTCATTACATGGACGATACAGTCATTTGTGCAGAAGCTCAAATCATTTTGGACGTTGCGGTACAAGATGTCATCACTGTGGTACAGCAGAAGGGTTTTGAGATTGCAGCAGATAAAGTTCAAAAAACAGACCCCTGGAAGTTCCTCGGCCTTAAAAGCACAGAGAGAACCATCACACCCCAAACACTGTACATCAAGGACAACCGAAAAACTCTGCAAGAACTCCAAATGCTCTGTGGAACAATCAGTTGGGTACGTTCACTCCTGGCAATCACCACAGAAGATCTCATGCCACTGTTCCTGCTCCGTAAAGGCAGAGAAGGACTTGATTCCCGTGATCACTGACACCAGAGGCAGAAGCAGCTGTACAAAAGGTCTCCTGGGTGATTCAAACTAAACAGGCACACAGATACCACCCTAATTTTCCTTTCTCTAAGGCAATCCTTGGTGTACGTCCAAAATTCCATACATTATTGTTTCAGTGGGACTATACTATCTCAGGTGCCCTGATAATAATTGAATGCGTTTTCAGAGCACACCAACCTACTAAAACAATAACAACCCAACAGAAAGTTATTGCAGAACTAGTGCAGGAAACCTAGAGAGCATCTGTGCTCCCTTGCAGGAATGGACCTTGTGAATATTTACTTACTTCACACTCAAGAGCACCTCAATTGCCTACTTCGAACATCTGAACCACTGCAATACACCTTAGATCATTTTTACACATATTAGGATCAGTCATCAATTCTACCACCAAAATATTCCTGTGCTGCTCAGGATGTTCAAAATTACCCCACACCCGGCAAGATCCATTGTAGCCACCTGCCCAAATTGTCAGGAACATGGCCTTGCTTCTGTCACAGCAGGAGTCAGTCCAAGAGGACTAGAGTCTCCACATCTGGCAACCAGACATCACAGACTAAGCTCCTTTGGACAGACTAAAATACATCCACGTCTCAATCGACGCCTTTAGCAGTACGTTTTTTGGCTCTGTCCATGCTGCAGAAAAATCAGAAGATGCTATAAAACATTACTTTTTCGTTTGTTCCACCTTAGCAATTCCACAGGAAATTTAAACGGATAATGCTCTTGCTTCTAACTTGCACTGATTCAAACAAGGGGCTTTCTGACCACTGGGGTATAAAACATGTCACAGGCATACCACACTCCACCACAGGACAGTCCATAGCTGAGAGGGCCAACTGAGCCATCGAAAGGATCTTTGATCAACTGAGAGGGGTAATCCAGATATTATCTTCCATTGAGACACTGGCCAAGGCCTTTTATGTACTCAACTTTTTGAACAACTCGTTTAGGGAGACAACTCCCCCAGTCATCATTCAGTTTACTAATTCAACTGCAGCCCAATTAAAAGACCAGCCACCTGTGTCAATCAAAGAACTTGAATCTAAACAATTTATGGACACCTACCCATTAATTACTTGGGGAAGAGAAGATGCCCTTGTCTCTACAGCAACACTCCTAAGATCGATCCCAGCAAAATACATAAAAACTCTTTCTGGGAACGGTGAGGCAAACACCAGAGCCACCATCAGAAGAACAGAATGGAAGCTTAAGAGAGACAGCAGCAGCCTGGGAAAGAAGAAAAAGAAGGACAGAAGAAGATCTCCTAAGCAGCGTTGACCACACACACCAAGACCAAGATAGCTCAGACACCACTAACCAGGATATATGAATTAACATTTGTAAAAGCTATATTTTAGCATTGATATAAGATTCTTCTAATAAGCTGTTTTCACACCCTTGGCTTATGGAACAGAAAGTTTAGTGGCACCTGAACTTATGTTTCATCTTCTACTCACTTTATCTGTTTACTTTTAGCCCAAACAAGCCTCCAGATACTAAATGAGCCCAAGTCAGACGATGCTGCTGTTGGTTGCTGCTGACATAGAGAACTGGATGCTCCTCACTGAGCCGCATGCCTTCAGCTGGCTGCTTCCACAGACAAGCCACAATTTCTTGTCCACGGCCATGGCTGTCAGACACTACAAGGCATGTGTTTTTTCAACCTGCTGTCACATAGGGAGTCAGTATATCAGGGCATCCAGCTGCTAAAAATCAAGGAAAGAAGATGCAGATGGAGGGCAACTACAACTGGTTCACTGGACTTTTCAAACACTGGGGGATAAAAGGCTGACTTTCTTGTTTAGTTAAGACTGTTTTGTGGACTTTGTTTATCGTATTCATTGTGTTGGTTATTTTATCCATTATGCTAAATGCCTGCAAAACTCTATGGCTGAAGCCTTCTTTATAGACAACAAAATGGGAAGTTCTGGGGGCCGAGGGGCCGACCGTTGGAGCTGTAATACCTCAGGGCAAAGTGACCAAGGTAAAAGAGAGACATCGCTCTGAATGCAATGGTCTCGCCCATGGGCATGTGCAGGCTCATGGTGATGCAGCACGTTTTGTTGGTATCACCCAGTTAAACTGCAGTATTTTTCTTATATGTACTGACTCGAGAATGTTCTCCCCTCTCTTGTACCATTTTGGACCTGGCTTACTGCAATGCTACCCCGATTTCTCTCCGTCATTTTCCCGCTGTGTGCACAGCCCCATTTTGTCTCCCTTCCTGGACCCTCTTCATTGCAATCCACTGAAGTGTTTGCAGATCCCCACAAAGATCCCTCTCTCACCTCGTTCACCAGCAGTTTAAGCAAGCATGCTCCCAGCTCTGGGAGTGCAGGTCACTCAAAGAGGCTGGCTGTGGACAGGCTGAAACACAGGAACTGAGTGCAACAGGGAGCCTGGCCTCTAATAATAGGCATGAAACCCACAGCAAACCCAACGCAAAACCTTGCATGTCTCTTCTTTATCCTCCTTCTCTCAGTCCTCCTGCCACTTTCCCCACTTTGTCTGACTGGGTACTTGGCTTCTCTCTCTCCTCTCTGCAGGTTCAGCTACACGTGTGACCCTGCAGGAACAGCCTGACCCAGGGAAGTGGGAGAGCACTCTTGGTCAGGAACTGTAGTGACAGGATGCAGAGGAATGCGATCAAACTGTAAGAGGTAGAAGAGATTTGAGGATGGGAAGAAGTTCTTTACTCTCAGGGGGCTTATCCCTGACACAGGGACCTGTGCAGAGAGGCTGTGGATGCCCCATCCCCAGCAACATCCAAGGCCAGGTGGGACAGGGGCCGCAGCAACCTGCTCTGCTGGGAGCTTGCTCACCTTGGAACCACATCACTTTAAGGGTCCCTTCCAAGCCAAACCATTCAAGGATTGGATCATTCTGCCATCCCCATCTCCCACTGCACAGCACCCCTGAATCTTCAGTGACATCACAGCTCCCAGAGGGTTCCAGGTGGAACGTCCAGGACCTGGAAACGAGCACAGCAGACACTGCAACGGCTGCCAAGGGTCAGTTGCTGCTCACCCTGCGCTCTGACCCTCAGTGCTGAGCTGCTGCTGCTGCCTGGGCTTTTCCTGACGCCTGCTCTGGAGCGCCAATCCCGCAGGATGTGCTCTGCTGTGCCCGTGGAGGTACAGTGCCATGCCAGGCAGGGGGCACCCGGCTTGGGCTGGCTGCAGCCATGTGGGAATGGATGGTGCGGGACAGAAAGCCCACTGGGAGGTGGTGCTTCCCCTTGCAGACTGAGAGAGACACTGTGGAGGCGATGGATGTGGACCAGGGGCTGGAAGAGGATGACATGATGGAGGTGGACTCCTCCTCTACTTCCATGTCCTCCACTGTTGAGGACATGGAAGTAGAGGTGGAGGACAACACTGAAGAAATGGAAGTGGATGAGGAAGATGACACGGAAGAGATGCAAGCTGATGAGGAGGATGAGGAGGGGCCCATGGTCCTTGGATGAAGATGGTTCCCCACAGGTAAGACAGGCAGATGCTTCCCACGCCTTGCCCACACACACACTGGGTCCCCTGATGCCAGCCCTGCCAGCCCCGGCCCAGCCTTTGGGGCCCAGCTGCCAGCCCTGCTGGGCCCAGTGCTGCCAACTGACTCCAGCTCTGCTCCTTCCTTTCTTCCAGGACTCATTCAAATCATGGCACTGATGCCATGCCGTTGTAAATACGTTTTAAAGATTAGAAGTTTCCTGTAAATACGTTCACTATGTTTGAAGTTTCCTGTAAATACGTTTTGAGGATTTTTGGCCCATCGGATCCCATGTAAATATGTTCTGTATATTACTGTTGATGTTGTTATAACGCTTGTTATAACGAAACATGTTCTGTAAATCCTACATTTGCCGATCTTCGGCAAATAAATACTGTTTCTTTTAAAAACCTGACTTCTCTTGGCCATTCCTTGGGGCACAGGCAGCCTTTGCACATTTGTGGGTTCCACTTGTTCCGCATTCCCGGGGCTGGAGCTCCCTGGCACGGCCACCCCGGGGCTGGGGGTGCCTGTGCACAGGGGCTCCCAATGACACCACTCCTGGCCCTGGGCACTGCTGCTCTTCCTGGCCTGGGGCACAGCGCTGTCCCCAAGAGCTCAGCTCTCGCCAGCTCTCACACAGGGGGCTCTCACAGCACTGGCCCCTGCAGCCATGCCACCAAAGCAGCCAGCAAACCTTCAGCCACCCTTCCTGCTGCAGACACAGGCACTCCTGGGCCCAGAACCGCCAGCAGGCCACAGCCCTGCAAAATCCACCTGCACACTCTCAAGGCCACTAGAGCTTTGGCAACTGGGCCAGCTACATCTGGGCTGCTGCAGGGGCTGATCTTTAAGCCTTGGTACCTCCAAAGGCCCTGGGCTCTGCTTTCCAGCCTGCTCTGCACAGCCCTGAGCCCGTATTGTTCCAGAGACAAAAGCCAAGTCAGGGCATCCTCACCCTGCCCGCATTCCTGCTGCTGCCAGCGGCCACCGGGCCCTGGGCCCCACTCGGGTGACAGCTGCAGGGACAGGGCAGCCTGTGCTGGGCAGGGGGCACGGGGCTGTGGGCCCTGGGGCCGCTGCTGGGGACCATGGTCCCAGAGGGCCCCGAGCTCAGCCCCTGCCCGGCCAGCTGCCCCCATGGCCCCACACTCCCTGAGCATCCCCATCACACCTGCCAGGGGGAAATCCCACAGGCTTCAGGAAAGAAATTCCCCATAGTGACTAAACCAAGGGGTCCAAGGGGAAAGTCAGCACCAGCTGATGTTTACAGCACCTTGACACAGGTGGCTGCAGGGCAGGTGAGATCTCCAGGGCCTCTGGCAGTGCCTGCTCTGCACGTGAGCCTGTGCGGCTGCTCCCAATGGGACACAGCTCAGGCCAGCCCTCAGCCCCTCACAGTTGATACCAAGGAGCAGGCTCAGAAAGCAGTTTCAGATCACTTCCTGTAGATATTTCAAAGGTCTAAATGTCATTCAAAAACCCAAACTCTAGATTTATTTTTGGTGTTGTGGCATGAGAAGCCATGAAGGTGCCTCTGAATGTGCACTCAGGGCACTTCCACTGCCATCCCAAAGGGAACACAAAGGACAGGCCTCAGCTTTCAGCACTGCTGAGCTCCTCACCCTGCAATGAAGTCTGAGGCAGAGGCAATGTTTTGCAGGCCGAGGGGCCTATCACTGGAATAGTAATACCTCATGACAATCATATAGATTTAAAGTAAGGTGAATAACCCCTCTGAATACAATGATCTTGCTCAATGTCTTTTGCGGGATCGTGCAGATTCAGCACATTTCTTGGTATCATGAACTTCCTTCTTTCCTTATATATACTCCCCTAGGATGTTCTCCCCTCCCTTAACCTCTATTAGTCCTGAATTACTGCATACAAGGTCCTTTTCCCCACCCTGAAAATCCTTGTGTGCCCACCCCCACTTTGTCTCCCTCCCTGGACCCGCTCCAGCGCATTCCACAGTATTTGCTGTTTCACACATAGATCCCTCTCTTGCCTCATCCATCATGCATTCCAGCAAGCCTACTCCTAGCTCTGGGAGTGCACATCTCTCACAGTGTCTGGCTGTGGATATGCCACAAGGGGTGCCGAAACAGGGACCTTCTTTGAGAATTCCTGAGAGCCACTCCAGTGAGGATTCGGCTCTTCCACCGTCACGGGACAGAAGACGCCTCGGGTCAGCCACCGCCCTGGAGTGGGACCTGAGTTTTATCAGGGTTTGCTGAAGGCAGCATCAGCACCCTCCAGCAGCAACAGGGCTAGCTCAGCTGCTGAAGCCCAGGGGACATTTTGAACCCTCTGCATCCAGAGCCACCAGAGCAGTGAGTTGGAGGACAGCCGCCTGCAGTGCAGGATCCTTGGGAGATATTTCAGTCCTGTGGGTGGGCCACCCTTTACATCAGGGGCAGCTCTGGGTAACAAATTATCCAATCCTTAGAGGGATACATATCTTCCAGTTAGGGAGGCTCTCCTTTCCGAATGGAAGACTTTTACTAAAGGAAGTTGGAAGCCTATTGTTCATTGGCATTTTAATGAGTTCACAGACATGTCTGTTGATTCAGTTGGTCATGTAGCATTTTGGGACTCAGGGAAAGACTCTACCTTTTGTAAACTCAGGGAGTGATAAGAGTCGCAACATTTTACCCAAATTTTCATATGATTTATAGAGTTTTCTCAAGGGTTCAAAGTTCTAATATTCAACCCAGACTTTCTGTTCTGCCCCCCACATTCCTGACCCCACTGATACCATTAGGATGAGAGACAGAAACTGCTGTAAAGCACAGACAAGCCACCTGCTGTCTGCCATCTCCCCTCCTTCTCTACCCCCTGCCCACGTCTCTACTGATCACACTGGCCTGGATTCTAGCCTAACCCCTTCTCCAGTACCTCTCCTCCCTGGATCACCCTCAGGTAGCTCACAAAATGTAGTCCCTCCTCTGGAGGGGGTGTTCAATGTCAAACACCCTCCCACCCCCGGCTGTTTTATCGTGTCCTGCCCCTATGTTGGGTCCCAGCTCTGCGTCAGGTACCACCCCTGCATTGGGATCCAGCGCTTCCTTGCCTACTCCCGCTGCCCTACCCCCTCCAACTCAGCCCCTTGCGGATCCCACACTGTCGGAGCCAGAGGTGTGAGGGGCAGTACCCGGAAGGCCGCCATCTCGGCTACCAGAGGCCCACACCACCGGGCCTGGCCAGTCACCCCAAGGCCCCGCTCCTCTGCCAGAGACCAAGTTCCCTCTTCTGGAGAGGAGAGGGAAGGTTCATCGCACCTGGAGGATGAGCCTGAGGATTCTTGGCAGAGGATGGAGAAGCTCGCGGCTGAAGAGGGGGACTGGGAATTGGTAGCTAAAATACAAGCAGCACCGGTGCAGTACCAGAGGGGGGCTATCCCCTGATGGGAAGCTGTCACACAAGGGAGATGAAAGACCTTTATAAAGCTGCGAAACACCATGGGAGGGGCTTGCCCTATATTAATCATTTGTTAAATGCCAACTTTATGCACATGTTATGGTACCTCACAATCTGCACCATTTTATGCGCATCCTACTTTCTCCCACTGAAATTATTCTGTGGGAAGGAATGGGGAAAAAACTAATACAACAGCTATTAAAAGACTATGCTAGAGAAGACAGGCAGGCACGCCTAACACTAGACCATCTAGGGAGGAAGATTTCACTAAGTCTCATTCAATTGACCTTCCCTGAGCTCTGATGAAGAGAATAAAGTGTGGAAGACAGTTCTCATGCAGACACCCAATGGAGAATCACCTACTCTAGATTTCACAGACATTCTCCAGGGACCTGGGCAATCCTTTCAAAAATTTATTGACCACCTTCCACAAGCAATAGAGAAACAAGTTGAACATCCAAAAGCCAGGAAGGTACTGCCTCCTAAACTTGCTGAAACAAATGCTAACAACACCTGTAAAGACATTTTACCTTCTCTACCCCTTAGCCCAAAGCCGACCATTGCACAAATGGTCAAGGTATGCACACTTACAGCATCCTTACACCGTGATGCCACCTAGCTATGGCGACCAATCAGGGTGTGGTAGAGGTGCTAGTAGCTTCCCTGGTTATTCCCTGACATACACATGAAAAAGGACCTGGCTTTAAGTGTAGGGTGATGGGACATTTTCAACAGAATTTGAAAAATGCAGACAATTACCGGGGACCTTCTATGTGTCACAGCCACTGCCCTCACTGCCACCCTCATCCACATGCTTTCCAACACCAGCAAAACAGGTGGCCTGCGGGAAACCACACACAGACAGAGAAAGGCCCTTCGCGATGACACCAAATGCGAGGCCATTGCACCCCACGCTACCAAACATCGTGGAGAACCAGCACAGCGACCTTCTCAGATCCAGCGGGACAGCTCGATCGCTGCAGAAAACTCGACAGAAGACAGCTCTGCCCTGGAACCTAAAGGCAGCTGGTAAGCGCCTTTTCAATTCCAATCCACGCTATTTATGTTCACCATATTCCCACAGGCAAATACAGGCCTGAAGGACGGCCCAAAGACATTTTGATTTAAACCATAACCGGGAAAGGGATGCAGACACTCACTCTACTACCTGAGGTACTCACCTTGACCTCTTTGGAGGAGATAACTGTCCAGGCTCTATGCTTAGTCCCTTTTCATTGCAAAAGGAACAGTTATAGCCAGAGCTTTCCTCCTACTTGACACGATCACCACACCAGCTGATCCCATGTTGATGTGGGCACAGACAACAGGCAGAAATAGACCCATTCCAAAGTGTGCTTTGTCATGTAAAGGGAGAAAGAGATGTCTTTCAGGACTATTAGACACAAGAGCTGATGACACCATAATTTCCTGCTCTGTTTGGCTAAAAAACGGCCCCTGGTTCCACCTGCTGGGGTAATTATTAGCTACCAGGGGAGCCACTACCAGCTTCTGGAGTCACAGTATCAGCTGCATGGAAGGTCCTGAGGGCACAGTTGCTACAGTAAGATCATTCGTCGCCCGGGCACCAATAACAATTTGAGGAAAAGACCTGTTGTCCCAAAGCGGGACAAGGCTAGAGATCCTATCAACACCTCAGGATTTCTAGACGGGGCCACAGAGCAGCGCGCCACACTTCAGTCAATCTGGAAGACCAACGACCCCATATGGGTGGATCAGTGGCCCCTCCCAGGCAGAAAGCTAAAGGCCCTGTAGTCCCACGTGCAGGAGCAGCTGCCTGTGGGCCACATTGTACCATCTACTAGCCCCTGCAATGTGCCTGTCATTACCATATGAAAGCCTGGCAAAGACAAGAGGTGGCTGCTGCAGGACCTCAGGAAAATCAACGAGGTCACTGAGGACATGGGTGCCCTCCAGTCCAGCCTGCCCTCAGCCTCCATGTTACCTCGAGATTGCCGATGGTGCACCATGCCGTAGTTGTGGGTAGCATCTTTTGGAGTCCTCCTATTTTTCGGATACCTTGTTCGACATTTAGGCTGTGATTGATGGAGCCTGAGCACAGGAAGAGCATTGCTTTGAAGATTGCACGGGTTGAGATGTAAAGGAAGGCTACTTCAGGGCGGTTTAGTCCAATTGTCATTTTATTTCACAGTTATTGGCAGAGGATTGTTATAGATCTTAATGACTATTTTTTTGATGCCCCCACCATTCCAAATGACATCCCCTGGTTTGCCTTGTCCGCCCCTAAACCACCAAACACCTTTTCAGAGGTACCAGTGGACTGCATTGCCTCAAACAAAGAAGAGTAGCTCAACTATTTGGCAATGGCTTTGAGCCCAAAATCTCTCGCCCAGATGGAAAAGACATCCTAATGCTATCGTTTTTCATTACATGGACGATACAGTCATTTGTGCAGATGCTCAAATCATTTTGGACGTTGCACGACAAGATGTCATCACTGTGGTACAGCAGAAGGGTTTTGAGATTGCAGCAGATAAAATTCAAAAGACAGGAAGTACCTTGGCCTAAAGAGCGCAGAGAGAACCATCACACCCCAAACACTGCACATCAAGGACAACCCAAACACTCTGCAAGAACTCCAAATGCTCTGTGGAACAATCAGTTGGGTTGGTTCACTCCTGGCAATCACCACAGAAGATCTCATGCCACTGTTCCTGCTCCTTAAAGGCAGAGAAGGACTTGATTCCCGTGATCACTGACACCAGAGGCAGAAGCAGCTGTACAAAAGGTCTTCTGGGTGATTCAAACTAAACAGGCACACAGATACCACCCTAATTTTCCTTTCTCTAAGGCAATACTTGGTGTACCTCCAAAATTCCATACATTATTGTTTCAGTGGGACTATACTATCTCAGGTGCCCTGATAATAATTGAATGCGTTTTCAGAGCACACCAACCTACTAAAACAATAACAACCCAACAGAAAGTTATTGCAGAACTAGTGCAGGAAACCTAGAGAGCATCTGTGCTCCCTTGCAGAAATACACCTTGTGAATATTTACTTACTTCTCACTCAAGAGCACCTCAATTGCCTACTTCAAACATCTGAACCACTGCAATACACCTTAGATCATTTTTACACATATTAGGATCAGCCATCAATTCTACCACCAAAATATTCCTGTGCTGCTCAGGATGTTCAAAATTACCCCACACCCGGCAAGATCCATTGTAGCCACCTGCCCAAATTGTCAGGAACATGGCCTTGCTTCTGTCACAGCAGGAGTCAGTCCTAGAGGACTAGAGAGTCTCCACATCTGGCAATCAGACATCACACACTAAACTCCTTTGGACAGGCTAAAATACATCCACGTCTCAATCGATGCCTTTACCAGTGTGATTTTTGGCTCTGTCCATGCTGCAGAAAAATCAGAAGATGCTATGAAACATTACTTTTTCGTTTTATCCACCTTAGCACTTCCACAGGAAATTTACACTGATAATGCACTTGCTTATACCTTGCACTGATTCAAACAAGGGGCTTTCTGACCACTGGGGTATAAAACATGTCACAGGCATACCACACTCCGCCACAGGACAGTCCATAGCTGAGAGGGCCAACTGAGCCATCGAAAGGATCTTTGATCAACTGAGAGGGGTAGTCCAGATATTATCTTCCATTGAGACACTGGCCAAGGCCTTTTATGTACTCAACTTTTTGAACAACTCATTTAGCGAGACAACTCCCCCAGTCATCATGCAGTTTACTAATTCAACTGCAGCCCAATTGAAAGACCAGCCACTGTGTCAATCAAAGAACCTGAATCTAAACAATTTATGGACACCTACCCATTAATTACTTGGGGAAGAGAAGATGCCCTTGTCTCTACAGCAACACTCCTAAGATCGATCCCAGCAAAATACATAAAAACTCTTTCTGGGAACGGTGAGGCAAACACCAGAGCCACCATCAGAAGAACAGAATGGAAGCCTAAGAGAGACAGCAGCAGCCTGGGAAAGAAGAAAAAGAAGGACAGAAGAAGATCTCCTAAGCAGCGTTGACCGCACACACCAAGACAAAGATAGCTCAGACACCACTAACCAGGATATATGAATTAACATTTGTAAAAGCTATATTTTAGCATTGATATAAGATTCTTCTAATAAGCTGTTTTCACACCCTTGGCTTATGGAACAGAAAGTTTAGTGGCACCTGAACTTATGTTTCATCTTCTACTCACTTTATCTGTTTACTTTTAGCCCAAACAAGCCTCCAGATACTAAATGAGCCCAAGTCAGACGATGCTGCTGTTGGTTGCTGCTGACATAGAGAACTGGATGCTCCTCACTGAGCCGCATGCCTTCAGCTGGCTGCTTCCACAGACAAGCCACAATTTCTTGTCCACGGCCATGGCTGTCAGACACTACAAGGCATGTGTTTGTTCAACCTGCTGTCACATAGGGAGTCAGTATATCAGGGCATCCAGCTGCTAAAAATCAAGGAAAGAAGATCCAGATGGAGGGCAACTACAACTGGTTCACTGGACTTTTCAAACACTGGGGGATAAAAGGCTGACTTTCTTGTTTAGTTAAGACTGTTTTGTGGACTTTGTTTATCGTATTCATTGTGTTGGTTATTATATCCATTATGCTAAATGCCTGCAAAACTCTATGGCTGAAGCCTTCTTTATAGACAACAAAATGGGAAGTTCTGGGGGCCGAGGGGCCGACCGTTGAAGCTGTAATACCTCAGAGCAAAGTGACCAAGGTAAAAGAGAGACATCGCTCTGAATGCAATGGTCTCGCCCGTGGGCATTTGCAGGCTCCTGGTGATGCAGCACGTTTTGTTGGTATCACCCAGTTAAACTGCAGTATTTTTCTTATATGTACTGACTCGAGAATGTTCTCCCCTCTCTTGTACCATTTTGGACCTGGCTTACTGCAATGCTACCCCGATTTCTCTCCGTCATTTTCCCGCTGTGTGCACAGCCCCATTTTGTCTCCCTTCCTGGACCCTCTTCATTGCAATCCACTGAAGTGTTTGCAGATCCCCACAAAGATCCCTCTCTCACCTCGTTCACCAGCAGTTTAAGCAAGCATGCTCCCAGCTCTGGGAGTGCAGGTCACTCAAAGAGGCTGGCTGTGGACAGGCTGAAACACAGGAACTGAGTGCAACAGGGAGCCTGGCCTCTAATAATAGGCATGAAACCCACAGCACACCCAACGCAAAACCTTGCATGTCTATTCTTTATCCTCCTTCTCTCAGTCCTCATGCCACTTTCCCCACTTTGTCTGACTGGGTACTTGGCTTCTCTCTCTCCTCTCTGCAGGTTCAGCTACACGTGTGACCCTGCAGGAACAGCCTGACCCAGGGAAGTGGGAGAGCACTCTTGGTCAGGAACTGTAGTGACAGGACGCAGAGGAATGCGATCAAACTGCAAGAGGGGGAAGAGATTTGATGATGGGAAGAAGTTCTTTACTCTCAGGGGGCTTATCCCTGAAACAGGGACCTGTGCAGAGAGGCTGTGGATGCCCCATCCCCAGCAACATCCAAGGACAGGTGGGACAGGGGCCGCAGCAACCTGCTCTGCTGGGAGCTTGCTCACCTTGGAACCACATCACTTTAAGGGTCCCTTCCAAGCCAAACCATTCAAGGATTGGATCATTCTGCCATCCCCATCTCCCACTGCACAGCACCCCTGAATCTTCAGTGACATCACAGCTCCCAGAGGGTTCCAGGTGGAACGTCCAGGACCTGGAAACGAGCACAGCAGACACTGCAACGGCTGCCAAGGGTCAGTTGCTGCTCACCCTGCGCTCTGACCCTCAGTGCTGAGCTGCTGCTGCTGCCTGGGCTTTTCCTGACGCCTGCTCTGGAGCGCCAATCCCGCAGGATGTGCTCTGCTGTGCCCGTGGAGGTAGAGTGCCATGCCAGGCAGGGGGCACCCAGCTTGGGCTGGCTGCAGCCATGTGGGAATGGATGGTGCGGGACAGAAAGCCCACTGGGAGGTGGTGCTTCCCCTTGCAGACTGAGAGAGACACTGTGGAGGCGATGGATGTGGACCAGGGGCTGGAAGAGGATGACATGATGGAGGTGGACTCCTCCTCTACTTCCATGTCCTCCACTGTTGAGGACATGGAAGTAGAGGTGGAGGACAACACTGAAGAAATGGAAGTGGATGAGGAAGATGACACGGAAGAGATGCAAGTTGATGAGGAGGATGAGGAGGAGCCCATGGTCCTTGGATGAAGATGGTGCCCCACAGGTAAGACAGGCAGATGCTTCCCACGCCCTGCCCACACACACACTGGGTCCCCTGACGCCAGCCCTGCCAGTCCCGGCCCAGCCCCTGGGGCCCAGCTGCCAGCCCTGCTGGGCCCAGTGCTGCCAACTGACTCCAGCTCTGCTCCTTCCTTTCTTCCAGGACTCATGCACATCATGGCACTGATGCCATGCCGTTGTAAATACGTTTTAAAGATTAGAAGTTTCCTGTAAATACGTTCATTATGTTTGAAGTTTCCTATAAATACATTTTGAAGATTGTTGGCCCATCGGATCCCATGTAAATATATTCTGTATATTACTGTTGATGTTGTTATAACGCTTGTTATAACGAAATCCAACATTTGCCGATCTTCGGCAAATAAATACTGTTTCTTTTAAAAACCTGACTTCTCTTGGCCATTCCTTGGGGCACAGGCAGCCTTTGCACATTTGTGGGTTCCACTTGTTCCGCATTCCCGGGGGTGGAGCTCCCTGGCACGGCCACCCCGGGGCTGGGGGTCCCTGTGCACAGGGGCTCCCACTGACACCACTCCTGGCCCTGGGCACTGCTGCTCTTCCTGGCCTGGGGCACAGCGCTGTCCCCAAGAGCTCAGCTCTCACCAGCTCTCACACAGGGGCCTCTCACAGCACTGGCCCCTGCAGCCATGCCACCAAAGCAGCCAGCAAACCTTCAGCCACCCTTCCTGCTGCAGACACAGGCACTCTTGGGCCCAGAGCCGCCAGCAGGCCACAGCCCTGCAAAATCCACCTGCACACTCTCAAGGCCACCAGAGCTTTGGCAACTGGGCCAGCTACATCTGGGCTGCTGCAGGGGCTGAACTTTAAGCCTTGGTGCCTCCAAAGGCCCTGGGCTCTGCTTTCCAGCCTGCTCTGCACAGCCCTGAGCCCGTATTGTTCCAGAGACAAAAGCCAAGCCAGGGCATCCTCACCCTGCCCGCATTCCTGCTGCTGCCAGCGGCCACCGGGCCCTGGGCCCGACTCGGGTGACAGCTGCAGGGACAGGGCAGCCTGTGCTGGGCAGGGGGCACGGGGCTGTGGGCCCTGGGGCTGCTGCTGGGGACCATGGTCCCAGAGGGCTCTGAGCTCAGCCCCTGCCTGGACAGCTGCCCCCATGGCCCCACACTCCCTGAGCATCCCCATCACACCTGCCAGGGGGAAATCCCATGGGCTTCGGGAAAGAAATTCCCCATAGTGACTAAACCAAGGGGTCCAAGGGGAAAGTCAGCACCAGCTGATGTTTACAGCACCTTGACACAGGTGGCTGCAGGGCAGGTGAGATCTCCAGGGCCTCTGGCAGTGCCTGCTCTGCACGTGAGCCTGTGCGGCTGCTCCCAGTGGGACACAGCTCAGGCCAGCCCTCAGCCCCTCACAGTTGATACCAAGGAGCAGGCTCAGAAAGCAGTTTCAGATCACTTCCTGTAGATATTTTAAAGGTCTAAATGTCATTCAAAACCCAAACTCTAGATTTATTTTGGTGTTGTGGCATGAGAAGCCATGAAGGTGCCTCTGAATGTGCACTCAGGGCACTTCCACTGCCATCCCAAAGGGAACACAAAGGACAGGCCTCAGCTTTCAGCACTGCTGAGCTCCTCACCCTGCAATGAAGTCTGAGGCAGAGGCAATGTTTTGCAGGCCGGGGGGCCTATCACTGGAATAGTAATACCTCATGACAATCATATAGATTTAAAGTAAGGTGAATAACCCCTCTGAATACAATGATCTTGCTCAATGTCTTTTGCGGGATCGTGCAGATTCAGCACATTTCTTGGTATCATGAACTTCCTTCTTTCCTTATATATACTCTCCTAGGATGTTCTCCCCTCCCTTAACCTCTATTAGTCCTGAATTACTGCATACAAGGTCCTTTTCCCCACCCTGAAAATCCTTGTGTGCCCACCCCCATATTGTCTCCCTCCCTGGACCCGCTCCAGCGCATTCCACAGTATTTGCTGTTTCACACATAGATCCCTCTCTTGCCTCATCCATCATGCATTCCAGCAAGCCTACTCCTAGCTCTGGGAGTGCACATCTCTCACAGTGTCTGGCTGTGGATATGCCACAAGGGGTGCCGAAACAGGGACCTTCTTTGAGAATTCCTGAGAGCCACTCCAGTGAGGATTCGGCTCTTCCACCGTCACGGGACAGAAGACGCCTCGGGTCAGCCACCGCCCTGGAGTGGGACCTGAGTTTTATCAGGGTTTGCTGAAGGCAGCATCAGCACCCTCCAGCAGCAACAGGGCTAGCTCAGCTGCTGAAGCCCAGGGGACATTTTGAACCCTCTGCATCCAGAGCCACCAGAGCAGTGAGTTGGAGGACAGCCGCCTGCAGTGCAGGATCCTTGGGAGATATTTCAGTCCTGTGGGTGGGCCACCCTTTACATCAGGGGCAGCTCTGGGTAACAAATTATCCAATCCTTAGAGGGATACATATCTTCCAGTTAGGGAGGCTCTCCTTTCTGAGTGGAAGACTTTTACTAAAGGAAGTTGGAAGCCTATTGTTCATTGTCTTTTTAATGAGTTCACAGACATGTCTGTTGATTCAGTTGGTCATGTAGCATTTTGGGACTCAGGGAAAGACTCTACCTTTTGTAAACTCAGGGAGTGATAAGAGTCGCAACATTTTACCCAAATTTTCATATGATTTATAGAGTTTTCTCAAGGGTTCAAAGTTCTAATATTCAACCCAGACTTTCTGTTCTGCCCCCCACATTCCTGACCCCACTGATACCATTAGGATGAGAGATAGAAACTGCTGTAAAGCACAGACAAGCCACCTGCTGTCTGCCATCTCCCCTCCTTCTCTACGCCCTGCCCACGTCTGTACTGATCACACTGGCCTGGATTCTAGCCTAACCCCTTCTCCAGTACCTCTCCTCCCTGGATCACCCTCAGGTAGCTCACAAAATGGAGTCCCTCCTATGGAGGGGGTGTTCAATGTCAAACACCCTCCCACCCCCGGCTGTTTTATCGTGTCCTGCCCCTATGTTGGGTCCCAGCTCTGCGTCAGGTACCACCCCTGCATTGGGATCCAGCGCTTCCTTGCCTACTCCCACTGCCCTACCTCCTCCAACTCAGCCCCTTGCGGATCCCACACTGTCGGAGCCGGAGGTGTGAGGGGCGGTACCCGGAAGGCCGCCATCTTGGCTACCAGAGGCCCACACCACCGGGTCTGGCCAGTCACCCCAAGGCCCCGCTCCTCTGCCAAAGACCAAGTTCCCTCTTCTGGAGAGGAGAGGGAAGGTTCATCGCACCTGGAGGATGAGCCTGAGGATTCTTGGCAGAGGATGGAGAAGCTCGCGGCTGAAGAGGGGGACTGGGAATTGGTAGCTAAAATACAAGCAGCACCGGTGCAGTACCAGAGGGGGGCTAACCCCTGATGGGAAGCTGTCTCACAAGGGAGATGAAAGACCTTTATAAAGCTGCGAAACACCATGGGAGGGGCTTGCCCTATATTAATCATTTGTTAAATGCCATCTTTATGCACATGTTATGGTACCTCACAATCTGCACCATTTTATGCGCATCCTACTTTCTCCCACTGAAATTATTCTGTGGGAAGGAATGGGGAAAAAACTAATACAACAGCTATTAAAAGACTATGCTAGAGAAGACCGGCAGGCACGCCTAACACTAGACCATCTAGGGAGGAAGATTTCACTAAGTCTCATTCAACTGACCTCCCCTGAGCTCTGATGAAGAGAATAAAGTGTGGAAAAGACAGTTCTCATGCAGACACCCAATGGAGAATCACCTACTCTAGATTTCACAGACATTCTCCAGGGACCTGGGCAATCCTTTGAAAAATTTATTGACCACCATCCACAAGCAATAGAGAAACAAATTGAACATCCAAAAGCCAGGAAGGTACTGCCTCCTAAACTTGCTGAAACAAATGCTAACAACACCTGTAAAGACGTTTTACCTTCTCTACCCCTTAGCCAAAAGCCTACCATTGCACAAATGGTCAAGGTATGCAAACTTACAGCATCCTTACACCGTGATGCCACCTAGCTATGGCGACCAATCAGGGTGTGGTAGAGGTGCTAGTAGCCTCCCTGGTTATTCCCTGACATACACATGAAAAAGGACCTGGCTTTAAGTGTAGGGAGATGGGACATTTTCAACAGAATTTGAAAAATGCAGACAATTACCGGGGACCTTCTATGTGTCACAGCCACTGCCCTCACTGCCCCCCTCATCCACATGCTTTCCAACACCAGCAAAACCGGTGGCCTGCGGGAAACCACACACAGACACAGAAAGGCCCTTCGCGATGACACCAAATGCGAGGCCATTGCGCCCCACGCTACCAAACATCGTGGAGAACCAGCACAGCGACCTTCTCAGATCCAGCGGGACAGCTCGATCGCTGCAGAAAACTCGACAGAAGACAGCTCTGCCCTGGAACCTAAAGGCAGCTGGTAAGCGCCTTTTCAATTCCAATCCACGCTATTTATGTTCACCATATTCCCACAGGCAAATACAGGCCTGAAGGACGGCCCAAAGACATTTTGATTTAAACCATAACCGGGAAAGGGATGCAGACACTCGCTCTACTACCTGAGGTACTCACCTTGACCTCTTTGGAGGAGATAACTGTCCAGGCTCTATGCTTAGTCCCTTTTCATTGCAAAAGGAACAGTTATAGCCAGAGCTTTCCTCCTACTTGACACGATCACCACACCAGCTGATCCCATGTTGATGTGGGCACAGACAACAGGCAGAAATAGACCCATTCCAAAGTGTGCTTTGTCATGTAAAGGGAGAAAGAGATGTCTTTCAGGACTATTAGATACAAGAGCTGATGACACCATAATTTCCTGCTCTGTTTGGCTAAAAACCGGCCCCTGGTTCCAGCTGCTGGGGTAATTATTAGCTACCAGGGGAGCCACTACCAGCTTCTGGAGTCACAGTATCAGCTGCATGGAAGGTCCTGAGGGCACAGTTGCTACAGTAAGATCATTCGTCGCCCGGGCACCAATAACAATTTGAGGAAAAGACCTGTTGTCCCAAAGCGGGACAAGGCTAGAGATCCTATCAACACCTCAGGATTTCTAGACGGGGCCACAGAGCAGCGCGCCACACTTCAGTCAATCTGGAAGACCAACGACCCCATATGGGTGGATCAGTGGCCCCTCCCAGGCAGAAAGCTAAAGGCCCTGTAGTCCCACGTGCAGGAGCAGCTGCCTGTGGGCCACATTGTACCATCTACTAGCCCCTGCAATGTGCCTGTCATTACCATATGAAAGCCTGGCAAAGACAAGAGGTGGCTGCTGCAGGACCTCAGGAAAATCAACGAGGTCACTGAGGACATGGGTGCCCTCCAGTCCAGCCTGCCCTCAGCCTCCATGTTACCTCGAGATTGCCGATGGTGCACCATGCCGTAGTTGTGGGTAGCATCTTTTGGAGTCCTCCTATTTTTCGGATACCTTGTTCGACATTTAGGCTGTGATTGATGGAGCCTGAGCACAGGAAGAGCATTGCTTTGAAGATTGCACGGGTTGAGATGTAAAGGAAGGCTACTTCAGGGAGGTTTAGTCCAATTGTCATTTTATTTCACAGTTATTGGCAGAGGGTTGTAATAGATCTTAATGACTATTTTTTTGATGCCCCCACCATTCCAAATGACATCCCCTGGTTTGCCTTGTCCGCCCCTAAACCACCAAACACCTTTTCAGAGGTACCAGTGGACTGCATTGCCTCAAACAAAGAAGAGTAGCTCAACTATTTGGCAATGGCTTTGAGCCCAAAATCTCTCGCCCAGATGGAAAAGACATCCTAATGCTATCGTTTTTCATTACATGGACGATACAGTCATTTGTGCAGATGCTCAAATCATTTTGGACGTTGCACGACAAGATGTCATCACTGTGGTACAGCAGAAGGGTTTTGAGATTGCAGCAGATAAAATTCAAAAGACAGGAAGTACCTTGGCCTAAAGAGCGCAGAGAGAACCATCACACCCCAAACACTGCACATCAAGGACAACCCAAACACTCTGCAAGAACTCCAAATGCTCTGTGGAACAATCAGTTGGGTACGTTCACTCCTGGCAATCACCACAGAAGATCTCGTGCCACTGTTCCTGCTCCTTAAAGGCAGAGAAGGACTTGATTCCCGTGATCACTGACACCAGAGGCAGAAGCAGCTGTACGAAAGGTCTTCTGGGTGATTCAAACTAAACAGGCACACAGATACCACCCTAATTTTCCTTTCTCTAAGGCAATACTTGGTGTACCTCCAAAATTCCATACATTATTGTTTCAGTGGGACTATACTATCTCAGGTGCCCTGATAATAATTGAATGCGTTTTCAGAGCACACCAACCTACTAAAACAATAACAACCCAACAGAAAGTTATTGCAGAACTAGTGCAGGAAACCTAGAGAGCATCTGTGCTCCCTTGCAGGAATACACCTTGTGAATATTTACTTACTTCTCACTCAAGAGCACCTCAATTGCCTACTTCAAACATCTGAACCACTGCAATACACCTTAGATCATTTTTACACATATTAGGATCAGCCATCAATTCTACCACCAAAATATTCCTGTGCTGCTCAGGATGTTCAAAATTACCCCACACCCGGCAAGATCCATTGTAGCCACCTGCCCAAATTGTCAGGAACATGGCCTTGCTTCTGTCACAGCAGGAGTCAGTCCTAGAGGACTAGAGAGTCTCCACATCTGGCAATCAGACATCACACACTAAACTCCTTTGGACAGACTAAAATACATCCACGTCTCAATCGATGCCTTTACCAGTGTGATTTTTGGCTCTGTCCATGCTGGAGAAAAATCAGAAGATGCTATGAAACATTACTTTTTCGTTTTTTCCACCTTAGCACTTCCACAGGAAATTTACACTGATAATGCACTTGCTTATACCTTGCACTGATTCAAACAAGGGGCTTTCTGACCACTGGGGTATAAAACATGTCACAGGCATACCACACTCCGCCACAGGACAGTCCATAGCTGAGAGGGCCAACTGAGCCATCGAAAGGATCTTTGATCAACTGAGAGGGGTAGTCCAGATATTATCTTCCATTGAGACACTGGCCAAGGCCTTTTATGTACTCAACTTTTTGAACAACTCATTTAGCGAGACAACTCCCCCAGTCATCATGCAGTTTACTAATTCAACTGCAGCCCAATTGAAAGACCAGCCACTGTGTCAATCAAAGAACCTGAATCTAAGCAATTTATGGACACCTACCCATTAATTACTTGGGGAAGAGAAGATGCCCTTGTCTCTACAGCAACACTCCTAAGATCGATCCCAGCAAAATACATAAAAACTCTTTCTGGGAACGGTGAGGCAAACACCAGAGCCACCATCAGAAGAACAGAATGGAAGCCTAAGAGAGACAGCAGCAGCCTGGGAAAGAAGAAAAAGAAGGACAGAAGAAGATCTCCTAAGCAGCGTTGACTGCACACACCAAGACCAAGATAGCTCAGACACCACTAACCAGGATATATGAATTAACATTTGTAAAAGCTATATTTTAGCATTGATATAAGATTCTTCTAATAAGCTGTTTTCACACCCTTGGCTTATGGAACAGAAAGTTTAGTGGGACCTGAACTTATGTTTCATCTTCTACTCACTTTATCTGTTTACTTTTAGCCCAAACAAGCCTCCAGATACTAAATGAGCCCAAGTCAGACGATGCTGCTGTTGGTTGCTGCTGACATAGAGAACTGGATGCTCCTCACTGAGCCGCATGCCTTCAGCTGGCTGCTTCCACAGACAAGCCACAATTTCTTGTCCACGGCCATGGCTGTCAGACACTACAAGGCATGTGTTTTTTCAACCTGCTGTCACATAGGGAGTCAGTATATCAGGGCATCCAGCTGCTAAAAATCAAGGAAAGAAGATGCAGATGGAGGGCAACTACAACTGGTTCACTGGACTTTTCAAACACTGGGGGATAAAAGGCTGACTTTCTTGTTTAGTTAAGACTGTTTTGTGGACTTTGTTTATATTCATTGTTTGTATTCATTGTGTTGGTTATTTTATCCATTATGCTAAATGCCTGCAAAACTCTGTGGCTGAAGCCTTCTTTATAGACAACAAAATGGGAAGTTCTGGGGGCCGAGGGGCCGACTGTTGAAGCTGTAATACCTCAGAGCAAAGTGACCAAGGTAAAAGAGAGACATCGCTCTGAATGCAATGGTCTCGCCCATGGGCATTTGCAGGCTCATGGTGATGCAGCACGTTTTGTTGGTATCACCCAGTTAAACTGCAGTATTTTTCTTATATGTACTGACTCGAGAATGTTCTCCCCTCTCTTGTACCATTTAGACCTGGCTTACTGCAATGCTACCCCAATTTCTCTCCGTCATTTTCCCGCTGTGTGCACAGCCCCATTTTGTCTCCCTTCCTGGACCCTCTTCATTGCAATCCACTGAAGTGTTTGCAGATCCCCACAAAGATCCCTCTCTCACCTCGTTCACCAGCAGTTTAAGCAAGCATGCTCCCAGCTCTGGGAGTGCAGGTCACTCAAAGAGGCTGGCTGTGGACAGGCTGAAACACAGGAACTGAGTGCAACAGGGAGCCTGGCCTCTAATAAAAGGCATGAAACCCACAGCACACCCAACGCAAAACCTTGCATGTCTCTTCTTTATCCTCCTTCTCTCAGTCCTCATGCCACTTTCCCCACTTTGTCTGACTGGGTACTTGGCTTCTCTCTCTCCTCTCTGCAGGTTCAGCTACACGTGTGACCCTGCAGGAAGAGCCTGACCCAGGGAAGTGGGAGAGCACTCTTGGTCAGGAACTGTAGTGACAGGACGCAGAGGAATGCGATCAAACTGCAAGAGGGGGAAGAGATTTGATGATGGGAAGAAGTTCTTTACTCTCAGGGGGCTTATCCCTGACACAGGGACCTGTGCAGAGAGGCTGTGGATGCCCCATCCCCAGCAACATCCAAGGACAGGTGGGACAGGGGCCGCAGCAACCTGCTCTGCTGGGAGCTTGCTCACCTTGGAACCACATCACTTTAAGGGTCCCTTCCAAGCCAAACCATTCAAGGATTGGATCATTCTGCCATCCCCATCTCCCACTGCACAGCACCCCTGAATCTTCAGTGACATCACAGCTCCCAGAGGGTTCCAGGTGGAACGTCCAGGACCTGGAAACGAGCACAGCAGACACTGCAACGGCTGCCAAGGGTCAGTTGCTGCTCACCCTGCGCTCTGACCCTCAGTGCTGAGCTGCTGCTGCTGCCTGGGCTTTTCCTGATGCCTGCTCTGGAGCGCCAATCCCAGCAGGATGTGCTCTGCTGTGCCCGTGGAGGTACAGTGCCATGCCAGGCAGGGGGCACCCGGCTTGGGCTGGCTGCAGCCATGTGGGAATGGATGGTGCGGGACAGAAAGCCCACTGGGAGGTGGTGCTTCCCCTTGCAGACTGAGAGAGACACTGTGGAGGCGATGGATGTGGACCAGGGGCTGGAAGAGGATGACATGATGGAGGTGGACTCCTCCTCTACTTCCATGTCCTCCACTGTTGAGGACATGGAAGTAGAGGTGGAGGACAACACTGAAGAAATGGAAGTGGATGAGGAAGATGACACGGAAGAGATGCAAGTTGATGAGGAGGATGAGGAGGAACCCATGGTCCTTGGATGAAGATGGTGCCCCACAGGTAAGACAGGCAGATGCTTCCCACGCCCTGCCCACACACACACTGGGTCCCCTGACGCCAGCCCTGCCAGTCCCGGCCCAGCCCCTGGAGCCCAGCTGCCAGCCCTGCTGGGCCCAGTGCTGCCAACTGACTCCAGCTCTGCTCCTTCCTTTCTTCCAGCACTCATTCACATCATGGCACTGATGCCATGCCGTTGTAAATACGTTTTAAAGATTAGAAGTTTCCTGTAAATACGTTCACTATGATTGAAGTTTCCTGTAAATACGTTTTGAAGATTGTTGGCCCATCAGATCCCATGTAAATATGTTCTGTATATTACTGTTGATGTTGTTATAACGCTTGATATAACGAAACATGTTCTGTAAATCCTACATTTGCCGATCTTCGGCAAATAAATACTGTTTCTTTTAAAAACCTGACTTCTCTTGGCCATTCCTTGGGGCACAGGCAGCCTTTGCACACTTGTGGGTTCGACTTGTTCCGCATTCCCGGGGCTGGAGCTCCCTGGCACGGCCACCCCGGGGCTGGGGGTGCCTGTGCACAGGGGCTCCCACTGACACCACTCCTGGCACTGGGCACTGCTGCTCTTCCTGGCCTGGGGCACAGCACTGTCCCCAAGAGCTCAGCTCTCACCAGCTCTCACACAGGGGGCTCTCACAGCACTGGCCCCTGCAGCCATGCCACCAAAGCAGCCAGCAAACCTTCAGCCAACCTTCCTGCTGCAGACACAGGCACTCTTGGGCCCAGAGCCGCCAGCAGGCCACAGCCCTGCAAAATCCACCTGCACACTCTCAAGGCCACCAGAGCTTTGGCAACTGGGCCAGCTACATCTGGGCTGCTGCAGGGGCTGATCTTTAAGCCTTGGTGCCTCCAAAGGCCCTGGGCTCTGCTTTCCAGCCTGCTCTGCACAGCCCTGAACCCGTATTGTTCCAGAGACAAAAGCCAAGCCAGGGCATCCTCACCCTGCCCGCATTCCTGCTGCTGCCAGCGGCCACCGGGCCCTGGGCCCCACTCGGGTGACAGCTGCAGGGACAGGGCAGCCTGTGCTGGGCAGGGGGCACGGGGCTGTGGGCCCTGGGGCTGCTGCTGGGGACCATGGTCCCAGAGGGCCCCGAGCTCAGCCCCTGCCCGGCCAGCTGCCCCCATGGCCCCACACTCCCTGAGCATCCCCATCACACCTGCCAGGGGGAAATCCCACGGGCTTCAGGAAAGAAATTCTCCATAGTGACTAAACCAAGGGGTCCAAGGGGAAAGTCAGCACCAGCTGATGTTTACAGCACCTTGACACAGGTGGCTGCAGGGCAGGTGAGATCTCCAGGGCCTCTGGCAGTGCCTGCTCTGCACGTGAGCCTGTGCGGCTGCTCCCAGTGGGACACAGCTCAGGCCAGCCCTCAGCCCCTCACACTTGATACCAAGGAGCAGGCTCAGAAAGCAGTTTCAGATCACTTCCTGTAGATATTTCAAAGGTCTAAATGTCATTCAAAAACCCAAACTCTAGATTTATTTTGGTGTTGTGGCATGAGAAGCCATGAAGGTGCCTCTGAATGTGCACTCAGGGCACTTCCACTGCCATCCCAAAGGGAACACAAAGGACAGGCCTCAGCTTTCAGCACTGCTGAGCTCCTCACCCTGCAATGAAGTCTGAGGCAGAGGCAATGTTTTGCAGGCCGGGGGGCCTATCACTGGAATAGTAATACCTCATGACAATCATATAGATTTAAAGTAAGGTGAATAACCCCTCTGAATACAATGATCTTGCTCAATGTCTTTTGCGGGATGGTGCAGATTCAGCACATTTCTTGGTATCATGAACTTCCTTCTTTCCTTATATATACTCTCCTAGGATGTTCTCCCCTCCCTTAACCTCTATTAGTCCTGAATTACTGCATACAAGGTCCTTTTCCCCACCCTGAAAATCCTTGTGTGCCCACCCCCTCTTTGTCTCCCTCCCTGGACCCGCTCCAGCGCATTCCACAGTATTTGCTGTTTCACACATAGATCCCTCTCTTGCCTCATCCATCATGCATTCCAGCAAGCCTACTCCTAGCTCTGGGAGTGCACATCTCTCACAGTGTCTGGCTGTGGACATGCCACAAGGGGTGCCGAAACAGGGACCTTCTTTGAGAATACCTGAGAGCCACTCCAGTGAGGATTCGGCTCTTCCACCGTCACGGGACAGAAGACGCCTCGGGTCAGCCACCGCCCTGGAGTGGGACCTGAGTTTTATCAGGGTTTGCTGAAGGCAGCATCAGCACCCTCCAGCAGCAACAGGGCTAGCTCAGCTGCTGAAGCCCAGGGGACATTTTGAACCCTCTGCATCCAGAGCCACCAGAGCAGTGAGTTGGAGGACAGCCGCCTGCAGTGTAGGATCCTTGGGAGATATTTCAGTCCTGTGGGTGGGCCACCCTTTACATCATGGGCAGCTGTGGGTAACAAATTATCCAATCCTTAGAGGGATACATATCTTCCAGTTAGGGAGGCTCTCCTTTCAGAGTGGAAGACTTTTACTAAAGGAAGTTGGAAGCCTATTGTTCATTGGCTTTTTAATGAGTTCACAGACATGTCTGTTGATTCAGTTGGTCATGTAGCATTTTGGGACTCAGGGAAAGACTCTACCTTTTGTAAACTCAGGGAGTGATAAGAGTCGCAACATTTTACCCAAATTTTCATATGATTTATAGAGTTTTCTCAAGGGTTCAAAGTTCTAATATTCAACCCAGACTTTCTGTTCTGCCCCCCACATTCCTGACCCCACTGATACCATTAGGATGAGAGACAGAAACTGCTGTAAAGCACAGACAAGCCACCTGCTGTCTGCCATCTCCCCTCCTTCTCTACCCCCTGCCCACGTCTGTACTGATCACACTGGCCTGGATTCTAGCCTAACCCCTTCTCCAGTACCTCTCCTCCCTGGATCACCCTCAGGTTGCTCACAAAATGTAGTCCCTCCTATGGAGGGGGTGTTCAATGTCAAACACCCTCCCACCCCAGGCTGTTTTATCGTGCCCTGCCCCTATGTTGGGTCCCAGCTCTGCGTCAGGTACCACCCCTGCATTGGGATCCAGCGCTTCCTTGCCTACTCCCGCTGCCCTACCTCCTCCAACTCAGCCCCTTGCGGATCCCACACTGTCGGAGCAGGAGGTGTGAGGGGCGGTACCCGGAAGGCCACCATCTTGGCTACCAGAGGCCCACACCACCGGGCCTGGCCAGTCACCCCAAGGCCCCGCTCCTCAGCCAAAGAACAAGTTCCCTCTTCTGGAGAGGAGAGGGAAGGTTCATCGCACCTGGAGGATGAGCCTGAGGATTCTTGGCAGAGGATGGAGAAGCTCGCGGCTGAAGAGGGGGACTGGGAATTGGTAGCTAAAATACAAGCAGCACCGCTGCAGTACCAGAGGGGGGCTAACCCCTGATGGGAAGCTGTCACACAAGGGAGATGAAAGACCTTTATAAAGCTGCGAAACACCTTGGGAGGGGCTTGCCTTATATTAATCATTTGTTAAATGCCATCTTTATGCACATGTTATGGTACCTCACAATCTGCACCATTTTATGCGCATCCTACTTTCTCCCACTGAAATTATTCTGTGGGAAGGAATGGGGAGAAAACTAATACAACAGCTACTAAAAGACTATGCTAGAGAAGACAGGCAGGCACGCCTAACATTAGACCATCTAGGGAGGAAGATTTCACTAAGTCTCATTCAATTGACCTTCCCTGAGCTCTGATGAAGAGAATAAAGTGTGGAAAAGACAGTTCTCATGCAGACACCCAATGGAGAATCACCTACTCTAGATTTCACAGACATTCTCCAGGGACCTGGGCAATCCTTTCAAAAATTTATTGACCACCTTCCACAAGCAATAGAGAAACAAATTGAACATCCAAAAGCCAGGAAGGTACTGCCTCCTAAACTTGCTGAAACAAATGCTAACAACACCTGTAAAGACATTTTACCTTCTCTACCCCTTAGCCCAAAGCCTACCATTGCACAAATGGTCAAGGTATGCACACTTACAGCATCCTTACACCTTGATGCCACCTAGCTATGGCGACCAATCAGGGTGTGGTAGAGGTGCTAGTAGCCTCCCTGGTTATTCCCTGACATACACATGAAAAAGGACCTGGCTTTAAGTGTAGGGAGATGGGACATTTTCAACAGAATTTGAAAAAAGCAGAAAATTACCGGGGACCTTCTATGTGTCACAGCCACTGCCCTCACTGCCCCCCTCATTCACATGCTTTCCAACACCAGCAAAACCGGTGGCGTGCGGGAAACCACACACAGACACAGAAAGGCCCCGCGCGATGACACCAAATGCGAGGCCATTGCGCCCCACGCTACCAAACATCGTGGAGAACCAGCACAGTGACCTTCTCAGATCCAGCGGGACAGCTCGATCGCTGCAGAAAACTCAACAGAAGACAGCTCTGCCCTGGAACCTAAAGGCAGCTGGTAAGCGCCTTTTCAATTCCAATCCACGCTATTTATGTTCACCATATTCCCACAGGCAAATACAGGCCTGAAGGACGGCCCAAAGACATTTTGATTTAAACCATAACCGGGAAAGGGATGCAGACACTCGCTCTACTACCTGAGGTACTCACCTTGACCTCTTTGGAGAAGATAACTGTCCAGGCTCTATGCTTAGTCCCTTTTCATTGCAAAAGGAACAGTTATAGCCAGAGCTTTCCTCCTACTTGACACGATCACCACACCAGCTGATCCCATGTTGATGTGGGCCCAGACAACAGGCAGAAATAGACCCATTCCAAAGTGTGATTTGTCATGTAAAGGGAGAAAGAGATGTCTTTCAGGACTATTAGATACAAGAGCTGATGACACCATAATTTCCTGCTCTGTTTGGCTAAAAACCGGCCCCTGGTTCCAGCTGCTGGGGTAATTATTAGCTACCAGGGGAGCCACTACCAGCTTCTGGAGTCACAGCTGCATGGAAGGTCCTGAGGGCACAGTTGCTACAGTAAGATCATTCGTCGCCCGGGCACCAATAACAATTTGAGGAAAAGACCTGTTGTCCCAAAGTGGGACAAGGCTAGAGATCCTATCAACACCTCAGGATTTCTAGACGGGGCCACAGAGCAGCACGCCACACTTCAGTCAACCTGGAAGACCAACGACCCCATATGGGTGGATCAGTGGCCCCTCCCAGGCAGAAAGTTAAAGGCCCTGCAGTCCCACGTGCAGGAGCAGCTGCCTGTGGGCCACATTGTACCATCTACTAGCCCCTGCAATGTGCCTGTCATTACCATATGAAAGCCTGGCAAAGACAAGAGGTGGCTGCTGCAGGACCTCAGGAAAATCAACGAGGTCACTGAGGACATGGGTGCCCTCCAGTCCAGCCTGCCCTCAGCCTCCATGTTACCTCGAGATTGCCGATGGTGCACCATGCCGTAGTTGTGGGTAGCATCTTTTGGAGTTCTCCTATTTTTCGGATACCTTGTTCGACATTTAGGCTGTGATTGATGGAGCCTGAGCACAGGAAGAGCATTGCTTTGACGATTGCACGGGTTGAGATGTAAAGGAAGGCTACTTCAGGGCGGTTTAGTCCAATTGTCATTTTATTTCACAGTTATTGGCAGAGAGTTGTTATAGATCTTAATGACTATTTTTTGATGCCCCCACCATTCCAAATGACATCCCCTGGTTTGCCTTGTCCGCCCCTAAACCACCAAACACCTTTACAGAGGTACCAGTGGACTGCATTGCCTCAAACAAAGAAGAGTAGCTCAACTATTTGGCAATGGCTTTGAGCCCAAAATCTCTCGCCCAGATGGAAAAGACATCCTAATGCTATCGTTTTTCATTACATGGACGATACAGTCATTTGTGCAGATGCTCAAATCATTTTGGACGTTGCACGACAAGATGTCATCACTGTGGTACAGCAGAAGGGTTTTGAGATTGCAGCAGATAAAGTTCAAAAGACAGACCCCTGGAAGTTCCTCGGCCTAAAAAGCACAGAGAGAACCATCACACCCCTAACACTGTACATCAAGGACAACCCAAAAACTCTGCAAGAACTCCAAATGCTCTGTGGAACAATCAGTTGGGTTGGTTCACTCCTGGCAATCACCACAGAAGATCTCATGCCACTGTTCCTGCTCCTTAAAGGCAGAGAAGGACTTGATTCCCGTGATCACTGACACCAGAGGCAGAAGCAGCTGTACAAAAGGTCTTCTGGGTGATTCAAACTAAACAGGCACACAGATACCACCCTAATTTTCCTTTCTCTAAGGCAATCCTTGGTGTACGTCCAAAATTCCATACATTATTGTTTCAGTGGGACTATACTATCTCAGGTGCCCTGATAATAATTGAATGCGTTTTCAGAGCACACCAACCTACTAAAACAATAACAACCCAACAGAAAGTTATTGCAGAACTAGTGCAGGAAACCTAGAGAGCATCTGTGCTCCCTTGCAGGATAACACCTTGTGAATATTTACTTACTTCGCACTCAAGAACACCTCAATTGCCTACTTCAAACATCTGAACCACTGCAATACACCTTAGATCATTTTTACACATATTAGGATCAGCCATCAATTCTACCACCAAAATATTCCTGTGCTGCTCAGGATGTTCAAAATTACCCCACACCCGGCAAGATCCATTGTAGCCACCTGCCCAAATTGTCAGGAACATGGCCTTGCTTCTGTCACAGCAGGAGTCAGTCCTAGAGGACTAGAGAGTCTCCACATCTGGCAATCAGACATCACACACTAAACTCCTTTGGACAGACTAAAATACAACCATGTCTCAATCGATGCCTTTACCAGTGTGATTTTTGGCTCTGTCCATGCTGCAGGAAAGTCAGAAGATGCTATAAAATATTTCTTTTTCGTTTTTTCCACCATAGCACTTCCACAGGAAATTTACACTGATAATGCACTTGCTTATACCTTGCACTGATTCAAACAAGGGGCTTTCTGACCACTGGGGTATAAAACATGTCACAGGCATACCACACTCCGCCACAGGACAGTCCATAGCTGAGAGGGCCAACTGAGCCATCGAAAGGATCTTTGATCAACTGAGAGGGGTAGTCCAGATATTATCTTCCATTGAGACACTGGCCAAGGCCTTTTATGTACTCAACTTTTTGAACAACTCATTTAGGGAGACAACTCCCCCAGTCATCAGGCAGTTTACTAATTCAACTGCAGCCCAATTAAAAGACCAGCCACCTGTGTCAATCAAAGAACCTGAATCTAAGCAATTTATGGACACCTACCCATTAATTACTTGGGGAAGAGAAGATGCCCTTGTCTCTACAGCAACACTCCTAAGATCGATCCCAGCAAAATACATAAAAACTCTTTCTGGGAACGGTGAGGCAAACACCAGAGCCACCATCAGAAGAACAGAATGGAAGCCTAAGAGAGACAGCAGCAGCCTGGGAAAGAAGAAAAAGAAGGACAGAAGAAGATCTCCTAAGCAGCGTTGACCACACACACCAAGACCAAGATAGCTCAGACACCACTAACCAGGATATATGAATTAACATTTGTAAAAGCTATATTTTAGCATTGATATAAGATTCTTCTAATAAGCTGTTTTTACACCCTTGGCTTATGGAACAGAAAGTTTAGTGGCACCTGAACTTATGTTTCATCTTCTACTCACTTTATCTGTTTACTTTTAGCCCAAACAAGCCTCCAGATACTAAATGAGCCCAAGTCAGACGATGCTGCTGTTGGTTGCTGCTGACATAGAGAACTGGATGCTCCTCACTGAGCCGCATGCCTTCAGCTGGCTGCTTCCACAGACAAGCCACAATTTCTTGTCCACGGCCATGGCTGTCAGACACTACAAGGCATGTGTTTTTTCAACCTGCTGTCACATAGGGAGTCAGTATATCAGGGCATCCAGCTGCTAAAAATCAAGGAAAGAAGATGCAGATGGAGGGCAACTACAACTGGTTCACTGGACTTTTCAAACACTGGGGGATAAAAGGCTGACTTTCTTGTTTAGTTAAGACTGTTTTGTGGACTTTGTTTATCGTATTCATTGTGTTGGTTATTTTATCCATTATGCTAAATGCCTGCAAAACTCTATGGCTGAAGCCTTCTTTATAGACAACAAAATGGGAAGTTCTGGGGGCCGAGGGGCCGACCGTTGGAGCTGTAATACCTCAGGGCAAAGTGACCAAGGTAAAAGAGAGACATCGCTCTGAATGCAATGGTCTCGCCCATGGGCATTTGCAGGTTCCTGGTGATGCAGCACGTTTTGTTGGTATCACCCAGTTAAACTGCAGTATTTTTCTTATATGTACTGACTCGAGAATGTTCTCCCCTCTCTTGTACCATTTTGGACCTGGCTTACTGCAATGCTACCCCGATTTCTCTCCGTCATTTTCCCGCTGTGTGCACAGCCCCATTTTGTCTCCCTTCCTGGACCCTCTTCATTGCAATCCACTGAAGTGTTTGCAGATCCCCACAAAGATCCCTCCCTCACCTCGTTCACCAGCAGTTTAAGCAAGCATGCTCCCAGCTCTGGGAGTGCAGGTCACTCAAAGAGGCTGGCTGTGGACAGGCTGAAACACAGGAACTGAGTGCAACAGGGAGCCTGGCCTCTAATAAAAGGCATGAAACCCACAGCACACCCAACGCAAAACCTTGCATGTCTCTTCTTTATCCTCCTTCTCTCAGTCCTCATGCCACTTTCCCCACTTTGTCTGACTGGCTACTTGGCTTCTCTCTCTCCTCTCTGCAGGTTCAGCTACACGTGTGACCCTGCAGGAACAGCCTGACCCAGGGAAGTGGGAGAGCACTCTTGGTCAGGAACTGTAGTGACAGGATGCAGAGGAATGCGATCAAACTGTAAGAGGTAGAAGAGATTTGAGGATGGGAAGAAGTTCTTTACTCTCAGGGGGCTTATCCCTGACACAGGGACCTGTGCAGAGAGGCTGTGGATGCCCCATCCCCAGCAACATCCAAGGACAGGTGGGACAGGGGCCGCAGCAACCTGCTCTGCTGGGAGCTTGCTCACCTTGGAACCACATCACTTTAAGGGTCCCTTCCAAGCCAAACCATTCAAGGATTGGATCATTCTGCCATCCCCATCTCCCACTGCACAGCACCCCTGAATCTTCAGTGACATCACAGCTCCCAGAGGGTTCCAGGTGGAACGTCCAGGACCTGGAAACGAGCACAGCAGACACTGCAACGGCTGCCAAGGGTCAGTTGCTGCTCACCCTGCGCTCTGACCCTCAGTGCTGAGCTGCTGCTGCTGCCTGGGCTTTTCCTGATGCCTGCTCTGGAGCGCCAATCCCGCAGGATGTGCTCTGCTGTGCCCGTGGAGGTAGAGTGCCATGCCAGGCAGGGGGCACCCGGCTTGGGCTGGCTGCAGCCATGTGGGAATGGATGGTGCGGGACAGAAAGCCCACTGGGAGGTGGTGCTTCCCCTTGCAGACTGAGAGAGACACTGTGGAGGCGATGGATGTGGACCAGGGGCTGGAAGAGGATGACATGATGGAGGTGGACTCCTCCTCTACTTCCATGTCCTCCACTGTTGAGGACATGGAAGTAGAGGTGGAGGACAACACTGAAGAAATGGAAGTGGATGAGGAAGATGACACGGAAGAGATGCAAGTTGATGAGGAGGATGAGGAGGAGCCCATGGTCCTTGGATGAAGATGGTGCCCCACAGGTAAGACAGGCAGATGCTTCCCACGCCCTGCCCACACACACACTGGGTCCCCTGACGCCAGCCCTGCCAGTCCCGGCCCAGCCCCTGGGGCCCAGCTGCCAGCCCTGCTGGGCCCAGTGCTGCCAACTGACTCCAGCTCTGCTCCTTCCTTTCTTCCAGGACTCATGCACATCATGGCACTGATGCCATGCCGTTGTAAATACGTTTTAAAGATTAGAAGTTTCCTGTAAATACGTTTACTATGTTTGAAGTTTCCTGTAAATACGTTTTGAAGATTGTTGGCCCATCGGATCCCATGTAAATATGTTCTGTATATTACTGTTGATGTTGTTATAACGCTTGATATAACGAAACATGTTCTGTAAATCCTACATTTGCCGATCTTCGGCAAATAAATACTGTTTCTTTTAAAAACCTGACTTCTCTTGGCCATTCCTTGGGGCACAGGCAGCCTTTGCACACTTGTGGGTTCCACTTGTTCCGCATTCCCGGGGGTGGAGCTCCCTGGCACGGCCACCCCGGGGCTGGGGGTGCCTGTGCACAGGGGCTCCCACTGACACCACTCCTGGCCCTGGGCACTGCTGCTCTTCCTGGCCTGGGGCACAGCGCTGTCCCCAAGAGCTCAGCTCTCACCAGCTCTCACACAGGGGGCTCTCACAGCACTGGCCCCTGCAGCCATGCCACCAAAGCAGCCAGCAAACCTTCAGCCAACCTTCCTGCTGCAGACACAGGCACTCTTGGGCCCAGAGCCGCCAGCAGGCCACAGCCCTGCAAAATCCACCTGCACACTCTCAAGGCCACCAGAGCTTTGGCAACTGGGCCAGCTACATCTGGGCTGCTGCAGGGGCTGATCTTTAAGCCTTGGTGCCTCCAAAGGCCCTGGGCTCTGCTTTCCAGCCTGCTCTGCACAGCCCTGAGCCCGTATTGTTCCAGAGACTAAAGCCAAGCCAGGGCATCCTCACCCTGCCCGCATTCCTGCTGCTGCCAGCGGCCACCGGGCCCTGGGCCCGACTCGGGTGACAGCTGCAGGGACAGGGCAGCCTGTGCTGGGCAGGGGGCACGGGGCTGTGGGCCCTGGGGCTGCTGCTGGGGACCATGGTCCCAGAGGGCCCCGAGCTCAGCCCCTGCCCGGCCAGCTGCCCCCATGGCCCCACACTCCCTGAGCATCCCCATCACACCTGCCAGGGGGAAATCCCACGGGCTTCAGGAAAGAAATTCCCCATAGTGACTGAACCAAGGGGTCCAAGGGGAAAGTCAGCACCAGCTGATGTTTACAGCACCTTGACACAGGTGGCTGCAGGGCAGGTGAGATCTCCAGGGCCTCTGGCAGTGCCTGCTCTGCACGTGAGCCTGTGCGGCTGCTCCCAGTGGGACACAGCTCAGGCCAGCCCTCAGCCCCTCACAGTTGATACCAAGGAGCAGGCTCAGAAAGCAGTTTCAGATCACTTCCTGTAGATATTTCAAAGGTCTAAATGTCATTCAAAAACCCAAACTCTAGATTTATTTTTGGTGTTGTGGCATGAGAAGCCATGAAGGTGCCTCTGAATGTGCACTCAGGGCACTTCCACTGCCATCCCAAAGGGAACACAAAGGACAGGCCTCAGCTTTCAGCACTGCTGAGCTCCTCACCCTGCAATGAAGTCTGAGGCAGAGGCAATGTTTTGCAGGCCGGGGGGCCTATCACTGGAATAGTAATACCTCATGACAATCATATAGATTTAAAGTAAGGTGAATAACCCCTCTGAATACAATGATCTTGCTCAATGTCTTTTGCGGGATGGTGCAGATTCAGCACATTTCTTGGTATCATGAACTTCCTTCTTTCCTTATATATACTCTCCTAGGATGTTCTCCCCTCCCTTAACCTCTATTAGTCCTGAATTACTGCATACAAGGTCCTTTTCCCCACCCTGAAAATCCTTGTGTGCCCACCCCCTCTTTGTCTCCCTCCCTGGACCCGCTCCAGCGCATTCCACAGTATTTGCTGTTTCACACATAGATCCCTCTCTTGCCTCATCCATCATGCATTCCAGCAAGCCTACTCCTAGCTCTGGGAGTGCACATCTCTCACAGTGTCTGGCTGTGGACATGCCACAAGGGGTGCCGAAACAGGGACCTTCTTTGAGAATTCCTGAGAGCCACTCCAGTGAGGATTCGGCTCTTCCACCGTCACGGGACAGAAGACGCCTTGGGTCAGCCACCGCCCTGGAGTGGGACCTGAGTTTTATCAGGGTTTGCTGAAGGCAGCATCAGCACCCTCCAGCAGCAACAGGGCTAGCTCAGCTGCTGAAGCCCAGGGGACATTTTGAACCCTCTGCATCCAGAGCCACCAGAGCAGTGAGTTGGAGGACAGCCACCAGCAGTGCAGGATCCTTGGGAGATATTTCAGTCCTGTGGGTGGGCCACCCTTTACATCAGGGGCAGCTCTGGGTAACAAATTATCCAATCCTTAGAGGGATACATATCTTCCAGTTAGGGAGGCTCTCCTTTCAGAGTGGAAGACTTTTACTAAGGGAAGTTGGAAGCCTATTGTTCATTGGCTTTTTAATGAGTTCACAGACATGTCTGTTGATTCAGTTGGTCATGTAGCATTTTGGGACTCAGGGAAAGACTCTACCTTTTGTAAACTCAGGGAGTGATAAGAGTCGCAACATTTTACCCAAATTTTCATATGATTTATAGAGTTTTCTCAAGGGTTCAAAGTTCTAATATTCAACCCAGACTTTCTGTTCTGCCCCCCACATTCCTGACCCCACTGATACCATTAGGATGAGAGACAGAAACTGCTGTAAAGCACAGACAAGCCACCTGCTGTCTGCCATCTCCCCTCCTTCTCTACCCCCTGCCCACGTCTGTACTGATCACACTGGCCTGGATTCTAGCCTAACCCCTTCTCCAGTACCTCTCCTCCCTGGATCACCCTCAGGTAGCTCACAAAATGTAGTCCCTCCTATGGAGGGGGTGTTCAATGTCAAACACCCTCCCACCCCCGGCTGTTTTATCGTGCCCTGCCCCTATGTTGGGTCCCAGCTCTGCGTCAGGTACCACCCCTGCATTGGGATCCAGCGCTTCCTTGCCTACTCCCGCTGCCCTACCTCCTCCAACTCAGCCCCTTGCGGATCCCACACTGTCGGAGCCGGAGGTGTGAGGGGCGGTACCCGGAAGGCCACCATCTTGGCTACCAGAGGCCCACACCACCGGGCCTGGCCAGTCACCCCAAGGCCCCGCTCCTCAGCCAAAGAACAAGTTCCCTCTTCTGGAGAGGAGAGGGAAGGTTCATCGCACCTGGAGGATGAGCCTGAGGATTCTTGGCAGAGGATGGAGAAGCTCGCGGCTGAAGAGGGGGACTGGGAATTGGTAGCTAAAATACAAGCAGCACCGCTGCAGTACCAGAGGGGGGCTAACCCCTGATGGGAAGCTGTCTCACAAGGGAGATGAAAGACCTTTATAAAGCTGCGAAACACCATGGGAGGGGCTTGCCCTATATTAATCATTTGTTAAATGCCATCTTTATGCACATGTTATGGTACCTCACAATCTGCACCATTTTATGCGCATCCTACTTTCTCCCACTGAAATTATTCTGTGGGAAGGAATGGGGAAAAAACTAATACAACAGCTATTAAAAGACTATGCTAGAGAAGACAGGCAGGCACGCCTAACACTAGACCATCTAGGGAGGAAGATTTCACTAAGTCTCATTCAATTGACCTTCCCTGAGCTCTGATGAAGAGAATAAAGTGTGGAAAAGACAGTTCTCATGCAGACACCCAATGGAGAATCACCTACTCTAGATTTCACAGACATTCTCCAGGGACCTGGGCAATCCTTTCAAAAATTTATTGACCACCTTCCACAAGCAATAGAGAAACAAATTGAACATCCAAAAGCCAGGAAGGTACTGCCTCCTAAACTTGCTGAAACAAATGCTAACAACACCTGTAAAGACATTTTACCTTCTCTACCCCTTAGCCCAAAGCCTACCATTGCACAAATGGTCAAGGTATGCACACTTACAGCATCCTTACACCGTGATGCCACCTAGCTATGGCGACCAATCAGGGTGTGGTAGAGGTGCTAGTAGCCTCCCTGGTTATTCCCTGACATACACATGAAAAAGGACCTGGCTTTAAGTGTAGGGAGATGGGACATTTTCAACAGAATTTGAAAAAAGCAGAAAATTACCGGGGACCTTCTATGTGTCACAGCCACTGCCCTCACTGCCCCCCTCATTCACATGCTTTCCAACACCAGCAAAACCGGTGGCCTGCGGGAAACCACACACAGACACAGAAAGGCCCCGCGCGATGACACCAAATGCGAGGCCATTGCGCCCCACGCTACCAAACATCGTGGAGAACCAGCACAGTGACCTTCTCAGATCCAGCGGGACAGCTCGATCGCTGCAGAAAACTCGACAGAAGACAGCTCTGCCCTGGAACCTAAAGGCAGGTGGTAAGCGCCTTTTCAATTCCAATCCACGCTATTTATGTTCACCATATTCCCACAGGCAAATACAGGCCTGAAGGACGGCCCAAAGACATTTTGATTTAAACCATAACCGGGAAAGGGATGCAGACACTCGCTCTACTACCTGAGGTACTCACTTTGACCTCTTTGGAGGAGATAACTGTCCAGGCTCTATGCTTAGTCCCTTTTCATTGCAAAAGGAACAGTTATAGCCAGAGCTTTCCTCCTACTTGACACGATCACCACACCAGCTGATCCCATGTTGATGTGGGCCCAGACAACAGGCAGAAATAGACCCATTCCAAAGTGTGCTTTGTCATGTAAAGGGAGAAAGAGATGTCTTTCAGGACTATTAGATACAAGAGCTGATGACACCATAATTTCCTGCTCTGTTTGGCTAAAAAACGGCCCCTGGTTCCAGCTGCTGGGGTAATTATTAGCTACCAGGGGAGCCACTACCAGCTTCTGGAGTCACAGCTGCATGGAAGGTCCTGAGGGCACAGTTGCTACAGTAAGATCATTCGTCGCCCGGGCACCAATAACAATTTGAGGAAAAGACCTGTTGTCCCAAAGCGGGACAAGGCTAGAGATCCTATCAACACCTCAGGATTTCTAGACGGGGCCACAGAGCAGCACGCCACACTTCAGTCAACCTGGAAGACCAACGACCCCATATGGGTGGATCAGTGGCCCCTCCCAGGCAGAAAGTTATAGGCCCTGCAGTCCCACGTGCAGGAGCAGCTGCCTGTGGGCCACATTGTACCATCTACTAGCCCCTGCAATGTGCCTGTCATTACCATATGAAAGCCTGGCAAAGACAAGAGGTGGCTGCTGCAGGACCTCAGGAAAATCAACGAGGTCACTGAGGACATGGGTGCCCTCCAGTCCAGCCTGCCCTCAGCCTCCATGTTACCTCGAGATTGCCGATGGTGCACCATGCCGTAGTTGTGGGTAGCATCTTTTGGAGTCCTCCTATTTTTCGGATACCTTGTTCGACATTTAGGCTGTGATTGATGGAGCCTGAGCACAGGAAGAGCATTGCTTTGACGATTGCACGGGTTGAGATGTAAAGGAAGGCTAGTTCAGGGCGGTTTAGTCCAATTGTCATTTTATTTCACAGTTATTGGCAGAGGGTTGTTATAGATCTTAATGACTATTTTTTGATGCCCCCACCATTCCAAATGACATCCCCTGGTTTGCCTTGTCCGCCCCTAAACCACCAAACACCTTTACAGAGGTACCAGTGGACTGCATTGCCTCAAACAAAGAAGAGTAGCTCAACTATTTGGCAATGGCTTTGAGCCCAAAATCTCTCGCCCAGATGGAAAAGACATCCTAATGCTATCGTTTTTCATTACATGGACGATACAGTCATTTGTGCAGATGCTCAAATCATTTTGGACGCTGCAGTACAAGATGTCATCACTGTGGTACAGCAGAAGGGTTTTGAGATTGCAGCAGATAAAGTTCAAAAGACAGACCCCTGGAAGTTCCTCGGCCTAAAAAGCACAGAGAGAACCATCACACCCCTAACACTGTACATCAAGGACAACCCAAAATCTCTGCAAGAACTCCAAATGCTCTGTGGAACAATCAGTTGGGTTGGTTCACTCCTGGCAATCACCACAGAAGATCTCATGCCACTGTTCCTGCTCCTTAAAGGCAGAGAAGGACTTGATTCCCGTGATCACTGACACCAGAGGCAGAAGCAGCTGTACAAAAGGTCTTCTGGGTGATTCAAACTAAACAGGCACACAGATACCACCCTAATTTTCCTTTCTCTAAGGCAATCCTTGGTGTACGTCCAAAATTCCATACATTATTGTTTCAGTGGGACTATACTATCTCAGGTGCCCTGATAATAATTGAATGCGTTTTCAGAGCACACCAACCTACTAAAACAATAACAACCCAACAGAAAGTTATTGCAGAACTAGTGCAGGAAACCTAGAGAGCATCTGTGCTCCCTTGCAGGATAACACCTTGTGAATATTTACTTACTTCGCACTCAAGAGCACCTCAATTGCCTACTTCAAACATCTGAACCACTGCAATACACCTTAGATCATTTTTACACATATTAGGATCAGCCATCAATTCTACCACCAAAATATTCCTGTGCTGCTCAGGATGTTCAAAATTACCCCACACCCGGCAAGATCCATTGTAGCCACCTGCCCAAATTGTCAGGAACATGGCCTTGCTTCTGTCACAGCAGGAGTCAGTCCTAGAGGACTAGAGAGTCTCCACATCTGGCAATCAGACATCACACACTAAACTCCTTTGGACAGACTAAAATACAACCATGTCTCAATCGATGCCTTTACCAGTGTGATTTTTGGCTCTGTCCATGCTGCAGGAAAGTCAGAAGATGCTATAAAATATTTCTTTTTCGTTTTTTCCACCATAGCACTTCCACAGGAAATTTACACTGATAATGCACTTGCTTATACCTTGCACTGATTCAAACAAGGGGCTTTCTGACCACTGGGGTATAAAACATGTCACAGGCATACCACACTCCGCCACAGGACAGTCCATAGCTGAGAGGGCCAACTGAGCCATCGAAAGGATCTTTGATCAACTGAGAGGGGTAGTCCAGATATTATCTTCCATTGAGACACTGGCCAAGGCCTTTTATGTACTCAACTTTTTGAACAACTCATTTAGGGAGACAACTCCCCCAGTCATCATGCAGTTTACTAATTCAACTGCAGCCCAATTAAAAGACCAGCCACCTGTGTCAATCAAAGAACCTGAATCTAAGCTATTTATGGACACCTACCCATTAATTTCTTGGGGAAGAGAAGATGCCCTTGTCTCTACAGCAACACTCCTAAGATCGATCCCAGCAAAATACATAAAAACTCTTTCTGGGAACGGTGAGGCAAACACCAGAGCCACCATCAGAAGAACAGAATGGAAGCCTAAGAGAGACAGCAGCAGCCTGGGAAAGAAGAAAAAGAAGGACAGAAGAAGATCTCCTAAGCAGCGTTGACCACACACACCAAGACCAAGATAGCTCAGACACCACTAACCAGGATATATGAATTAACATTTGTAAAAGCTATATTTTAGCATTGATATAAGATTCTTCTAATAAGCTGTTTTTACACCCTTGGCTTATGGAACAGAAAGTTTAGTGGGACCTGAACTTATGTTTCATCTTCTACTCACTTTATCTGTTTACTTTTAGCCCAAACAAGCCTCCAGATACTAAATGAGCCCAAGTCAGACGATGCTGCTGTTGGTTGCTGCTGACATAGAGAACTGGATGCTCCTCACTGAGCCGCATGCCTTCAGCTGGCTGCTTCCACAGACAAGCCACAATTTCTTGTCCACGGCCATGGCTGTCAGACACGACAAGGCATGTGTTTGTTCAACCTGCTGTCACATAGGGAGTCAGTATATCAGGGCATCCAGCTGCTAAAAATCAAGGAAAGAAGATGCAGATGGAGGGCAACTACAACTGGTTCACTGGACTTTTCAAACACTGGGGGATAAAAGGCTGACTTTCTTGTTTAGTTAAGACTGTTTTGTGGACTTTGTTTATCGTATTCATTGTGTTGGTTATTTTATCCATTATGCTAAATGCCTGCAAAACTCTATGGCTGAAGCCTTCTTTATAGACAACAAAATGGGAAGTTCTGGGGGCCGAGGGGCCGACCGTTGGAGCTGTAATACCTCAGGGCAAAGTGACCAAGGTAAAAGAGAGACATCGCTCTGAATGCAATGGTCTCGCCCATGGGCATTTGCAGGCTCCTGGTGATGCAGCACGTTTTGTTGGTATCACCCAGTTAAACTGCAGTATTTTTCTTATATGTACTGACTCGAGAATGTTCTCCCCTCTCTTGTACCATTTTGGACCTGGCTTACTGCAATGCTACCCCGATTTCTCTCCGTCATTTTCCCGCTGTGTGCACAGCCCCATTTTGTCTCCCTTCCTGGACCCTCTTCATTGCAATCCACTGAAGTGTTTGCAGATCCCCACAAAGATCCCTCTCTCACCTCGTTCACCAGCAGTTTAAGCAAGCATGCTCCCAGCTCTGGGAGTGCAGGTCACTCAAAGAGGCTGGCTGTGGACAGGCTGAAACACAGGAACTGAGTGCAACAGGGAGCCTGGCCTCTAATAAAAGGCATGAAACCCACAGCACACCCAACGCAAAACCTTGCATGTCTCTTCTTTATCCTCCTTCTCTCAGTCCTCATGCCACTTTCCCCACTTTGTCTGACTGGGTACTTGGCTTCTCTCTCTCCTCTCTGCAGGTTCAGCTACACGTGTGACCCTGCAGGAAGAGCCTGACCCAGGGAAGTGGGAGAGCACTCTTGGTCAGGAACTGTAGTGACAGGACGCAGAGGAATGCGATCAAACTGCAAGAGGGGGAAGAGATTTGATGATGGGAAGAAGTTCTTTACTCTCAGGGGGCTTATCCCTGACACAGGGACCTGTGCAGAGAGGCTGTGGATGCCCCATCCCCAGCAACATCCAAGGACAGGTGGGACAGGGGCCGCAGCAACCTGCTCTGCTGGGAGCTTGCTCACCTTGGAACCACATCACTTTAAGGGTCCCTTCCAAGCCAAACCATTCAAGGATTGGATCATTCTGCCATCCCCATCTCCCACTGCACAGCACCCCTGAATCTTCAGTGACATCACAGCTCCCAGAGGGTTCCAGGTGGAACGTCCAGGACCTGGAAACGAGCACAGCAGACACTGCAACGGCTGCCAAGGGTCAGTTGCTGCTCACCCTGCGCTCTGACCCTCAGTGCTGAGCTGCTGCTGCTGCCTGGGCTTTTCCTGATGCCTGCTCTGGAGCGCCAATCCCGCAGGATGTGCTCTGCTGTGCCCGTGGAGGTAGAGTGCCATGCCAGGCAGGGGGCACCCGGCTTGGGCTGGCTGCAGCCATGTGGGAATGGATGGTGCGGGACAGAAAGCCCACTGGGAGGTGGTGCTTCCCCTTGCAGACTGAGAGAGACACTGTGGAGGCGATGGATGTGGACCAGGGGCTGGAAGAGGATGACATGATGGAGGTGGACTCCTCCTCTACTTCCATGTCCTCCACTGTTGAGGACATGGAAGTAGAGGTGGAGGACAACACTGAAGAAATGGAAGTGGATGAGGAAGATGACACGGAAGAGATGCAAGTTGATGAGGAGGATGAGGAGGAGCCCATGGTCCTTGGATGAAGATGGTGCCCCACAGGTAAGACAGGCAGATGCTTCCCACGCCCTGCCCACACACACACTGGGTCCCCTGACGCCAGCCCTGCCAGCCCCGGCCCAGCCCCTGGGGCCCAGCTGCCAGCCCTGCTGGGCCCAGTGCTGCCAACTGACTCCAGCTCTGCTCCTTCCTTTCTTCCAGGACTCATGCACATCATGGCACTGATGCCATGCCGTTGTAAATACGTTTTAAAGATTAGAAGTTTCCTGTAAATACGTTCACTATGTTTGAAGTTTCCTGTAAATACGTTTTGAAGATTGTTGGCCCATCGGATCCCATGTAAATATGTTCTGTATATTACTGTTGATGTTGTTATAACGCTTGATATAACGAAACATGTTCTGTAAATCCTACATTTGCCGATCTTCGGCAAATAAATACTGTTTCTTTTAAAAACCTGACTTCTCTTGGCCATTCCTTGGGGCACAGGCAGCCTTTGCACACTTGTGGGTTCCACTTGTTCCGCATTCCTGGGGCTGGAGCTCCCTGGCACGGCCACCCCGGGGCTGGGGGTCCCTGTGCACAGGGGCTCCCACTGACACCACTCCTGGCCCTGGGCACTGCTGCTCTTCCTGGCCTGGGGCACAGCGCTGTCCCCAAGAGCTCAGCTCTCACCAGCTCTCACACAGGGGGCTCTCACAGCACTGGCCCCTGCAGCCATGCCACCAAAGCAGCCAGCAAACCTTCAGCCAACCTTCCTGCTGCAGACACAGGCACTCTTGGGCCCAGAGCCGCCAGCAGGCCACAGCCCTGCAAAATCCACCTGCACACTCTCAAGGCCACCAGAGCTTTGGCAACTGGGCCAGCTACATCTGGGCTGCTGCAGGGGCGGATCTTTAAGCCTTGGTGCCTCCAAAGGCCCTGGGCTCTGCTTTCCAGCCTGCTCTGCACAGCCCTGAGCCCGTATTGTTCCAGAGACAAAAGCCAAGCCAGGGCATCCTCACCCTGCCCGCATTCCTGCTGCTGCCAGCGGCCACCGGGCCCTGGGCCCGACTCGGGTGACAGCTGCAGGGACAGGGCAGCCTGTGCTGGGCAGGGGGCACGGGGCTGTGGGCCCTGGGGCTGCTGCTGGGGACCATGGTCCCAGAGGGCCCCGAGCTCAGCCCCTGCCCGGCCAGCTGCCCCCATGGCCCCACACTCCCTGAGCATCCCCATCACACCTGCCAGGGGGAAATCCCACGGGCTTCAGGAAAGAAATTCCCCATAGTGACTAAACCAAGGGGTCCAAGGGGAAAGTCAGCACCAGCTGATGTTTACAGCACCTTGACACAGGTGGCTGCAGGGCAGGTGAGATCTCCAGGGCCTCTGGCAGTGCCTGCTCTGCACGTGAGCCTGTGCGGCTGCTCCCAGTGGGACACAGCTCAGGCCAGCCCTCAGCCCCTCACAGTTGATACCAAGGAGCAGGCTCAGAAAGCAGTTTCAGATCACTTCCTGTAGATATTTCAAAGGTCTAAATGTCATTCAAAAACCCAAACTCTAGATTTATTTTTGGTGTTGTGGCATGAGAAGCCATGAAGGTGCCTCTGAATGTGCACTCAGGGCACTTCCACTGCCATCCCAAAGGGAACACAAAGGACAGGCCTCAGCTTTCAGCACTGCTGAGCTCCTCACCCTGCAATGAAGTCTGAGGCAGAGGCAATGTTTTGCAGGCCGGGGGGCCTCTCACTGGAATAGTAATACCTCATGACAATCATATAGATTTAAAGTAAGGTGAATAACCCCTCTGAATACAATGATCTTGCTCAATGTCTTTTGCGGGATGGTGCAGATTCAGCACATTTCTTGGTATCATGAACTTCCTTCTTTCCTTATATATACTCTCCTAGGATGTTCTCCCCTCCCTTAACCTCTATTAGTCCTGAATTACTGCATACAAGGTCCTTTTCCCCACCCTGAAAATCCTTGTGTGCCCACCCCCTCTTTGTCTCCCTCCCTGGACCCGCTCCAGCGCATTCCACAGTATTTGCTGTTTCACACATAGATCCCTCTCTTGCCTCATCCATCATGCATTCCAGCAAGCCTACTCCTAGCTCTGGGAGTGCACATCTCTCACAGTGTCTGGCTGTGGACATGCCACAAGGGGTGCCGAAACAGGGACCTTCTTTGAGAATTCCTGAGAGCCACTCCAGTGAGGATTCGGCTCTTCCACCGTCACGGGACAGAAGACGCCTTGGGTCAGCCACCGCCCTGGAGTGGGACCTGAGTTTTATCAGGGTTTGCTGAAGGCAGCATCAGCACCCTCCAGCAGCAACAGGGCTAGCTCAGCTGCTGAAGCCCAGGGGACAGTTTGAACCCTCTGCATCCAGAGCCACCAGAGCAGTGAGTTGGAGGACAGCCGCCTGCAGTGCAGGATCCTTGGGAGATATTTCAGTCCTGTGGGTGGGCCACCCTTTACATCAGGGGCAGCTCTGGGTAACAAATTATCCAATCCTTAGAGGGATACATATCTTCCAGTTAGGGAGGCTCTCCTTTCAGAGTGGAAGACTTTTACTAAGGGAAGTTGGAAGCCTATTGTTCATTGGCTTTTTAATGAGTTCACAGACATGTCTGTTGATTCAGTTGGTCATGTAGCATTTTGGGACTCAGGGAAAGACTCTACCTTTTGTAAACTCAGGGAGTGATAAGAGTCGCAACATTTTACCCAAATTTTCATATGATTTATAGAGTTTTCTCAAGGGTTCAAAGTTCTAATATTCAACCCAGACTTTCTGTTCTGCCCCCCACATTCCTGACCCCACCGATACCATTAGGATGAGAGACAGAAACTGCTGTAAAGCACAGACAAGCCACCTGCTGTCTGCCCTCTCCCCTCCTTCTCTACCCCCTGCCCACGTCTGTACTGATCACACTGGCCTGGATTCTAGCCTAACCCCTTCTCCAGTACCTCTCCTCCCTGGATCACCCTCAGGTAGCTCACAAAATGTAGTCCCTCCTATGGAGGGGGTGTTCAATGTCAAACACCCTCCCACCCCCGGCTGTTTTATCGTGCCCTGCCCCTATGTTGGGTCCCAGCTCTGCGTCAGGTACCACCCCTGCATTGGGATCCAGCGCTTCCTTGCCTACTCCCGCTGCCCTACCTCCTCCAACTCAGCCCCTTGCGGATCCCACACTGTCGGAGCAGGAGGTGTGAGGGGCGGTACCCGGAAGGCCGTCATCTTGGCTACCAGAGGCCCACACCACCGGGCCTGGCCAGTCACCCCAAGGCCCCGCTCCTCTGCCAGAGAACAAGTTCCCTCTTCTGGAGAGGAGAGGGAAGGTTCATCGCACCTGGAGGATGAGCCTGAGGATTCTTGGCAGAGGATGGAGAAGCTCGCGGCTGAAGAGGGGGACTGGGAATTGGTAGCTAAAATACAAGCAGCACCGCTGCAGTACCAGAGGGGGGCTAACCCCTGATGGGAAGCTGTCACACAAGGGAGATGAAAGACCTTTATAAAGCTGCGAAACACCATGGGAGGGGCTTGCCCTATATTAATCATTTGTTAAATGCCATCTTTATGCACATGTTATGGTACCTCACAATCTGCACCATTTTATGCGCATCCTACTTTCTCCCACTGAAATTATTCTGTGGGAAGGAATGGGGAGAAAACTAATACAACAGCTACTAAAAGACTATGCTAGAGAAGACAGGCAGGCACGCCTAACATTAGACCATCTAGGGAGGAAGATTTCACTAAGTCTCATTCAATTGACCTTCCCTGAGCTCTGATGAAGAGAATAAAGTGTGGAAAAGACAGTTCTCATGCAGACACCCAATGGAGAATCACCTACTCTAGATTTCACAGACATTCTCCAGGGACCTGGGCAATCCTTTCAAAAATTTATTGACCACCTTCCACAAGCAATAGAGAAACAAATTGAACATCCAAAAGCCAGGAAGGTACTGCCTCCTAAACTTGCTGAAACAAATGCTAACAACACCTGTAAAGACATTTTACCTTCTCTACCCCTTAGCCCAAAGCCGACCATTGCACAAATGGTCAAGGTATGCACACTTACAGCATCCTTACACCGTGATGCCACCTAGCTATGGCGACCAATCAGGGTGTGGTAGAGGTGCTAGTAGCCTCCCTGGTTATTCCCTGACATACACATGAGAAAGGACCTGGCTTTAAGTGTAGGGAGATGGGACATTTTCAACAGAATTTGAAAAAAGCAGAAAATTACCGGGGACCTTCTATGTGTCACAGCCACTGCCCTCACTGCCCCCCTCATTCACATGCTTTCCAACACCAGCAAAACCGGTGGCCTGCGGGAAACCACACACAGACACAGAAAGGCCCCGCGCGATGACACCAAATGCGAGGCCATTGCGCCCCACGCTACCAAACATCGTGGAGAACCAGCACAGTGACCTTCTCAGATCCAGCGGGACAGCTCGATCGCTGCAGAAAACTCGACAGAAGACAGCTCTGCCCTGGAACCTAAAGGCAGGTGGTAAGCGCCTTTTCAATTCCAATCCACGCTATTTATGTTCACCATATTCCCACAGGCAAATACAGGCCTGAAGGACGGCCCAAAGACATTTTGATTTAAACCATAACCGGGAAAGGGATGCAGACACTCGCTCTACTACCTGAGGTACTCACTTTGACCTCTTTGGAGGAGATAACTGTCCAGGCTCTATGCTTAGTCCCTTTTCATTGCAAAAGGAACAGTTATAGCCAGAGCTTTCCTCCTACTTGACACGATCACCACACCAGCTGATCCCATGTTGATGTGGGCCCAGACAACAGGCAGAAATAGACCCATTCCAAAGTGTGCTTTGTCATGTAAAGGGAGAAAGAGATGTCTTTCAGGACTATTAGATACAAGAGCTGATGACACCATAATTTCCTGCTCTGTTTGGCTAAAAAACGGCCCCTGGTTCCAGCTGCTGGGGTAATTATTAGCTACCAGGGGAGCCACTACCAGCTTCTGGAGTCACAGCTGCATGGAAGGTCCTGAGGGCACAGTTGCTACAGTAAGATCATTCGTCGCCCGGGCACCAATAACAATTTGAGGAAAAGACCTGTTGTCCCAAAGCGGGACAAGGCTAGAGATCCTATCAACACCTCAGGATTTCTAGACGGGGCCACAGAGCAGCACGCCACACTTCAGTCAACCTGGAAGACCAACGACCCCATATGGGTGGATCAGTGGCCCCTCCCAGGCAGAAAGTTAAAGGCCCTGCAGTCCCACGTGCAGGAGCAGCTGCCTGTGGGCCACATTGTACCATCTACTAGCCCCTGCAATGTGCCTGTCATTACCATATGAAAGCCTGGCAAAGACAAGAGGTGGCTGCTGCAGGACCTCAGGAAAATCAACGAGGTCACTGAGGACATGGGTGCCCTCCAGTCCAGCCTGCCCTCAGCCTCCATGTTACCTCGAGATTGCCGATGGTGCACCATGCCGTAGTTGTGGGTAGCATCTTTTGGAGTCCTCCTATTTTTCGGATACCTTGTTCGACATTTAGGCTGTGATTGATGGAGCCTGAGCACAGGAAGAGCATTGCTTTGACGATTGCACGGGTTGAGATGTAAAGGAAGGCTACTTCAGGGCGGTTTAGTCCAATTGTCATTTTATTTCACAGTTATTGGCAGAGGGTTGTTATAGATCTTAATGACTATTTTTTTGATGCCCCCATGCTTCCAAATGACATCCCCTGGTTTGCCTTGTCCGCCCCTAAACCACCAAACACCTTTACAGAGGTACCAGTGGACTGCATTGCCTCAAACAAAGAAGAGTAGCTCAACTATTTGGCAATGGCTTTGAGCCCAAAATCTCTCGCCCAGATGGAAAAGACATCCTAATGCTATCGTTTTTCATTACATGGACGATACAGTCATTTGTGCAGATGCTCATCATTTTGGACGTTGCAGTACAAGATGTCATCACTGTGGTACAGCAGAAGGGTTTTGAGATTGCAGCAGATAAAGTTCAAAAGACAGACCCCTGGAAGTTCCTCGGCCTAAAAAGCACAGAGAGAACCATCACACCCCTAACACTGTACATCAAGGACAACCCAAAAACTCTGCAAGAACTCCAAATGCTCTGTGGAACAATCAGTTGGGTTGGTTCACTCCTGGCAATCACCACAGAAGATCTCATGCCACTGTTCCTGCTCCTTAAAGGCAGAGAAGGACTTGATTCCCCTGATCACTGACACCAGAGGCAGAAGCAGCTGTACAAAAGGTCTTCTGGGTGATTCAAACTAAACAGGCACACAGATACCACCCTAATTTTCCTTTCTCTAAGGCAATCCTTGGTGTACCTCCAAAATTCCATACATTATTGTTTCAGTGGGACTATACTATCTCAGGTGCCCTGATAATAATTGAATGCGTTTTCAGAGCACACCAACCTACTAAAACAATAACAACCCAACAGAAAGTTATTGCAGAACTAGTGCAGGAAACCTAGAGAGCATCTGTGCTCCCTTGCAGGATAACACCTTGTGAATATTTACTTACTTCGCACTCAAGAGCACCTCAATTGCCTACTTCAAACATCTGAACCACTGCAATACACCTTAGATCATTTTTACACATATTAGGATCAGCCATCAATTCTACCACCAAAATATTCCTGTGCTGCTCAGGATGTTCAAAATTACCCCACACCCGGCAAGATCCATTGTAGCCACCTGCCCAAATTGTCAGGAACATGGCCTTGCTTCTGTCACAGCAGGAGTCAGTCCTAGAGGACTAGAGAGTCTCCACATCTGGCAATCAGACATCACACACTAAACTCCTTTGGACAGACTAAAATACAACCATGTCTCAATCGATGCCTTTACCAGTGTGATTTTTGGCTCTGTCCATGCTGCAGGAAAGTCAGAAGATGCTATAAAATATTTCTTTTTCGTTTTTTCCACCATAGCACTTCCACAGGAAATTTACACTGATAATGCACTTGCTTATACCTTGCACTGATTCAAACAAGGGGCTTTCTGACCACTGGGGTATAAAACATGTCACAGGCATACCACACTCCGCCACAGGACAGTCCATAGCTGAGAGGGCCAACTGAGCCATCGAAAGGATCTTTGATCAACTGAGAGGGGTAGTCCAGATATTATCTTCCATTGAGACACTGGCCAAGGCCTTTTATGTACTCAACTTTTTGAACAACTCATTTAGGGAGACAACTCCCCCAGTCATCATGCAGTTTACTAATTCAACTGCAGCCCAATTAAAAGACCCCAGCCACCTGTGTCAATCAAAGAACCTGAATCTAAGCTATTTATGGACACCTACCCATTAATTTCTTGGGGAAGAGAAGATGCCCTTGTCTCTACAGCAACACTCCTAAGATCGATCCCAGCAAAATACATAAAAACTCTTTCTGGGAACGGTGAGGCAAACACCAGAGCCACCATCAGAAGAACAGAATGGAAGCCTAAGAGAGACAGCAGCAGCCTGGGAAAGAAGAAAAAGAAGGACAGAAGAAGATCTCCTAAGCAGCGTTGACCACACACACCAAGACCAAGATAGCTCAGACACCACTAACCAGGATATATGAATTAACATTTGTAAAAGCTATATTTTAGCATTGATATAAGATTCTTCTAATAAGCTGTTTTTACACCCTTGGCTTATGGAACAGAAAGTTTAGTGGGACCTGAACTTATGTTTCATCTTCTACTCACTTTATCTGTTTACTTTTAGCCCAAACAAGCCTCCAGATACTAAATGAGCCCAAGTCAGACGATGCTGCTGTTGGTTGCTGCTGACATAGAGAACTGGATGCTCCTCACTGAGCCGCATGCCTTCAGCTGGCTGCTTCCACAGACAAGCCACAATTTCTTGTCCACGGCCATGGCTGTCAGACACGACAAGGCATGTGTTTGTTCAACCTGCTGTCACATAGGGAGTCAGTATATCAGGGCATCCAGCTGCTAAAAATCAAGGAAAGAAGATGCAGATGGAGGGCAACTACAACTGGTTCACTGGACTTTTCAAACACTGGGGGATAAAAGGCTGACTTTCTTGTTTAGTTAAGACTGTTTTGTGGACTTTGTTTATCGTATTCATTGTGTTGGTTATTTTATCCATTATGCTAAATGCCTGCAAAACTCTATGGCTGAAGCCTTCTTTATAGACAACAAAATGGGAAGTTCTGGGGGCCGAGGGGCCGACCGTTGGAGCTGTAATACCTCAGGGCAAAGTGACCAAGGTAAAAGAGAGACATCGCTCTGAATGCAATGGTCTCGCCCATGGGCATTTGCAGGTTCCTGGTGATGCAGCACGTTTTGTTGGTATCACCCAGTTAAACTGCAGTATTTTTCTTATATGTACTGACTCGAGAATGTTCTCCCCTCTCTTGTACCATTTTGGACCTGGCTTACTGCAATGCTACCCCGATTTCTCTCCGTCATTTTCCCGCTGTGTGCACAGCCCCATTTTGTCTCCCTTCCTGGACCCTCTTCATTGCAATCCACTGAAGTGTTTGCAGATCCCCACAAAGATCCCTCTCTCACCTCGTTCACCAGCAGTTTAAGCAAGCATGCTCCCAGCTCTGGGAGTGCAGGTCACTCAAAGAGGCTGGCTGTGGACAGGCTGAAACACAGGAACTGAGTGCAACAGGGAGCCTGGCCTCTAATAAAAGGCATGAAACCCACAGCACACCCAACGCAAAACCTTGCATGTCTCTTCTTTATCCTCCTTCTCTCAGTCCTCATGCCACTTTCCCCACTTTGTCTGACTGGGTACTTGGCTTCTCTCTCTCCTCTCTGCAGGTTCAGCTACACGTGTGACCCTGCAGGAACAGCCTGACCCAGGGAAGTGGGAGAGCACTCTTGGTCAGGAACTGTAGTGACAGGACGCAGAGGAATGCGATCAAACTGCAAGAGGGGGAAGAGATTTGAGGATGGGAAGAAGTTCTTTACTCTCAGGGGGCTTATCCCTGACACAGGGACCTGTGCAGAGAGGCTGTGGATGCCCCATCCCCAGCAACATCCAAGGACAGGTGGGACAGGGGCCGCAGCAACCTGCTCTGCTGGGAGCTTGCTCACCTTGGAACCACATCACTTTAAGGGTCCCTTCCAAGCCAAACCATTCAAGGATTGGATCATTCTGCCATCCCCATCTCCCACTGCACAGCACCCCTGAATCTTCAGTGACATCACAGCTCCCAGAGGGTTCCAGGTGGAACGTCCAGGACCTGGAAACGAGCACAGCAGACACTGCAACGGCTGCCAAGGGTCAGTTGCTGCTCACCCTGCGCTCTGACCCTCAGTGCTGAGCTGCTGCTGCTGCCTGGGCTTTTCCTGATGCCTGCTCTGGAGCGCCAATCCCGCAGGATGTGCTCTGCTGTGCCCGTGGAGGTACAGTGCCATGCCAGGCAGGGGGCACCCGGCTTGGGCTGGCTGCAGCCATGTGGGAATGGATGGTGCGGGACAGAAAGCCCACTGGGAGGTGGTGCTTCCCCTTGCAGACTGAGAGAGACACTGTGGAGGCGATGGATGTGGACCAGGGGCTGGAAGAGGATGACATGATGGAGGTGGACTCCTCCTCTACTTCCATGTCCTCCACTGTTGAGGACATGGAAGTAGAGGTGGAGGACAACACTGAAGAAATGGAAGTGGATGAGGAAGATGACACGGAAGAGATGCAAGTTGATGAGGAGGATGAGGAGGAGCCCATGGTCCTTGGATGAAGATGGTGCCCCACAGGTAAGACAGGCAGATGCTTCCCACGCCCTGCCCACACACACACTGGGTCCCCTGACGCCAGCCCTGCCAGCCCCGGCCCAGCCCCTGGGGCCCAGCTGCCAGCCCTGCTGGGCCCAGTGCTGCCAACTGACTCCAGCTCTGCTCCTTCCTTTCTTCCAGGACTCATGCACATCATGGCACTGATGCCATGCCGTTGTAAATACGTTTTAAAGATTAGAAGTTTCCTGTAAATACGTTCACTATGTTTGAAGTTTCCTGTAAATACGTTTTGAAGATTGTTGGCCCATCGGATCCCATGTAAATATGTTCTGTATATTACTGTTGATGTTGTTATAACGCTTGATATAACGAAACATGTTCTGTAAATCCTACATTTGCCGATCTTCGGCAAATAAATACTGTTTCTTTTAAAAACCTGACTTCTCTTGGCCATTCCTTGGGGCACAGGCAGCCTTTGCACACTTGTGGGTTCCACTTGTTCCGCATTCCTGGGGCTGGAGCTCCCTGGCACGGCCACCCCGGGGCTGGGGGTCCCTGTGCACAGGGGCTCCCACTGACACCACTCCTGGCCCTGGGCACTGCTGCTCTTCCTGGCCTGGGGCACAGCGCTGTCCCCAAGAGCTCAGCTCTCACCAGCTCTCACACAGGGGGCTCTCACAGCACTGGCCCCTGCAGCCATGCCACCAAAGCAGCCAGCAAACCTTCAGCCAACCTTCCTGCTGCAGACACAGGCACTCTTGGGCCCAGAGCCGCCAGCAGGCCACAGCCCTGCAAAATCCACCTGCACACTCTCAAGGCCACCAGAGCTTTGGCAACTGGGCCAGCTACATCTGGGCTGCTGCAGGGGCGGATCTTTAAGCCTTGGTGCCTCCAAAGGCCCTGGGCTCTGCTTTCCAGCCTGCTCTGCACAGCCCTGAGCCCGTATTGTTCCAGAGACTAAAGCCAAGCCAGGGCATCCTCACCCTGCCCGCATTCCTGCTGCTGCCAGCGGCCACCGGGCCCTGGGCCCGACTCGGGTGACAGCTGCAGGGACAGGGCAGCCTGTGCTGGGCAGGGGGCACGGGGCTGTGGGCCCTGGGGCTGCTGCTGGGGACCATGGTCCCAGAGGGCCCCGAGCTCAGCCCCTGCCCGGCCAGCTGCCCCCATGGCCCCACACTCCCTGAGCATCCCCATCACACCTGCCAGGGGGAAATCCCACGGGCTTCAGGAAAGAAATTCCCCATAGTGACTAAACCAAGGGGTCCAAGGGGAAAGTCAGCACCAGCTGATGTTTACAGCACCTTGACACAGGTGGCTGCAGGGCAGGTGAGATCTCCAGGGCCTCTGGCAGTGCCTGCTCTGCACGTGAGCCTGTGCGGCTGCTCCCAATGGGACACAGCTCAGGCCAGCCCTCAGCCCCTCACAGTTGATACCAAGGAGCAGGCTCAGAAAGCAGTTTCAGATCACTTCCTGTAGATATTTCAAAGGTCTAAATGTCATTCAAAAACCCAAACTCTAGATTTATTTTTGGTGTTGTGGCATGAGAAGCCATGAAGGTGCCTCTGAATGTGCACTCAGGGCACTTCCACTGCCATCCCAAAGGGAACACAAAGGACAGGCCTCAGCTTTCAGCACTGCTGAGCTCCTCACCCTGCAATGAAGTCTGAGGCAGAGGCAATGTTTTGCAGGCCGGGGGGCCTATCACTGGAATAGTAATACCTCATGACAATCATATAGATTTAAAGTAAGGTGAATAACCCCTCTGAATACAATGATCTTGCTCAATGTCTTTTGCGGGATGGTGCAGATTCAGCACATTTCTTGGTATCATGAACTTCCTTCTTTCCTTATATATACTCTCCTAGGATGTTCTCCCCTCCCTTAACCTCTATTAGTCCTGAATTACTGCATACAAGGTCCTTTTCCCCACCCTGAAAATCCTTGTGTGCCCACCCCCTCTTTGTCTCCCTCCCTGGACCCGCTCCAGCGCATTCCACAGTATTTGCTGTTTCACACATAGATCCCTCTCTTGCCTCATCCATCATGCATTCCAGCAAGCCTACTCCTAGCTCTGGGAGTGCACATCTCTCACAGTGTCTGGCTGTGGACATGCCACAAGGGGTGCCGAAACAGGGACCTTCTTTGAGAATTCCTGAGAGCCACTCCAGTGAGGATTCGGCTCTTCCACCGTCACGGGACAGAAGACGCCTTGGGTCAGCCACCGCCCTGGAGTGGGACCTGAGTTTTATCAGGGTTTGCTGAAGGCAGCATCAGCACCCTCCAGCAGCAACAGGGCTAGCTCAGCTGCTGAAGCCCAGGGGACAGTTTGAACCCTCTGCATCCAGAGCCACCAGAGCAGTGAGTTGGAGGACAGCCGCCTGCAGTGCAGGATCCTTGGGAGATATTTCAGTCCTGTGGGTGGGCCACCCTTTACATCAGGGGCAGCTCTGGGTAACAAATTATCCAATCCTTAGAGGGATACATATCTTCCAGTTAGGGAGGCTCTCCTTTCAGAGTGGAAGACTTTTACTAAGGGAAGTTGGAAGCCTATTGTTCATTGGCTTTTTAATGAGTTCACAGACATGTCTGTTGATTCAGTTGGTCATGTAGCATTTTGGGACTCAGGGAAAGACTCTACCTTTTGTAAACTCAGGGAGTGATAAGAGTCGCAACATTTTACCCAAATTTTCATATGATTTATAGAGTTTTCTCAAGGGTTCAAAGTTCTAATATTCAACCCAGACTTTCTGTTCTGCCCCCCACATTCCTGACCCCACCGATACCATTAGGATGAGAGACAGAAACTGCTGTAAAGCACAGACAAGCCACCTGCTGTCTGCCCTCTCCCCTCCTTCTCTACCCCCTGCCCACGTCTGTACTGATCACACTGGCCTGGATTCTAGCCTAACCCCTTCTCCAGTACCTCTCCTCCCTGGATCACCCTCAGGTAGCTCACAAAATGTAGTCCCTCCTATGGAGGGGGTGTTCAATGTCAAACACCCTCCCACCCCCGGCTGTTTTATCGTGCCCTGCCCCTATGTTGGGTCCCAGCTCTGCGTCAGGTACCACCCCTGCATTGGGATCCAGCGCTTCCTTGCCTACTCCCGCTGCCCTACCTCCTCCAACTCAGCCCCTTGCGGATCCCACACTGTCGGAGCAGGAGGTGTGAGGGGCGGTACCCGGAAGGCCGTCATCTTGGCTACCAGAGGCCCACACCACCGGGCCTGGCCAGTCACCCCAAGGCCCCGCTCCTCTGCCAGAGAACAAGTTCCCTCTTCTGGAGAGGAGAGGGAAGGTTCATCGCACCTGGAGGATGAGCCTGAGGATTCTTGGCAGAGGATGGAGAAGCTCGCGGCTGAAGAGGGGGACTGGGAATTGGTAGCTAAAATACAAGCAGCACCGCTGCAGTACCAGAGGGGGGCTAACCCCTGATGGGAAGCTGTCACACAAGGGAGATGAAAGACCTTTATAAAGCTGCGAAACACCATGGGAGGGGCTTGCCCTATATTAATCATTTGTTAAATGCCATCTTTATGCACATGTTATGGTACCTCACAATCTGCACCATTTTATGCGCATCCTACTTTCTCCCACTGAAATTATTCTGTGGGAAGGAATGGGGAAAAAACTAATACAACAGCTACTAAAAGACTATGCTAGAGAAGACAGGCAGGCACGCCTAACATTAGACCATCTAGGGAGGAAGATTTCACTAAGTCTCATTCAATTGACCTTCCCTGAGCTCTGATGAAGAGAATAAAGTGTGGAAAAGACAGTTCTCATGCAGACACCCAATGGAGAATCACCTACTCTAGATTTCACAGACATTCTCCAGGGACCTGGGCAATCCTTTCAAAAATTTATTGACCACCTTCCACAAGCAATAGAGAAACAAATTGAACATCCAAAAGCCAGGAAGGTACTGCCTCCTAAACTTGCTGAAACAAATGCTAACAACACCTGTAAAGACATTTTACCTTCTCTACCCCTTAGCCCAAAGCCTACCATTGCACAAATGGTCAAGGTATGCACACTTACAGCATCCTTACACCGTGATGCCACCTAGCTATGGCGACCAATCAGGGTGTGGTAGAGGTGCTAGTAGCCTCCCTGGTTATTCCCTGACATACACATGAAAAAGGACCTGGCTTTAAGTGTAGGGAGATGGGACATTTTCAACAGAATTTGAAAAAAGCAGAAAATTACCGGGGACCTTCTATGTGTCACAGCCACTGCCCTCACTGCCCCCCTCATTCACATGCTTTCCAACACCAGCAAAACCGGTGGCCTGCGGGAAACCACACACAGACACAGAAAGGCCCCGCGCGATGACACCAAATGCGAGGCCATTGCGCCCCACGCTACCAAACATCGTGGAGAACCAGCACAGTGACCTTCTCAGATCCAGCGGGACAGCTCGATCGCTGCAGAAAACTCGACAGAAGACAGCTCTGCCCTGGAACCTAAAGGCAGCTGGTAAGCGCCTTTTCAATTCCAATCCACGCTATTTATGTTCACCATATTCCCACAGGCAAATACAGGCCTGAAGGACGGCCCAAAGACATTTTGATTTAAACCATAACCGGGAAAGGGATGCAGACACTCGCTCTACTACCTGAGGTACTCACTTTGACCTCTTTGGAGGAGATAACTGTCCAGGCTCTATGCTTAGTCCCTTTTCATTGCAAAAGGAACAGTTATAGCCAGAGCTTTCCTCCTACTTGACACGATCACCACACCAGCTGATCCCATGTTGATGTGGGCCCAGACAACAGGCAGAAATAGACCCATTCCAAAGTGTGCTTTGTCATGTAAAGGGAGAAAGAGATGTCTTTCAGGACTATTAGATACAAGAGCTGATGACACCATAATTTCCTGCTCTGTTTGGATAAAAAACGGCCCCTGGTTCCAGCTGCTGGGGTAATTATTAGCTACCAGGGGAGCCACTACCAGCTTCTGGAGTCACAGCTGCATGGAAGGTCCTGAGGGCACAGTTGCTACAGTAAGATCATTCGTCGCCCGGGCACCAATAACAATTTGAGGAAAAGACCTGTTGTCCCAAAGCGGGACAAGGCTAGAGATCCTATCAACACCTCAGGATTTCTAGACGGGGCCACAGAGCAGCACGCCACACTTCAGTCAACCTGGAAGACCAACGACCCCATATGGGTGGATCAGTGGCCCCTCCCAGGCAGAAAGTTAAAGGCCCTGCAGTCCCACGTGCAGGAGCAGCTGCCTGTGGGCCACATTGTACCATCTACTAGCCCCTGCAATGTGCCTGTCATTACCATATGAAAGCCTGGCAAAGACAAGAGGTGGCTGCTGCAGGACCTCAGGAAAATCAACGAGGTCACTGAGGACATGGGTGCCCTCCAGTCCAGCCTGCCCTCAGCCTCCATGTTACCTCGAGATTGCCGATGGTGCACCATGCCGTAGTTGTGGGTAGCATCTTTTGGAGTCCTCCTATTTTTCGGATACCTTGTTCGACATTTAGGCTGTGATTGATGGAGCCTGAGCACAGGAAGAGCATTGCTTTGACGATTGCACGGGTTGAGATGTAAAGGAAGGCTACTTCAGGGCGGTTTAGTCCAATTGTCATTTTATTTCACAGTTATTGGCAGAGGGTTGTTATAGATCTTAATGACTATTTTTTTGATGCCCCCATGCTTCCAAATGACATCCCCTGGTTTGCCTTGTCCGCCCCTAAACCACCAAACACCTTTACAGAGGTACCAGTGGACTGCATTGCCTCAAACAAAGAAGAGTAGCTCAACTATTTGGCAATGGCTTTGAGCCCAAAATCTCTCGCCCAGATGGAAAAGACATCCTAATGCTATCGTTTTTCATTACATGGACGATACAGTCATTTGTGCAGATGCTCAAATCATTTTGGACGTTGCAGTACAAGATGTCATCACTGTGGTACAGCAGAAGGGTTTTGAGATTGCAGCAGATAAAGTTCAAAAGACAGACCCCTGGAAGTTCCTCGGCCTAAAAAGCACAGAGAGAACCATCACACCCCTAACACTGTACATCAAGGACAACCCAAAAACTCTGCAAGAACTCCAAATGCTCTGTGGAACAATCAGTTGGGTTGGTTCACTCCTGGCAATCACCACAGAAGATCTCATGCCACTGTTCCTGCTCCTTAAAGGCAGAGAAGGACTTGATTCCCCTGATCACTGACACCAGAGGCAGAAGCAGCTGTACAAAAGGTCTTCTGGGTGATTCAAACTAAACAGGCACACAGATACCACCCTAATTTTCCTTTCTCTAAGGCAATCCTTGGTGTACCTCCAAAATTCCATACATTATTGTTTCAGTGGGACTATACTATCTCAGGTGCCCTGATAATAATTGAATGCGTTTTCAGAGCACACCAACCTACTAAAACAATAACAACCCAACAGAAAGTTATTGCAGAACTAGTGCAGGAAACCTAGAGAGCATCTGTGCTCCCTTGCAGGATAACACCTTGTGAATATTTACTTACTTCGCACTCAAGAGCACCTCAATTGCCTACTTCAAACATCTGAACCACTGCAATACACCTTAGATCATTTTTACACATATTAGGATCAGCCATCAATTCTACCACCAAAATATTCCTGTGCTGCTCAGGATGTTCAAAATTACCCCACACCCGGCAAGATCCATTGTAGCCACCTGCCCAAATTGTCAGGAACATGGCCTTGCTTCTGTCACAGCAGGAGTCAGTCCTAGAGGACTAGAGAGTCTCCACATCTGGCAATCAGACATCACACACTAAACTCCTTTGGACAGACTAAAATACAACCATGTCTCAATCGATGCCTTTACCAGTGTGATTTTTGGCTCTGTCCATGCTGCAGGAAAGTCAGAAGATGCTATAAAATATTTCTTTTTCGTTTTTTCCACCATAGCACTTCCACAGGAAATTTACACTGATAATGCACTTGCTTATACCTTGCACTGATTCAAACAAGGGGCTTTCTGACCACTGGGGTATAAAACATGTCACAGGCATACCACACTCCGCCACAGGACAGTCCATAGCTGAGAGGGCCAACTGAGCCATCGAAAGGATCTTTGATCAACTGAGAGGGGTAGTCCAGATATTATCTTCCATTGAGACACTGGCCAAGGCCTTTTATGTACTCAACTTTTTGAACAACTCATTTAGGGAGACAACTCCCCCAGTCATCATGCAGTTTACTAATTCAACTGCAGCCCAATTAAAAGACCAGCCACCTGTGTCAATCAAAGAACCTGAATCTAAGCAATTTATGGACACCTACCCATTAATTTCTTGGGGAAGAGAAGATGCCCTTGTCTCTACAGCAACACTCCTAAGATCGATCCCAGCAAAATACATAAAAACTCTTTCTGGGAACGGTGAGGCAAACACCAGAGCCACCATCAGAAGAACAGAATGGAAGCCTAAGAGAGACAGCAGCAGCCTGGGAAAGAAGAAAAAGAAGGACAGAAGAAGATCTCCTAAGCAGCGTTGACCACACACACCAAGACCAAGATAGCTCAGACACCACTAACCAGGATATATGAATTAACATTTGTAAAAGCTATATTTTAGCATTGATATAAGATTCTTCTAATAAGCTGTTTTTACACCCTTGGCTTATGGAACAGAAAGTTTAGTGGGACCTGAACTTATGTTTCATCTTCTACTCACTTTATCTGTTTACTTTTAGCCCAAACAAGCCTCCAGATACTAAATGAGCCCAAGTCAGACAATGCTGCTGTTGGTTGCTGCTGACATAGAGAACTGGATGCTCCTCACTGAGCCGCATGCCTTCAGCTGGCTGCTTCCACAGACAAGCCACAATTTCTTGTCCACGGCCATGGCTGTCAGACACGACAAGGCATGTGTTTGTTCAACCTGCTGTCACATAGGGAGTCAGTATATCAGGGCATCCAGCTGCTAAAAATCAAGGAAAGAAGATGCAGATGGAGGGCAACTACAACTGGTTCACTGGACTTTTCAAACACTGGGGGATAAAAGGCTGACTTTCTTGTTTAGTTAAGACTGTTTTGTGGACTTTGTTTATCGTATTCATTGTGTTGGTTATTTTATCCATTATGCTAAATGCCTGCAAAACTCTATGGCTGAAGCCTTCTTTATAGACAACAAAATGGGAAGTTCTGGGGGCCGAGGGGCCGACCGTTGGAGCTGTAATACCTCAGGGCAAAGTGACCAAGGTAAAAGAGAGACATCGCTCTGAATGCAATGGTCTCGCCCATGGGCATTTGCAGGCTCCTGGTGATGCAGCACGTTTTGTTGGTATCACCCAGTTAAACTGCAGTATTTTTCTTATATGTACTGACTCGAGAATGTTCTCCCCTCTCTTGTACCATTTTGGACCTGGCTTACTGCAATGCTACCCCGATTTCTCTCCGTCATTTTCCCGCTGTGTGCACAGCCCCATTTTGTCTCCCTTCCTGGACCCTCTTCATTGCAATCCACTGAAGTGTTTGCAGATCCCCACAAAGATCCCTCTCTCACCTCGTTCACCAGCAGTTTAAGCAAGCATGCTCCCAGCTCTGGGAGTGCAGGTCACTCAAAGAGGCTGGCTGTGGACAGGCTGAAACACAGGAACTGAGTGCAACAGGGAGCCTGGCCTCTAATAAAAGGCATGAAACCCACAGCACACCCAACGCAAAACCTTGCATGTCTCTTCTTTATCCTCCTTCTCTCAGTCCTCATGCCACTTTCCCCACTTTGTCTGACTGGGTACTTGGCTTCTCTCTCTCCTCTCTGCAGGTTCAGCTACACGTGTGACCCTGCAGGAACAGCCTGACCCAGGGAAGTGGGAGAGCACTCTTGGTCAGGAACTGTAGTGACAGGACGCAGAGGAATGCGATCAAACTGCAAGAGGGGGAAGAGATTTGAGGATGGGAAGAAGTTCTTTACTCTCAGGGGGCTTATCCCTGACACAGGGACCTGTGCAGAGAGGCTGTGGATGCCCCATCCCCAGCAACATCCAAGGACAGGTGGGACAGGGGCCGCAGCAACCTGCTCTGCTGGGAGCTTGCTCACCTTGGAACCACATCACTTTAAGGGTCCCTTCCAAGCCAAACCATTCAAGGATTGGATCATTCTGCCATCCCCATCTCCCACTGCACAGCACCCCTGAATCTTCAGTGACATCACAGCTCCCAGAGGGTTCCAGGTGGAACGTCCAGGACCTGGAAACGAGCACAGCAGACACTGCAACGGCTGCCAAGGGTCAGTTGCTGCTCACCCTGCGCTCTGACCCTCAGTGCTGAGCTGCTGCTGCTGCCTGGGCTTTTCCTGATGCCTGCTCTGGAGCGCCAATCCCGCAGGATGTGCTCTGCTGTGCCCGTGGAGGTAGAGTGCCATGCCAGGCAGGGGGCACCCGGCTTGGGCTGGCTGCAGCCATGTGGGAATGGATGGTGCGGGACAGAAAGCCCACTGGGAGGTGGTGCTTCCCCTTGCAGACTGAGAGAGACACTGTGGAGGCGATGGATGTGGACCAGGGGCTGGAAGAGGATGACATGATGGAGGTGGACTCCTCCTCTACTTCCATGTCCTCCACTGTTGAGGACATGGAAGTAGAGGTGGAGGACAACACTGAAGAAATGGAAGTGGATGAGGAAGATGACACGGAAGAGATGCAAGTTGATGAGGAGGATGAGGAGGAGCCCATGGTCCTTGGATGAAGATGGTGCCCCACAGGTAAGACAGGCAGATGCTTCCCACGCCCTGCCCACACACACACTGGGTCCCCTGACGCCAGCCCTGCCAGCCCCGGCCCAGCCCCTGGGGCCCAGCTGCCAGCCCTGCTGGGCCCAGTGCTGCCAACTGACTCCAGCTCTGCTCCTTCCTTTCTTCCAGGACTCATGCACATCATGGCACTGATGCCATGCCGTTGTAAATACGTTTTAAAGATTAGAAGTTTCCTGTAAATACGTTCACTATGTTTGAAGTTTCCTGTAAATACGTTTTGAAGATTGTTGGCCCATCGGATCCCATGTAAATATGTTCTGTATATTACTGTTGATGTTGTTATAACGCTTGATATAACGAAACATGTTCTGTAAATCCTACATTTGCCGATCTTCGGCAAATAAATACTGTTTCTTTTAAAAACCTGACTTCTCTTGGCCATTCCTTGGGGCACAGGCAGCCTTTGCACACTTGTGGGTTCCACTTGTTCCGCATTCCTGGGGCTGGAGCTCCCTGGCACGGCCACCCCGGGGCTGGGGGTCCCTGGGCACAGGGGCTCCCACTGACACCACTCCTGGCCCTGGGCACTGCTGCTCTTCCTGGCCTGGGGCACAGCGCTGTCCCCAAGAGCTCAGCTCTCACCAGCTCTCACACAGGGGGCTCTCACAGCACTGGCCCCTGCAGCCATGCCACCAAAGCAGCCAGCAAACCTTCAGCCAACCTTCCTGCTGCAGACACAGGCACTCTTGGGCCCAGAGCCGCCAGCAGGCCACAGCCCTGCAAAATCCACCTGCACACTCTCAAGGCCACCAGAGCTTTGGCAACTGGGCCAGCTACATCTGGGCTGCTGCAGGGGCGGATCTTTAAGCCTTGGTGCCTCCAAAGGCCCTGGGCTCTGCTTTCCAGCCTGCTCTGCACAGCCCTGAGCCCGTATTGTTCCAGAGACTAAAGCCAAGCCAGGGCATCCTCACCCTGCCCGCATTCCTGCTGCTGCCAGCGGCCACCGGGCCCTGGGCCCGACTCGGGTGACAGCTGCAGGGACAGGGCAGCCTGTGCTGGGCAGGGGGCACGGGGCTGTGGGCCCTGGGGCTGCTGCTGGGGACCATGGTCCCAGAGGGCCCCGAGCTCAGCCCCTGCCCGGCCAGCTGCCCCCATGGCCCCACACTCCCTGAGCATCCCCATCACACCTGCCAGGGGGAAATCCCACGGGCTTCAGGAAAGAAATTCCCCATAGTGACTAAACCAAGGGGTCCAAGGGGAAAGTCAGCACCAGCTGATGTTTACAGCACCTTGACACAGGTGGCTGCAGGGCAGGTGAGATCTCCAGGGCCTCTGGCAGTGCCTGCTCTGCACGTGAGCCTGTGCGGCTGCTCCCAATGGGACACAGCTCAGGCCAGCCCTCAGCCCCTCACAGTTGATACCAAGGAGCAGGCTCAGAAAGCAGTTTCAGATCACTTCCTGTAGATATTTCAAAGGTCTAAATGTCATTCAAAAACCCAAACTCTAGATTTATTTTTGGTGTTGTGGCATGAGAAGCCATGAAGGTGCCTCTGAATGTGCACTCAGGGCACTTCCACTGCCATCCCAAAGGGAACACAAAGGACAGGCCTCAGCTTTCAGCACTGCTGAGCTCCTCACCCTGCAATGAAGTCTGAGGCAGAGGCAATGTTTTGCAGGCCGGGGGGCCTATCACTGGAATAGTAATACCTCATGACAATCATATAGATTTAAAGTAAGGTGAATAACCCCTCTGAATACAATGATCTTGCTCAATGTCTTTTGCGGGATGGTGCAGATTCAGCACATTTCTTGGTATCATGAACTTCCTTCTTTCCTTATATATACTCTCCTAGGATGTTCTCCCCTCCCTTAACCTCTATTAGTCCTGAATTACTGCATACAAGGTCCTTTTCCCCACCCTGAAAATCCTTGTGTGCCCACCCCCTCTTTGTCTCCCTCCCTGGACCCGCTCCAGCGCATTCCACAGTATTTGCTGTTTCACACATAGATCCCTCTCTTGCCTCATCCATCATGCATTCCAGCAAGCCTACTCCTAGCTCTGGGAGTGCACATCTCTCACAGTGTCTGGCTGTGGACATGCCACAAGGGGTGCCGAAACAGGGACCTTCTTTGAGAATTCCTGAGAGCCACTCCAGTGAGGATTCGGCTCTTCCACCGTCACGGGACAGAAGACGCCTTGGGTCAGCCACCGCCCTGGAGTGGGACCTGAGTTTTATCAGGGTTTGCTGAAGGCAGCATCAGCACCCTCCAGCAGCAACAGGGCTAGCTCAGCTGCTGAAGCCCAGGGGACAGTTTGAACCCTCTGCATCCAGAGCCACCAGAGCAGTGAGTTGGAGGACAGCCGCCTGCAGTGCAGGATCCTTGGGAGATATTTCAGTCCTGTGGGTGGGCCACCCTTTACATCAGGGGCAGCTCTGGGTAACAAATTATCCAATCCTTAGAGGGATACATATCTTCCAGTTAGGGAGGCTCTCCTTTCAGAGTGGAAGACTTTTACTAAGGGAAGTTGGAAGCCTATTGTTCATTGGCTTTTTAATGAGTTCACAGACATGTCTGTTGATTCAGTTGGTCATGTAGCATTTTGGGACTCAGGGAAAGACTCTACCTTTTGTAAACTCAGGGAGTGATAAGAGTCGCAACATTTTACCCAAATTTTCATATGATTTATAGAGTTTTCTCAAGGGTTCAAAGTTCTAATATTCAACCCAGACTTTCTGTTCTGCCCCCCACATTCCTGACCCCACTGATACCATTAGGATGAGAGACAGAAACTGCTGTAAAGCACAGACAAGCCACCTGCTGTCTGCCATCTCCCCTCCTTCTCTACCCCCTGCCCACGTCTGTACTGATCACACTGGCCTGGATTCTAGCCTAACCCCTTCTCCAGTACCTCTCCTCCCTGGATCACCCTCAGGTAGCTCACAAAATGTAGTCCCTCCTATGGAGGGGGTGTTCAATGTCAAACACCCTCCCACCCCCGGCTGTTTTATCGTGCCCTGCCCCTATGTTGGGTCCCAGCTCTGCGTCAGGTACCACCCCTGCATTGGGATCCAGCGCTTCCTTGCCTACTCCCGCTGCCCTACCCCCTCCAACTCAGCCCCTTGCGGATCCCACACTGTCGGAGCAGGAGGTGTGAGGGGCGGTACCCGGAAGGCCGCCATCTTGGCTACCAGAGGCCCACACCACCGGGCCTGGCCAGTCACCCCAAGGCCCCGCTCCTCTGCCAGAGACCAAGTTCCCTCTTCTGGAGAGGAGAGGGAAGGTTCATCGCACCTGGAGGATGAGCCTGAGGATTCTTGGCAGAGGATGGAGAAGCTCGCGGCTGAAGAGGGGGACTGGGAATTGGTAGCTAAAATACAAGCAGCACCGCTGCAGTACCAGAGGGGGGCTAACCCCTGATGGGAAGCTGTCACACAAGGGAGATGAAAGACCTTTATAAAGCTGCGAAACACCATGGGAGGGGCTTGCCCTATATTAATCATTTGTTAAATGCCATCTTTATGCACATGTTATGGTACCTCACAATCTGCACCATTTTATGCGCATCCTACTTTCTCCCACTGAAATTATTCTGTGGGAAGGAATGGGGAAAAAACTAATACAACAGCTACTAAAAGACTATGCTAGAGAAGACAGGCAGGCACGCCTAACATTAGACCATCTAGGGAGGAAGATTTCACTAAGTCTCATTCAATTGACCTTCCCTGAGCTCTGATGAAGAGAATAAAGTGTGGAAAAGACAGTTCTCATGCAGACACCCAATGGAGAATCACCTACTCTAGATTTCACAGACATTCTCCAGGGACCTGGGCAATCCTTTGAAAAATTTATTGACCACCTTCCACAAGCAATAGAGAAACAAATTGAACATCCAAAAGCCAGGAAGGTACTGCCTCCTAAACTTGCTGAAACAAATGCTAACAACACCTGTAAAGACATTTTACCTTCTCTACCCCTTAGCCCAAAGCCTACCATTGCACAAATGGTCAAGGTATGCACACTTACAGCATCCTTACACCGTGATGCCACCTAGCTATGGCGACCAATCAGGGTGTGGTAGAGGTGCTAGTAGCCTCCCTGGTTATTCCCTGACATACACATGAAAAAGGACCTGGCTTTAAGTGTAGGGAGATGGGACATTTTCAACAGAATTTGAAAAAAGCAGAAAATTACCGGGGACCTTCTATGTGTCACAGCCACTGCCCTCACTGCCCCCCTCATTCACATGCTTTCCAACACCAGCAAAACCGGTGGCCTGCGGGAAACCACACACAGACACAGAAAGGCCCCGCGCGATGACACCAAATGCGAGGCCATTGCGCCCCACGCTACCAAACATCGTGGAGAACCAGCACAGTGACCTTCTCAGATCCAGCGGGACAGCTCGATCGCTGCAGAAAACTCGACAGAAGACAGCTCTGCCCTGGAACCTAAAGGCAGCTGGTAAGCGCCTTTTCAATTCCAATCCACGCTATTTATGTTCACCATATTCCCACAGGCAAATACAGGCCTGAAGGACGGCCCAAAGACATTTTGATTTAAACCATAACCGGGAAAGGGATGCAGACACTCGCTCTACTACCTGAGGTACTCACTTTGACCTCTTTGGAGGAGATAACTGTCCAGGCTCTATGCTTAGTCCCTTTTCATTGCAAAAGGAACAGTTATAGCCAGAGCTTTCCTCCTACTTGACACGATCACCACACCAGCTGATCCCATGTTGATGTGGGCCCAGACAACAGGCAGAAATAGACCCATTCCAAAGTGTGCTTTGTCATGTAAAGGGAGAAAGAGATGTCTTTCAGGACTATTAGATACAAGAGCTGATGACACCATAATTTCCTGCTCTGTTTGGCTAAAAAACGGCCCCTGGTTCCAGCTGCTGGGGTAATTATTAGCTACCAGGGGAGCCACTACCAGCTTCTGGAGTCACAGCTGCATGGAAGGTCCTGAGGGCACAGTTGCTACAGTAAGATCATTCGTCGCCCGGGCACCAATAACAATTTGAGGAAAAGACCTGTTGTCCCAAAGCAGGATAAGGCTAGAGATCCTATCAACACCTCAGGATTTCTGGACGGGGCCACAGAGCAGCACGCCACACTTCAGTCAACCTGGAAGACCAACGACCCCATATGGGTGGATCAGTGGCCCCTCCCAGGCAGAAAGTTAAAGGCCCTGCAGTCCCACGTGCAGGAGCAGCTGCCTGTGGGCCACATTGTACCATCTACTAGCCCCTGCAATGTGCCTGTCATTACCATATGAAAGCCTGGCAAAGACAAGAGGTGGCTGCTGCAGGACCTCAGGAAAATCAACGAGGTCACTGAGGACATGGGTGCCCTCCAGTCCAGCCTGCCCTCAGCCTCCATGTTACCTCGAGATTGCCGATGGTGCACCATGCCGTAGTTGTGGGTAGCATCTTTTGGAGTCCTCCTATTTTTCGGATACCTTGTTCGACATTTAGGCTGTGATTGATGGAGCCTGAGCACAGGAAGAGCATTGCTTTGACGATTGCACGGGTTGAGATGTAAAGGAAGGCTACTTCAGGGCGGTTTAGTCCAATTGTCATTTTATTTCACAGTTATTGGCAGAGGGTTGTTATAGATCTTAATGACTATTTTTTTGATGCCCCCATGCTTCCAAATGACATCCCCTGGTTTGCCTTGTCCGCCCCTAAACCACCAAACACCTTTACAGAGGTACCAGTGGACTGCATTGCCTCAAACAAAGAAGAGTAGCTCAACTATTTGGCAATGGCTTTGAGCCCAAAATCTCTCGCCCAGATGGAAAAGACATCCTAATGCTATCGTTTTTCATTACATGGACGATACAGTCATTTGTGCAGATGCTCAAATCATTTTGGACGTTGCAGTACAAGATGTCATCACTGTGGTACAGCAGAAGGGTTTTGAGATTGCAGCAGATAAAGTTCAAAAGACAGACCCCTGGAAGTTCCTCGGCCTAAAAAGCACAGAGAGAACCATCACACCCCTAACACTGTACATCAAGGACAACCCAAAAACTCTGCAAGAACTCCAAATGCTCTGTGGAACAATCAGTTGGGTTGGTTCACTCCTGGCAATCACCACAGAAGATCTCATGCCACTGTTCCTGCTCCTTAAAGGCAGAGAAGGACTTGATTCCCCTGATCACTGACACCAGAGGCAGAAGCAGCTGTACAAAAGGTCTTCTGGGTGATTCAAACTAAACAGGCACACAGATACCACCCTAATTTTCCTTTCTCTAAGGCAATCCTTGGTGTACCTCCAAAATTCCATACATTATTGTTTCAGTGGGACTATACTATCTCAGGTGCCCTGATAATAATTGAATGCGTTTTCAGAGCACACCAACCTACTAAAACAATAACAACCCAACAGAAAGTTATTGCAGAACTAGTGCAGGAAACCTAGAGAGCATCTGTGCTCCCTTGCAGGATAACACCTTGTGAATATTTACTTACTTCGCACTCAAGAGCACCTCAATTGCCTACTTCAAACATCTGAACCACTGCAATACACCTTAGATCATTTTTACACATATTAGGATCAGCCATCAATTCTACCACCAAAATATTCCTGTGCTGCTCAGGATGTTCAAAATTACCCCACACCCGGCAAGATCCATTGTAGCCACCTGCCCAAATTGTCAGGAACATGGCCTTGCTTCTGTCACAGCAGGAGTCAGTCCTAGAGGACTAGAGAGTCTCCACATCTGGCAATCAGACATCACACACTAAACTCCTTTGGACAGACTAAAATACAACCATGTCTCAATCGATGCCTTTACCAGTGTGATTTTTGGCTCTGTCCATGCTGCAGGAAAGTCAGAAGATGCTATAAAATATTTCTTTTTCGTTTTTTCCACCATAGCACTTCCACAGGAAATTTACACTGATAATGCACTTGCTTATACCTTGCACTGATTCAAACAAGGGGCTTTCTGACCACTGGGGTATAAAACATGTCACAGGCATACCACACTCCGCCACAGGACAGTCCATAGCTGAGAGGGCCAACTGAGCCATCGAAAGGATCTTTGATCAACTGAGAGGGGTAGTCCAGATATTATCTTCCATTGAGACACTGGCCAAGGCCTTTTATGTACTCAACTTTTTGAACAACTCATTTAGGGAGACAACTCCCCCAGTCATCATGCAGTTTACTAATTCAACTGCAGCCCAATTAAAAAAACAGCCACCTGTGTCAATCAAAGAACCTGAATCTAAGCTATTTATGGACACCTACCCATTAATTTCTTGGGGAAGAGAAGATGCCCTTGTCTCTACAGCAACACTCCTAAGATCGATCCCAGCAAAATACATAAAAACTCTTTCTGGGAACGGTGAGGCAAACACCAGAGCCACCATCAGAAGAACAGAATGGAAGCCTAAGAGAGACAGCAGCAGCCTGGGAAAGAAGAAAAAGAAGGACAGAAGAAGATCTCCTAAGCAGCGTTGACCACACACACCAAGACCAAGATAGCTCAGACACCACTAACCAGGATATATGAATTAACATTTGTAAAAGCTATATTTTAGCATTGATATAAGATTCTTCTAATAAGCTGTTTTTACACCCTTGGCTTATGGAACAGAAAGTTTAGTGGCACCTGAACTTATGTTTCATCTTCTACTCACTTTATCTGTTTACTTTTAGCCCAAACAAGCCTCCAGATACTAAATGAGCCCAAGTCAGACGATGCTGCTGTTGGTTGCTGCTGACATAGAGAACTGGATGCTCCTCACTGAGCCGCATGCCTTCAGCTGGCTGCTTCCACAGACAAGCCACAATTTCTTGTCCACGGCCATGGCTGTCAGACACGACAAGGCATGTGTTTTTTCAACCTGCTGTCACATAGGGAGTCAGTATATCAGGGCATCCAGCTGCTAAAAATCAAGGAAAGAAGATGCAGATGGAGGGCAACTACAACTGGTTCACTGGACTTTTCAAACACTGGGGGATAAAAGGCTGACTTTCTTGTTTAGTTAAGACTGTTTTGTGGACTTTGTTTATCGTATTCATTGTGTTGGTTATTTTATCCATTATGCTAAATGCCTGCAAAACTCTATGGCTGAAGCCTTCTTTATAGACAACAAAATGGGAAGTTCTGGGGGCCGAGGGGCCGACCGTTGGAGCTGTAATACCTCAGGGCAAAGTGACCAAGGTAAAAGAGAGACATCGCTCTGAATGCAATGGTCTCGCCCATGGGCATTTGCAGGCTCCTGGTGATGCAGCACGTTTTGTTGGTATCACCCAGTTAAACTGCAGTATTTTTCTTATATGTACTGACTCGAGAATGTTCTCCCCTCTCTTGTACCATTTTGGACCTGGCTTACTGCAATGCTACCCCGATTTCTCTCCGTCATTTTCCCGCTGTGTGCACAGCCCCATTTTGTCTCCCTTCCTGGACCCTCTTCATTGCAATCCACTGAAGTGTTTGCAGATCCCCACAAAGATCCCTCTCTCACCTCGTTCACCAGCAGTTTAAGCAAGCATGCTCCCAGCTCTGGGAGTGCAGGTCACTCAAAGAGGCTGGCTGTGGACAGGCTGAAACACAGGAACTGAGTGCAACAGGGAGCCTGGCCTCTAATAAAAGGCATGAAACCCACAGCACACCCAACGCAAAACCTTGCATGTCTCTTCTTTATCCTCCTTCTCTCAGTCCTCATGCCACTTTCCCCACTTTGTCTGACTGGGTACTTGGCTTCTCTCTCTCCTCTCTGCAGGTTCAGCTACACGTGTGACCCTGCAGGAAGAGCCTGACCCAGGGAAGTGGGAGAGCACTCTTGGTCAGGAACTGTAGTGACAGGACGCAGAGGAATGCGATCAAACTGCAAGAGGGGGAAGAGATTTGATGATGGGAAGAAGTTCTTTACTCTCAGGGGGCTTATCCCTGACACAGGGACCTGTGCAGAGAGGCTGTGGATGCCCCATCCCCAGCAACATCCAAGGACAGGTGGGACAGGGGCCGCAGCAACCTGCTCTGCTGGGAGCTTGCTCACCTTGGAACCACATCACTTTAAGGGTCCCTTCCAAGCCAAACCATTCAAGGATTGGATCATTCTGCCATCCCCATCTCCCACTGCACAGCACCCCTGAATCTTCAGTGACATCACAGCTCCCAGAGGGTTCCAGGTGGAACGTCCAGGACCTGGAAACGAGCACAGCAGACACTGCAACGGCTGCCAAGGGTCAGTTGCTGCTCACCCTGCGCTCTGACCCTCAGTGCTGAGCTGCTGCTGCTGCCTGGGCTTTTCCTGACGCCTGCTCTGGAGCGCCAATCCCGCAGGATGTGCTCTGCTGTGCCCGTGGAGGTACAGTGCCATGCCAGGCAGGGGGCACCCGGCTTGGGCTGGCTGCAGCCATGTGGGAATGGATGGTGCGGGACAGAAAGCCCACTGGGAGGTGGTGCTTCCCCTTGCAGACTGAGAGAGACACTGTGGAGGCGATGGATGTGGACCAGGGGCTGGAAGAGGATGACATGATGGAGGTGGACTCCTCCTCTACTTCCATGTCCTCCACTGTTGAGGACATGGAAGTAGAGGTGGAGGACAACACTGAAGAAATGGAAGTGGATGAGGAAGATGACACGGAAGAGATGCAAGTTGATGAGGAGGATGAGGAGGAGCCCATGGTCCTTGGATGAAGATGGTGCCCCACAGGTAAGACAGGCAGATGCTTCCCACGCCCTGCCCACACACACACTGGGTCCCCTGACGCCAGCCCTGCCAGTCCCGGCCCAGCCCCTGGGGCCCAGCTGCCAGCCCTGCTGGGCCCAGTGCTGCCAACTGACTCCAGCTCTGCTCCTTCCTTTCTTCCAGGACTCATGCACATCATGCCACTGATGCCATGCCGTTGTAAATACGTTTTAATGATTAGAAGTTTCCTGTAAATACGTTCACTATGATTGAAGTTTCCTGTAAATACGTTTTGAAGATTGTTGGCCCATCGGATCCCATGTAAATATGTTCTGTATATTACTGTTGATGTTGTTATAACGCTTGATATAACGAAACATGTTCTGTAAATCCTACATTTGCCGATCTTCGGCAAATAAATACTGTTTCTTTTAAAAACCTGACTTCTCTTGGCCATTCCTTGGGGCACAGGCAGCCTTTGCACACTTGTGGGTTCCACTTGTTCCGCATTCCTGGGGCTGGAGCTCCCTGGCACGGCCACCCCGGGGCTGGGGGTGCCTGTGCACAGGGGCTCCCACTGACACCACTCCTGGCCCTGGGCACTGCTGCTCTTCCTGGCCTGGGGCACAGCGCTGTCCCCAAGAGCTCAGCTCTCACCAGCTCTCACACAGGGGGCTCTCACAGCACTGGCCCCTGCAGCCATGCCACCAAAGCAGCCAGCAAACCTTCAGCCAACCTTCCTGCTGCAGACACAGGCACTCTTGGGCCCAGAGCCGCCAGCAGGCCACAGCCCTGCAAAATCCACCTGCACACTCTCAAGGCCACCAGAGCTTTGGCAACTGGGCCAGCTACATCTGGGCTGCTGCAGGGGCGGATCTTTAAGCCTTGGTGCCTCCAAAGGCCCTGGGCTCTGCTTTCCAGCCTGCTCTGCACAGCCCTGAGCCCGTATTGTTCCAGAGACTAAAGCCAAGCCAGGGCATCCTCACCCTGCCCGCATTCCTGCTGCTGCCAGCGGCCACCGGGCCCTGGGCCCGACTCGGGTGACAGCTGCAGGGACAGGGCAGCCTGTGCTGGGCAGGGGGCACGGGGCTGTGGGCCCTGGGGCTGCTGCTGGGGACCATGGTCCCAGAGGGCCCCGAGCTCAGCCCCTGCCCGGCCAGCTGCCCCCATGGCCCCACACTCCCTGAGCATCCCCATCACACCTGCCAGGGGGAAATCCCACGGGCTTCAGGAAAGAAATTCCCCATAGTGACTAAACCAAGGGGTCCAAGGGGAAAGTCAGCACCAGCTGATGTTTACAGCACCTTGACACAGGTGGCTGCAGGGCAGGTGAGATCTCCAGGGCCTCTGGCAGTGCCTGCTCTGCACGTGAGCCTGTGCGGCTGCTCCCAATGGGACACAGCTCAGGCCAGCCCTCAGCCCCTCACAGTTGATACCAAGGAGCAGGCTCAGAAAGCAGTTTCAGATCACTTCCTGTAGATATTTCAAAGGTCTAAATGTCATTCAAAAACCCAAACTCTAGATTTATTTTTGGTGTTGTGGCATGAGAAGCCATGAAGGTGCCTCTGAATGTGCACTCAGGGCACTTCCACTGCCATCCCAAAGGGAACACAAAGGACAGGCCTCAGCTTTCAGCACTGCTGAGCTCCTCACCCTGCAATGAAGTCTGAGGCAGAGGCAATGTTTTGCAGGCCGGGGGGCCTATCACTGGAATAGTAATACCTCATGACAATCATATAGATTTAAAGTAAGGTGAATAACCCCTCTGAATACAATGATCTTGCTCAATGTCTTTTGCGGGATGGTGCAGATTCAGCACATTTCTTGGTATCATGAACTTCCTTCTTTCCTTATATATACTCTCCTAGGATGTTCTCCCCTCCCTTAACCTCTATTAGTCCTGAATTACTGCATACAAGGTCCTTTTCCCCACCCTGAAAATCCTTGTGTGCCCACCCCCTCTTTGTCTCCCTCCCTGGACCCGCTCCAGCGCATTCCACAGTATTTGCTGTTTCACACATAGATCCCTCTCTTGCCTCATCCATCATGCATTCCAGCAAGCCTACTCCTAGCTCTGGGAGTGCACATCTCTCACAGTGTCTGGCTGTGGACATGCCACAAGGGGTGCCGAAACAGGGACCTTCTTTGAGAATTCCTGAGAGCCACTCCAGTGAGGATTCGGCTCTTCCACCGTCACGGGACAGAAGACGCCTTGGGTCAGCCACCGCCCTGGAGTGGGACCTGAGTTTTATCAGGGTTTGCTGAAGGCAGCATCAGCACCCTCCAGCAGCAACAGGGCTAGCTCAGCTGCTGAAGCCCAGGGGACAGTTTGAACCCTCTGCATCCAGAGCCACCAGAGCAGTGAGTTGGAGGACAGCCGCCTGCAGGGCAGGATCCTTGGGAGATATTTCAGTCCTGTGGGTGGGCCACCCTTTACATCAGGGGCAGCTCTGGGTAACAAATTATCCAATCCTTAGAGGGATACATATCTTCCAGTTAGGGAGGCTCTCCTTTCAGAGTGGAAGACTTTTACTAAGGGAAGTTGGAAGCCTATTGTTCATTGGCTTTTTAATGAGTTCACAGACATGTCTGTTGATTCAGTTGGTCATGTAGCATTTTGGGACTCAGGGAAAGACTCTACCTTTTGTAAACTCAGGGAGTGATAAGAGTCGCAACATTTTACCCAAATTTTCATATGATTTATAGAGTTTTCTCAAGGGTTCAAAGTTCTAATATTCAACCCAGACTTTCTGTTCTGCCCCCCACATTCCTGACCCCACTGATACCATTAGGATGAGAGACAGAAACTGCTGTAAAGCACAGACAAGCCACCTGCTGTCTGCCATCTCCCCTCCTTCTCTACCCCCTGCCCACGTCTGTACTGATCACACTGGCCTGGATTCTAGCCTAACCCCTTCTCCAGTACCTCTCCTCCCTGGATCACCCTCAGGTAGCTCACAAAATGTAGTCCCTCCTATGGAGGGGGTGTTCAATGTCAAACACCCTCCCACCCCTGGCTGTTTTATCGTGCCCTGCCCCTATGTTGGGTCCCAGCTCTGCGTCAGGTACCACCCCTGCATTGGGATCCAGCGCTTCCTTGCCTACTCCCGCTGCCCTACCCCCTCCAACTCAGCCCCTTGCGGATCCCACACTGTCGGAGCAGGAGGTGTGAGGGGCGGTACCCGGAAGGCCGCCATCTTGGCTACCAGAGGCCCACACCACCGGGCCTGGCCAGTCACCCCAAGGCCCCGCTCCTCTGCCAGAGACCAAGTTCCCTCTTCTGGAGAGGAGAGGGAAGGTTCATCGCACCTGGAGGATGAGCCTGAGGATTCTTGGCAGAGGATGGAGAAGCTCGCGGCTGAAGAGGGGGACTGGGAATTGGTAGCTAAAATACAAGCAGCACCGCTGCAGTACCAGAGGGGGGCTAACCCCTGATGGGAAGCTGTCACACAAGGGAGATGAAAGACCTTTATAAAGCTGCGAAACACCATGGGAGGGGCTTGCCCTATATTAATCATTTGTTAAATGCCATCTTTATGCACATGTTATGGTACCTCACAATCTGCACCATTTTATGCGCATCCTACTTTCTCCCACTGAAATTATTCTGTGGGAAGGAATGGGGAAAAAACTAATACAACAGCTACTAAAAGACTATGCTAGAGAAGACAGGCAGGCACGCCTAACATTAGACCATCTAGGGAGGAAGATTTCACTAAGTCTCATTCAATTGACCTTCCCTGAGCTCTGATGAAGAGAATAAAGTGTGGAAAAGACAGTTCTCATGCAGACACCCAATGGAGAATCACCTACTCTAGATTTCACAGACATTCTCCAGGGACCTGGGCAATCCTTTGAAAAATTTATTGACCACCTTCCACAAGCAATAGAGAAACAAATTGAACATCCAAAAGCCAGGAAGGTACTGCCTCCTAAACTTGCTGAAACAAATGCTAACAACACCTGTAAAGACATTTTACCTTCTCTACCCCTTAGCCCAAAGCCTACCATTGCACAAATGGTCAAGGTATGCACACTTACAGCATCCTTACACCGTGATGCCACCTAGCTATGGCGACCAATCAGGGTGTGGTAGAGGTGCTAGTAGCCTCCCTGGTTATTCCCTGACATACACATGAGAAAGGACCTGGCTTTAAGTGTAGGGAGATGGGACATTTTCAACAGAATTTGAAAAAAGCAGAAAATTACCGGGGACCTTCTATGTGTCACAGCCACTGCCCTCACTGCCCCCCTCATTCACATGCTTTCCAACACCAGCAAAACCGGTGGCCTGCGGGAAACCACACACAGACACAGAAAGGCCCCGCGCGATGACACCAAATGCGAGGCCATTGCGCCCCACGCTACCAAACATCGTGGAGAACCAGCACAGTGACCTTCTCAGATCCAGCGGGACAGCTCGATCGCTGCAGAAAACTCGACAGAAGACAGCTCTGCCCTGGAACCTAAAGGCAGCTGGTAAGCGCCTTTTCAATTCCAATCCACGCTATTTATGTTCACCATATTCCCACAGGCAAATACAGGCCTGAAGGACGGCCCAAAGACATTTTGATTTAAACCATAACCGGGAAAGGGATGCAGACACTCGCTCTACTACCTGAGGTACTCACTTTGACCTCTTTGGAGAAGATAACTGTCCAGGCTCTATGCTTAGTCCCTTTTCATTGCAAAAGGAACAGTTATAGCCAGAGCTTTCCTCCTACTTGACACGATCACCACACCAGCTGATCCCATGTTGATGTGGGCCCAGACAACAGGCAGAAATAGACCCATTCCAAAGTGTGCTTTGTCATGTAAAGGGAGAAAGAGATGTCTTTCAGGACTATTAGATACAAGAGCTGATGACACCATAATTTCCTGCTCTGTTTGGCTAAAAAACGGCCCCTGGTTCCAGCTGCTGGGGTAATTATTAGCTACCAGGGGAGCCACTACCAGCTTCTGGAGTCACAGCTGCATGGAAGGTCCTGAGGGCACAGTTGCTACAGTAAGATCATTCGTCGCCCGGGCACCAATAACAATTTGAGGAAAAGACCTGTTGTCCCAAAGCGGGACAAGGCTAGAGATCCTATCAACACCTCAGGATTTCTAGACGGGGCCACAGAGCAGCGCGCCACACTTCAGGCCACCTGGAAGACCAACGACCCCATATGGGTGGATCAGTGGCCCCTCCCAGGCAGAAAGTTAAAGGCCCTGCAGTCCCACGTGCAGGAGCAGCTGCCTGTGGGCCACATTGTACCATCTACTAGCCCCTGCAATGTGCCTGTCATTACCATATGAAAGCCTGGCAAAGACAAGAGGTGGCTGCTGCAGGACCTCAGGAAAATCAACGAGGTCACTGAGGACATGGGTGCCCTCCAGTCCAGCCTGCCCTCAGCCTCCATGTTACCTCGAGATTGCCGATGGTGCACCATGCCGTAGTTGTGGGTAGCATCTTTTGGAGTCCTCCTATTTTTCGGATACCTTGTTCGACATTTAGGCTGTGATTGATGGAGCCTGAGCACAGGAAGAGCATTGCTTTGACGATTGCACGGGTTGAGATGTAAAGGAAGGCTAGTTCAGGGCGGTTTAGTCCAATTGTCATTTTATTTCACAGTTATTGGCAGAGGGTTGTTATAGATCTTAATGACTATTTTTTTGATGCCCCCATGCTTCCAAATGACATCCCCTGGTTTGCCTTGTCCGCCCCTAAACCACCAAACACCTTTACAGTGGTACCAGTGGACTGCATTGCCTCAAACAAAGAAGAGTAGCTCAACTATTTGGCAATGGCTTTGAGCCCAAAATCTCTCGCCCAGATGGAAAAGACATCCTAATGCTATCGTTTTTCATTACATGGACGATACAGTCATTTGTGCAGATGCTCAAATCATTTTGGACGTTGCAGTACAAGATGTCATCACTGTGGTACAGCAGAAGGGTTTTGAGATTGCAGCAGATAAAGTTCAAAAGACAGACCCCTGGAAGTTCCTCGGCCTAAAAAGCACAGAGAGAACCATCACACCCCTAACACTGTACATCAAGGACAACCCAAAAACTCTGCAAGAACTCCAAATGCTCTGTGGAACAATCAGTTGGGTTGGTTCACTCCTGGCAATCACCACAGAAGATCTCATGCCACTGTTCCTGCTCCTTAAAGGCAGAGAAGGACTTGATTCCCGTGATCACTGACACCAGAGGCAGAAGCAGCTGTACAAAAGGTCTTCTGGGTGATTCAAACTAAACAGGCACACAGATACCACCCTAATTTTCCTTTCTCTAAGGCAATCCTTGGTGTACCTCCAAAATTCCATACATTATTGTTTCAGTGGGACTATACTATCTCAGGTGCCCTGATAATAATTGAATGCGTTTTCAGAGCACACCAACCTACTAAAACAATAACAACCCAACAGAAAGTTATTGCAGAACTAGTGCAGGAAACCTAGAGAGCATCTGTGCTCCCTTGCAGGATAACACCTTGTGAATATTTACTTACTTCGCACTCAAGAGCACCTCAATTGCCTACTTCAAACATCTGAACCACTGCAATACACCTTAGATCATTTTTACACATATTAGGATCAGCCATCAATTCTACCACCAAAATATTCCTGTGCTGCTCAGGATGTTCAAAATTACCCCACACCCGGCAAGATCCATTGTAGCCACCTGCCCAAATTGTCAGGAACATGGCCTTGCTTCTGTCACAGCAGGAGTCAGTCCTAGAGGACTAGAGAGTCTCCACATCTGGCAATCAGACATCACACACTAAACTCCTTTGGACAGACTAAAATACAACCATGTCTCAATCGATGCCTTTACCAGTGTGATTTTTGGCTCTGTCCATGCTGCAGGAAAGTCAGAAGATGCTATAAAATATTTCTTTTTCGTTTTTTCCACCATAGCACTTCCACAGGAAATTTACACTGATAATGCACTTGCTTATACCTTGCACTGATTCAAACAAGGGGCTTTCTGACCACTGGGGTATAAAACATGTCACAGGCATACCACACTCCGCCACAGGACAGTCCATAGCTGAGAGGGCCAACTGAGCCATCGAAAGGATCTTTGATCAACTGAGAGGGGTAGTCCAGATATTATCTTCCATTGAGACACTGGCCAAGGCCTTTTATGTACTCAACTTTTTGAACAACTCATTTAGGGAGACAACTCCCCCAGTCATCATGCAGTTTACTAATTCAACTGCAGCCCAATTAAAAAAACAGCCACCTGTGTCAATCAAAGAACCTGAATCTAAGCTATTTATGGACACCTACCCATTAATTTCTTGGGGAAGAGAAGATGCCCTTGTCTCTACAGCAACACTCCTAAGATCGATCCCAGCAAAATACATAAAAACTCTTTCTGGGAACGGTGAGGCAAACACCAGAGCCACCATCAGAAGAACAGAATGGAAGCCTAAGAGAGACAGCAGCAGCCTGGGAAAGAAGAAAAAGAAGGACAGAAGAAGATCTCCTAAGCAGCGTTGACCACACACACCAAGACCAAGATAGCTCAGACACCACTAACCAGGATATATGAATTAACATTTGTAAAAGCTATATTTTAGCATTGATATAAGATTCTTCTAATAAGCTGTTTTTACACCCTTGGCTTATGGAACAGAAAGTTTAGTGGGACCTGAACTTATGTTTCATCTTCTACTCACTTTATCTGTTTACTTTTAGCCCAAACAAGCCTCCAGATACTAAATGAGCCCAAGTCAGACGATGCTGCTGTTGGTTGCTGCTGACATAGAGAACTGGATGCTCCTCACTGAGCCGCATGCCTTCAGCTGGCTGCTTCCACAGACAAGCCACAATTTCTTGTCCACGGCCATGGCTGTCAGACACTACAAGGCATGTGTTTTTTCAACCTGCTGTCACATAGGGAGTCAGTATATCAGGGCATCCAGCTGCTAAAAATCAAGGAAAGAAGATGCAGATGGAGGGCAACTACAACTGGTTCACTGGACTTTTCAAACACTGGGGGATAAAAGGCTGACTTTCTTGTTTAGTTAAGACTGTTTTGTGGACTTTGTTTATCGTATTCATTGTGTTGGTTATTTTATCCATTATGCTAAATGCCTGCAAAACTCTATGGCTGAAGCCTTCTTTATAGACAACAAAATGGGAAGTTCTGGGGGCCGAGGGGCCGACCGTTGGAGCTGTAATACCTCAGGGCAAAGTGACCAAGGTAAAAGAGAGACATTGCTCTGAATGCAATGGTCTCGCCCATGGGCATTTGCAGGCTCCTGGTGATGCAGCACGTTTTGTTGGTATCACCCAGTTAAACTGCAGTATTTTTCTTATATGTACTGACTCGAGAATGTTCTCCCCTCTCTTGTACCATTTTGGACCTGGCTTACTGCAATGCTACCCCGATTTCTCTCCGTCATTTTCCCGCTGTGTGCACAGCCCCATTTTGTCTCCCTTCCTGGACCCTCTTCATTGCAATCCACTGAAGTGTTTGCAGATCCCCACAAAGATCCCTCTCTCACCTCGTTCACCAGCAGTTTAAGCAAGCATGCTCCCAGCTCTGGGAGTGCAGGTCACTCAAAGAGGCTGGCTGTGGACAGGCTGAAACACAGGAACTGAGTGCAACAGGGAGCCTGGCCTCTAATAAAAGGCATGAAACCCACAGCACACCCAACGCAAAACCTTGCATGTCTCTTCTTTATCCTCCTTCTCTCAGTCCTCATGCCACTTTCCCCACTTTGTCTGACTGGGTACTTGGCTTCTCTCTCTCCTCTCTGCAGGTTCAGCTACACGTGTGACCCTGCAGGAAGAGCCTGACCCAGGGAAGTGGGAGAGCACTCTTGGTCAGGAACTGTAGTGACAGGACGCAGAGGAATGCGATCAAACTGCAAGAGGGGGAAGAGATTTGATGATGGGAAGAAGTTCTTTACTCTCAGGGGGCTTATCCCTGACACAGGGACCTGTGCAGAGAGGCTGTGGATGCCCCATCCCCAGCAACATCCAAGGACAGGTGGGACAGGGGCCGCAGCAACCTGCTCTGCTGGGAGCTTGCTCACCTTGGAACCACATCACTTTAAGGGTCCCTTCCAAGCCAAACCATTCAAGGATTGGATCATTCTGCCATCCCCATCTCCCACTGCACAGCACCCCTGAATCTTCAGTGACATCACAGCTCCCAGAGGGTTCCAGGTGGAACGTCCAGGACCTGGAAACGAGCACAGCAGACACTGCAACGGCTGCCAAGGGTCAGTTGCTGCTCACCCTGCGCTCTGACCCTCAGTGCTGAGCTGCTGCTGCTGCCTGGGCTTTTCCTGACGCCTGCTCTGGAGCGCCAATCCCGCAGGATGTGCTCTGCTGTGCCCGTGGAGGTAGAGTGCCATGCCAGGCAGGGGGCACCCGGCTTGGGCTGGCTGCAGCCATGTGGGAATGGATGGTGCGGGACAGAAAGCCCACTGGGAGGTGGTGCTTCCCCTTGCAGACTGAGAGAGACACTGTGGAGGCGATGGATGTGGACCAGGGGCTGGAAGAGGATGACATGATGGAGGTGGACTCCTCCTCTACTTCCATGTCCTCCACTGTTGAGGACATGGAAGTAGAGGTGGAGGACAACACTGAAGAAATGGAAGTGGATGAGGAAGATGACACAGAAGAGATGCAAGTTGATGAGGAGGATGAGGAGGAGCCCATGGTCCTTGGATGAAGATGGTGCCCCACAGGTAAGACAGGCAGATGCTTCCCACGCCCTGCCCACACACACACTGGGTCCCCTGACGCCAGCCCTGCCAGTCCCGGCCCAGCCCCTGGGGCCCAGCTGCCAGCCCTGCTGGGCCCAGTGCTGCCAACTGACTCCAGCTCTGCTCCTTCCTTTCTTCCAGGACTCATTCACATCATGGCACTGATGCCATGCCGTTGCAAATATGTTTTAAAGATTAGAAGTTTCCTGTAAATACGTTCACTATGTTTGAAGTTTCCTGTAAATACGTTTTGAAGATTGTTGGCCCATCGGATCCCATGTAAATATGTTCTGTATATTACTGTTGATGTTGTTATAACGCTTGTTATAACGAAACATGTTCTGTAAATCCTACATTTGCCGATCTTCGGCAAATAAATACTGTTTCTTTTAAAAACCTGACTTCTCTTGGCCATTCCTTGGGGCACAGGCAGCCTTTGCACACTTGTGGGTTCCACTTGTTCCGCATTCCCGGGGCTGGAGCTCCCTGGCACGGCCACCCCGGGGCTGGGGGTCCCTGTGCACAGGGGCTCCCACTGACACCACTCCTGGCCCTGGGCACTGCTGCTCTTCCTGGCCTGGGGCACAGCGCTGCCCCCAAGAGCTCAGCTCTCACCAGCTCTCACACAGGGGGCTCTCACAGCACTGGCCCATGCAGCCATGCCACCAAAGCAGCCAGCACACCTTCAGCCACCCTTCCTGCTGCAGACACAGGCACTCCTGGGCCCAGAGCCGCCAGCAGGCCACAGCCCTGCAAAATCCACCTGCACACTCTCAAGGCCACCAGAGCTTTGGCAACTGGGCCAGCTACATCTGGGCTGCTGCAGGGGCTGATCTTTAAGCCTTGGTGCCTCCAAAGGCCCTGGGCTCTGCTTTCCAGCCTGCTCTGCACAGCCCTGAGCCCGTATTGTTCCAGAGACAAAAGCCAAGCCAGGGCATCCTCACCCTGCCCGCATTCCTGCTGCTGCCAGCGGCCACCGGGCCCTGGGCCCGACTCGGGTGACAGCTGCAGGGACAGGGCAGCCTGTGCTGGGCAGGGGGCACGGGGCTGTGGGCCCTGGGGCTGCTGCTGGGGACCATGGTCCCAGAGGGCCCCGAGCTCAGCCCCTGCCCGGCCAGCTGCCCCCATGGCCCCACACTCCCTGAGCATCCCCATCACACCTGCCAGGGGGAAATCCCACGGGCTTCAGGAAAGAAATTCCCCATAGTGACTAAACCAAGGGGTCCAAGGGGAAAGTCAGCACCAGCTGATGTTTACAGCACCTTGACACAGGTGGCTGCAGGGCAGGTGAGATCTCCAGGGCCTCTGGCAGTGCCTGCTCTGCACGTGAGCCTGTGCGGCTGCTCCCAGTGGGACACAGCTCAGGCCAGCCCTCAGCCCCTCACACTTGATACCAAGGAGCAGGCTCAGAAAGCAGTTTCAGATCACTTCCTGTAGATATTTCAAAGGTCTAAATGTCATTCAAAAACCCAAACTCTAGATTTATTTTTGGTGTTGTGGCATGAGAAGCCATGAAGGTGCCTCTGAATGTGCACTCAGGGCACTTCCACTGCCATCCCAAAGGGAACACAAAGGACAGGCCTCAGCTTTCAGCACTGCTGAGCTCCTCACCCTGCAATGAAGTCTGAGGCAGAGGCAATGTTTTGCAGGCCGGGGGGCCTATCACTGGAATAGTAATACCTCATGACAATCATATAGATTTAAAGTAAGGTGAATAACCCCTCTGAATACAATGATCTTGCTCAATGTCTTTTGCGGGATGGTGCAGATTCAGCACATTTCTTGGTATCATGAACTTCCTTCTTTCCTTATATATACTCTCCTAGGATGTTCTCCCCTCCCTTAACCTCTATTAGTCCTGAATTACTGCATACAAGGTCCTTTTCCCCACCCTGAAAATCCTTGTGTGCCCACCCCCACTTTGTCTCCCTCCCTGGACCCGCTCCAGCGCATTCCACAGTATTTGCTGTTTCACACATAGATCCCTCTCTTGCCTCATCCATCATGCATTCCAGCAAGCCTACTCCTAGCTCTGGGAGTGCACATCTCTCACAGTGTCTGGCTGTGGACATGCCACAAGGGGTGCCGAAACAGGGACCTTCTTTGAGAATTCCTGAGAGCCACTCCAGTGAGGATTCGGCTCTTCCACCGTCACGGGACAGAAGACGCCTTGGGTCAGCCACCGCCCTGGAGTGGGACCTGAGTTTTATCAGGGTTTGCTGAAGGCAGCATCAGCACCCTCCAGCAGCAACAGGGCTAGCTCAGCTGCTGAAGCCCAGGGGACAGTTTGAACCCTCTGCATCCAGAGCCACCAGAGCAGTGAGTTGGAGGACAGCCGCCTGCAGGGCAGGATCCTTGGGAGATATTTCAGTCCTGTGGGTGGGCCACCCTTTACATCAGGGGCAGCTCTGGGTAACAAATTATCCAATCCTTAGAGGGATACATATCTTCCAGTTAGGGAGGCTCTCCTTTCAGAGTGGAAGACTTTTACTAAGGGAAGTTGGAAGCCTATTGTTCATTGGCTTTTTAATGAGTTCACAGACATGTCTGTTGATTCAGTTGGTCATGTAGCATTTTGGGACTCAGGGAAAGACTCTACCTTTTGTAAACTCAGGGAGTGATAAGAGTCGCAACATTTTACCCAAATTTTCATATGATTTATAGAGTTTTCTCAAGGGTTCAAAGTTCTAATATTCAACCCAGACTTTCTGTTCTGCCCCCCACATTCCTGACCCCACTGATACCATTAGGATGAGAGACAGAAACTGCTGTAAAGCACAGACAAGCCACCTGCTGTCTGCCATCTCCCCTCCTTCTCTACCCCCTGCCCACGTCTCTACTGATCACACTGGCCTGGATTCTAGCCTAACCCCTTCTCCAGTACCTCTCCTCCCTGGATCACCCTCAGGTAGCTCACAAAATGTAGTCCCTCCTATGGAGGGGGTGTTCAATGTCAAACACCCTCCCAGCCCCGGCTGTTTTATCGTGCCCTGCCCCTATGTTGGGTCCCAGCTCTGCGTCAGGTACCACCCCTGCATTGGGATCCAGCGCTTCCTTGCCTACTCCCGCTGCCCTACCTCCTCCAACTCAGCCCCTTGCGGATCCCACACTGTCGGAGCAGGAGGTGTGAGGGGCGGTACCCGGAAGGCCGCCATCTTGGCTACCAGAGGCCCACACCACCGGGCCTGGCCAGTCACCCCAAGGCCCCGCTCCTCTGCCAGAGACCAAGTTCCCTCTTCTGGAGAGGAGAGGGAAGGTTCATCGCACCTGGAGGATGAGCCTGAGGATTCTTGGCAGAGGATGGAGAAGCTCGCGGCTGAAGAGGGGGACTGGGAATTGGTAGCTAAAATACAAGCAGCACCGCTGCAGTACCAGAGGGGGGCTAACCCCTGATGGGAAGCTGTCACACAAGGGAGATGAAAGACCTTTATAAAGCTGCGAAACACCATGGGAGGGGCTTGCCCTATATTAATCATTTGTTAAATGCCATCTTTATGCACATGTTATGGTACCTCACAATCTGCACCATTTTATGCGCATCCTACTTTCTCCCACTGAAATTATTCTGTGGGAAGGAATGGGGAAAAAACTAATACAACAGCTACTAAAAGACTATGCTAGAGAAGACAGGCAGGCACGCCTAACATTAGACCATCTAGGGAGGAAGATTTCACTAAGTCTCATTCAATTGACCTTCCCTGAGCTCTGATGAAGAGAATAAAGTGTGGAAAAGACAGTTCTCATGCAGACACCCAATGGAGAATCACCTACTCTAGATTTCACAGACATTCTCCAGGGACCTGGGCAATCCTTTGAAAAATTTATTGACCACCTTCCACAAGCAATAGAGAAACAAATTGAACATCCAAAAGCCAGGAAGGTACTGCCTCCTAAACTTGCTGAAACAAATGCTAACAACACCTGTAAAGACATTTTACCTTCTCTACCCCTTAGCCCAAAGCCTACCATTGCACAAATGGTCAAGGTATGCACACTTACAGCATCCTTACACCGTGATGCCACCTAGCTATGGCGACCAATCAGGGTGTGGTAGAGGTGCTAGTAGCCTCCCTGGTTATTCCCTGACATACACATGAGAAAGGACCTGGCTTTAAGTGTAGGGAGATGGGACATTTTCAACAGAATTTGAAAAAAGCAGAAAATTACCGGGGACCTTCTATGTGTCACAGCCACTGCCCTCACTGCCCCCCTCATTCACATGCTTTCCAACACCAGCAAAACCGGTGGCCTGCGGGAAACCACACACAGACACAGAAAGGCCCCGCGCGATGACACCAAATGCGAGGCCATTGCGCCCCACGCTACCAAACATCGTGGAGAACCAGCACAGTGACCTTCTCAGATCCAGCGGGACAGCTCGATCGCTGCAGAAAACTCGACAGAAGACAGCTCTGCCCTGGAACCTAAAGGCAGCTGGTAAGCGCCTTTTCAATTCCAATCCACGCTATTTATGTTCACCATATTCCCACAGGCAAATACAGGCCTGAAGGACGGCCCAAAGACATTTTGATTTAAACCATAACCGGGAAAGGGATGCAGACACTCGCTCTACTACCTGAGGTACTCACTTTGACCTCTTTGGAGAAGATAACTGTCCAGGCTCTATGCTTAGTCCCTTTTCATTGCAAAAGGAACAGTTATAGCCAGAGCTTTCCTCCTACTTGACACGATCACCACACCAGCTGATCCCATGTTGATGTGGGCCCAGACAACAGGCAGAAATAGACCCATTCCAAAGTGTGCTTTGTCATGTAAAGGGAGAAAGAGATGTCTTTCAGGACTATTAGATACAAGAGCTGATGACACCATAATTTCCTGCTCTGTTTGGCTAAAAAACGGCCCCTGGTTCCAGCTGCTGGGGTAATTATTAGCTACCAGGGGAGCCACTACCAGCTTCTGGAGTCACAGCTGCATGGAAGGTCCTGAGGGCACAGTTGCTACAGTAAGATCATTCGTCGCCCGGGCACCAATAACAATTTGAGGAAAAGACCTGTTGTCCCAAAGCGGGACAAGGCTAGAGATCCTATCAACACCTCAGGATTTCTAGACGGGGCCACAGAGCAGCGCGCCACACTTCAGGCCACCTGGAAGACCAACGACCCCATATGGGTGGATCAGTGGCCCCTCCCAGGCAGAAAGTTAAAGGCCCTGCAGTCCCACGTGCAGGAGCAGCTGCCTGTGGGCCACATTGTACCATCTACTAGCCCCTGCAATGTGCCTGTCATTACCATATGAAAGCCTGGCAAAGACAAGAGGTGGCTGCTGCAGGACCTCAGGAAAATCAACGAGGTCACTGAGGACATGGGTGCCCTCCAGTCCAGCCTGCCCTCAGCCTCCATGTTACCTCGAGATTGCCGATGGTGCACCATGCCGTAGTTGTGGGTAGCATCTTTTGGAGTCCTCCTATTTTTCGGATACCTTGTTCGACATTTAGGCTGTGATTGATGGAGCCTGAGCACAGGAAGAGCATTGCTTTGACGATTGCACGGGTTGAGATGTAAAGGAAGGCTAGTTCAGGGCGGTTTAGTCCAATTGTAATTTTATTTCACAGTTATTGGCAGAGGGTTGTTATAGATCTTAATGACTATTTTTTTGATGCCCCCATGCTTCCAAATGACATCCCCTGGTTTGCCTTGTCCGCCCCTAAACCACCAAACACCTTTACAGAGGTACCAGTGGACTGCATTGCCTCAAACAAAGAAGAGTAGCTCAACTATTTGGCAATGGCTTTGAGCCCAAAATCTCTCGCCCAGATGGAAAAGACATCCTAATGCTATCGTTTTTCATTACATGGACGATACAGTCATTTGTGCAGATGCTCAAATCATTTTGGACGTTGCAGTACAAGATGTCATCACTGTGGTACAGCAGAAGGGTTTTGAGATTGCAGCAGATAAAGTTCAAAAGACAGACCCCTGGAAGTTCCTCGGCCTAAAAAGCACAGAGAGAACCATCACACCCCTAACACTGTACATCAAGGACAACCCAAAATCTCTGCAAGAACTCCAAATGCTCTGTGGAACAATCAGTTGGGTTGGTTCACTCCTGGCAATCACCACAGAAGATCTCATGCCACTGTTCCTGCTCCTTAAAGGCAGAGAAGGACTTGATTCCCGTGATCACTGACACCAGAGGCAGAAGCAGCTGTACAAAAGGTCTTCTGGGTGATTCAAACTAAACAGGCACACAGATACCACCCTAATTTTCCTTTCTCTAAGGCAATCCTTGGTGTACCTCCAAAATTCCATACATTATTGTTTCAGTGGGACTATACTATCTCAGGTGCCCTGATAATAATTGAATGCGTTTTCAGAGCACACCAACCTACTAAAACAATAACAACCCAACAGAAAGTTATTGCAGAACTAGTGCAGGAAACCTAGAGAGCATCTGTGCTCCCTTGCAGGATAACACCTTGTGAATATTTACTTACTTCGCACTCAAGAGCACCTCAATTGCCTACTTCAAACATCTGAACCACTGCAATACACCTTAGATCATTTTTACACATATTAGGATCAGCCATCAATTCTACCACCAAAATATTCCTGTGCTGCTCAGGATGTTCAAAATTACCCCACACCCGGCAAGATCCATTGTAGCCACCTGCCCAAATTGTCAGGAACATGGCCTTGCTTCTGTCACAGCAGGAGTCAGTCCTAGAGGACTAGAGAGTCTCCACATCTGGCAATCAGACATCACACACTAAACTCCTTTGGACAGACTAAAATACAACCATGTCTCAATCGATGCCTTTACCAGTGTGATTTTTGGCTCTGTCCATGCTGCAGGAAAGTCAGAAGATGCTATAAAATATTTCTTTTTCGTTTTTTCCACCATAGCACTTCCACAGGAAATTTACACTGATAATGCACTTGCTTATACCTTGCACTGATTCAAACAAGGGGCTTTCTGACCACTGGGGTATAAACATGTCACAGGCATACCACACTCCGCCACAGGACAGTCCATAGCTGAGAGGGCCAACTGAGCCATCGAAAGGATCTTTGATCAACTGAGAGGGGTAGTCCAGATATTATCTTCCATTGAGACACTGGCCAAGGCCTTTTATGTACTCAACTTTTTGAACAACTCATTTAGGGAGACAACTCCCCCAGTCATCATGCAGTTTACTAATTCAACTGCAGCCCAATTAAAAAAACAGCCACCTGTGTCAATCAAAGAACCTGAATCTAAGCTATTTATGGACACCTACCCATTAATTTCTTGGGGAAGAGAAGATGCCCTTGTCTCTACAGCAACACTCCTAAGATCGATCCCAGCAAAATACATAAAAACTCTTTCTGGGAACGGTGAGGCAAACACCAGAGCCACCATCAGAAGAACAGAATGGAAGCCTAAGAGAGACAGCAGCAGCCTGGGAAAGAAGAAAAAGAAGGACAGAAGAAGATCTCCTAAGCAGCGTTGACCACACACACCAAGACCAAGATAGCTCAGACACCACTAACCAGGATATATGAATTAACATTTGTAAAAGCTATATTTTAGCATTGATATAAGATTCTTCTAATAAGCTGTTTTTACACCCTTGGCTTATGGAACAGAAAGTTTAGTGGCACCTGAACTTATGTTTCATCTTCTACTCACTTTATCTGTTTACTTTTAGCCCAAACAAGCCTCCAGATACTAAATGAGCCCAAGTCAGACGATGCTGCTGTTGGTTGCTGCTGACATAGAGAACTGGATGCTCCTCACTGAGCCGCATGCCTTCAGCTGGCTGCTTCCACAGACAAGCCACAATTTCTTGTCCACGGCCATGGCTGTCAGACACTACAAGGCATGTGTTTTTTCAACCTGCTGTCACATAGGGAGTCAGTATATCAGGGCATCCAGCTGCTAAAAATCAAGGAAAGAAGATGCAGATGGAGGGCAACTACAACTGGTTCACTGGACTTTTCAAACACTGGGGGATAAAAGGCTGACTTTCTTGTTTAGTTAAGACTGTTTTGTGGACTTTGTTTATCGTATTCATTGTGTTGGTTATTTTATCCATTATGCTAAATGCCTGCAAAACTCTATGGCTGAAGCCTTCTTTATAGACAACAAAATGGGAAGTTCTGGGGGCCGAGGGGCCGACCGTTGGAGCTGTAATACCTCAGGGCAAAGTGACCAAGGTAAAAGAGAGACATCGCTCTGAATGCAATGGTCTCGCCCATGGGCATTTGCAGGCTCCTGGTGATGCAGCACGTTTTGTTGGTATCACCCAGTTAAACTGCAGTATTTTTCTTATATGTACTGACTCGAGAATGTTCTCCCCTCTCTTGTACCATTTTGGACCTGGCTTACTGCAATGCTACCCCGATTTCTCTCCGTCATTTTCCCGCTGTGTGCACAGCCCCATTTTGTCTCCCTTCCTGGACCCTCTTCATTGCAATCCACTGAAGTGTTTGCAGATCCCCACAAAGATCCCTCTCTCACCTCGTTCACCAGCAGTTTAAGCAAGCATGCTCCCAGCTCTGGGAGTGCAGGTCACTCAAAGAGGCTGGCTGTGGACAGGCTGAAACACAGGAACTGAGTGCAACAGGGAGCCTGGCCTCTAATAAAAGGCATGAAACCCACAGCACACCCAACGCAAAACCTTGCATGTCTCTTCTTTATCCTCCTTCTCTCAGTCCTCATGCCACTTTCCCCACTTTGTCTGACTGGGTACTTGGCTTCTCTCTCTCCTCTCTGCAGGTTCAGCTACACGTGTGACCCTGCAGGAACAGCCTGACCCAGGGAAGTGGGAGAGCACTCTTGGTCAGGAACTGTAGTGACAGGACGCAGAGGAATGCGATCAAACTGCAAGAGGGGGAAGAGATTTGAGGATGGGAAGAAGTTCTTTACTCTCAGGGGGCTTATCCCTGACACAGGGACCTGTGCAGAGAGGCTGTGGATGCCCCATCCCCAGCAACATCCAAGGACAGGTGGGACAGGGGCCGCAGCAACCTGCTCTGCTGGGAGCTTGCTCACCTTGGAACCACATCACTTTAAGGGTCCCTTCCAAGCCAAACCATTCAAGGATTGGATCATTCTGCCATCCCCATCTCCCACTGCACAGCACCCCTGAATCTTCAGTGACATCACAGCTCCCAGAGGGTTCCAGGTGGAACGTCCAGGACCTGGAAACGAGCACAGCAGACACTGCAACGGCTGCCAAGGGTCAGTTGCTGCTCACCCTGCGCTCTGACCCTCAGTGCTGAGCTGCTGCTGCTGCCTGGGCTTTTCCTGACGCCTGCTCTGGAGCGCCAATCCCGCAGGATGTGCTCTGCTGTGCCCGTGGAGGTAGAGTGCCATGCCAGGCAGGGGGCACCCGGCTTGGGCTGGCTGCAGCCATGTGGGAATGGATGGTGCGGGACAGAAAGCCCACTGGGAGGTGGTGCTTCCCCTTGCAGACTGAGAGAGACACTGTGGAGGCGATGGATGTGGACCAGGGGCTGGAAGAGGATGACATGATGGAGGTGGACTCCTCCTCTACTTCCATGTCCTCCACTGTTGAGGACATGGAAGTAGAGGTGGAGGACAACACTGAAGAAATGGAAGTGGATGAGGAAGATGACACAGAAGAGATGCAAGTTGATGAGGAGGATGAGGAGGAGCCCATGGTCCTTGGATGAAGATGGTGCCCCACAGGTAAGACAGGCAGATGCTTCCCACGCCCTGCCCACACACACACTGGGTCCCCTGACGCCAGCCCTGCCAGTCCCGGCCCAGCCCCTGGGGCCCAGCTGCCAGCCCTGCTGGGCCCAGTGCTGCCAACTGACTCCAGCTCTGCTCCTTCCTTTCTTCCAGGACTCATTCACATCATGGCACTGATGCCATGCCGTTGCAAATATGTTTTAAAGATTAGAAGTTTCCTGTAAATACGTTCACTATGTTTGAAGTTTCCTGTAAATACGTTTTGAAGATTGTTGGCCCATCGGATCCCATGTAAATATGTTCTGTATATTACTGTTGATGTTGTTATAACGCTTGTTATAACGAAACATGTTCTGTAAATCCTACATTTGCCGATCTTCGGCAAATAAATACTGTTTCTTTTAAAAACCTGACTTCTCTTGGCCATTCCTTGGGGCACAGGCAGCCTTTGCACACTTGTGGGTTCCACTTGTTCCGCATTCCCGGGGGTGGAGCTCCCTGGCACGGCCACCCCGGGGCTGGGGGTGCCTGTGCACAGGGGCTCCCACTGACACCACTCCTGGCACTGGGCACTGCTGCTCTTCCTGGCCTGGGGCACAGCGCTGTCCCCAAGAGCTCAGCTCTCACCAGCTCTCACACAGGGGGCTCTCACAGCACTGGCCCATGCAGCCATGCCACCAAAGCAGCCAGCACACCTTCAGCCACCCTTCCTGCTGCAGACACAGGCACTCCTGGGCCCAGAGCCGCCAGCAGGCCACAGCCCTGCAAAATCCACCTGCACACTCTCAAGGCCACCAGAGCTTTGGCAACTGGGCCAGCTACATCTGGGCTGCTGCAGGGGCTGATCTTTAAGCCTTGGTGCCTCCAAAGGCCCTGGGCTCTGCTTTCCAGCCTGCTCTGCACAGCCCTGAGCCCGTATTGTTCCAGAGACAAAAGCCAAGCCAGGGCATCCTCACCCTGCCCGCATTCCTGCTGCTGCCAGCGGCCACCGGGCCCTGGGCCCGACTCGGGTGACAGCTGCAGGGACAGGGCAGCCTGTGCTGGGCAGGGGGCACGGGGCTGTGGGCCCTGGGGCTGCTGCTGGGGACCATGGTCCCAGAGGGCCCCGAGCTCAGCCCCTGCCCGGCCAGCTGCCCCCATGGCCCCACACTCCCTGAGCATCCCCATCACACCTGCCAGGGGGAAATCCCACGGGCTTCAGGAAAGAAATTCCCCATAGTGACTAAACCAAGGGGTCCAAGGGGAAAGTCAGCACCAGCTGATGTTTACAGCACCTTGACACAGGTGGCTGCAGGGCAGGTGAGATCTCCAGGGCCTCTGGCAGTGCCTGCTCTGCACGTGAGCCTGTGCGGCTGCTCCCAGTGGGACACAGCTCAGGCCAGCCCTCAGCCCCTCACACTTGATACCAAGGAGCAGGCTCAGAAAGCAGTTTCAGATCACTTCCTGTAGATATTTCAAAGGTCTAAATGTCATTCAAAAACCCAAACTCTAGATTTATTTTTGGTGTTGTGGCATGAGAAGCCATGAAGGTGCCTCTGAATGTGCACTCAGGTCACTTCCACTGCCATCCCAAAGGGAACACAAAGGACAGGCCTCAGCTTTCAGCACTGCTGAGCTCCTCACCCTGCAATGAAGTCTGAGGCAGAGGCAATGTTTTGCAGGCCGGGGGGCCTATCACTGGAATAGTAATACCTCATGACAATCATATAGATTTAAAGTAAGGTGAATAACCCCTCTGAATACAATGATCTTGCTCAATGTCTTTTGCGGGATGGTGCAGATTCAGCACATTTCTTGGTATCATGAACTTCCTTCTTTCCTTATATATACTCTCCTAGGATGTTCTCCCCTCCCTTAACCTCTATTAGTCCTGAATTACTGCATACAAGGTCCTTTTCCCCACCCTGAAAATCCTTGTGTGCCCACCCCCACTTTGTCTCCCTCCCTGGACCCGCTCCAGCGCATTCCACAGTATTTGCTGTTTCACACATAGATCCCTCTCTTGCCTCATCCATCATGCATTCCAGCAAGCCTACTCCTAGCTCTGGGAGTGCACATCTCTCACAGTGTCTGGCTGTGGACATGCCACAAGGGGTGCCGAAACAGGGACCTTCTTTGAGAATTCCTGAGAGCCACTCCAGTGAGGATTCGGCTCTTCCACCGTCACAGGACAGAAGACGCCTCGGGTCAGCCACCGCCCTGGAGTGGGACCTGAGTTTTATCAGGGTTTGCTGAAGGCAGCATCAGCACCCTCCAGCAGCAACAGGGCTAGCTCAGCTGCTGAAGCCCAGGGGACAGTTTGAACCCTCTGCATCCAGAGCCACCAGAGCAGTGAGTTGGAGGACAGCCGCCTGCAGGGCAGGATCCTTGGGAGATATTTCAGTCCTGTGGGTGGGCCACCCTTTACATCAGGGGCAGCTCTGGGTAACAAATTATCCAATCCTTAGAGGGATACATATCTTCCAGTTAGGGAGGCTCTCCTTTCCGAATGGAAGACTTTTACTAAAGGAAGTTGGAAGCCTATTGTTCATTGGCTTTTTAATGAGTTCACAGACATGTCTGTTGATTCAGTTGGTCATGTAGCATTTTGGGACTCAGGGAAAGACTCTACCTTTTGTAAACTCAGGGAGTGATAAGAGTCGCAACATTTTACCCAAATTTTCATGTGATTTATAGAGTTTTCTCAAGGGTTCAAAGTTCTAATATTCAACCCAGACTTTCTGTTCTGCCCCCCACATTCCTGACCCCACCGATACCATTAGGATGAGAGACAGAAACTGCTGTAAAGCACAGACAAGCCACCTGCTGTCTGCCATCTCCCCTCCTTCTCTACCCCCTGCCCACGTCTGTACTGATCACACTGGCCTGGATTCTAGCCTAACCCCTTCTCCAGTACCTCTCCTCCCTGGATCACCCTCAGGTAGCTCACAAAATGGAGTCCCTCTTCTGGAGGGGGTGTTCAATGTCAAACACCCTCCCACCCCCGGCTGTTTTATCGTGTCCTGCCCCTATGTTGGGTCCCAGCTCTGCGTCAGGTACCACCCCTGCATTGGGATCCAGCGCTTCCTTGCCTACTCCCGCTGCCCTACCTCCTCCAACTCAGCCCCTTGCGGATCCCACACTGTCGGAGCAGGAGGTGTGAGGGGCGGTACCCGGAAGGCCGCCATCTTGGCTACCAGAGGCCCACACCACCGGGCCTGGCCAGTCACCCCAAGGCCCCGCTCCTCTGCCAGAGAACAAGTTCCCTCTTCTGGAGAGGAGAGGGAAGGTTCATCGCACCTGGAGGATGAGCCTGAGGATTCTTGGCAGAGGATGGAGAAGCTCGCGGCTGAAGAGGGGGACTGGGAATTGGTAGCTAAAATACAAGCAGCACCGCTGCAGTACCAGAGGGGGGCTAACCCCTGATGGGAAGCTGTCACACAAGGGAGATGAAAGACCTTTATAAACCTGCGAAACACCTTGGGAGGGGCTTGCCCTATATTAATCATTTGTTAAATGCCATCTTTATGCACATGTTATGGTACCTCACAATCTGCACCATTTTATGCGCATCCTACTTTCTCCCACTGAAATTATTCTGTGGGAAGGAATGGGGAAAAAACTAATACAACAGCTATTAAAAGACTATGCTAGAGAAGACAGGCAGGCACGCCTAACACTAGACCATCTAGGGAGGAAGATTTCACTAAGTCTCATTCAATTGACCTTCCCTGAGCTCTGATGAAGAGAATAAAGTGTGGAAAAGACAGTTCTCATGCAGACACCCAATGGAGAATCACCTACTCTAGATTTCACAGACATTCTCCAGGGACCTGGGCAATCCTTTCAAAAATTTATTGACCACCTTCCACAAGCAATAGAGAAACAAGTTGAACATCCAAAAGCCAGGAAGGTACTGCCTCCTAAACTTGCTGAAACAAATGCTAACAACACCTGTAAAGACATTTTACCTTCTCTACCCCTTAGCCCAAAGCCTACCATTGCACAAATGGTCAAGGTATGCACACTTACAGCATCCTTACACCGTGATGCCACCTAGCTATGGCGACCAATCAGGGTGTGGTAGAGGTGCTAGTAGCCTCCCTGGTTATTCCCTGACATACACATGAAAAAGGACCTGGGTTAAAGTGTAGGGAGATGGGACATTTTCAACAGAATTTGAAAAATGCAGACATATACAGGGGACCTTCTATGTGTCACAGCCACTGCCCTCACTGCCCCCCTCGTCCACATGCTTTCCAACACCAGCAAAACCGGTGGCCTGCGGGAAACCCCACACAGACACAGAAAGGCCCTTCGCGATGACACCAAATGCGAGGCCATTGCGCCCCACGCTACCAAACATCGCGGAGAACCAGCACAGCGACCTTCTCAGATCCAGCGGGACAGCTCGATCGCTGCAGAAAACTCGACAGAAGACAGCTCTGCCCTGGAACCTAAAGGCAGCTGGTAAGCGCCTTTTCAATTCCAATCCACGCTATTTATGTTCACCATATTCCCACAGGCAAATACAGGCCTGAAGGACGGCCCAAAGACATTTTGATTTAAACCATAACCGGGAAAGGGATGCAGACACTCGCTCTACTACCTGAGGTACTCACTTTGACCTCTTTGGAGAAGATAACTGTCCAGGCTCTATGCTTAGTCCCTTTTCATTGCAAAAGGAACAGTTATAGCCAGAGCTTTCCTCCTACTTGACACGATCACCACACCAGCTGATCCCATGTTGATGTGGGCCCAGACAACAGGCAGAAATAGACCCATTCCAAAGTGTGCTTTGTCATGTAAAGGGAGAAAGAGATGTCTTTCAGGACTATTAGATACAAGAGCTGATGACACCATAATTTCCTGCTCTGTTTGGCTAAAAAACGGCCCCTGGTTCCAGCTGCTGGGGTAATTATTAGCTACCAGGGGAGCCACTACCAGCTTCTGGAGTCACAGCTGCATGGAAGGTCCTGAGGGCACAGTTGCTACAGTAAGATCATTCGTCGCCCGGGCACCAATAACAATTTGAGGAAAAGACCTGTTGTCCCAAAGCGGGACAAGGCTAGAGATCCTATCAACACCTCAGGATTTCTAGACGGGGCCACAGAGCAGCGCGCCACACTTCAGGCCACCTGGAAGACCAACGACCCCATATGGGTGGATCAGTGGCCCCTCCCAGGCAGAAAGTTAAAGGCCCTGCAGTCCCACGTGCAGGAGCAGCTGCCTGTGGGCCACATTGTACCATCTACTAGCCCCTGCAATGTGCCTGTCATTACCATATGAAAGCCTGGCAAAGACAAGAGGTGGCTGCTGCAGGACCTCAGGAAAATCAACGAGGTCACTGAGGACATGGGTGCCCTCCAGTCCAGCCTGCCCTCAGCCTCCATGTTACCTCGAGATTGCCGATGGTGCACCATGCCGTAGTTGTGGGTAGCATCTTTTGGAGTCCTCCTATTTTTCGGATACCTTGTTCGACATTTAGGCTGTGATTGATGGAGCCTGAGCACAGGAAGAGCATTGCTTTGACGATTGCACGGGTTGAGATGTAAAGGAAGGCTAGTTCAGGGCGGTTTAGTCCAATTGTCATTTTATTTCACAGTTATTGGCAGAGGGTTGTTATAGATCTTAATGACTATTTTTTTGATGCCCCCATGCTTCCAAATGACATCCCCTGGTTTGCCTTGTCCGCCCCTAAACCACCAAACACCTTTACAGAGGTACCAGTGGACTGCATTGCCTCAAACAAAGAAGAGTAGCTCAACTATTTGGCAATGGCTTTGAGCCCAAAATCTCTCGCCCAGATGGAAAAGACATCCTAATGCTATCGTTTTTCATTACATGGACGATACAGTCATTTGTGCAGATGCTCAAATCATTTTGGACGTTGCAGTACAAGATGTCATCACTGTGGTACAGCAGAAGGGTTTTGAGATTGCAGCAGATAAAGTTCAAAAGACAGACCCCTGGAAGTTCCTCGGCCTAAAAAGCACAGAGAGAACCATCACACCCCTAACACTGTACATCAAGGACAACCCAAAATCTCTGCAAGAACTCCAAATGCTCTGTGGAACAATCAGTTGGGTTGGTTCACTCCTGGCAATCACCACAGAAGATCTCATGCCACTGTTCCTGCTCCTTAAAGGCAGAGAAGGACTTGATTCCCGTGATCACTGACACCAGAGGCAGAAGCAGCTGTACAAAAGGTCTTCTGGGTGATTCAAACTAAACAGGCACACAGATACCACCCTAATTTTCCTTTCTCTAAGGCAATCCTTGGTGTACCTCCAAAATTCCATACATTATTGTTTCAGTGGGACTATACTATCTCAGGTGCCCTGATAATAATTGAATGCGTTTTCAGAGCACACCAACCTACTAAAACAATAACAACCCAACAGAAAGTTATTGCAGAACTAGTGCAGGAAACCTAGAGAGCATCTGTGCTCCCTTGCAGGATAACACCTTGTGAATATTTACTTACTTCGCACTCAAGAGCACCTCAATTGCCTACTTCAAACATCTGAACCACTGCAATACACCTTAGATCATTTTTACACATATTAGGATCAGCCATCAATTCTACCACCAAAATATTCCTGTGCTGCTCAGGATGTTCAAAATTACCCCACACCCGGCAAGATCCATTGTAGCCACCTGCCCAAATTGTCAGGAACATGGCCTTGCTTCTGTCACAGCAGGAGTCAGTCCTAGAGGACTAGAGAGTCTCCACATCTGGCAATCAGACATCACACACTAAACTCCTTTGGACAGACTAAAATACAACCATGTCTCAATCGATGCCTTTACCAGTGTGATTTTTGGCTCTGTCCATGCTGCAGGAAAGTCAGAAGATGCTATAAAATATTTCTTTTTCGTTTTTTCCACCATAGCACTTCCACAGGAAATTTACACTGATAATGCACTTGCTTATACCTTGCACTGATTCAAACAAGGGGCTTTCTGACCACTGGGGTATAAAACATGTCACAGGCATACCACACTCCGCCACAGGACAGTCCATAGCTGAGAGGGCCAACTGAGCCATCGAAAGGATCTTTGATCAACTGAGAGGGGTAGTCCAGATATTATCTTCCATTGAGACACTGGCCAAGGCCTTTTATGTACTCAACTTTTTGAACAACTCATTTAGGGAGACAACTCCCCCAGTCATCATGCAGTTTACTAATTCAACTGCAGCCCAATTAAAAAAACAGCCACCTGTGTCAATCAAAGAACCTGAATCTAAGCTATTTATGGACACCTACCCATTAATTTCTTGGGGAAGAGAAGATGCCCTTGTCTCTACAGCAACACTCCTAAGATCGATCCCAGCAAAATACATAAAAACTCTTTCTGGGAACGGTGAGGCAAACACCAGAGCCACCATCAGAAGAACAGAATGGAAGCCTAAGAGAGACAGCAGCAGCCTGGGAAAGAAGAAAAAGAAGGACAGAAGAAGATCTCCTAAGCAGCGTTGACCACACACACCAAGACCAAGATAGCTCAGACACCACTAACCAGGATATATGAATTAACATTTGTAAAAGCTATATTTTAGCATTGATATAAGATTCTTCTAATAAGCTGTTTTTACACCCTTGGCTTATGGAACAGAAAGTTTAGTGGCACCTGAACTTATGTTTCATCTTCTACTCACTTTATCTGTTTACTTTTAGCCCAAACAAGCCTCCAGATACTAAATGAGCCCAAGTCAGACGATGCTGCTGTTGGTTGCTGCTGACATAGAGAACTGGATGCTCCTCACTGAGCCGCATGCCTTCAGCTGGCTGCTTCCACAGACAAGCCACAATTTCTTGTCCACGGCCATGGCTGTCAGACACTACAAGGCATGTGTTTTTTCAACCTGCTGTCACATAGGGAGTCAGTATATCAGGGCATCCAGCTGCTAAAAATCAAGGAAAGAAGATGCAGATGGAGGGCAACTACAACTGGTTCACTGGACTTTTCAAACACTGGGGGATAAAAGGCTGACTTTCTTGTTTAGTTAAGACTGTTTTGTGGACTTTGTTTATCGTATTCATTGTGTTGGTTATTTTATCCATTATGCTAAATGCCTGCAAAACTCTATGGCTGAAGCCTTCTTTATAGACAACAAAATGGGAAGTTCTGGGGGCCGAGGGGCCGACCGTTGGAGCTGTAATACCTCAGGGCAAAGTGACCAAGGTAAAAGAGAGACATCGCTCTGAATGCAATGGTCTCGCCCATGGGCATTTGCAGGCTCCTGGTGATGCAGCACGTTTTGTTGGTATCACCCAGTTAAACTGCAGTATTTTTCTTATATGTACTGACTCGAGAATGTTCTCCCCTCTCTTGTACCATTTTGGACCTGGCTTACTGCAATGCTACCCCGATTTCTCTCCGTCATTTTCCCGCTGTGTGCACAGCCCCATTTTGTCTCCCTTCCTGGACCCTCTTCATTGCAATCCACTGAAGTGTTTGCAGATCCCCACAAAGATCCCTCTCTCACCTCGTTCACCAGCAGTTTAAGCAAGCATGCTCCCAGCTCTGGGAGTGCAGGTCACTCAAAGAGGCTGGCTGTGGACAGGCTGAAACACAGGAACTGAGTGCAACAGGGAGCCTGGCCTCTAATAAAAGGCATGAAACCCACAGCACACCCAACGCAAAACCTTGCATGTCTCTTCTTTATCCTCCTTCTCTCAGTCCTCATGCCACTTTCCCCACTTTGTCTGACTGGGTACTTGGCTTCTCTCTCTCCTCTCTGCAGGTTCAGCTACACGTGTGACCCTGCAGGAACAGCCTGACCCAGGGAAGTGGGAGAGCACTCTTGGTCAGGAACTGTAGTGACAGGACGCAGAGGAATGCGATCAAACTGCAAGAGGGGGAAGAGATTTGAGGATGGGAAGAAGTTCTTTACTCTCAGGGGGCTTATCCCTGACACAGGGACCTGTGCAGAGAGGCTGTGGATGCCCCATCCCCAGCAACATCCAAGGACAGGTGGGACAGGGGCCGCAGCAACCTGCTCTGCTGGGAGCTTGCTCACCTTGGAACCACATCACTTTAAGGGTCCCTTCCAAGCCAAACCATTCAAGGATTGGATCATTCTGCCATCCCCATCTCCCACTGCACAGCACCCCTGAATCTTCAGTGACATCACAGCTCCCAGAGGGTTCCAGGTGGAACGTCCAGGACCTGGAAACGAGCACAGCAGACACTGCAACGGCTGCCAAGGGTCAGTTGCTGCTCACCCTGCGCTCTGACCCTCAGTGCTGAGCTGCTGCTGCTGCCTGGGCTTTTCCTGACGCCTGCTCTGGAGCGCCAATCCCGCAGGATGTGCTCTGCTGTGCCCGTGGAGGTACAGTGCCATGCCAGGCAGGGGGCACCCGGCTTGGGCTGGCTGCAGCCATGTGGGAATGGATGGTGCGGGACAGAAAGCCCACTGGGAGGTGGTGCTTCCCCTTGCAGACTGAGAGAGACACTGTGGAGGCGATGGATGTGGACCAGGGGCTGGAAGAGGATGACATGATGGAGGTGGACTCCTCCTCTACTTCCATGTCCTCCACTGTTGAGGACATGGAAGTAGAGGTGGAGGACAACACTGAAGAAATGGAAGTGGATGAGGAAGATGACACAGAAGAGATGCAAGTTGATGAGGAGGATGAGGAGGAGCCCATGGTCCTTGGATGAAGATGGTGCCCCACAGGTAAGACAGGCAGATGCTTCCCACGCCCTGCCCACACACACACTGGGTCCCCTGACGCCAGCCCTGCCAGTCCCGGCCCAGCCCCTGGGGCCCAGCTGCCAGCCCTGCTGGGCCCAGTGCTGCCAACTGACTCCAGCTCTGCTCCTTCCTTTCTTCCAGGACTCATTCACATCATGGCACTGATGCCATGCCGTTGCAAATATGTTTTAAAGATTAGAAGTTTCCTGTAAATACGTTCACTATGTTTGAAGTTTCCTGTAAATACGTTTTGAAGATTGTTGGCCCATCGGATCCCATGTAAATATGTTCTGTATATTACTGTTGATGTTGTTATAACGCTTGTTATAACGAAACATGTTCTGTAAATCCTACATTTGCCGATCTTCGGCAAATAAATACTGTTTCTTTTAAAAACCTGACTTCTCTTGGCCATTCCTTGGGGCACAGGCAGCCTTTGCACACTTGTGGGTTCCACTTGTTCCGCATTCCCGGGGGTGGAGCTCCCTGGCACGGCCACCCCGGGGCTGGGGGTGCCTGTGCACAGGGGCTCCCACTGACACCACTCCTGGCCCTGGGCACTGCTGCTCTTCCTGGCCTGGGGCACAGCGCTGTCCCCAAGAGCTCAGCTCTCACCAGCTCTCACACAGGGGGCTCTCACAGCACTGGCCCATGCAGCCATGCCACCAAAGCAGCCAGCACACCTTCAGCCACCCTTCCTGCTGCAGACACAGGCACTCCTGGGCCCAGAGCCGCCAGCAGGCCACAGCCCTGCAAAATCCACCTGCACACTCTCAAGGCCACCAGAGCTTTGGCAACTGGGCCAGCTACATCTGGGCTGCTGCAGGGGCTGATCTTTAAGCCTTGGTGCCTCCAAAGGCCCTGGGCTCTGCTTTCCAGCCTGCTCTGCACAGCCCTGAGCCCGTATTGTTCCAGAGACAAAAGCCAAGCCAGGGCATCCTCACCCTGCCCGCATTCCTGCTGCTGCCAGCGGCCACCGGGCCCTGGGCCCGACTCGGGTGACAGCTGCAGGGACAGGGCAGCCTGTGCTGGGCAGGGGGCACGGGGCTGTGGGCCCTGGGGCTGCTGCTGGGGACCATGGTCCCAGAGGGCCCCGAGCTCAGCCCCTGCCCGGCCAGCTGCCCCCATGGCCCCACACTCCCTGAGCATCCCCATCACACCTGCCAGGGGGAAATCCCACGGGCTTCAGGAAAGAAATTCCCCATAGTGACTAAACCAAGGGGTCCAAGGGGAAAGTCAGCACCAGCTGATGTTTACAGCACCTTGACACAGGTGGCTGCAGGGCAGGTGAGATCTCCAGGGCCTCTGGCAGTGCCTGCTCTGCACGTGAGCCTGTGCGGCTGCTCCCAGTGGGACACAGCTCAGGCCAGCCCTCAGCCCCTCACACTTGATACCAAGGAGCAGGCTCAGAAAGCAGTTTCAGATCACTTCCTGTAGATATTTCAAAGGTCTAAATGTCATTCAAAAACCCAAACTCTAGATTTATTTTTGGTGTTGTGGCATGAGAAGCCATGAAGGTGCCTCTGAATGTGCACTCAGGTCACTTCCACTGCCATCCCAAAGGGAACACAAAGGACAGGCCTCAGCTTTCAGCACTGCTGAGCTCCTCACCCTGCAATGAAGTCTGAGGCAGAGGCAATGTTTTGCAGGCCGGGGGGCCTATCACTGGAATAGTAATACCTCATGACAATCATATAGATTTAAAGTAAGGTGAATAACCCCTCTGAATACAATGATCTTGCTCAATGTCTTTTGCGGGATGGTGCAGATTCAGCACATTTCTTGGTATCATGAACTTCCTTCTTTCCTTATATATACTCTCCTAGGATGTTCTCCCCTCCCTTAACCTCTATTAGTCCTGAATTACTGCATACAAGGTCCTTTTCCCCACCCTGAAAATCCTTGTGTGCCCACCCCCACTTTGTCTCCCTCCCTGGACCCGCTCCAGCGCATTCCACAGTATTTGCTGTTTCACACATAGATCCCTCTCTTGCCTCATCCATCATGCATTCCAGCAAGCCTACTCCTAGCTCTGGGAGTGCACATCTCTCACAGTGTCTGGCTGTGGACATGCCACAAGGGGTGCCGAAACAGGGACCTTCTTTGAGAATTCCTGAGAGCCACTCCAGTGAGGATTCGGCTCTTCCACCGTCACAGGACAGAAGACGCCTCGGGTCAGCCACCGCCCTGGAGTGGGACCTGAGTTTTATCAGGGTTTGCTGAAGGCAGCATCAGCACCCTCCAGCAGCAACAGGGCTAGCTCAGCTGCTGAAGCCCAGGGGACATTTTGAACCCTCTGCATCCAGAGCCACCAGAGCAGTGAGTTGGAGGACAGCCGCCTGCAGGGCAGGATCCTTGGGAGATATTTCAGTCCTGTGGGTGGGCCACCCTTTACATCAGGGGCAGCTCTGGGTAACAAATTATCCAATCCTTAGAGGGATACATATCTTCCAGTTAGGGAGGCTCTCCTTTCCGAATGGAAGACTTTTACTAAAGGAAGTTGGAAGCCTATTGTTCATTGGCTTTTTAATGAGTTCACAGACATGTCTGTTGATTCAGTTGGTCATGTAGCATTTTGGGACTCAGGGAAAGACTCTACCTTTTGTAAACTCAGGGAGTGATAAGAGTCGCAACATTTTACCCAAATTTTCATGTGATTTATAGAGTTTTCTCAAGGGTTCAAAGTTCTAATATTCAACCCAGACTTTCTGTTCTGCCCCCCACATTCCTGACCCCACCGATACCATTAGGATGAGAGACAGAAACTGCTGTAAAGCACAGACAAGCCACCTGCTGTCTGCCATCTCCCCTCCTTCTCTACCCCCTGCCCACGTCTGTACTGATCACACTGGCCTGGATTCTAGCCTAACCCCTTCTCCAGTACCTCTCCTCCCTGGATCACCCTCAGGTAGCTCACAAAATGGAGTCCCTCTTCTGGAGGGGGTGTTCAATGTCAAACACCCTCCCACCCCCGGCTGTTTTATCGTGTCCTGCCCCTATGTTGGGTCCCAGCTCTGCGTCAGGTACCACCCCTGCATTGGGATCCAGCGCTTCCTTGCCTACTCCCGCTGCCCTACCTCCTCCAACTCAGCCCCTTGCGGATCCCACACTGTCGGAGCAGGAGGTGTGAGGGGCGGTACCCGGAAGGCCGCCATCTTGGCTACCAGAGGCCCACACCACCGGGCCTGGCCAGTCACCCCAAGGCCCCGCTCCTCTGCCAGAGAACAAGTTCCCTCTTCTGGAGAGGAGAGGGAAGGTTCATCGCACCTGGAGGATGAGCCTGAGGATTCTTGGCAGAGGATGGAGAAGCTCGCGGCTGAAGAGGGGGACTGGGAATTGGTAGCTAAAATACAAGCAGCACCGCTGCAGTACCAGAGGGGGGCTAACCCCTGATGGGAAGCTGTCACACAAGGGAGATGAAAGACCTTTATAAACCTGCGAAACACCTTGGGAGGGGCTTGCCCTATATTAATCATTTGTTAAATGCCATCTTTATGCACATGTTATGGTACCTCACAATCTGCACCATTTTATGCGCATCCTACTTTCTCCCACTGAAATTATTCTGTGGGAAGGAATGGGGAAAAACTAATACAACAGCTATTAAAAGACTATGCTAGAGAAGACAGGCAGGCACGCCTAACACTAGACCATCTAGGGAGGAAGATTTCACTAAGTCTCATTCAATTGACCTTCCCTGAGCTCTGATGAAGAGAATAAAGTGTGGAAAAGACAGTTCTCATGCAGACACCCAATGGAGAATCACCTACTCTAGATTTCACAGACATTCTCCAGGGACCTGGGCAATCCTTTCAAAAATTTATTGACCACCTTCCACAAGCAATAGAGAAACAAGTTGAACATCCAAAAGCCAGGAAGGTACTGCCTCCTAAACTTGCTGAAACAAATGCTAACAACACCTGTAAAGACATTTTACCTTCTCTACCCCTTAGCCCAAAGCCTACCATTGCACAAATGGTCAAGGTATGCACACTTACAGCATCCTTACACCATGATGCCACCTAGCTATGGCGACCAATCAGGGTGTGGTAGAGGTGCTAGTAGCCTCCCTGGTTATTCCCTGACATACACATGAAAAAGGACCTGGGTTAAAGTGTAGGGAGATGGGACATTTTCAACAGAATTTGAAAAATGCAGACATATACAGGGGACCTTCTATGTGTCACAGCCACTGCCCTCACTGCCCCCCTCGTCCACATGCTTTCCAACACCAGCAAAACCGGTGGCCTGCGGGAAACCCCACACAGACACAGAAAGGCACTTCGCGATGACACCAAATGCGAGGCCATTGCGCCCCACGCTACCAAACATCGCGGAGAACCAGCACAGCGACCTTCTCAGATCCAGCGGGACAGCTCGATCGCTGCAGAAAACTCGACAGAAGACAGCTCTGCCCTGGAACCTAAAGGCAGCTGGTAAGCGCCTTTTCAATTCCAATCCACGCTATTTATGTTCACCATATTCCCACAGGCAAATACAGGCCTGAAGGACGGCCCAAAGACATTTTGATTTAAACCATAACCGGGAAAGGGATGCAGACACTCACTCTACTACCTGAAGTACTCACCTTGACCTCTTTGGAGGAGATAATTGTCCAGGCTCTATGCTTAGTCCCTTTTCATTGCAAAAGGAACAGTTATAGCCAGAGCTTTCCTCCTACTTGACACGATCACCACACCAGCTGATCCCATGTTGATGTGGGCCCAGACAACAGGCAGAAATAGACCCATTCCAAAGTGTGCTTTGTCATGTAAAGGGAGAAAGAGATGTCTTTCAGGACTATTAGATACAAGAGCTGATGACACCATAATTTCCTGCTCTGTTTGGCTAAAAACCGGCCCCTGGTTCCAGCTGCTGGGGTAATTATTAGCTACCAGGGGAGCCACTACCAGCTTCTGGAGTCACAGTATCAGCTGCATGGAAGGTCCTGAGGGCACAGTTGCTACAGTAAGATCATTCGTCGCCCGGGCACCAATAACAATTTGAGGAAAAGACCTGTTGTCCCAAAGCGGGACAAGGCTAGAGATCCTATCAACACCTCAGGATTTCTAGACGGGGCCACAGAGCAGCGCGCCACACTTCAGGCCACCTGGAAGACCAACGACCCCATATGGGTGGATCAGTGGCCCCTCCCAGGCAGAAAGTTAAAGGCCCTGCAGTCCCACGTGCAGGAGCAGCTGCCTGTGGGCCACATTGTACCATCTACTAGCCCCTGCAATGTGCCTGTCATTACCATATGAAAGCCTGGCAAAGACAAGAGGTGGCTGCTGCAGGACCTCAGGAAAATCAACGAGGTCACTGAGGACATGGGTGCCCTCCAGTCCAGCCTGCCCTCATCCTCCATGTTACCTCGAGATTGCCGATGGTGCACCATGCCGTAGTTGTGGGTAGCATCTTTTGGAGTCCTCCTATTTTTCGGATAACTTGTTCGACATTTAGGCTGTGATTGATGGAGCCTGAGCACAGGAAGAGCATTGCTTTGAAGATTGCACGTGTTGAGATGTAAAGGAAGGCTAGTTCAGGGCGGTTTAGTCCAATTGTAATTTTATTTCACAGTTATTGGCAGAGGGTTGTTATAGATCTTAATGACTACTTTTTTGATGCCCCCACCATTCCAAATGACATCCCCTGGTTTGCCTTGTCCGCCCCTAAACCACCAAACACCTTTACAGAGGTACCAGTGGACTGCATTGCCTCAAACAAAGAAGAGTAGCTCAACTATCTGGCAATGGCTTTGATCCCAAAATCTCTCGCCCAGATGGAAAAGACATCCTAATGCTATCGTTTTTCATTACATGGACGATACAGTCATTTGTGCAGATGCTCAAATCATTTTGGACGTTGCAGTACAAGATGTCATCACTGTGGTACAGCAGAAGGGTTTTGAGATTGCAGCAGATAAAGTTCAAAAGACAGGAAGTACCTTGGACTAAAGAGCACAGAGAGAACCATCACACCCCAAACACTGCACATCAAGGACAACCCAAACACTCTGCAAGAACTCCAAATGCTCTGTGGAACAATCAGTTGGGTTGGTTCACTCCTGGCAATCACCACAGAAGATCTCATGCCACTGTTCCTGCTCCTTAAAGGCAGAGAAGGACTTGATTCCCGTGATCACTGACACCAGAGGCAGAAGCAGCTGTACAAAAGGTCTCCTGGGTGATTCAAACTAAACAGGCACACAGATACCACCCTAATTTTCCTTTCTCCCTGGCAAACCTTGGTGTACGTCCAAAATTCCATACATTATTGTTTCAGTGGGACTATACTATCTCAGGTGCCCTGATAATAATTGAATGCGTTTTCAGAGCACACCAACCTACTAAAACAATAACAACCCAACAGAAAGTTATTGCAGAACTAGTGCAGGAAACCTAGAGAGCATCTGTGCTCCCTTGCAGGAATACACCTTGTGAATATTTACTTACTTCACACTCAAGAGCACCTCAATTGCCTACTTCAAACATCTGAACCACTGCAATACACCTTAGATCATTTTTACACATATTAGGATCAGCCATCAATTCTACCACCAAAATATTCCTGTGCTGCTCAGGATGTTCAAAATTACCCCACACCCGGCAAGATCCATTGTAGCCACCTGCCCAAATTGTCAGGAACATGGCCTTGCTTCTGTCACAGCAGGAGTCAGTCCTAGAGGACTAGAGAGTCTCCACATCTGGCAATCAGACATCACACACTAAACTCCTTTGGAAAGACTAAAATACAACCATGTCTCAATCGATGCCTTTACCAGTGTGATTTTTGGCTCTGTCCATGCTGCAGGAAAGTCAGAATATGCTATAAAATATTTCTTTTTCGTTTTTTCCACCATAGCACTTCCACAGGAAATTTACACTGATAATGCACTTGCTTATACCTTGCACTGATTCAAACAAGGGGCTTTCTGACCACTGGGGTATAAAACATGTCACAGGCATACCACACTCCGCCACAGGACAGTCCATAGCTGAGAGGGCCAACTGAGCCATCGAAAGGATCTTTGATCAACTGAGAGGGGTAATCCGGATATTATCTTCCATTGAGACACTGGCCAAGGCCTTTTATGTACTCAACTTTTTGAACAACTCATTTAGGGAGACAACTCCCCCAGTCATCATGCAGTTTACTAATTCAACTGCAGCCCAATTAAAAGACCAGCCACCTGTGTCAATCAAAGAACCTGAATCTAAGCAATTTATGGACACCTACCCATTAATTACTTGGGGAAGAGAAGATGCCCTTGTCTCTACAGCAACACTCCTAAGATCGATCCCAGCAAAATACATAAAAACTCTTTCTGGGAACGGTGAGGCAAACACCAGAGCCACCATCAGAAGAACAGAATGGAAGCCTAAGAGAGACAGCAGCAGCCTGGGAAAGAAGAAAAAGAAGGACAGAAGAAGATCTCCTAAGCAGCGTTGACCACACACACCAAGACCAAGATAGCTCAGACACCACTAACCAGGATATATGAATTAACATTTGTAAAAGCTATATTTTAGCATTGATATAAGATTCTTCTAATAAGCTGTTTTTACACCCTTGGCTTATGGAACAGAAAGTTTAGTGGGACCTGAACTTATGTTTCATCTTCTACTCACTTTATCTGTTTACTTTTAGCCCAAACAAGCCTCCAGATACTAAATGAGCCCAAGTCAGACGATGCTGCTGTTGGTTGCTGCTGACATAGAGAACTGGATGCTCCTCACTGAGCCGCATGCCTTCAGCTGGCTGCTTCCACAGACAAGCCACAATTTCTTGTCCACGGCCATGGCTGTCAGACACTACAAGGCATGTGTTTTTTCAACCTGCTGTCACATAGGGAGTCAGTATATCAGGGCATCCAGCTGCTAAAAATCAAGGAAAGAAGATGCAGATGGAGGGCAACTACAACTGGTTCACTGGACTTTTCAAACACTGGGGGATAAAAGGCTGACTTTCTTGTTTAGTTAAGACTGTTTTGTGGACTTTGTTTATCGTATTCATTGTGTTGGTTATTTTATCCATTATGCTAAATGCCTGCAAAACTCTATGGCTGAAGCCTTCTTTATAGACAACAAAATGGGAAGTTCTGGGGGCCGAGGGGCCGACCGTTGGAGCTGTAATACCTCAGGGCAAAGTGACCAAGGTAAAAGAGAGACATCGCTCTGAATGCAATGGTCTCGCCCATGGGCATTTGCAGGCTCCTGGTGATGCAGCACGTTTTGTTGGTATCACCCAGTTAAACTGCAGTATTTTTCTTATATGTACTGACTCGAGAATGTTCTCCCCTCTCTTGTACCATTTTGGACCTGGCTTACTGCAATGCTACCCCGATTTCTCTCCGTCATTTTCCCGCTGTGTGCACAGCCCCATTTTGTCTCCCTTCCTGGACCCTCTTCATTGCAATCCACTGAAGTGTTTGCAGATCCCCACAAAGATCCCTCTCTCACCTCGTTCACCAGCAGTTTAAGCAAGCATGCTCCCAGCTCTGGGAGTGCAGGTCACTCAAAGAGGCTGGCTGTGGACAGGCTGAAACACAGGAACTGAGTGCAACAGGGAGCCTGGCCTCTAATAAAAGGCATGAAACCCACAGCACACCCAACGCAAAACCTTGCATGTCTCTTCTTTATCCTCCTTCTCTCAGTCCTCATGCCACTTTCCCCACTTTGTCTGACTGGGTACTTGGCTTCTCTCTCTCCTCTCTGCAGGTTCAGCTACACGTGTGACCCTGCAGGAACAGCCTGACCCAGGGAAGTGGGAGAGCACTCTTGGTCAGGAACTGTAGTGACAGGACGCAGAGGAATGCGATCAAACTGCAAGAGGGGGAAGAGATTTGAGGATGGGAAGAAGTTCTTTACTCTCAGGGGGCTTATCCCTGACACAGGGACCTGTGCAGAGAGGCTGTGGATGCCCCATCCCCAGCAACATCCAAGGACAGGTGGGACAGGGGCCGCAGCAACCTGCTCTGCTGGGAGCTTGCTCACCTTGGAACCACATCACTTTAAGGGTCCCTTCCAAGCCAAACCATTCAAGGATTGGATCATTCTGCCATCCCCATCTCCCACTGCACAGCACCCCTGAATCTTCAGTGACATCACAGCTCCCAGAGGGTTCCAGGTGGAACGTCCAGGACCTGGAAACGAGCACAGCAGACACTGCAACGGCTGCCAAGGGTCAGTTGCTGCTCACCCTGCGCTCTGACCCTCAGTGCTGAGCTGCTGCTGCTGCCTGGGCTTTTCCTGACGCCTGCTCTGGAGCGCCAATCCCGCAGGATGTGCTCTGCTGTGCCCGTGGAGGTACAGTGCCATGCCAGGCAGGGGGCACCCGGCTTGGGCTGGCTGCAGCCATGTGGGAATGGATGGTGCGGGACAGAAAGCCCACTGGGAGGTGGTGCTTCCCCTTGCAGACTGAGAGAGACACTGTGGAGGCGATGGATGTGGACCAGGGGCTGGAAGAGGATGACATGATGGAGGTGGACTCCTCCTCTACTTCCATGTCCTCCACTGTTGAGGACATGGAAGTAGAGGTGGAGGACAACACTGAAGAAATGGAAGTGGATGAGGAAGATGACACAGAAGAGATGCAAGTTGATGAGGAGGATGAGGAGGAGCCCATGGTCCTTGGATGAAGATGGTGCCCCACAGGTAAGACAGGCAGATGCTTCCCACGCCCTGCCCACACACACACTGGGTCCCCTGACGCCAGCCCTGCCAGCCCCGGCCCAGCCCCTGGGGCCCAGCTGCCAGCCCTGCTGGGCCCAGTGCTGCCAACTGACTCCAGCTCTGCTCCTTCCTTTCTTCCAGGACTCATTCACATCATGGCACTGATGCCATGCCTTTGTAAATACATTTTAAAGATTAGAAGTTTCCTGTAAATACGTTCACTATGTTTGAAGTTTCCTGTAAATACGTTTTGAAGATTGTTGGCCCATCGGATCCCATGTAAATATGTTCTGTATATTACTGTGGATGTTGTTATAACGCTTGTTATAACGAAACATGTTCTGTAAATCCTACATTTGCCGATCTTCGGCAAATAAATACTGTTTCTTTTAAAAACCTGACTTCTCTTGGCCATTCCTTGGGGCACAGGCAGCCTTTGCACACTTGTGGGTTCCACTTGTTCCGCATTCCCGGGGCTTGAGCTCCCTGGCACGGCCACCCCGGGGCTGGGGGTCCCTGTGCACAGGGGCTCCCACTGACACCACTCCTGGCCCTGGGCACTGCTGCTCTTCCTGGCCTGGGGCACAGCGCTGTCCCCAAGAGCTCAGCTCTCACCAGCTCTCACACAGGGGGCTCTCACAGCACTGGCCCATGCAGCCATGCCACCAAAGCAGCCAGCACACCTTCAGCCACCCTTCCTGCTGCAGACACAGGCACTCCTGGGCCCAGAGCCGCCAGCAGGCCACAGCCCTGCAAAATCCACCTGCACACTCTCAAGGCCACCAGAGCTTTGGCAACTGGGCCAGCTACATCTGGGCTGCTGCAGGGGCTGATCTTTAAGCCTTGGTGCCTCCAAAGGCCCTGGGCTCTGCTTTCCAGCCTGCTCTGCACGGCCCTGAGCCCGTATTGTTCCAGAGACAAAAGCCAAGCCAGGGCATCCTCACCCTGCCCGCATTCCTGCTGCTGCCAGCGGCCACCGGGCCCTGGGCCCGACTCGGGTGACAGCTGCAGGGACAGGGCAGCCTGTGCTGGGCAGGGGGCACGGGGCTGTGGGCCCTGAGGCTGCTGCTGGGGACCATGGTCCCAGAGGGCCCCGAGCTCAGCCCCTGCCCGGCCAGCTGCCCCCATGACCCCACACTCCCTGAGCATCCCCATCACACCTGCCAGGGGGAAATCCCACGGGCTCCAGGAAAGAAATTCCCCATAGTGACTAAACCAAGGGGTCCAAGGGGAAAGTCAGCACCAGCTGATGTTTACAGCACCTTGACACAGGTGGCTGCAGGGCAGGTGAGATCTCCAGGGCCTCTGGCAGTGCCTGCTCTGCACGTGAGCCTGTGCGGCTGCTCCCAGTGGGACACAGCTCAGGCCAGCCCTCAGCCCCTCACACTTGATACCAAGGAGCAGGCTCAGAAAGCAGTTTCAGATCACTTCCTGTAGATATTTCAAAGGTCTAAATGTCATTCAAAAACCCAAACTCTAGATTTATTTTTGGTGTTGTGGCATGAGAAGCCATGAAGGTGCCTCTGAATGTGCACTCAGGGCACTTCCACTGCCATCCCAAAGGTAACACAAAGGACAGGCCTCAGCTTTCAGCACTGCTGAGCTCCTCACCCTGCAATGAAGTCTGAGGCAGAGGCAATGTTTTGCAGGCCGGGGGGCCTATCACTGGAACAGTAATACCTCATGACAATCATATAGATTTAAAGTAAGGTGAATAACCCCTCTGAATACAATGATCTTGCTCAATGTCTTTTGCGGGATCGTGCAGATTCAGCACATTTCTTGGTATCATGAACTTCCTTCTTTCCTTATATATACTCCCTAGGACGTTCTCCCCTCCCTTAACCTCTATTAGTCCTGAATTACTGCATACAAGGTCCTTTTCCCCACCCTGAAAATCCTTGTGTGCCCACCCCCACTTTATCTCCCTCCCTGGACCCGCTCCAGTGCATTCCACAGTATTTGCTGTTTCACACATAGATCCCTCTCTTGCCTCATCCATCATGCATTCCAGCAAGCCTACTCCTAGCTCTGGGAGTGCACATCTCTCACAGTGTCTGGCTGTGGACATGCCACAAGGGGTGCCGAAACAGGGACCTTCTTTGAGAATTCCTGAGAGCCACTCCAGTGAGGATTCGGCTCTTCCACCGTCACGGGCCAGAAGACGCCTTGGGTCAGCCACCGCCCTGGAGTGGGACCTGAGTTTTATCAGGGTTTGCTGAAGGCAGCATCAGCACCCTCCAGCAGCAACAGGGCTAGCTCAGCTGCTGAAGCCCAGGGGACATTTTGAACCCTCTGCATCCAGAGCCACCAGAGCAGTGAGTTGGAGGACAGCCGCCTGCAGTGCAGGATCCTTGGGAGATATTTCAGTCCTGTGGGTGGGCCACCCTTTACATCAGGGGCAGCTCTGGGTAACAAATTATCCAATCCTTAGAGGGATCCATATCTTCCAGTTAGGGAGGCTCTCCTTTCAGAGTGGAAGACTTTTACTAAAGGAAGTTGGAAGCCTATTCTTCATTGGCTTTTTAATGAGTTCACAGACATGTCTGTTGATTCAGTTGGTCATGTAGCATTTTGGGACTCAGGGAAAGACTCTATCTTTCGTAAACTCAGGGAGCGATAAGAGTCGCAACATTTTACACAAATTTTCATATGATTTATAGAGTTTTCTCAAGGGTTCAAAGTTCTAATATTCGACCCAGACTTTCGGTTATGCCCCCCACATTCCTGACCCCACTGATACCATTAGGATGAGAGACAGAAACTGCTGTAAAGCACAGACAAGCCACCTGCTGTCTGCCATCTCCCCTCCTTCTCTACCCCTGCCCACGTCTCTACTGATCACACTGGCCTGGATTCTAGCCTAACCCCTTCTCCAGTACCTCTCCTCCCTGGATCACCCTCAGGTAGCTCACAAAATGGAGTCCCTCTTCTGGAGGGGGTGTTCAATGTCAAACACCCTCCCACCCCCGGCTGTTTTATCGTGTCCTGCCCCTATGTTGGGTCCCAGCTCTGCGTCAGGTACCACCCCTGCATTGGGATCCAGCGCTTCCTTGCCTACTCCCGCTGCCCTACCGCCTCCAACTCAGCCCCTTGCGGATCCCACACTGTCGGAGCAGGAGGTGAGGGGCGGTACCCGGAAGGCCGCCATCTTGGCTACCAGAGGCCCACACCACCGGGCCTGGCCAGTCACCCCAAGGCCCCGCTCCTCTGCCAGAGAACAAGTTCCCTCTTCTGGAGAGGAGAGGGAAGGTTCATCGCACCTGGAGGATGAGCCTGAGGATTCTTGGCAGAGGATGGAGAAGCTCGCGGCTGAAGAGGGGGACTGGGAATTGGTAGCTAAAATACAAGCAGCACCGCTGCAGTACCAGAGGAGGGCTAACCCCTGATGGGAAGCTGTCACACAAGGGAGATGAAAGACCTTTATAAAGCTGCGAAACACCATGGGAGGGGCTTGCCCTATATTAATCATTTGTTAAATGCCATCTTTATGCACATGTTATGGTACCTCACAATCTGCACCATTTTATGCGCATCCTACTTTCTCCCACTGAAATTATTCTGTGGGAAGGAATGGGGAAAAAACTAATACAACAGCTATTAAAAGACTATGCTAGAGAAGACAGGCAGGCACGCCTAACACTAGACCATCTAGGGAGGAAGATTTCACTAAGTCTCATTCAATTGACCTTCCCTGAGCTCTGATGAAGAGAATAAAGTGTGGAAAAGACAGTTCTCATGCAGACACCCAATGGAGAATCACCTACTCTAGATTTCACAGACATTCTCCAGGGACCTGGGCAATCCTTTCAAAAATTTATTGACCACCTTCCACAAGCAATAGAGAAACAAGTTGAACATCCAAAAGCCAGGAAGGTACTGCCTCCTAAACTTGCTGAAACAAATGCTAACAACACCTGTAAAGACATTTTACCTTCTCTACCCCTTAGCCCAAAGCCTACCATTGCACAAATGGTCAAGGTATGCACACTTACAGCATCCTTACACCGTGATGCCACCTAGCTATGGCGACCAATCAGGGTGTGGTAGAGGTGCTAGTAGCCTCCCTGGTTATTCCCTGACATACACATGAAAAAGTACCTGGGTTAAAGTGTAGGGAGATGGGACATTTTCAACAGAATTTGAAAAATGCAGACATATACCGGGGACCTTCTATGTGTCACAGCCACTGCCCTCACTGCCCCCCTCGTCCACATGCTTTCCAACACCAGCAAAACCGGTGGCCTGCGGGAAACCCCACACAGACACAGAAAGGCACTTCGCGATGACACCAAATGCGAGGCCATTGCGCCCCACGCTACCAAACATCGCGGAGAACCAGCACAGCGACCTTCTCAGATCCAGCGGGACAGCTCGATCGCTGCAGAAAACTCGACAGAAGACAGCTCTGCCCTGGAACCTAAAGGCAGCTGGTAAGCGCCTTTTCAATTCCAATCCACGCTATTTATGTTCACCATATTCCCACAGGCAAATACAGGCCTGAAGGACGGCCCAAAGACATTTTGATTTAAACCATAACCGGGAAAGGGATGCAGACACTCACTCTACTACCTGAGGTACTCACCTTGACCTCTTTGGAGGAGATAACTCTCCAGGCTCTATGCTTAGTCCCTTTTCATTGCAAAAGGAACAGTTATAGCCAGAGCTTTCCTCCTACTTGACACGATCACCACACCAGCTGATCCCATGTTGATGTGGGCCCAGACAACAGGCAGAAATAGACCCATTCCAAAGTGTGCTTTGTCATGTAAAGGGAGAAAGAGATGTCTTTCAGGACTATTAGATACAAGAGCTGATGACACCATAATTTCCTGCTCTGTTTGGCTAAAAACCGGCCCCTGGTTCCAGCTGCTGGGGTAATTATTAGCTACCAGGGGAGCCACTACCAGCTTCTGGAGTCACAGTATCAGCTGCATGGAAGGTCCTGAGGGCACAGTTGCTACAGTAAGATCATTCGTCGCCCGGGCACCAATAACAATTTGAGGAAAAGACCTGTTGTCCCAAAGCGGGACAAGGCTAGAGATCCTATCAACACCTCAGGATTTCTAGACGGGGCCACAGAGCAGCGCGCCACACTTCAGTCAACCTGGAAGACCAACGACCCCATATGGGTGGATCAGTGGCCCCTCCCAGGCAGAAAGTTAAAGGCCCTGCAGTCCCACGTGCAGGAGCAGCTGCCTGTGGGCCACATTGTACCATCTACTAGCCCCTGCAATGTGCCTGTCATTACCATATGAAAGCCTGGCAAAGACAAGAGGTGGCTGCTGCAGGACCTCAGGAAAATCAACGAGGTCACTGAGGACATGGGTGCCCTCCAGTCCAGCCTGCCCTCAGCCTCCATGTTACCTCGAGATTGCCGATGGTGCACCATGCCGTAGTTGTGGGTAGCATCTTTTGGAGTCCTCCTATTTTTCGGATACCTTGTTCGACATTTAGGCTGTGATTGATGGAGCCTGAGCACAGGAAGAGCATTGCTTTGAAGATTGCACGTGTTGAGATGTAAAGGAAGGCTAGTTCAGGGCGGTTTAGTCCAATTGTAATTTTATTTCACAGTTATTGGCAGAGGGTTGTTATAGATCTTAATGACTACATTTTTGATGCCCCCACCATTCCAAATGACATCCCCTGGTTTGCCTTGTCCGCCCCTAAACCACCAAACACCTTTACAGAGGTACCAGTGGACTGCATTGCCTCAAACAAAGAAGAGTAGCTCAACTATCTGGCAATGGCTTTGATCCCAAAATCTCTCGCCCAGATGGAAAATACATCCTAATGCTATCGTTTTTCATTACATGGACGATACAGTCATTTGTGCAGATGCTCAAATCATTTTGGACGTTGCAGTACAAGATGTCATCACTGTGGTACAGCAGAAGGGTTTTGAGATTGCAGCAGATAAATTTCAAAAGACAGGAAGTACCTTGGACTAAAGAGCACAGAGAGAACCATCACACCCCAAACACTGTACATCAAGGACAACCCAAACACTCTGCAAGAACTCCAAATGCTCTGTGGAACAATCAGTTGGGTTGGTTCACTCCTGGCAATCACCACAGAAGATCTCATGCCACTGTTCCTGCTCCTTAAAGGCAGAGAAGGACTTGATTCCCGTGATCACTGACACCAGAGGCAGAAGCAGCTGTACAAAAGGTCTCCTGGGTGATTCAAACTAAACAGGCACACAGATACCACCCTAATTTTCCTTTCTCTAAGGCAATCCTTGGTGTAAGTCCAAAATTCCATACATCATTGTTTCAGTGGGACTATACTATCTCAGGTGCCCTGATAATAATTGAATGCGTTTTCAGAGCACACCAACCTACTAAAACAATAACAACCCAACAGAAAGTTATTGCAGAACTAGTGCAGGAAACCTAGAGAGCATCTGTGCTCCCTTGCAGGAATACACCTTGTGAATATTTACTTACTTCGCACTCAAGAGCACCTCAATTGCCTACTTCAAACATCTGAACCACTGCAATACACCTTAGATCATTTTTACACATATTAGGATCAGCCATCAATTCTACCACCAAAATATTCCTGTGCTGCTCAGGATGTTCAAAATTACCCCACACCCGGCAAGATCCATTGTAGCCACCTGCCCAAATTGTCAGGAACATGGCCTTGCTTCTGTCACAGCAGGAGTCAGTCCTAGAGGACTAGAGAGTCTCCACATCTGGCAATCAGACATCACACACTAAACTCCTTTGGACAGACTAAAATACAACCATGTCTCAATCGACGCCTTTACCAGTGTGATTTTTGGCTCTGTCCATGCTGCAGGAAAGTCAGAAGATGCTATAAAATATTTCTTTTTCGTTTTTTCCACCATAGCACTTCCACAGGAAATTTACACTGATAATGCACTTGCTTATACCTTGCACTGATTCAAACAAGGGGCTTTCTGACCACTGGGGTATAAAACATGTCACAGGCATACCACACTCCGCCACAGGACAGTCCATAGCTGAGAGGGCCAACTCAGCCATCGAAAGGATCTTTGATCAACTGAGAGGGGTAATCCGGATATTATCTTCCATTGAGACACTGGCCAAGGCCTTTTATGTACTCAACTTTTTGAACAACTCATTTAGGGAGACAACTCCCCCAGTCATCATGCAGTTTACTAATTCAACTGCAGCCCAATTAAAAGACCAGCCACCTGTGTCAATCAAAGAACCTGAATCTAAGCAATTTATGGACACCTACCCATTAATTACTTGGGGAAGAGAAGATGCCCTTGTCTCTACAGCAACACTCCTAAGATCGATCCCAGCAAAATACATAAAAACTCTTTCTGGGAACGGTGAGGCAAACACCAGAGCCACCATCAGAAGAACAGAATGGAAGCCTAAGAGAGACAGCAGCAGCCTGGGAAAGAAGAAAAAGAAGGACAGAAGAAGATCTCCTAAGCAGCGTTGACCACACACACCAAGACCAAGATAGCTCAGACACCACTAACCAGGATATATGAATTAACATTTGTAAAAGCTATATTTTAGCATTGATATAAGATTCTTCTAATAAGCTGTTTTTACACCCTTGGCTTATGGAACAGAAAGTTTAGTGGGACCTGAACTTATGTTTCATCTTCTACTCACTTTATCTGTTTACTTTTAGCCCAAACAAGCCTCCAGATACTAAATGAGCCCAAGTCAGACGATGCTGCTGTTGGTTGCTGCTGACATAGAGAACTGGATGCTCCTCACTGAGCCGCATGCCTTCAGCTGGCTGCTTCCACAGACAAGCCACAATTTCTTGTCCACGGCCATGGCTGTCAGACACTACAAGGCATGTGTTTTTTCAACCTGCTGTCACATAGGGAGTCAGTATATCAGGGCATCCAGCTGCTAAAAATCAAGGAAAGAAGATGCAGATGGAGGGCAACTACAACTGGTTCACTGGACTTTTCAAACACTGGGGGATAAAAGGCTGACTTTCTTGTTTAGTTAAGACTGTTTTGTGGACTTTGTTTATCGTATTCATTGTGTTGGTTATTTTATCCATTATGCTAAATGCCTGCAAAACTCTATGGCTGAAGCCTTCTTTATAGACAACAAAATGGGAAGTTCTGGGGGCCGAGGGGCCGACCGTTGGAGCTGTAATACCTCAGGGCAAAGTGACCAAGGTAAAAGAGAGACATCGCTCTGAATGCAATGGTCTCGCCCATGGGCATTTGCAGGCTCCTGGTGATGCAGCACGTTTTGTTGGTATCACCCAGTTAAACTGCAGTATTTTTCTTATATGTACTGACTCGAGAATGTTCTCCCCTCTCTTGTACCATTTTGGACCTGGCTTACTGCAATGCTACCCCGATTTCTCTCCGTCATTTTCCCGCTGTGTGCACAGCCCCATTTTGTCTCCCTTCCTGGACCCTCTTCATTGCAATCCACTGAAGTGTTTGCAGATCCCCACAAAGATCCCTCTCTCACCTCGTTCACCAGCAGTTTAAGCAAGCATGCTCCCAGCTCTGGGAGTGCAGGTCACTCAAAGAGGCTGGCTGTGGACAGGCTGAAACACAGGAACTGAGTGCAACAGGGAGCCTGGCCTCTAATAAAAGGCATGAAACCCACAGCACACCCAACGCAAAACCTTGCATGTCTCTTCTTTATCCTCCTTCTCTCAGTCCTCATGCCACTTTCCCCACTTTGTCTGACTGGGTACTTGGCTTCTCTCTCTCCTCTCTGCAGGTTCAGCTACACGTGTGACCCTGCAGGAACAGCCTGACCCAGGGAAGTGGGAGAGCACTCTTGGTCAGGAACTGTAGTGACAGGACGCAGAGGAATGCGATCAAACTGCAAGAGGGGGAAGAGATTTGAGGATGGGAAGAAGTTCTTTACTCTCAGGGGGCTTATCCCTGACACAGGGACCTGTGCAGAGAGGCTGTGGATGCCCCATCCCCAGCAACATCCAAGGACAGGTGGGACAGGGGCCGCAGCAACCTGCTCTGCTGGGAGCTTGCTCACCTTGGAACCACATCACTTTAAGGGTCCCTTCCAAGCCAAACCATTCAAGGATTGGATCATTCTGCCATCCCCATCTCCCACTGCACAGCACCCCTGAATCTTCAGTGACATCACAGCTCCCAGAGGGTTCCAGGTGGAACGTCCAGGACCTGGAAACGAGCACAGCAGACACTGCAACGGCTGCCAAGGGTCAGTTGCTGCTCACCCTGCGCTCTGACCCTCAGTGCTGAGCTGCTGCTGCTGCCTGGGCTTTTCCTGACGCCTGCTCTGGAGCGCCAATCCCGCAGGATGTGCTCTGCTGTGCCCGTGGAGGTACAGTGCCATGCCAGGCAGGGGGCACCCGGCTTGGGCTGGCTGCAGCCATGTGGGAATGGATGGTGCGGGACAGAAAGCCCACTGGGAGGTGGTGCTTCCCCTTGCAGACTGAGAGAGACACTGTGGAGGCGATGGATGTGGACCAGGGGCTGGAAGAGGATGACATGATGGAGGTGGACTCCTCCTCTACTTCCATGTCCTCCACTGTTGAGGACATGGAAGTAGAGGTGGAGGACAACACTGAAGAAATGGAAGTGGATGAGGAAGATGACACAGAAGAGATGCAAGTTGATGAGGAGGATGAGGAGGAGCCCATGGTCCTTGGATGAAGATGGTGCCCCACAGGTAAGACAGGCAGATGCTTCCCACGCCCTGCCCACACACACACTGGGTCCCCTGACGCCAGCCCTGCCAGTCCCGGCCCAGCCCCTGGGGCCCAGCTGCCAGCCCTGCTGGGCCCAGTGCTGCCAACTGACTCCAGCTCTGCTCCTTCCTTTCTTCCAGGACTCATTCACATCATGGCACTGATGCCATGCCTTTGTAAATACATTTTAAAGATTAGAAGTTTCCTGTAAATACGTTCACTATGTTTGAATTTTCCTGTAAATACGTTTTGAAGATTGTTGGCCCATCGGATCCCATGTAAATATGTTCTGTATATTACTGTTGATGTTGTTATAACGCTTGTTATAACGAAACATGTTCTGTAAATCCTACATTTGCCGATCTTCGGCAAATAAATACTGTTTCTTTTAAAAACCTGACTTCTCTTGGCCATTCCTTGGGGCACAGGCAGCCTTTGCACACTTGTGGGTTCCACTTGTTCCGCATTCCCGGGGCTTGAGCTCCCTGGCACGGCCACCCCGGGGCTGGGGGTCCCTGTGCACAGGGGCTCCCACTGACACCACTCCTGGCCCTGGGCACTGCTGCTCTTCCTGGCCTGGGGCACAGCGTTGCCCCCAAGAGCTCAGCTCTCACCAGCTCTCACACAGGGGGCTCTCACAGCACTGGCCCCTGCAGCCATGCCACCAAAGCAGCCAGCAAACCTTCAGCCAACCTTCCTGCTGCAGACACAGGCACTCCTGGTCCCAGAGCCGCCAGCAGGCCACAGCCCTGCAAAATCCACCTGCACACTCTCAAGGCCACCAGAGCTTTGGCAACTGGGCCAGCTACATCTGGGCTGCTGCAGGGGCTGATCTTTAAGCCTTGGTGCCTCCAAAGGCCCTGGGCTCTGCTTTCCAGCCTGCTCTGCACGGCCCTGAGCCCGTATTGTTCCAGAGACAAAAGCCAAGCCAGGGCATCCTCACCCTGCCCGCATTCCTGCTGCTGCCAGCGGCCACCGGGCCCTGGGCCCGACTCGGGTGACAGCTGCAGGGACAGGGCAGCCTGTGCTGGGCAGGGGGCACGGGGCTGTGGGCCCTGAGGCTGCTGCTGGGGACCATGGTCCCAGAGGGCCCCGAGCTCAGCCCCTGCCCGGCCAGCTGCCCCCATGGCCCCACACTCCCTGAGCATCCCCATCACACCTGCCAGGGGGAAATCCCACGGGCTCCAGGAAAGAAATTCCCCATAGTGACTAAACCAAGGGGTCCAAGGGGAAAGTCAGCACCAGCTGATGTTTACAGCACCTTGACACAGGTGGCTGCAGGGCAGGTGAGATCTCCAGGGCCTCTGGCAGTGCCTGCTCTGCACGTGAGCCTGTGCGGCTGCTCCCAGTGGGACACAGCTCAGGCCAGCCCTCAGCCCCTCACACTTGATACCAAGGAGCAGGCTCAGAAAGCAGTTTCAGATCACTTCCTGTAGATATTTCAAAGGTCTAAATGTCATTCAAAAACCCAAACTCTAGATTTATTTTTGGTGTTGTGGCATGAGAAGCCATGAAGGTGCCTCTGAATGTGCACTCAGGGCACTTCCACTGCCATCCCAAAGGGAACACAAAGGACAGGCCTCAGCTTTCAGCACTGCTGAGCTCCTCACCCTGCAATGAAGTCTGAGGCAGAGGCAATGTTTTGCAGGCCGGGGGGCCTATCACTGGAACAGTAATACCTCATGACAATCATATAGATTTAAAGTAAGGTGAATAACCCCTCTGAATACAATGATCTTGCTCAATGTCTTTTGCGGGATCGTGCAGATTCAGCACATTTCTTGGTATCATGAACTTCCTTCTTTCCTTATATATACTCCCTAGGACGTTCTCCCCTCCCTTAACCTCTATTAGTCCTGAATTACTGCATACAAGGTCCTTTTCCCCACCCTGAAAATCCTTGTGTGCCCACCCCCACTTTATCTCCCTCCCTGGACCCGCTCCAGTGCATTCCACAGTATTTGCTGTTTCACACATAGATCCCTCTCTTGCCTCATCCATCATGCATTCCAGCAAGCCTACTCCTAGCTCTGGGAGTGCACATCTCTCACAGTGTCTGGCTGTGGACATGCCACAAGGGGTGCCGAAACAGGGACCTTCTTTGAGAATTCCTGAGAGCCACTCCAGTGAGGATTCGGCTCTTCCACCGTCACGGGCCAGAAGACGCCTCGGGTCAGCCACCGCCCTGGAGTGGGACCTGAGTTTTATCAGGGTTTGCTGAAGGCAGCATCAGCACCCTCCAGCAGCAACAGGGCTAGCTCAGCTGCTGAAGCCCAGGGGACATTTTGAACCCTCTGCATCCAGAGCCACCAGAGCAGTGAGTTGGAGGACAGCCGCCTGCAGTGCAGGATCCTTGGGAGATATTTCAGTCCTGTGGGTGGGCCACCCTTTACATCAGGGGCAGCTCTGGGTAACAAATTATCCAATCCTTAGAGGGATACATATCTTCCAGTTAGGGAGGCTCTCCTTTCTGAGTGGAAGACTTTTACTAAAGGAAGTTGGAAGCCTATTGTTCATTGGCTTTTTAATGAGTTCACAGACATGTCTGTTGATTCAGTTGGTCATGTAGCATTTTGGGACTCAGGGAAAGACTCTATCTTTCGTAAACTCAGGGAGCGATAAGAGTCGCAACATTTTACACAAATTTTCATATGATTTATAGAGTTTTCTCAAGGGTTCAAAGTTCTAATATTCGACCCAGACTTTCTGTTCTGCCCCCCACATTCCAGACCCCACTGATACCATTAGGATGAGAGACAGAAACTGCTGTAAAGCACAGACAAGCCACCTGCTGTCTGCCATCTCCCCTCCTTCTCTACCCCTGCCCACGTCTCTACTGATCACACTGGCCTGGATTCTAGCCTAACCCCTTCTCCAGTACCTCTCCTCCCTGGATCACCCTCAGGTAGCTCACAAAATGGAGTCCCTCTTCTGGAGGGGGTGTTCAATGTCAAACACCCTCCCACCCCCGGCTGTTTTATCGTGTCCTGCCCCTATGTTGGGTCCCAGCTCTGCGTCAGGTACCACCCCTGCATTGGGATCCAGCGCTTCCTTGCCTACTCCCGCTGCCCTACCGCCTCCAACTCAGCCCCTTGCGGATCCCACACTGTCGGAGCAGGAGGTGAGGGGCGGTACCCGGAAGGCCGCCATCTTGGCTACCAGAGGCCCACACCACCGGGCCTGGCCAGTCACCCCAAGGCCCCGCTCCTCTGCCAGAGACCAAGTTCCCTCTTCTGGAGAGGAGAGGGAAGGTTCATCGCACCTGGAGGATGAGCCTGAGGATTCTTGGCAGAGGATGGAGAAGCTCGCGGCTGAAGAGGGGGACTGGGAATTGGTAGCTAAAATACAAGCAGCACCGCTGCAGTACCAGAGGAGGGCTAACCCCTGATGGGAAGCTGTCACACAAGGGAGATGAAAGACCTTTATAAAGCTGCGAAACACCATGGGAGGGGCTTGCCCTATATTAATCATTTGTTAAATGCCATCTTTATGCACATGTTATGGTACCTCACAATCTGCACCATTTTATGCGCATCCTACTTTCTCCCACTGAAATTATTCTGTGGGAAGGAATGGGGAAAAAACTAATACAACAGCTATTAAAAGACTATGCTAGAGAAGACAGGCAGGCACGCCTAACACTAGACCATCTAGGGAGGAAGATTTCACTAAGTCTCATTCAATTGACCTTCCCTGAGCTCTGATGAAGAGAATAAAGTGTGGAAAAGACAGTTCTCATGCAGACACCCAATGGAGAATCACCTACTCTAGATTTCACAGACATTCTCCAGGGACCTGGGCAATCCTTTCAAAAATTTATTGACCACCTTCCACAAGCAATAGAGAAACAAGTTGAACATCCAAAAGCCAGGAAGGTACTGCCTCCTAAACTTGCTGAAACAAATACTAACAACACCTGTAAAGACATTTTACCTTCTCTACCCCTTAGCCCAAAGCCTACCATTGCACAAATGGTCAAGGTATGCACACTTACAGCATCCTTACACCGTGATGCCACCTAGCTATGGCGACCAATCAGGGTGTGGTAGAGGTGCTAGTAGCCTCCCTGGTTATTCCCTGACATACACATGAAAAAGTACCTGGGTTAAAGTTTAGGGAGATGGGACATTTTCAACAGAATTTGAAAAATGCAGACAATTACCGGGGACCTTCTATGTGTCACAGCCACTGCCCTCACTGCCCCCCTCGTCCACATGCTTTCCAACACCAGCAAAACCGGTGGCCTGCGGGAAACCCCACACAGACACAGAAAGGCACTTCGCGATGACACCAAATGCGAGGCCATTGCGCCCCACGCTACCAAACATCGCGGAGAACCAGCACAGCGACCTTCTCAGATCCAGCGGGACAGCTCGATCGCTGCAGAAAACTCGACAGAAGACAGCTCTGCCCTGGAACCTAAAGGCAGCTGGTAAGCGCCTTTTCAATTCCAATCCACGCTATTTATGTTCACCATATTCCCACAGGCAAATACAGGCCTGAAGGACGGCCCAAAGACATTTTGATTTAAACCATAACCGGGAAAGGGATGCAGACACTCACTCTACTACCTGAGGTACTCACCTTGACCTCTTTGGAGGAGATAACTCTCCAGGCTCTATGCTTAGTCCCTTTTCATTGCAAAAGGAACAGTTATAGCCAGAGCTTTCCTCCTACTTGACACGATCACCACACCAGCTGATCCCATGTTGATGTGGGCCCAGACAACAGGCAGAAATAGACCCATTCCAAAGTGTGCTTTGTCATGTAAAGGGAGAAAGAGATGTCTTTCAGGACTATTAGATACAAGAGCTGATGACACCATAATTTCCTGCTCTGTTTGGCTAAAAAACGGCCCCTGGTTCCAGCTGCTGGGGTAATTATTAGCTACCAGGGGAGCCACTACCAGCTTCTGGAGTCACAGTATCAGCTGCATGGAAGGTCCTGAGGGCACAGTTGCTACAGTAAGATCATTCGTCGCCCGGGCACCAATAACAATTTGAGGAAAAGACCTGTTGTCCCAAAGCGGGACAAGGCTAGAGATCCTATCAACACCTCAGGATTTCTAGACGGGGCCACAGAGCAGCGCGCCACACTTCAGGCCAACTGGAAGACAAACGACCCCATATGGGTGGATCAGTGGCCCCTCCCAGGCAGAAAGTTAAAGGCCCTGCAGTCCCACGTGCAGGAGCAGCTGCCTGTGGGCCACATTGTACCATCTACTAGCCCCTGCAATGTGCCTGTCATTACCATATGAAAGCCTGGCAAAGACAAGAGGTGGCTGCTGCAGGACCTCAGGAAAATCAACGAGGTCACTGAGGACATGGGTGCCCTCCAGTCCAGCCTGCCCTCAGCCTCCATGTTACCTCGAGATTGCCGATGGTGCACCATGCCGTAGTTGTGGGTAGCATCTTTTGGAGTCCTCCTATTTTTCGGATACCTTGTTCGACATTTAGGCTGTGATTGATGGAGCCTGAGCACAGGAAGAGCATTGCTTTGAAGATTGCACGTGTTGAGATGTAAAGGAAGGCTAGTTCAGGGCGGTTTAGTCCAATTGTAATTTTATTTCACAGTTATTGGCAGAGGGTTGTTATAGATCTTAATGACTACATTTTTGATGCCCCCACCATTCCAAATGACATCCCCTGGTTTGCCTTGTCCGCCCCTAAACCACCAAACACCTTTACAGAGGTACCAGTGGACTGCATTGCCTCAAACAAAGAAGAGTAGCTCAACTATCTGGCAATGGCTTTGATCCCAAAATCTCTCGCCCAGATGGAAAAGACATCCTAATGCTATCGTTTTTCATTACATGGACGATACAGTCATTTGTGCAGATGCTCAAATCATTTTGGACGTTGCAGTACAAGATGTCATCACTGTGGTACAGCAGAAGGGTTTTGAGATTGCAGCAGATAAAGTTCAAAAGACAGGAAGTACCTTGGGCTAAAGAGCACAGAGAGAACCATCACACCCCAAACACTGTACATCAAGGACAACCCAAACACTCTGCAAGAACTCCAAATGCTCTGTGGAACAATCAGTTGGGTTGGTTCACTCCTGGCAATCACCACAGAAGATCTCATGCCACTGTTCCTGCTCCTTAAAGGCAGAGAAGGACTTGATTCCCGTGATCACTGACACCAGAGGCAGAAGCAGCTGTACAAAAGGTCTCCTGGGTGATTCAAACTAAACAGGCACACAGATACCACCCTAATTTTCCTTTCTCTAAGGCAATCCTTGGTGTAAGTCCAAAATTCCATACATCATTGTTTCAGTGGGACTATACTATCTCAGGTGCCCTGATAATAATTGAATGCGTTTTCAGAGCACACCAACCTACTAAAACAATAACAACCCAACAGAAAGTTATTGCAGAACTAGTGCAGGAAACCTAGAGAGCATCTGTGCTCCCTTGCAGGAATACACCTTGTGAATATTTACTTACTTCGCACTCAAGAGCACCTCAATTGCCTACTTCAAACATCTGAACCACTGCAATACACCTTAGATCATTTTTACACATATTAGGATCAGCCATCAATTCTACCACCAAAATATTCCTGTGCTGCTCAGGATGTTCAAAATTACCCCACATCCGGCAAGATCCATTGTAGCCACCTGCCCAAATTGTCAGGAACATGGCCTTGCTTCTGTCACAGCAGGAGTCAGTCCTAGAGGACTAGAGAGTCTCCACATCTGGCAATCAGACATCACACACTAAACTCCTTTGGACAGACTAAAATACAACCATGTCTCAATCGATGCCTTTACCAGTGTGATTTTTGGCTCTGTCCATGCTGCAGGAAAGTCAGAAGATGCTATAAAATATTTCTTTTTCGTTTTTTCCACCATAGCACTTCCACAGGAAATTTACACTGATAATGCACTTGCTTATACCTTGCACTGATTCAAACAAGGGGCTTTCTGACCACTGGGGTATAAAACATGTCACAGGCATACCACACTCCGCCACAGGACAGTCCATAGCTGAGAGGGCCAACTGAGCCATCGAAAGGATCTTTGATCAACTGAGAGGGGTAATCCGGATATTATCTTCCATTGAGACACTGGCCAAGGCCTTTTATGTACTCAACTTTTTGAACAACTCATTTAGGGAAACAACTCCCCCAGTCATCATGCAGTTTACTAATTCAACTGCAGCCCAATTAAAAGACCAGCCACCTGTGTCAATCAAAGAACCTGAATCTAAGCAATTTATGGACACCTACCCATTAATTACTTGGGGAAGAGAAGATGCCCTTGTCTCTACAGCAACACTCCTAAGATCGATCCCAGCAAAATACATAAAAACTCTTTCTGGGAACGGTGAGGCAAACACCAGAGCCACCATCAGAAGAACAGAATGGAAGCCTAAGAGAGACAGCAGCAGCCTGGGAAAGAAGAAAAAGAAGGACAGAAGAAGATCTCCTAAGCAGCGTTGACCACACACACCAAGACCAAGATAGCTCAGACACCACTAACCAGGATATATGAATTAACATTTGTAAAAGCTATATTTTAGCATTGATATAAGATTCTTCTAATAAGCTGTTTTTACACCCTTGGCTTATGGAACAGAAAGTTTAGTGGCACCTGAACTTATGTTTCATCTTCTACTCACTTTATCTGTTTACTTTTAGCCCAAACAAGCCTCCAGATACTAAATGAGCCCAAGTCAGACGATGCTGCTGTTGGTTGCTGCTGACATAGAGAACTGGATGCTCCTCACTGAGCCGCATGCCTTCAGCTGGCTGCTTCCACAGACAAGCCACAATTTCTTGTCCACGGCCATGGCTGTCAGACACTACAAGGCATGTGTTTTTTCAACCTGCTGTCACATAGGGAGTCAGTATATCAGGGCATCCAGCTGCTAAAAATCAAGGAAAGAAGATGCAGATGGAGGGCAACTACAACTGGTTCACTGGACTTTTCAAACACTGGGGGATAAAAGGCTGACTTTCTTGTTTAGTTAAGACTGTTTTGTGGACTTTGTTTATCGTATTCATTGTGTTGGTTATTTTATCCATTATGCTAAATGCCTGCAAAACTCTATGGCTGAAGCCTTCTTTATAGACAACAAAATGGGAAGTTCTGGGGGCCGAGGGGCCGACCGTTGGAGCTGTAATACCTCAGGGCAAAGTGACCAAGGTAAAAGAGAGACATCGCTCTGAATGCAATGGTCTCGCCCATGGGCATTTGCAGGCTCCTGGTGATGCAGCACGTTTTGTTGGTATCACCCAGTTAAACTGCAGTATTTTTCTTATATGTACTGACTCGAGAATGTTCTCCCCTCTCTTGTACCATTTTGGACCTGGCTTACTGCAATGCTACCCCGATTTCTCTCCGTCATTTTCCCGCTGTGTGCACAGCTCCATTTTGTCTCCCTTCCTGGACCCTCTTCATTGCAATCCACTGAAGTGTTTGCAGATCCCCACAAAGATCCCTCTCTCACCTCGTTCACCAGCAGTTTAAGCAAGCATGCTCCCAGCTCTGGGAGTGCAGGTCACTCAAAGAGGCTGGCTGTGGACAGGCTGAAACACAGGAACTGAGTGCAACAGGGAGCCTGGCCTCTAATAAAAGGCATGAAACCCACAGCACACCCAACGCAAAACCTTGCATGTCTCTTCTTTATCCTCCTTCTCTCAGTCCTCATGCCACTTTCCCCACTTTGTCTGACTGGGTACTTGGCTTCTCTCTCTCCTCTCTGCAGGTTCAGCTACACGTGTGACCCTGCAGGAACAGCCTGACCCAGGGAAGTGGGAGAGCACTCTTGGTCAGGAACTGTAGTGACAGGACGCAGAGGAATGCGATCAAACTGCAAGAGGGGGAAGAGATTTGAGGATGGGAAGAAGTTCTTTACTCTCAGGGGGCTTATCCCTGACACAGGGACCTGTGCAGAGAGGCTGTGGATGCCCCATCCCCAGCAACATCCAAGGACAGGTGGGACAGGGGCCGCAGCAACCTGCTCTGCTGGGAGCTTGCTCACCTTGGAACCACATCACTTTAAGGGTCCCTTCCAAGCCAAACCATTCAAGGATTGGATCATTCTGCCATCCCCATCTCCCACTGCACAGCACCCCTGAATCTTCAGTGACATCACAGCTCCCAGAGGGTTCCAGGTGGAACGTCCAGGACCTGGAAACGAGCACAGCAGACACTGCAACGGCTGCCAAGGGTCAGTTGCTGCTCACCCTGCGCTCTGACCCTCAGTGCTGAGCTGCTGCTGCTGCCTGGGCTTTTCCTGACGCCTGCTCTGGAGCGCCAATCCCGCAGGATGTGCTCTGCTGTGCCCGTGGAGGTAGAGTGCCATGCCAGGCAGGGGGCACCCGGCTTGGGCTGGCTGCAGCCATGTGGGAATGGATGGTGCGGGACAGAAAGCCCACTGGGAGGTGGTGCTTCCCCTTGCAGACTGAGAGAGACACTGTGGAGGCGATGGATGTGGACCAGGGGCTGGAAGAGGATGACATGATGGAGGTGGACTCCTCCTCTACTTCCATGTCCTCCACTGTTGAGGACATGGAAGTAGAGGTGGAGGACAACACTGAAGAAATGGAAGTGGATGAGGAAGATGACACAGAAGAGATGCAAGTTGATGAGGAGGATGAGGAGGAGCCCATGGTCCTTGGATGAAGATGGTGCCCCACAGGTAAGACAGGCAGATGCTTCCCACGCCCTGCCCACACACACACTGGGTCCCCTGACGCCAGCCCTGCCAGTCCCGGCCCAGCCCCTGGGGCCCAGCTGCCAGCCCTGCTGGGCCCAGTGCTGCCAACTGACTCCAGCTCTGCTCCTTCCTTTCTTCCAGGACTCATTCACATCATGGCACTGATGCCATGCCGTTGTAAATACATTTTAAAGATTAGAAGTTTCCTGTAAATACGTTCACTATGTTTGAATTTTCCTGTAAATACGTTTTGAAGATTGTTGGCCCATCGGATCCCATGTAAATATGTTCTGTATATTACTGTTGATGTTGTTATAACGCTTGTTATAACGAAACATGTTCTGTAAATCCTACATTTGCCGATCTTCGGCAAATAAATACTGTTTCTTTTAAAAACCTGACTTCTCTTGGCCATTCCTTGGGGCACAGGCAGCCTTTGCACACTTGTGGGTTCCACTTGTTCCGCATTCCCGGGGCTTGAGCTCCCTGGCACGGCCACCCCGGGGCTGGGGGTCCCTGTGCACAGGGGCTCCCACTGACACCACTCCTGGCCCTGGGCACTGCTGCTCTTCCTGGCCTGGGGCACAGCGCTGCCCCCAAAAGCTCAGCTCTCACCAGCTCTCACACAGGGGGCTCTCACAGCACTGGCCCCTGCAGCCATGCCACCAAAGCAGCCAGCAAACCTTCAGCCAACCTTCCTGCTGCAGACACAGGCACTCCTGGTCCCAGAGCCGCCAGCAGGCCACAGCCCTGCAAAATCCACCTGCACACTCTCAAGGCCACCAGAGCTTTGGCAACTGGGCCAGCTACATCTGGGCTGCTGCAGGGGCTGATCTTTAAGCCTTGGTGCCTCCAAAGGCCCTGGGCTCTGCTTTCCAGCCTGCTCTGCACGGCCCTGAGCCCGTATTGTTCCAGAGACAAAAGCCAAGCCAGGGCATCCTCACCCTGCCCGCATTCCTGCTGCTGCCAGCGGCCACCAGGCCCTGGGCCCGACTCGGGTGACAGCTGCAGGGACAGGGCAGCCTGTGCTGGGCAGGGGGCACGGGGCTGTGGGCCCTGAGGCTGCTGCTGGGGACCATGGTCCCAGAGGGCCCCGAGCTCAGCCCCTGCCCGGCCAGCTGCCCCCATGGCCCCACACTCCCTGAGCATCCCCATCACACCTGCCAGGGGGAAATCCCACGGGCTCCAGGAAAGAAATTCCCCATAGTGACTAAACCAAGGGGTCCAAGGGGAAAGTCAGCACCAGCTGATGTTTACAGCACCTTGACACAGGTGGCTGCAGGGCAGGTGAGATCTCCAGGGCCTCTGGCAGTGCCTGCTCTGCACGTGAGCCTGTGCGGCTGCTCCCAGTGGGACACAGCTCAGGCCAGCCCTCAGCCCCTCACACTTGATACCAAGGAGCAGGCTCAGAAAGCAGTTTCAGATCACTTCCTGTAGATATTTCAAAGGTCTAAATGTCATTCAAAAACCCAAACTCTAGATTTATTTTTGGTGTTGTGGCATGAGAAGCCATGAAGGTGCCTCTGAATGTGCACTCAGGGCACTTCCACTGCCATCCCAAAGGGAACACAAAGGACAGGCCTCAGCTTTCAGCACTGCTGAGCTCCTCACCCTGCAATGAAGTCTGAGGCAGAGGCAATGTTTTGCAGGCCGGGGGGCCTATCACTGGAACAGTAATACCTCATGACAATCATATAGATTTAAAGTAAGGTGAATAACCCCTCTGAATACAATGATCTTGCTCAATGTCTTTTGCGGGATCGTGCAGATTCAGCACATTTCTTGGTATCATGAACTTCCTTCTTTCCTTATATATACTCCCTAGGACGTTCTCCCCTCCCTTAACCTCTATTAGTCCTGAATTACTGCATACAAGGTCCTTTTCCCCACCCTGAAAATCCTTGTGTGCCCACCCCCACTTTATCTCCCTCCCTGGACCCGCTCCAGTGCATTCCACAGTATTTGCTGTTTCACACATAGATCCCTCTCTTGCCTCATCCATCATGCATTCCAGCAAGCCTACTCCTAGCTCTGGGAGTGCACATCTCTCACAGTGTCTGGCTGTGGACATGCCACAAGGAGTGCCGAAACAGGGACCTTCTTTGAGAATTCCTGAGAGCCACTCCAGTGAGGATTCGGCTCTTCCACCGTCACGGGCCAGAAGACGCCTCGGGTCAGCCACCGCCCTGGAGTGGGACCTGAGTTTTATCAGGGTTTGCTGAAGGCAGCATCAGCACCCTCCAGCAGCAACAGGGCTAGCTCAGCTGCTGAAGCCCAGGGGACATTTTGAACCCTCTGCATCCAGAGCCACCAGAGCAGTGAGTTGGAGGACAGCCGCCTGCAGTGCAGGATCCTTGGGAGATATTTCAGTCCTGTGGGTGGGCCACCCTTTACATCAGGGGCAGCTCTGGGTAACAAATTATCCAATCCTTAGAGGGATCCATATCTTCCAGTTAGGGAGGCTCTCCTTTCAGAGTGGAAGACTTTTACTAAAGGAAGTTGGAAGCCTATTCTTCATTGGCTTTTTAATGAGTTCACAGACATGTCTGTTGATTCAGTTGGTCATGTAGCATTTTGGGACTCAGGGAAAGACTCTATCTTTCGTAAACTCAGGGAGCGATAAGAGTCGCAACATTTTACACAAATTTTCATATGATTTATAGAGTTTTCTCAAGGGTTCAAAGTTCTAATATTCGACCCAGACTTTCGGTTATGCCCCCCACATTCCAGACCCCACTGATACCATTAGGATGAGAGACAGAAACTGCTGTAAAGCACAGACAAGCCACCTGCTGTCTGCCATCTCCCCTCCTTCTCTACCCCTGCCCACGTCTCTACTGATCACACTGGCCTGGATTCTAGCCTAACCCCTTCTCCAGTACCTCTCCTCCCTGGATCACCCTCAGGTAGCTCACAAAATGGAGTCCCTCTTCTGGAGGGGGTGTTCAATGTCAAACACCCTCCCACCCCCGGCTGTTTTATCGTGTCCTGCCCCTATGTTGGGTCCCAGCTCTGCGTCAGGTACCACCCCTGCATTGGGATCCAGCGCTTCCTTGCCTACTCCCGCTGCCCTACCGCCTCCAACTCAGCCCCTTGCGGATCCCACACTGTCGGAGCAGGAGGTGAGGGGCGGTACCCGGAAGGCCGCCATCTTGGCTACCAGAGGCCCACACCACCGGGCCTGGCCAGTCACCCCAAGGCCCCGCTCCTCTGCCAGAGACCAAGTTCCCTCTTCTGGAGAGGAGAGGGAAGGTTCATCGCACCTGGAGGATGAGCCTGAGGATTCTTGGCAGAGGATGGAGAAGCTCGCGGCTGAAGAGGGGGACTGGGAATTGGTAGCTAAAATACAAGCAGCACCGCTGCAGTACCAGAGGAGGGCTAACCCCTGATGGGAAGCTGTCACACAAGGGAGATGAAAGACCTTTATAAAGCTGCGAAACACCATGGGAGGGGCTTGCCCTATATTAATCATTTGTTAAATGCCATCTTTATGCACATGTTATGGTACCTCACAATCTGCACCATTTTATGCGCATCCTACTTTCTCCCACTGAAATTATTCTGTGGGAAGGAATGGGGAAAAAACTAATACAACAGCTATTAAAAGACTATGCTAGAGAAGACAGGCAGGCACGCCTAACACTAGACCATCTAGGGAGGAAGATTTCACTAAGTCTCATTCAATTGACCTTCCCTGAGCTCTGATGAAGAGAATAAAGTGTGGAAAAGACAGTTCTCATGCAGACACCCAATGGAGAATCACCTACTCTAGATTTCACAGACATTCTCCAGGGACCTGGGCAATCCTTTCAAAAATTTATTGACCACCTTCCACAAGCAATAGAGAAACAAGTTGAACATCCAAAAGCCAGGAAGGTACTGCCTCCTAAACTTGCTGAAACAAATACTAACAACACCTGTAAAGACATTTTACCTTCTCTACCCCTTAGCCCAAAGCCTACCATTGCACAAATGGTCAAGGTATGCACACTTACAGCATCCTTACACCGTGATGCCACCTAGCTATGGCGACCAATCAGGGTGTGGTAGAGGTGCTAGTAGCCTCCCTGGTTATTCCCTGACATACACATGAAAAAGTACCTGGGTTAAAGTTTAGGGAGATGGGACATTTTCAACAGAATTTGAAAAATGCAGACAATTACCGGGGACCTTCTATGTGTCACAGCCACTGCCCTCACTGCCCCCCTCGTCCACATGCTTTCCAACACCAGCAAAACCGGTGGCCTGCGGGAAACCCCACACAGACACAGAAAGGCACTTCGCGATGACACCAAATGCGAGGCCATTGCGCCCCACGCTACCAAACATCGCGGAGAACCAGCACAGCGACCTTCTCAGATCCAGCGGGACAGCTCGATCGCTGCAGAAAACTCGACAGAAGACAGCTCTGCCCTGGAACCTAAAGGCAGCTGGTAAGCGCCTTTTCAATTCCAATCCACGCTATTTATGTTCACCATATTCCCACAGGCAAATACAGGCCTGAAGGACGGCCCAAAGACATTTTGATTTAAACCATAACCGGGAAAGGGATGCAGACACTCACTCTACTACCTGAGGTACTCACCTTGACCTCTTTGGAGGAGATAACTCTCCAGGCTCTATGCTTAGTCCCTTTTCATTGCAAAAGGAACAGTTATAGCCAGAGCTTTCCTCCTACTTGACACGATCACCACACCAGCTGATCCCATGTTGATGTGGGCCCAGACAACAGGCAGAAATAGACCCATTCCAAAGTGTGCTTTGTCATGTAAAGGGAGAAAGAGATGTCTTTCAGGACTATTAGATACAAGAGCTGATGACACCATAATTTCCTGCTCTGTTTGGCTAAAAACCGGCCCCTGGTTCCAGCTGCTGGGGTAATTATTAGCTACCAGGGGAGCCACTACCAGCTTCTGGAGTCACAGTATCAGCTGCATGGAAGGTCCTGAGGGCACAGTTGCTACAGTAAGATCATTCGTCGCCCGGGCACCAATAACAATTTGAGGAAAAGACCTGTTGTCCCAAAGCGGGACAAGGCTAGAGATCCTATCAACACCTCAGGATTTCTAGACGGGGCCACAGAGCAGCGCGCCACACTTCAGGCCAACTGGAAGACCAACGACCCCATATGGGTGGATCAGTGGCCCCTCCCAGGCAGAAAGTTAAAGGCCCTGCAGTCCCACGTGCAGGAGCAGCTGCCTGTGGGCCACATTGTACCATCTACTAGCCCCTGCAATGTGCCTGTCATTACCATATGAAAGCCTGGCAAAGACAAGAGGTGGCTGCTGCAGGACCTCAGGAAAATCAACGAGGTCACTGAGGACATGGGTGCCCTCCAGTCCAGCCTGCCCTCAGCCTCCATGTTACCTCGAGATTGCCGATGGTGCACCATGCCGTAGTTGTGGGTAACATCTTTTGGAGTCCTCCTATTTTTTGGATACCTTGTTCGACATTTAGGCTGTGATTGATGGAGCCTGAGCACAGGAAGAGCATTGCTTTGAAGATTGCACGTGTTGAGATGTAAAGGAAGGCTAGTTCAGGGCGGTTTAGTCCAATTGTAATTTTATTTCACAGTTATTGGCAGAGGGTTGTTATAGATCTTAATGACTACATTTTTGATGCCCCCACCATTCCAAATGACATCCCCTGGTTTGCCTTGTCCGCCCCTAAACCACCAAACACCTTTACAGAGGTACCAGTGGACTGCATTGCCTCAAACAAAGAAGAGTAGCTCAACTATCTGGCAATGGCTTTGATCCCAAAATCTCTCGCCCAGATGGAAAAGACATCCTAATGCTATCGTTTTTCATTACATGGACGATACAGTCATTTGTGCAGATGCTCAAATCATTTTGGACGTTGCAGTACAAGATGTCATCACTGTGGTACAGCAGAAGGGTTTTGAGATTGCAGCAGATAAAGTTCAAAAGACAGGAAGTACCTTGGGCTAAAGAGCACAGAGAGAACCATCACACCCCAAACACTGTACATCAAGGACAACCCAAACACTCTGCAAGAACTCCAAATGCTCTGTGGAACAATCAGTTGGGTTGGTTCACTCCTGGCAATCACCACAGAAGATCTCATGCCACTGTTCCTGCTCCTTAAAGGCAGAGAAGGACTTGATTCCCGTGATCACTGACACCAGAGGCAGAAGCAGCTGTACAAAAGGTCTCCTGGGTGATTCAAACTAAACAGGCACACAGATACCACCCTAATTTTCCTTTCTCTAAGGCAATCCTTGGTGTAAGTCCAAAATTCCATACATCATTGTTTCAGTGGGACTATACTATCTCAGGTGCCCTGATAATAATTGAATGCGTTTTCAGAGCACACCAACCTACTAAAACAATAACAACCCAACAGAAAGTTATTGCAGAACTAGTGCAGGAAACCTAGAGAGCATCTGTGCTCCCTTGCAGGAATACACCTTGTGAATATTTACTTACTTCGCACTCAAGAGCACCTCAATTGCCTACTTCAAACATCTGAACCACTGCAATACACCTTAGATCATTTTTACACATATTAGGATCAGCCATCAATTCTACCACCAAAATATTCCTGTGCTGCTCAGGATGTTCAAAATTACCCCACATCCGGCAAGATCCATTGTAGCCACCTGCCCAAATTGTCAGGAACATGGCCTTGCTTCTGTCACAGCAGGAGTCAGTCCTAGAGGACTAGAGAGTCTCCACATCTGGCAATCAGACATCACACACTAAACTCCTTTGGACAGACTAAAATACAACCATGTCTCAATCGATGCCTTTACCAGTGTGATTTTTGGCTCTGTCCATGCTGCAGGAAAGTCAGAAGATGCTATAAAATATTTCTTTTTCGTTTTTTCCACCATAGCACTTCCACAGGAAATTTACACTGATAATGCACTTGCTTATACCTTGCACTGATTCAAACAAGGGGCTTTCTGACCACTGGGGTATAAAACATGTCACAGGCATACCACACTCCGCCACAGGACAGTCCATAGCTGAGAGGGCCAACTGAGCCATCGAAAGGATCTTTGATCAACTGAGAGGGGTAATCTGGATATTATCTTCCATTGAGACACTGGCCAAGGCCTTTTATGTACTCAACTTTTTGAACAACTCATTTAGGGAAACAACTCCCCCAGTCATCATGCAGTTTACTAATTCAACTGCAGCCCAATTAAAAAAACAGCCACCTGTGTCAATCAAAGAACCTGAATCTAAGCTATTTATGGACACCTACCCATTAATTACTTGGGGAAGAGAAGATGCCCTTGTCTCTACAGCAACACTCCTAAGATCGATCCCAGCAAAATACATAAAAACTCTTTCTGGGAACGGTGAGGCAAACACCAGAGCCACCATCAGAAGAACAGAATGGAAGCCTAAGAGAGACAGCAGCAGCCTGGGAAAGAAGAAAAAGAAGGACAGAAGAAGATCTCCTAAGCAGCGTTGACCACACACACCAAGACCAAGATAGCTCAGACACCACTAACCAGGATATATGAATTAACATTTGTAAAAGCTATATTTTAGCATTGATATAAGATTCTTCTAATAAGCTGTTTTTACACCCTTGGCTTATGGAACAGAAAGTTTAGTGGCACCTGAACTTATGTTTCATCTTCTACTCACTTTATCTGTTTACTTTTAGCCCAAACAAGCCTCCAGATACTAAATGAGCCCAAGTCAGACGATGCTGCTGTTGGTTGCTGCTGACATAGAGAACTGGATGCTCCTCACTGAGCCGCATGCCTTCAGCTGGCTGCTTCCACAGACAAGCCACAATTTCTTGTCCACGGCCATGGCTGTCAGACACTACAAGGCATGTGTTTTTTCAACCTGCTGTCACATAGGGAGTCAGTATATCAGGGCATCCAGCTGCTAAAAATCAAGGAAAGAAGATGCAGATGGAGGGCAACTACAACTGGTTCACTGGACTTTTCAAACACTGGGGGATAAAAGGCTGACTTTCTTGTTTAGTTGTTAAGACTGTTTTGTGGACTTTGTTTATCGTATTCATTGTGTTGGTTATTTTATCCATTATGCTAAATGCCTGCAAAACTCTATGGCTGAAGCCTTCTTTATAGACAACAAAATGGGAAGTTCTGGGGGCCGAGGGGCCGACCGTTGGAGCTGTAATACCTCAGGGCAAAGTGACCAAGGTAAAAGAGAGACATCGCTCTGAATGCAATGGTCTCGCCCATGGGCATTTGCAGGCTCCTGGTGATGCAGCACGTTTTGTTGGTATCACCCAGTTAAACTGCAGTATTTTTCTTATATGTACTGACTCGAGAATGTTCTCCCCTCTCTTGTACCATTTTGGACCTGGCTTACTGCAATGCTACCCCGATTTCTCTCCGTCATTTTCCCGCTGTGTGCACAGCCCCATTTTGTCTCCCTTCCTGGACCCTTTTCATTGCAATCCACTGAAGTGTTTGCAGATCCCCACAAAGATCCCTCTCTCACCTCGTTCACCAGCAGTTTAAGCAAGCATGCTCCCAGCTCTGGGAGTGCAGGTCACTCAAAGAGGCTGGCTGTGGACAGGCTGAAACACAGGAACTGAGTGCAACAGGGAGCCTGGCCTCTAATAAAAGGCATGAAACCCACAGCACACCCAACGCAAAACCTTGCATGTCTCTTCTTTATCCTCCTTCTCTCAGTCCTCATGCCACTTTCCCCACTTTGTCTGACTGGGTACTTGGCTTCTCTCTCTCCTCTCTGCAGGTTCAGCTACACGTGTGACCCTGCAGGAACAGCCTGACCCAGGGAAGTGGGAGAGCACTCTTGGTCAGGAACTGTAGTGACAGGACGCAGAGGAATGCGATCAAACTGCAAGAGGGGGAAGAGATTTGAGGATGGGAAGAAGTTCTTTACTCTCAGGGGGCTTATCCCTGACACAGGGACCTGTGCAGAGAGGCTGTGGATGCCCCATCCCCAGCAACATCCAAGGACAGGTGGGACAGGGGCCGCAGCAACCTGCTCTGCTGGGAGCTTGCTCACCTTGGAACCACATCACTTTAAGGGTCCCTTCCAAGCCAAACCATTCAAGGATTGGATCATTCTGCCATCCCCATCTCCCACTGCACAGCACCCCTGAATCTTCAGTGACATCACAGCTCCCAGAGGGTTCCAGGTGGAACGTCCAGGACCTGGAAACGAGCACAGCAGACACTGCAACGGCTGCCAAGGGTCAGTTGCTGCTCACCCTGCGCTCTGACCCTCAGTGCTGAGCTGCTGCTGCTGCCTGGGCTTTTCCTGACGCCTGCTCTGGAGCGCCAATCCCGCAGGATGTGCTCTGCTGTGCCCGTGGAGGTAGAGTGCCATGCCAGGCAGGGGGCACCCGGCTTGGGCTGGCTGCAGCCATGTGGGAATGGATGGTGCGGGACAGAAAGCCCACTGGGAGGTGGTGCTTCCCCTTGCAGACTGAGAGAGACACTGTGGAGGCGATGGATGTGGACCAGGGGCTGGAAGAGGATGACATGATGGAGGTGGACTCCTCCTCTACTTCCATGTCCTCCACTGTTGAGGACATGGAAGTAGAGGTGGAGGACAACACTGAAGAAATGGAAGTGGATGAGGAAGATGACACAGAAGAGATGCAAGTTGATGAGGAGGATGAGGAGGAGCCCATGGTCCTTGGATGAAGATGGTGCCCCACAGGTAAGACAGGCAGATGCTTCCCACGCCCTGCCCACACACACACTGGGTCCCCTGACGCCAGCCCTGCCAGTCCCGGCCCAGCCCCTGGGGCCCAGCTGCCAGCCCTGCTGGGCCCAGTGCTGCCAACTGACTCCAGCTCTGCTCCTTCCTTTCTTCCAGGACTCATTCACATCATGGCACTGATGCCATGCCGTTGTAAATACATTTTAAAGATTAGAAGTTTCCTGTAAATACGTTCACTATGTTTGAATTTTCCTGTAAATACGTTTTGAAGATTGTTGGCCCATCGGATCCCATGTAAATATGTTCTGTATATTACTGTTGATGTTGTTATAACGCTTGTTATAACGAAACATGTTCTGTAAATCCTACATTTGCCGATCTTCGGCAAATAAATACTGTTTCTTTTAAAAACCTGACTTCTCTTGGCCATTCCTTGGGGCACAGGCAGCCTTTGCACACTTGTGGGTTCCACTTGTTCCGCATTCCCGGGGCTTGAGCTCCCTGGCACGGCCACCCCGGGGCTGGGGGTCCCTGTGCACAGGGGCTCCCACTGACACCACTCCTGGCCCTGGGCACTGCTGCTCTTCCTGGCCTGGGGCACAGCGCTGCCCCCAAAAGCTCAGCTCTCACCAGCTCTCACACAGGGGGCTCTCACAGCACTGGCCCCTGCAGCCATGCCACCAAAGCAGCCAGCAAACCTTCAGCCAACCTTCCTGCTGCAGACACAGGCACTCCTGGTCCCAGAGCCGCCAGCAGGCCACAGCCCTGCAAAATCCACCTGCACACTCTCAAGGCCACCAGAGCTTTGGCAACTGGGCCAGCTACATCTGGGCTGCTGCAGGGGCTGATCTTTAAGCCTTGGTGCCTCCAAAGGCCCTGGGCTCTGCTTTCCAGCCTGCTCTGCACGGCCCTGAGCCCGTATTGTTCCAGAGACAAAAGCCAAGCCAGGGCATCCTCACCCTGCCCGCATTCCTGCTGCTGCCAGCGGCCACCGGGCCCTGGGCCCGACTCGGGTGACAGCTGCAGGGACAGGGCAGCCTGTGCTGGGCAGGGGGCACGGGGCTGTGGGCCCTGAGGCTGCTGCTGGGGACCATGGTCCCAGAGGGCCCCGAGCTCAGCCCCTGCCCGGCAGCTTGCCCCCATGGCCCCACACTCCCTGAGCATCCCCATCACACCTGCCAGGGGGAAATCCCACGGGCTCCAGGAAAGAAATTCCCCATAGTGACTAAACCAAGGGGTCCAAGGGGAAAGTCAGCACCAGCTGATGTTTACAGCACCTTGACACAGGTGGCTGCAGGGCAGGTGAGATCTCCAGGGCCTCTGGCAGTGCCTGCTCTGCACGTGAGCCTGTGCGGCTGCTCCCAGTGGGACACAGCTCAGGCCAGCCCTCAGCCCCTCACACTTGATACCAAGGAGCAGGCTCAGAAAGCAGTTTCAGATCACTTCCTGTAGATATTTCAAAGGTCTAAATGTCATTCAAAAACCCAAACTCTAGATTTATTTTTGGTGTTGTGGCATGAGAAGCCATGAAGGTGCCTCTGAATGTGCACTCAGGGCACTTCCACTGCCATCCCAAAGGGAACACAAAGGACAGGCCTCAGCTTTCAGCACTGCTGAGCTCCTCACCCTGCAATGAAGTCTGAGGCAGAGGCAATGTTTTGCAGGCCGGGGGGCCTATCACTGGAACAGTAATACCTCATGACAATCATATAGATTTAAAGTAAGGTGAATAACCCCTCTGAATACAATGATCTTGCTCAATGTCTTTTGCGGGATCGTGCAGATTCAGCACATTTCTTGGTATCATGAACTTCCTTCTTTCCTTATATATACTCCCTAGGACGTTCTCCCCTCCCTTAACCTCTATTAGTCCTGAATTACTGCATACAAGGTCCTTTTCCCCACCCTGAAAATCCTTGTGTGCCCACCCCCACTTTGTCTCCCTCCCTGGACCCGCTCCAGTGCATTCCACAGTATTTGCTGTTTCACACATAGATCCCTCTCTTGCCTCATCCATCATGCATTCCAGCAAGCCTACTCCTAGCTCTGGGAGTGCACATCTCTCACAGTGTCTGGCTGTGGACATGCCACAAGGGGTGCCGAAACAGGGACCTTCTTTGAGAATTCCTGAGAGCCACTCCAGTGAGGATTCGGCTCTTCCACCGTCACGGGCCAGAAGACGCCTCGGGTCAGCCACCGCCCTGGAGTGGGACCTGAGTTTTATCAGGGTTTGCTGAAGGCAGCATCAGCACCCTCCAGCAGCAACAGGGCTAGCTCAGCTGCTGAAGCCCAGGGGACATTTTGAACCCTCTGCATCCAGAGCCACCAGAGCAGTGAGTTGGAGGACAGCCGCCTGCAGTGCAGGATCCTTGGGAGATATTTCAGTCCTGTGGGTGGGCCACCCTTTACATCAGGGGCAGCTCTGGGTAACAAATTATCCAATCCTTAGAGGGATACATATCTTCCAGTTAGGGAGGCTCTCCTTTCTGAGTGGAAGACTTTTACTAAAGGAAGTTGGAAGCCTATTCTTCATTGGCTTTTTAATGAGTTCACAGACATGTCTGTTGATTCAGTTGGTCATGTAGCATTTTGGGACTCAGGGAAAGACTCTATCTTTCGTAAACTCAGGGAGCGATAAGAGTCGCAACATTTTACACAAATTTTCATATGATTTATAGAGTTTTCTCAAGGGTTCAAAGTTCTAATATTCGACCCAGACTTTCTGTTCTGCCCCCCACATTCCAGACCCCACTGATACCATTAGGATGAGAGACAGAAACTGCTGTAAAGCACAGACAAGCCACCTGCTGTCTGCCATCTCCCCTCCTTCTCTACCCCTGCCCACGTCTCTACTGATCACACTGGCCTGGATTCTAGCCTAACCCCTTCTCCAGTACCTCTCCTCCCTGGATCACCCTCAGGTAGCTCACAAAATGGAGTCCCTCTTCTGGAGGGGGTGTTCAATGTCAAACACCCTCCCACCCCCGGCTGTTTTATCGTGTCCTGCCCCTATGTTGGGTCCCAGCTCTGCGTCAGGTACCACCCCTGCATTGGGATCCAGCGCTTCCTTGCCTACTCCCGCTGCCCTACCGCCTCCAACTCAGCCCCTTGCGGATCCCACACTGTCGGAGCAGGAGGTGAGGGGCGGTACCCGGAAGGCCGCCATCTTGGCTACCAGAGGCCCACACCACCGGGCCTGGCCAGTCACCCCAAGGCCCCGCTCCTCTGCCAGAGACCAAGTTCCCTCTTCTGGAGAGGAGAGGGAAGGTTCATCGCACCTGGAGGATGAGCCTGAGGATTCTTGGCAGAGGATGGAGAAGCTCGCGGCTGAAGAGGGGGACTGGGAATTGGTAGCTAAAATACAAGCAGCACCGCTGCAGTACCAGAGGAGGGCTAACCCCTGATGGGAAGCTGTCACACAAGGGAGATGAAAGACCTTTATAAAGCTGCGAAACACCATGGGAGGGGCTTGCCCTATATTAATCATTTGTTAAATGCCATCTTTATGCACATGTTATGGTACCTCACAATCTGCACCATTTTATGCGCATCCTACTTTCTCCCACTGAAATTATTCTGTGGGAAGGAATGGGGAAAAAACTAATACAACAGCTATTAAAAGACTATGCTAGAGAAGACAGGCAGGCACGCCTAACACTAGACCATCTAGGGAGGAAGATTTCACTAAGTCTCATTCAATTGACCTTCCCTGAGCTCTGATGAAGAGAATAAAGTGTGGAAAAGACAGTTCTCATGCAGACACCCAATGGAGAATCACCTACTCTAGATTTCACAGACATTCTCCAGGGACCTGGGCAATCCTTTCAAAAATTTATTGACCACCTTCCACAAGCAATAGAGAAACAAGTTGAACATCCAAAAGCCAGGAAGGTACTGCCTCCTAAACTTGCTGAAACAAATACTAACAACACCTGTAAAGACATTTTACCTTCTCTACCCCTTAGCCCAAAGCCTACCATTGCACAAATGGTCAAGGTATGCACACTTACAGCATCCTTACACCGTGATGCCACCTAGCTATGGCGACCAATCAGGGTGTGGTAGAGGTGCTAGTAGCCTCCCTGGTTATTCCCTGACATACACATGAAAAAGTACCTGGGTTAAAGTTTAGGGAGATGGGACATTTTCAACAGAATTTGAAAAATGCAGACAATTACCGGGGACCTTCTATGTGTCACAGCCACTGCCCTCACTGCCCCCCTCGTCCACATGCTTTCCAACACCAGCAAAACCGGTGGCCTGCGGGAAACCCCACACAGACACAGAAAGGCACTTCGCGATGACACCAAATGCGAGGCCATTGCGCCCCACGCTACCAAACATCGCGGAGAACCAGCACAGCGACCTTCTCAGATCCAGCGGGACAGCTCGATCGCTGCAGAAAACTCGACAGAAGACAGCTCTGCCCTGGAACCTAAAGGCAGCTGGTAAGCGCCTTTTCAATTCCAATCCACGCTATTTATGTTCACCATATTCCCACAGGCAAATACAGGCCTGAAGGACGGCCCAAAGACATTTTGATTTAAACCATAACCGGGAAAGGGATGCAGACACTCACTCTACTACCTGAGGTACTCACCTTGACCTCTTTGGAGGAGATAACTCTCCAGGCTCTATGCTTAGTCCCTTTTCATTGCAAAAGGAACAGTTATAGCCAGAGCTTTCCTCCTACTTGACACGATCACCACACCAGCTGATCCCATGTTGATGTGGGCCCAGACAACAGGCAGAAATAGACCCATTCCAAAGTGTGCTTGGTCATGTAAAGGGAGAAAGAGATGTCTTTCAGGACTATTAGATACAAGAGCTGATGACACCATAATTTCCTGCTCTGTTTGGCTAAAAACTGGCCCCTGGTTCCAGCTGCTGGGGTAATTATTAGCTACCAGGGGAGCCACTACCAGCTTCTGGAGTCACAGTATCAGCTGCATGGAAGGTCCTGAGGGCACAGTTGCTACAGTAAGATCATTCGTCGCCCAGGCACCAATAACAATTTGAGGAAAAGACCTGTTGTCCCAAAGCGGGACAAGGCTAGAGATCCTATCAACACCTCAGGATTTCTAGACGGGGCCACAGAGCAGCGCGCCACACTTCAGGCCAACTGGAAGACCAACGACCCCATATGGGTGGATCAGTGGCCCCTCCCAGGCAGAAAGTTAAAGGCCCTGCAGTCCCACGTGCAGGAGCAGCTGCCTGTGGGCCACATTGTACCATCTACTAGCCCCTGCAATGTGCCTGTCATTACCATATGAAAGCCTGGCAAAGACAAGAGGTGGCTGCTGCAGGACCTCAGGAAAATCAACGAGGTCACTGAGGACATGGGTGCCCTCCAGTCCAGCCTGCCCTCAGCCTCCATGTTACCTCGAGATTGCCGATGGTGCACCATGCCGTAGTTGTGGGTAGCATCTTTTGGAGTCCTCCTATTTTTCGGATACCTTGTTCGACATTTAGGCTGTGATTGATGGAGCCTGAGCACAGGAAGAGCATTGCTTTGAAGATTGCACGTGTTGAGATGTAAAGGAAGGCTAGTTCAGGGCGGTTTAGTCCAATTGTAATTTTATTTCACAGTTATTGGCAGAGGGTTGTTATAGATCTTAATGACTACATTTTTGATGCCCCCACCATTCCAAATGACATCCCCTGGTTTGCCTTGTCCGCCCCTAAACCACCAAACACCTTTACAGAGGTACCAGTGGACTGCATTGCCTCAAACAAAGAAGAGTAGCTCAACTATCTGGCAATGGCTTTGATCCCAAAATCTCTCGCCCAGATGGAAAATACATCCTAATGCTATCGTTTTTCATTACATGGACGATACAGTCATTTGTGCAGATGCTCAAATCATTTTGGACGTTGCAGTACAAGATGTCATCACTGTGGTACAGCAGAAGGGTTTTGAGATTGCAGCAGATAAAGTTCAAAAGACAGGAAGTACCTTGGGCTAAAGAGCACAGAGAGAACCATCACACCCCAAACACTGTACATCAAGGACAACCCAAACACTCTGCAAGAACTCCAAATGCTCTGTGGAACAATCAGTTGGGTTGGTTCACTCCTGGCAATCACCACAGAAGATCTCATGCCACTGTTCCTGCTCCTTAAAGGCAGAGAAGGACTTGATTCCCGTGATCACTGACACCAGAGGCAGAAGCAGCTGTACAAAAGGTCTCCTGGGTGATTCAAACTAAACAGGCACACAGATACCACCCTAATTTTCCTTTCTCTAAGGCAATCCTTGGTGTAAGTCCAAAATTCCATACATCATTGTTTCAGTGGGACTATACTATCTCAGGTGCCCTGATAATAATTGAATGCGTTTTCAGAGCACACCAACCTACTAAAACAATAACAACCCAACAGAAAGTTATTGCAGAACTAGTGCAGGAAACCTAGAGAGCATCTGTGCTCCCTTGCAGGAATACACCTTGTGAATATTTACTTACTTCGCACTCAAGAGCACCTCAATTGCCTACTTCAAACATCTGAACCACTGCAATACACCTTAGATCATTTTTACACATATTAGGATCAGCCATCAATTCTACCACCAAAATATTCCTGTGCTGCTCAGGATGTTCAAAATTACCCCACATCCGGCAAGATCCATTGTAGCCACCTGCCCAAATTGTCAGGAACATGGCCTTGCTTCTGTCACAGCAGGAGTCAGTCCTAGAGGACTAGAGAGTCTCCACATCTGGCAATCAGACATCACACACTAAACTCCTTTGGACAGACTAAAATACAACCATGTCTCAATCGATGCCTTTACCAGTGTGATTTTTGGCTCTGTCCATGCTGCAGGAAAGTCAGAAGATGCTATAAAATATTTCTTTTTCGTTTTTTCCACCATAGCACTTCCACAGGAAATTTACACTGATAATGCACTTGCTTATACCTTGCACTGATTCAAACAAGGGGCTTTCTGACCACTGGGGTATAAAACATGTCACAGGCATACCACACTCCGCCACAGGACAGTCCATAGCTGAGAGGGCCAACTGAGCCATCGAAAGGATCTTTGATCAACTGAGAGGGGTAATCCGGATATTATCTTCCATTGAGACACTGGCCAAGGCCTTTTATGTACTCAACTTTTTGAACAACTCATTTAGGGAAACAACTCCCCCAGTCATCATGCAGTTTACTAATTCAACTGCAGCCCAATTAAAAGACCAGCCACCTGTGTCAATCAAAGAACCTGAATCTAAGCAATTTATGGACACCTACCCATTAATTACTTGGGGAAGAGAAGATGCCCTTGTCTCTACAGCAACACTCCTAAGATCGATCCCAGCAAAATACATAAAAACTCTTTCTGGGAACGGTGAGGCAAACACCAGAGCCACCATCAGAAGAACAGAATGGAAGCCTAAGAGAGACAGCAGCAGCCTGGGAAAGAAGAAAAAGAAGGACAGAAGAAGATCTCCTAAGCAGCGTTGACCACACACACCAAGACCAAGATAGCTCAGACACCACTAACCAGGATATATGAATTAACATTTGTAAAAGCTATATTTTAGCATTGATATAAGATTCTTCTAATAAGCTGTTTTTACACCCTTGGCTTATGGAACAGAAAGTTTAGTGGCACCTGAACTTATGTTTCATCTTCTACTCACTTTATCTGTTTACTTTTAGCCCAAACAAGCCTCCAGATACTAAATGAGCCCAAGTCAGACGATGCTGCTGTTGGTTGCTGCTGACATAGAGAACTGGATGCTCCTCACTGAGCCGCATGCCTTCAGCTGGCTGCTTCCACAGACAAGCCACAATTTCTTGTCCACGGCCATGGCTGTCAGACACTACAAGGCATGTGTTTTTTCAACCTGCTGTCACATAGGGAGTCAGTATATCAGGGCATCCAGCTGCTAAAAATCAAGGAAAGAAGATGCAGATGGAGGGCAACTACAACTGGTTCACTGGACTTTTCAAACACTGGGGGATAAAAGGCTGACTTTCTTGTTTAGTTAAGACTGTTTTGTGGACTTTGTTTATCGTATTCATTGTGTTGGTTATTTTATCCATTATGCTAAATGCCTGCAAAACTCTATGGCTGAAGCCTTCTTTATAGACAACAAAATGGGAAGTTCTGGGGGCCGAGGGGCCGACCGTTGGAGCTGTAATACCTCAGGGCAAAGTGACCAAGGTAAAAGAGAGACATCGCTCTGAATGCAATGGTCTCGCCCATGGGCATTTGCAGGCTCATGGTGATGCAGCACGTTTTGTTGGTATCACCCAGTTAAACTGCAGTATTTTTCTTATATGTACTGACTCGAGAATGTTCTCCCCTCTCTTGTACCATTTTGGACCTGGCTTACTGCAATGCTACCCCGATTTCTCTCCGTCATTTTCCCGCTGTGTGCACAGCCCCATTTTGTCTCCCTTCCTGGACCCTCTTCATTGCAATCCACTGAAGTGTTTGCAGATCCCCACAAAGATCCCTCTCTCACCTCGTTCACCAGCAGTTTAAGCAAGCATGCTCCCAGCTCTGGGAGTGCAGGTCACTCAAAGAGGCTGGCTGTGGACAGGCTGAAACACAGGAACTGAGTGCAACAGGGAGCCTGGCCTCTAATAAAAGGCATGAAACCCACAGCACACCCAACGCAAAACCTTGCATGTCTCTTCTTTATCCTCCTTCTCTCAGTCCTCATGCCACTTTCCCCACTTTGTCTGACTGGGTACTTGGCTTCTCTCTCTCCTCTCTGCAGGTTCAGCTACACGTGTGACCCTGCAGGAACAGCCTGACCCAGGGAAGTGGGAGAGCACTCTTGGTCAGGAACTGTAGTGACAGGACGCAGAGGAATGCGATCAAACTGCAAGAGGGGGAAGAGATTTGAGGATGGGAAGAAGTTCTTTACTCTCAGGGGGCTTATCCCTGACACAGGGACCTGTGCAGAGAGGCTGTGGATGCCCCATCCCCAGCAACATCCAAGGACAGGTGGGACAGGGGCCGCAGCAACCTGCTCTGCTGGGAGCTTGCTCACCTTGGAACCACATCACTTTAAGGGTCCCTTCCAAGCCAAACCATTCAAGGATTGGATCATTCTGCCATCCCCATCTCCCACTGCACAGCACCCCTGAATCTTCAGTGACATCACAGCTCCCAGAGGGTTCCAGGTGGAACGTCCAGGACCTGGAAACGAGCACAGCAGACACTGCAACGGCTGCCAAGGGTCAGTTGCTGCTCACCCTGCGCTCTGACCCTCAGTGCTGAGCTGCTGCTGCTGCCTGGGCTTTTCCTGACGCCTGCTCTGGAGCGCCAATCCCGCAGGATGTGCTCTGCTGTGCCCGTGGAGGTACAGTGCCATGCCAGGCAGGGGGCACCCGGCTTGGGCTGGCTGCAGCCATGTGGGAATGGATGGTGCGGGACAGAAAGCCCACTGGGAGGTGGTGCTTCCCCTTGCAGACTGAGAGAGACACTGTGGAGGCGATGGATGTGGACCAGGGGCTGGAAGAGGATGACATGATGGAGGTGGACTCCTCCTCTACTTCCATGTCCTCCACTGTTGAGGACATGGAAGTAGAGGTGGAGGACAACACTGAAGAAATGGAAGTGGATGAGGAAGATGACACAGAAGAGATGCAAGTTGATGAGGAGGATGAGGAGGAGCCCATGGTCCTTGGATGAAGATGGTGCCCCACAGGTAAGACAGGCAGATGCTTCCCACGCCCTGCCCACACACACACTGGGTCCCCTGACGCCAGCCCTGCCAGTCCCGGCCCAGCCCCTGGGGCCCAGCTGCCAGCCCTGCTGGGCCCAGTGCTGCCAACTGACTCCAGCTCTGCTCCTTCCTTTCTTCCAGGACTCATTCACATCATGGCACTGATGCCATGCCGTTGTAAATACATTTTAAAGATTAGAAGTTTCCTGTAAATACGTTCACTATGTTTGAATTTTCCTGTAAATACGTTTTGAAGATTGTTGGCCCATCGGATCCCATGTAAATATGTTCTGTATATTACTGTTGATGTTGTTATAACGCTTGTTATAACGAAACATGTTCTGTAAATCCTACATTTGCCGATCTTCGGCAAATAAATACTGTTTCTTTTAAAAACCTGACTTCTCTTGGCCATTCCTTGGGGCACAGGCAGCCTTTGCACACTTGTGGGTTCCACTTGTTCCGCATTCCCGGGGCTTGAGCTCCCTGGCACGGCCACCCCGGGGCTGGGGGTCCCTGTGCACAGGGGCTCCCACTGACACCACTCCTGGCCCTGGGCACTGCTGCTCTTCCTGGCCTGGGGCACAGCGCTGCCCCCAAAAGCTCAGCTCTCACCAGCTCTCACACAGGGGGCTCTCACAGCACTGGCCCCTGCAGCCATGCCACCAAAGCAGCCAGCAAACCTTCAGCCAACCTTCCTGCTGCAGACACAGGCACTCCTGGTCCCAGAGCCGCCAGCAGGCCACAGCCCTGCAAAATCCACCTGCACACTCTCAAGGCCACCAGAGCTTTGGCAACTGGGCCAGCTACATCTGGGCTGCTGCAGGGGCTGATCTTTAAGCCTTGGTGCCTCCAAAGGCCCTGGGCTCTGCTTTCCAGCCTGCTCTGCACGGCCCTGAGCCCGTATTGTTCCAGAGACAAAAGCCAAGCCAGGGCATCCTCACCCTGCCCGCATTCCTGCTGCTGCCAGCGGCCACCAGGCCCTGGGCCCGACTCGGGTGACAGCTGCAGGGACAGGGCAGCCTGTGCTGGGCAGGGGGCACGGGGCTGTGGGCCCTGAGGCTGCTGCTGGGGACCATGGTCCCAGAGGGCCCCGAGCTCAGCCCCTGCCCGGCCAGCTGCCCCCATGGCCCCACACTCCCTGAGCATCCCCATCACACCTGCCAGGGGGAAATCCCACGGGCTCCAGGAAAGAAATTCCCCATAGTGACTAAACCAAGGGGTCCAAGGGGAAAGTCAGCACCAGCTGATGTTTACAGCACCTTGACACAGGTGGCTGCAGGGCAGGTGAGATCTCCAGGGCCTCTGGCAGTGCCTGCTCTGCACGTGAGCCTGTGCGGCTGCTCCCAGTGGGACACAGCTCAGGCCAGCCCTCAGCCCCTCACACTTGATACCAAGGAGCAGGCTCAGAAAGCAGTTTCAGATCACTTCCTGTAGATATTTCAAAGGTCTAAATGTCATTCAAAAACCCAAACTCTAGATTTATTTTTGGTGTTGTGGCATGAGAAGCCATGAAGGTGCCTCTGAATGTGCACTCAGGGCACTTCCACTGCCATCCCAAAGGGAACACAAAGGACAGGCCTCAGCTTTCAGCACTGCTGAGCTCCTCACCCTGCAATGAAGTCTGAGGCAGAGGCAATGTTTTGCAGGCCGGGGGGCCTATCACTGGAACAGTAATACCTCATGACAATCATATAGATTTAAAGTAAGGTGAATAACCCCTCTGAATACAATGATCTTGCTCAATGTCTTTTGCGGGATCGTGCAGATTCAGCACATTTCTTGGTATCATGAACTTCCTTCTTTCCTTATATATACTCCCTAGGACGTTCTCCCCTCCCTTAACCTCTATTAGTCCTGAATTACTGCATACAAGGTCCTTTTCCCCACCCTGAAAATCCTTGTGTGCCCACCCCCACTTTATCTCCCTCCCTGGACCCGCTCCAGTGCATTCCACAGTATTTGCTGTTTCACACATAGATCCCTCTCTTGCCTCATCCATCATGCATTCCAGCAAGCCTACTCCTAGCTCTGGGAGTGCACATCTCTCACAGTGTCTGGCTGTGGACATGCCACAAGGAGTGCCGAAACAGGGACCTTCTTTGAGAATTCCTGAGAGCCACTCCAGTGAGGATTCGGCTCTTCCACCGTCACGGGCCAGAAGACGCCTCGGGTCAGCCACCGCCCTGGAGTGGGACCTGAGTTTTATCAGGGTTTGCTGAAGGCAGCATCAGCACCCTCCAGCAGCAACAGGGCTAGCTCAGCTGCTGAAGCCCAGGGGACAGTTTGAACCCTCTGCATCCAGAGCCACCAGAGCAGTGAGTTGGAGGACAGCCGCCTGCAGTGCAGGATCCTTGGGAGATATTTCAGTCCTGTGGGTGGACCACCCTTTACATCAGGGGCAGCTCTGGGTAACAAATTATCCAATCCTTAGAGGGATCCATATCTTCCAGTTAGGGAGGCTCTCCTTTCAGAGTGGAAGACTTTTACTAAAGGAAGTTGGAAGCCTATTCTTCATTGGCTTTTTAATGAGTTCACAGACATGTCTGTTGATTCAGTTGGTCATGTAGCATTTTGGGACTCAGGGAAAGACTCTATCTTTCGTAAACTCAGGGAGCGATAAGAGTCGCAACATTTTACACAAATTTTCATATGATTTATAGAGTTTTCTCAAGGGTTCAAAGTTCTAATATTCGACCCAGACTTTCTGTTCTGCCCCCCACATTCCAGACCCCACTGATACCATTAGGATGAGAGACAGAAACTGCTGTAAAGCACAGACAAGCCACCTGCTGTCTGCCATCTCCCCTCCTTCTCTACCCCTGCCCACGTCTCTACTGATCACACTGGCCTGGATTCTAGCCTAACCCCTTCTCCAGTACCTCTCCTCCCTGGATCACCCTCAGGTAGCTCACAAAATGGAGTCCCTCTTCTGGAGGGGGTGTTCAATGTCAAACACCCTCCCACCCCCGGCTGTTTTATCGTGTCCTGCCCCTATGTTGGGTCCCAGCTCTGCGTCAGGTACCACCCCTGCATTGGGATCCAGCGCTTCCTTGCCTACTCCCGCTGCCCTACCGCCTCCAACTCAGCCCCTTGCGGATCCCACACTGTCGGAGCAGGAGGTGAGGGGCGGTACCCGGAAGGCCGCCATCTTGGCTACCAGAGGCCCACACCACCGGGCCTGGCCAGTCACCCCAAGGCCCCGCTCCTCTGCCAGAGACCAAGTTCCCTCTTCTGGAGAGGAGAGGGAAGGTTCATCGCACCTGGAGGATGAGCCTGAGGATTCTTGGCAGAGGATGGAGAAGCTCGCGGCTGAAGAGGGGGACTGGGAATTGGTAGCTAAAATACAAGCAGCACCGCTGCAGTACCAGAGGAGGGCTAACCCCTGATGGGAAGCTGTCACACAAGGGAGATGAAAGACCTTTATAAAGCTGCGAAACACCATGGGAGGGGCTTGCCCTATATTAATCATTTGTTAAATGCCATCTTTATGCACATGTTATGGTACCTCACAATCTGCACCATTTTATGCGCATCCTACTTTCTCCCACTGAAATTATTCTGTGGGAAGGAATGGGGAAAAAACTAATACAACAGCTATTAAAAGACTATGCTAGAGAAGACAGGCAGGCACGCCTAACACTAGACCATCTAGGGAGGAAGATTTCACTAAGTCTCATTCAATTGACCTTCCCTGAGCTCTGATGAAGAGAATAAAGTGTGGAAAAGACAGTTCTCATGCAGACACCCAATGGAGAATCACCTACTCTAGATTTCACAGACATTCTCCAGGGACCTGGGCAATCCTTTCAAAAATTTATTGACCACCTTCCACAAGCAATAGAGAAACAAGTTGAACATCCAAAAGCCAGGAAGGTACTGCCTCCTAAACTTGCTGAAACAAATACTAACAACACCTGTAAAGACATTTTACCTTCTCTACCCCTTAGCCCAAAGCCTACCATTGCACAAATGGTCAAGGTATGCACACTTACAGCATCCTTACACCGTGATGCCACCTAGCTATGGCGACCAATCAGGGTGTGGTAGAGGTGCTAGTAGCCTCCCTGGTTATTCCCTGACATACACATGAAAAAGTACCTGGGTTAAAGTTTAGGGAGATGGGACATTTTCAACAGAATTTGAAAAATGCAGACAATTACCGGGGACCTTCTATGTGTCACAGCCACTGCCCTCACTGCCCCCCTCGTCCACATGCTTTCCAACACCAGCAAAACCGGTGGCCTGCGGGAAACCCCACACAGACACAGAAAGGCACTTCGCGATGACACCAAATGCGAGGCCATTGCGCCCCACGCTACCAAACATCGCGGAGAACCAGCACAGCGACCTTCTCAGATCCAGCGGGACAGCTCGATCGCTGCAGAAAACTCGACAGAAGACAGCTCTGCCCTGGAACCTAAAGGCAGCTGGTAAGCGCCTTTTCAATTCCAATCCACGCTATTTATGTTCACCATATTCCCACAGGCAAATACAGGCCTGAAGGACGGCCCAAAGACATTTTGATTTAAACCATAACCGGGAAAGGGATGCAGACACTCACTCTACTACCTGAGGTACTCACCTTGACCTCTTTGGAGGAGATAACTCTCCAGGCTCTATGCTTAGTCCCTTTTCATTGCAAAAGGAACAGTTATAGCCAGAGCTTTCCTCCTACTTGACACGATCACCACACCAGCTGATCCCATGTTGATGTGGGCCCAGACAACAGGCAGAAATAGACCCATTCCAAAGTGTGCTTTGTCATGTAAAGGGAGAAAGAGATGTCTTTCAGGACTATTAGATACAAGAGCTGATGACACCATAATTTCCTGCTCTGTTTGGCTAAAAAACGGCCCCTGGTTCCAGCTGCTGGGGTAATTATTAGCTACCAGGGGAGCCACTACCAGCTTCTGGAGTCACAGTATCAGCTGCATGGAAGGTCCTGAGGGCACAGTTGCTACAGTAAGATCATTCGTCGCCCGGGCACCAATAACAATTTGAGGAAAAGACCTGTTGTCCCAAAGCGGGACAAGGCTAGAGATCCTATCAACACCTCAGGATTTCTAGACGGGGCCACAGAGCAGCACGCCACACTTCAGGCCAACTGGAAGACCAACGACCCCATATGGGTGGATCAGTGGCCCCTCCCAGGCAGAAAGTTAAAGGCCCTGCAGTCCCACGTGCAGGAGCAGCTGCCTGTGGGCCACATTGTACCATCTACTAGCCCCTGCAATGTGCCTGTCATTACCATATGAAAGCCTGGCAAAGACAAGAGGTGGCTGCTGCAGGACCTCAGGAATATCAACGAGGTCACTGAGGACATGGGTGCCCTCCAGTCCAGCCTGCCCTCAGCCTCCATGTTACCTCGAGATTGCCGATGGTGCACCATGCCGTAGTTGTGGGTAGCATCTTTTGGAGTCCTCCTATTTTTCGGATACCTTGTTCGACATTTAGGCTGTGATTGATGGAGCCTGAGCACAGGAAGAGCATTGCTTTGAAGATTGCACGTGTTGAGATGTAAAGGAAGGCTAGTTCAGGGCGGTTTAGTCCAATTGTAATTTTATTTCACAGTTATTGGCAGAGGGTTGTTATAGATCTTAATGACTACATTTTTGATGCCCCCACCATTCCAAATGACATCCCCTGGTTTGCCTTGTCCGCCCCTAAACCACCAAACACCTTTACAGAGGTACCAGTGGACTGCATTGCCTCAAACAAAGAAGAGTAGCTCAACTATCTGGCAATGGCTTTGATCCCAAAATCTCTCGCCCAGATGGAAAATACATCCTAATGCTATCGTTTTTCATTACATGGACGATACAGTCATTTGTGCAGATGCTCAAATCATTTTGGACGTTGCAGTACAAGATGTCATCACTGTGGTACAGCAGAAGGGTTTTGAGATTGCAGCAGATAAAGTTCAAAAGACAGGAAGTACCTTGGGCTAAAGAGCACAGAGAGAACCATCACACCCCAAACACTGTACATCAAGGACAACCCAAACACTCTGCAAGAACTCCAAATGCTCTGTGGAACAATCAGTTGGGTTGGTTCACTCCTGGCAATCACCACAGAAGATCTCATGCCACTGTTCCTGCTCCTTAAAGGCAGAGAAGGACTTGATTCCCGTGATCACTGACACCAGAGGCAGAAGCAGCTGTACAAAAGGTCTCCTGGGTGATTCAAACTAAACAGGCACACAGATACCACCCTAATTTTCCTTTCTCTAAGGCAATCCTTGGTGTAAGTCCAAAATTCCATACATCATTGTTTCAGTGGGACTATACTATCTCAGGTGCCCTGATAATAATTGAATGCGTTTTCAGAGCACACCAACCTACTAAAACAATAACAACCCAACAGAAAGTTATTGCAGAACTAGTGCAGGAAACCTAGAGAGCATCTGTGCTCCCTTGCAGGAATACACCTTGTGAATATTTACTTACTTCGCACTCAAGAGCACCTCAATTGCCTACTTCAAACATCTGAACCACTGCAATACACCTTAGATCATTTTTACACATATTAGGATCAGCCATCAATTCTACCACCAAAATATTCCTGTGCTGCTCAGGATGTTCAAAATTACCCCACATCCGGCAAGATCCATTGTAGCCACCTGCCCAAATTGTCAGGAACATGGCCTTGCTTCTGTCACAGCAGGAGTCAGTCCTAGAGGACTAGAGAGTCTCCACATCTGGCAATCAGACATCACACACTAAACTCCTTTGGACAGACTAAAATACAACCATGTCTCAATCGATGCCTTTACCAGTGTGATTTTTGGCTCTGTCCATGCTGCAGGAAAGTCAGAAGATGCTATAAAATATTTCTTTTTCGTTTTTTCCACCATAGCACTTCCACAGGAAATTTACACTGATAATGCACTTGCTTATACCTTGCACTGATTCAAACAAGGGGCTTTCTGACCACTGGGGTATAAAACATGTCACAGGCATACCACACTCCGCCACAGGACAGTCCATAGCTGAGAGGGCCAACTGAGCCATCGAAAGGATCTTTGATCAACTGAGAGGGGTAATCCGGATATTATCTTCCATTGAGACACTGGCCAAGGCCTTTTATGTACTCAACTTTTTGAACAACTCATTTAGGGAAACAACTCCCCCAGTCATCATGCAGTTTACTAATTCAACTGCAGCCCAATTAAAAAAACAGCCACCTGTGTCAATCAAAGAACCTGAATCTAAGCAATTTATGGACACCTACCCATTAATTACTTGGGGAAGAGAAGATGCCCTTGTCTCTACAGCAACACTCCTAAGATCGATCCCAGCAAAATACATAAAAACTCTTTCTGGGAACGGTGAGGCAAACACCAGAGCCACCATCAGAAGAACAGAATGGAAGCCTAAGAGAGACAGCAGCAGCCTGGGAAAGAAGAAAAAGAAGGACAGAAGAAGATCTCCTAAGCAGCGTTGACCACACACACCAAGACCAAGATAGCTCAGACACCACTAACCAGGATATATGAATTAACATTTGTAAAAGCTATATTTTAGCATTGATATAAGATTCTTCTAATAAGCTGTTTTTACACCCTTGGCTTATGGAACAGAAAGTTTAGTGGCACCTGAACTTATGTTTCATCTTCTACTCACTTTATCTGTTTACTTTTAGCCCAAACAAGCCTCCAGATACTAAATGAGCCCAAGTCAGACGATGCTGCTGTTGGTTGCTGCTGACATAGAGAACTGGATGCTCCTCACTGAGCCGCATGCCTTCAGCTGGCTGCTTCCACAGACAAGCCACAATTTCTTGTCCACGGCCATGGCTGTCAGACACTACAAGGCATGTGTTTTTTCAACCTGCTGTCACATAGGGAGTCAGTATATCAGGGCATCCAGCTGCTAAAAATCAAGGAAAGAAGATGCAGATGGAGGGCAACTACAACTGGTTCACTGGACTTTTCAAACACTGGCGGATAAAAGGCTGACTTTCTTGTTTAGTTAAGACTGTTTTGTGGACTTTGTTTATCGTATTCATTGTGTTGGTTATTTTATCCATTATGCTAAATGCCTGCAAAACTCTATGGCTGAAGCCTTCTTTATAGACAACAAAATGGGAAGTTCTGGGGGCCGAGGGGCCGACCGTTGGAGCTGTAATACCTCAGGGCAAAGTGACCAAGGTAAAAGAGAGACATCGCTCTGAATGCAATGGTCTCGCCCATGGGCATTTGCAGGCTCCTGGTGATGCAGCACGTTTTGTTGGTATCACCCAGTTAAACTGCAGTATTTTTCTTATATGTACTGACTCGAGAATGTTCTCCCCTCTCTTGTACCATTTTGGACCTGGCTTACTGCAATGCTACCCCGATTTCTCTCCGTCATTTTCCCGCTGTGTGCACAGCCCCATTTTGTCTCCCTTCCTGGACCCTCTTCATTGCAATCCACTGAAGTGTTTGCAGATCCCCACAAAGATCCCTCTCTCACCTCGTTCACCAGCAGTTTAAGCAAGCATGCTCCCAGCTCTGGGAGTGCAGGTCACTCAAAGAGGCTGGCTGTGGACAGGCTGAAACACAGGAACTGAGTGCAACAGGGAGCCTGGCCTCTAATAAAAGGCATGAAACCCACAGCACACCCAACGCAAAACCTTGCATGTCTCTTCTTTATCCTCCTTCTCTCAGTCCTCATGCCACTTTCCCCACTTTGTCTGACTGGGTACTTGGCTTCTCTCTCTCCTCTCTGCAGGTTCAGCTACACGTGTGACCCTGCAGGAACAGCCTGACCCAGGGAAGTGGGAGAGCACTCTTGGTCAGGAACTGTAGTGACAGGACGCAGAGGAATGCGATCAAACTGTAAGAAGTAGAAGAGATTTGAGGATGGGAAGAAGTTCTTTACTCTCAGGGGGCTTATCCCTGACACAGGGACCTGTGCAGAGAGGCTGTGGATGCCCCATCCCCAGCAACATCCAAGGACAGGTGGGACAGGGGCCGCAGCAACCTGCTCTGCTGGGAGCTTGCTCACCTTGGAACCACATCACTTTAAGGGTCCCTTCCAAGCCAAACCATTCAAGGATTGGATCATTCTGCCATCCCCATCTCCCACTGCACAGCACCCCTGAATCTTCAGTGACATCACAGCTCCCAGAGGGTTCCAGGTGGAACGTCCAGGACCTGGAAACGAGCACAGCAGACACTGCAACGGCTGCCAAGGGTCAGTTGCTGCTCACCCTGCGCTCTGACCCTCAGTGCTGAGCTGCTGCTGCTGCCTGGGCTTTTCCTGACGCCTGCTCTGGAGCGCCAATCCCGCAGGATGTGCTCTGCTGTGCCCGTGGAGGTACAGTGCCATGCCAGGCAGGGGGCACCCGGCTTGGGCTGGCTGCAGCCATGTGGGAATGGATGGTGCGGGACAGAAAGCCCACTGGGAGGTGGTGCTTCCCCTTGCAGACTGAGAGAGACACTGTGGAGGCGATGGATGTGGACCAGGGGCTGGAAGAGGATGACATGATGGAGGTGGACTCCTCCTCTACTTCCATGTCCTCCACTGTTGAGGACATGGAAGTAGAGGTGGAGGACAACACTGAAGAAATGGAAGTGGATGAGGAAGATGACACAGAAGAGATGCAAGTTGATGAGGAGGATGAGGAGGAGCCCATGGTCCTTGGATGAAGATGGTGCCCCACAGGTAAGACAGGCAGATGCTTCCCACGCCCTGCCCACACACACACTGGGTCCCCTGACGCCAGCCCTGCCAGTCCCGGCCCAGCCCCTGGGGCCCAGCTGCCAGCCCTGCTGGGCCCAGTGCTGCCAACTGACTCCAGCTCTGCTCCTTCCTTTCTTCCAGGACTCATTCACATCATGGCACTGATGCCATGCCGTTGTAAATACATTTTAAAGATTAGAAGTTTCCTGTAAATACGTTCACTATGTTTGAATTTTCCTGTAAATACGTTTTGAAGATTGTTGGCCCATCGGATCCCATGTAAATATGTTCTGTATATTACTGTTGATGTTGTTATAACGCTTGTTATAACGAAACATGTTCTGTAAATCCTACATTTGCCGATCTTCGGCAAATAAATACTGTTTCTTTTAAAAACCTGACTTCTCTTGGCCATTCCTTGGGGCACAGGCAGCCTTTGCACACTTGTGGGTTCCACTTGTTCCGCATTCCCGGGGCTTGAGCTCCCTGGCACGGCCACCCCGGGGCTGGGGGTCCCTGTGCACAGGGGCTCCCACTGACACCACTCCTGGCCCTGGGCACTGCTGCTCTTCCTGGCCTGGGGCACAGCGCTGCCCCCAAAAGCTCAGCTCTCACCAGCTCTCACACAGGGGGCTCTCACAGCACTGGCCCCTGCAGCCATGCCACCAAAGCAGCCAGCAAACCTTCAGCCAACCTTCCTGCTGCAGACACAGGCACTCCTGGGCCCAGAGCCGCCAGCAGGCCACAGCCCTGCAAAATCCACCTGCACACTCTCAAGGCCACCAGAGCTTTGGCAACTGGGCCAGCTACATCTGGGCTGCTGCAGGGGCTGATCTTTAAGCCTTGGTGCCTCCAAAGGCCCTGGGCTCTGCTTTCCAGCCTGCTCTGCACGGCCCTGAGCCCGTATTGTTCCAGAGACAAAAGCCAAGCCAGGGCATCCTCACCCTGCCCGCATTCCTGCTGCTGCCAGCGGCCACCGGGCCCTGGGCCCGACTCGGGTGACAGCTGCAGGGACAGGGCAGCCTGTGCTGGGCAGGGGGCACGGGGCTGTGGGCCCTGAGGCTGCTGCTGGGGACCATGGTCCCAGAGGGCCCCGAGCTCAGCCCCTGCCCGGCCAGCTGCCCCCATGGCCCCACACTCCCTGAGCATCCCCATCACACCTGCCAGGGGGAAATCCCACGGGCTCCAGGAAAGAAATTCCCCATAGTGACTAAACCAAGGGGTCCAAGGGGAAAGTCAGCACCAGCTGATGTTTACAGCACCTTGACACAGGTGGCTGCAGGGCACGTGAGATCTCCAGGGCCTCTGGCAGTGCCTGCTCTGCACGTGAGCCTGTGCGGCTGCTCCCAGTGGGACACAGCTCAGGCCAGCCCTCAGCCCCTCACACTTGATACCAAGGAGCAGGCTCAGAAAGCAGTTTCAGATCACTTCCTGTAGATATTTCAAAGGTCTAAATGTCATTCAAAAACCCAAACTCTAGATTTATTTTTGGTGTTGTGGCATGAGAAGCCATGAAGGTGCCTCTGAATGTGCACTCAGGGCACTTCCACTGCCATCCCAAAGGGAACACAAAGGACAGGCCTCAGCTTTCAGCACTGCTGAGCTCCTCACCCTGCAATGAAATCTGAGGCAGAGGCAATGTTTTGCAGGCCGGGGCGCCTATCACTGGAATAGTAATACCTCATGACAATCATATAGATTTAAAGTAAGGTGAATAACCCCTCTGAATACAATGATCTTGCTCAATGTCTTTTGCGGGATGGTGCAGATTCAGCACATTTCTTGGTATCATGAACTTCCTTCTTTCCTTATATATACTCCCTAGGACGTTCTCCCCTCCCTTAACCTCTATTAGTCCTGAATTACTGCATACAAGGTCCTTTTCCCCACCCTGAAAATCCTTGTGTGCCCACCCCCACTTTATCTCCCTCCCTGGACCCGCTCCAGTGCATTCCACAGTATTTGCTGTTTCACACATAGATCCCTCTCTTGCCTCATCCATCATGCATTCCAGCAAGCCTACTCCTAGCTCTGGGAGTGCACATCTCTCACAGTGTCTGGCTGTGGACATGCCACAAGGAGTGCCGAAACAGGGACCTTCTTTGAGAATTCCTGAGAGCCACTCCAGTGAGGATTCGGCTCTTCCACCGTCACGGGCCAGAAGACGCCTCGGGTCAGCCACCGCCCTGGAGTGGGACCTGAGTTTTATCAGGGTTTGCTGAAGGCAGCATCAGCACCCTCCAGCAGCAACAGGGCTAGCTCAGCTGCTGAAGCCCAGGGGACATTTTGAACCCTCTGCATCCAGAGCCACCAGAGCAGTGAGTTGGAGGACAGCCGCCTGCAGTGCAGGATCCTTGGGAGATATTTCAGTCCTGTGGGTGGGCCACCCTTTACATCAGGGGCAGCTCTGGGTAACAAATTATCCAATCCTTAGAGGGATACATATCTTCCAGTTAGGGAGGCTCTCCTTTCAGAGTGGAAGACTTTTACTAAAGGAAGTTGGAAGCCTATTCTTCATTGGCTTTTTAATGAGTTCACAGACATGTCTGTTGATTCAGTTGGTCATGTAGCATTTTGGGACTCAGGGAAAGACTCTATCTTTCGTAAACTCAGGGAGCGATAAGAGTCGCAACATTTTACACAAATTTTCATGTGATTTATAGAGTTTTCTCAAGGGTTCAAAGTTCTAATATTCGACCCAGACTTTCTGTTTTGCCCCCCACATTCCAGACCCCACTGATACCATTAGGATGAGAGACAGAAACTGCTGTAAAGCACAGACAAGCCACCTGCTGTCTGCCATCTCCCCTCCTTCTCTACCCCTGCCCACGTCTCTACTGATCACACTGGCCTGGATTCTAGCCTAACCCCTTCTCCAGTACCTCTCCTCCCTGGATCACCCTCAGGTAGCTCACAAAATGGAGTCCCTCTTCTGGAGGGGGTGTTCAATGTCAAACACCCTCCCACCCCCGGCTGTTTTATCGTGTCCTGCCCCTATGTTGGGTCCCAGCTCTGCGTCAGGTACCACCCCTGCATTGGGATCCAGCGCTTCCTTGCCTACTCCCGCTGCCCTACCGCCTCCAACTCAGCCCCTTGCGGATCCCACACTGTCGGAGCAGGAGGTGAGGGGCGGTACCCGGAAGGCCGCCATCTTGGCTACCAGAGGCCCACACCACCGGGCCTGGCCAGTCACCCCAAGGCCCCGCTCCTCTGCCAGAGACCAAGTTCCCTCTTCTGGAGAGGAGAGGGAAGGTTCATCGCACCTGGAGGATGAGCCTGAGGATTCTTGGCAGAGGATGGAGAAGCTCGCGGCTGAAGAGGGGGACTGGGAATTGGTAGCTAAAATACAAGCAGCACCGCTGCAGTACCAGAGGAGGGCTAACCCCTGATGGGAAGCTGTCACACAAGGGAGATGAAAGACCTTTATAAAGCTGCGAAACACCATGGGAGGGGCTTGCCCTATATTAATCATTTGTTAAATGCCATCTTTATGCACATGTTATGGTACCTCACAATCTGCACCATTTTATGCGCATCCTACTTTCTCCCACTGAAATTATTCTGTGGGAAGGAATGGGGAAAAAACTAATACAACAGCTATTAAAAGACTATGCTAGAGAAGACAGGCAGGCACGCCTAACACTAGACCATCTAGGGAGGAAGATTTCACTAAGTCTCATTCAATTGACCTTCCCTGAGCTCTGATGAAGAGAATAAAGTGTGGAAAAGACAGTTCTCATGCAGACACCCAATGGAGAATCACCTACTCTAGATTTCACAGACATTCTCCAGGGACCTGGGCAATCCTTTCAAAAATTTATTGACCACCTTCCACAAGCAATAGAGAAACAAGTTGAACATCCAAAAGCCAGGAAGGTACTGCCTCCTAAACTTGCTGAAACAAATACTAACAACACCTGTAAAGACATTTTACCTTCTCTACCCCTTAGCCCAAAGCCTACCATTGCACAAATGGTCAAGGTATGCACACTTACAGCATCCTTACACCGTGATGCCACCTAGCTATGGCGACCAATCAGGGTGTGGTAGAGGTGCTAGTAGCCTCCCTGGTTATTCCCTGACATACACATGAAAAAGTACCTGGGTTAAAGTTTAGGGAGATGGGACATTTTCAACAGAATTTGAAAAATGCAGACAATTACCGGGGACCTTCTATGTGTCACAGCCACTGCCCTCACTGCCCCCCTCGTCCACATGCTTTCCAACACCAGCAAAACCGGTGGCCTGCGGGAAACCCCACACAGACACAGAAAGGCACTTCGCGATGACACCAAATGCGAGGCCATTGCGCCCCACGCTACCAAACATCGCGGAGAACCAGCACAGCGACCTTCTCAGATCCAGCGGGACAGCTCGATCGCTGCAGAAAACTCGACAGAAGACAGCTCTGCCCTGGAACCTAAAGGCAGCTGGTAAGCGCCTTTTCAATTCCAATCCACGCTATTTATGTTCACCATATTCCCACAGGCAAATACAGGCCTGAAGGACGGCCCAAAGACATTTTGATTTAAACCATAACCGGGAAAGGGATGCAGACACTCACTCTACTACCTGAGGTACTCACCTTGACCTCTTTGGAGGAGATAACTCTCCAGGCTCTATGCTTAGTCCCTTTTCATTGCAAAAGGAACAGTTATAGCCAGAGCTTTCCTCCTACTTGACACGATCACCACACCAGCTGATCCCATGTTGATGTGGGCCCAGACAACAGGCAGAAATAGACCCATTCCAAAGTGTGCTTTGTCATGTAAAGGGAGAAAGAGATGTCTTTCAGGACTATTAGATACAAGAGCTGATGACACCATAATTTCCTGCTCTGTTTGGCTAAAAAACGGCCCCTGGTTCCAGCTGCTGGGGTAATTATTAGCTACCAGGGGAGCCACTACCAGCTTCTGGAGTCACAGTATCAGCTGCATGGAAGGTCCTGAGGGCACAGTTGCTACAGTAAGATCATTCGTCGCCCGGGCACCAATAACAATTTGAGGAAAAGACCTGTTGTCCCAAAGCGGGACAAGGCTAGAGATCCTATCAACACCTCAGGATTTCTAGACGGGGCCACAGAGCAGCGCGCCACACTTCAGGCCAACTGGAAGACCAACGACCCCATATGGGTGGATCAGTGGCCCCTCCCAGGCAGAAAGTTAAAGGCCCTGCAGTCCCACGTGCAGGAGCAGCTGCCTGTGGGCCACATTGTACCATCTACTAGCCCCTGCAATGTGCCTGTCATTACCATATGAAAGCCTGGCAAAGACAAGAGGTGGCTGCTGCAGGACCTCAGGAATATCAACGAGGTCACTGAGGACATGGGTGCCCTCCAGTCCAGCCTGCCCTCAGCCTCCATGTTACCTCGAGATTGCCGATGGTGCACCATGCCGTAGTTGTGGGTAGCATCTTTTGGAGTCCTCCTATTTTTCGGATACCTTGTTCGACATTTAGGCTGTGATTGATGGAGCCTGAGCACAGGAAGAGCATTGCTTTGAAGATTGCACGTGTTGAGATGTAAAGGAAGGCTAGTTCAGGGCGGTTTAGTCCAATTGTCATTTTATTTCACAGTTATTGGCAGAGGGTTGTTATAGATCTTAATGACTACATTTTTGATGCCCCCACCATTCCAAATGACATCCCCTGGTTTGCCTTGTCCGCCCCTAAACCACCAAACACCTTTACAGAGGTACCAGTGGACTGCATTGCCTCAAACAAAGAAGAGTAGCTCAACTATCTGGCAATGGCTTTGATCCCAAAATCTCTCGCCCAGATGGAAAAGACATCCTAATGCTATCGTTTTTCATTACATGGACGATACAGTCATTTGTGCAGATGCTCAAATCATTTTGGACGTTGCAGTACAAGATGTCATCACTGTGGTACAGCAGAAGGGTTTTGAGATTGCAGCAGATAAAGTTCAAAAGACAGGAAGTACCTTGGGCTAAAGAGCACAGAGAGAACCATCACACCCCAAACACTGTACATCAAGGACAACCCAAACACTCTGCAAGAACTCCAAATGCTCTGTGGAACAATCAGTTGGGTTGGTTCACTCCTGGCAATCACCACAGAAGATCTCATGCCACTGTTCCTGCTCCTTAAAGGCAGAGAAGGACTTGATTCCCGTGATCACTGACACCAGAGGCAGAAGCAGCTGTACAAAAGGTCTCCTGGGTGATTCAAACTAAACAGGCACACAGATACCACCCTAATTTTCCTTTCTCTAAGGCAATCCTTGGTGTAAGTCCAAAATTCCATACATCATTGTTTCAGTGGGACTATACTATCTCAGGTGCCCTGATAATAATTGAATGCGTTTTCAGAGCACACCAACCTACTAAAACAATAACAACCCAACAGAAAGTTATTGCAGAACTAGTGCAGGAAACCTAGAGAGCATCTGTGCTCCCTTGCAGGAATACACCTTGTGAATATTTACTTACTTCGCACTCAAGAGCACCTCAATTGCCTACTTCAAACATCTGAACCACTGCAATACACCTTAGATCATTTTTACACATATTAGGATCAGCCATCAATTCTACCACCAAAATATTCCTGTGCTGCTCAGGATGTTCAAAATTACCCCACATCCGGCAAGATCCATTGTAGCCACCTGCCCAAATTGTCAGGAACATGGCCTTGCTTCTGTCACAGCAGGAGTCAGTCCTAGAGGACTAGAGAGTCTCCACATCTGGCAATCAGACATCACACACTAAACTCCTTTGGACAGACTAAAATACAACCATGTCTCAATCGATGCCTTTACCAGTGTGATTTTTGGCTCTGTCCATGCTGCAGGAAAGTCAGAAGATGCTATAAAATATTTCTTTTTCGTTTTTTCCACCATAGCACTTCCACAGGAAATTTACACTGATAATGCACTTGCTTATACCTTGCACTGATTCAAACAAGGGGCTTTCTGACCACTGGGGTATAAAACATGTCACAGGCATACCACACTCCGCCACAGGACAGTCCATAGCTGAGAGGGCCAACTGAGCCATCGAAAGGATCTTTGATCAACTGAGAGGGGTAATCCGGATATTATCTTCCATTGAGACACTGGCCAAGGCCTTTTATGTACTCAACTTTTTGAACAACTCATTTAGGGAAACAACTCCCCCAGTCATCATGCAGTTTACTAATTCAACTGCAGCCCAATTAAAAAAACAGCCACCTGTGTCAATCAAAGAACCTGAATCTAAGCAATTTATGGACACCTACCCATTAATTACTTGGGGAAGAGAAGATGCCCTTGTCTCTACAGCAACACTCCTAAGATCGATCCCAGCAAAATACATAAAAACTCTTTCTGGGAACGGTGAGGCAAACACCAGAGCCACCATCAGAAGAACAGAATGGAAGCCTAAGAGAGACAGCAGCAGCCTGGGAAAGAAGAAAAAGAAGGACAGAAGAAGATCTCCTAAGCAGCGTTGACCACACACACCAAGACCAAGATAGCTCAGACACCACTAACCAGGATATATGAATTAACATTTGTAAAAGCTATATTTTAGCATTGATATAAGATTCTTCTAATAAGCTGTTTTTACACCCTTGGCTTATGGAACAGAAAGTTTAGTGGCACCTGAACTTATGTTTCATCTTCTACTCACTTTATCTGTTTACTTTTAGCCCAAACAAGCCTCCAGATACTAAATGAGCCCAAGTCAGACGATGCTGCTGTTGGTTGCTGCTGACATAGAGAACTGGATGCTCCTCACTGAGCCGCATGCCTTCAGCTGGCTGCTTCCACAGACAAGCCACAATTTCTTGTCCACGGCCATGGCTGTCAGACACTACAAGGCATGTGTTTTTTCAACCTGCTGTCACATAGGGAGTCAGTATATCAGGGCATCCAGCTGCTAAAAATCAAGGAAAGAAGATGCAGATGGAGGGCAACTACAACTGGTTCACTGGACTTTTCAAACACTGGCGGATAAAAGGCTGACTTTCTTGTTTAGTTAAGACTGTTTTGTGGACTTTGTTTATCGTATTCATTGTGTTGGTTATTTTATCCATTATGCTAAATGCCTGCAAAACTCTATGGCTGAAGCCTTCTTTATAGACAACAAAATGGGAAGTTCTGGGGGCCGAGGGGCCGACCGTTGGAGCTGTAATACCTCAGGGCAAAGTGACCAAGGTAAAAGAGAGACATCGCTCTGAATGCAATGGTCTCGCCCATGGGCATTTGCAGGCTCCTGGTGATGCAGCACGTTTTGTTGGTATCACCCAGTTAAACTGCAGTATTTTTCTTATATGTACTGACTCGAGAATGTTCTCCCCTCTCTTGTACCATTTTGGACCTGGCTTACTGCAATGCTACCCCGATTTCTCTCCGTCATTTTCCCGCTGTGTGCACAGCCCCATTTTGTCTCCCTTCCTGGACCCTCTTCATTGCAATCCACTGAAGTGTTTGCAGATCCCCACAAAGATCCCTCTCTCACCTCGTTCACCAGCAGTTTAAGCAAGCATGCTCCCAGCTCTGGGAGTGCAGGTCACTCAAAGAGGCTGGCTGTGGACAGGCTGAAACACAGGAACTGAGTGCAACAGGGAGCCTGGCCTCTAATAAAAGGCATGAAACCCACAGCACACCCAACGCAAAACCTTGCATGTCTCTTCTTTATCCTCCTTCTCTCAGTCCTCATGCCACTTTCCCCACTTTGTCTGACTGGGTACTTGGCTTCTCTCTCTCCTCTCTGCAGGTTCAGCTACACGTGTGACCCTGCAGGAACAGCCTGACCCAGGGAAGTGGGAGAGCACTCTTGGTCAGGAACTGTAGTGACAGGACGCAGAGGAATGCGATCAAACTGCAAGAGGGGGAAGAGATTTGAGGATGGGAAGAAGTTCTTTACTCTCAGGGGGCTTATCCCTGACACAGGGACCTGTGCAGAGAGGCTGTGGATGCCCCATCCCCAGCAACATCCAAGGACAGGTGGGACAGGGGCCGCAGCAACCTGCTCTGCTGGGAGCTTGCTCACCTTGGAACCACATCACTTTAAGGGTCCCTTCCAAGCCAAACCATTCAAGGATTGGATCATTCTGCCATCCCCATCTCCCACTGCACAGCACCCCTGAATCTTCAGTGACATCACAGCTCCCAGAGGGTTCCAGGTGGAACGTCCAGGACCTGGAAACGAGCACAGCAGACACTGCAACGGCTGCCAAGGGTCAGTTGCTGCTCACCCTGCGCTCTGACCCTCAGTGCTGAGCTGCTGCTGCTGCCTGGGCTTTTCCTGACGCCTGCTCTGGAGCGCCAATCCCGCAGGATGTGCTCTGCTGTGCCCGTGGAGGTACAGTGCCATGCCAGGCAGGGGGCACCCGGCTTGGGCTGGCTGCAGCCATGTGGGAATGGATGGTGCGGGACAGAAAGCCCACTGGGAGGTGGTGCTTCCCCTTGCAGACTGAGAGAGACACTGTGGAGGCGATGGATGTGGACCAGGGGCTGGAAGAGGATGACATGATGGAGGTGGACTCCTCCTCTACTTCCATGTCCTCCACTGTTGAGGACATGGAAGTAGAGGTGGAGGACAACACTGAAGAAATGGAAGTGGATGAGGAAGATGACACAGAAGAGATGCAAGTTGATGAGGAGGATGAGGAGGAGCCCATGGTCCTTGGATGAAGATGGTGCCCCACAGGTAAGACAGGCAGATGCTTCCCACGCCCTGCCCACACACACACTGGGTCCCCTGACGCCAGCCCTGCCAGTCCCGGCCCAGCCCCTGGGGCCCAGCTGCCAGCCCTGCTGGGCCCAGTGCTGCCAACTGACTCCAGCTCTGCTCCTTCCTTTCTTCCAGGACTCATTCACATCATGGCACTGATGCCATGCCGTTGTAAATACATTTTAAAGATTAGAAGTTTCCTGTAAATACGTTCACTATGTTTGAATTTTCCTGTAAATACGTTTTGAAGATTGTTGGCCCATCGGATCCCATGTAAATATGTTCTGTATATTACTGTTGATGTTGTTATAACGCTTGTTATAACGAAACATGTTCTGTAAATCCTACATTTGCCGATCTTCGGCAAATAAATACTGTTTCTTTTAAAAACCTGACTTCTCTTGGCCATTCCTTGGGGCACAGGCAGCCTTTGCACACTTGTGGGTTCCACTTGTTCCGCATTCCCGGGGCTTGAGCTCCCTGGCACGGCCACCCCGGGGCTGGGGGTCCCTGTGCACAGGGGCTCCCACTGACACCACTCCTGGCCCTGGGCACTGCTGCTCTTCCTGGCCTGGGGCACAGCGCTGCCCCCAAAAGCTCAGCTCTCACCAGCTCTCACACAGGGGGCTCTCACAGCACTGGCCCCTGCAGCCATGCCACCAAAGCAGCCAGCAAACCTTCAGCCAACCTTCCTGCTGCAGACACAGGCACTCCTGGACCCAGAGCCGCCAGCAGGCCACAGCCCTGCAAAATCCACCTGCACACTCTCAAGGCCACCAGAGCTTTGGCAACTGGGCCAGGTACATCTGGGCTGCTGCAGGGGCTGATCTTTAAGCCTTGGTGCCTCCAAAGGCCCTGGGCTCTGCTTTCCAGCCTGCTCTGCACGGCCCTGAGCCCGTATTGTTCCAGAGACAAAAGCCAAGCCAGGGCATCCTCACCCTGCCCGCATTCCTGCTGCTGCCAGCGGCCACCGGGCCCTGGGCCCGACTCGGGTGACAGCTGCAGGGACAGGGCAGCCTGTGCTGAGCAGGGGGCACGGGGCTGTGGGCCCTGGGGCTGCTGCTGGGGACCATGGTCCCAGAGGGCCCCGAGCTCAGCCCCTGCCCGGCCAGCTGCCCCCATGGCCCCACACTCCCTGAGCATCCCCATCACACCTGCCAGGGGGAAATCCCACGGGCTCCAGGAAAGAAATTCCCCATAGTGACTAAACCAAGGGGTCCAAGGGGAAAGTCAGCACCAGCTGATGTTTACAGCACCTTGACACAGGTGGCTGCAGGGCAGGTGAGATCTCCAGGGCCTCTGGCAGTGCCTGCTCTGCACGTGAGCCTGTGCGGCTGCTCCCAGTGGGACACAGCTCAGGCCAGCCCTCAGCCCCTCACACTTGATACCAAGGAGCAGGCTCAGAAAGCAGTTTCAGATCACTTCCTGTAGATATTTCAAAGGTCTAAATGTCATTCAAAAACCCAAACTCTAGATTTATTTTTGGTGTTGTGGCATGAGAAGCCATGAAGGTGCCTCTGAATGTGCACTCAGGGCACTTCCACTGCCATCCCAAAGGGAACACAAAGGACAGGCCTCAGCTTTCAGCACTGCTGAGCTCCTCACCCTGCAATGAAGTCTGAGGCAGAGGCAATGTTTTGCAGGCCGGGGGGCCTATCACTGGAACAGTAATACCTCATGACAATCATATAGATTTAAAGTAAGGTGAATAACCCCTCTGAATACAATGATCTTGCTCAATGTCTTTTGCGGGATCGTGCAGATTCAGCACATTTCTTGGTATCATGAACTTCCTTCTTTCCTTATATATACTCCCTAGGACGTTCTCCCCTCCCTTAACCTCTATTAGTCCTGAATTACTGCATACAAGGTCCTTTTCCCCACCCTGAAAATCCTTGTGTGCCCACCCCCACTTTATCTCCCTCCCTGGACCCGCTCCAGTGCATTCCACAGTATTTGCTGTTTCACACATAGATCCCTCTCTTGCCTCATCCATCATGCATTCCAGCAAGCCTACTCCTAGCTCTGGGAGTGCACATCTCTCACAGTGTCTGGCTGTGGACATGCCACAAGGGGTGCCGAAACAGGGACCTTCTTTGAGAATTCCTGAGAGCCACTCCAGTGAGGATTCGGCTCTTCCACCGTCACGGGCCAGAAGACGCCTCGGGTCAGCCACCGCCCTGGAGTGGGACCTGAGTTTTATCAGGGTTTGCTGAAGGCAGCATCAGCACCCTCCAGCAGCAACAGGGCTAGCTCAGCTGCTGAAGCCCAGGGGACATTTTGAACCCTCTGCATCCAGAGCCACCAGAGCAGTGAGTTGGAGGACAGTCGCCTGCAGTGCAGGATCCTTGGGAGATATTTCAGTCCTGTGGGTGGGCCACCCTTTACATCAGGGGCAGCTCTGGGTAACAAATTATCCAATCCTTAGAGGGATACATATCTTCCAGTTAGGGAGGCTCTCCTTTCAGAGTGGAAGACTTTTACTAAAGGAAGTTGGAAGCCTATTCTTCATTGGCTTTTTAATGAGTTCACAGACATGTCTGTTGATTCAGTTGGTCATGTAGCATTTTGGGACTCAGGGAAAGACTCTATCTTTCGTAAACTCAGGGAGCGATAAGAGTCGCAACATTTTACACAAATTTTCATATGATTTATAGAGTTTTCTCAAGGGTTCAAAGTTCTAATATTCGACCCAGACTTTCTGTTCTGCCCCCCACATTCCAGACCCCACTGATACCATTAGGATGAGAGACAGAAACTGCTGTAAAGCACAGACAAGCCACCTGCTGTCTGCCATCTCCCCTCCTTCTCTACCCCCTGCCCACGTCTGTACTGATCACACTGGCCTGGATTCTAGCCTAACCCCTTCTCCAGTACCTCTCCTCCCTGGATCACCCTCAGGTAGCTCACAAAATGGAGTCCCTCTTCTGGAGGGGGTGTTCAATGTCAAACACCCTCCCACCCCCGGCTGTTTTATCGTGTCCTGCCCCTATGTTGGGTCCCAGCTCTGCGTCAGGTACCACCCCTGCATTGGGATCCAGCGCTTCCTTGCCTACTCCCGCTGCCCTACCGCCTCCAACTCAGCCCCTTGCGGATCCCACACTGTCGGAGCAGGAGGTGAGGGGCGGTACCCGGAAGGCCGCCATCTTGGCTACCAGAGGCCCACACCACCGGGCCTGGCCAGTCACCCCAAGGCCCCGCTCCTCTGCCAGAGACCAAGTTCCCTCTTCTGGAGAGGAGAGGGAAGGTTCATCGCACCTGGAGGATGAGCCTGAGGATTCTTGGCAGAGGATGGAGAAGCTCGCGGCTGAAGAGGGGGACTGGGAATTGGTAGCTAAAATACAAGCAGCACCGCTGCAGTACCAGAGGAGGGCTAACCCCTGATGGGAAGCTGTCACACAAGGGAGATGAAAGACCTTTATAAAGCTGCGAAACACCATGGGAGGGGCTTGCCCTATATTAATCATTTGTTAAATGCCATCTTTATGCACATGTTATGGTACCTCACAATCTGCACCATTTTATGCGCATCCTACTTTCTCCCACTGAAATTATTCTGTGGGAAGGAATGGGGAAAAAACTAATACAACAGCTATTAAAAGACTATGCTAGAGAAGACAGGCAGGCACGCCTAACACTAGACCATCTAGGGAGGAAGATTTCACTAAGTCTCATTCAATTGACCTTCCCTGAGCTCTGATGAAGAGAATAAAGTGTGGAAAAGACAGTTCTCATGCAGACACCCAATGGAGAATCACCTACTCTAGATTTCACAGACATTCTCCAGGGACCTGGGCAATCCTTTCAAAAATTTATTGACCACCTTCCACAAGCAATAGAGAAACAAGTTGAACATCCAAAAGCCAGGAAGGTACTGCCTCCTAAACTTGCTGAAACAAATACTAACAACACCTGTAAAGACATTTTACCTTCTCTACCCCTTAGCCCAAAGCCTACCATTGCACAAATGGTCAAGGTATGCACACTTACAGCATCCTTACACCGTGATGCCACCTAGCTATGGCGACCAATCAGGGTGTGGTAGAGGTGCTAGTAGCCTCCCTGGTTATTCCCTGACATACACATGAAAAAGTACCTGGGTTAAAGTTTAGGGAGATGGGACATTTTCAACAGAATTTGAAAAATGCAGACAATTACCGGGGACCTTCTATGTGTCACAGCCACTGCCCTCACTGCCCCCCTCGTCCACATGCTTTCCAACACCAGCAAAACCGGTGGCCTGCGGGAAACCCCACACAGACACAGAAAGGCACTTCGCGATGACACCAAATGCGAGGCCATTGCGCCCCACGCTACCAAACATCGCGGAGAACCAGCACAGCGACCTTCTCAGATCCAGCGGGACAGCTCGATCGCTGCAGAAAACTCGACAGAAGACAGCTCTGCCCTGGAACCTAAAGGCAGCTGGTAAGCGCCTTTTCAATTCCAATCCACGCTATTTATGTTCACCATATTCCCACAGGCAAATACAGGCCTGAAGGACGGCCCAAAGACATTTTGATTTAAACCATAACCGGGAAAGGGATGCAGACACTCACTCTACTACCTGAGGTACTCACCTTGACCTCTTTGGAGGAGATAACTCTCCAGGCTCTATGCTTAGTCCCTTTTCATTGCAAAAGGAACAGTTATAGCCAGAGCTTTCCTCCTACTTGACACGATCACCACACCAGCTGATCCCATGTTGATGTGGGCCCAGACAACAGGCAGAAATAGACCCATTCCAAAGTGTGCTTTGTCATGTAAAGGGAGAAAGAGATGTCTTTCAGGACTATTAGATACAAGAGCTGATGACACCATAATTTCCTGCTCTGTTTGGCTAAAAACCGGCCCCTGGTTCCAGCTGCTGGGGTAATTATTAGCTACCAGGGGAGCCACTACCAGCTTCTGGAGTCACAGTATCAGCTGCATGGAAGGTCCTGAGGGCACAGTTGCTACAGTAAGATCATTCGTCGCCCGGGCACCAATAACAATTTGAGGAAAAGACCTGTTGTCCCAAAGCGGGACAAGGCTAGAGATCCTATCAACACCTCAGGATTTCTAGACGGGGCCACAGAGCAGCGCGCCACACTTCAGGCCAACTGGAAGACCAACGACCCCATATGGGTGGATCAGTGGCCCCTCCCAGGCAGAAAGTTAAAGGCCCTGCAGTCCCACGTGCAGGAGCAGCTGCCTGTGGGCCACATTGTACCATCTACTAGCCCCTGCAATGTGCCTGTCATTACCATATGAAAGCCTGGCAAAGACAAGAGGTGGCTGCTGCAGGACCTCAGGAAAATCAACGAGGTCACTGAGGACATGGGTGCCCTCCAGTCCAGCCTGCCCTCAGCCTCCATGTTACCTCGAGATTGCCGATGGTGCACCATGCCGTAGTTGTGGGTAGCATCTTTTGGAGTCCTCCTATTTTTCGGATACCTTGTTCGACATTTAGGCTGTGATTGATGGAGCCTGAGCACAGGAAGAGCATTGCTTTGAAGATTGCACGTGTTGAGATGTAAAGGAAGGCTAGTTCAGGGCGGTTTAGTCCAATTGTAATTTTATTTCACAGTTATTGGCAGAGGGTTGTTATAGATCTTAATGACTACATTTTTGATGCCCCCACCATTCCAAATGACATCCCCTGGTTTGCCTTGTCCGCCCCTAAACCACCAAACACCTTTACAGAGGTACCAGTGGACTGCATTGCCTCAAACAAAGAAGAGTAGCTCAACTATCTGGCAATGGCTTTGATCCCAAAATCTCTCGCCCAGATGGAAAAGACATCCTAATGCTATCGTTTTTCATTACATGGACGATACAGTCATTTGTGCAGATGCTCAAATCATTTTGGACGTTGCAGTACAAGATGTCATCACTGTGGTACAGCAGAAGGGTTTTGAGATTGCAGCAGATAAAGTTCAAAAGACAGGAAGTACCTTGGGCTAAAGAGCACAGAGAGAACCATCACACCCCAAACACTGTACATCAAGGACAACCCAAACACTCTGCAAGAACTCCAAATGCTCTGTGGAACAATCAGTTGGGTTGGTTCACTCCTGGCAATCACCACAGAAGATCTCATGCCACTGTTCCTGCTCCTTAAAGGCAGAGAAGGACTTGATTCCCGTGATCACTGACACCAGAGGCAGAAGCAGCTGTACAAAAGGTCTCCTGGGTGATTCAAACTAAACAGGCACACAGATACCACCCTAATTTTCCTTTCTCTAAGGCAATCCTTGGTGTAAGTCCAAAATTCCATACATCATTGTTTCAGTGGGACTATACTATCTCAGGTGCCCTGATAATAATTGAATGCGTTTTCAGAGCACACCAACCTACTAAAACAATAACAACCCAACAGAAAGTTATTGCAGAACTAGTGCAGGAAACCTAGAGAGCATCTGTGCTCCCTTGCAGGAATACACCTTGTGAATATTTACTTACTTCGCACTCAAGAGCACCTCAATTGCCTACTTCAAACATCTGAACCACTGCAATACACCTTAGATCATTTTTACACATATTAGGATCAGCCATCAATTCTACCACCAAAATATTCCTGTGCTGCTCAGGATGTTCAAAATTACCCCACATCCGGCAAGATCCATTGTAGCCACCTGCCCAAATTGTCAGGAACATGGCCTTGCTTCTGTCACAGCAGGAGTCAGTCCTAGAGGACTAGAGAGTCTCCACATCTGGCAATCAGACATCACACACTAAACTCCTTTGGACAGACTAAAATACAACCATGTCTCAATCGATGCCTTTACCAGTGTGATTTTTGGCTCTGTCCATGCTGCAGGAAAGTCAGAAGATGCTATAAAATATTTCTTTTTCGTTTTTTCCACCATAGCACTTCCACAGGAAATTTACACTGATAATGCACTTGCTTATACCTTGCACTGATTCAAACAAGGGGCTTTCTGACCACTGGGGTATAAAACATGTCACAGGCATACCACACTCCGCCACAGGACAGTCCATAGCTGAGAGGGCCAACTGAGCCATCGAAAGGATCTTTGATCAACTGAGAGGGGTAATCCGGATATTATCTTCCATTGAGACACTGGCCAAGGCCTTTTATGTACTCAACTTTTTGAACAACTCATTTAGGGAAACAACTCCCCCAGTCATCATGCAGTTTACTAATTCAACTGCAGCCCAATTAAAAGACCAGCCACCTGTGTCAATCAAAGAACCTGAATCTAAGCAATTTATGGACACCTACCCATTAATTACTTGGGGAAGAGAAGATGCCCTTGTCTCTACAGCAACACTCCTAAGATCGATCCCAGCAAAATACATAAAAACTCTTTCTGGGAACGGTGAGGCAAACACCAGAGCCACCATCAGAAGAACAGAATGGAAGCCTAAGAGAGACAGCAGCAGCCTGGGAAAGAAGAAAAAGAAGGACAGAAGAAGATCTCCTAAGCAGCGTTGACCACACACACCAAGACCAAGATAGCTCAGACACCACTAACCAGGATATATGAATTAACATTTGTAAAAGCTATATTTTAGCATTGATATAAGATTCTTCTAATAAGCTGTTTTTACACCCTTGGCTTATGGAACAGAAAGTTTAGTGGCACCTGAACTTATGTTTCATCTTCTACTCACTTTATCTGTTTACTTTTAGCCCAAACAAGCCTCCAGATACTAAATGAGCCCAAGTCAGACGATGCTGCTGTTGGTTGCTGCTGACATAGAGAACTGGATGCTCCTCACTGAGCCGCATGCCTTCAGCTGGCTGCTTCCACAGACAAGCCACAATTTCTTGTCCACGGCCATGGCTGTCAGACACTACAAGGCATGTGTTTTTTCAACCTGCTGTCACATAGGGAGTCAGTATATCAGGGCATCCAGCTGCTAAAAATCAAGGAAAGAAGATGCAGATGGAGGGCAACTACAACTGGTTCACTGGACTTTTCAAACACTGGGGGATAAAAGGCTGACTTTCTTGTTTAGTTAAGACTGTTTTGTGGACTTTGTTTATCGTATTCATTGTGTTGGTTATTTTATCCATTATGCTAAATGCCTGCAAAACTCTATGGCTGAAGCCTTCTTTATAGACAACAAAATGGGAAGTTCTGGGGGCCGAGGGGCCGACCGTTGGAGCTGTAATACCTCAGGGCAAAGTGACCAAGGTAAAAGAGAGACATCGCTCTGAATGCAATGGTCTCGCCCATGGGCATTTGCAGGCTCCTGGTGATGCAGCACGTTTTGTTGGTATCACCCAGTTAAACTGCAGTATTTTTCTTATATGTACTGACTCGAGAATGTTCTCCCCTCTCTTGTACCATTTTGGACCTGGCTTACTGCAATGCTACCCCGATTTCTCTCCGTCATTTTCCCGCTGTGTGCACAGCCCCATTTTGTCTCCCTTCCTGGACCCTTTTCATTGCAATCCACTGAAGTGTTTGCAGATCCCCACAAAGATCCCTCTCTCACCTCGTTCACCAGCAGTTTAAGCAAGCATGCTCCCAGCTCTGGGAGTGCAGGTCACTCAAAGAGGCTGGCTGTGGACAGGCTGAAACACAGGAACTGAGTGCAACAGGGAGCCTGGCCTCTAATAAAAGGCATGAAACCCACAGCACACCCAACGCAAAACCTTGCATGTCTCTTCTTTATCCTCCTTCTCTCAGTCCTCATGCCACTTTCCCCACTTTGTCTGACTGGGTACTTGGCTTCTCTCTCTCCTCTCTGCAGGTTCAGCTACACGTGTGACCCTGCAGGAACAGCCTGACCCAGGGAAGTGGGAGAGCACTCTTGGTCAGGAACTGTAGTGACAGGACGCAGAGGAATGCGATCAAACTGCAAGAGGGGGAAGAGATTTGAGGATGGGAAGAAGTTCTTTACTCTCAGGGGGCTTATCCCTGACACAGGGACCTGTGCAGAGAGGCTGTGGATGCCCCATCCCCAGCAACATCCAAGGACAGGTGGGACAGGGGCCGCAGCAACCTGCTCTGCTGGGAGCTTGCTCACCTTGGAACCACATCACTTTAAGGGTCCCTTCCAAGCCAAACCATTCAAGGATTGGATCATTCTGCCATCCCCATCTCCCACTGCACAGCACCCCTGAATCTTCAGTGACATCACAGCTCCCAGAGGGTTCCAGGTGGAACGTCCAGGACCTGGAAACGAGCACAGCAGACACTGCAACGGCTGCCAAGGGTCAGTTGCTGCTCACCCTGCGCTCTGACCCTCAGTGCTGAGCTGCTGCTGCTGCCTGGGCTTTTCCTGACGCCTGCTCTGGAGCGCCAATCCCGCAGGATGTGCTCTGCTGTGCCCGTGGAGGTACAGTGCCATGCCAGGCAGGGGGCACCCGGCTTGGGCTGGCTGCAGCCATGTGGGAATGGATGGTGCGGGACAGAAAGCCCACTGGGAGGTGGTGCTTCCCCTTGCAGACTGAGAGAGACACTGTGGAGGCGATGGATGTGGACCAGGGGCTGGAAGAGGATGACATGATGGAGGTGGACTCCTCCTCTACTTCCATGTCCTCCACTGTTGAGGACATGGAAGTAGAGGTGGAGGACAACACTGAAGAAATGGAAGTGGATGAGGAAGATGACACAGAAGAGATGCAAGTTGATGAGGAGGATGAGGAGGAGCCCATGGTCCTTGGATGAAGATGGTGCCCCACAGGTAAGACAGGCAGATGCTTCCCACGCCCTGCCCACACACACACTGGGTCCCCTGACGCCAGCCCTGCCAGTCCCGGCCCAGCCCCTGGGGCCCAGCTGCCAGCCCTGCTGGGCCCAGTGCTGCCAACTGACTCCAGCTCTGCTCCTTCCTTTCTTCCAGGACTCATTCACATCATGGCACTGATGCCATGCCGTTGTAAATACATTTTAAAGATTAGAAGTTTCCTGTAAATACGTTCACTATGTTTGAATTTTCCTGTAAATACGTTTTGAAGATTGTTGGCCCATCGGATCCCATGTAAATATGTTCTGTATATTACTGTTGATGTTGTTATAACGCTTGTTATAACGAAACATGTTCTGTAAATCCTACATTTGCCGATCTTCGGCAAATAAATACTGTTTCTTTTAAAAACCTGACTTCTCTTGGCCATTCCTTGGGGCACAGGCAGCCTTTGCACACTTGTGGGTTCCACTTGTTCCGCATTCCCGGGGCTTGAGCTCCCTGGCACGGCCACCCCGGGGCTGGGGGTCCCTGTGCACAGGGGCTCCCACTGACACCACTCCTGGCCCTGGGCACTGCTGCTCTTCCTGGCCTGGGGCACAGCGCTGCCCCCAAAAGCTCAGCTCTCACCAGCTCTCACACAGGGGGCTCTCACAGCACTGGCCCCTGCAGCCATGCCACCAAAGCAGCCAGCAAACCTTCAGCCAACCTTCCTGCTGCAGACACAGGCACTCCTGGTCCCAGAGCCGCCAGCAGGCCACAGCCCTGCAAAATCCACCTGCACACTCTCAAGGCCACCAGAGCTTTGGCAACTGGGCCAGCTACATCTGGGCTGCTGCAGGGGCTGATCTTTAAGCCTTGGTGCCTCCAAAGGCCCTGGGCTCTGCTTTCCAGCCTGCTCTGCACGGCCCTGAGCCCGTATTGTTCCAGAGACAAAAGCCAAGCCAGGGCATCCTCACCCTGCCCGCATTCCTGCTGCTGCCAGCGGCCACCGGGCCCTGGGCCCGACTCGGGTGACAGCTGCAGGGACAGGGCAGCCTGTGCTGGGCAGGGGGCACGGGGCTGTGGGCCCTGAGGCTGCTGCTGGGGACCATGGTCCCAGAGGGCCCCGAGCTCAGCCCCTGCCCGGCCAGCTGCCCCCATGGCCCCACACTCCCTGAGCATCCCCATCACACCTGCCAGGGGGAAATCCCACGGGCTCCAGGAAAGAAATTCCCCATAGTGACTAAACCAAGGGGTCCAAGGGGAAAGTCAGCACCAGCTGATGTTTACAGCACCTTGACACAGGTGGCTGCAGGGCAGGTGAGATCTCCAGGGCCTCTGGCAGTGCCTGCTCTGCACGTGAGCCTGTGCGGCTGCTCCCAGTGGGACACAGCTCAGGCCAGCCCTCAGCCCCTCACACTTGATACCAAGGAGCAGGCTCAGAAAGCAGTTTCAGATCACTTCCTGTAGATATTTCAAAGGTCTAAATGTCATTCAAAAACCCAAACTCTAGATTTATTTTTGGTGTTGTGGCATGAGAAGCCATGAAGGTGCCTCTGAATGTGCACTCAGGGCACTTCCACTGCCATCCCAAAGGGAACACAAAGGACAGGCCTCAGCTTTCAGCACTGCTGAGCTCCTCACCCTGCAATGAAGTCTGAGGCAGAGGCAATGTTTTGCAGGCCGGGGGGCCTATCACTGGAACAGTAATACCTCATGACAATCATATAGATTTAAAGTAAGGTGAATAACCCCTCTGAATACAATGATCTTGCTCAATGTCTTTTGCGGGATCGTGCAGATTCAGCACATTTCTTGGTATCATGAACTTCCTTCTTTCCTTATATATACTCCCTAGGACGTTCTCCCCTCCCTTAACCTCTATTAGTCCTGAATTACTGCATACAAGGTCCTTTTCCCCACCCTGAAAATCCTTGTGTGCCCACCCCCACTTTATCTCCCTCCCTGGACCCGCTCCAGTGCATTCCACAGTATTTGCTGTTTCACACATAGATCCCTCTCTTGCCTCATCCATCATGCATTCCAGCAAGCCTACTCCTAGCTCTGGGAGTGCACATCTCTCACAGTGTCTGGCTGTGGACATGCCACAAGGGGTGCCGAAACAGGGACCTTCTTTGAGAATTCCTGAGAGCCACTCCAGTGAGGATTCGGCTCTTCCACCGTCACGGGCCAGAAGACGCCTCGGGTCAGCCACCGCCCTGGAGTGGGACCTGAGTTTTATCAGGGTTTGCTGAAGGCAGCATCAGCACCCTCCAGCAGCAACAGGGCTAGCTCAGCTGCTGAAGCCCAGGGGACATTTTGAACCCTCTGCATCCAGAGCCACCAGAGCAGTGAGTTGGAGGACAGCCGCCTGCAGTGCAGGATCCTTGGGAGATATTTCAGTCCTGTGGGTGGGCCACCCTTTACATCAGGGGCAGCTCTGGGTAACAAATTATCCAATCCTTAGAGGGATACATATCTTCCAGTTAGGGAGGCTCTCCTTTCAGAGTGGAAGACTTTTACTAAAGGAAGTTGGAAGCCTATTCTTCATTGGCTTTTTAATGAGTTCACAGACATGTCTGTTGATTCAGTTGGTCATGTAGCATTTTGGGACTCAGGGAAAGACTCTATCTTTCGTAAACTCAGGGAGCGATAAGAGTCGCAACATTTTACACAAATTTTCATATGATTTATAGAGTTTTCTCAAGGGTTCAAAGTTCTAATATTCGACCCAGACTTTCTGTTCTGCCCCCCACATTCCAGACCCCACTGATACCATTAGGATGAGAGACAGAAACTGCTGTAAAGCACAGACAAGCCACCTGCTGTCTGCCATCTCCCCTCCTTCTCTACCCCTGCCCACGTCTCTACTGATCACACTGGCCTGGATTCTAGCCTAACCCCTTCTCCAGTACCTCTCCTCCCTGGATCACCCTCAGGTAGCTCACAAAATGGAGTCCCTCTTCTGGAGGGGGTGTTCAATGTCAAACACCCTCCCACCCCCGGCTGTTTTATCGTGTCCTGCCCCTATGTTGGGTCCCAGCTCTGCGTCAGGTACCACCCCTGCATTGGGATCCAGCGCTTCCTTGCCTACTCCCGCTGCCCTACCGCCTCCAACTCAGCCCCTTGCGGATCCCACACTGTCGGAGCAGGAGGTGAGGGGCGGTACCCGGAAGGCCGCCATCTTGGCTACCAGAGGCCCACACCACCGGGCCTGGCCAGTCACCCCAAGGCCCCGCTCCTCTGCCAGAGACCAAGTTCCCTCTTCTGGAGAGGAGAGGGAAGGTTCATCGCACCTGGAGGATGAGCCTGAGGATTCTTGGCAGAGGATGGAGAAGCTCGCGGCTGAAGAGGGGGACTGGGAATTGGTAGCTAAAATACAAGCAGCACCGCTGCAGTACCAGAGGAGGGCTAACCCCTGATGGGAAGCTGTCACACAAGGGAGATGAAAGACCTTTATAAAGCTGCGAAACACCATGGGAGGGGCTTGCCCTATATTAATCATTTGTTAAATGCCATCTTTATGCACATGTTATGGTACCTCACAATCTGCACCATTTTATGCGCATCCTACTTTCTCCCACTGAAATTATTCTGTGGGAAGGAATGGGGAAAAAACTAATACAACAGCTATTAAAAGACTATGCTAGAGAAGACAGGCAGGCACGCCTAACACTAGACCATCTAGGGAGGAAGATTTCACTAAGTCTCATTCAATTGACCTTCCCTGAGCTCTGATGAAGAGAATAAAGTGTGGAAAAGACAGTTCTCATGCAGACACCCAATGGAGAATCACCTACTCTAGATTTCACAGACATTCTCCAGGGACCTGGGCAATCCTTTCAAAAATTTATTGACCACCTTCCACAAGCAATAGAGAAACAAGTTGAACATCCAAAAGCCAGGAAGGTACTGCCTCCTAAACTTGCTGAAACAAATACTAACAACACCTGTAAAGACATTTTACCTTCTCTACCCCTTAGCCCAAAGCCTACCATTGCACAAATGGTCAAGGTATGCACACTTACAGCATCCTTACACCGTGATGCCACCTAGCTATGGCGACCAATCAGGGTGTGGTAGAGGTGCTAGTAGCCTCCCTGGTTATTCCCTGACATACACATGAAAAAGTACCTGGGTTAAAGTTTAGGGAGATGGGACATTTTCAACAGAATTTGAAAAATGCAGACAATTACCGGGGACCTTCTATGTGTCACAGCCACTGCCCTCACTGCCCCCCTCGTCCACATGCTTTCCAACACCAGCAAAACCGGTGGCCTGCGGGAAACCCCACACAGACACAGAAAGGCACTTCGCGATGACACCAAATGCGAGGCCATTGCGCCCCACGCTACCAAACATCGCGGAGAACCAGCACAGCGACCTTCTCAGATCCAGCGGGACAGCTCGATCGCTGCAGAAAACTCGACAGAAGACAGCTCTGCCCTGGAACCTAAAGGCAGCTGGTAAGCGCCTTTTCAATTCCAATCCACGCTATTTATGTTCACCATATTCCCACAGGCAAATACAGGCCTGAAGGACGGCCCAAAGACATTTTGATTTAAACCATAACCGGGAAAGGGATGCAGACACTCACTCTACTACCTGAGGTACTCACCTTGACCTCTTTGGAGGAGATAACTCTCCAGGCTCTATGCTTAGTCCCTTTTCATTGCAAAAGGAACAGTTATAGCCAGAGCTTTCCTCCTACTTGACACGATCACCACACCAGCTGATCCCATGTTGATGTGGGCACAGACAACAGGCAGAAATAGACCCATTCCAAAGTGTGCTTTGTCATGTAAAGGGAGAAAGAGATGTCTTTCAGGACTATTAGATACAAGAGCTGATGACACCATAATTTCCTGCTCTGTTTGGCTAAAAACCGGCCCCTGGTTCCAGCTGCTGGGGTAATTATTAGCTACCAGGGGAGCCACTACCAGCTTCTGGAGTCACAGTATCAGCTGCATGGAAGGTCCTGAGGGCACAGTTGCTACAGTAAGATCATTCGTCGCCCGGGCACCAATAACAATTTGAGGAAAAGACCTGTTGTCCCAAAGCGGGACAAGGCTAGAGATCCTATCAACACCTCAGGATTTCTAGACGGGGCCACAGAGCAGCGCGCCACACTTCAGGCCAACTGGAAGACCAACGACCCCATATGGGTGGATCAGTGGCCCCTCCCAGGCAGAAAGTTAAAGGCCCTGCAGTCCCACGTGCAGGAGCAGCTGCCTGTGGGCCACATTGTACCATCTACTAGCCCCTGCAATGTGCCTGTCATTACCATATGAAAGCCTGGCAAAGACAAGAGGTGGCTGCTGCAGGACCTCAGGAATATCAACGAGGTCACTGAGGACATGGGTGCCCTCCAGTCCAGCCTGCCCTCAGCCTCCATGTTACCTCGAGATTGCCGATGGTGCACCATGCCGTAGTTGTGGGTAGCATCTTTTGGAGTCCTCCTATTTTTCGGATACCTTGTTCGACATTTAGGCTGTGATTGATGGAGCCTGAGCACAGGAAGAGCATTGCTTTGAAGATTGCACGTGTTGAGATGTAAAGGAAGGCTAGTTCAGGGCGGTTTAGTCCAATTGTCATTTTATTTCACAGTTATTGGCAGAGGGTTGTTATAGATCTTAATGACTACATTTTTGATGCCCCCACCATTCCAAATGACATCCCCTGGTTTGCCTTGTCCGCCCCTAAACCACCAAACACCTTTACAGAGGTACCAGTGGACTGCATTGCCTCAAACAAAGAAGAGTAGCTCAACTATCTGGCAATGGCTTTGATCCCAAAATCTCTCGCCCAGATGGAAAATACATCCTAATGCTATCGTTTTTCATTACATGGACGATACAGTCATTTGTGCAGATGCTCAAATCATTTTGGACGTTGCAGTACAAGATGTCATCACTGTGGTACAGCAGAAGGGTTTTGAGATTGCAGCAGATAAAGTTCAAAAGACAGGAAGTACCTTGGGCTAAAGAGCACAGAGAGAACCATCACACCCCAAACACTGTACATCAAGGACAACCCAAACACTCTGCAAGAACTCCAAATGCTCTGTGGAACAATCAGTTGGGTTGGTTCACTCCTGGCAATCACCACAGAAGATCTCATGCCACTGTTCCTGCTCCTTAAAGGCAGAGAAGGACTTGATTCCCGTGATCACTGACACCAGAGGCAGAAGCAGCTGTACAAAAGGTCTCCTGGGTGATTCAAACTAAACAGGCACACAGATACCACCCTAATTTTCCTTTCTCTAAGGCAATCCTTGGTGTAAGTCCAAAATTCCATACATTATTGTTTCAGTGGGACTATACTATCTCAGGTGCCCTGATAATAATTGAATGCGTTTTCAGAGCACACCAACCTACTAAAACAATAACAACCCAACAGAAAGTTATTGCAGAACTAGTGCAGGAAACCTAGAGAGCATCTGTGCTCCCTTGCAGGAATACACCTTGTGAATATTTACTTACTTCGCACTCAAGAGCACCTCAATTGCCTACTTCAAACATCTGAACCACTGCAATACACCTTAGATCATTTTTACACATATTAGGATCAGCCATCAATTCTACCACCAAAATATTCCTGTGCTGCTCAGGATGTTCAAAATTACCCCACATCCGGCAAGATCCATTGTAGCCACCTGCCCAAATTGTCAGGAACATGGCCTTGCTTCTGTCACAGCAGGAGTCAGTCCAAGAGGACTAGAGAGTCTCCACATCTGGCAATCAGACATCACACACTAAACTCCTTTGGACAGACTAAAATACATCCACGTCTCAATCGATGCTTTTACCAGTGTGATTTTTGGCTCTGTCCATGCTGGAGAAAAATCAGAAGATGCTATAAAACATTACTTTTTCGTTTTTTCCACCTTAGCACTTCCACAGGAAATTTACACTGATAATGCACTTGCTTACACCTTGCACTGATTCAAACAAGGGGCTTTCTGACCACTGGGGTATAAAACATGTCACAGGCATACCACACTCCACCACAGGACAGTCCATAGCTGAGAGGGCCAAGTGAGCCATCAGAAGGATCCTTGATCAACTGAGAGGGGTAGTCCAGATATTATCTTCCATTGAGACACTGGCCAAGGCCTTTTATGTACTCAACTTTTTGAACAACTCGTTCATGGAGACAACTCCCCCGGTCATCATGCAGTTTACTAATTCAACTGCAGCCCAATTAAAAAAACAGCCACCTGTGTCAATCAAAGAACCTGAATCTAAACAATTTATGGACACCTACCCATTAATTACTTGGGGAAGAGAAGATGCCCTTGTCTCTACAGCAACACTCCTAAGATCAATCCCAGCAAAATACAAAAAACTCTTTCTGGGAACGGTGAGGCAAACACCAGAGCCACCATCAGAAGAACAGAATGGAAGCCTAAGAGAGACAGCAGCAGCCTGGGAAAGAAGAAAAAGAAGGACAGAAGAAGATCTCCTAAGCAGCGTTGACCACACACACCAAGACCAAGATAGCTCAGACACCACTAACCAGGATATATGAATTAACATTTGTAAAAGCTATATTTTAGCATTGATATAAGATTCTTCTAATAAGCTGTTTTCACACCCTTGGCTTATGGAACAGAAAGTTTAGCGGGACCTGAACTTATGTTTCATCTTCTACTCACTTTATCTGTTTACTTTTAGCCCAAACAAGCCTCCAGATACTAAATGAGCCCAAGTCAGACGATGCTGCTGTTGGTTGCTGCTGACATAGAGAACTGGATGCTCCTCACTGAGCCGCATGCCTTCAGCTGGCTGCTTCCACAGACAAGCCACAATTTCTTGTCCACGGCCATGGCTGTCAGACACTACAAGGCATGTGTTTTTTCAACCTGCTGTCACATAGGGAGTCAGTATATCAGGGCATCCAGCTGCTAAAAATCAAGGAAAGAAGATGCAGATGGAGGGCAACTACAACTGGTTCACTGGACTTTTCAAACACTGGGGGATAAAAGGCTGACTTTCTTGTTTAGTTAAGACTGTTTTGTGGACTTTGTTTATCGTATTCATTGTGTTGGTTATTTTATCCATTATGCTAAATGCCTGCAAAACTCTATGGCTGAAGCCTTCTTTATAGACAACAAAATGGGAAGTTCTGGGGGCCGAGGGGCCGACCGTTGGAGCTGTAATACCTCAGGGCAAAGTGACCAAGGTAAAAGAGAGACATCGCTCTGAATGCAATGGTCTCGCCCATGGGCATTTGCAGGCTCCTGGTGATGCAGCACGTTTTGTTGGTATCACCCAGTTAAACTGCAGTATTTTTCTTATATGTACTGACTCGAGAATGTTCTCCCCTCTCTTGTACCATTTTGGACCTGGCTTACTGCAATGCTACCCCGATTTCTCTCCGTCATTTTCCCGCTGTGTGCACAGCCCCATTTTGTCTCCCTTCCTGGACCCTTTTCATTGCAATCCACTGAAGTGTTTGCAGATCCCCACAAAGATCCCTCTCTCACCTCGTTCACCAGCAGTTTAAGCAAGCATGCTCCCAGCTCTGGGAGTGCAGGTCACTCAAAGAGGCTGGCTGTGGACAGGCTGAAACACAGGAACTGAGTGCAACAGGGAGCCTGGCCTCTAATAAAAGGCATGAAACCCACAGCACACCCAACGCAAAACCTTGCATGTCTCTTCTTTATCCTCCTTCTCTCAGTCCTCATGCCACTTTCCCCACTTTGTCTGACTGGGTACTTGGCTTCTCTCTCTCCTCTCTGCAGGTTCAGCTACACGTGTGACCCTGCAGGAACAGCCTGACCCAGGGAAGTGGGAGAGCACTCTTGGTCAGGAACTGTAGTGACAGGACGCAGAGGAATGCGATCAAACTGTAAGAAGTAGAAGAGATTTGATGATGGGAAGAAGTTCTTTACTCTCAGGGGGCTTATCCCTGACACAGGGACCTGTGCAGAGAGGCTGTGGATGCCCCATCCCCAGCAACATCCAAGGACAGGTGGGACAGGGGCCGCAGCAACCTGCTCTGCTGGGAGCTTGCTCACCTTGGAACCACATCACTTTAAGGGTCCCTTCCAAGCCAAACCATTCAAGGATTGGATCATTCTGCCATCCCCATCTCCCACTGCACAGCACCCCTGAATCTTCAGTGACATCACAGCTCCCAGAGGGTTCCAGGTGGAACATCCAGGACCTAGAAACGAGCACAGCAGACACTGCAACGGCTGCCAAGGGTCAGTTGCTGCTCACCCTGCGCTCTGACCCTCAGCGCTGAGCTGCTGCTGCTGCCTGGGCTTTTCCTGATGCCTGCTCTGGAGCGCCAATCCCGCAGGATGTGCTCTGCTGTGCCCGTGGAGGTACAGTGCCATGCCAGGCAGGGGGCACCCGGCTTGGGCTGGCTGCAGCCATGTGGGAATGGATGGTGCGGGACAGAAAGCCCACTGGGAGGTGGTGCTTCCCCTTGCAGACTGAGAGAGACACTGTGGAGGCGATGGATGTGGACCAGGGGCTGGAAGAGGATGACATGATGGAGGTGGACTCCTCCTCTACTTCCATGTCCTCCACTGTTGAGGACATGGAAGTAGAGGTGGAGGACAACACTGAAGAAATGGAAGTGGATGAGGAAGATGACACAGAAGAGATGCAAGTTGATGAGGAGGATGAGGAGGAGCCCATGGTCCTTGGATGAAGATGGTGCCCCACAGGTAAGACAGGCAGATGCTTCCCACGCCCTGCCCACACACACACTGGGTCCCCTGACGCCAGCCCTGCCAGCCCCGGCCCAGCCCCTGGGGCCCAGCTGCCAGCCCTGCTGGGCCCAGTGCTGCCAACTGACTCCAGCTCTGCTCCTTCCTTTCTTCCAGGACTCATTCACATCATGGCACTGATGCCATGCCGTTGTAAATACGTTTTAAAGATTAGAAGTTTCCTGTAAATACGTTCACTATGTTTGAAGTTTCCTGTAAATATGTTTTGAAGATTGTTGGCCCATCGGATCCCATGTAAATATGTTCTGTATATTACTGTTGATGTTGTTATAACGCTTGTTATAAAGAAACATGTTCTGTAAATCCTACATTTGCCCATCTTCGGCAAATAAATACTGTTTCTTTTAAAAACCTGACTTCTCTTGGCTATTCCTTGGGGCACAGGCAGCCTTTGCACACTTGTGGGTTCCACTTGTTCCGCATTCCCGGGGCTGGATCTCCCTGGCACGGCCACCCCAGGGGCTGGGGGTCCCTGTGCACAGGGGCTCCCACTGACACCACTCCTGGCCCTGGGCACTGCTACTCTTCCTGGCCTGGGGCACAGCGCTGCCCCCAAGAGCTCAGCTCTCACCAGCTCTCACACAGGGGGCTCTCACAGCAATGGCCCCTGCAGCCATGCCACCAAAGCAGCCAGCAAACCTTCAGCCAACCTTCCTGCTGCAGATACAGGCACTCCTGGGCCCAGAGCCGCCAGCAGGCCACAGCCCTGCAAAATCCACCTGCACACTCTCAAGGCCACCAGAGCTTTGGCAACTGGGCCAGCTACATCTGGGCTGCTGCAGGGGCAGATCTTTAAGCCTTGGTGCTTCCAAAGGCCCTGGGCTCTGCTTTCCAGCCTGCTCTGCACAGCCCTGAGCCCGTATTGTTCCAGAGACAAAAGCCAAGCCAGGGCATCCTCACCCTGCCCGCATTCCTGCTGCTGCCAGCGGCCACCGGGCCCTGGGCCCGACTCGGGTGACAGCTGCAGGGACAGGGCAGCCTGTGCTGGGCAGGGGGCACGGGGCTGTGGGCCCTGAGGCTTCTGCTGGGGACCATGGTCCCAGAGGGCCCCGAGCTCAGCCCCTGCCCGGCCAGCTGCCCCCATGGCCCCACACTCCCTGAGCATCCCCATCACACCTGCCAGGGGGAAATCCCACGGGCTTCAGGAAAGAAATTCCCCATAGTGACTAAACCAAGGGGTCCAAGGGGAAAGTCAGCACCAGCTGATGTTTACAGCACCTTGACACAGGTGGCTGCAGGGCAGGTGAGATCTCCAGGGCCTCTGGCAGTGCCTGCTCTGCACGTGAGCCTGTGCGGCTGCTCCCAGTGGGACACAGCTCAGGCCAGCCCTCAGCCCCTCACACTTGATACCAAGGAGCAGGCTCAGAAAGCAGTTTCAGATCACTTCCTGTAGATATTTCAAAGGTCTAAATGTCATTCAAAAACCCAAACTCTAGATCTATTTTTGTGTTGTGGCATGAGAAGCCATGAAGGTGCCTCTGAATGTGCACTCAGGGCACTTCCACTGCCATCCCAAAGGGAACACAAAGGACAGGCCTCAGCTTTCAGCACTGCTGAGCTCCTCACCCTGCAATGAAGTCTGAGGCAGAGGCAATGTTTTGCAGGCCGGGGGGCCTATCACTGGAATAGTAATACCTCATGACAATCATATAGATTTAAAGTAAGGTGAATAATCCCTCTGAATACAATGATCTTGCTCAATGTCTTTTGCGGGATCGTGCAGATTCAGCACATTTCTTGGTATCATGAACTTCCTTCTTTCCTTATATATACTCCCTAGGACGTTCTCCCCTCCCTTAACCTCTATTAGTCCTGAATTACTGCATACAAGGTCCTTTACCCCACCCTGAAAATCCTTGTGTGAAAAAACTTGTGTGAAAATCCCCACTTTGTCTCCCTCTCTGGACCCGCTCCAGCGCATTCCACAGTATTTGCTGTTTCACACATAGATCCCTCTCTTGCCTCATCCATCATGCATTCCAGCAAGCCTACTCCTAGCTCTGGGAGTGCACATCTCTCACAGTGTCTGGCTGTGGACATGCCACAAGGGGTGCCGAAACAGGGACCTTCTTTGAGAATTCCTGAGAGCCACTCCAGTGAGGATTCGGCTCTTCCACCGTCACGGGACAGAAGACGCCTCGGGTCAGCCACCGCCCTGGAGTGGAACCTGAGTTTTATCAGGGTTTGCTGAAGGCAGCAGCAGCACCCTCCAGCAGCAACAGGGCTAGCTCAGCTGCTGAAGCCCAGGGGACATTTTGAACCCTCTGCATCCAGAGCCACCAGAGCAGTGAGTTGGAGGACAGCCGCCTGCAGTGCAGGATCCTTGGGAGATATTTCAGTCCTGTGGGTGGGCCACCCTTTACATCAGGGGCAGCTCTGGGTAACAAATTATCCAATCCTTAGAGGGATACATATCTTCCAGTTAGGGAGGCTCTCCTTTCAGAGTGGAAGACTTTTACTAAAGGAAGTTGGAAGCCTATTCTTCATTGGCTTTTTAATGAGTTCACAGACATGTCTGTTGATTCAGTTGGTCATGTAGCATTTTGGGACTCAGGGAAAGACTCTACCTCTTGTAAACTCAGGGAGTGATAAGAGTCGCAACATTTTACCCAAATTTTCAGATGATTTATAGGGTTTTCTCAAGGGTTCAAAGTTCTAATATTCAACCCAGACTTTCTGTTCTGCCCCCCACATTCCTGACCCCACTGATACCATTAGGATGAGAGACAGAAACTGCTGTAAAGCACAGACAAGCCACCTGCTGTCTGCCATCTCCCCTCCTTCTCTACCCCCTGCCCACGTCTGTACTGATCACACTGGCCTGGATTCTAGCCTAACCCCTTCTCCAGTACCTCTCCTCCCTGGATCACCCTCAGGTAGCTCACAAAATGTAGTCCCTCCTATGGAGGGGGTGTTCAATGTCAAACACCCTCCCACCCCCGGCTGTTTTATCGTGTCCTGCCCCTATGTTGGGTCCCAGCTCTGCATCAGGAACCACCCCTGCATTGGGATCCAGTGCTTCCTTGCCTACTCCCGCTGTCCTACCTCCTCCAACTCAGCCCCTTGCGGATCCCACACTGTCGGAGCCGGAGGTGTGAGGGGCGGTACCCGGAAGGCTGCCATCTTGGCTACCAGAGGCCCACACCAGCGGGCCTGGCCAGTCACCCCAAGGCCGCGCTCCTCTGCCAGAGACCAAGTTCCCTCTTCTGGAGAGGAGAGGGAAGGTTCATCGCACCTGGAGGATGAGCCTGAGGATTCTTGGCAGAGGATGGAGAAGCTCGCGGCTGAAGAGTGGGACTGGGAATTGGTAGCTAAAATACAAGCAGCACCGGTGCAGTACCAGAGGGCGGCAAAGCCCTGATGGGAAGCTGTCACACAAGGGAGATGAAAGACCTTTATAAAGCTGCGAAACACCATGGGAGGGGCTTGCCCTATATTAATCTGTCGACGGAAGGGAACCAGGACATCATTTTGATCATCACAGGCTCGATTTTATTGATCAGTACGGCGGGTTAAATACAGTCAATAATGAGCTTCATACATATTGCAAAAGTTGAGCTCAGGATTGGTCAGCTTGCATATCAGCACCTACGCCTACTTCTACATTCCTATGGTTCTGCCTTTGATACTTTCTACATATTCTTAGGATGTATTCAGGACTAATCTCAACTCCCTATCCTCATGTTGCAGCAAGGTCGCTGCTGACTCTTCCTTTCAGCTTGCTGACTGCTGACTTTTCTCCTTCAGTTTAACCAGTGGCATTATATCAGTGTGGCCTTTCTCAGCTAACCAATTATTAATAATGCTCTCCACATTTCCCCCTTTTCTTCTTGTGCAAAGAGATTAGTTTGCCATGTTTTTGCTATTGTATGGCTGACCATGTTTTGAATACAGTTAAAGATACAAGGCAAAATAAGCAAAAACAGTAAAATTACACCCAGCAGTCCTATAGCATAGATCACAAGGTTCCTCAGCCACGGTCCGAGTCCCAGGCCTTTAAGCCATTCGTCAATTCCTAAACCGTCTTCTTCCTTAAGTTTGTGAAGTCCCTGTTGTAACTCTTTTATCTTAGTGTGAATGGACACTGAATGATCAGACAAATTCATGCAACACATTCCCTCGAACTCTTCACATCCATGCCCTTGTGCTAAGAGCAAAAAATCTACAGCAGCTCTATTTTGCAAAACAGCATGGTTAACACTTTGCACATCTGCAGTTAACATGTCTAGAATTTGTGATGTCTTGTTCAGCTCATTCTTTACCCAGCATCCTAATTGTTTTGCTAAATTCATGGCTTTATTGGCAGATCCTCCTGGTAAGATAGTTGAAACCACCACCTGTTTGAACGTGCCCCAAAATCGTGGATCTCCTATCTTGCTGCAGTCTAAGTCATGTATGCTACGTTTTCTCCTGTTTGAATTTTGACTCAGCTGCATTAGCAAGGACACATTAGGATGAAACAGTGACAATTTTCCCAAAAAACAGGGTCCACCTTGTGGTTTAGCTGGTATACCATTCCATGCCCTGTCTCCACAAATCAAAAATATTCCTGTGGGTAATTTCATTGGTGCCATGATATTTGTGCTGTTACATCGACTGTAAAGCTGTGGAGAGAATTCACTCACAGTCAGGGATGAATCTAGGGTGGCCCATGTTTCTTTAGGTTGGTTTAAATTCTGAGCACCCAAAAGTTTGAAGCTAAACCATCCACCAGCTGTAGTGTTAGATATGCTGGCATTTGTACTTCCAAAAAGATCCAATTCTTCAGGAGGAGAATGCAAAGAGGTGTTAAGTGATTGGATTAGTAAGCATTGACGATAGCCATCACTCTGACCTGCAGTATACCCCTGTTGCACTGGCAATGTGATGTTTGACATGTTAGACCTACATAAGGTTTGATTGTCTATCAAACTACAAAATTCTCCAGGAGACCACACCGGAAGTCCCACCAGGCATGTTCGAAATGGGTTAGTGACTCCTCCAAGACTAAGACAAAGTGATGATTGGTTAGTCTGATTAGCAAGTGTTACCCATAAATTTTCCCTTGGTTGACTAAAGTGTGTTACTCCTACTGCTTCACTTGCTACAGCATTGAGCAGTATTACAAAAACAAACCTCATTTTTCTTTCTGCTTACTTTGCTTCTCCTTTTCTTCCTTCTGCTTACGTTGTTTTTCCTTTCTTCGCTGTCTTTTCCCTGGTTTGCTAGATTGTCTATTGTAAGGCTGAGTCAATTCTTGAATATACTGATCTAATTCTAAATCAGCATCCTTGCTCACAAGTATAGCACGAGGTAAGTTTGAAGGCAAATCAGCTTTGCAGCGAGCTGCTATGATACGTGAGGCTCTAGTAATTTCAAATATTCTAAGGTTTTCCTGTAACTTCCACCTAAGATATGCTATAACCACTTGTTCTGCACTCTCAAAGAGCTGTAATCCTGTCCGTCCTGGCAGGCCAGTACTTTGTTCAAGAGCTCTAACCCAGATATGATTTCGAATCCACTTTCCAAAACAAGATGTACACCATAAATATCCCAATGACTTCTGTGAATACCAATAAACCTGATTACAATCTGCACAATGCAAAGCTACCCATGCATAGCATTTATCTTTATCCTTTTTGCAAACATAACAAGGAAGCGAATGTAAGTAAGGACCAGTATAAAATTGTGTATCTTCAACCCAAAGCAACCAATTCAATGGTGGTGATCGCAAAGCCTCTTCAGCCTTTTTACTATATGAGGCTAACAGCTCAAGGTCTTTCTTTAACACAAGATGTATCTTATTTCGTAATCATAGTTCTTGTTCGTTATCCTCCTCAACAACTATATCCTCCCGAGGGTCCCACAACAGTAAAATTGTTCTAATCATAGAAAATTAATTAGCAATCACTGATACCCCTATTCAAATGAGTTCCCTTTTTTGCCTTCTTTTTCTCATCTGTCTTCAATCTTGCTGCTCCTAATTTCACTGGTCCTGCCACTTTCAAACTTAATTTTTTCAACTTATCAATGCAGCAATCTAATGCTCTATCAGGATCCCCTTGGAAGGGTCCTACAACTGAATGCTGTGTTAAAGGCACTAATTTTCTACACCTTATAGAAACTATACGTGATTTACTTTGAACCTTAATTCTATTTACAATACATTGTATTTCCCATCGATAATAAGCAAGAACCTTCTGTTCAGGAGACTCATAAAGATTTAAAGCTATATGTGCGTTTTGCCCCGTTTGTCTCCTTAGTTCATCTTGCCAGCTTTTACCCCACGTGTGCTCGTGTTCACAAGTATGACACCACAAGTCCCGTAATAATGATTGTTCTATCCAAAAAGTTCTTTTACAACCCCCACAACGTAGAGCTATCCAGGCAGCACAATGTGGATTGTGACAGTCAAGGCAATGTAGTTTCGCTGGATCTGTTAAATGAAAAGTTGATAATGAGTCAATGAAACCAATCAACTCCTGGACCGTCCGGTAGTGACGTGTCAGTGCTCTGTCCACCGCTTCCGAGTACCCCTTCAATTGTAACAGTAGTGGTTGTAGGACTAGAAGCAGTTTCTTCCCCAGTCGCTCCCTGTCCTCCTCCGTAAGGCGATCCACCAGAGGCTGCATCAAAAACAGGTTTAGTCCACTTAGCAGGCACCCACAAAGGCCCTGTAGGTGAGGAAACTCAAAGATACCCCCGACCCCAATATAATACTTTTGCAGGTTTTTCCCATAATCCTGTACTCGGGTTCTTATACTTAACCCAGACCTCTGTTTCCTTAGTATTTTCCTGACCTGACCTTGGATGATGTTTCATTGCAGGGGGGGTATCATCTTCCCCAAAAATGCATAAATGATTAATCACATACAAAACCTTAGCCAAACATGCTTGTGGATCTGTCAAATCTTGATGTTTTTCAATATACTGCTTAAGGGTACCGTTTGCTCTTTCCCGTAAAGCTTTCCTTAACTGTATCAGTAACTCATACAATCGTTTATTATTCACTTCCTTAATTGCTGCTTCCTTTATTCGTTTGACTACTCCTTCAACATACATAGAGTCTGTGACCACATTTAAAGGCTCCTGTAAGTTGGACACCGCCCATACTACTGCTAACAATTCCAAAGTTTGTAAGCTATCTGCAGGGTCTGCTGTGAGGAGTTGATGCTTCCATTGTCCTTTTTCTTGCCAGGTAACAGCAGCACGCCTTGATTTCTTTCCTGCATCTGTAAAAACTGTAATAGCTCCTTCTATGGGGTTTTCTTCTCTTAAAGGTCGAGTGATCCAGTTCCATTCTGTCATCCATTGCAAAACTCTAGGCACTAATTTACTAGTCTCTACTTTAGCAGGTGACATCAATAATGCTTCTTGTAAATTCTTTGAATGTATCAAGTACCAGTCCAAGGTTTCTTTTTCCATAGGCAATCTAATAGTAGCAGGTTCTCTACCATCCACTTCAAGAATTCTGAGACGCCCCTTTTTGATTAATGCAGCCAATTGTTCAATTTTTGAAGATATTGTTTTCTTATGCTGTAGTGGTGGTGATAACCATTCCAACACCCGTATCTCCCCCGTTTTCTTTTGCAACTGAGAGAGAGCACCAAGCAAGTGGCAAGGGCTATTCCAAATAGTAAGGTGGTCGAGTTGTCGACGAGACACATACCCTTGCTGTACACAGTTACTAATTTGCTGCAAGGCAAGATGATGCTCCTTTGTCAGGTGTACAGGAGTAGTAGGGTCCACACCTTTTAACAAAGGTCGTAGGGCTTCTAATAAGTGATTTGGTATTCCCACAATAGGCTTCAGCCACTGTAAGTCTCCCAGCAACTTCTGTGCATCATGTAGAGTTTTAATGTCCAATTGTAATTCCAATTTTTGTGGTATCACTATTTGATCCGTCAAAGTCCATCCCAAATATTTCCAGGGCTTTGTAGTCTGAATTTTCTCTGCAGCAATAACAAGTGAATATGCAGCAAGAGTATTTTTAATGGTGTTAATCTGTAAAGAGGAGAATGGCTGTTGCTGTGCAAACAAAATATCGTCCATGTAATGATATATTATAGTTGCTGGCCATTTACGACGTAGTGGCTGTAATGCTGCATCAACATAAAGCTGACATAAAGTGGGGGAGTTGCGCATGCCCTGCGGAAGAGATGTCCATTCAAATCTTTTATCTGGTTCCCCACGATTTATTGCTGGTAAAGTAAAAGCAAATCTCTTCATGTCATCAGGATGCAGGCCAATAGTGAAAAAACAATCCTTTAGGTCAATAATTAAAAGTGGCCAGTGTTCTGGAATCATAGCTGGATTTGGAAGACCAGGCTGTAAGGCCCCCATTGGTTCCATTTGGTCATTTACAGCCCTCAAATCATGTATTAAACGATATTTCCCTGATTTCTTTTTGATTACAAAAATAGGTGTATTCCAAGGGCTTGTGGACAGTCGCAGGTGTCCCTTTGTATATTGTTCCTGTACCAATTCATGGGCATGCATAAGACTCTCCCCTTTTAATGGCCATTGCTTAACCATCACCGGTGTATCCGTTTTCCAGGTGAGTGGAATGGGGAAAGTCCAAGCAATGGCAATTACCCCAAAGGGTGCTGATTAGTTAACACCACTCCCAATTGTGTTAAAATGTCCCTTCCAATTAAACAGGAAACTGTAGGAGGCAGTTGAACAATTGAAAACACAGCAGATATTTGTTGATTCTCAATGCACACAGACAAAGACGGCGACCTGCTTGCCAATGTAAATCCTCCCATTCCTGTGAGCATGTTTGATGAAGGAAATAGAGGCCAATGTTGTGGCCAGGCTTCTGGAGAAATGATGCTAGTATCTGCTCCTGTATCCAATAATCCATAAAGGGTTATGCTTTGATGCCCATAGGTAATTTCAACCTTTTGTTTTGGTCTATTTTGTAAATCCACAGTTAAAAGTGTAACACCAGTAGAGCCAAAACCTTTTTCATCCCGTGCTTGTCCAGTAAATGGTTGTATTCCTGATGTCATTTGTGACAGTGGTACCAATTGTGCAATGCGTTGTCCTTTTGTAATTTTAATCGGAGGATAAAGGGTGTAAGCCATAATTTGTATTTCCCCTGTAAAGTCCGCATCGATAACACCAGGCAAAACAAATAATCCCAACATAGTTATAGAGGAACGTCCCAGCAATAATGCTCCACATGTTTGTCCATTTAGTATAAGAGGACCCTTTATTCCAGTGGGTATCCTCTCAGGCCGGTTCGTCATTAGTGTGACGTCTACTGCTGCTGATAAGTCCAAACCGAGGCTCCATGTTGTTGCGGGTTGCAGACAGGAGGTAGCAGTGATCTCACGGCAGCAGCTGGGGTCTCCGATGTCACGGCGGCAACTTGTATCTGTCCCTCATCGCCACATCAGTAACACTTGATGAATGGTCTGAGCCTCTTTACGTGAATGCCAGTGAGCCGCTTTGGAGAGGAGCAAGAGCAGCTAACACCTGATTTTGAGTAGACTACGCTTTTGCAATCCTAATCCTAATTCCTTTAAGGCTTCTGCTATAAATGCCTGTGAAGCTGTTGGCATTAATGCCATTCGCTCTAATGCTTCCTCAATAGTCCAGTTTGCCCCTAAAGTAGCTAACACTCTTTGGGTTGCTGGATTGCTATTTTGCAAGGCACACCTGCTTCAATAGTGCCCTGCAACACCAGCCCGATCTATAGCAGTAGCTGTTCTATCGATAAAATTTCCAAATGATTCTTCTCTACCTTGTTTAATACCCATATAAGCTGGTAATCCTCCTGGCTCTTTAACCATATCTATTGCAGCACGCACTAACCACATAGACTCTCTAAGTTTATCTGCTCCCGATATCATCTGTGCCTCTGTACGTAAGAATGCCTCTAAGCCCATCAGCTCCTTTACTGTTACTCCATGTAATGGGTCATGTGCATTAAACAATAACTGCTGATGCTGAGTGAATATCAACCGAATTATTCCTCTTAAATCATTAGGACATAAAACCTGAGTATTAAAAAGATAATCTAACATTTGCTTAACAGGTTCACTTTTTACTCCAAACTGACTAACCGTAGAACGTAGCTGAGTTAACAGCTTCCAATCTAAGGGAGTATATTCTGCTATATTATGCGTAAGGTTCCCCTGTGCATCATACTGTGGTGTGTATGTAACTGGGCATGCAAGACTAGAAGCTATTTCCACCGCCTCACCATCCCCCATTTGCATTACTTCTTTCGCCAAAGCAGCCCAAGCTTCCCTCCTCTGTTTAGCCATCTCCCCCCATGGATCACGGTGTGCCCCTGGGATGGGATCTGGCCCTTTAAGGGTGCTATGCTGCTGGTGCTTCGGTGCAGACACCGAGTTTTCGCGCAGGGGGGGCAGTGAAGCAGGGGCTGGCTCGCGCGGGGGAAGCGGGAGCCCCCCCTCCCCCGCTGGAGCTGACAGTGAAACCGGAGCCGGCTCACGCGGAGCCAGCCTGCGGGGGGCAATCAGCCCCCCCGCTGGAGCCGGCTCGGGCGGAGAAGGTGACCCCCCCACCGAAGCTGTAACCTGAGCCGGCTCACTGAGGGGGAGCGGCGGAGGCAAGGCTGGCAGCGGAGGCGAAGCTGGCTTGCTCCTACTCCCACCATCCGACCCGCCTGAAGCTGGTGGCGGAGGCAAAGCTGGCTTGCTCCTACCCCCACCATCCGACTCGCCCTCCCCCTCTGACAGGAAAGGTGCAGACGGTTCCACTGCGCCTATAGAGAAATCCTCCACACCACTTTGCTGGGGACTCTTAGGCATAAGTACCTTAGTTACAGAGGGTGCCAGGGGATCATCTTCACGACCATACCCTATATTCCTCTTATGAGCTTCTGTTGCCCTTTCTGCTGCCTTTCTCTCAGAGACCTGCTGAAGTAACGTGTTATACACCACCCGCCATAACTTCCCGAATTTCTTTGCTGACTTATCATCATCTAATACTGTATCCCACAATATTTCCCCAAACTTTCTCCACTCTGAAAACTCATGAACTGTATGAGGATTAGAAAAGATACCCTTAGCATGGCCATAGGCTAATAACCCTGGTAACTCCTTTTTTAAATCTATCCCTTTTATCCCACGCCGCTCTAAATAGGCGGTAAATAAATCATATGCCGCTTGCCTATCCATACCTATTAATCAGCGCGCGCTGTTGCAGCTCTCCAGGCTCCGGCGGACACGTATTGGCTTAAGTCACAGTTGTGAACCTTAAGGGTGCTTCAAATTCCGGCACCGTCCCGGCTGCTGGGACCCAAACCCAACTTCCGGACCGTGGCGTAATCCCTTTTTCTTTTAATCCGAGAAAAAGGGCAGAGATTCGGTTATGCCCGCATTCTCCACCATTTGTCGACGGAAGGAAACCAGGACATCATTTTGATCATCACAGGCTCGATTTTATTGATCAGTACGGCGGGTTAAATACAGTCAATAATGAGCTTCATACATATTGCAAAAGTTGAGCTCAGGATTGGTCAGCTTGCATATCAGCACCTACGCCTACTTCTACATTCCTATGGTTCTACTTTTGATACTTTCTACATATTCTTAGGATGTATTCAGGACTAATCTCAACTCCCTATCCTCATGTTGAAGCAAGGTCGCTGCTGACTCTTCCTTTCAGCTTGCTGACTGCTGACTTTTCTCCTTCAGTTTAACCAGTGGCATTATATCAGTGTGGCCTTTCTCAGCTAACCAATTATTAATAATGCTCTCCACATTAATCATTTGTTAAATGCCATCTTTATGCACATGTTATGGTACCTCACAATCTGCACCATTTTGTGCGCATCCTACTTTCTCCCACTGAAATTATTCTGTGGGAAGGAATGGGGAAAAAACTAATACAACAGCTATTAAAAGACTATGCTAGAGAAGACAGGCAGGCACGCCTAACACTAGACCATCTAGGGAGGAAGATTTCACTAAGTCTCATTCAATTGACCTTCCCTGAGCTCTGATGAAGAGAATAAAGTGTGGAAAAGACAGTTCTCATGCAGACACCCAATGGAGAATCACCTACTCTAGATTTCACAGACATTCTCCAGGGACCTGGGCAATCCTTTTAAAAATTTATTGACCACCTTCCACAAGCAATAGAGAAACAAATTGAACATCCAAAAGCCAGGAAGGTACTGCCTCCTAAACTTGCTGAAACAAATGCTAACAACACCTGTAAAGACATTTTACCTTCTCTACCCCTTAGCCCAAAGCCTACCATTGCACAAATGGTCAAGGTATGCACACTTACAGCATCCTTACACCGTGATGCCACCTAGCTATGGCGACCAATCAGGGTGTGGTAAAGGTGCTAGTAGACTCCCTGGTTATTCCCTGACATAAACATGAAAAAGGACCTGGCTTTAAGTGTAGGGAGATGGGACATTTTCAACAGAATTTGAAAAATGCAGACAATTACCGGGGACCTTCTATGTGTCACAGCCACTGCCCTCACTGCCCTCCTCATCCACATGCTTTCCAACACCGGCAAAACCGGTGGCCTGCGGGAAACCACACACAGACACAGAAAGGTTGCGCGCAATGACACCAAATGCGAGGCCATTGCGCCCCACGCTACCAAACATCGTGGAGAACCAGCACAGCGACCTTCTCAGATCCAGCGGGACAGCTCGATCGCTGCAGAAAACTCGACAGAAGACAGCTCTGCCCTGGAACCTAAAGGCAGCTGGTAAGCGCCTTTTCAATTCCAATCCACGCTATTTATGTTCACCATATTCCCACAGGCAAATACAGGCCTGAAGGACGGCCCAAAGACATTTTGATTTAAACCATAACAGGGAAAGGGATGCAGACACTCACTCTATTACCTGAGGTACTCACCTTGACCTCTTTGGAGGAGATAACTGTCCAGGCTCTATGCTTAGTCCCTTTTCATTGCAAAAGGAACAGTTATAGCCAGAGCTTTCCTCCTACTTGACACGATCACCACACCAGCTGATCCCATGTTGATGTGGGTACAGACAACAGGCAGAAATAGACCCATTCCAAAGTGTGCTTTGTCATGTAAAGGGAGAAAGAGATGTCTTTCAGGACTATTAGATACAAGAGCTGATGACACCATAATTTCCTGCTCTGTTTGGCTAAAAACCGGCCCCTGGTTCCAGCTGCTGGGGTAATTATTAGCTACCAGGGGAGCCACTACCAGCTTCTGGAGTCACAGTATCAGCTGCATGGAAGGTCCTGAGGGCACAGTTGCTACAGTAAGATCATTCGTCGCCCGGGCACCAATAACAATTTGAGGAAAGACCTGTTGTCGCAAAACGGGACAAGGCTAGAGATCCTATCAACACCTCAGGATTTCTAGACGGGGCCACAGAGCAGCGCGTCACACTTCAGTCAACCTGGAAGACCAACGACCCCATATGGGTGGATCAGTGGCCCCTCCCAGGCAGAAAGTTAAAGGCCCTGCAGTCCCACGTGCAGGAGCAGCTGCCTGTGGGCCACACTGTACCATCTACTAGCCCCTGCAATGTGCCTGTCATTATCATATGAAAGCCTGGCAAAGACAAGAGGTGGCTGCTGCAGGACCTCAAGAAAATCAACGACGTCACTGAGGACATGGGTGCCCTCCAGTCCAGCCTGCCCTCAGCCTCCATGTTACCTCGAGATTGCCGATGGTGCACCATGCCGTAGTTGTGGGTAGCATCTTTTGGAGTCCCTCTATTTTTTGGATACCTTGTTCGACATTTAGGCTGTGATTGGTGGAGCCTGAGCACAGGAAGAGCATTGCTTTGAAGATTGCACGGGTTGAGATGTGAAGGAAGGCTACTTCAGGGAGGTTTAGTCCAATTGTCATTTTATTTGACAGTTATTGGCAGAGGGTTGTTATAGATCTTAATGACTATTTTTTTGATGCCCCCACCATTCCAAATGACATCCCCTGGTTTGCCTTGTCCGCCCCTAAACCACCAAACACCTTTACAGAGGTACCAGTGGACTGCATTGCCTCAAACAAAGAAGAGTAGCTCAACTATTTGGCAATGGCTTTGATCCCAAAATCTCTCGCCCAGATGGAAAAGACATCCTAATGCTATCGTTTTTCATTACATGGACAATACAGTCATTTGTGCAGATGCTCAAATCATTTTGGACGTTGCGGTTCAAGATGTCATCACTGTGGTACAGCAGAAGGGTTTTGAGATTGCAGCAGATAAAGTTCAAAAAACAGACCCCTGGAAGTTCCTTGGCCTAAAAAGCACAGAGAGAACCATCACACCCCAAACACTGTACATCAAGGACAACCCAAAAACTCTGCAAGAACTCCAAATGCTCTGTGGAACAATCAGTTGGGTTGGTTCACTCCCGGCAATCACCACAGAAGATCTCATGCCACTGTTCCTGCTCCGTAAAGGCGGAGAAGGACTTGATTCCCGTGCTCACTGACACCAGAGGCAGAAGCAGCTGTACAAAAGGTCTCCTGGGTCATTCAAACTAAACAGGCACACAGATACCACCCTAATTTTCCTTTCTCCCTGGCAATCCTTGGTGTAAGTCCAAAATTCCATACATTATTGTTTCAGTGGGACTATACTATCTCAGATCCTGATAATAATTGAATGCGTTTTCAGAGCACACCAACCTACTAAAACAATAACAACCCAACAGAAAGTTATTGCAGAACTAGTGGAGGAAACCTAGAGAGCGTCTGTGCTCCCTTGCAGGAATACACCTTGTGAATATTAACTTAATTCGCACTCAAGAGCACCTCAATTGCCTACTTCGAACATCTGAACCACTGCAATACACCTTAGATCATTTTTACACATATTAGGATCAGCCATCAATTCTACCACCAAAATATTCCTGTGCTGCTCAGGATGTTCAAAATTACCCCACACCCGGCAAGATCCATTGTAGCCACCTGCCCAAATTGTCAGGAACATGGCCTTGCTTCTGTCACAGCAGGAGTCAGTCCAAGAGGACTAGAGAGTCTCCACATCTGGCAACCAGACATCACACACTAAACTCCTTTGGACAGACTAAAATACATCCACGTCTCAATCGATGCCTTTACCAGTGTGATTTTTGGCTCTGTCCATGCTGGAGAAAAATCAGAAGATGCTATAAAACATTACTTTTTCATTTGTTCCACCTTAGCAATTCCACAGGAAATTTACACTGATAATGCTCTTGCTTATACCTTGCACTGATTCAAACAAGGGGCTTTCTGACCACTGGGGTATAAAACATGTCACAGGCATACCACACTCCGCCACAGGACAGTCCATAGCTGAGAGGGCCAACTGAGCCATCAGAAGGATCCTTGATCAACTGAGAGGGGTAGTCCAGATATTATCTTCCATTGAGACACTGGCCAAGGCCTTTTATGTACTCAACTTTTTGAACAACTCATTTAGGGAGACAACTCCCCCAGTCATCAGGCATTTCACTAATTCAGCTGCAGCCCAATTAAAAAAACAGCCACCTGTGTCAATCAAAGAACCTGAATCTAAACAATTTATCGACACCTTCCCATTGATTACTTGGGGAAGAGAAGATGCCCTTGTCTCTACAGCAACACTCCTAAGATGAATCCCAGAAAAATACATAAAAACTCTTTCTGGAAATGGTGAGGCAAACACCAGAGCCACCATCAGAAGAACAGAATGGAAGCCTAAGAGAGACAGTAGCAGCCTAGAAAAGAAGAAGGAGAAGGACAGAAGAAGATCTCCTAAGCAGCATTGACCACACACACCAAGACCAAGATGGCTCAGACACCACTAAGCAGGATATATGAATTTACACTTGTAAAAATTATATTTTAGCATTGATACATGATTCTTCTAATAAGCTGTGTTCACACCCTTGGCTTACAGAAGAGAAAGTTTAGTGGGAACAAAACTTAACTTTCATCTTCTAATCTCTTTATCTGTTTACTTTTAGGACACCCAAGCCTCCAGATAATAAATCAGACTAAGTCCGAGGGTGCTGCCGTTTGTAGCCGCTGCAGCAGGAATCTGGATGCTCCTCACTGAGCCGCATGCCTTCAGCTGGGCACTTCCACAGACAAGCCACAATGTCTTGTCCATGGCCATGCCTATCAGACATTTGAAGGCATGTGTTTTTTCTACCCGTTGTCACATAGGGAGTCAGTATATCAGGGCATCCAGCTGCTAAAAGATCAAGGAAACAAGATCCAGATGGAAGGCAACTACGACTGGTTCACTAGACTTTGCAAACACAGGGCTTTGCGAGGCTGGCTTTCATCTTTAGTTAAGACTGTTGTGTGGGCTTTGTTTTTTGTATTCATTGTGTTTTTTATTTTATCCTTTTTTGCTAAATACCTCCAAAAGTCTATGGCAGAAGCTTTCTTTCTAGATAACAAAAAGGGGGAGATGTGAGGGCCTAGGGGCCTACCACTGGAACTGTAATACCTCAGGGCAAAGTGACCAAGGTAAAAAAAAGTCACCGCTCTGAATGCAATGATGTTGCCCATGCGCATTTGCAGGCTCATGGTGATGCAGCACGTTTTTCTGGCATCAGCCAGTTCAACGGCTGCATTTTCCCTTCATGTACTCCCTCAGAATGTTCCAAATCTCTTGTATCAATTTGGTCCTGGCTTACTGTAATGATCCTGCGCTGTTCACCCCCATATTGTGTGCCCAGCCCCATTTTGTCTCCATTCCTGGACCCTCTTCAGCGCAATCCACACTACTTGGATTTCCACACAACGATCCCTCTCTTGCCTCATACATCAGCCATCCAAGCAAGCCAGCTCCCAGCTCTGGGAGTGCAGGTCCCTCACAGAGGTTGCTGTGGGCAGGCTGCAACACAGGAACTCAGTGCACCAGGGACTGGGCCTCTAATAAAAGGCATGAATCCCACAGCCCACGCAACCCAAAGACTTCCATGTTTTTCTTTTTCCTTATTCTCTCAATTCTCAAGCCATATTCCGCATTTTTTCTGACTGGGAACTTGGCTTGTCTCTCTCCTGTCTGCAGGTTAAGTCACACGTGTTACCCTGCAGGAACAGCCTGAAACACAGGGAAGTGGGAGAGCACACTTTCTCAGGAACTGTAGTGACAGGACACGGAGGAATGGGATCAAACTGCAAGAGGGGGAAGAGATTTGAGGATGGGAAGAAGTTCTTTACTCTCAGGGTGCTTGTCCCTGACACAGAGACCAGTGCAGAGGGGATGTAGATGCCCCATCCCCAGCAACATCCAAGGACAGGTGGGACACGGGCCACATTCCACATGGTGTGCTGGGAGTTTGCTTGGCTTGGAACCAGATCATCTTGAGGGTCCCTTCCAAGCCAAACAATTCAAGGATTGGATCATTTCGCCATCCCCATCTCCCACTGCACAGCACCCCTGAATCTTCAGTGACATCACAGCTCCCAGAGGGTTCCAGGTGGAACGTCCAGGACCTGGAAACGAGCACAGCAGACACTGCAACGGCTGCCAAGGGTCAGTTGCTGCTCACCCTGCGCTCTGACCCTCAGCGCTGAGCTTCTGCTGCTGCCTGGGCTTTTCCCGCTGCCGGCTCTGGAGAGCCAGTCCCAGCAGGATGTGCTCTGCTGTGCCAATGGAGGTACAGTGCCATGCCAGGCAGGGGGCACCCAGCTTGGGCAGGCTGCAGCCATGTGGGAATGGATGGTGTGGGACAGGAAGCCCACTGGGAGATTGTGCTGCCCCTTGCAGAATGACAGAGACACTGGGGAGGCAATGGACGTGGACCAGGGGCTGGAAGAGGATGGCATGATGGAGAAGGACTCCTCCTCTACTTCCATGTCCTCCCCTGTTGAGGACATGGAAGTAGACGAGGAGGAGACCATCGAGGAGATGGAGGTGGACATGGAGGATGACACGGAAGATATGGAAGTGGATGAGAGCGATGAGGAGGAGCCCATGGTCCTTGGATGAAGATGGTGCCCCACAGGTAAGACAGGCAGATGCTTCCCACGCCCTGCCCACGCACACACTGGGTCCCCTGACGCCAGGCTGGGGCTGGGCTGGATGGCCCCGCCCAGGGACACGGTGCCCGCAGGGGGCCTGGATTGTGCTGCCACAAGCACCAGCCCCGGCCTGCCCTGCGCTTGCCTGGGGCCACGCCAGCCCTGCCAGCCCCGGCCCTGCCCCTGGGGCCCAGCTCCCAGCCCTGCTGGGCCCAGTGCTGCCAGCTGAGTCCAGCTCTGCTGCTTCCTTTCTTACAGGACTCATGCACATGATGGCACCGATCAGACGCATTTGTAAATATGTTTGAAAGTTTAGAAGTTTCCTATAAATATGTTTTCTACGTTAGAAGTTCTCTGTAAATACGTTTTGAAGATTGTTACCCCATCGGATCCCATGTAAATATCTTCTGTACGTTGTTGCTGTTGTTGTTATAACGATTGTTATAATGACACATGTTCTGAAAATCCTAGATTTGCCAATTTTGGCAAATAAATACTGTTTCTTTTTAAAACCTGACTCCTCTTGGCCATTCCTTTGGGCACAGGCAGCCTTTGCACACTTGTGTGTTCCACTTGTTCCGCATTCCCGGGGCTGGAGGTCCCTGGGGGTGCTGTCACGGCCACCCCTGGGCCGGGGGTGCCTGTGCACAGGGGCTCCCACTGACACCACTCCTGGCACTGGGCAATGCTTCTCTTCCTGGCCTGGGGCACAGCGCTGTCCCCAAGAGCTCAGCTCTCACCAGCTCTCACACAGGGGGCTCTCACAGCACTGGCCCCTGCAGCCATGCCACCAAAGCAGCCAGCAAACCTTCAGCCACCCTTCCTGCTGCAGACACAGGCACTCCTGGGCCCAGAGCCGCCAGCAGGCCACAGCCCTGCAAAATCCACCTGCACGCTCTCAAGGCCACCACAGCCTTGGCAACTGGGCCAGCTGCATCTGGGCTGCTGCAAGGACAGATCTTGCAGCCTTGCAGCCTCCCAAGGCCCTGGGCTCGGTTTCCCAGCCTGCTTTGCACTGTCCTGAGCCTGCATTTGTCCAGAGACAAGAGCCAAGCCAGGGCATCCTCACCCTGTCACATTCCTGCTGCTGCCAGCGGCCACCGGGCCCTGGGCCCCACTCGCGTGACAGCTGCAGGGACAGGGCAGCCTGTGCTGGGCAGGGGGCACGGGGCTTTGGGCCCTGAGGCTGCTGCTGCTGCTGGGGGCCATGAGCCCAAGAGGGCCCCAAGCTCAGCCCCTGCCCGGCCATCTACCCCTAAAGCCCCACACTCCCCAAGAATCCCCATCACACCTGCCAGGGGAAATACCACGGGCTTCCGGAAAGTAATTCTCCATAGTGACTAAACCAAGGGGTCCAAGGGGAAAGTACGCACCAGCTGATATTTACCCACCCTTACAATGGTGGCTGCAGGGCTTCTGGCAGTGCCTGCTCTGCACGTGAGCCTGTGCGGCTGCTCCCAGTGGGACACAGCACCAGGCTCAGGCCAGCCCTCAGCCCCTCACAGCTGATACCAAGGAGCAGGCTCAGAAAGCAGTTTCAGACCACTTCCTCTAGATATTTCAAAGGACTAAATGTCATTCAAGGAAGCCACCTTGCACATTCAGTTTTGGTGTCGTGGCATGAGAAGCCATGAAGGTGCCTCTGAATGTGCCCTCAGGGCACTTCCACTGCCATCCCAAAGGGAACACAAAGGACAGGCCTCTGCTTTCAGCACTGCTGAGCTCCTCAATGAAGTCATAAATGAAGTCTCAGGAAGTAGTAGTTTTTTGGAGTTCCAGGGGCCTACCATTGCAACTCCAACACCTCATTAGTGCTATGACGAACTAAAGTAAGTTGCGGCACCCCTCTAAAGCAATGATCTTGCCCATTGGCTTTTGTGGGGTCATGGGGATTCAGGAAATTTTCATGATATCATGAAGTTTTTTCTTTCCTTATATGTACTCCCCTAGGTGTTCTCCCCTTTCTTATCCTCTATTGGTCCTAAGTTACTGCATACAAGGTCCTTTTTTCCCGCATATAACACCTTGTGTGCCCAGCCTCATTTTGTCTCCCTCCCTGGACCCTCTCCAGCACAAACCACACTGTTTGGAGTTCCACACAAACGCTCCTCTCTTGCCTCATCCATCATCCATTCAAGCAAGCCTGCTCCCAGCTCTGGGAGTGCACGTCTCTCACACAGGCTGGTGTGGACATGCTACAACAAGGGGTGCCCAAACAGGGACCTTCTTTGAGAATTCCTGAGAGCGATTCCAGTGACGATTCCACTGTTCCCCTGTCACGGGACAGAAGACGCCTTGGATCAGCCTCCGCCCTGGAGTGAGACCTGAGTTTTATCAGGGCTTGCTGAAGGCAGCGTTGGCACCCTCCTCCAGCAGCAAGAGGGCCGACTCGATGGACAAAGCCCATGGGATATTTTGAAACACCTGCATCCAGAGCCACCAGAGCAGTGAGCTGGGGGACAGCCACCAGCAGTGCAGGATCTTTGGGTCATATTTTAGTCCTGGGGGTGGGCAGCCCTTTACATCAGGGGCAGCTCTGGGTAACAAATTATCCAAAGATGAGAGGGACGTACATGTTCCAGTTAGGGACGTTCTCCTTTCAGAATGGAAGACTTTTACTAAGGGAAGTTTGAAGTCGTTTGTTCATTGGCTGTTTACGGAGCTCCCAGACATGTCTGTTGATTCAGTTGGTCATGTAGCATTTTGGGACTCAGGGAAAGACTCTACCTTTTGTAAACTCAGGGAGTGATAAGAGTCGCAACATTTTACCCAAATTTTCATATGATTTATAGAGTTTTCTCAAGGGTTCAAAGTTCTAATATTCAACCCAGACTTTCTGTTCTGCCCCCTGCATTCCTGAACGCACTGACACCATTAGGATGAGAGACAGAAACTGCTGTAAAGCACAGACAAGCCACCTGCTGTCTGCCATCTCCCCTCCTTCTCTACCCCCTGCCCTGGTCTCTACGGATCACACAGGCCTGGATTCTAGCCTAACCCCTTCTCCAGTACCTCTCCTCCCTGGATACCCATCAGGTAGCTCACAAAATGGAGTCCCTCCTCTGGAGGGGGTTGTCAATGTCAAACTCCCTCCCACCCCCAGCTCTCTCATCAAATCCTCCCCCTGTATTGGATCCCAGCTCTGCATCAGGTACCACCCCTGCATTGGGTTCCAGCGCTTCCTTGCCTACTCCCGCTGCCCTACCCCCTCCAACTCAGCCCCTTGCGGATCCCACACTGTCAGGGCCGGAAGTGTGAGGGGCGGTACCCGGAAGGCCGCCATCTTGGCTACCAGAGGCCCACACCACCGGGCCTGGCCAGTCACCCCAAGGCCCCGCTCCTCTGCCAGAGACCAAGTTCCCTCTTCTGGAGAGGAGAGGGAAGGGTCATCGCACCTGGAGGATGAGCCTGAGGATACTTGGCAGAGGATGGAGAAGCTAGCGGCTGAAGAGGGGGACGGGGAATTGGTAGCTAAAATACAAGAAGCACCGGTGCAGAAGCAGAGGGGGACTAAGCCCCAATTGGAAGTTCTCATACATGGGAGATGAAAGACCTTTATAAAGCAGCGAAAGACCATGGGAGGGGCTTGCCCTATATTAATCCTTTGTTAAATACCATCTATACAATACATGTGTTGGTGCCCCACAATTTGTGCCACTTTATGCGCATCCTACTTTCTCCCACTGAAATTATTCTGTGGGAAGGAATGGGGAAAAACTACTACAACAACTATTAAAAGACTATGCTAGAGAAGAGAGGCGGGCACACCTAACACTAGACCATGTAGCCAGGGAGGAAGATTTCACTAAACCTCATTCAATAGACCTTCCTTGAGCTCTGTTAGAAGAGACCTGCAGGAACCTGGGAAATCCCTTCTAAAATTTATTGATCACCTTACACAAGCAATAGAGAAGAAAGTTGAACATCCAAAAGCCAGGAAGGTACTGCTTACTAAACTTGCTGAAACAAATGCTAAAAACACCTTTAAAGACATTTTACCTTCTCTACCCCTCAACAGAAAGCCGACCATTGCACAAATGGTCGTGGCATGCACCATTAGGCCATCCTTATACTGTAATGCTACCCGAGATAATGCTTCCTGTCACGGTGTAGTAGAGGTGCTAGTAGCCTCCCTGGTTATTCCCTGACATACACATGAAAAAGGACCTGGTTTTAAGTGTAGGGAGATGGGGCATTTTCAACAGAATTATAAAAATACAGGCTATTACCAGGCACCTTCTAGGTGTCACAGCCACTGTCCTCACGGCCCCCCTCGTCCACATGCTTTCCAACACCAGCAAAACCGGTGGCCTGCGGGAAACCCCACACAGACACAGAAAGGCCCCAGGCAAAGACACCAAATGCGAGGCTGTTCTGCCCTTCTCTACCCAACATCGTGGAGAACCAGCACAGCGACCTTCTCAGATCCAGCGGGACAGCTCGATCGCTGCAGAAAACTCGACAGAAGACAGCTCTGCCCTGGAACCTAAAGGCAGCTGGTAAGCGCCTTTTCAATTCCAATCCACGCTATTTATGTTCACCATATTCCCACAGGCAAATACAGGCCTGAAGGACGGCCCAAAGACATTTTGATTTAAACCATAACCGGGAAAGGGATGCAGACACTCACTCTACTACCTGAGGTACTCGCCTTGACCTCTTTGGAGGAGATAACTGTCCAGACTCTATGCTTAGTCCCTTTTCATTGCAAAAGGAACAGTTATAGCCAGAGCCTACCTCCTACTTGACACGATCATCACACCAGCTGATCCCATGTTGATGTGGGTACAGACAACAGGCAGAAATAGACCCATTCCAAAGTGTGCTTTGTCATGTAAAGGTAGAAAGAGATGTTTTTCAGGACTATTAGATACAAGAGCTGATGACACCATAATTTCCTGCTCTGTTTGGCTAAAAACCGGCCCCTGGTTCCAGCTGCTGGGGTAATTATTAGCTACCAGGGGAGCCACTACCAGCTTCTGGAGTAACAGTATCAGCTGCATGGAAGGTCCTGAGGGCACAGTTGCTACAGTAAGATCATTCGTCGCCCGGGCACCAATAACAATTTGAGGAAAAGACCTGTTGTCCCAAAGCGGGACAAGGCTAGAGATCCTATCAACACCTCAGGATTTCTAGACGGGGCCACAGAGCAGCGCGCCACACTTCAGTCAACCTGGAAGACCAACGACCCCATATGGGTGGATCAGTGGCCCCTCCCAGGCAGAAAGTTAAAGGCCCTGCAGTCCCACGTGCAGGAGCAGCTGCCTGTGGGCCACATTGTACCATCTACTAGCCCCTGCAATGTGCCTGTCATTACCATATGAAAGCCTGGCAAAGACAAGAGGTGGCTGCTGCAGGACCTCAGGAAAATCAACGAGGTCATTGAGGACATGGGTGCCCTCCAGTCCAGCCTGCCCTCAGCCTCCATGTTACCTCGAGATTGCCGATGGTGCACCATGCCGTAGTTGTGGGTAGCATCTTTTGGAGTCCTCCTATTTTTTGGATACCTTGTTCGACATTTAGGCTGTGATTGGTGGAGCCTGAGCACAGGAAGAGATTGCACGGGTTGAAATGTAAAGGAAGGCTACTTCAGGGCGGTTTAGTCCAATTGTCATTTTATTTCACAGTTATTGGCAGAGGGTTGTTATAGATCTTAATGACTATTTTTTTGATGCCCACACCATTCCAAATGACATCCCCTGGTTTGCCTTGACCGTCCCTGAACCACCAAACACCTTTACAGAGGTACCAGTGGACTGCATTGCCTCAAACAAAGAAGAGTAGCTCAAGTATTTGGCAATGGCTTTGAGCCCAAGATCTCTCACCCAGATGGAAAAGACATCCTAATGCTATCGTTTTTCATTACATGGACAATACAGTCATTTGTGCAGATGCTCAAATCATTTTGGACATTGCACAACAAGATGTCATCACTGTGGTACAGCAGAAGGGTTTTGAGATTGCAGCAGATAAAGTTCAAAAGACAAACCCCTGGAAGTTCCTCGGCCTAAAAAGCACAGAGAGAACATCACACCCCAAACACTGTACATCAAGGACAACCCAAACACTCTGCAAGAACTCCAAATTCTCTGTGGAACAATCAGTTGGGTTGGTTCACTCCTGGCAATCACCACAGAAGATCACATGCCACTGTTCCTGCTCCTTAAAGGCAGAGAAGGACTTGATTCCCGTGATCACTGACACCAGAGGCAGAAGCAGCTGTACAAAAGGTCTTCTGGGTGATTCAAACTAAACAGGCACACAGATACCACCCTAATTTTCCTTTCTCCCTGGCAAAACTTGGTGTAAGTCCAAAATTCCATACATTATTGTTTCAGTGGGACTATACTATCTCAGATCCTGATAATAATTGAATGCGTTTTCAGAGCACACCAACCTACTAAAACAATAACAACCCAACAGAAAGTTATTGCAGAACTAGTGCAGGAAACCTAGAGAGCATCTGCGCTCCCTTGCAGGAATAGACCTTGTGAATATTTACTTACTTCTCACTCAAGAGCACCTCAATTGCCTACTTCGAACATCTGAACCACTGCAATACACCTTAGATCATTTTTACACATATTAGGATCAGCCATCAATTCTACCACCAAAATATTCCTGTGCTGCTCAGGATGTTCAAAATTACCCCACATCCGGCAAGATCCATTGTAGCCACCTGCCCAAATTGTCAGGAACATGGCCTTGCTTCTGTCACAGCAGGAGTCAGTCCAAGAGGACTAAAGAGTCTCCACATCTGGCAATCAGACATCACACACTAAACTCCTTTGGACAGACTAAAATACATCCACGTCTCAATCGATGCCTTTACCAGTGTGATTTTTGGCTCTGTCCATGCTGGAGAAAAATCAGAAGATGCTATAAAACATTACTTTTTCGTTTTTTCCACCTTAGCACTTCCACAGGAAATTTACACTGATAATGCTCTTGCTTATACCTTGCACTGATTCAAACAAGGGGCTTTCTGACCACTGGGGTATAAAACATGTCACAGGCATACCACACTCCGCCACAGGACAGTCCATAGCTGAGAGGGCCAACTGAGCCATCGAAAGGATCTTTGATCAACTGAGAGGGGTAATCCAGATATTATTTCCAGTTAGATACTGGCAAAGGCCTTTTATGTACTCAACTTTTTGAACAACTCATTTAGGGAGACAACTCCCCCAGTCATCAGGCATTTTACTAATTCAGCTGCAGCCCAATTAAAAAAACAGCCACCTGTGTTGACCAAAGACCCTGAATCTAAACAAATTATCGGCACCTTCCCATTGATTACTTGGGGAAGAGAAGATGCCCTTGTCTCTACAGCAACACTCCTAAGATGAATCCCAGAAAAATACATAAAAACTCTTTCTGGGAACGGTGAGGCAAACACCAGAGCCACCATCAGAAGAACAGAATCAAAGACTAAGAGAGACAGTAGCAGCCTAGAATAGAAGAAGGGGAAGGACAGAAGAAGATCTCCTAAGCAGCATTGACCACACACACCAAGACCAAGATGGCTCAGACACCACTAAGCAGGATATATGAATTTACACTTGTAAAAATTATATTTTAGCATTGATACATGATTCTTCTAATAAGCTGTGTTCACACCCTTGGCTTACAGAAGAGAAAGTTTAGTGGGAACAAAACTTAACTTTCATCTTCTAATCTCTTTATCTGTTTACTTTTAGGACACCCAAGCCTCCAGATAATAAATCAGACTAAGTCCGAGGGTGCTGCCGTTTGTAGCCGCTGCAGCAGGAATCTGGATGCTCCTCACTGAGCCGCATGCCTTCAGCTGGGCACTTCCACAGACAAGCCACAATGTCTTGTCCATGGCCATGCCTATCAGACATTTGAAGGCATGTGTTTTTTCTACCCGTTGTCACATAGGGAGTCAGTATATCAGGGCATCCAGCTGCTAAAAGATCAAGGAAACAAGATCCAGATGGAAGGCAACTACGACTGGTTCACTAGACTTTGCAAACACAGGGCTTTGCGAGGCTGGCTTTCATCTTTAGTTAAGACTGTTGTGTGGGCTTTGTTTTTTGTATTCATTGTGTTTTTTATTTTATCCTTTTTTGCTAAATACCTCCAAAAGTCTATGGCAGAAGCTTTCTTTCTAGATAACAAAAAGGGGGAGATGTGAGGGCCTAGGGGCCTACCACTGGAACTGTAATACCTCAGGGCAAAGTGACCAAGGTAAAAAAAAGTCACCGCTCTGAATGCAATGATGTTGCCCATGCGCATTTGCAGGCTCATGGTGATGCAGCACGTTTTTCTGGCATCAGCCAGTTCAACGGCTGCATTTTCCCTTCATGTACTCCCTCAGAATGTTCCAAATCTCTTGTATCAATTTGGTCCTGGCTTACTGTAACGATCCTGCGCTGTTCACCCCCATATTGTGTGCCCAGCCCCATTTTGTCTCCATTCCTGGACCCTCTTCAGCGCAATCCACACTACTTGGATTTCCACACAACGATCCCTCTCTTGCCTCATACATCAGCCATCCAAGCAAGCCAGCTCCCAGCTCTGGGAGTGCAGGTCCCTCACAGAGGTTGCTGTGGGCAGGCTGCAACACAGGAACTCAGTGCACCAGGGACCGGGCCTCTAATAAAAGGCATGAATCCCACAGCCCACGCAACCCAAAGACTTCCATGTTTTTATTTTTCCTTATTCTCTCAATTCTCAAGCCATATTCCGCATTTTTTCTGACTGGGAACTTGGCTTGTCTCTCTCCTGTCTGCAGGTTAAGTCACACGTGTTACCCTGCAGGAACAGCCTGAAACACAGGGAAGTGGGAGAGCACAATTTCTCAGGAACTGTAGTGACAGGACAGGGAGGAATGGGATCAAACTGCAAGAGGGGGAAGAGATTTGAGGATGGGAAGAAGTTCTTTACTCTCAGGGTGCTTGTCCCTGACACAGAGACCAGTGCAGAGGGGATGTGGATGCCCCATCCCCAGCAACATCCAAGGACAGGTGGGACACGGGCCACATTCCACATGGTGTGCTGGGAGCTGGCTTAGCTTGGAACCAGATCATCTTGAGGGTCCCTTCCAAGCCAAACAATTCAAGGATTGGATCATTTTGCCATCCTCATCTCCCACTGCACAGCACCCCTGAATCTTCAGTGACATCACAGCTCCCAGAGGGTTCCAGGTGGAACGTCCAGGACCTGGAAACGAGCACAGCAGACACTGCAACGGCTGCCAAGGGTCAGTTGCTGCTCACCCTGCGCTCTGACCCTCAGCGCTGAGCTTCTGCTGCTGCCTGGGCTTTTCCCGCTGCCGGCTCTGGAGAGCCAATCCCAGCAGGATGTGCTCTGCTGTGCCAATGGAGGTACAGTGCCATGCCAGGCAGGGGGCACCCAGCTTGGGCAGGCTGCAGCCATGTGGGAATGGATGGTGTGGGACAGAAAGCCCACTGGGAGATTGTGCTCCCCCTTGCAGACTGACAGAGACACTGTGGAGGCAATGGATGTGGACCAGGGGCTGGAAGAGGATGGCATGATGGAGGTGGACTCCTCCTCTACTTCCATGTCCTCCACTGTTGAGGACATGGAAGTAGATGAGGAGGAGACCATCGAGGAGATGGAGGTGGACATGGAGGATGACACGGAAGATATGGAAGTGGATGAGGAGGATGAGGAGGAGCCCATGGCCCTTGGATGAAGATTGTGCCCCACAGGTAAGACAGGCAGATGCTTCCCACGCCCTGCCCACACACACACTGGGTCCCCTGACGCCAAGCTGGGGCTGGGCTGGATGGCCCCGCTCAGGGACACGGTGCCCGCAGGGGGCCTGGATTGTGCTGCCACAAGCACCAGCCCCGGCCTGCCCTGCACTTGCCTGGGGCCACGCCAGCCCTGCCGGCCCCGGCCCAGCCCCTTGGGCCCAGCTCCCGGCCTTGCTGGGCCCAGTGCTGCCAGCTGAGTCCAGCTCTGCTGCTTCCTTTCTTACAGGACTCATGCACATGATGGCACCGATCAGATGCATTTGTAAATATGTTTGAAAGTTTAGAAGTTTCCTGTAAATATGTTTTCTACGTTAGAAGTTCTCTGTAAATACGTTTTGAAGATTGTTACCCCATCGGATCCCATGTAAATATCTTCTGTACGTTGTTGTTGTTGTTGTTATAACGATTGTTATAATGACACATGTTCTGAAAATCCTAGATTTGCCAATTTTGGCAAATAAATACAGTTTCTTTTTAAAACCTGACTCCTCTTGGCCATTCCTTTGGGCACAGGCAGCCTTTGCACATTTGTGGCTTCCACTTGTTCCACGTTCCAACTGCTGGAGGTCCCTGGGGGTGCTGTCACGGCCACCCCTGGGCCGGGGGTGCCTGTGCACAGGGGCTCCCACTGACACCACTCCTGGCCCTGGGCACTGCAGTTCTTCCTGGCCTGGGGCACAGCGCTGTACCCAAGAGCTCAGCTCTCACCAGCTCTCACACAGGGGGCTCTCATAGCACTGGCCCTTGCAGCCAAGCCATCAAAGCAGCCAGCAAACCTTCAGCCACCCTTCCTGCTGCAGACACAGGCACTCCTGGGCCCAGAGCAGGCAGCAGGCCACAGCCCTGCAAAATCCACCTGCACGCTCTCAAGGCCACCACAGCCTTGGCAACTGGGCCAGCTGCATCTGGGCTGCTGCAAGGACAGATCTTGCAGCCTTGCAGCCTCCAAAGGCCCTGGGCTCGGCTTCCCAGCCTGCTCTGCACAGCCCTGAGCCTGCATAGTTCCAGAGACAAGAGCCAAGCCAGGGCATCCTCACCCTGCCCGCATTCCTGCTGCTGCCAGCGGCCACCGGGCCCTGGGCCAGACTCGGGTGACGGCTGCAGGGACAGGGCAGCCTGTGCTGGGCAGGGGGCACGGGGCTTTGGGCCCTGAGTCTGCTGCTGCTGCTGGGGGCCATGAGCCCAAGAGGGCCCCAAGCTCAGCCCCTGCCCGGCCAGCTGCCCCCAAAGCCCCACACTCCCAGGCATCCCCATCACACCTGCCAGGGGAAATCCCACGGGCTTCAGGAAAGAAATTCCCCATAGTGACTAAACCAAGGGGTCCAAGGGGAAAGTACGCACCAGCTGATATTTACCCACCCTTACAATGGTGGCTGCAGGGCTGGTGAGATCTCCAGGGCCTCTGGCAGTGCCTGCTCTGCACGTGAGCCTGTGCGGCTGCTCCCAGTGGGACACAGCACCGGGCTCAAGCCAGTCCTCAGCCCCTCACAGCTGATCCCAAGGAGCAGGCTCAGAAAGCAGTTTCAGACCACTTCCTCTAGATATTTCAAAGGACTAAATGTCATTCAAGGAAGCCACCTTGCACATTCAGTTTTGGTGTCGTGGCATGAGAAGCCATGAAGGTGCCTCTGAATGTGCCCTCAGGGCACTTCCACTGCCATCCCAAAGGGAACACAAAGGACAGGCCTCTGCTTTCAGCATTGCTGAGCTCCTCAATGAAGTCATAAATGAAGTCTCAGGAAGTAGTAGTTTTTTGGAGTTCCAGGGGCCTACCATTGCAACTCCAACACCTCATTAGTGCTATGACGAACTAAAGTAAGTTGCGGCACCCCTCTAAAGCAATGATCTTGCCCATTGGCTTTTGTGGGGTCATTGGGGTTCAGGTAATTTTCATGATATCATGAAGTTTTTTCTTTCCTTATATGTACTCCCCTAGGTGTTCTCCCCTTTCTTATCCTCTATTGGTCCTAAGTTACTGCATACAAGGTCCTTTTTTCCCGCATATAACACCTTGTGTGCCCAGCCTCATTTTGTCTCCCTCCCTGGACCCTCTCCAGCACAAACCACACTGTTTGGAGTTCCACACAAACGCTCCTCTCTTGCCTCATCCATCATCCATTCAAGCAAGCCTGCTCCCAGCTCTGGGAGTGCACGTCTCTCACACAGGCTGGCTGTGGACATGCCACAACAAGGGGTGCCCAAACAGGGACCTTCTTTGAGAATTCCTGAGAGCGATTCCAGTGACGATTCCACTGTTCCCCTGTCACGGGACAGAAAACGCCTTGGGTCAGCCTCCGCCCTGGAGTGAGACCTGAGTTTTATCAGGGCTTGCTGAAGGCAGCGTTGGCACCCTCCTCCAGCAGCAAGAGGGCCGACTAGATGGACAAAGTCCATGGGATATTTTGAAACACCTGCATCCAATGCCACCAGAGCAGTGAGCTGGGGGACAGCCACCAGCAGTGCAGGATCTTTGGGTCATATTTTAGTCCTGGGGGTGGGCAGCCCTTTACATCAGGGGCAGCTCTAGGTAACAAATTATCCAAAGATGAGAGGGACTTACATGTTCCAGTTAGGGACGTTCTCCTTTCAGAATGGAAGACTTTTACTAAGGGAAGTTTGAAGTCGTTTGTTCATTGGCTGTTTACGGAGCTCCCAGACATGTCTGTTGATTCAGTTGGTCATGTAGCATTTTGGGACTCAGGGAAAGACTCTACCTTTTGTAAACTCAGGGAGTGATAAGAGTCGCAACATTTTACCCAAATTTTCATATGATTTATAGAGTTTTCTCAAGGGTTCAAAGTTCTAATATTCAACCCAGACTTTCTGTTCTGCCCCCTGCATTCCTGAACCCACTGACACCATTAGGATGAGAGACAGAAACTGCTGTAAAGCACAGACAAGCCACCTGCTGTCTGCCATCTCCCCTCCTTCTCTACCCCCTGCCCTGGTCTCTACGGATCACACAGGCCTGGATTCTAGCCTAACCCCTTCTCCAGTACCTCTCCTCCCTGGATCCCCATCAGGTAGCTCACAAAATGGAGTCCCTCCTCTGGAGGGGATTGTCAATGTCAAACTCCCTCCCACCCCCAGCTCTCTCATCAAATCCTCCCCCTGTATTGGATCCCAGCTCTGCATCAGGTACCACCCCTGCATTGGGTTCCAGCGCTTCCTTGCCTACTCCCGCTGCCCTACCCCCTCCAACTCAGCCCCTTGCGGATCCCACACTGTCGGAGCCGGAAGTGTGAGGGGCGGTACCCGGAAGGCCGCCATCTTGGCTACTAGAGGCCCACACCACCGGGCCTGACCAGTCACCCCAAGGCCCCGCTCCTCTGCCAGAGACCAAGTTCCCTCTTCTGGAGAGGAGAGGGAAGGGTCATCGCACCTGGAGGATGAGCCTGAGGATACTTGGCAGAGGATGGAGAAGCTAGCGGCTGAAGAGGGGGACGGGGAATTGGTAGCTAAAATACAAGAAGCACCGGTGCAGAAGCAGAGGGGGACTAAGCCCCAATTGGAAGTTCTCATACATGGGAGATGAAAGACCTTTATAAAGCAGCGAAAGACCATGGGAGGGGCTTGCCCTATATTAATCCTTTGTTAAATACCATCTATACAATACATGTGTTGGTGCCCCACAATTTGTGCCACTTTATGCGCATCCTACTTTCTCCCACTGAAATTATTCTGTGGGAAGGAATGGGGAAAAACTACTACAACAACTATTAAAAGACTATGCTAGAGAAGAGAGGCGGGCACACCTAACACTAGACCATGTAGCCAGGGAGGAAGATTTCACTAAACCTCATTCAATAGACCTTCCTTGAGCTCTGTTAGAAGAGACCTGCAGGAACCTGGGAAATCCCTTCTAAAATTTATTGATCACCTTACACAAGCAATAGAGAAGAAAGTTGAACATCCAAAAGCCAGGAAGGTACTGCTTACTAAACTTGCTGAAACAAATGCTAAAAACACCTTTAAAGACATTTTACCTTCTCTACCCCTCAACAGAAAGCCGACCATTGCACAAATGGTCGTGGCATGCACCATTAGGCCATCCTTATACTGTAATGCTACCCGAGATAATGCTTCCTGTCACGGTGTAGTAGAGGTGCTAGTAGCCTCCCTGGTTATTCCCTGACATACACATGAAAAAGGACCTGGTTTTAAGTGTAGGGAGATGGGGCATTTTCAACAGAATTATAAAAATACAGGCTATTACCAGGCACCTTCTAGGTGTCACAGCCACTGTCCTCACGGCCCCCCTCGTCCACATGCTTTCCAACACCAGCAAAACCGGTGGCCTGCGGGAAACCCCACACAGACACAGAAAGGCCCCAGGCAAAGACACCAAATGCGAGGCTGTTCTGCCCTTCTCTACCCAACATCGTGGAGAACCAGCACAGCGACCTTCTCAGATCCAGCGGGACAGCTCGATCGCTGCAGAAAACTCGACAGAAGACAGCTCTGCCCTGGAACCTAAAGGCAGCTGGTAAGCGCCTTTTCAATTCCAATCCACGCTATTTATGTTCACCATATTCCCACAGGCAAATACAGGCCTGAAGGACGGCCCAAAGACATTTTGATTTAAACCATAACCGGGAAAGGGATGCAGACACTCACTCTACTACCTGAGGTACTCACCTTGACCTCTTTGGAGGAGATAACTGTCCAGACTCTATGCTTAGTCCCTTTTCATTGCAAAAGGAACAGTTATAGCCAGAGCCTACCTCCTACTTGACACGATCATCACACCAGCTGATCCCATGTTGATGTGGGTACAGACAACAGGCAGAAATAGACCCATTCCAAAGTGTGCTTTGTCATGTAAAGGTAGAAAGAGATGTTTTTCAGGACTATTAGATACAAGAGCTGATGACACCATAATTTCCTGCTCTGTTTGGCTAAAAACCGGCCCCTGGTTCCAGCTGCTGGGGTAATTATTAGCTACCAGGGGAGCCACTACCAGCTTCTGGAGTCACAGTATCAGCTGCATGGAAGGTCCTGAGGGCACAGTTGCTACAGTAAGATCATTCGTCGCCCGGGCACCAATAACAATTTGAGGAAAAGACCTGTTGTCCCAAAGCGGGACAAGGCTAGAGATCCTATCAACACCTCAGGATTTCTAGACGGGGCCACAGAGCAGCGCGCCACACTTCAGTCAACCTGGAAGACCAACGACCCCATATGGGTGGATCAGTGGCCCCTCCCAGGCAGAAAGTTAAAGGCCCTGCAGTCCCACGTGCAGGAGCAGCTGCCTGTGGGCCACATTGTACCATCTACTAGCCCCTGCAATGTGCCTGTCATTACCATATGAAAGCCTGGCAAAGACAAGAGGTGGCTGCTGCAGGAACTCAGGAAAATCAACGAGGTCACTGAGGACATGGGTGCCCTCCAGTCCAGCCTGCCCTCAGCCTCCATGTTACCTCGAGATTGCCGATGGTGCACCATGCCGTAGTTGTGGGTAGCATCTTTTGGAGTCCTCCTATTTTTCGGATACCTTGTTCGACATTTAGGCTGTGATTGGTTGAGCCTGAGCATAGGAAGAGCATTGCTTTGAAGATTGCACGGGTTGAGATGTAAAGGAAGGCTAGTTCAGGGCGGTTTAGTCCAATTGTCATTTTATTTCACAGTTATTGGCAGAGGGTTGTTATAGATCTTAATGGCTACATTTTTGATGCCCCCACCATTCCAAATGACATCCCCTGGTTTGCCTTGACCGTCCCTGAACCACCAAACACCTTTACAGAGGTACCAGTGGACTGCATTGCCTCAAACAAAGAAGAGTAGCTCAACTATTTGGCAATGGCTTTGATCCCAAAATCTCTCGCCCAGATGGAAAAGACATCCTAATGCTATCATTTTTCATTACATGGACGATACAGTCATTTGTGCAGAACCTCAAATCATTTTGGACGTTGCAGTACAAGATGTCATCACTGTGGTACAGCAGAAGGGTTTTGAGATTGCAGCAGATAAAATTCAAAAGACAGGAAGTACCTTGGGCTAAAGAGCACAGAGAGAACCATCACACCCCAAACACTGCACATCAAGGACAACCCAAACACTCTGCAAGAACCCCATATGCTCTGTGGAACAATCAGTTGGGTTGGTTCACTCCTGGCAATGCCCACAGAAGATCTCATGGCACTGTTCCTGCTCTTTAAAGGCAGAGAAGGACTTGATTCCCGTGATCACTGACACCAGAGGCAGAAGCAGCTGTACAAAAGGTCTCCTGGGTGATTCAAACTAAACAGGCACACAGATACCACCCTAATTTTCCTTTCTCTAAGGCAATCCTTGGTGTACCTCCAAAATTCCATACATTATTGTTTCAGTGGGACTATACTATCTCAGGTGCCCTGATAATAATTGAATGCGTTTTCAGAGCACACCAACCTACTAAAACAATAACAACCCAACAGAAAGTTATTGCAGAACTAGTGCAGGAAACCTAGAGAGCGTCTGTGCTCCCTTGCAGGAATAGACCTTGTGAATATTTACTTACTTCTCACTCAAGAGCACCTCAATTGCCTACTTCAAACATCTGAACCACTGCAATACACCTTAGATCATTTTTACACATAGTAGGATCAGCCATCAATTCTACCACCAAAATATTCCTGTGCTGCTCAGGATGTTCAAAATTACCCCACACCCAGCAAGATCCATTGTAGCCACCTGCCCAAATTGTCAGGAACATGGCCTTGCTTCTGTCACAGCAGGAGTCAGTCCAAGAGGACTAGAGAGTCTCCACATCTGGCAACCAGACATCACACACTTTAATCCTTTGGACAGACTAAAATACATCCACGTCTCAATCGATGCATTTACCAGTGTGATTTTTGGCTCTGTCCATGCTGGAGGAAAATCAGAAGATGCTATAAAACATTACTTTTTCGTTTGTTCCACCTTAGCAATTCCACAGGAAATTTAAACTGATAATGCTCTTGCTTCTACCTTGCACTGATTCAAACAAGGGGCTTTCTGACCACTGGGGTATAAAACATGTCACAGGCATACCACACTCCACCACCGGACAGTCCATAGCTGAGAGGGCCAACTGAGCCATCGAAAGGATCTTTGATCAACTGAGAGGGGTAATCCAGATATTATCTTCCATTGAGACACTGGCCAAGGCCTTCTTTGTACTCAACATTTTGAACAACTCGTTTAGGGAGACAACTCCCCCAGTCATCATGCAGTTTACTAATTCAGCTGCAGCCCAATTAAAAGACCAGCCACCTGTGTCAATCCAAGAACTAGAATCTAAGCAATTTATGGACACCTACCCATTAATTACTTGGGGAAGAGAAGATGCCCTTGTCTCTACAGCAACACTCCTAAGATCAATCCCAGCAAAATACATAAAAACTCCTTCTGGGAACCGTGAGGCAAACACCAGAGCCACCATCAGAAGAACAGAATGGAAGCCTAAGAGAGACAGCAGCAGCCTGGGAAAGAAGAAAAAGAAGGACAGAAGAAGATCTCCTAAGCGGCGTTGACCACACACACCAAGACCAATATAGCTCAGACACCACTAACCAGGATATATGAATTAACATTTGTAAAAGCTATATTTTAGCATTGATATAAGATTCTTCTAATAAGCTGTTTTTACACCCTTGGCTTATGGAACAGAAAGTTTAGTGGGACCTGAACTTATGTTTCATCTTCTACTCACTTTATCTGTTTACTTTTAGCCCAAACAAGCCTCCAGATACTAAATGAGCCCAAGTCAGATGATGCTGCTGTTGGTTGCTGCTGACATAGAGAACTGGATGCTCCTCACTGAGCCGCATGCCTTCAGCTGGCTGCTTCCACAGACAAGCCACAATTTCTTGTCCACGGCCATGGCTGTCAGACACTACAAGGCATGTGTTTTTTCAACCTGCTGTCACATAGGGAGTCAGTATATCAGGGCATCCAGCTGCTAAAAATCAAGGAAAGAAGATGCAGATGGAGGGCAACTACAACTGGTTCACTGGACTTTTCAAACACTGGGGGATAAAAGGCTGACTTTCTTGTTTAGTTAAGACTGTTTTGTGGACTTTGTTTATCGTATTCATTGTGTTGGTTATTTTATCCATTATGCTAAATGCCTGCAAAACTCTATGGCTGAAGCCTTCTTTATAGACCTTAAAATGGGAAGTTCTGGGGGCCGAGGGGCCGACCGTTGGAGCTGTAATACCTCAGGGCAAAGTGACCAAGGTAAAAGAGAGACATCGCTCTGAATGCAATGGTCTCGCCCATGGGCATTTGCAGGCTCCTGGTGATGCAGCACGTTTTGTTGGTATCACCCAGTTAAACTGCAGTATTTTTCTTATATGTACTGACTCGAGAATGTTCTCCCCTCTCTTGTACCATTTTGGACCTGGCTTACTGCAATGCTACCCCGATTTCTCTCCGTCATTTTCCCGCTGTGTGCACAGCCCCATTTTGTCTCCCTTCCTGGACCCTCTTCATTGCAATCCACTGAAGTGTTTGCAGATCCCCACAAAGATCCCTCTCTCACCTCGTTCACCAGCAGTTTAAGCAAGCATGCTCCCAGCTCTGGGAGTGCAGGTCACTCTAAGAGGCTGGCTGTGGACAGGCTGAAACACAGGAACTGAGTGCAACAGGGAGCCTGGCCTCTAATAAAAGGCATGAAACCCACAGCACACCCAACGCAAAACCTTGCATGTCTCTTCTTTATCCTCCTTCTCTCAGTCCTCATGCCACTTTCCCCACTTTGTCTGACTGGGTACTTGGCTTCTCTCTCTCCTCTCTGCAGGTTCAGCTACACGTGTGACCCTGCAGGAACAGCCTGACCCAGGGAAGTGGGAGAGCACTCTTGGTCAGGAACTGTAGTGACAGGACGCAGAGGAATGCGATCAAACTGCAAGAGGGGGAAGAGATTTGATGATGGGAAGAAGTTCTTTACTCTCAGGGGGCTTATCCCTGACACAGGGACCTGTGCAGAGAGGCTGTGGATGCCCCATCCCCAGCAACATCCAAGGACAGGTGGGACAGGGGCCGCAGCAACCTGCTCTGCTGGGAGCTTGCTCACCTTGGAACCACATCACTTTAAGGGTCCCTTCCAAGCCAAACCATTCAAGGATTGGATCATTCTGCCATCCCCATCTCCCACTGCACAGCACCCCTGAATCTTCAGTGACATCACAGCTCCCAGAGGGTTCCAGGTGGAACGTCCAGGATCTGGAAATGAGCACAGCAGACACTGCAACGGCTGCCAAGGGTCAGTTGCTGCTCACCCTGCGCTCTGACCCTCAGTGCTGAGCTGCTGCTGCTGCCTGGGCCTTTCCTGACGCCTGCTCTGGAGCGCCAATCCCGCAGGATGTGCTCTGCTGTGCCCGTGGAGGTACAGTGCCATGCCAGGCAGGGGGCACCCGGCTTGGGCTGGCTGCAGCCATGTGGGAATGGATGGTGCGGGACAGAAAGCCCACTGGGAGGTGGTGCTTCCCCTTGCAAACTGAGAGAGACACTGTGGAGGCGATGGATGTGGACCAGGGGCTGGAACAGGATGACATGATGGAGGTGGACTCCTCCTCTATATCCATGTCCTCTACTGTTGAGGACATGGAAGTAGAGGTGGAGGACAACACTGAAGAAATGGAAGTGGATGAGGAAGATGACACGGAAGAGATGCAAGTTGATGAGGAGGATGAGGAGGAGCCCATGGTCCTTGGATGAAGATGGTGCCCCACAGGTAAGACAGGCAGATGCTTCCCACGCCCTGCCCACACACACACTGGGTCCCCTGATGCCAGCCCTGCCAGCCCCGGCCCAGCCCCTGGGGCCCAGCTGCCAGCCCTGCTGGGCCCAGTGCTGCCAACTGACTCCAGCTCTGCTCCTTCCTTTCTTCCAGGACTCATGCACATCATGGCACTGATGCCATGCCGTTGTAAATACGTTTTAAAGATTAGAAGTTTCCTGTAAATACGTTCACTATGTTTGAAGTTTCCTGTAAATACGTTTTGAAGATTGTTGGCCCATCGGATCCCATGTAAATATGTTCTGTATATTACTGTTGATGTTGTTATAACGCTTGTTATAACGAAACATGTTCTGTAAATCCTACATTTGCCGATCTTCGGCAAATAAATATTGTTTCTTTTAAAAACCTGACTTCTCTTGGCCATTCCTTGGGGCACAGGCAGCCTTTGCACACTTGTGGGTTCCACTTGTTCCGCATTCCCGGGGCTGGAGCTCCCTGGCACGGCCACCCCGGGGCTGGGAGTCCCTGTGCACAGGGGCTCCCGCTGACACCACTCCTGGCCCTGGGCACTGCTGCTCTTCCTGGCCTGGGGCACAGCGCTGTCCCCAAGAGCTCAGCTCTCACCAGCTCTCACACAGGGGGCTCTCACAGCACTGGCCCCTGCAGCCATGCCACCAAAGCAGCCAGCAAACCTTCAGCCACCCTTCCTGCTGCAGACACAGGCACTCCTGGGCCCAGAGCAGCCAGCAGGCCACAGCCCTGCAAAATCCACCTGCACACTCTCAAGGCCACCAGAGCTTTGGCAACTGGGCCAGCTACATCTGGGCTGCTGCAGGGGCTGATCTTTAAGCCTTGGTGCCTCCAAAGGCCCTGGGCTCTGCTTTCCAGCCTGCTCTGCACAGCCCTGAGCCCGTATTGTTCCAGAGACAAAAGCCAAGCCAGGGCATCCTCACCCTGCCCGCATTCCTGCTGCTGCCAGCGGCCACCGGGCCCTGGGTCCGACTCGGGTGACAGCTGCAGGGACAGGGCAGCCTGTGCTGGGCAGGGGGCACGGGGCTGTGGGCCCTGGGGCTGCTTCTGGGGACCATGGTCCCAGAGGGCCCCGAGCTCAGCCCCTGCCCAGCCAGCTGCCCCCATGGCCCCACACTCCCTGAGCATCCCCATCACACCTGCCAGGGGGAAATCCCACGGGCTTCAGGAAAGAAATTCCCCATAGTGACTAAACCAAGGGGTCCTAGGGGAAAGTCAGCACCAGCTGATGTTTACAGCACCTTGACACAGGTGGCTGCAAGGCAGGTGAGATCTCCAGGGCCTCTGGCAGTGCCTGCTCTGCACGTGAGCCTGTGCGGCTGCTCCCAGTGGGACACAGCTCAGGCCAGCCCTCAGCCCCTCACACTTGATACCAAGGAGCAGGCTCAGAAAGCAGTTTCAGAGCACTTCCTGTAGATATTTCAAAGGTCTAAATGTCATTCAAAAACCCAAACTCTAGATCTATTTTTGGTGTTGTGGCATGAGAAGCCATGAAGGTGCCTCTGAATGTGCACTCAGGGCACTTCCACTGCCATCCCAAAGGGAACACAAAGGACAGGCCTCAGCTTTCAGCACTGCTGAGCTCCTCACCCTGCAATGAAGTCTGAGGCAGAGGCAATGTTTTGCAGGCCGGGGGGCCTATCACTGGAATAGTAATACCTCATGACAATCATATAGATTTAAAGTAAGGTGAATAACCCCTCTGAATACAATGATCTTGCTCAATGTCTTTTGCGGGATAGTGCAGATTCAGCACATTTCTTGGTATCATGAACTTCCTTCTTTCCTTACATATACTCCCCTAGGATGTTCTCCCCTCCCTTAACCTCTATTAGTCCTGAATTACTGCATACAAGGTCCTTTTCCCCACCCTGAAAATCCTTGTGTGCCCACCCCCACTTTATCTCCCTCCCTGGACCCGCTCCAGCGCATTCCACAGTATTTGCTGTTTCACACATAGATCCCTCTCTTGCCTCATCCATCATGCATTCCAGCAAGCCTACTCCTAGCTCTGGGAGTGCACATCTCTCACAGTGTCTGGCTGTGGACATGCCACAAGGGGTGCCGAAACAGGGACCTTCTTTGAGAATTCCTGAGAGCCACTCCAGTGAGGATTCGGCTCTTCCATCGTCATGGGACAGAAGACGCCTCGGGTCAGCCACCGCCCTGGAGTGGGACCTGAGTTTTATCAGGGTTTGCTGAAGGCAGCAGCAGCACTCTCCAGCAGCAACAGGGCTAGCTCAGCTGCTGAAGCCCAGGGGACATTTTGAACCCTCTGCATCCAGAGCCACCAGAGCAGTGAGTTGGAGGCAGCCGCCTGCAGTGCAGGATCCTTGGGAGATATTTCAGTCCTGTGGGTGGGCCACCCTTTACATCAGGGGCAGCTCTGGGTAACAAATTATCCAATCCTTAGAGGGATACATATCTTCCAGTTAGGGAGGCTCTCCTTTCAGAGTGGAAGACTTTTACTAAAGGAAGTTGGAAGCCTATTGTTCATTGGCTTTTTAATGAGTTCACAGACATGTCTGTTGATTCAGTTGGTCATGTAGCATTTTGGGACTCAGGGAAAGACTCTACCTTTTGTAAACTCAGGGAGTGATAAGAGTCGCAACATTTTACCCAAATTTTCATATGATTTATAGAGTTTTCTCAAGGGTTCAAAGTTCTAATATTCAACCCAGACTTTCTGTTGCGCCCCCCACATTCCTGACCCCACTGACACCATTAGGATGAGAGACAGAAACTGCTGTAAAGCACAGACAAGCCACCTGCTGTCTGCCATCTCCCCTCCTTCTCTACCCCCTGCCCACATCTGTACTGATCACACTGGCCTGGGTTCTAGCCTAACCCCTTCTCCAGTACCTCTCCTCCCTGGATCCCCATCAGGTAGCTCACAAAATGGAGTCCCTCCTCTGGAGGGGGTTGCCAATGTCAAACTCCCTCCCACCCCCGGCTGTTTTATCGTGTCCTGCCCCTATGTTGGGTCCCAGCTCTGCGTCAGGTACCACCCCTGCATTGGGATCCAGCTCTTCCCTGCCTACTCCCGCTGCCCTACCTCCTCCAACTCAGCCCCTTGCGGATCCCACACTGTCGGAGCCGGAGGTGTGAGGGGCGGTACCCGGAAGGCCGCCATCTTGGCAAACAAAGACCACACCAGCGGGCCTGGGCAGTCACCCCAAGGCCCCGCTCCTCTGCCAGAGACCAAGTTCCCTCTTCTGGAGAGGAGAGGGACGGTTCATCGCACCTGGAGGATGAGCCTGAGGATTCTTGGCAGAGGATGGAGAAGCTCGCGGCTGAAGAGGGGGACTGGGAATTGGTAGCTAAAATACAAGCAGCACCGCTGCAGTACCAGAGGGCGGCTAACCCCTGATGGGAAGCTGTCACGCAAGGGACATGAAAGACCTTTATAAAGCTGCGAAACACCATGGGAGGGGCTTGCCCTATATTAATCATTTGTTAAATGCCATCTTTATGCACATGTTATGGTACCTCACAATCTGCACCATTTTATGCGCATCCTACTTTCTCCCACTGAAATTATTCTGTGGGAAGGAATGGGGAAAAAACTAATACAACAGCTATTAAAAGACTATGCTAGAGAAGACAGGCAGGCACGCCTAACACTAGACCATCTAGGGAGGAAGATTTCACTAAGTCTCATTCAATTGACCTTCCCTGAGCTCTGATGAAGAGAATAAAGTGTGGAAAAGACAGTTCTCATGCAGACACCCAATGGAGAATCACCTACTCTAGGTTTCACAGACATTCTCCAGGGACCTGGGCAATCCTTTCAAAAATTTATTGACCACCTTCCACAAGCAATAGAGAAACAAATTGAACATCCAAAAGCCAGGAAGGTACTGCCTCCTAAACTTGCAGAAACAAATGCTAACAACACCTGTAAAGACATTTTACCTTTTCTACCCCTTAGCCCAAAGCCTACCATTGCACAAATGGTCAAGGTATGCACACTTACAGCATCCTTACACCGTGATGCCACCTAGCTATGGCGACCAATCAGGGTGTGGTAGAGGTGCTAGTAGCCTCCCTGGTTATTCCCTGACATACACATGAAAAAGGACCTGGCTTTAAGTGTAGGGAGATGGGGCATTTTCAACAGAATTTGAAAAATGCAGACAATTACCGGGGCCCTCCTATGTGTCACAGCCACTGCCCTCACTGCCCCCCCTCATCCACATGCTTTCCAACACCAGCAAAACCGGTGGCCTGCGGGAAACCACACACAGACACAGAAAGGCCCTTCGCGATGACACCAAATGCGAGGCATTGCGCCCCACGCTACCAAACATCGTGGAGAACCAGCACAGCGACCTTCTCAGATCCAACGGGACAGCTCGATCGCTGCAGAAAACTCGACAGAAGACAGCTCTGCCCTGGAACCTAAAGGCAGCTGATAAGCGCCTTTTCAATTCCAATCCACGCTATTTATGTTCACCATATTCCCACAGGCAAATACAGGCCTGAAGGACGGCCCAAAGACATTTTGATTTAAACCATAACCGGGAAAGGGATGCAGACACTCACTCTACTACCTGAGGTACTCACCTTGACCTCTTTGGAGGAGATAACTGTCCAGGCTCTATGCTTAGTCCCTTTTCATTGCAAAAGGAACAGTTATAGCCAGAGCCTACCTCCTACTTGACACGATCAGCACACCAGCTGATCCCATGTTGATGTGGGCACAGACAACAGGCAGAAATAGACCCATTCCAAAGTGTGCTTTGTCATGTAAAGGGAGAAAGAGATGTCTTTCAGGACTATTAGATACAAGAGCTGATGACACCATAATTTCCTGCTCTGTTTGGCTAAAAAACGGCCCCTGGTTCCAGCTGCTGGGGTAATTATTAGCTACCAGGGGAGCCACTACCAGCTTCTGGAGTCACAGTATCAGCTGCATGGAAGGTCCTGAGGGCACAGTTGCTACAGTAAGATCATTCGTCGCCCGGGCACCAATAACAATTTGAGGAAAAGACCTGTTGTCCCAAAGCGGGACAAGGCTAGAGATCCTATCAACACCTCAGGATTTCTAGACGGGGCCACAGAGCAGCGCGCCACACTTCAGGCCACCTGGAAGACCAACGACCCCATATGGGTGGATCAGTGGCCCCTCCCAGGCAGAAAGTTAAAGGCCCTGCAGTCCCACGTGCAGGAGCAGCTGCCTGTGGGCCACATTGTACCATCTACTAGCCCCTGCAATGTGCCTGTCATTACCATATGAAAGCCTGGCAAAGACAAGAGGTGGCTACTGTAGGACCTCAGGAAAATCAACGAGGTCATTGAGGACATGGGTGCCCTCCAGTCCAGCCTGCCCTCAGCCTCCATGTTACCTCGAGATTGCCGATGGTGCACCATGCCGTAGTTGTGGGTAGCATCTTTTGGAGTCCTCCTATTTTTCGGATACCTTGTTCGACATTTAGGCTGTGATTGATGGAGCCTGAGCATAGGAAGAGCATTGCTTTGAAGATTGCACGTGTTGAGATGTAAAGGAAGGCTAGTTCAGGGCGGTTTAGTCCAATTGTCATTTTATTTCACAGTTATTGGCAGAGGGTTGTTATAGATCTTAATGACTACATTTTTGATGCCCCCATGCTTCCAAATGACATCCCCTGGTTTGCCTTGACCATCCCTGAACCACCAAACACCTTTACAGAGGTACCAGTGGACTGCATTGCCTCAAACAAAGAAGAGTAGCTCAACTATTTGGCAATGGCTTTGAGCCCAAAATCTCTCGCACAGATGGAAAAGACATCCTAATGCTATCATTTTTCATTACATGGACGATACAGTCATTTGTGCAGAAGCTCAAATCATTTTGGACATTGCACGACAAGATGTCATCACTGTGGTACAGCAGAAGGGTTTTGAGATTGCAGCAGATAAAGTTCAAAAGACAGGAAGTACCTTGGGCTAAAGAGCACAGAGAGAACCATCACACCCCAAACACTGCACATCAAGGACAACCCAAACACTCTGCAAGAACCCCAAATGCTCTGTGGAACAATCAGTTGGGTACGTTCACTCCTGGCAATCACCACAGAAGATCTCATGCCACTGTTCCTGCTCCGTAAAGGCAGAGAAGGACTTGATTCCCCTGATCACTGACACCAGAGGCAGAAGCAGCTTTACAAAAGGTCTCCTGGGTGGTTTAAACTAAACAGGCACACAGATACCACCCTAATTTTCCTTTCTCTAAGGCAATCCTTGGTGTATGTCCAAAATTCCATACATTATTGTTTCAGTGGGACTATACTATCTCAGGTGCCCTGATAATAATTGAATGCGTTTTCAGAGCACACCAACCTACTAAAACAATAACAACCCAACAGAAAGTTATTGCAGAACTAGTGCAGGAAACCTAGAGAGCGTCTGTGCTCCCTTGCAGGAATAGACCTTGTGAATATTTACTTACTTCTCACTCAAGAGCACCTCAATTGCCTACTTCAAACATCTGAACCACTGCAATACACCTTAGATCATTTTTACACATAGTAGGATCAGCCATCAATTCTACCACCAAAATATTCCTGTGCTGCTCAGGATGTTCAAAATTACCCCACACCCGGCAAGATCCATTGTAGCCACCTGCCCAAATTGTCAGGAACATGGCCTTGCTTCTGTCACAGCAGGAGTCAGTCCAAGAGGACTAGAGAGTCTCCACATCTGGCAATCAGACATCACACACTAAACTCCTTTGGACAGACTAAAATACATCGACGTCTCAATCGACGCCTTTACCAGTACATTTTTTGGCTCTGTCCATGCTGGAGAAAAATCAGAAGATGCTATAAAACATTATTTTTTCGTTTGTTCCACCTTAGCAATTCCACAGGAAATTTACACTGATAATGCACTTGCTTATACCTTGCACTGATTCAAACAAGGGGCTTTCTGACCACTGGGGTATAAAACATGTCACAGGCATACCACACTCCACCACAGGACAGTTCATAGCTGAGAGGGCCAACTGAGCCATCAAAAGGATCTTTGATCAACTGAGAGGGCTAATCCAGATATTATCTTCCATTGAGACACTGGCCAAGTCCTTTTATGTACTCAACATTTTGAACAACTCGTTTATGGAGACAACTCCCCCAGTCATCATGCAGTTTACTAATTCAACTGCAGCCCAATTAAAAGACCAGCCACCTGTGTCAATCAAAGAACCTGAATCTAAGCAATTTATGGACACCTACCCATTAATTACTTGGGGAAGAGAAGATGCCCTTGTCTCTACAGCAACACTCCTAAGATCGATCCCAGCAAAATACATAAATCTCTTTCTGGGAACGGTGAGGCAAACACCAGAGCCACCATCAGAAGAACAGAATGGAAGCCTAAGAGAGACAGCAGCAGCCTGGGAAAGAAGAAAAAGAAGGATAGAAGAAGATCTCCTAAGCAGCGTTGACCACACACACCAAGACCAAGATAGCTCAGACACTACTAACCAGGATATATGAATTAACATTTGTAAAAGCTATATTTTAGCATTGATATAAGATTCTTCTAATAAGCTGTTTTTACACCCTTGGCTTATGGAACAGAAAGTTTAGTGGGACCTGAACTTATGTTTCATCTTCTACTCACTTTATCTGTTTACTTTTAGCCCAAACAAGCCTCCAGATACTAAATGAGCCCAAGTCAGACGATGCTGCTGTTGGTTGCTGCTGACATAGAGAACTGGATGCTCCTCACTGAGCCGCATGCCTTCAGCTGGCTGCTTCCACAGACAAGCCACAATTTCTTGTCCACGGCCATGGCTGTCAGACACGACAAGGCATGTGTTTTTTCAACCTGCTGTCACATAGGGAGTCAGTATATCAGGGCATCCAGCTGCTAAAAATCAAGGAAAGAAGATGCAGATGGAGGGCAACTACAACTGGTTCACTGGACTTTTCAAACACTGGGGGATAAAAGGCTGACTTTCTTGTTTAGTTAAGACTGTTTTGTGGACTTTGTTTATCGTATTCATTGTGTTGGTTATTTTATCCATTATGCTAAATGCCTGCAAAACTCTATGGCTGAAGCCTTCTTTATAGACAACAAAATGGGAAGTTCTGGGGGCCGAGGGGCCGACCGTTGGAGCTGTAATACCTCAGGGCAAAGTGACCAAGGTAAAAGAGAGACATCGCTCTGAATGCAATGGTCTCGCCCATGGGCATGTGCAGGCTCATGGTGATGCAGCACGTTTTGTTGGTATCACCCAGTTAAACTTCAGTATTTTTCTTATATGTACTGACTCGAGAATGTTCTCCCCTCTCTTGTACAATTTTGGACCTGGCTTACTGCAATGCTACCCCGATTTCTCTCCGTCATTTTCCCGCTGTGTGCACAGCCCCATTTTGTCTCCCTTCCTGGACTCTCTTCATTGCAATCCACTGAAGTGTTTGCACATCCCCACAAAGATCCCTCTCTCACCTCGTTCACCAGCAGTTTAAGCAAGCATGCTCCCAGCTCTGGGAGTGCAGGTCACTCAAAGAGGCTGGCTGTGGACAGGCTGAAACACAGGAACTGAGTGCAACAGGGAGCCTGGCCTCTAATAAAAGGCATGAAACCCACAGCACACCCAACGCAAAACCTTGCATGTCTCTTCTTTATCCTCCTTCTCTCAGTCCTCATGCCACTTTCCCCACTTTGTCTGACTGGGTACTTGGCTTCTCTCTCTCCTCTCTGCAGGTTCAGCTACACGTGTGACCCTGCAGGAACAGCCTGACCCAGGGAAGTGGGAGAGCACTCTTGGTCAGGAACTGTAGTGACAGGACGCAGAGGAATGCGATCAAACTGCAAGAGGGGGAAGAGATTTGATGATGGGAAGAAGTTCTTTACTCTCAGGGGGCTTATCCCTGACACAGGGACCTGTGCAGAGAGGCTGTGGATGCCCCATCCCCAGCAACATCCAAGGACAGGTGGGACAGGGCCCGCAGCAACCTGCTCTGCTGGGAGCTTGCTCACCTTGGAACCACATCACTTTAAGGGTCCCTTCCAAGCCAAACCATTCAAGGATTGGATCATTCTGCCATCCCCATCTCCCACTGCACAGCACCCTGAATCTTCAGTGACATCACAGCTCCCAGAGGGTTCCAGGTGGAACGTCCAGGACCTGGAAACGAGCACAGCAGACACTGCAACGGCTGCCAAGGGTCAGTTGCTGCTCACCCTGCGCTCTGACCCTCAGCGCTGAGCTGCTGCTGCTGCCTGGGCTTTTCCTGATGCCTGCTCTGGAGCGCCAATCCCGCAGGATGTGCTCTGCTGTGCCCGTGGAGGTACAGTGCCATGCCAGGCAGGGGGCACCCGGCTTGGGCTGGCTGCAGCCATGTGGGAATGGATTGTGTGGGACAGGAAGCCCACTGGGAGATTTTGCTGCCCCTTGCAGACTGACAGAGACACTGTGGAGGCAATGGATGTGGACCAGGGGCTGGAAGAGGATGGCATGATGGAGGTGGACTCCTCCTCTACTTCCATGTCCTCCCCTGTTGAGGACATGGAAGTAGAGGAGGAGGAGACCATCGAGAAGATGGAGGTGGACATGGAGGATGACACGGAAGATATGGAAGTGGATGAGGAGGATGAGGAGGAGCCCATGGTCCTTGGATGAAGATGGTGCCCCACAGGTAAGACAGGCAGATACTTCCCACGCCCTGCCCACACACACACTGGGTCCCCTGACGCCAGGCTGGGGCTGGGCTGGATGGCCCCTCTCAGGGACACGGTGCCCGCAGGGGGCCTGGATTGTGCTGCCACAAGCACCAGCCCCGGCCTGCCCTGCACTTGCCGGGGGACACGCCAGCCCTGCCAGTCCTGGCCCAGCCCCTGGGGCCCAGCTGCCAGCCCTGCTGGGACCAGTGCTGCTAGCTGAGTCCAGCTCTGCTGCTTCCTTTCTTACAGGACTCATGCACATGATGGCACCGATCAGATGCATTTGTAAATATGTTTGAAAGTTTAGAAGTTTCCTGTAAATATGTTTTCTACTTTAGAAGTTCTCTGTAAATACGTTTTGAAGATTGTTACCCCATCGGATCCCATGTAAATATCTTCTGTACCTTGTTGTTTTTGTTGTTGTTGTTATAACGATTGTTATAATGGCACATGTTCTGAAAATCCTAGATTTGCCAATTTTGGCAAATAAATACAGTTTCTTTTTAAAACCTGACTCCTCTTGGCCATTCCTTTGGGCACAGGCAGCCTTTGCACATTTGTGGATTCCACTTTTTCCTCGTTCCCGGGGCTGTAGGTCCCTGGGGGTGCTGGCACGGCCACCCCTGGGCCGGGGGTGCCTGTGCACAGGGGCTCCCACTGACACCACTCCTGGCACTGGGCACTGCTGCTCTTCCTGGCCTGGGGCACAGCGCTGTACCCAAGAGCTCAGCTCTCACCAGCTCTCACACAGGGGGCTCTCACAGCACTGGCCCCTGCAGCCATGCCACCAAAGCAGCCAGCAAACCTTCAGCCACCCTTCCTGCTGCAGACACAGGCACTCCTGGGCCCAGAGCAGCCAGCAGGCCACAGTCCTGCAAAATCCACCTGCACACTCTCAAGGACACCACAGCCTTGGCAACTGGGCCAGCTGCATCTGGGCTGCTGCAAGGACAGATCTTGCAGCCTTGCAGCCTCCAAAGGCCCTGGGCTCGGCTTCCCTGCCTGCTTTGCACTGCCCTGAGCCTGCATTTTTCCACAGACAAGAGCCAAGCCAGGGCATCCTCACCCTGCCCGCATTCCTGCTGCTGCCAGAGGCCACCGGGCCCTGGGCCCGACTCGGGTGACAGCTGCAGGGACAGGGCAGCCTGTGCTGGGCAGGGGGCACGGGGCTTTGGGCCCTGAGGCTGCTGCTGCTGCTGGGGGCCAGGAGCCCAAGAGGGCCCCAAGCTCAGTCCCTGCCCGGCCAGCTGCCCCCAAAGCCCCACACTCCCCAAGCATCCCCATCACACCTGCCAGGGGAAATACCACGGGCTTCAGGAAAGAAATTCCCCATAGTGACTAAATCAAGGGGTCCAAGGGGAAAGTACGCACCAGCTGATATTTACCCACCCTTACAATGGTGGCTGCAGGGCAGGTGAGATCTCCAGGGGCTCTGGCAGTGCCTGCTCTGCACGTGAGCCTGTGCGGCTGCTCCCAGTGGGACACAGCACCAGGCTCAGGCCAGCCCTCAGCCCCTCACAGCTGATCCCAAGGAGCAGGCTCAGAAAGCAGTTTCAGACCACTTCCTCTAGATATTTCAAAGGACTAAATGTCATTCAAGGAAGCCACCTTGCACATTCAGTTTTGGTGTCGTGGCATGAGAAGCCATGAAGGTGCCGCTGAATGTGCACTCAGGGCACTTCCACTGCCATCCCAAAGGGAACACAAAGGACAGTCCTCTGCTTTCAGCACTGCTGAGCTCCTCAATGAAGTCATAAATGAAGTCTCAGGAAGTAGTATTTTTTTGGAGTTCCAGGGGCCTACCATTGCAACTCCAACACCTCATTAGTGCTATGACGAACTAAAGTAAGTTGCGGCACCCCTCTAAAGCAATGATCTTGCCCATTGGCTTTTGTGGGGTCATGGGGATTCAGGTAATTTTCATGATATCATGAAGTTTTTTCTTTCCTTATATGTACTCCCCTAGGTGTTCTCCCCTTTCTTATCCTCTATTGGTCCTAAGTTACTGCATACAAGGTCCTTTTTTCCCGCATATAACACCTTGTGTGCCCAGCCTCATTTTGTCTCCCTCCCTGGACCCTCTCCATCACAAACCACACCCACACAAACGCTCCTCTCTTGCCTCATCCATCATCCATTCAAGCAAGCCTGCTCCCAGCTCTGGGAGTGCACGTCTCTCACACAGGCTGGCTGTGGACATGCCACAACAAGGGGTGCCCAAACAGGGACCTTCTTTGAGAATTCCTGAGAGCGATTCCAGTGACGATTCCACTGTTCCACCGTCACGGGACAGAAGACGCCTTGGGTCAGCCTCCGCCCTGGAGTGAGACCTGAGTTTTATCAGGGCTTGCTGAAGGCAGAGTTGGCTCCCTCCTCCAGCAGCAAGAGGGCCGACTCGATGGACAAAGCCCATGGGATATTTTGAAACACCTGCATCCAGAGCCACCAGAGCAGTGAGCTGGGGGACAGCCACCAGCAGTGCAGGACCTTTGGGTCATATTTTAGTCCTGGGGGTGGGCAGCCCTTTACATCAGGGGCAGCTCTAGGTAACAAATTATCCAAAGATGAGAGGGACATATATGTTCCAGTTAGGGACGTTCTCCTTTCAGAATGGAAGACTTTTACTAAGGGAAGTTTGAAGTCGTTTGTCCATTGGCTGTTTACGGAGCTCCCAGACATTCTGTTGATTCAGTTCGTCGTGTAACATTTTGGGACTCAGTTAGGGAAAGACTCTATCTTTTGCAAACTCAGGGAGTGATAAGAGTCGCAACATTTTCCACAATTTATCACATGATTTATGGAGTTTTCTCAAGGGTTCAAAGTTCTAATATTCAACCCAGACTTTCTGTTCTGCCCCCTGCATTCCTGAACCCACTGACACCATTAGGATGAGAGACAGAAACTGCTGTAAAGCACAGACAAGCCACCTGCTGTCTGCCATCTCCCCTCCTTCTCTACCCCCTGCCCACGTCTGTACTGATCACACTGGCCTGGATTCTAGCCTAACCCCTTCTCCAGTACCTCTCCTCCCTGGATCCCCATCAGGTAGCTCACAAAATGGAGTCCCTCCTCTGGAGGGGGTTGTCAATGTCAAACTCCCTCCCACCCCCAGCTCTCTCATCAAATCCTCCCCCTGTATTGGATCCCAGCTCTGCGTCAGGTACCACCCCTGCATTGGGATCCAGCGCTTCCTTGCCTACTCCCGCTGCCCTACCCCCTCCAACTCAGCCCCTTGCGGATCCCACACTGTCAGGGCCGGAAGTGTGAGGGGCGGTACCCGGAAGGCCGCCATCTTGGCTACCAGAGGCCCACACCACCGGGCCTGGCCAGTCACCCCAAGGCCCCGCTCCTCTGCCAGAGACCAAGTTCCCTCTTCTGGAGAGGAGAGGGAAGGGTCATCCCACCTTCAGCATGAGCCTGAGGATTCTTGGACAAGGATGTGGAAGCTGGCGACAGAAGAGGGGAACTGGGAATTGGTAGCTAAAATACAAGAAGCACCGGTGCAGAAGCAGAGGGGGACTAAGCCCCAATTGGAAGTTCTCATACATGGGAGATGAAAGACCTTTATAAAGCAGCGAAAGACCATGGGAGGGGCTTGCCCTATATTAATCATTTGTTAAATACCATCTATACAATACATGTGTTGGTGCCCCACAATTTGTGCCACATTATGCGCATCCTACTTTCTCCCACTGAAATTATTCTGTGGGAAGGAATGGGGAAAAAACTACTACAACAACTATTAAAAGACTATGCTAGAGAAGAGAGGCGGGCACACCTAACACTAGACCATCTAGCCAGGGAGGAAGATTTCACTAAACCTCATTCAATAGACCTTCCTTGAGCTCTGTTAGAAGAGACCTGCAGGGACCTGGGAAATCCCTTCTAAAATTTATTGATCACCTTACACAAGCAATAGAGAAGAAAGTTGAACATCCAAAAGTCAGGAAGGTACTGCTTACTAAACTTGCTGAAACAAATGCTAAAAACACCTTTAAAGACATTTTACCTTCTCTACCCCTCAACAGAAAGCCTACCATTGCACAAATGGTCGTGGCATGCACCATTAGGCCATCCTTATACTGTAATGCTACCCGAGATAATGCTTCCTGTCACGGTGTAGTAGAGGTGCTAGTAGCCTCCCTGGTTATTCCCTGACATACACATGAAAAAGGACCTGGTTTTAAGTGTAGGGAGATGGGGCATTTTCAACAGAATTATAAAAATACAGGCTATTACCAGGCACCTTCTAGGTGTCACAGCCACTGTCCTCAAGGCCTCCCTCGTCCACATGCTTTCCAACACCAGCAAAACCAGTGGCCTGCGGGAAACCCCACACAGACACAGAAAGGCCCCAGGCAAAGACACCAAATGCGAGGCCGTTCTGCCCTTCTCTCCCCAACATCGTGGAGAACCAGCACAGCGACCTTCTCAGATCCAGCGGGACAGCTCGATCGCTGCAGAAAACTCGACAGAAGACAGCTCTGCCCTGGAACCTAAAGGCAGCTGGTAAGCGCCTTTTCAATTCCAATCCACGCTATTTATGTTCACCATATTCCCACAGGCAAATACAGGCCTGAAGGAGGGCCCAAAGACATTTTGATTTAAACCATAACTGGGAAAGGGATGCAGACACTCACTCTACTACCTGAGGTACTCGCCTTGACCTCTTTGGAGGAGATAACTGTCCAGGCTCTATGCTTAGTCCCTTTTCATTGCAAAAGGAACAGTTATAGCCAGAGCCTACCTCCTACTTGACATGATCACCACACCAGCTGATCCCATGTTGATGTGGGTACAGACAACAGGCAGAAATAGACCCATTCCAAAGTGTGCTTTGTCATGTAAAGGGAGAAAGAGATGTCTTTCAGGACTATTAGATACAAGAGCTGATGACACCATAATTTCCTGCTCTGTTTGGCTAAAAAACGGCCCCTGGTTCCAGCTGCTGGGGTAATTATTAGCTACCAGGGGAGCCACTACCAGCTTCTGGAGTCACAGTATCAGCTGCATGGAAGGTCCTGAGGGCACAGTTGCTACAGTAAGATCATTCGTCGCCCGGGCACCAATAACAATTTGAGGAAAAGACCTGTTGTCCCAAAGCGGGACAAGGCTAGAGATCCTATCAACACCTCAGGATTTCTAGACGGGGCCACAGAGCAGCGCGCCACACTTCAGTCAACCTGGAAGACCAACGACCCCATATGGGTGGATCAGTGGCCCCTCCCAGGCAGAAAGTTAAAGGCCCTGCAGTCCCACGTGCAGGAGCAGCTGCCTGTGGGCCACATTGCACCATCTACTAGCCCCTGCAATGTGCCTGTCATTACCATATGAAAGCCTGGCAAAGACAAGAGGTGGCTGCTGTAGGACCTCAGGAAAATCAACGAGGTCATTGAGGACATGGGTGCCCTCCAGTCCAGCCTGCCCTCAGCCTCCATGTTACCTCGAGATTGCCGATGGTGCACCATGCCGTAGTTGTGGGTAGCATCTTTTGGAGTCCTCCTATTTTTCGGATACCTTGTTCGACATTTAGGCTGTGATTGATGGAGCCTGAGCATAGGAAGAGCATTGCTTTGAAGATTGCACGTGTTGAGATGTAAAGGAAGGCTAGTTCAGGGAGGTTTAGTCCAATTGTAATTTTATTTCACAGTTATTGGCAGAGGGTTGTTATAGATCTTAATGACTACTTTTTTGATGCCCCCATGCTTCCAAATGACATCCCCTGGTTTGCCTTGACCGTCCCTGAACCACCAAACACCTTTACAGAGGTACCAGTGGACTGCATTGCCTCAAACAAAGAAGAGTAGCTCAACTATTTGGCAATGGCTTTGAGCCCAAAATCTCTCGCACAGATGGAAAAGACATCCTAATGCTATCATTTTTCATATCATGGACGATACAGTCATTTGTGCAGAAGCTCAAATCATTTTGGACGTTGCAGTACAAGATGTCATCACTGTGGTACAGCAGAAGGGTTTTGAGATTGCAGCAGATAAAGTTCAAAAGACAGGAAGTACCTTGGGCTAAAGAGCACAGAGAGAACCATCACACCCCAAACACTGTACATCAAGGACAACCCAAACACTCTGCAAGAACCCCAAATGCTCTGTGGAACAATGAGTTGGGTTGGTTCACTCCTGGCAATCACCACAGAAGATCTCATGCCACTGTTCCTGCTCCGTAAAGGCAGAGAAGGACTTGATTCCCCTGATCACTGACACCAGAGGCAGAAGCAGCTGTACAAAAGGTCTCCTGGGTGATTCAAACTAAACAGGCACACAGATACCACCCTAATTTTCCTTTCTCCCTGGCAATCCTTGGTGTACGTCCAAAATTCCATACATTATTGTTTCAGTGGGACTATACTATCTCAGGTGCCCTGATAATAATTGAATGCGTTTTCAGAGCACACCAACCTACTAAAACAATAACAACCCAACAGAAAGTTATTGCAGAACTAGTGCAGGAAACCTAGAGAGCGTCTGTGCTCCCTTGCAGGAATAGACCTTGTGAATATTTACTTACTTCGCAATCAAGAGCACCTCAATTCCCTACTTCGAACATCTGAACCACTGCAATACACCTTAGATCATTTTTACACATATTAGGATCAGCCATCAATTCTACCACCAAAATATTCCTGTGCTGCTCAGGATGTTCAAAATTACCCCACACCCAGCAAGATCCATTGTAGCCACCTGCCCAAATTGTCAGGAACATGGCCTTGCTTCTGTCACAGCAGGAGTCAGTCCAAGAGGACTAGAGAGTCTCCACATCTGGCAACCAGACATCTCACACTAAGCTCCTTTGGACAGACTAAAATACATCCACGTCTCAATCGACGCCTTTACCAGTACGTTTTTTGGCTCTGTCCATGCTGCAGAAAAATCAGAAGATGCTATAAAACATTACTTTTTCGTTTGTTCCACCTTAGCAATTCCACAGGAAATTTACACTGATAATGCTCTTGCTTCTACCTTGCACTGATTCAAACAAGGGGCTTTCTGACCACTGGGGTATAAAACATGTCACAGGCATACCACACTCCACCACAGGACAGTCCATAGCTGAGAGGGCCAACTGAGCCATCAAAAGGATCTTTGATCAACTGGGAGGGCTAATCCAGATATTATCTTCCATTGAGACACTGGCCAAGTCCTTTTATGTACTCAACATTTTGAACAACTCGTTTATGGAGACAACTCCCCCAGTCATCATGCAGTTTACTAATTCAACTGCAGCCCAATTAAAAGACCAGCCACCTGTGTCAATCAAAGAACCTGAATCTAAGCAATTTATGGACACCTACCCATTAATTACTTGGGGAAGAGAAGATGCCCTTGTCTCTACAGCAACACTCCTAAGATCGATCCCAGCAAAATACATAAATCTCTTTCTGGGAACAGTGAGGCAAACACCAGAGCCACCATCAGAAGAACAGAATGGAAGCCTAAGAGAGACAGCAGCAGCCTGGGAAAGAAGAAAAAGAAGAATAGAAGAAGATCTCCTAAGCAGCGTTGACCACACACACCAAGACCAAGATAGCTCAGACACTACTAACCAGGATATATGAATTAACATTTTTAAAAGCTATATTTTAGCATTGATATAAGATTCTTCTAATAAGCTGTTTTTACACCCTTGGCTTATGGAACAGAAAGTTTAGTGGGACCTGAACTTATGTTTCATCTTCTACTCACTTTATCTGTTTACTTTTAGCCCAAACAAGCCTCCAGATACTAAATGAGCCCAAGTCAGACGATGCTGCTGTTGGTTGCTGCTGACATAGAGAACTGGATGCTCCTCACTGAGCCGCATGCCTTCAGCTGGCTGCTTCCACAGACAAGCCACAATTTCTTGTCCACGGCCATGGCTGTCAGACACGACAAGGCATGTGTTTGTTCAACCTGCTGTCACATAGGGAGTCAGTATATCAGGGCATCCAGCTGCTAAAAATCAAGGAAAGAAGATGCAGATGGAGGGCAACTACAACTGGTTCACTGGACTTTTCAAACACTGGGGGATAAAAGGCTGACTTTCTTGTTTAGTTAAGACTGTTTTGTGGACTTTGTTTATCGTATTCATTGTGTTGGTTATTTTATCCATTATGCTAAATGCCTGCAAAACTCTATGGCTGAAGCCTTCTTTATAGACAACAAAATGGGAAGTTCTGGGGGCCGAGGGGCCGACCGTTGGAGCTGTAATACCTCAGGGCAAAGTGACCAAGGTAAAAGAGAGACATCGCTCTGAATGCAATGGTCTCGCCCATGGGCATTTGCAGGCTCATGGTGATGCAGCACGTTTTGTTGGTATCACCCAGTTAAACTTCAGTATTTTTCTTATATGTACTGACTCGAGAATGTTCTCCCCTCTCTTGTACAATTTTGGACCTGGCTTACTGCAATGCTACCCCGATTTCTCTCCGTCATTTTCCCGCTGTGTGCACAGCCCCATTTTGTCTCCCTTCCTGGACTCTCTTCATTGCAATCCACTGAAGTGTTTGCAGATCCCCACAAAGATCCCTCTCTCACCTCGTTCACCAGCAGTTTAAGCAAGCATGCTCCCAGCTCTGGGAGTGCAGGTCACTCAAAGAGGCTGGCTGTGGACAGGCTGAAACACAGGAACTGAGTGCAACAGGGAGCCTGGCCTCTAATAAAAGGCATGAAACCCACAGCACACCCAACGCAAAACCTTGCATGTCTCTTCTTTATCCTCCTTCTCTCAGTCCTCATGCCACTTTCCCCACTTTGTCTGACTGGGTACTTGGCTTCTCTCTCTCCTCTCTGCAGGTTCAGCTACACGTGTGACCCTGCAGGAACAGCCTGACCCAGGGAAGTGGGAGAGCACTCTTGGTCAGGAACTGTAGTGACAGGACGCAGAGGAATGCGATCAAACTGCAAGAGGGGGAAGAGATTTGATGATGGGAAGAAGTTCTTTACTCTCAGGGGGCTTATCCCTGACACAGGGACCTGTGCAGAGAGGCTGTGGATGCCCCATCCCCAGCAACATCCAAGGACAGGTGGGACAGGGCCCGCAGCAACCTGCTCTGCTGGGAGCTTGCTCACCTTGGAACCACATCACTTTAAGGGTCCCTTCCAAGCCAAACCATTCAAGGATTGGATCATTCTGCCATCCCCATCTCCCACTGCACAGCACCCTGAATCTTCAGTGACATCACAGCTCCCAGAGGGTTCCAGGTGGAACGTCCAGGACCTGGAAACGAGCACAGCAGACACTGCAACGGCTGCCAAGGGTCAGTTGCTGCTCACCCTGCGCTCTGACCCTCAGCGCTGAGCTGCTGCTGCTGCCTGGGCTTTTCCTGATGCCTGCTCTGGAGCGCCAATCCCGCAGGATGTGCTCTGCTGTGCCCGTGGAGGTACAGTGCCATGCCAGGCAGGGGGCACCCGGCTTGGGCTGGCTGCAGCCATGTGGGAATGGATGGTGTGGGACAGGAAGCCCACTGGGAGATTTTGCTGCCCCTTGCAGACTGACAGAGACACTGTGGAGGCAATGGATGTGGACCAGGGGCTGGAAGAGGATGGCATGATGGAGGTGGACTCCTCCTCTACTTCCATGTCCTCCCCTGTTGAGGACATGGAAGTAGAGGAGGAGGAGACCATCGAGAAGATGGAGGTGGACATGGAGGATGACACGGAAGATATGGAAGTGGATGAGGAGGATGAGGAGGAGCCCATGGTCCTTGGATGAAGATGGTGCCCCACAGGTAAGACAGGCAGATACTTCCCACGCCCTGCCCACACACACACTGGGTCCCCTGACGCCAGGCTGGGGCTGGGCTGGATGGCCCCTCTCAGGGACACGGTGCCCGCAGGGGGCCTGGATTGTGCTGCCACAAGCACCAGCCCCGGCCTGCCCTGCACTTGCCGGGGGACACGCCAGCCCTGCCAGTCCTGGCCCAGCCCCTGGGGCCCAGCTGCCAGCCCTGCTGGGACCAGTGCTGCTAGCTGAGTCCAGCTCTGCTGCTTCCTTTCTTACAGGACTCATGCACATGATGGCACCGATCAGATGCATTTGTAAATATGTTTGAAAGTTTAGAAGTTTCCTGTAAATATGTTTTCTACTTTAGAAGTTCTCTGTAAATACGTTTTGAAGATTGTTACCCCATCGGATCCCATGTAAATATCTTCTGTACCTTGTTGTTTTTGTTGTTGTTGTTATAACGATTGTTATAATGGCACATGTTCTGAAAATCCTAGATTTGCCAATTTTGGCAAATAAATACAGTTTCTTTTTAAAACCTGACTCCTCTTGGCCATTCCTTTGGGCACAGGCAGCCTTTGCACATTTGTGGGTTCCACTTTTTCCTCGTTCCCGGGGCTGTAGGTCCCTGGGGGTGCTGGCACGGCCACCCCTGGGCCGGGGGTGCCTGTGCACAGGGGCTCCCACTGACACCACTCCTGGCACTGGGCACTGCTGCTCTTCCTGGCCTGGGGCACAGCGCTGTCCCCAAGAGCTCAGCTCTCACCAGCTCTCACACAGGGGGCTCTCACAGCACTGGCCCCTGCAGCCATGCCACCAAAGCAGCCAGCAAACCTTCAGCCACCCTTCCTGCTGCAGACACAGGCACTCCTGGGCCCAGAGCAGCCAGCAGGCCACAGTCCTGCAAAATCCACCTGCACACTCTCAAGGACACCACAGCCTTGGCAACTGGGCCAGCTGCATCTGGGCTGCTGCAAGGACAGATCTTGCAGCCTTGCAGCCTCCAAAGGCCCTGGGCTCGGCTTCCCTGCCTGCTTTGCACTGCCCTGAGCCTGCATTTTTCCACAGACAAGAGCCAAGCCAGGGCATCCTCACCCTGCCCGCATTCCTGCTGCTGCCAGAGGCCACCGGGCCCTGGGCCCGACTCGGGTGACAGCTGCAGGGACAGGGCAGCCTGTGCTGGGCAGGGGGCACGGGGCTTTGGGCCCTGAGGCTGCTGCTGCTGCTGGGGGCCATGAGCCCAAGAGGGCCCCAAGCTCAGTCCCTGCCCGGCCAGCTGCCCCCAAAGCCCCACACTCCCCAAGCATCCCCATCACACCTGCCAGGGGAAATACCACGGGCTTCAGGAAAGAAATTCCCCATAGTGACTAAATCAAGGGGTCCAAGGGGAAAGTACGCACCAGCTGATATTTACCCACCCTTACAATGGTGGCTGCAGGGCAGGTGAGATCTCCAGGGGCTCTGGCAGTGCCTGCTCTGCACGTGAGCCTGTGCGGCTGCTCCCAGTGGGACACAGCACCAGGCTCAGGCCAGCCCTCAGCCCCTCACAGCTGATCCCAAGGAGCAGGCTCAGAAAGCAGTTTCAGACCACTTCCTCTAGATATTTCAAAGGACTAAATGTCATTCAAGGAAGCCACCTTGCACATTCAGTTTTGGTGTCGTGGCATGAGAAGCCATGAAGGTGCCGCTGAATGTGCACTCAGGGCACTTCCACTGCCATCCCAAAGGGAACACAAAGGACAGTCCTCTGCTTTCAGCACTGCTGAGCTCCTCAATGAAGTCATAAATGAAGTCTCAGGAAGTAGTAGTTTTTTGGAGTTCCAGGGGCCTACCATTGCAACTCCAACACCTCATTAGTGCTATGACGAACTAAAGTAAGTTGCGGCACCCCTCTAAAGCAATGATCTTGCCCATTGGCTTTTGTGGGGTCATGGGGATTCAGGTAATTTTCATGATATCATGAAGTTTTTTCTTTCCTTATATGTACTCCCCTAGGTGTTCTCCCCTTTCTTATCCTCTATTGGTCCTAAGTTACTGCATACAAGGTCCTTTTTTCCCGCATATAACACCTTGTGTGCCCAGCCTCATTTTGTCTCCCTCCCTGGACCCTCTCCATCACAAACCACACCCACACAAACGCTCCTCTCTTGCCTCATCCATCATCCATTCAAGCAAGCCTGCTCCCAGCTCTGGGAGTGCACGTCTCTCACACAGGCTGGCTGTGGACATGCCACAACAAGGGGTGCCCAAACAGGGACCTTCTTTGAGAATTCCTGAGAGCGATTCCAGTGACGATTCCACTGTTCCACCGTCACGGGACAGAAGACGCCTTGGGTCAGCCTCCGCCCTGGAGTGAGACCTGAGTTTTATCAGGGCTTGCTGAAGGCAGAGTTGGCTCCCTCCTCCAGCAGCAAGAGGGCCGACTCGATGGACAAAGCCCATGGGATATTTTGAAACACCTGCATCCAGAGCCACCAGAGCAGTGAGCTGGGGGACAGCCACCAGCAGTGCAGGACCTTTGGGTCATATTTTAGTCCTGGGGGTGGGCAGCCCTTTACATCAGGGGCAGCTCTAGGTAACAAATTATCCAAAGATGAGAGGGACATATATGTTCCAGTTAGGGACGTTCTCCTTTCAGAATGGAAGACTTTTACTAAGGGAAGTTTGAAGTCGTTTGTCCATTGGCTGTTTACGGAGCTCCCAGACATTCTGTTGATTCAGTTCGTCGTGTAACATTTTGGGACTCAGTTAGGGAAAGACTCTATCTTTTGCAAACTCAGGGAGTGATAAGAGTCGCAACATTTTCCACAATTTATCACATGATTTATGGAGTTTTCTCAAGGGTTCAAAGTTCTAATATTCAACCCAGACTTTCTGTTCTGCCCCCTGCATTCCTGAACCCACTGACACCATTAGGATGAGAGACAGAAACTGCTGTAAAGCACAGACAAGCCACCTGCTGTCTGCCATCTCCCCTCCTTCTCTACCCCCTGCCCACGTCTGTACTGATCACACTGGCCTGGATTCTAGCCTAACCCCTTCTCCAGTACCTCTCCTCCCTGGATCCCCATCAGGTAGCTCACAAAATGGAGTCCCTCCTCTGGAGGGGGTTGTCAATGTCAAACTCCCTCCCACCCCCAGCTCTCTCATCAAATCCTCCCCCTGTATTGGATCCCAGCTCTGCGTCAGGTACCACCCCTGCATTGGGATCCAGCGCTTCCTTGCCTACTCCCGCTGCCCTACCCCCTCCAACTCAGCCCCTTGCGGATCCCACACTGTCAGGGCCGGAAGTGTGAGGGGCGGTACCCGGAAGGCCGCCATCTTGGCTACCAGAGGCCCACACCACCGGGCCTGGCCAGTCACCCCAAGGCCCCGCTCCTCTGCCAGAGACCAAGTTCCCTCTTCTGGAGAGGAGAGGGAAGGGTCATCCCACCTTCAGCATGAGCCTGAGGATTCTTGGACAAGGATGTGGAAGCTGGCGACAGAAGAGGGGAACTGGGAATTGGTAGCTAAAATACAAGAAGCACCGGTGCAGAAGCAGAGGGGGACTAAGCCCCAATTGGAAGTTCTCATACATGGGAGATGAAAGACCTTTATAAAGCAGCGAAAGACCATGGGAGGGGCTTGCCCTATATTAATCATTTGTTAAATACCATCTATACAATACATGTGTTGGTGCCCCACAATTTGTGCCACATTATGCGCATCCTACTTTCTCCCACTGAAATTATTCTGTGGGAAGGAATGGGGAAAAAACTACTACAACAACTATTAAAAGACTATGCTAGAGAAGAGAGGCGGGCACACCTAACACTAGACCATCTAGCCAGGGAGGAAGATTTCACTAAACCTCATTCAATAGACCTTCCTTGAGCTCTGTTAGAAGAGACCTGCAGGGACCTGGGAAATCCCTTCTAAAATTTATTGATCACCTTACACAAGCAATAGAGAAGAAAGTTGAACATCCAAAAGTCAGGAAGGTACTGCTTACTAAACTTGCTGAAACAAATGCTAAAAACACCTTTAAAGACATTTTACCTTCTCTACCCCTCAACAGAAAGCCTACCATTGCACAAATGGTCGTGGCATGCACCATTAGGCCATCCTTATACTGTAATGCTACCCGAGATAATGCTTCCTGTCACGGTGTAGTAGAGGTGCTAGTAGCCTCCCTGGTTATTCCCTGACATACACATGAAAAAGGACCTGGTTTTAAGTGTAGGGAGATGGGGCATTTTCAACAGAATTATAAAAATACAGGCTATTACCAGGCACCTTCTAGGTGTCACAGCCACTGTCCTCAAGGCCTCCCTCGTCCACATGCTTTCCAACACCAGCAAAACCAGTGGCCTGCGGGAAACCCCACACAGACACAGAAAGGCCCCAGGCAAAGACACCAAATGCGAGGCCGTTCTGCCCTTCTCTCCCCAACATCGTGGAGAACCAGCACAGCGACCTTCTCAGATCCAGCGGGACAGCTCGATTGCTGCAGAAACTCGACAAAGGACATCTCTGCCCTGGAACCTAAAGGCAGCTGGTAAGCGCCTTTTCAATTCCAATCCACGCTATTTATGTTCACCATATTCCCACAGGCAAATACAGGCCTGAAGGAGGGCCCAAAGACATTTTGATTTAAACCATAACTGGGAAAGGGATGCAGACACTCACTCTACTACCTGAGGTACTCGCCTTGACCTCTTTGGAGGAGATAACTGTCCAGGCTCTATGCTTAGTCCCTTTTCATTGCAAAAGGAACAGTTATAGCCAGAGCCTACCTCCTACTTGACATGATCACCACACCAGCTGATCCCATGTTGATGTGGGTACAGACAACAGGCAGAAATAGACCCATTCCAAAGTGTGCTTTGTCATGTAAAGGGAGAAAGAGATGTCTTTCAGGACTATTAGATACAAGAGCTGATGACACCATAATTTCCTGCTCTGTTTGGCTAAAAAACGGCCCCTGGTTCCAGCTGCTGGGGTAATTATTAGCTACCAGGGGAGCCACTACCAGCTTCTGGAGTCACAGTATCAGCTGCATGGAAGGTCCTGAGGGCACAGTTGCTACAGTAAGATCATTCGTCGCCCGGGCACCAATAACAATTTGAGGAAAAGACCTGTTGTCCCAAAGCGGGACAAGGCTAGAGATCCTATCAACACCTCAGGATTTCTAGACGGGGCCACAGAGCAGCGCGCCACACTTCAGTCAACCTGGAAGACCAACGACCCCATATGGGTGGATCAGTGGCCCCTCCCAGGCAGAAAGTTAAAGGCCCTGCAGTCCCACGTGCAGGAGCAGCTGCCTGTGGGCCACATTGCACCATCTACTAGCCCCTGCAATGTGCCTGTCATTACCATATGAAAGCCTGGCAAAGACAAGAGGTGGCTGCTGTAGGACCTCAGGAAAATCAACGAGGTCATTGAGGACATGGGTGCCCTCCAGTCCAGCCTGCCCTCAGCCTCCATGTTACCTCGAGATTGCCGATGGTGCACCATGCCGTAGTTGTGGGTAGCATCTTTTGGAGTCCTTCTATTTTTCGGATACCTTGTTCGACATTTAGGCTGTGATTGATGGAGCCTGAGCATAGGAAGAGCATTGCTTTGAAGATCGCACGTGTTGAGATGTAAAGGAAGGCTAGTTCAGGGAGGTTTAGTCCAATTGTAATTTTATTTCACAGTTATTGGCAGAGGGTTGTTATAGATCTTAATGACTACTTTTTTGATGCCCCCATGCTTCCAAATGACATCCCCTGGTTTGCCTTGACCGTCCCTGAACCACCAAACACCTTTACAGAGGTACCAGTGGACTGCATTGCCTCAAACAAAGAAGAGTAGCTCAACTATTTGGCAATGGCTTTGAGCCCAAAATCTCTCGCACAGATGGAAAAGACATCCTAATGCTATCATTTTTCATATCATGGACGATACAGTCATTTGTGCAGAAGCTCAAATCATTTTGGACGTTGCAGTACAAGATGTCATCACTGTGGTACAGCAGAAGGGTTTTGAGATTGCAGCAGATAAAGTTCAAAAGACAGGAAGTACCTTGGGCTAAAGAGCACAGAGAGAACCATCACACCCCAAACACTGCACATCAAGGACAACCCAAACACTCTGCAAGAACCCCAAATGCTCTGTGGAACAATCAGTTGGGTTGGTTCACTCCTGGCAATCCCCACAGAAGATCTCATGCCACTGTTCCTGCTCCGTAAAGGCAGAGAAGGACTTGATTCCCCTGATCACTGACACCAGAGGCAGAAGCAGCTGTACAAAAGGTCTCCTGGGTGATTCAAACTAAACAGGCACACAGATACCACCCTAATTTTCCTTTCTCCCTGGCAATCCTTGGTGTACGTCCAAAATTCCATACATTATTGTTTCAGTGGGACTATACTATCTCAGGTGCCCTGATAATAATTGAATGCGTTTTCAGAGCACACCAACCTACTAAAACAATAACAACCCAACAGAAAGTTATTGCAGAACTAGTGCAGGAAACCTAGAGAGCGTCTGTGCTCCCTTGCAGGAATAGACCTTGTGAATATTTACTTACTTCGCAATCAAGAGCACCTCAATTGCCTACTTCGAACATCTGAACCACTGCAATACACCTTAGATCATTTTTACACATATTAGGATCAGCCATCAATTCTACCACCAAAATATTCCTGTGCTGCTCAGGATGTTCAAAATTACCCCACACCCAGCAAGATCCATTGTAGCCACCTGCCCAAATTGTCAGGAACATGGCCTTGCTTCTGTCACAGCAGGAGTCAGTCCAAGAGGACTAGAGAGTCTCCACATCTGGCAACCAGACATCTCACACTAAGCTCCTTTGGACAGACTAAAATACATCCACGTCTCAATCGACGCCTTTACCAGTACGTTTTTTGGCTCTGTCCATGCTGCAGAAAAATCAGAAGATGCTATAAAACATTACTTTTTCGTTTGTTCCACCTTAGCAATTCCACAGGAAATTTACACTGATAATGCTCTTGCTTCTACCTTGCACTGATTCAAACAAGGGGCTTTCTGACCACTGGGGTATAAAACATGTCACAGGCATACCACACTCCACCACAGGACAGTCCATAGCTGAGAGGGCCAACTGAGCCATCGAAAGGATCTTTGATCAACTGAGAGGGGTAATCCTGATATTATCTTCCATTGAGACACTGGCCAAGTCCTTTTATGTACTCAACTTTTTGAACAACTCGTTTAGGGAGACAACTCCCCCAGTCATCATGCAGTTTACTAATTCAACTGCAGCCCAATTAAAAGACCAGCCACCTGTGTCAATCAAAGAACCTGAATCTAAACAATTTATGGACACCTACCCATTAATTACTTGGGGAAGAGAAGATGCCCTTGTCTCTACAGCAACACTCCTAAGATCGATCCCAGCAAAATACATAAAAACTCTTTCTGGGAACGGTGAGGCAAACACCAGAGCCACCATCAGAAGAACAGAATGGAAGCCTAAGAGAGACAGCAGCAGCCTGGGAAAGAAGAAAAAGAAGGACAGAAGAAGATCTCCTAAGCAGCGTTGACCACACACACCAAGACCAAGATAGCTCAGACACCACTAACCAGGATATATGAATTAACATTTGTAAAAGCTATATTTTAGCATTGATATAAGATTCTTCTAATAAGCTGTTTTTACACCCTTGGCTTATGGAACAGAAAGTTTAGTGGGACCTGAACTTATGTTTCATCTTCTACTCACTTTATCTGTTTACTTTTAGCCCAAACAAGCCTCTAGATACTAAATGAGCCCAAGTCAGACGATGCTGCTGTTGGTTGCTGCTGACATAGAGAACTGGATGCTCCTCACTGAGCCGCATGCCTTCAGCTGGCTGCTTCCACAGACAAGCCACAATTTCTTGTCCACGGCCATGGCTGTCAGACACGACAAGGCATGTGTTTGTTCAACCTGCTGTCACATAGGGAGTCAGTATATCAGGGCATCAGCTGCTAAAAATCAAGGAAAGAAGATCCAGATGGAGGGCAACTACAACTGGTTCACTGGACTTTTCAAACACTGGGGGATAAAAGGCTGACTTTCTTGTTTAGTTAAGACTGTTTTGTGGACTTTGTTTATCGTATTCATTGTGTTGGTTATTTTATCCATTATGCTAAATGCCTGCAAAACTCTATGGCTGAAGCCTTCTTTATAGACAACAAAATGGGAAGTTCTGGGGGCCGAGGGGCCGACCGTTGGAGCTGTAATACCTCAGGGCAAAGTGACCAAGGTAAAAGAGAGACATCGCTCTGAATGCAATGGTCTCGCCCATGGGCATGTGCAGGCTCCTGGTGATGCAGCACGTTTTGTTGGTATCACCCAGTTAAACTGCAGTATTTTTCTTATATGTACTGACTCGAGAATGTTCTCCCCTCTCTTGTACCATTTTGGACCTGGCTTACTGCAATGCTACCCCGATTTCTCTCCGTCATTTTCCCGCTGTGTGCACAGCCCCATTTTGTCTCCCTTCCTGGACCCTCTTCATTGCAATCCACTGAAGTGTTTGCAGATCCCCACAAAGATCCCTCTCTCACCTCGTTCACCAGCAGTTTAAGCAAGCATGCTCCCAGCACTGGGAGTGCAGGTCACTCAAAGAGGCTGGCTGTGGACAGGCTGAAACACAGGAACTGAGTGCAACAGGGAGCCTGGCCTCTAATAAAAGGCATGAAACCCACAGCACACCCAACGCAAAACCTTGCATGTCTCTTCTTTATCCTCCTTCTCTCAGTCCTCATGCCACTTTCCCCACTTTGTCTGACTGGGTACTTGGCTTCTCTCTCTCCTCTCTGCAGGTTCAGCTACACGTGTGACCCTGCAGGAACAGCCTGACCCAGGGAAGTGGGAGAGCACTCTTGGTCAGGAACTGTAGTGACAGAACGCAGAGGAATGCGATCAAACTGCAAGAGGGGGAAGAGATTTGATGATGGGAAGAAGTTCTTTACTCTCAGGGGGCTTATCCCTGACACAGGGACCTGTGCAGAGAGGCTGTGGATGCCCCATCCCCAGCAACATCCAAGGACAGGTGGGACAGGGGCCGCAGCAACCTGCTCTGCTGGGAGCTTGCTCACCTTGGAACCACATCACTTTAAGGGTCCCTTCCAAGCCAAACCATTCAAGGATTGGATCATTCTGCCATCCCCATCTCCCACTGCACAGCACCCCTGAATCTTCAGTGACATCACAGCTCCCAGAGGGTTCCAGGTGGAACGTCCAGGACCTGGAAACGAGCACAGCAGACACTGCAACGGCTGCCAAGGGTCAGTTGCTGCTCACCCTGCGCTCTGACCCTCAGTGCTGAGCTGCTGCTGCTGCCTGGGCTTTTCCCGCTGCCTGCTCTGGAGCGCCAATCCCGCAGGATGTGCTCTGCTGTGCCCGTGGAGGTACAGTGCCATGCCAGGCAGGGGGCACCCGGCTTGGGCTGGCTGCAGCCATGTGGGAATGGATGGTGCGGGACAGAAAGCCCACTGGGAGGTGGTGCTTCCCCTTGCAGACTGAGAGAGACACTGTGGAGGCAATGGATGTGGACCAGGGGCTGGAAGAGGATGACATGATGGAGGTGGACTCCTCCTCTACTTCCATGTCCTCCACTGTTGAGGACATGGAAGTAGAGGTGGAGGACAACACTGAAGAAATGGAAGTGGATGAGGAAGATGACACGGAAGAGATGCAAGTTGATGAGGAGGATGAGGAGGAGCCCATGGTCCTTGGATGAAGATGGTGCCCCACAGGTAAGACAGGCAGATGCTTCCCACGCCCTGCCCACACACACACTGGGTCCCCTGACGCCAGCCCTGCCAGCCCCGGCCCAGCCCCTGGGGCCCAGCTGCCAGCCCTGCTGGGCCCAGTGCTGCCAACTGACTCCAGCTCTGCTCCTTCCTTTCTTCCAGGACTCATTCACATCATGGCACTGATGCCATGCCGTTGTAAATACGTTTTAAAGATTAGAAGTTTCCTGTAAATACGTTCACTATGTTTGAAGTTTCCTGTAAATACGTTTTGAAGATTGTTGGCCCATCGGATCCCATGTAAATATGTTCTGGATATTACTGTTGATGTTGTTATAACGCTTGTTATAAAGAAAGATGTTCTGTAAATCCTACATTTGCCCATCTTCGGCAAATAAATACTGTTTCTTTTAAAAACCTGACTTCTCTTGGCCATTCCTTGGGACACAGGCAGCCTTTGCACACTTGTGGGTTCCACTTGTTCCGCATTCCCGGGGCTGGAGCTCCCTGGCACGGCCACCCCGGGGCTGGGGGTGCCTGTGCACAGGGGCTCCCACTGACACCACTCCTGGCCCTGGGCACTGCTGCTCTTCCTGGCCTGGGGCACAGCGCTGTCCCCAAGAGCTCAGCTCTCACCAGCTCTAACACAGGGAGCTCTCACAGCACTGGCCCCTGCAGCCATGCCACCAAAGCAGCCAGCAAACCTTCAGCCAACCTTCCTGCTGCAGACACAGGCACTCCTGGGCCCAGAGCAGCCAGCAGGCCACAGCCCTGCAAAATCCACCTGCACACTCTCAAGGCCACCAGAGCTTTGGCAACTGGGCCAGCTACATCTGGGCTGCTGCAGGGGCTGATCTTTAAGCCTTGGTGCCTCCAAAGGCCCTAGGCTCTGCTTTCCAGCCTGCTCTGCACAGCCCTGAGCCCTTATTATTCCAGAGACTAAAGCCAAGCCAGGGCATCCTCACCCTGCCCGCATTCCTGCTGCTGCCAGCGGCCACCGGGCCCTGGGCCCGACTCAGGTGACAGCTGCAGGGACAGGGCAGCCTGTGCTGGGCAGGGGGCACGGGGCTGTGGGCCCTGGGGCTGCTGCTGGGGACCATGGTCCCAGAGGGCCCCGAGCTCAGCCCCTGCCCAGCCAGCTGCCCCCATGGCCCCACACTCCCTGAGCATCCCCATCACACCTGCCAGGGGGAAATCCCACGGGCTTCAGGAAAGAAATTCCCCATAGTGACTAAACCAAGGGGTCCAAGGGGAAAGTCAGCACCAGCTGATGTTTACAGCACCTTGACACAGGTGGCTGCAGGGCAGGTGAGATCTCCAGGGCCTCTGGCAGTGCCTGCTCTGCACGTGAGCCTGTGCGGCTGCTCCCAGTGGGACACAGCTCAGGCCAGCCCTCAGCCCCTCACACTTGATACCAAGGAGCAGGCTCAGAAAGCAGTTTCAGATCACTTCCTGTAGATATTTCAAAGGTCTAAATGTCATTCAAAAACCCAAACTCTAGATTTATTTTTGGTGTTGTGGCATGAGAAGCCATGAAGGTGCCTCTGAATGTGCACTCAGGGCACTTCCACTGCCATCCCAAAGGGAACACAAAGGACAGGCCTCAGCTTTCAGCACTGCTGAGCTCCTCACCCTGCAATGAAGTCTGAGGCAGAGGCAATGTTTTGCAGGCCGGGGGGTCTCTCACTGGAATAGTAATACCTCATGACAATCATATAGATTTAAAGTAAGGTGAATAACCCCTCTGAATACAATGATCTTGCTCAATGTCTTTTGCGGGATGGTGCAGATTCAGCACATTTCTTGGTATCATGAACTTCCTTCTTTCCTTATATATACTCCCCTAGGATGTTCTCCCCTCCCTTAACCTCTATTAGTCCTGAATTACTGCATACAAGGTCCTTTTCCCCACCCTGAAAATCCTTGTGTGCCCACCCCCACTTTGTCTCCCTCCCTGGACCCGCTCCAGCGCATTCCACAGTATTTGCTGTTTCACACATAGATCCCTCTCTTGCCTCATCCATCACGCATTCCAGCAAGCCTACTCCTAGCTCTGGGAGTGCACATCTCTCACAGTGTCCGGCTGTGGACATGCCACAAGGGGTGCCGAAAAAGGGACCTTCTTTGAGAATTCCTGAGAGCCACTCCAGTGAGGATTCGGCTCTTCCACCGTCACGGGACAGAAGACGCCTCGGGTCAGCCACCGCTCTGGAGTGGGACCTGAGTTTTATCAGGGTTTGCTGAAGGCAGCAGCAGCACCCTCCAGCAGCAACAGGGCTAGCTCAGCTGCTGAAGCCCAGGGGACATTTTGAACCCTCTGCATCCAGAGCCACCAGAGCAGTGAGTTGGAGGACAGCCGCCTGCAGTGCAGGATCCTTGGGAGATATTTCAGTCCTGTGGGTGGGCCACCCTTTACATCAGGGGCAGCTCTGGGTAACAAATTATCCAATCCTTAGAGGGATACATATCTTCCAGTTAGGGAGGCTCTCCTTTCAGAGTGGAAGACTTTTACTAAAGGAAGTTGGAAGCCTATTGTTCATTGGCTTTTTAATGAGTTCACAGACATGTCTGTTGATTCAGTTGGTCATGTAGCATTTTGGGACTCAGGGAAAGACTCTACCTTTTGTAAACTCAGGGAGTGATAAGAGTCGCAACATTTTACCCAAATTTTCATATGATTTGTAGAGTTTTCTCAAGGGTTCAAAGTTCTAATATTCAACCCAGACTTTCTGTTCTGCCCCCTGCATTCCTGAACCCACTGACACCATTAGGATGAGAGACAGAAACTGCTGTAAAGCACAGACAAGCCACCTGCTGTCTGCCATCTCCCCTCCTTCTCTACCCCCTGCCCACGTCTGTACTGATCACACTGGCCTGGATTCTAGCCTAACCCCTTCTCCAGTACCTCTCCTCCCTGGATCCCCATCAGGTAGCTCACAAAATGGAGTCCCTCCTCTGGAGGGGGTTGTCAATGTCAAACTCCCTCCCACCCCCAGCTCTCTCATCAAATCCTCCCCCTGTATTGGATCCCAGCTCTGCGTCAGGTACCACCCCTGCATTGGGATCCAGTGCTTCCTTGCCTACTCCCGCTGCCCTATCCCCTCCAACTCAGCCCCTTGCGGATCCCACACTGTCAGGGCCGGAAGTGTGAGGGGCGGTACCCGGAAGGCCGCCATCTTGGCTACCAGAGGCCCACACCACCGGGCCTGGCCAGTCACCCCAAGGCCCCGCTCCTCTGCCAGAGACCAAGTTCCCTCTTCTGGAGAGGAGAGGGAAGGGTCATCCCACCTTCCGCATGAGCCTGAGGATTCTTGGACAAGGATGTGGAAGCTGGCGACAGAAGAGGGGAACTGGGAATTGGTAGCTAAAATACAAGAAGCACCGGTGCAGAAGCAGAGGGGGACTAAGCCCCAATTGGAAGTTCTCATACATGGGAGATGAAAGACCTTTATAAAGCAGCGAAAGACCATGGGAGGGGCTTGCCCTATATTAATCATTTGTTAAATACCATCTATACAATACATGTGTTGGTGCCCCACAATTTGTGCCACTTTATGCGCATCCTACTTTCTCCCACTGAAATTATTCTGTGGGAAGGAATGGGGAAAAAACTACTACAACAACTATTAAAAGACTATGCTAGAGAAGAGAGGCGGGCACACCTAACACTAGACCATCTAGCCAGGGAGGAAGATTTCACTAAACCTCATTCAATAGACCTTCCTTGAGCTCTGTTAGAAGAGACCTGCAGGGACCTGGGAAATCCCTTCTAAAATTTATTGATCACCTTACACAAGCAATAGAGAAGAAAGTTGAACATCCAAAAGCCAGGAAGGTACTGCTTACTAAACTTGCTGAAACAAATGCTAAAAACACCTTTAAAGACATTTTACCTTCTCTACCCCTCAACAGAAAGCCGACCATTGCACAAATGGTCGTGGCATGCACCATTAGGCCATCCTTATACTGTAATGCTACCCGAGATAATGCTTCCTGTCACGGTGTAGTAGAGGTGCTAGTAGCCTCCCTGGTTATTCCCTGACATACACATGAAAAAGGACCTGGTTTTAAGTGTAGGGAGATGGGGCATTTTCAACAGAATTATAAAAATACAGGCTATTACCAGGCACCTTCTAGGTGTCACAGCCACTGTCCTCACGGCCCCCCTCGTCCACATGCTTTCCAACACCAGCAAAACCAGTGGCCTGCGGAAAACCCCACACAGACACAGAAAGGCCCCAGGCAAAGACACCAAATGCGAGGCCGTTCTGCCCTTCTCTCCCCAACATCGTGGAGAACCAGCACAGCGACCTTCTCAGATCCAGCGGGACAGCTCGATCGCTGCAGAAAACTCGACAGAAGACAGCTCTGCCCTGGAACCTAAAGGCAGCTGGTAAGCGCCTTTTCAATTCCAATCCACGATATTTATGTTCACCATATTCCCACAGGCAAATACAGGCCTGAAGGACGGCCCAAAGACATTTTGATTTAAACCATAACCGGGAAAGGGATGCAGACACTCACTGTACTACCTGAGGTACTCGCCTTGACCTCTTTGGAGGAGATAACTGTCCAGGCTCTATGCTTAGTCCCTTTTCATTGCAAAAGGAACAGTTATAGCCAGAGCCTACCTCCTACTTGACACGATCACCACACCAGCTGATCCCATGTTGATGTGGGTACAGACAACAGGCAGAAATAGACCCATTCCAAAGTGTGCTTTGTCATGTAAAGGGAGAAAGAGATGTCTTTCAGGACTATTAGATACAAGAGCTGATGACACCATAATTTCCTGCTCTGTTTGGCTGAAAACCGGCCCCTGGTTCCAGCTGCTGGGGTAATTATTAGCTACCAGGGGAGCCACTACCAGCTTCTGGAGTCACAGTATCAGCTGCATGGAAGGTCCTGAGGGCACAGTTGCTACAGTAAGATCATTCGTCGCCCGGGCACCAATAACAATTTGAGGAAAAGACCTGTTGTCCCAAAGCGGAACAAGGCTAGAGATCCTATCAACACCTCAGGATTTCTAGACGGGGCCACAGAGCAGCGCGCCACACTTCAGTCAACCTGGAAGACCAACGACCCCATATGGGTGGATCAGTGGCCCCTCCCAGGCAGAAAGTTAAAGGCCCTGCAGTCCCACGTGCAGGAGCAGCTGCCTGTGGGCCACATTGTACCATCTACTAGCCCCTGCAATGTGCCTGTCATTACCATATGAAAGCCTGGCAAAGACAAGAGGTGGCTGCTGCAGGACCTCAGGAAAATCAACGAGGTCATTGAGGACATGGGTGCCCTCCAGTCCAGCCTGCCCTCAGCCTCCATGTTACCTCGAGATTGCCGATGGTGCACCATGCCGTAGTTGTGGGTAGCATCTTTTGGAGTCCTCCTATTTTTCGGATACCTTGTTCGACATTTAGGCTGTGATTGATGGAGCCTGAGCATAGGAAGAGCATTGCTTTGAAGATTGCACGGGTTGAGATGTAAAGGAAGGCTAGTTCAGGGCGGTTTAGTCCAATTGTCATTTTATTTCACAGTTATTGGCAGAGGGTTGTTATAGATCTTAATGACTATTTTTTTGATGCCCCCACCATTCCAAATGACATCCCCTGGTTTGCCTTGACCATCCCTGAACCACCAAACACCTTTACAGAGGTACCAGTGGACTGCATTACCTCAAACAAAGAAGAGTAGCTCAACTATTTGGCAATGGCTTTGATCCCAAAATCTCTCGCCCAGATGGAAAAGACATCCTAATGCTATCGTTTTTCATTACATGGACAATACAGTCATTTGTGCAGATGCTCAAATCATTTTGGATGTCGCAGTACAAGATGTCATCACTGTAGTACAGTAGAAGGGTTTTGAGATTGCAGCAGATAAAGTTCAAAAGACAGGAAGTACCTTGGGCTAAAGAGCACAGAGAGAACCATCACACCCCAAACACTGCACATCATGGACAACCCAAACACTCTGCAAGAACTCCAAATGCTCTGTGGAACAATCAGTTGGGTTGGTTCACTCCTGGCAATCACCACAGAAGATCTCATGCCACTGTTCCTGCTCCGTAAAGGCAGAGAAGGACTTGATTCCCCTGATCACTGACACCAGAGGCAGAAGCAGCTGTACAAAAGGTCTCCTGGGTGATTCAAACTAAACAGGCACACAGATACCACCCTAATTTTCCTTTCTCCCTGGCAAACCTTGGTGTAAGTCCAAAATTCCATACATTATTGTTTCAGTGGGACTATACTATCTCAGGTGCCCTGATAATAATTGAATGCGTTTTCAGAGCACACCAACCTACTAAAACAATAACAACCCAACAGAAAGTTATTGCAGAACTAGTGCAGGAAACCTAGAGAGCGTCTGTGCTCCCTTGCAGGAATAGACCTTGTGAATATTTACTTACTTCGCACTCAAGAGCACCTCAATTCCCTACTTCAAACATCTGAACCACTGCAATACACCTAAGATCATTTTTACACTTATTAGGATCAGCCATCAATTCTACCACCAAAATATTCCTGTGCTGCTCAGGATGTTCAAAATTACCCCACACCCGGCAAGATCCATTGTAGCCACCTGCCCAAATTGTCAGGAACATGGCCTTGCTTCTGTCACAGCAGGAGTCAGTCCAAGAGGACTAGAGAGTCTCCACATCTGGCAACCAGACATCACAGACTAAGCTCCTTTGGACAGACTAAAATACATCGACGTCTCAATCGACGCCTTTACCAGTACATTTTTTGGCTCTGTCCATGCTGGAGAAAAATCAGAAGATGCTATAAAACATTATTTTTTCGTTTGTTCCACCTTAGCAATTCCACAGGAAATTTACACTGATAATGCACTTGCTTCTACCTTGCACTGATTCAAACAAGGGGCTTTCTGACCACTGGGGTATAAAACATGTCACAGGCATACCACACTCCACCACAGGACAGTTCATAGCTGAGAGGGCCAACTGAGCCATCAAAAGGATCTTTGATCAACTGAGAGGGGTAATCCAGATATTATCTTCCATTGAGACACTGGCCAAGTCCTTTTATGTACTCAACATTTTGAACAACTCGTTTATGGAGACAACTCCCCCAGTCATCATGCAGTTTACTAATTCAACTGCAGCCCAATTAAAAGACCAGCCACCTGTGTCAATCAAAGAACCTGAATCTAAGCAATTTATGGACACCTACCCATTAATTACTTGGGGAAGAGAAGATGCCCTTGTCTCTACAGCAACACTCCTAAGATCGATCCCAGCAAAATACATAAATCTCTTTCTGGGAACGGTGAGGCAAACACCAGAGCCACCATCAGAAGAACAGAATGGAAGCCTAAGAGAGACAGCAGCAGCCTGGGAAAGAAGAAAAAGAAGGACAGAAGAAGATCTCCTAAGCAGCGTTGACCACACACACCAAGACCAAGATAGCTCAGACACTACTAACCAGGATATATGAATTAACATTTGTAAAAGCTATATTTTAGCATTGATATAAGATTCTTCTAATAAGCTGTTTTTACACCCTTGGCTTATGGAACAGAAAGTTTAGTGGGACCTGAACTTATGTTTCATCTTCTACTCACTTTATCTGTTTACTTTTAGCCCAAACAAGCCTCCAGATACTAAATGAGCCCAAGTCAGACGATGCTGCTGTTGGTTGCTGCTGACATAGAGAACTGGATGCTCCTCACTGAGCCGCATGCCTTCAGCTGGCTGCTTCCACAGACAAGCCACAATTTCTTGTCCACGGCCATGGCTGTCAGACACGACAAGGCATGTGTTTGTTCAACCTGCTGTCACATAGGGAGTCAGTATATCAGGGCATCCAGCTGCTAAAAATCAAGGAAAGAAGATCCAGATGGAGGGCAACTACAACTGGTTCACTGGACTTTTCAAACACTGGGGGATAAAAGGCTGACTTTCTTGTTTAGTTAAGACTGTTTTGTGGACTTTGTTTATCGTATTCATTGTGTTGGTTATTTTATCCATTATGCTAAATGCCTGCAAAACTCTATGGCTGAAGCCTTCTTTATAGACAACAAAATGGGAAGTTCTGGGGGCCGAGGGGCCGACCGTTGGAGCTGTAATACCTCAGGGCAAAGTGACCAAGGTAAAAGAGAGACATCGCTCTGAATGCAATGGTCTCGCCCATGGGCATTTGCAGGCTCATGGTGATGCAGCACGTTTTGTTGGTATCACCCAGTTAATCTGCAGTATTTTTCTTATATGTACAGACTCGAGAATGTTCTCCCCTCTCTTGTACCATTTTGGACCTGGCTTACTGCAATGCTACCCCGATTTCTCTCCGTCATTTTCCCGCTGTGTGCACAGCCCCATTTTGTCTCCCTTCCTGGACCCTCTTCATTGCAATCCACTGAAGTGTTTGCAGATCCCCACAAAGATCCCTCTCTCACCTCGTTCACCAGCAGTTTAAGCAAGCATGCTCCCAGCACTGGGAGTGCAGGTCACTCAAAGAGGCTGGCTGTGGACAGGCTGAAACACAGGAACTGAGTGCAACAGGGAGCCTGGCCTCTAATAAAAGGCATGAAACCCACAGCACACCCAACGCAAAACCTTGCATGTCTCTTCTTTATCCTCCTTCTCTCAGTCCTCATGCCACTTTCCCCACTTTGTCTGACTGGGTACTTGGCTTCTCTCTCTCCTCTCTGCAGGTTCAGCTACACGTGTGACCCTGCAGGAACAGCCTGACCCAGGGAAGTGGGAGAGCACTCTTGGTCAGGAACTGTAGTGACAGGACGCAGAGGAATGCGATCAAACTGCAAGAGGGGGAAGAGATTTGATGATGGGAAGAAGTTCTTTACTCTCAGGGGGCTTATCCCTGACACAGGGACCTGTGCAGAGAGGCTGTGGATGCCCCATCCCCAGCAACATCCAAGGACAGGTGGGAAAGGGGCCGCAGCAACCTGCTCTGCTGGGAGCTTGCTCACCTTGGAACCACATCACTTTAAGGGTCCCTTCCAAGCCAAACCATTCAAGGATTGGATCATTCTGCCATCCCCATCTCTCACTGCACAGCACCCCTGAATCTTCAGTGACATCACAGCTCCAAGAGGGTTCCAGGTGGAACGTCCAGGACCTGGAAACGAGCACAGCAGACACTGCAACAGCTGCCAAGGGTCAGTTGCTGCTCACCCTGCGCTCTGACCCTCAGTGCTGAGCTGCTGCTGCTGCCTGGGCTTTTCCCGCTGCCTGCTCTGGAGCGCCAATCCCGCAGGATGTGCTCTGCTGTGCCCGTGGAGGTACAGTGCCATGCCAGGCAGGGGGCACCCGGCTTGGGCTGGCTGCAGCCATGTGGGAATGGATGGTGCGGGACAGAAAGCCCACTGGGAGGTGGTGCTTCCCCTTGCAGACTGAGAGAGACACTGTGGAGGCGATGGATGTGGACCAGGGGCTGGAAGAGGATGACATGATGGAGGTGGACTCCTCCTCTACTTCCATGTCCTCCACTGTTGAGGACATGGAAGTAGAGGTGGAGGACAACACTGAAGAAATGGAAGTGGATGAGGAAGATGACACGGAAGAGATGCAAGTTGATGAGGAGGATGAGGAGGAGCCCATGGTCCTTGGATGAAGATGGTGCCCCACAGGTAAGACAGGCAGATGCTTCCCACGCCCTGCCCACACACACACTGGGTCCCCTGACGCCAGCCCTGCCAGCCCCGGCCCAGCCCCTGGGGCCCAGCTGCCAGCCCTGCTGGGCCCAGTGCTGCCAACTGACTCCAGCTCTGCTCCTTCCTTTCTTCCAGGACTCATTCACATCATGGCACTGATGCCATGCCGTTGTAAATACGTTTTAAAGATTAGAAGTTTCCTGTAAATATGTTCACTATGTTTGAAGTTTCCTGTAAATACGTTTTGAAGATTGTTGGCCCATCGGATCCCATGTAAATATGTTCTGTATATTACTGTTGATGTTGTTATAACGCTTGTTATAACGAAACATGTTCTGTAAATCCTACATTTGCCGATCTTCGCCAAATAAATACTGTTTCTTTTAAAAACCTGACTTCTCTTGGCCATTCCTTGGGGCACAGGCAGCCTTTGCACACTTGTGGGTTCCACTTGTTCCGCATTCCCAGGGCTGGAGCTCCCTGGCACGGCCACCCCGGGGCTGGGGGTGCCTGTGCACAGGGGCTCCCACTGACACCACTCCTGGCCCTGGGCACTGCTGCTCTTCCTGGCCTGGGGCACAGCGCTGCCCCCAAGAGCTCAGCTCTCACCAGCTCTCACACAGGGGGCTCTCACAGCACTGGCCCCTGCCGCCATGCCACCAAAGCAGCCAGCAAACCTTCAGCCACCCTTCCTGCTGCAGACACAGGCACTCCTGGGCCCAGAGCCGCCAGCAGGCCACAGCCCTGCAAAATCCACCTGCACACTCTCAAGGCCACCAGAGCTTTGGCAACTGGGCCAGCTACATCTGGGCTGCTGCAGGGGCTGATCTTTAAGCCTTGGTGCCTCCAAAGGCCCTGGGCTCTGCTTTCCAGCCTGCTCTGCACAGCCCTGAGCCCGTATTGTTCCAGAGACAAAAGCCAAGCCAGGGCATCCTCACCCTGCCCGCATTCCTGCTGCTGCCAGCGGCCACTGGGCCCTGGGCCCGACTCGGGTGACAGCTGCAGGGACAGGGCAGCCTGTGCTGGGCAGGGGGCACGGGGCTGTGGGCCCTGGGGCTGCTGCTGGGGACCATGGTCCCAGAGGGCCCCGAGCTCAGCCCCTGCCCGGCCAGCTGCCCCCATGGCCCCACACTCCCTGAGCATCCCCATCACACCTGCCAGGGGGAAATCCCACGGGCTTCAGGAAAGAAATTCCCCATAGTGACTAAACCAAGGGGTCCAAGGGGAAAGTCAGCACCAGCTGATGTTTACAGCACCTTGACACAGGTGGCTGCAGGGCACGTGAGATCTCCAGGGCCTCTGGCAGTGCCTGCTCTGCACGTGAGCCTGTGCGGCTGCTCCCAGTGGGACACAGCTCAGGCCAGCCCTCAGCCCCTCACAGTTGATACCAAGGAGCAGGCTCAGAAAGCAGTTTCAGATCACTTCCTGTAGATATTTCAGTGGTCTAAATGTCATTCAAAAACCCAAACTCTAGATTTATTTTTGGTGTTGTGGCATGAGAAGCCATGAAAGTGCCTCTGAATGTGCACTCAGGGCACTTCCACTGCCATCCCAAAGGGAACACAAAGGACAGGCCTCAGCTTTCAGCACCGCTGAGCTCCTCACCCTGCAATGAAGTCTGAGGCAGAGGCAATGTTTTGCAGGCCGGGGGGTCTCTCACTGGAATAGTAATACCTCATGACAATCATATAGATTTAAAGTAAGGTGAATAACCCCTCTGAATACAATGATCTTGCTCAATGTCTTTTGCGGGATGGTGCAGATTCAGCACATTTCTTGGTATCATGAACTTCCTTCTTTCCTTATATATACTCCCCTAGGATGTTCTCCCCTCCCTTAACCTCTATTAGTCCTGAATTACTGCATACAAGGTCCTATTCCCCACCCTGAAAATCCTTGTGTGCCCACCCCCACTTTGTCTCCCTCCCTGGACCCGCTCCAGCGCATTCCACAGTATTTGCTGTTTCACACATAGATCCCTCTCTTGCCTCATCCATCACGCATTCCAGCAAGCCTACTCCTAGCTCTGGGAGTGCACATCTCTCACAGTGTCTGGCTGTGGACATGCCACAAGGGGTGCCGAAACAGGGACCTTCTTTGAGAATTCCTGAGAGCCACTCCAGTGAGGATTCGGCTCTTCCACCGTCACGGGACAGAAGACGCCTCGGGTCAGCCACCGCTCTGGAGTGGGACCTGAGTTTTATCAGGGTTTGCTGAAGGCAGCAGCAGCACCCTCCAGCAGCAACAGGGCTAGCTCAGCTGCTGAAGCCCAGGGGACATTTTGAACCCTCTGCATCCAGAGCCACCAGAGCAGTGAGTTGGAGGACAGCCGCCTGCAGTGCAGGATCCTTGGGAGATATTTCAGTCCTGTGGGTGGGCCACCCTTTACATCAGGGGCAGCTCTGGGTAACAAATTATCCAATCCTTAGAGGGTTACATATCTTCCAGTTAGGGAGGCTCTCCTTTCAGAGTGGAAGACTTTTACTAAAGGAAGTTGGAAGCCTATTGTTCATTGGCTTTTTAATGAGTTCACAGACATGTCTGTTGATTCAGTTGGTCATGTAGCATTTTGGGACTCAGGGAAAGACTCTACCTTTTGTAAACTCAGGGAGTGATAAGAGTCGCAACATTTTACCCAAATTTTCATATGATTTGTAGAGTTTTCTCAAGGGTTCAAAGTTCTAATATTCAACCCAGACTTTCTGTTCTGCCCCCTGCATTCCTGAACCCACTGACACCATTAGGATGAGAGACAGAAACTGCTGTAAAGCACAGACAAGCCACCTGCTGTCTGCCATCTCCCCTCCTTCTCTACCCCCTGCCCACGTCTGTACTGATCACACTGGCCTGGATTCTAGCCTAACCCCTTCTCCAGTACCTCTCCTCCCTGGATCCCCATCAGGTAGCTCACAAAATGGAGTCCCTCCTCTGGAGGGGGTTGTCAATGTCAAACTCCCTCCCACCCCCAGCTCTCTCATCAAATCCTCCCCCTGTATTGGATCCCAGCTCTGCGTCAGGTACCACCCCTGCATTGGGATCCAGTGCTTCCTTGCCTACTCCCGCTGCCCTATCCCCTCCAACTCAGCCCCTTGCGGATCCCACACTGTCAGGGCCGGAAGTGTGAGGGGCGGTACCCGGAAGGCCGCCATCTTGGCTACCAGAGGCCCACACCACCGGGCCTGGCCAGTCACCCCAAGGCCCCGCTCCTCTGCCAGAGACCAAGTTCCCTCTTCTGGAGAGGAGAGGGAAGGGTCATCCCACCTTCCGCATGAGCCTGAGGATTCTTGGACAAGGATGTGGAAGCTGGCGACAGAAGAGGGGAACTGGGAATTGGTAGCTAAAATACAAGAAGCACCGGTGCAGAAGCAGAGGGGGACTAAGCCCCAATTGGAAGTTCTCATACATGGGAGATGAAAGACCTTTATAAAGCAGCGAAAGACCATGGGAGGGGCTTGCCCTATATTAATCATTTGTTAAATACCATCTATACAATACATGTGTTGGTGCCCCACAATTTGTGCCACTTTATGCGCATCCTACTTTCTCCCACTGAAATTATTCTGTGGGAAGGAATGGGGAAAAAACTACTACAACAACTATTAAAAGACTATGCTAGAGAAGAGAGGCGGGCACACCTAACACTAGACCATCTAGCCAGGGAGGAAGATTTCACTAAACCTCATTCAATAGACCTTCCTTGAGCTCTGTTAGAAGAGACCTGCAGGGACCTGGGAAATCCCTTCTAAAATTTATTGATCACCTTACACAAGCAATAGAGAAGAAAGTTGAACATCCAAAAGCCAGGAAGGTACTGCTTACTAAACTTGCTGAAACAAATGCTAAAAACACCTTTAAAGACATTTTACCTTCTCTACCCCTCAACAGAAAGCCGACCATTGCACAAATGGTCGTGGCATGCACCATTAGGCCATCCTTATACTGTAATGCTACCCGAGATAATGCTTCCTGTCACGGTGTAGTAGAGGTGCTAGTAGCCTCCCTGGTTATTCCCTGACATACACATGAAAAAGGACCTGGTTTTATGTGTAGGGAGATGGGGCATTTTCAACAGAATTATAAAAATACAGGCTATTACCAGGCACCTTCTAGGTGTCACAGCCACTGTCCTCACGGCCCCCCTCGTCCACATGCTTTCCAACACCAGCAAAACCAGTGGCCTGCGGAAAACCCCACACAGACACAGAAAGGCCCCAGGCAAAGACACCAAATGCGAGGCCGTTCTGCCCTTCTCTCCCCAACATCGTGGAGAACCAGCACAGCGACCTTCTCAGATCCAGCGGGACAGCTCGATCGCTGCAGAAAACTCGACAGAAGACAGCTCTGCCCTGGAACCTAAAGGCAGCTGGTAAGCGCCTTTTCAATTCCAATCCACGATATTTATGTTCACCATATTCCCACAGGCAAATACAGGCCTGAAGGACGGCCCAAAGACATTTTGATTTAAACCATAACCGGGAAAGGGATGCAGACACTCACTGTACTACCTGAGGTACTCGCCTTGACCTCTTTGGAGGAGATAACTGTCCAGGCTCTATGCTTAGTCCCTTTTCATTGCAAAAGGAACAGTTATAGCCAGAGCCTACCTCCTACTTGACACGATCACCACACCAGCTGATCCCATGTTTATGTGGGTACAGACAACAGGCAGAAATAGACCCATTCCAAAGTGTGCTTTGTCATGTAAAGGGAGAAAGAGATGTCTTTCAGGACTATTAGATACAAGAGCTGATGACACCATAATTTCCTGCTCTGTTTGGCTAAAAAGCGGCCCCTGGTTCCAGCTGCTGGGGTAATTATTAGCTACCAGGGGAGCCACTACCAGCTTCTGGAGTCACAGTATCAGCTGCATGGAAGGTCCTGAGGGCACAGTTGCTACAGTAAGATCATTCGTCGCCCGGGCACCAATAACAATTTGAGGAAAAGACCTGTTGTCCCAAAGCGGAACAAGGCTAGAGATCCTATCAACACCTCAGGATTTCTAGACGGGGCCACAGAGCAGCGCGCCACACTTCAGTCAACCTGGAAGACCAACGACCCCATATGGGTGGATCAGTGGCCCCTCCCAGGCAGAAAGTTAAAGGCCCTGCAGTCCCACGTGCAGGAGCAGCTGCCTGTGGGCCACATTGTACCATCTACTAGCCCCTGCAATGTGCCTGTCATTACCATATGAAAGCCTGGCAAAGACAAGAGGTGGCTGCTGCAGGACCTCAGGAAAATCAACGAGGTCATTGAGGACATGGGTGCCCTCCAGTCCAGCCTGCCCTCAGCCTCCATTTTACCTCGAGATTGCCGATGGTGCACCATGCCGTAGTTGTGGGTAGCATCTTTTGGAGTCCTCCTATTTTTCGGATACCTTGTTCGACATTTAGGCTGTGATTGATGGAGCCTGAGCATAGGAAGAGCATTGCTTTGAAGATCGCACGGGTTGAGATGTAAAGGAAGGCTAGTTCAGGGCGGTTTAGTCCAATTGTCATTTTATTTCACAGTTATTGGCAGAGGGTTGTTATAGATCTTAATGACTATTTTTTTGATGCCCCCACCATTCCAAATGACATCCCCTGGTTTGCCTTGACCATCCCTGAACCACCAAACACCTTTACAGAGGTACCAGTGGACTGCATTACCTCAAACAAAGAAGAGTAGCTCAACTATTTGGCAATGGCTTTGATCCCAAAATCTCTCGCCCAGATGGAAAAGACATCCTAATGCTATCATTTTTCATTACATGGACGATACAGTCATTTGTGCAGAAGCTCAAATCATTTTGGACGTTGCACGACAAGATGTCATCACTGTGGTACAGCAGAAGGGTTTTGAGATTGCAGCAGATAAAGTTCAAAAGACAGGAAGTACCTTGGGCTAAAGAGCACAGAGAGAACCATCACACCCCAAACACTGCACATCAAGGACAACCCAAACACTCTGCAAGAACCCCATATGCTCTGTGGAACAATCAGTTGGGTACGTTCACTCCTGGCAATCACCACAGAAGATCTCATGCCACTGTTCCTGCTCCGTAAAGGCAGAGAAGGACTTGATTCCCCTGATCACTGACACCAGAGGCAGAAGCAGCTGTACAAAAGGTCTTCTGGGTGATTCAAACTAAACAGGCACACAGATACCACCCTAATTTTCCTTTCTCCCTGGCAATCCTTGGTGTACGTCCAAAATTCCATACATTATGGTTTCAGTGGGACTATACTATCTCAGGTGCCCTGATAATAATTGAATGCGTTTTCAGAGCACACCAACCTACTAAAACAATAACAACCCAACAGAAAGTTATTGCAGAACTAGTGCAGGAAACCTAGAGAGCGTCTGTGCTCCCTTGCAGGAATAGACCTTGTGAATATTTACTTACTTCGCACTCAAGAGCACCTCAATTCCCTACTTCAAACATCTGAACCACAACAATACACCTTAGATCATTTTTACACTTATTAGGATCAGCCATCAATTCTACCACCAAAATATTCCTGTGCTGCTCAGGATGTTCAAAATTACCCCAGACCCGGCAAGATCCATTGTAGCCACCTGCCCAAATTGTCAGGAACATGGCCTTGCTTCTGTCACAGCAGGAGTCAGTCCAAGAGGACTAGAGAGTCTCCACATCTGGCAACCAGACATCACAGACTAAGCTCCTTTGGACAGACTAAAATACATCGACGTCTCAATCGACGCCTTTACCAGTACATTTTTTGGCTCTGTCCATGCTGCAGAAAAATCAGAAGATGCTATAAAACATTGCTTTTTCGTTTGTTCCACCTTAGCAATTCCACAGGAAATTTACACTGATAATGCTCTTGCTTACACCTTGCACTGATTCAAACAAGGGGCTTTCTGACCACTGGGGTATAAAACATGTCACAGGCATACCACACTCCACCACAGGACAGTTCATAGCTGAGAGGGCCAACTGAGCCATCGAAAGGATCTTTGATCAACTGAGAGGGGTAATCCAGATATTATCTTCCATTGAGACACTGGCCAAGTCCTTTTATGTACTCAACTTTTTGAACAACTCGTTTATGGAGACAACTCCCCCAGTCATCATTCAGTTTACTAATTCAACTGCAGCCCAATTAAAAGACCAGCCACCTGTGTCAATCAAAGAACCTGAATCTAAGCAATTTATGGACACCTACCCATTAATTACTTGGGGAAGAGAAGATGCCCTTGCCTCTACAGCAACACTCCTATGATCGATCCCAGCAAAATACATAAAAACTCTTTCTGGGAACGGTGAGGCAAACACCAGAGCCACCATCAGAAGAACAGAATGGAAGCCTAAGAGAGACAGCAGCAGCCTGGGAAAGAAGAAAAAGAAGGACAGAAGAAGATCTCCTAAGCAGCGTTGACCACACACACCAAGACCAAGATAGCTCAGACACCACTAACCAGGATATATGAATTAACATTTGTAAAAGCTATATTTTAGCATTGATATAAGATTCTTCTAATAAGCTGTTTTTACACCCTTGGCTTATGGAACAGAAAGTTTAGTGGGACCTGAACTTATGTTTCATCTTCTACTCACTTTATCTGTTTACTTTTAGCCCAAACAAGCCTCCAGATACTAAATGAGCCCAAGTCAGACGATGCTGCTGTTGGTTGCTGCTGACATAGAGAACTGGATGCTCCTCACTGAGCCGCATGCCTTCAGCTGGCTGCTTCCACAGACAAGCCACAATTTCTTGTCCACGGCCATGGCTGTCAGACACGACAAGGCATGTGTTTTTTCAACCTGCTGTCACATAGGGAGTCAGTATATCAGGGCATCCAGCTGCTAAAAATCAAGGAAAGAAGATGCAGATGGAGGGCAACTACAACTGGTTCACTGGACTTTTCAAACACTGGGGGATAAAAGGCTGACTTTCTTGTTTAGTTAAGACTGTTTTGTGGACTTTGTTTATCGTATTCATTGTGTTGGTTATTTTATCCATTATGCTAAATGCCTGCAAAACTCTATGGCTGAAGCCTTCTTTATAGACAACAAAATGGGAAGTTCTGGGGGCCGAGGGGCCGACCGTTGGAGCTGTAATACCTCAGGGCAAAGTGACCAAGGTAAAAGAGAGACATCGCTCTGAATGCAATGGTCTCGCCCATGGGCATGTGCAGGCTCATGGTGATGCAGCACGTTTTGTTGGTATCACCCAGTTAAACTGCAGTATTTTTCTTATATGTACTGACTCGAGAATGTTCTCCCCTCTCTTGTACCATTTTGGACCTGGCTTACTGCAATGCTACCCCGATTTCTCTCCGTCATTTTCCCGCTGTGTGCACAGCCCCATTTTGTCTCCCTTCCTGGACCCTCTTCATTGCAATCCACTGAAGTGTTTGCAGATCCCCACAAAGATCCCTCTCTCACCTCGTTCACCAGCAGTTTAAGCAAGCATGCTCCCAGCACTGGGAGTGCAGGTCACTCAAAGAGGCTGGCTGTGGACAGGCTGAAACACAGGAACTGAGTGCAACAGGGAGCCTGGCCTCTAATAAAAGGCATGAAACCCACAGCACACCCAACGCAAAACCTTGCATGTCTCTTCTTTATCCTCCTTCTCTCAGTCCTCATGCCACTTTCCCCACTTTGTCTGACTGGGTACTTGGCTTCTCTCTCTCCTCTTGGCAGGTTCAGCTACACGTGTGACCCTGCAGGAACAGCCTGACCCAGGGAAGTGGGAGAGCACTCTTGGTCAGGAACTGTAGTGACAGGACGCAGAGGAATGCGATCAAACTGCAAGAGGGGGAAGAGATTTGATGATGGGAAGAAGTTCTTTACTCTCAGGGGGCTTATCCCTGACACAGGGACCTGTGCAGAGAGGCTGTGGATGCCCCATCCCCAGCAACATCCAAGGACAGGTGGGAAAGGGGCCGCAGCAACCTGCTCTGCTGGGAGCTTGCTCACCTTGGAACCACATCACTTTAAGGGTCCCTTCCAAGCCAAACCATTCAAGGATTGGATCATTCTGCCATCCCCATCTCTCACTGCACAGCACCCCTGAATCTTCAGTGACATCACAGCTCCAAGAGGGTTCCAGGTGGAACGTCCAGGACCTGGAAACGAGCACAGCAGACACTGCAACAGCTGCCAAGGGTCAGTTGCTGCTCACCCTGCGCTCTGACCCTCAGTGCTGAGCTGCTGCTGCTGCCTGGGCTTTTCCCGCTGCCTGCTCTGGAGCGCCAATCCCGCAGGATGTGCTCTGCTGTGCCCGTGGAGGTACAGTGCCATGCCAGGCAGGGGGCACCCGGCTTGGGCTGGCTGCAGCCATGTGGGAATGGATGGTGCGGGACAGAAAGCCCACTGGGAGGTGGTGCTTCCCCTTGCAGACTGAGAGAGACACTGTGGAGGCGATGGATGTGGACCAGGGGCTGGAAGAGGATGACATGATGGAGGTGGACTCCTCCTCTACTTCCATGTCCTCCACTGTTGAGGACATGGAAGTAGAGGTGGAGGACAACACTGAAGAAATGGAAGTGGATGAGGAAGATGACACGGAAGAGATGCAAGTTGATGAGGAGGATGAGGAGGAGCCCATGGTCCTTGGATGAAGATGGTGCCCCACAGGTAAGACAGGCAGATGCTTCCCACGCCCTGCCCACACACACACTGGGTCCCCTGACGCCAGCCCTGCCAGCCCCGGCCCAGCCCCTGGGGCCCAGCTGCCAGCCCTGCTGGGCCCAGTGCTGCCAACTGACTCCAGCTCTGCTCCTTCCTTTCTTCCAGGACTCATTCACATCATGGCACTGATGCCATGCCGTTGTAAATACGTTTTAAAGATTAGAAGTTTCCTGTAAATATGTTCACTATGTTTGAAGTTTCCTGTAAATACGTTTTGAAGATTGTTGGCCCATCGGATCCCATGTAAATATGTTCTGTATATTACTGTTGATGTTGTTATAACGCTTGTTATAACGAAACATGTTCTGTAAATCCTACATTTGCCGATCTTCGCCAAATAAATACTGTTTCTTTTAAAAACCTGACTTCTCTTGGCCATTCCTTGGGGCACAGGCAGCCTTTGCACACTTGTGGGTTCCACTTGTTCCGCATTCCCAGGGCTGGAGCTCCCTGGCACGGCCACCCCGGGGCTGGGGGTGCCTGTGCACAGAGGCTCCCACTGACACCACTCCTGGCCCTGGGCACTGCTGCTCTTCCTGGCCTGGGGCACAGCGCTGCCCCCAAGAGCTCAGCTCTCACCAGCTCTCACACAGGGGGCTCTCACAGCACTGGCCCCTGCAGCCATGCCACCAAAGCAGCCAGCAAACCTTCAGCCACCCTTCCTGCTGCAGACACAGGCACTCCTGGGCCCAGAGCCGCCAGCAGGCCACAGCCCTGCAAAATCCACCTGCACACTCTCAAGGCCACCAGAGCTTTGGCAACTGGGCCAGCTGAATCTGGGCTGCTGCAGGGGCTGATCTTTAAGCCTTGGTGCCTCCAAAGGCCCTGGGCTCTGCTTTCCAGCCTGCTCTGCACAGCCCTGAGCCCGTATTGTTCCAGAGACAAAAGCCAAGCCAGGGCATCCTCACCCTGCCCGCATTCCTGCTGCTGCCAGCGGCCACCGGGCCCTGGGCCCGACTCGGGTGACAGCTGCAGGGACAGGGCAGCCTGTGCTGGGCAGGGGGCACGGGGCTGTGGGCCCTGGGGCTGCTGCTGGGGACCATGGTCCCAGAGGGCCCCGAGCTCAGCCCCTGCCCGGCCAGCTGCCCCCATGGCCCCACACTCCCTGAGCATCCCCATCACACCTGCCAGGGGGAAATCCCACGGGCTTCAGGAAAGAAATTCCCCATAGTGACTAAACCAAGGGGTCCAAGGGGAAAGTCAGCACCAGCTGATGTTTACAGCACCTTGACACAGGTGGCTGCAGGGCACGTGAGATCTCCAGGGCCTCTGGCAGTGCCTGCTCTGCACGTGAGCCTGTGCGGCTGCTCCCAGTGGGACACAGCTCAGGCCAGCCCTCAGCCCCTCACAGTTGATACCAAGGAGCAGGCTCAGAAAGCAGTTTCAGATCACTTCCTGTAGATATTTCAGTGGTCTAAATGTCATTCAAAAACCCAAACTCTAGATTTATTTTTGGTGTTGTGGCATGAGAAGCCATGAAAGTGCCTCTGAATGTGCACTCAGGGCACTTCCACTGCCATCCCAAAGGGAACACAAAGGACAGGCCTCAGCTTTCAGCACCGCTGAGCTCCTCACCCTGCAATGAAGTCTGAGGCAGAGGCAATGTTTTGCAGGCCGGGGGGTCTCTCACTGGAATAGTAATACCTCATGACAATCATATAGATTTAAAGTAAGGTGAATAACCCCTCTGAATACAATGATCTTGCTCAATGTCTTTTGCGGGATGGTGCAGATTCAGCACATTTCTTGGTATCATGAACTTCCTTCTTTCCTTATATATACTCCCCTAGGATGTTCTCCCCTCCCTTAACCTCTATTAGTCCTGAATTACTGCATACAAGGTCCTATTCCCCACCCTGAAAATCCTTGTGTGCCCACCCCCACTTTGTCTCCCTCCCTGGACCCGCTCCAGCGCATTCCACAGTATTTGCTGTTTCACACATAGATCCCTCTCTTGCCTCATCCATCATGCATTCCAGCAAGCCTACTCCTAGCTCTGGGAGTGCACATCTCTCACAGTGTCTGGCTGTGGACATGCCACAAGGGGTGCCGAAACAGGGACCTTCTTTGAGAATTCCTGAGAGCCACTCCAGTGAGGATTCGGCTCTTCCACCGTCACGGGACAGAAGACGCCTCGGGTCAGCCACCGCTCTGGAGTGGGACCTGAGTTTTATCAGGGTTTGCTGAAGGCAGCAGCAGCACCCTCCAGCAGCAACAGGGCTAGCTCAGCTGCTGAAGCCCAGGGGACATTTTGAACCCTCTGCATCCAGAGCCACCAGAGCAGTGAGTTGGAGGACAGCCGCCTGCAGTGCAGGATCCTTGGGAGATATTTCAGTCCTGTGGGTGGGCCACCCTTTACATCAGGGGCAGCTCTGGGTAACAAATTATCCAATCCTTAGAGGTTTACATATCTTCCAGTTAGGGAGGCTCTCCTTTCAGAGTGGAAGACTTTTACTAAAGGAAGTTGGAAGCCTATTGTTCATTGGCTTTTTAATGAGTTCACAGACATGTCTGTTGATTCAGTTGGTCATGTAGCATTTTGGGACTCAGGGAAAGACTCTACCTTTTGTAAACTCAGGGAGTGATAAGAGTCGCAACATTTTACCCAAATTTTCATATGATTTGTAGAGTTTTCTCAAGGGTTCAAAGTTCTAATATTCAACCCAGACTTTCTGTTCTGCCCCCTGCATTCCTGAACCCACTGATACCATTAGGATGAGAGACAGAAACTGCTGTAAAGCACAGACAAGCCACCTGCTGTCTGCCATCTCCCCTCCTTCTCTACCCCCTGCCCACGTCTGTACTGATCACACTGGCCTGGATTCTAGCCTAACCCCTTCTCCAGTACCTCTCCTCCCTGGATCCCCATCAGGTAGCTCACAAAATGGAGTCCCTCCTCTGGAGGGGGTTGTCAATGTCAAACTCCCTCCCACCCCCAGCTCTCTCATCAAATCCTCCCCCTGTATTGGATCCCAGCTCTGCGTCAGGTACCACCCCTGCATTGGGATCCAGTGCTTCCTTGCCTACTCCCGCTGCCCTATCCCCTCCAACTCAGCCCCTTGCGGATCCCACACTGTCAGGGCCGGAAGTGTGAGGGGCGGTACCCGGAAGGCCGCCATCTTGGCTACCAGAGGCCCACACCACCGGGCCTGGCCAGTCACCCCAAGGCCCCGCTCCTCTGCCAGAGACCAAGTTCCCTCTTCTGGAGAGGAGAGGGAAGGGTCATCCCACCTTCAGCATGAGCCTGAGGATTCTTGGACAAGGATGTGGAAGCTGGCGACAGAAGAGGGGAACTGGGAATTGGTAGCTAAAATACAAGAAGCACCGGTGCAGAAGCAGAGGGGGACTAAGCCCCAATTGGAAGTTCTCATACATGGGAGATGAAAGACCTTTATAAAGCAGCGAAAGACCATGGGAGGGGCTTGCCCTATATTAATCATTTGTTAAATACCATCTATACAATACATGTGTTGGTGCCCCACAATTTGTGCCACTTTATGCGCATCCTACTTTCTCCCACTGAAATTATTCTGTGGGAAGGAATGGGGAAAAAACTACTACAACAACTATTAAAAGACTATGCTAGAGAAGAGAGGCGGGCACACCTAACACTAGACCATCTAGCCAGGGAGGAAGATTTCACTAAACCTCATTCAATAGACCTTCCTTGAGCTCTGTTAGAAGAGACCTGCAGGGACCTGGGAAATCCCTTCTAAAATTTATTGATCACCTTACACAAGCAATAGAGAAGAAAGTTGAACATCCAAAAGCCAGGAAGGTACTGCTTACTAAACTTGCTGAAACAAATGCTAAAAACACCTTTAAAGACATTTTACCTTCTCTACCCCTCAACAGAAAGCCTACCATTGCACAAATGGTCGTGGCATGCACCATTAGGCCATCCTTATACTGTAATGCTACCCGAGATAATGCTTCCTGTCACGGTGTAGTAGAGGTGCTAGTAGCCTCCCTGGTTATTCCCTGACATACACATGAAAAAGGACCTGGTTTTAAGTGTAGGGAGATGGGGCATTTTCAACAGAATTATAAAAATACAGGCTATTACCAGGCACCTTCTAGGTGTCACAGCCACTGTCCTCACGGCCCCCCTCGTCCACATGCTTTCCAACACCAGCAAAACCAGTGGCCTGCGGAAAACCCCACACAGACACAGAAAGGCCCCAGGCAAAGACACCAAATGCGAGGCCGTTCTGCCCTTCTCTCCCCAACATCGTGGAGAACCAGCACAGCGACCTTCTCAGATCCAGCGGGACAGCTCGATCGCTGCAGAAAACTCGACAGAAGACAGCTCTGCCCTGGAACCTAAAGGCAGCTGGTAAGCGCCTTTTCAATTCCAATCCACGCTATTTATGTTCACCATATTCCCACAGGCAAATACAGGCCTGAAGGACGGCCCAAAGACATTTTGATTTAAACCATAACCGGGAAAGGGATGCAGACACTCACTCTACTACCTGAGGTACTCACCTTGACCTCTTTGGAGGAGATAACTGTCCAGGCTCTATGCTTAGTCCCTTTTCATTGCAAAAGGAACAGTTATAGCCAGAGCCTACCTCCTACTTGACACGATCACCACACCAGCTGATCCCATGTTGATGTGGGTACAGACAACAGGCAGAAATAGACCCATTCCAAAGTGTGCTTTGTCATGTAAAGGGAGAAAGAGATGTCTTTCAGGACTATTAGATACAAGAGCTGATGACACCATAATTTCCTGCTCTGTTTGGCTAAAAAGCGGCCCCTGGTTCCAGCTGCTGGGGTAATTATTAGCTACCAGGGGAGCCACTACCAGCTTCTGGAGTCACAGTATCAGCTGCATGGAAGGTCCTGAGGGCACAGTTGCTACAGTAAGATCATTCGTCGCCCGGGCACCAATAACAATTTGAGGAAAAGACCTGTTGTCCCAAAGCGGAACAAGGCTAGAGATCCTATCAACACCTCAGGATTTCTAGACGGGGCCACAGAGCAGCGCGCCACACTTCAGGCCACCTGGAAGACCAACGACCCCATATGGGTGGATCAGTGGCCCCTCCCAGGCAGAAAGTTAAAGGCCCTGCAGTCCCACGTGCAGGAGCAGCTGCCTGTGGGCCACATTGTACCATCTACTAGCCCCTGCAATGTGCCTGTCATTACCATATGAAAGCCTGGCAAAGACAAGAGGTGGCTGCTGCAGGACCTCAGGAAAATCAACGAGGTCATTGAGGACATGGGTGCCCTCCAGTCCAGCCTGCCCTCAGCCTCCATGTTACCTCGAGATTGCCGATGGTGCACCATGCCGTAGTTGTGGGTAGCATCTTTTGGAGTCCTCCTATTTTTCGGATACCTTGTTCGACATTTAGGCTGTGATTGATGGAGCCTGAGCATAGGAAGAGCATTGCTTTGAAGATTGCACGTGTTGAGATGTAAAGGAAGGCTAGTTCAGGGCGGTTTAGTCCAATTGTCATTTTATTTCACAGTTATTGGCAGAGGGTTGTTATAGATCTTAATGACTATTTTTTTGATGCCCCCACCATTCCAAATGACATCCCCTGGTTTGCCTTGTCCGCCCCTAAACCACCAAACACCTTTACAGAGGTACCAGTGGACTGCATTACCTCAAACAAAGAAGAGTAGCTCAACTATTTGGCAATGGCTTTGATCCCAAAATCTCTCGCCCAGATGGAAAAGACATCCTAATGCTATCATTTTTCATTACATGGACGATACAGTCATTTGTGCAGAAGTTCAAATCATTTTGGATGTCGCAGTACAAGATGTCATCACTGTAGTACAGTAGAAGGGTTTTGAGATTGCAGCAGATAAAGTTCAAAAGACAGGAAGTACCTTGGGCTAAAGAGCACAGAGAGAACCATCACACCCCAAACACTGCACATCAAGGACAACCCAAACACTCTGCAAGAACTCCAAATGCTCTGTGGAACAATCAGTTGGGTTGGTTCACTCCTGGCAATCACCACAGAAGATCTCATGCCACTGTTCCTGCTCCGTAAAGGCAGAGAAGGACTTGATTCCCCTGATCACTGACACCAGAGGCAGAAGCAGCTGTACAAAAGGTCTCCTGGGTGATTCAAACTAAACAGGCACACAGATACCACCCTAATTTTCCTTTCTCCCTGGCAAACCTTGGTGTAAGTCCAAAATTCCATACATTATTGTTTCAGTGGGACTATACTATCTCAGGTGCCCTGATAATAATTGAATGCGTTTTCAGAGCACACCAACCTACTAAAACAATAACAACCCAACAGAAAGTTATTGCAGAACTAGTGCAGGAAACCTAGAGAGCGTCTGTGCTCCCTTGCAGGAATAGACCTTGTGAATATTTACTTACTTCGCACTCAAGAGCACCTCAATTCCCTACTTCAAACATCTGAACCACTGCAATACACCTAAGATCATTTTTACACTTATTAGGTTTAGCCATCAATTCTACCACCAAAATATTCCTGTGCTGCTCAGGATGTTCAAAATTACCCCAGACCCGGCAAGATCCATTGTAGCCACCTGCCCAAATTGTCAGGAACATGGCCTTGCTTCTGTCACAGCAGGAGTCAGTCCAAGAGGACTAGAGAGTCTCCACATCTGGCAACCAGACATCACAGACTAAGCTCCTTTGGACAGACTAAAATACATCGACGTCTCAATCGACGCCTTTACCAGTACATTTTTTGGCTCTGTCCATGCTGGAGAAAAATCAGAAGATGCTATAAAACATTATTTTTTCGTTTGCTCCACCTTAGCAATTCCACAGGAAATTTACACTGATAATGCACTTGCTTCTACCTTGCACTGATTCAAACAAGGGGCTTTCTGACCACTGGGGTATAAAACATGTCACAGGTATACCACACTCCACCACAGGACAGTCCATAGCTGAGAGGGCCAACTGAGCCATCAAAAGGATCTTTAATCAACTGAGAGGGGTAATCCAGATATTATCTTCCATTGAGACACTGGCCAAGTCCTTTTATGTACTCAACATTTTGAACAACTCGTTTATGGAGACAACTCCCCCAGTCATCATGCAGTTTACTAATTCAACTGCAGCCCAATTAAAAGACCAGCCACCTGTGTCAATCAAAGAACCTGAATCTAAGCAATTTATGGACACCTACCCATTAATTACTTGGGGAAGAGAAGATGCCCTTGTCTCTACAGCAACACTCCTAAGATCGATCCCAGCAAAATACATAAATCTCTTTCTGGGAACGGTGAGGCAAACACCAGAGCCACCATCAGAAGAACAGAATGGAAGCCTAAGAGAGACAGCAGCAGCCTGGGAAAGAAGAAAAAGAAGGACAGAAGAAGATCTCCTAAGCAGCGTTGACCACACACACCAAGACCAAGATAGCTCAGACACTACTAACCAGGATATATGAATTAACATTTGTAAAAGCTATATTTTAGCATTGATATAAGATTCTTCTAATAAGCTGTTTTTACACCCTTGGCTTATGGAACAGAAAGTTTAGTGGGACCTGAACTTATGTTTCATCTTCTACTCACTTTATCTGTTTACTTTTAGCCCAAACAAGCCTCCAGATACTAAATGAGCCCAAGTCAGACGATGCTGCTGTTGGTTGCTGCTGACATAGAGAACTGGATGCTCCTCACTGAGCCGCATGCCTTCAGCTGGCTGCTTCCACAGACAAGCCACAATTTCTTGTCCACGGCCATGGCTGTCAGACACGACAAGGCATGTGTTTGTTCAACCTGCTGTCACATAGGGAGTCAGTATATCAGGGCATCCAGCTGCTAAAAATCAAGGAAAGAAGATGCAGATGGAGGGCAACTACAACTGGTTCACTGGACTTTTCAAACACTGGGGGATAAAAGGCTGACTTTCTTGTTTAGTTAAGACTGTTTTGTGGACTTTGTTTATCGTATTCATTGTGTTGGTTATTTTATCCATTATGCTAAATGCCTGCAAAACTCTATGGCTGAAGCCTTCTTTATAGACCTTAAAATGGGAAGTTCTGGGGGCCGAGGGGCCGACCGTTGGAGCTGTAATACCTCAGGGCAAAGTGACCAAGGTAAAAGAGAGACATCGCTCTGAATGCAATGGTTTCGCCCATGGGCATGTGCAGGCTCATGGTGATGCAGCACGTTTTGTTGGTATCACCCAGTTAAACTGCAGTATTTTTCTTATATGTACTGACTCGAGAATGTTCTCCCCTCTCTTGTACCATTTTGGACCTGGCTTACTGCAATGCTACCCCGATTTCTCTCCGTCATTTTCCCGCTGTGTGCACAGCCCCATTTTGTCTCCCTTCCTGGACCCTCTTCATTGCAATCCACTGAAGTGTTTGCAGATCCCCACAAAGATCCCTCTCTCACCTCGTTCACCAGCAGTTTAAGCAAGCATGCTCCCAGCACTGGGAGTGCAGGTCACTCAAAGAGGCTGGCTGTGGACAGGCTGAAACACAGGAACTGAGTGCAACAGGGAGCCTGGCCTCTAATAAAAGGCATGAAACCCACAGCACACCCAACGCAAAACCTTGCATGTCTCTTCTTTATCCTCCTTCTCTCAGTCCTCATGCCACTTTCCCCACTTTGTCTGACTGGGTACTTGGCTTCTCTCTCTCCTCTCTGCAGGTTCAGCTACACGTGTGACCCTGCAGGAACAGCCTGACCCAGGGAAGTGGGAGAGCACTCTTGGTCAGGAACTGTAGTGACAGGACGCAGAGGAATGCGATCAAACTGCAAGAGGGGGAAGAGATTTGATGATGGGAAGAAGTTCTTTACTCTCAGGGGGCTTATCCCTGACACAGGGACCTGTGCAGAGAGGCTGTGGATGCCCCATCCCCAGCAACATCCAAGGACAGGTGGGAAAGGGGCCGCAGCAACCTGCTCTGCTGGGAGCTTGCTCACCTTGGAACCACATCACTTTAAGGGTCCCTTCCAAGCCAAACCATTCAAGGATTGGATCATTCTGCCATCCCCATCTCCCACTGCACAGCACCCCTGAATCTTCAGTGACATCACAGCTCCAAGAGGGTTCCAGGTGGAACGTCCAGGACCTGGAAACGAGCACAGCAGACACTGCAACAGCTGCCAAGGGTCAGTTGCTGCTCACCCTGCGCTCTGACCCTCAGTGCTGAGCTGCTGCTGCTGCCTGGGCTTTTCCCGCTGCCTGCTCTGGAGCGCCAATCCCGCAGGATGTGCTCTGCTGTGCCCGTGGAGGTACAGTGCCATGCCAGGCAGGGGGCACCCGGCTTGGGCTGGCTGCAGCCATGTGGGAATGGATGGTGCGGGACAGAAAGCCCACTGGGAGGTGGTGCTTCCCCTTGCAGACTGAGAGAGACACTGTGGAGGCGATGGATGTGGACCAGGGGCTGGAAGAGGATGACATGATGGAGGTGGACTCCTCCTCTACTTCCATGTCCTCCACTGTTGAGGACATGGAAGTAGAGGTGGAGGACAACACTGAAGAAATGGAAGTGGATGAGGAAGATGACACGGAAGAGATGCAAGTTGATGAGGAGGATGAGGAGGAGCCCATGGTCCTTGGATGAAGATGGTGCCCCACAGGTAAGACAGGCAGATGCTTCCCACGCCCTGCCCACACACACACTGGGTCCCCTGACGCCAGCCCTGCCAGCCCTGGCCCAGCCCCTGGGGCCCAGCTGCCAGCCCTGCTGGGCCCAGTGCTGCCAACTGACTCCAGCTCTGCTCCTTCCTTTCTTCCAGGACTCATTCACATCATGGCACTGATGCCATGCCGTTGTAAATACGTTTTAAAGATTAGAAGTTTCCTGTAAATACGTTCACTATGTTTGAAGTTTCCTGTAAATACGTTTTGAAGATTGTTGGCCCATCGGATCCCATGTAAATATGTTCTGTATATTACTGTTGATGTTGTTATAACGCTTGTTATAAAGAAAGATGTTCTGTAAATCCTACATTTGCCCATCTTCAGCAAATAAATACTGTTTCTTTTTAAAACCTGACTTCTCCTTGCTATTCCTTGGGGCACAGGCAGCCTTTGCACACTTGTGGGTTCCACTTGTTCCGCATTCCCGGGGCTGGAGCTCCCTGGCACGGCCACCCCGGGGCTGGGGGTCCCTGTGCACAGGGGCTCCCACTGACACCACTCCTGGCCCTGGGCACTGCTGCTCTTCCTGGCCTGGGGCACAGCGCTGCCCCCAAGAGCTCAGCTCTCACCAGCTCTCACACAGGGGGCTCTCACAGCACTGGCCCCTGCAGCCATGCCACCAAAGCAGCCAGCAAACCTTCAGCCACCCTTCCTGCTGCAGACACAGGCACTCCTGGGCCCAGAGCCGTCAGCAGGCCACAGCCCTGCAAAATCCACCTGCACACTCTCAAGGCCACCAGAGTTTGGCAACTGGGCCAGCTACATCTGGGCTGCTGCAGGGGCTGATCTTTAAGCCTTGGTACCTCCAAAGGCCCTGGGCTCTGCTTTCCAGCCTGCTCTGCACAGCCCTGAGCCCGTATTGTTCCAGAGACAAAAGCCAAGCCAGGGCATCCTCACCCTGCCCGCATTCCTGCTGCTGCCAGCGGCCACCGGGCCCTGGGCCCGACTCGGGTGACAGCTGCAGGGACAGGGCAGCCTGTGCTGGGCAGGGGGCACGGGGCTGTGGGCCCTGGGGCTGCTGCTGGGGACCATGGTCCCAGAGGGCCCCGAGCTCAGCCCCTGCCCGGCCAGCTGCCCCCATGGCCCCACACTCCCTGAGCATCCCCATCACACCTGCCAGGGGGAAATCCCACGGGCTTCAGGAAAGAAATTCCCCATAGTGACTAAACCAAGGGGTCCAAGGGGAAAGTCAGCACCAGCTGATGTTTACAGCACCTTGACACAGGTGGCTGCAGGGCAGGTGAGATCTCCAGGGCCTCTGGCAGTGCCTGCTCTGCACGTGAGCCTGTGCGGCTGCTCCCAATGGGACACAGCTCAGGCCAGCCCTCAGCCCCTCACAGTTGATACCAAGGAGCAGGCTCAGAAAGCAGTTTCAGATCACTTCCTGTAGATATTTCAGTGGTCTAAATGTCATTCAAAAACCCAAACTCTAGATTTATTTTTGGTGTTGTGGCATGAGAAGCCATGAAAGTGCCTCTGAATGTGCACTCAAGGCACTTCCACTGCCATCCCAAAGGGAACACAAAGGACAGGCCTCAGCTTTCAGCACTGCTGAGCTCCTCACCCTGCAATGAAGTCTGAGGCAGAGGCAATGTTTTGCAGGCCGGGGGGCCTATCACTGGAATAGTAATACCTCATGACAATCATATAGATTTAAAGTAAGGTGAATAACCCCTCTGAATACAATGATCTTGCTCAATGTCTTTTGCGGGATGGTGCAGATTCAGCACATTTCTTGGTATCATGAACTTCCTTCTTTCCTTATATATACTCCCCTAGGATGTTCTCCCCTCCCTTAACCTCTATTAGTCCTGAATTACTGCATACAAGGTCCTTTTCCCCACCCTGAAAATCCTTGTGTGCCCACCCCCACTTTGTCTCCCTCTCTGGACCCGCTCCAGCGCATTCCACAGTATTTGCTGTTTCACACATAGATCCCTCTCTTGCCTCATCCATCACGCATTCCAGCAAGCCTACTCCTAGCTCTGGGAGTGCACATCTCTCACAGTGTCTGGCTGTGGACATGCCACAAGGGGTGCCGAAACAGGGACCTTCTTTGAGAATACCTGAGAGCCACTCCAGTGAGGATTCGGCTCTTCCACCGTCACGGGACAGAAGACGCCTCGGGTCAGCCACCGCTCTGGAGTGGGACCTGAGTTTTATCAGGGTTTGCTGAAGGCAGCAGCAGCACCCTCCAGCAGCAACAGGGCTAGCTCAGCTGCTGAAGCCCAGGGGACATTTTGAACCCTCTGCATCCAGAGCCACCAGAGCAGTGAGTTGGAGGACAGCCGCCTGCAGTGCAGGATCCTTGGGAGATATTTCAGTCCTGTGGGTGGACCACCCTTTACATCAGGGGCAGCTCTGGGTAACAAATTATCCAATCCTTAGAGGGATACATATCTTCCAGTTAGGGAGGCTCTCCTTTCAGAGTGGAAGACTTTTACTAAAGGAAGTTGGAAGCCTATTGTTCATTGGCTTTTTAATGAGTTCACAGACATGTCTGTTGATTCAGTTGGTCATGTAGCATTTTGGGACTCAGGGAAAGACTCTACCTTTTGTAAACTCAGGGAGTGATAAGAGTCGCAACATTTTACCCAAATTTTCATATGATTTATAGGGTTTTCTCAAGGGTTCAAAGTTCTAATATTCAACCCAGACTTTCGGTTATGCCCCCCACATTCCTGACCCCACTGATACCATTAGGATGAGAGACAGAAACTGCTGTAAAGCACAGACAAGCCACCTGCTGTCTGCCATCTCCCCTCCTTCTCTACCCCCTGCCCACGTCTGTACTGATCACACTGGCCTGGATTCTAGCCTAACCCCTTCTCCAGTACCTCTCCTCCCTGGATCACCCTCAGGTAGCTCACAAAATGGAGTCCCTCCTATGGAGGGGGTGTTCAATGTCAAACACCCTCCCACCCCAGGCTGTTTTATCGTGTCCTGCCCCTATGTTGGGTCCCAGCTCTGCGTCAGGAACCACCCCTGCATTGGGATCCAGCGCTTCCTTGCCTACTCCCGCTGCCCTACCCCCTCCAACTCAGCCCCTTGCGGATCCCACACTGTCGGAGCCGGAAGTGTGAGGGGCGGTACCCGGAAGGCCGCCATCTTGGCTACCAGAGGCCCACACCACCGGGCCTGGCCAGTCACCCCAAGGCCCCGCTCCTCTGCCAGAGACCAAGTTCCCTCTTCTGGAGAGGAGAGGGAAGGTTCATCGCACCTGGAGGATGAGCCTGAGGATTCTTGGCAGAGGATGGAGAAGCTCGCGGCTGAAGAGTGGGACTGGGAATTGGTAGCTAAAATACAAGCAGCACCGGTGCAGTACCAGAGGGCGGCTAACCCCTGATGGGAAGCTGTCACACAAGGGAGATGAAAGACCTTTATAAAGCTGCGAAACACCATGGGAGGGGCTTGCCCTATATTAATCATTTGTTAAATGCCATCTTTATGCACATGTTATGGTACCTCACAATCTGCACCATTTTATGCGCATCCTACTTTCTCCCACTGAAATTATTCTGTGGGAAGGAATGGGGAAAAAACTAATACAACAGCTATTAAAAGACTATGCTAGAGAAGACAGGCAGGCACGCCTAACACTAGACCATCTAGGGAGGAAGATTTCACTAAGTCTCATTCAATTGACCTTCCCTGAGCTCTGATGAAGAGAATAAAGTGTGGAAAAGACAGTTCTCATGCAGACACCCAATGGAGAATCACCTACTCTAGATTTCACAGACATTCTCCAGGGACCTGGGCAATCCTTTCAAAAATTTATTGACCACCTTCCACAAGCAATAGAGAAACAAATTGAACATCCAAAAGCCAGGAAGGTACTGCCTCCTAAACTTGCTGAAACAAATGCTAACAACACCTGTAAAGACATTTTACCTTCTCTACCCCTTAGCCCAAAGCCTACCATTGCACAAATGGTCAAGGTATGCACACGTACAGCATCCTTACACCGTGATGCCACCTAGCTATGGCGACCAATCAGGGTGTGGTAGAGGTGCTAGTAGCCTCCCTGGTTATTCCCTGACATACACATGAAAAAGGACCTGGCTTTAAGTGTAGGGAGATGGGACATTTTCAACAGAATTTGAAAAATGCAGACAATTACCGGGGACCTTCTATGTGTCACAGCCACTGCCCTCACTGCCCCCCTCATCCACATGCTTTCCAACACCAGCAAAACCGGTGGCCTGCGGGAAACCACACACAGACACAGAAAGGCCCTTCGCTCAATGACACCAAATGCGAGGCCATTGCGCCCCACGCTACCAAACATCGTGGAGAACCAGCACAGCGACCTTCTCAGATCCAGCGGGACAGCTCGATCGCTGCAGAAAACTCGACAGAAGACAGCTCTGCCCTGGAACCTAAAGGCAGCTGGTAAGCGCCTTTTCAATTCCAATCCACGCTATTTATGTTCACCATATTCCCACAGGCAAATACAGGCCTGAAGGACGGCCCAAAGACATTTTGATTTAAACCATAACCGGGAAAGGGATGCAGACACTCACTCTATTACCTGAGGTACTCACCTTGACCTCTTTGGAGGAGATAACTGTCCAGACTCTATGCTTAGTCCCTTTTCATTGCAAAAGGAACAGTTATAGCCAGAGCTTTCCTCCTACTTGACACGATCACCACACCAGCTGATCCCATGTTGATGTGGGCACAGACAACAGGCAGAAATAGACCCATTCCAAAGTGTGCTTTGTCATGTAAAGGGAGAAAGAGATGTCTTTCAGGACTATTAGATACAAGAGCTGATGACACCATAATTTCCTGCTCTGTTTGGCTAAAAACCGGCCCCTGGTTCCAGCTGCTGGGGTAATTATTAGCTACCAGGGGGGCCACTACCAGCTTCTGGAGTCACAGTATCAGCTGCATGGAAGGTCCTGAGGGCACAGTTGCTACAGTAAGATCATTTGTCGCCCGGGCACCAATAACAATTTGAGGAAAAGACCTGTTGTCGCAAAGCGGGGCAAGGCTAGAGATCCTATCAACACCTCTGGATTTCTAGACGGGGCCACAGAGCAGCGCGCCACACTTCAGTCAACCTGGAAGACCAACGACCCCATATGGGTGGATCAGTGGCCCCTCCCAGGCAGAAAGTTAAAGGCCCTGCAGTCCCACGTGCAGGAGCAGCTGCCTGTGGGCCACACTGTACCATCTACTAGCCCCTGCAATGTGCCTGTCATTACCATATGAAAGCCTGGCAAAGACAAGAGGTGGCTGCTGCAGGACCTCAGGAAAATCAACGAGGTCACTGAGGACATGGGTGCCCTCCAGTCCAGCCTGCCCTCAGCCTCCATGTTACCTCGAGATTGCCGATGGTGCACCATGCCGTAGTTATGGGTAGCATCTTTTGGAGTCCCTCTATTTTTCGGATACCTTGTTCGACATTTAGGCTGTGATTGGTGGAGCCTGAGCACAGGAAGAGCATTGCTTTGAAGATTGCACGGGTTGAGATATGAAGGAAGGCTAGTTCAGGGAGGTTTAGTCCAATTGTAATTTTATTTCACAGTTATTGGCAGAGGGTTGTTATAGATCTTAATGACTACTTTTTTGATGCCCCCACCATTCCAAATGACATCCCCTGGTTTGCCTTGTCTGCCCCTAAACCACCAAACACCTTTACAGAGGTACCAGTGGACTGCATTGCCTCAAACAAAGAAGAGTAGCTCAACTATTTGGCAATGGCTTTGATCCCAAAATCTCTCGCCCAGATGGAAAAGACATCCTAATGCTATCGTTTTTCATTACATGGACAATACAGTCATTTGTGCAGATGCTCAAATCATTTTGGACGTTGCGGTACAAGATGTCATCACTGTGGTACAGCAGAAGGGTTTTGAGATTGCAGCAGATAAAGTTCAAAAAACAGACCCCTGGAAGTTCCTTGGCCTAAAAAGCACAGAGAGAACCATCACACCCCAAACACTGTACATCAAGGACAACCCAAAAACTCTGCAAGAACTCCAAATGCTCTGTGGAACAATCAGTTGGGTACGTTCACTCCTGGCAATCACCACAGAAGATCTCATGCCACTGTTCCTGCTCCTTAAAGGCAGAGAAGGACTTGATTCCCGTGATCACTGAAACCAGAGGCAGAAGCAGCTGTACAAAAGGTCTTCTGGGTGATTCAAACTAAACAGGCACACAGATACCACCCTAATTTTCCTTTCTCCCTGGCAATCCTTGGTGTAAGTCCAAAATTCCATACATTATTGTTTCAGTGGGACTATACTATCTCAGATCCTGATAATAATTGAATGCGTTTTCAGAGCACACCAACCTACTAAAACAATAACAACCCAACAGAAAGTTATTGCAGAACTAGTGCAGGAAACCTAGAGAGCGTCTCTGCTCCCTTGCAGGAATAGACCTTGTGAATATTTACTTACTTCGCACTCAAGAGCACCTCAATTGCCTACTTCGAACATCTGAACCACTGCAATACACCTTAGATCATTTTTACACATATTAGGATCAGCCATCAATTCTACCACCAAAATATTCCTGTGCTGCTCAGGATGTTCAAAATTACACCAGACCCGGCAAGATCCATTGTAGCCACCTGCCCAAATTGTCAGGAACATGGCCTTGCTTCTGTCACAGCAGGAGTCCCTCCAAGAGGACTAGAGAGTCTCCACATCGGGCAACCAGACATCACACACTAAGCTCCTTTGGACAGACTAAAATACATCCACGTCTCAATCGACGCCTTTACCAGTACGTTTTTTGGCTCTGTCCATGCTGCAGAAAAATCAGAAGATGCTATAAAACATTACTTTTTTGTTTGTTCCACCTTAGCAATTCCACAGGAAATTTAAACTGATAATGCTCTTGCTTATACCTTGCACTGATTCAAACAAGGGGCTTTCTGACCACCGGGGTATAAACATGTCACAGGCATACCACACTCCACCACAGGACAGTCCATAGCTGAGAGGGCCAACTGAGCCATCGAAAGGATCTTTGATCAACTGAGAGGGGTAATCCAGATATTATCTTCCATTGAGACACTGGCCAAGGCCTTCTTTGTACTCAACTTTTTGAACAACTCGTTTAGGGAGACAACTCCCCCAGTCATCATGCAGTTCACTAATTCAACTGCAGCCCAATTAAAAGACCAGCCACCTGTGTCAATCAAAGAACCTGAATCTAAGCAATTTATGGACACCTACCCATTAATTACTTGGGGAAGAGAAGATGCCCTTGTCTCTACAGCAACACTCCTAAGATCGATCCCAGCAAAATACATAAAAACTCTTTCTGGGAACGGTGAGGCAAACACCAGAGCCACCATCAGAAGAACAGAATGGAAGCCTAAGAGAGACAGCAGCAGCCTGGGAAAGAAGAAAAAGAAGGACAGAAGAAGATCTCCTAAGCAGCGTTGACCACACACACCAAGACCAAGATAGCTCAGACACCACTAACCAGGATATATGAATTAACATTTGTAAAAGCTATATTTTAGCATTGATATAAGATTCTTCTAATAAGCTGTTTTTACACCCTTGGCTTATGGAACAGAAAGTTTAGTGGCACCTGAACTTATGTTTCATCTTCTACTCACTTTATCTGTTTACTTTTAGCCCAAACAAGCCTCCAGATACTAAATGAGCCCAAGTCAGACAATGCTGCTGTTGGTTGCTGCTGACATAGAGAACTGGATGCTCCTCACTGAGCCGCATGCCTTCAGCTGGCTGCTTCCACAGACAAGCCACAATTTCTTGTCCACGGCCATGGCTGTCAGACACTACAAGGCATGTGTTTTTTCAACCTGCTGTCACATAGGGAGTCAGTATATCAGGGCATCCAGCTGCTAAAAATCAAGGAAAGAAGATCCAGATGGAGGGCAACTACAACTGGTTCACTGGACTTTTCAAACACTGGGGGATAAAAGGCTGACTTTCTTGTTTAGTTAAGACTGTTTTGTGGACTTTGTTTATCGTATTCATTGTGTTGGTTATTTTATCCATTATGCTAAATGCCTGCAAAACTCTATGGCTGAAGCCTTCTTTATAGACAACAAAATAGGAAGTTCTGGGGGCCGAGGGGCCGACCGTTGGAGCTGTAATACCTCAGGGCAAAGTGACCAAGGTAAAAGAGAGACATCGCTCTGAATGCAATGGTCTCGCCCATGGGCATTTGCAGGCTCATGGTGATGCAGCACGTTTTGTTGGTATCACCCAGTTAAACTGCAGTATTTTTATTATATGTACTGACTCGAGAATGTTCTCCCCTCTCTTGTACCATTTTGGACCTGGCTTACTGCAATGCTACCCCGATTTCTCTCCGTCATTTTCCCGCTGTGTGCACAGCCCCATTTTGTCTCCCTTCCTGGACCCTCTTCATTGCAATCCACTGAAGTGTTTGTAGATCCCCACAAAGATCCCTCTCTCACCTCGTTCACCAGCAGTTTAAGCAAGCATGCTCCCAGCTCTGGGAGTGCAGGTCACTCAAAGAGGCTGGCTGTGGACAGGCTGAAACACAGGAACTGAGTGCAACAGGGAGCCTGGCCTCTAATAAAAGGCATGAAACCCACAGCACACCCAACGCAAAACCTTGCATGTCTCTTCTTTATCCTCCTTCTCTCAGTCCTCATGCCACTTTCCCCACTTTGTCTGACTGGGTACTTGGCTTCTCTCTCTCCTCTCTGCAGGTTCAGCTACACGTGTGACCCTGCAGGAACAGCCTGACCCAGGGAAGTGGGAGAGCACTCTTAGTCAGGAACTGTAGTGACAGGACGCGGAGGAATGCGATCAAACTGCCAGAGGGGGAAGAGATTTGATGATGGGAAGAAGTTCTTTACTCTCAGGGGGCTTATCCCTGACACAGGGACCTGTGCAGAGAGGCTGTGGATGCCCCACCCCCAGCAACATCCAAGGACAGGTGGGACAGGGGCCGCAGCAACCTGCTCTGCTGGGAGCTTGCTCACCTTGGAACCACATCACTTTAAGGGTCCCTTCCAAGCCAAACCATTCAAGGATTGGATCATTCTGCCATCCCCATCTCCCACTGCACAGCACCCCTGAATCTTCAGTGACATCACAGCTCCCAGAGGGTTCCAGGTGGAACGTCCAGGACCTGGAAACGAGCACAGCAGACACTGCAACGGCTGCCAAGGGTCAGTTGCTGCTCACCCTGCGCTCTGACCCTCAGTGCTGAGCTGCTGCTGCTGCCTGGGCTTTTCCTGATGCCTGCTCTGGAGCGCCAATCCCGCAGGATGTGCTCTGCTGTGCCAATGGAGGTACAGTGTCATGCCAGGCAGGGGGCACCCAGCTTGGGCTGGGTGCAGCCATGTGGGAATGGATGGTGCGGGACAGAAAGCCCACTGGGAGGTGGTGCTTCCCCTTGCAGACTGAGAGAGACACTGTGGAGGCGATGGATGTGGACCAGGGGCTGGAAGAGGATGGCATGATGGAGGTGGACTCCTCTTCTACTTCCATGTCCTCCACTGTTGAGGACATGGAAGTAGACGAGGAGGAGACCATCGAGGAGATGGAGGTGGACATGTAGGATGACACGGAAGATATGGAAGTGGATGAGGAGGATGAGGAGGAGCCCATGGTCCTTGGATGAAGATGGTGCCCCACAGGTAAGACAGGCAGATGCTTCCCACGCCCTGCCCACACACACACTGGGTCCCCTGACGCCAGCCCTGCCAGCCCCGGCCCAGCCCCTGGGGCCCAGCTGCCAGCCCTGCTGGGCCCAGTGCTGCCAACTGACTCCAGCTCTGCTCCTTCCTTTCTTCCAGGACTCATTCACATCATGGCACTGATGTCATGCCGTTGTAAATACGCTTTAAAGATTAGAAGTTTCCTGTAAATACGTTCACTATGTTTGAAGTTTCCTGTAAATACGTTTTGAAGATTGTTGGCCCATCGGATCCCATGTAAATATGTTCTGTATATTACTGTTGATGTTGTTATAACGCTTGTTATAAAGAAAGATGTTCTGTAAATCCTACATTTGCCCATCTTCAGCAAATAAATACTGTTTCTTTTTAAAACCTGACTTCTCCTTGCTATTCCTTGGGGCACAGGCAGCCTTTGCACACTTGTGGGTTCCACTTGTTCCGCATTCCCGGGGCTGGAGCTCCCTGGCACGGCCACCCCGGGGCTGGGGGTGCCTGTGCACAGGGGCTCCCACTGACACCACTCCTGGCCCTGGGCACTGCTGCTCTTCCTGGCCTGGGGCACAGCGCTGTCCCCAAGAGCTCAGCTCTCACCAGCTCTCACACAGGGGGCTCTCACAGCACTGGCCCCTGCAGCCATGCCACCAAAGCAGCCAGCAAACCTTCAGCCACCCTTCCTGCTGCAGACACAGGCACTCCTGGGCCCAGAGCCGCCAGCAGGCCACAGCCCTGCAAAATCCACCTGCACACTCTCAAGGCCACCAGAGCTTTGGCAACTGGGCCAGCTACATCTGGGCTGCTGCAGGGGCTGATCTTTAAGCCTTGGTGCCTCCAAAGGCCCTGGGCTCTGCTTTCCAGCCTGCTCTGCACAGCCCTGAGCCCGTATTGTTCCAGAGACAAAAGCCAAGCCAGGGCATCCTCACCCTGCCCGCATTCCTGCTGCTGCCAGCGGCCACCGGGCCCTGGGCCCGACTCGGGTGACAGCTGCAGGGACAGGGCAGCCTGTGCTGGGCAGGGGGCACGGGGCTGTGGGCCCTGGGGCTGCTGCTGGGGACCATGGTCCCAGAGGGCCCCGAGCTCAGCCCCTGCCCGGCCAGCTGCCCCCATGGCCCCACACTTCCTGAGCATCCCCATCACACCTGCCAGGGGGAAATCCCACGGGCTTCAGGAAAGAAATTCCCCATAGTGACTAAACCAAGGGGTCCAAGGGGAAAGTCAGCACCAGCTGATGTTTACAGCACCTTGACACAGGTGGCTGCAGGGCAGGTGAGATCTCCAGGGCCTCTGGCAGTGCCTGCTCTGCACGTGAGCCTGTGCGGCTGCTCCCAGTGGGACACAGCTCAGGCCAGCCCTCAGCCCCTCACAGTTGATACCAAGGAGCAGGCTCAGAAAGCAGTTTCAGATCACTTCCTGTAGATATTTCAGTGGTCTAAATGTCATTCAAAAACCCAAACTCTAGATTTATTTTTGGTGTTGTGGCATGAGAAGCCATGAAAGTGCCTCTGAATGTGCACTCAGGGCACTTCCACTGCCATCCCAAAGGGAACACAAAGGACAGGCCTCAGCTTTCAGCACTGCTGAGCTCCTCACCCTGCAATGAAGTCTGAGGCAGAGGCAATGTTTTGCAGGCCGGGGGGCCTATCACTGGAATAGTAATACCTCATGACAATCATATAGATTTAAAGTAAGGTGAATAACCCCTCTGAATACAATGATCTTGCTCAATGTCTTTTGCGGGATGGTGCAGATTCAGCACATTTCTTGGTATCATGAACTTCCTTCTTTCCTTATATATACTCCCCTAGGATGTTCTCCCCTCCCTTAACCTCTATTAGTCCTGAATTACTGCATACAAGGTCCTTTTCCCCACCCTGAAAATCCTTGTGTGCCCACCCCCTCTTTGTCTCCCTCCCTGGACCCGCTCCAGCGCATTCCACAGTATTTGCTGTTTCACACATAGATCCCTCTCTTGCCTCATCCATCACGCATTCCAGCAAGCCTACTCCTAGCTCTGGGAGTGCACATCTCTCACAGTGTCTGGCTGTGGACATGCCACAAGGGGTGCCGAAACAGGGACCTTCTTTGAGAATTCCTGAGAGCCACTCCAGTGAGGATTCGGCTCTTCCACCGTCACGGGACAGAAGACTCCTCGGGTCAGCCACCGCTCTGGAGTGGGACCTGAGTTTTATCAGGGTTTGCTGAAGGCAGCATCAGCACCCTCCAGCAGCAACAGGGCTAGCTCAGCTGCTGAAGCCAGGGGACATTTTGAACCCTCTGCATCCAGAGCCACCAGAGCAGTGAGTTGGAGGACAGCCGCCTGCAGTGCAGGATCCTTGGGAGATATTTCAGTCCTGTGGGTGGGCCACCCTTTACATCAGGGGCAGCTCTGGGTAACAAATTATCCAATCCTTAGAGGGATACATATCTTCCAGTTAGGGAGGCTCTCCTTTCAGAGTGGAAGACTTTTACTAAAGGAAGTTGGAAGCCTATTGTTCATTGGCTTTTTAATGAGTTCACAGACATGTCTGTTGATTCAGTTGGTCATGTAGCATTTTGGGACTCAGGGAAAGACTCTACCTTTTGTAAACTCAGGGAGTGATAAGAGTCGCAACATTTTACCCAAATTTTCATATGATTTATAGAGTTTTCTCAAGGGTTCAAAGTTCTAATATTCAACCCAGACTTTCGGTTATGCCCCCCACATTCCTGACCCCACTGATACCATTAGGATGAGAGACAGAAACTGCTGTAAAGCACAGACAAGCCACCTGCTGTCTGCCATCTCCCCTCCTTCTCTACCCCCTGCCCACGTCTGTACTGATCACACTGGCCTGGATTCTAGCCTAACCCCTTCTCCAGTACCTCTCCTCCCTGGATCACCCTCAGGTAGCTCACAAAATGTAGTCCCTCCTATGGAGGGGGTGTTCAATGTCAAACACCCTCCCACCCCAGGCTGTTTTATCGTGTCCTGCCCCTATGTTGGGTCCCAGCTCTGCGTCAGGAACCACCCCTGCATTGGGATCCAGCGCTTCCTTGCCTACTCCCGCTGCCCTACCTCCTCCAACTCAGCCCCTTGCGGATCCCACACTGTCGGAGCCGGAGGTGTGAGGGGCGGTACCCGGAAGGCCGCCATCTTGGCTACCAGAGGCCCACACCACCGGGCCTGGCCAGTCACCCCAAGGCCCCGCTCCTCTGCCAGAGACCAAGTTCCCTCTTCTGGAGAGGAGAGGGAAGGTTCATCGCACCTGGAGGATGAGCCTGAGGATTCTTGGCAGAGGATGGAGAAGCTCGCGGCTGAAGAGGGGGACTGGGAATTGGTAGCTAAAATACAAGCAGCACCGGTGCAGTACCAGAGGGCGGCTAACCCCTGATGGGAAGCTGTCACACAAGGGAGATGAAAGACCTTTATAAAGCTGCGAAACACCATGGGAGGGGCTTGCCCTATATTAATCATTTGTTAAATGCCATCTTTATGCACATGTTATGGTACCTCACAATCTGCACCATTTTGTGCGCATCCTACTTTCTCCCACTGAAATTATTCTGTGGGAAGGAATGGGGAAAAAACTAATACAACAGCTATTAAAAGACTATGCTAGAGAAGACAGGCAGGCACGCCTAACACTAGACCATCTAGGGAGGAAGATTTCACTAAGTCTCATTCAATTGACCTTCCCTGAGCTCTGATGAAGAGAATAAAGTGTGGAAAAGACAGTTCTCATGCAGACACCCAATGGAGAATCACCTACTCTAGATTTCACAGACATTCTCCAGGGACCTGGGCAATCCTTTCAAAAATTTATTGACCACCTTCCACAAGCAATAGAGAAACAAATTGAACATCCAAAAGCCAGGAAGGTACTGCCTCCTAAACTTGCTGAAACAAATGCTAACAACACCTGTAAAGACATTTTACCTTCTCTACCCCTTAGCCCAAAGCCTACCATTGCACAAATGGTCAAGGTATGCACACGTACAGCATCCTTACACCGTGATGCCACCTAGCTATGGCGACCAATCAGGGTGTGGTAGAGGTGCTAGTAGCCTCCCTGGTTATTCCCTGACATACACATGAAAAAGGACCTGGCTTTAAGTGTAGGGAGATGGGACATTTTCAACAGAATTTGAAAAATGCAGACAATTACCGGGGACCTTCTATGTGTCACAGCCACTGCCCTCACTGCCCCCCTCATCCACATGCTTTCCAACACCAGCAAAACCGGTGGCCTGCGGGAAACCACACACAGACACAGAAAGGCCCTTCGCTCAATGACACCAAATGCGAGGCCATTGCGCCCCACGCTACCAAACATCGTGGAGAACCAGCACAGCGACCTTCTCAGATCCAGCGGGACAGCTCGATCGCTGCAGAAAACTCGACAGAAGACAGCTCTGCCCTGGAACCTAAAGGCAGCTGGTAAGCGCCTTTTCAATTCCAATCCACGCTATTTATGTTCACCATATTCCCACAGGCAAATACAGGCCTGAAGGACGGCCCAAAGACATTTTGATTTAAACCATAACCGGGAAAGGGATGCAGACACTCACTCTATTACCTGAGGTACTCACCTTGACCTCTTTGGAGGAGATAACTGTCCAGACTCTATGCTTAGTCCCTTTTCATTGCAAAAGGAACAGTTATAGCCAGAGCTTTCCTCCTACTTGACACGATCACCACACCAGCTGATCCCGTGTTGATGTGGGCACAGACAACAGGCAGAAATAGACCCATTCCTAAGTGTGCTTTGTCATGTAAAGGGAGAAAGAGATGTCTTTCAGGACTATTAGATACAAGAGCTGATGACACCATAATTTCCTGCTCTGTTTGGCTGAAAACCGGCCCCTGGTTCCAGCTGCTGGGGTAATTATTAGCTACCAGGGGGGCCACTACCAGCTTCTGGAGTCACAGTATCAGCTGCATGGAAGGTCCTGAGGGCACAGTTGCTACAGTAAGATCATTTGTCGCCCGGGCACCAATAACAATTTGAGGAAAAGACCTGTTGTCGCAAAGCGGGACAAGGCTAGAGATCCTATCAACACCTCAGGATTTCTAGACGGGGCCACAGAGCAGCGCGCCACACTTCAGTCAACCTGGAAGACCAACGACCCCATATGGGTGGATCAGTGGCCCCTCCCAGGCAGAAAGTTAAAGGCCCTGCAGTCCCACGTGCAGGAGCAGCTGCCTGTGGGCCACACTGTACCATCTACTAGCCCCTGCAATGTGCCTGTCATTACCATATGAAAGCCTGGCAAAGACAAGAGGTGGCTGCTGCAGGACCTCAGGAAAATCAACGAGGTCACTGAGGACATGGGTGCCCTCCAGTCCAGCCTGCCCTCAGCCTCCATGTTACCTCGAGTTTGCCGATGGTGCACCATGCCGTAGTTATGGGTAGCATCTTTTGGAGTCCCTCTATTTTTCGGATACCTTGTTCGACATTTAGGCTGTGATTGGTGGAGCCTGAGCACAGGAAGAGCATTGCTTTGAAGATTGCACGGGTTGAGATATGAAGGAAGGCTAGTTCAGGGAGGTTTAGTCCAATTGTAATTTTATTTCACAGTTATTGGCAGAGGGTTGTTATAGATCTTAATGACTACTTTTTTGATGCCCCCACCATTCCAAATGACATCCCCTGGTTTGCCTTGTCCGCCCCTAAACCACCAAACACCTTTACAGAGGTACCAGTGGACTGCATTGCCTCAAACAAAGAAGAGTAGCTCAACTATTTGGCAATGGCTTTGATCCCAAAATCTCTCGCCCAGATGGAAAAGACATCCTAATGCTATCGTTTTTCATTACATGGACAATACAGTCATTTGTGCAGATGCTCAAATCATTTTGGACGTTGCGGTACAAGATGTCATCACTGTGGTACAGCAGAAGGGTTTTGAGATTGCAGCAGATAAAGTTCAAAAAACAGACCCCTGGAAGTTCCTTGGCCTAAAAAGCACAGAGAGAACCATCACACCCCAAACACTGTACATCAAGGACAACCCAAAAACTCTGCAAGAACTCCAAATGCTCTGTGGAACAATCAGTTGGGTACGTTCACTCCTGGCAATCACCACAGAAGATCTCATGCCACTGTTCCTGCTCCTTAAAGGCAGAGAAGGACTTGATTCCCGTGATCACTGAAACCAGAGGCAGAAGCAGCTGTACAAAAGGTCTTCTGGGTGATTCAAACTAAACAGGCACACAGATACCACCCTAATTTTCCTTTCTCCCTGGCAATCCTTGGTGTAAGTCCAAAATTCCATACATTATTGTTTCAGTGGGACTATACTATCTCAGATCCTGATAATAATTGAATGCGTTTTCAGAGCACACCAACCTACTAAAACAATAACAACCCAACAGAAAGTTATTGCAGAACTAGTGCAGGAAACCTAGAGAGCATCTGTGCTCCCTTGCAGGAATAGACCTTGTGAATATTTACTTACTTCGCACTCAAGAGCACCTCAATTGCCTACTTCGAACATCTGAACCACTGCAATACACCTTAGATCATTTTTACACATATTAGGATCAGCCATCAATTCTACCACCAAAATATTCCTGTGCTGCTCAGGATGTTCAAAATTACCCCAGACCCGGCAAGATCCATTGTAGCCACCTGCCCAAATTGTCAGGAACATGGCCTTGCTTCTGTCACAGCAGGAGTCCCTCCAAGAGGACTAGAGAGTCTCCACATCTGGCAACCAGACATCACACACTAAGCTCCTTTGGACAGACTAAAATACATCCACGTCTCAATCGACGCCTTTACCAGTACGTTTTTTGGCTCTGTCCATGCTGCAGAAAAATCAGAAGATGCTATAAAACATTACTTTTTTGTTTGTTCCACCTTAGCAATTCCACAGGAAATTTAAACTGATAATGCTCTTGCTTATACCTTGCACTGATTCAAACAAGGGGCTTTCTGACCACTGGGGTATAAAACATGTCACAGGCATACCACACTCCACCACAGGACAGTCCATAGCTGAGAGGGCCAACTGAGCCATCGAAAGGATCTTTGATCAACTGAGAGGGGTAATCCAGATATTATCTTCCATTGAGACACTGGCCAAGGCCTTCTTTGTACTCAACTTTTTGAACAACTCGTTTAGGGAGACAACTCCCCCAGTCATCATGCAGTTTACTAATTCAACTGCAGCCCAATTAAAAGACCAGCCACCTGTGTCAATCAAAGAACCTGAATCTAAGCAATTTATGGACACCTACCCATTAATTACTTGGGGAAGAGAAGATGCCCTTGTCTCTACAGCAACACTCCTAAGATCGATCCCAGCAAAATACATAAAAACTCTTTCTGGGAACGGTGAGGCAAACACCAGAGCCACCATCAGAAGAACAGAATGGAAGCCTAAGAGAGACAGCAGCAGCCTGGGAAAGAAGAAAAAGAAGGACAGAAGAAGATCTCCTAAGCAGCGTTGACCACACACACCAAGACCAAGATAGCTCAGACACCACTAACCAGGATATATGAATTAACATTTGTAAAAGCTATATTTTAGCATTGATATAAGATTCTTCTAATAAGCTGTTTTTACACTCTTGGCTTATGGAACAGAAAGTTTAGTGGGACCTGAACTTATGTTTCATCTTCTACTCACTTTATCTGTTTACTTTTAGCCCAAACAAGCCTCCAGATACTAAATGAGCCCAAGTCAGACAATGCTGCTGTTGGTTGCTGCTGACATAGAGAACTGGATGCTCCTCACTGAGCCGCATGCCTTCAGCTGGCTGCTTCCACAGACAAGCCACAATTTCTTGTCCACGGCCATGGCTGTCAGACACTACAAGGCATGTGTTTGTTCAACCTGCTGTCACATAGGGAGTCAGTATATCAGGGCATCCAGCTGCTAAAAATCAAGGAAAGAAGATGCAGATGGAGGGCAACTACAACTGGTTCACTGGACTTTTCAAACACTGGGGGATAAAAGGCTGACTTTCTTGTTTAGTTAAGACTGTTTTGTGGACTTTGTTTATCGTATTCATTGTGTTGGTTATTTTATCCATTATGCTAAATGCCTGCAAAACTCTATGGCTGAAGCCTTCTTTATAGACCTTAAAATGGGAAGTTCTGGGGGCCGAGGGGCCGACCGTTGGAGCTGTAATACCTCAGGGCAAAGTGACCAAGGTAAAAGAGAGACATCGCTCTGAATGCAATGGTCTCGCCCATGGGCATTTGCAGGCTCATGGTGATGCAGCACGTTTTGTTGGTATCACCCAGTTAAACTGCAGTATTTTTATTATATGTACTGACTCGAGAATGTTCTCCCCTCTCTTGTACCATTTTGGACCTGGCTTACTGCAATGCTACCCCGATTTCTCTCCGTCATTTTCCCGCTGTGTGCACAGCCCCATTTTGTCTCCCTTCCTGGACCCTCTTCATTGCAATCCACTGAAGTGTTTGTAGATCCCCACAAAGATCCCTCTCTCACCTCGTTCACCAGCAGTTTAAGCAAGCATGCTCCCAGCTCTGGGAGTGCAGGTCACTCAAAGAGGCTGGCTGTGGACAGGCTGAAACACAGGAACTGAGTGCAACAGGGAGCCTGGCCTCTAATAAAAGGCATGAAACCCACAGCACACCCAACGCAAAACCTTGCATGTCTCTTCTTTATCCTCCTTCTCTCAGTCCTCATGCCACTTTCCCCACTTTGTCTGACTGGGTACTTGGCTTCTCTCTCTCCTCTCTGCAGGTTCAGCTACACGTGTGACCCTGCAGGAACAGCCTGACCCAGGGAAGTGGGAGAGCACTCTTAGTCAGGAACTGTAGTGACAGGACGCGGAGGAATGCGATCAAACTGCAAGAGGGGGAAGAGATTTGATGATGGGAAGAAGTTCTTTACTCTCAGGGGGCTTATCCCTGACACAGGGACCTGTGCAGAGAGGCTGTGGATGCCCCACCCCCAGCAACATCCAAGGACAGGTGGGACAGGGGCCGCAGCAACCTGCTCTGCTGGGAGCTTGCTCACCTTGGAACCACATCACTTTAAGGGTCCCTTCCAAGCCAAACCATTCAAGGATTGGATCATTCTGCCATCCCCATCTCCCACTGCACAGCACCCCTGAATCTTAAGTGACATCACAGCTCCCAGAGGGTTCCAGGTGGAACGTCCAGGACCTGGAAACGAGCACAGCAGACACTGCAACGGCTGCCAAGGGTCAGTTGCTGCTCACCCTGCGCTCTGACCCTCAGTGCTGAGCTGCTGCTGCTGCCTGGGCTTTTCCTGATGCCTGCTCTGGAGCGCCAATCCCGCAGGATGTGCTCTGCTGTGCCAATGGAGGTACAGTGCCATGCCAGGCAGGGGGCACCCAGCTTGGGCTGGGTGCAGCCATGTGGGAATGGATGGTGCGGGACAGAAAGCCCACTGGGAGGTGGTGCTTCCCCTTGCAGACTGAGAGAGACACTGTGGAGGCGATGGATGTGGACCAGGGGCTGGAAGAGGATGACATGATGGAAGTGGACTCCTCCTCAACTTCCATGTCCTCCACTGTTGAGGACATGGAAGTAGAGGTGGAGGACAACACTGAAGAAATGGAAGTGGATGAGGAAGATGACACGGAAGAGATGCAAGTTGATGAGGAGGATGAGGAGGAGCCCATGGTCCTTGGATGAAGATGGTGCCCCACAGGTAAGACAGGCAGATGCTTCCCACGCCCTGCCCACACACACACTGGGTCCCCTGACGCCAGCCCTGCCAGCCCCGGCCCAGCCCCTGGGGCCCAGCTGCCAGCCCTGCTGGGCCCAGTGCTGCCAACTGACTCCAGCTCTGCTCCTTCCTTTCTTCCAGGACTCATTCACATCATGGCACTGATGCCATGCCGTTGTAAATACGTTTTAAAGATTAGAAGTTTCCTGTAAATACGTTCACTATGTTTGAAGTTTCCTGTAAATACGTTTTGAAGATTGTTGGCCCATCGGATCCCATGTAAATATGTTCTGTATATTACTGTTGATGTTGTTATAACGCTTGTTATAACGAAACATGTTCTGTAAATCCTACATTTGCCGATCTTCGGCAAATAAATACTGTTTCTTTTAAAAACCTGACTTCTCTTGGCCATTCCTTGGGGCACAGGCAGCCTTTGCACACTTGTGGGTTCCACTTGTTCCGCATTCCCGGGGCTGGAGCTCCCTGGCACGGCCACCCCGGGGCTGGGGGTCCCTGTGCACAGGGGCTCCCGCTGACACCACTCCTGGCCCTGGGCACTGCTGCTCTTCCTGGCCTGGGGCACAGCGCTGTCCCCAAGAGCTCAGCTCTCACCAGCTCTCACACAGGGGGCTCTCACAGCACTGGCCCCTGCAGCCATGCCACCAAAGCAGCCAGCAAACCTTCAGCCACCCTTCCTGCTGCAGACACAGGCACTCTTGGGCCCAGAGCCGCCAGCAGGCCACAGCCCTGCAAAATCCACCTGCACACTCTCAAGGCCACCAGAGCTTTGGCAACTGGGCCAGCTACATCTGGGCTGCTGCAGGGGCTGATCTTTAAGCCTTGGTGCCTCCAAAGGCCCTGGGCTCTGCTTTCCAGCCTGCTCTGCACAGCCCTGAGCCCGTATTGTTCCAGAGACAAAAGCCAAGCCAGGGCATCCTCACCCTGCCCGCATTCCTGCTGCTGCCAGCGGCCACCGGGCCCTGGGCCCGACTTGGGTGACAGCTGCAGGGACAGGGCAGCCTGTGCTGGGCAGGGGGCACGGGGCTGTGGGCCCTGGGGCTGCTGCTGGGGACCATGGTCCCAGAGGGCCCCGAGCTCAGCCCCTGCCCGGCCAGCTGCCCCCATGGCCCCACACTCCCTGAGCATCCCCATCACACCTGCCAGGGGAAATCCCACGGGCTTCAGGAAAGAAATTCCCCATAGTGACTAAACCAAGGGGTCCAAGGGGAAAGTCAGCACCAGCTGATGTTTACAGCACTTTGACACAGGTGGCTGCAGGGCAGGTGAGATCTCCAGGGCCTCTGGCAGTGCCTGCTCTGCACGTGAGCCTGTGCGGCTGCTCCCAGTGGGACACAGCTCAGGCCAGCCCTCTGCCCCTCACAGTTGATACCAAGGAGCAGGCTCAGAAAGCAGTTTCAGATCACTTCCTGTAGATATTTCAAAGGTCTAAATGTCATTCAAAAACCCAAACTCTAGATTTATTTTTGGTGTTGTGGCATGAGAAGCCATGAAGGTGCCTCTGAATGTGCACTCAGGGCACTTCCACTGCCATCCCAAAGGGAACACAAAGGACAGGCCTCAGCTTTCAGCACTGCTGAGCTCCTCACCCTGCAATGAAGTCTGAGGCAGAGGCAATGTTTTGCAGGCCGGGGGGCCTATCACTGGAATAGTAATACCTCATGACAATCATATAGATTTAAAGTAAGGTGAATAACCCCTCTGAATACAATGATCTTGCTCAATGTCTTTTGCGGGATCGTGCAGATTCAGCACATTTCTTGGTATCATGAACTTCCTTCTTTCCTTATATATACTCCCCTAGGATGTTCTCCCCTCCCTTAACCTCTATTAGTCCTGAATTACTGCATACAAGGTCCTTTTCCCCACCCTGAAAATCCTTGTGTGCCCACCCCCACTTTGTCTCCCTCCCTGGACCCGCTCCAGCGCATTCCACAGTATTTGCTGTTTCACACATAGATCCCTCTCTTGCCTCATCCATCATGCATTCCAGCAAGCCTACTCCTAGCTCTGGGAGTGCACATCTCTCACAGTGTCTGGCTGTGGACATGCCACAAGGGGTGCCGAAACAGGGACCTTCTTTGAGAATTCCTGAGAGCCACTCCAGTGAGGATTCGGCTCTTCCACCGTCACGGGACAGAAGACGCCTCGGGTCAGCCACCGCTCTGGAGTGGGACCTGAGTTTTATCAGGGTTTGCTGAAGGCAGCAGCAGCACCCTCCAGCAGCAACAGGGCTAGCTCAGCTGCTGAAGCCCAGGGGACATTTTGAACCCTCTGCATCCAGAGCCACCAGAGCAGTGAGTTGGAGGACAGCCGCCTGCAGTGTAGGATCCTTGGGAGATATTTCAGTCCTGTGGGTGGGCCACCCTTTACATCAGGGGCAGCTCTGGGTAACAAATTATCCAATCCTTAGAGGGATACATATCTTCCAGTTAGGGAGGCTCTCCTTTCAGAGTGGAAGACTTTTACTAAAGGAAGTTGGAAGCCTATTGTTCATTGGCTTTTTAATGAGTTCACAGACATGTCTGTTGATTCAGTTGGTCATGTAGCATTTTGGGACTCAGGGAAAGACTCTACCTTTTGTAAACTCAGGGAGTGATAAGAGTCGCAACATTTTACCCAAATTTTCATATGATTTATAGGGTTTTCTCAAGGGTTCAAAGTTCTAATATTCAACCCAGACTTTCGGTTATGCCCCCCACATTCCTGACCCCACTGATACCATTAGGATGAGAGACAGAAACTGCTGTAAAGCACAGACAAGCCACCTGCTGTCTGCCATCTCCCCTCCTTCTCTACCCCCTGCCCACGTCTGTACTGATCACACTGGCCTGGATTCTAGCCTAACCCCTTCTCCAGTACCTCTCCTCCCTGGATCACCCTCAGGTAGCTCACAAAATGTAGTCCCTCCTATGGAGGGGGTGTTCAATGTCAAACACCCTCCCACCCCAGGCTGTTTTATCGTGTCCTGCCCCTATGTTGGGTCCCAGCTCTGCGTCAGGAACCACCCCTGCATTGGGATCCAGCGCTTCCTTGCCTACTCCCGCTGCCCTACCTCCTCCAACTCAGCCCCTTGCGGATCCCACACTGTCGGAGCCGGAGGTGTGAGGGGCGGTACCCGGAAGGCCGCCATCTTGGCTACCAGAGGCCCACACCACCGGGCCTGGCCAGTCACCCCAAGGCCCCGCTCCTCTGCCAGAGACCAAGTTCCCTCTTCTGGAGAGGAGAGGGAAGGTTCATCGCACCTGGAGGATGAGCCTGAGGATTCTTGGCAGAGGATGGAGAAGCTCGCGGCTGAAGAGGGGGACTGGGAATTGGTAGCTAAAATACAAGCAGCACCGGTGCAGTACCAGAGGGCGGCTAACCCCTGATGGGAAGCTGTCACACAAGGGAGATGAAAGACCTTTATAAAGCTGCGAAACACCATGGGAGGGGCTTGCCCTATATTAATCATTTGTTAAATGCCATCTTTATGCACATGTTATGGTACCTCACAATCTGCACCATTTTGTGCGCATCCTACTTTCTCCCACTGAAATTATTCTGTGGGAAGGAATGGGGAAAAACTAATACAACAGCTATTAAAAGACTATGCTAGAGAAGACAGGCAGGCACGCCTAACACTAGACCATCTAGGGAGGAAGATTTCACTAAGTCTCATTCAATTGACCTTCCCTGAGCTCTGATGAAGAGAATAAAGTGTGGAAAAGACAGTTCTCATGCAGACACCCAATGGAGAATCACCTACTCTAGATTTCACAGACATTCTCCAGGGACCTGGGCAATCCTTTCAAAAATTTATTGACCACCTTCCACAAGCAATAGAGAAACAAGTTGAACATCCAAAAGCCAGGAAGGTACTGCCTCCTAAACTTGCTGAAACAAATGCTAACAACACCTGTAAAGACATTTTACCTTCTCTACCCCTTAGCCCAAAGCCTACCATTGCACAAATGGTCAAGGTATGCACACGTACAGCATCCTTACACCGTGATGCCACCTAGCTATGGCAACCAATCAAGGTGTGGTAGAGGTGCTAGTAGCCTCCCTGGTTATTCCCTGACATACACATGAAAAAGGACCTGGCTTTAAGTGTAGGGAGATGGGACATTTTCAACAGAATTTGAAAAATGCAGACAATTACCGGGGACCTTCTATGTGTCACAGCCACTGCCCTCACTGCCCCCCTCATCCACATGCTTTCCAACACCAGCAAAACCGGTGGCCTGCGGGAAACCACACACAGACACAGAAAGGCCCTTCGCTCAATGACACCAAATGCGAGGCCATTGCGCCCCACGCTACCAAACATCGTGGAGAACCAGCACAGCGACCTTCTCAGATCCAGCGGGACAGCTCGATCGCTGCAGAAAACTCGACAGAAGACAGCTCTGCCCTGGAACCTAAAGGCAGCTGGTAAGCGCCTTTTCAATTCCAATCCACGCTATTTATGTTCACCATATTCCCACAGGCAAATACAGGCCTGAAGGACGGCCCAAAGACATTTTGATTTAAACCATAACCGGGAAAGGGATGCAGACACTCACTCTATTACCTGAGGTACTCACCTTGACCTCTTTGGAGGAGATAACTGTCCAGACTCTATGCTTAGTCCCTTTTCATTGCAAAAGGAACAGTTATAGCCAGAGCTTTCCTCCTACTTGACACGATCACCACACCAGCTGATCCCGTGTTGATGTGGGCACAGACAACAGGCAGAAATAGACCCATTCCTAAGTGTGCTTTGTCATGTAAAGGGAGAAAGAGATGTCTTTCAGGACTATTAGATACAAGAGCTGATGACACCATAATTTCCTGCTCTGTTTGGCTGAAAACCGGCCCCTGGTTCCAGCTGCTGGGGTAATTATTAGCTACCAGGGGGGCCACTACCAGCTTCTGGAGTCACAGTATCAGCTGCATGGAAGGTCCTGAGGGCACAGTTGCTACAGTAAGATCATTTGTCGCCCGGGCACCAATAACAATTTGAGGAAAAGACCTGTTGTCGCAAAGCGGGACAAGGCTAGAGATCCTATCAACACCTCAGGATTTCTAGACGGGGCCACAGAGCAGCGCGCCACACTTCAGTCAACCTGGAAGACCAACGACCCCATATGGGTGGATCAGTGGCCCCTCCCAGGCAGAAAGTTAAAGGCCCTGCAGTCCCACGTGCAGGAGCAGCTGCCTGTGGGCCACACTGTACCATCTACTAGCCCCTGCAATGTGCCTGTCATTACCATATGAAAGCCTGGCAAAGACAAGAGGTGGCTGCTGCAGGACCTCAGGAAAATCAACGAGGTCACTGAGGACATGGGTGCCCTCCAGTCCAGCCTGCCCTCAGCCTCCATGTTACCTCGAGTTTGCCGATGGTGCACCATGCCGTAGTTATGGGTAGCATCTTTTGGAGTCCCTCTATTTTTCGGATACCTTGTTCGACATTTAGGCTGTGATTGGTGGAGCCTGAGCACAGGAAGAGCATTGCTTTGAAGATTGCACGGGTTGAGATATGAAGGAAGGCTAGTTCAGGGAGGTTTAGTCCAATTGTAATTTTATTTCACAGTTATTGGCAGAGGGTTGTTATAGATCTTAATGACTACTTTTTTGATGCCCCCACCATTCCAAATGACATCCCCTGGTTTGCCTTGTCCGCCCCTAAACCACCAAACACCTTTACAGAGGTACCAGTGGACTGCATTGCCTCAAACAAAGAAGAGTAGCTCAACTATTTGGCAATGGCTTTGATCCCAAAATCTCTCGCCCAGATGGAAAAGACATCCTAATGCTATCGTTTTTCATTACATGGACAATACAGTCATTTGTGCAGATGCTCAAATCATTTTGGACGTTGCGGTACAAGATGTCATCACTGTGGTACAGCAGAAGGGTTTTGAGATTGCAGCAGATAAAGTTCAAAAAACAGACCCCTGGAAGTTCCTTGGCCTAAAAAGCACAGAGAGAACCATCACACCCCAAACACTGTACATCAAGGACAACCCAAAAACTCTGCAAGAACTCCAAATGCTCTGTGGAACAATCAGTTGGGTACGTTCACTCCTGGCAATCACCACAGAAGATCTCATGCCACTGTTCCTGCTCCTTAAAGGCAGAGAAGGACTTGATTCCCGTGATCACTGAAACCAGAGGCAGAAGCAGCTGTACAAAAGGTCTTCTGGGTGATTCAAACTAAACAGGCACACAGATACCACCCTAATTTTCCTTTCTCCCTGGCAATCCTTGGTGTAAGTCCAAAATTCCATACATTATTGTTTCAGTGGGACTATACTATCTCAGATCCTGATAATAATTGAATGCGTTTTCAGAGCACACCAACCTACTAAAACAATAACAACCCAACAGAAAGTTATTGCAGAACTAGTGCAGGAAACCTAGAGAGCATCTGTGCTCCCTTGCAGGAATAGACCTTGTGAATATTTACTTACTTCGCACTCAAGAGCACCTCAATTGCCTACTTCGAACATCTGAACCACTGCAATACACCTTAGATCATTTTTACACATATTAGGATCAGCCATCAATTCTACCACCAAAATATTCCTGTGCTGCTCAGGATGTTCAAAATTACCCCAGACCCGGCAAGATCCATTGTAGCCACCTGCCCAAATTGTCAGGAACATGGCCTTGCTTCTGTCACAGCAGGAGTCCCTCCAAGAGGACTAGAGAGTCTCCACATCTGGCAACCAGACATCACACACTAAGCTCCTTTGGACAGACTAAAATACATCCACGTCTCAATCGACGCCTTTACCAGTACGTTTTTTGGCTCTGTCCATGCTGCAGAAAAATCAGAAGATGCTATAAAACATTACTTTTTTGTTTGTTCCACCTTAGCAATTCCACAGGAAATTTAAACTGATAATGCTCTTGCTTATACCTTGCACTGATTCAAACAAGGGGCTTTCTGACCACTGGGGTATAAAACATGTCACAGGCATACCACACTCCACCACAGGACAGTCCATAGCTGAGAGGGCCAACTGAGCCATCGAAAGGATCTTTGATCAACTGAGAGGGGTAATCCAGATATTATCTTCCATTGAGACACTGGCCAAGGCCTTCTTTGTACTCAACTTTTTGAACAACTCGTTTAGGGAGACAACTCCCCCAGTCATCATGCAGTTTACTAATTCAACTGCAGCCCAATTAAAAGACCAGCCACCTGTGTCAATCAAAGAACCTGAATCTAAGCAATTTATGGACACCTACCCATTAATTACTTGGGGAAGAGAAGATGCCCTTGTCTCTACAGCAACACTCCTAAGATCGATCCCAGCAAAATACATAAAAACTCTTTCTGGGAACGGTGAGGCAAACACCAGAGCCACCATCAGAAGAACAGAATGGAAGCCTAAGAGAGACAGCAGCAGCCTGGGAAAGAAGAAAAAGAAGGACAGAAGAAGATCTCCTAAGCAGCGTTGACCACACACACCAAGACCAAGATAGCTCAGACACCACTAACCAGGATATATGAATTAACATTTGTAAAAGCTATATTTTAGCATTGATATAAGATTCTTCTAATAAGCTGTTTTTACACTCTTGGCTTATGGAACAGAAAGTTTAGTGGGACCTGAACTTATGTTTCATCTTCTACTCACTTTATCTGTTTACTTTTAGCCCAAACAAGCCTCCAGATACTAAATGAGCCCAAGTCAGACAATGCTGCTGTTGGTTGCTGCTGACATAGAGAACTGGATGCTCCTCACTGAGCCGCATGCCTTCAGCTGGCTGCTTCCACAGACAAGCCACAATTTCTTGTCCACGGCCATGGCTGTCAGACACTACAAGGCATGTGTTTGTTCAACCTGCTGTCACATAGGGAGTCAGTATATCAGGGCATCCAGCTGCTAAAAATCAAGGAAAGAAGATGCAGATGGAGGGCAACTACAACTGGTTCACTGGACTTTTCAAACACTGGGGGATAAAAGGCTGACTTTCTTGTTTAGTTAAGACTGTTTTGTGGACTTTGTTTATCGTATTCATTGTGTTGGTTATTTTATCCATTATGCTAAATGCCTGCAAAACTCTATGGCTGAAGCCTTCTTTATAGACCTTAAAATGGGAAGTTCTGGGGGCCGAGGGGCCGACCGTTGGAGCTGTAATACCTCAGGGCAAAGTGACCAAGGTAAAAGAGAGACATCGCTCTGAATGCAATGGTCTCGCCCATGGGCATTTGCAGGCTCATGGTGATGCAGCACGTTTTGTTGGTATCACCCAGTTAAACTGCAGTATTTTTATTATATGTACTGACTCGAGAATGTTCTCCCCTCTCTTGTACCATTTTGGACCTGGCTTACTGCAATGCTACCCCGATTTCTCTCCGTCATTTTCCCGCTGTGTGCACAGCCCCATTTTGTCTCCCTTCCTGGACCCTCTTCATTGCAATCCACTGAAGTGTTTGTAGATCCCCACAAAGATCCCTCTCTCACCTCGTTCACCAGCAGTTTAAGCAAGCATGCTCCCAGCTCTGGGAGTGCAGGTCACTCAAAGAGGCTGGCTGTGGACAGGCTGAAACACAGGAACTGAGTGCAACAGGGAGCCTGGCCTCTAATAAAAGGCATGAAACCCACAGCACACCCAACGCAAAACCTTGCATGTCTCTTCTTTATCCTCCTTCTCTCAGTCCTCATGCCACTTTCCCCACTTTGTCTGACTGGGTACTTGGCTTCTCTCTCTCCTCTCTGCAGGTTCAGCTACACGTGTGACCCTGCAGGAACAGCCTGACCCAGGGAAGTGGGAGAGCACTCTTAGTCAGGAACTGTAGTGACAGGACGCGGAGGAATGCGATCAAACTGCAAGAGGGGGAAGAGATTTGATGATGGGAAGAAGTTCTTTACTCTCAGGGGGCTTATCCCTGACACAGGGACCTGTGCAGAGAGGCTGTGGATGCCCCACCCCCAGCAACATCCAAGGACAGGTGGGACAGGGGCCGCAGCAACCTGCTCTGCTGGGAGCTTGCTCACCTTGGAACCACATCACTTTAAGGGTCCCTTCCAAGCCAAACCATTCAAGGATTGGATCATTCTGCCATCCCCATCTCCCACTGCACAGCACCCCTGAATCTTAAGTGACATCACAGCTCCCAGAGGGTTCCAGGTGGAACGTCCAGGACCTGGAAACGAGCACAGCAGACACTGCAACGGCTGCCAAGGGTCAGTTGCTGCTCACCCTGCGCTCTGACCCTCAGTGCTGAGCTGCTGCTGCTGCCTGGGCTTTTCCTGATGCCTGCTCTGGAGCGCCAATCCCGCAGGATGTGCTCTGCTGTGCCAATGGAGGTACAGTGCCATGCCAGGCAGGGGGCACCCAGCTTGGGCTGGGTGCAGCCATGTGGGAATGGATGGTGCGGGACAGAAAGCCCACTGGGAGGTGGTGCTTCCCCTTGCAGACTGAGAGAGACACTGTGGAGGCGATGGATGTGGACCAGGGGCTGGAAGAGGATGACATGATGGAAGTGGACTCCTCCTCAACTTCCATGTCCTCCACTGTTGAGGACATGGAAGTAGAGGTGGAGGACAACACTGAAGAAATGGAAGTGGATGAGGAAGATGACACGGAAGAGATGCAAGTTGATGAGGAGGATGAGGAGGAGCCCATGGTCCTTGGATGAAGATGGTGCCCCACAGGTAAGACAGGCAGATGCTTCCCACGCCCTGCCCACACACACACTGGGTCCCCTGACGCCAGCCCTGCCAGCCCCGGCCCAGCCCCTGGGGCCCAGCTGCCAGCCCTGCTGGGCCCAGTGCTGCCAACTGACTCCAGCTCTGCTCCTTCCTTTCTTCCAGGACTCATTCACATCATGGCACTGATGCCATGCCGTTGTAAATACGTTTTAAAGATTAGAAGTTTCCTGTAAATACGTTCACTATGTTTGAAGTTTCCTGTAAATACGTTTTGAAGATTGTTGGCCCATCGGATCCCATGTAAATATGTTCTGTATATTACTGTTGATGTTGTTATAACGCTTGTTATAACGAAACATGTTCTGTAAATCCTACATTTGCCGATCTTCGGCAAATAAATACTGTTTCTTTTAAAAACCTGACTTCTCTTGGCCATTCCTTGGGGCACAGGCAGCCTTTGCACACTTGTGGGTTCCACTTGTTCCGCATTCCCGGGGCTGGAGCTCCCTGGCACGGCCACCCCGGGGCTGGGGGTCCCTGTGCACAGGGGCTCCCGCTGACACCACTCCTGGCCCTGGGCACTGCTGCTCTTCCTGGCCTGGGGCACAGCGCTGTCCCCAAGAGCTCAGCTCTCACCAGCTCTCACACAGGGGGCTCTCACAGCACTGGCCCCTGCAGCCATGCCACCAAAGCAGCCAGCAAACCTTCAGCCACCCTTCCTGCTGCAGACACAGGCACTCTTGGGCCCAGAGCCGCCAGCAGGCCACAGCCCTGCAAAATCCACCTGCACACTCTCAAGGCCACCAGAGCTTTGGCAACTGGGCCAGCTACATCTGGGCTGCTGCAGGGGCTGATCTTTAAGCCTTGGTGCCTCCAAAGGCCCTGGGCTCTGCTTTCCAGCCTGCTCTGCACAGCCCTGAGCCCGTATTGTTCCAGAGACAAAAGCCAAGCCAGGGCATCCTCACCCTGCCCGCATTCCTGCTGCTGCCAGCGGCCACCGGGCCCTGGGCCCGACTTGGGTGACAGCTGCAGGGACAGGGCAGCCTGTGCTGGGCAGGGGGCACGGGGCTGTGGGCCCTGGGGCTGCTGCTGGGGACCATGGTCCCAGAGGGCCCCGAGCTCAGCCCCTGCCCGGCCAGCTGCCCCCATGGCCCCACACTCCCTGAGCATCCCCATCACACCTGCCAGGGGAAATCCCACGGGCTTCAGGAAAGAAATTCCCCATAGTGACTAAACCAAGGGGTCCAAGGGGAAAGTCAGCACCAGCTGATGTTTACAGCACTTTGACACAGGTGGCTGCAGGGCAGGTGAGATCTCCAGGGCCTCTGGCAGTGCCTGCTCTGCACGTGAGCCTGTGCGGCTGCTCCCAGTGGGACACAGCTCAGGCCAGCCCTCTGCCCCTCACAGTTGATACCAAGGAGCAGGCTCAGAAAGCAGTTTCAGATCACTTCCTGTAGATATTTCAAAGGTCTAAATGTCATTCAAAAACCCAAACTCTAGATTTATTTTTGGTGTTGTGGCATGAGAAGCCATGAAGGTGCCTCTGAATGTGCACTCAGGGCACTTCCACTGCCATCCCAAAGGGAACACAAAGGACAGGCCTCAGCTTTCAGCACTGCTGAGCTCCTCACCCTGCAATGAAGTCTGAGGCAGAGGCAATGTTTTGCAGGCCGGGGGGCCTATCACTGGAATAGTAATACCTCATGACAATCATATAGATTTAAAGTAAGGTGAATAACCCCTCTGAATACAATGATCTTGCTCAATGTCTTTTGCGGGATCGTGCAGATTCAGCACATTTCTTGGTATCATGAACTTCCTTCTTTCCTTATATATACTCCCCTAGGATGTTCTCCCCTCCCTTAACCTCTATTAGTCCTGAATTACTGCATACAAGGTCCTTTTCCCCACCCTGAAAATCCTTGTGTGCCCACCCCCACTTTGTCTCCCTCCCTGGACCCGCTCCAGCGCATTCCACAGTATTTGCTGTTTCACACATAGATCCCTCTCTTGCCTCATCCATCATGCATTCCAGCAAGCCTACTCCTAGCTCTGGGAGTGCACATCTCTCACAGTGTCTGGCTGTGGACATGCCACAAGGGGTGCCGAAACAGGGACCTTCTTTGAGAATTCCTGAGAGCCACTCCAGTGAGGATTCGGCTCTTCCACCGTCACGGGACAGAAGACGCCTCGGGTCAGCCACCGCTCTGGAGTGGGACCTGAGTTTTATCAGGGTTTGCTGAAGGCAGCAGCAGCACCCTCCAGCAGCAACAGGGCTAGCTCAGCTGCTGAAGCCCAGGGGACATTTTGAACCCTCTGCATCCAGAGCCACCAGAGCAGTGAGTTGGAGGACAGCCACCTGCAGTGCAGGATCCTTGGGAGATATTTCAGTCCTGTGGGTGGGCCACCCTTTACATCAGGGGCAGCTCTGGGTAACAAATTATCCAATCCTTAGAGGGATACATATCTTCCAGTTAGGGAGGCTCTCCTTTCAGAGTGGAAGACTTTTACTAAAGGAAGTTGGAAGCCTATTGTTCATTGGCTTTTTAATGAGTTCACAGACATGTCTGTTGATTCAGTTGGTCATGTAGCATTTTGGGACTCAGGGAAAGACTCTACCTTTTGTAAACTCAGGGAGTGATAAGAGTCGCAACATTTTACCCAAATTTTCATATGATTTATAGGGTTTTCTCAAGGGTTCAAAGTTCTAATATTCAACCCAGACTTTCGGTTATGCCCCCCACATTCCTGACCCCACTGATACCATTAGGATGAGAGACAGAAACTGCTGTAAAGCACAGACAAGCCACCTGCTGTCTGCCATCTCCCCTCCTTCTCTACCCCCTGCCCACGTCTGTACTGATCACACTGGCCTGGATTCTAGCCTAACCCCTTCTCCAGTACCTCTCCTCCCTGGATCACCCTCAGGTAGCTCACAAAATGTAGTCCCTCCTATGGAGGGGGTGTTCAATGTCAAACACCCTCCCACCCCAGGCTGTTTTATCGTGTCCTGCCCCTATGTTGGGTCCCAGCTCTGCGTCAGGAACCACCCCTGCATTGGGATCCAGCGCTTCCTTGCCTACTCCCGCTGCCCTACCTCCTCCAACTCAGCCCCTTGCGGATCCCACACTGTCGGAGCCGGAGGTGTGAGGGGCGGTACCCGGAAGGCCGCCATCTTGGCTACCAGAGGCCCACACCACCGGGCCTGGCCAGTCACCCCAAGGCCCCGCTCCTCTGCCAGAGACCAAGTTCCCTCTTCTGGAGAGGAGAGGGAAGGTTCATCGCACCTGGAGGATGAGCCTGAGGATTCTTGGCAGAGGATGGAGAAGCTCGCGGCTGAAGAGGGGGACTGGGAATTGGTAGCTAAAATACAAGCAGCACCGGTGCAGTACCAGAGGGCGGCTAACCCCTGATGGGAAGCTGTCACACAAGGGAGATGAAAGACCTTTATAAAGCTGCGAAACACCATGGGAGGGGCTTGCCCTATATTAATCATTTGTTAAATGCCATCTTTATGCACATGTTATGGTACCTCACAATCTGCACCATTTTGTGCGCATCCTACTTTCTCCCACTGAAATTATTCTGTGGGAAGGAATGGGGAAAAACTAATACAACAGCTATTAAAAGACTATGCTAGAGAAGACAGGCAGGCACGCCTAACACTAGACCATCTAGGGAGGAAGATTTCACTAAGTCTCATTCAATTGACCTTCCCTGAGCTCTGATGAAGAGAATAAAGTGTGGAAAAGACAGTTCTCATGCAGACACCCAATGGAGAATCACCTACTCTAGATTTCACAGACATTCTCCAGGGACCTGGGCAATCCTTTCAAAAATTTATTGACCACCTTCCACAAGCAATAGAGAAACAAGTTGAACATCCAAAAGCCAGGAAGGTACTGCCTCCTAAACTTGCTGAAACAAATGCTAACAACACCTGTAAAGACATTTTACCTTCTCTACCCCTTAGCCCAAAGCCTACCATTGCACAAATGGTCAAGGTATGCACACGTACAGCATCCTTACACCGTGATGCCACCTAGCTATGGCAACCAATCAAGGTGTGGTAGAGGTGCTAGTAGCCTCCCTGGTTATTCCCTGACATACACATGAAAAAGGACCTGGCTTTAAGTGTAGGGAGATGGGACATTTTCAACAGAATTTGAAAAATGCAGACAATTACCGGGGACCTTCTATGTGTCACAGCCACTGCCCTCACTGCCCCCCTCATCCACATGCTTTCCAACACCAGCAAAACCGGTGGCCTGCGGGAAACCACACACAGACACAGAAAGGCCCTTCGTTCAATGACACCAAATGCGAGGCATTGCGCCCCACGCTACCAAACATCGTGGAGAACCAGCACAGCGACCTTCTCAGATCCAGCGGGACAGCTCGATCGCTGCAGAAAACTCGACAGAAGACAGCTCTGCCCTGGAACCTAAAGGCAGCTGGTAAGCGCCTTTTCAATTCTAATCCACGCTATTTATGTTCACCATATTCCCACAGGCAAATACAGGCCTGAAGGACGGCCCAAAGACATTTTGATTTAAACCATAACCGGGAAAGGGATGCAGACACTCACTCTATTACCTGAGGTACTCACCTTGACCTCTTTGGAGGAGATAACTGTCCAGACTCTATGCTTAGTCCCTTTTCATTGCAAAAGGAACAGTTATAGCCAGAGCTTTCCTCCTACTTGACATGATCACCACACCAGCTGATCCCGTGTTGATGTGGGCACAGACAACAGGCAGAAATAGACCCGTTCCAAAGTGTGCTTTGTCATGTAAAGGGAGAAAGAGATGTCTTTCAGGACTATTAGATACAAGAGCTGATGACACCATAATTTCCTGCTCTGTTTGGCTGAAAACCGGCCCCTGGTTCCAGCTGCTGGGGTAATTATTAGCTACCAGGGGGGCCACTACCAGCTTCTGGAGTCACAGTATCAGCTGCATGGAAGGTCCTGAGGGCACAGTTGCTACAGTAAGATCATTCATCGCCCGGGCACCAATAACAATTTGAGGAAAAGACCTGTTGTCGCAAAGCGGGACAAGGCTAGAGATCCTATCAACACCTCAGGATTTCTAGACGGGGCCACAGAGCAGCGCGCCACACTTCAGTCAACCTGGAAGACCAACGACCCCATATGGGTGGATCAGTGGCCCCTCCCAGGCAGAAAGTTAAAGGCCCTGCAGTCCCACGTGCAGGAGCAGCTGCCTGTGGGCCACACTGTACCATCTACTAGCCCCTGCAATGTGCCTGTCATTACCATATGAAAGCCTGGCAAAGACAAGAGGTGGCTGCTGCAGGACCTCAGGAAAATCAACGAGGTCACTGAGGACATGGGTGCCCTCCAGTCCAGCCTGCCCTCAGCCTCCATGTTACCTCGAGATTGCCGATGGTGCACCATGCCGTAGTTATGGGTAGCATCTTTTGGAGTCCCTCTATTTTTCGGATACCTTGTTCGACATTTAGGCTGTGATTGGTGGAGCCTGAGCACAGGAAGAGCATTGCTTTGAAGATTGCACGGGTTGAGATATGAAGGAAGGCTAGTTCAGGGAGGTTTAGTCCAATTGTAATTTTATTTCACAGTTATTGGCAGAGGGTTGTTATAGATCTTAATGACTACTTTTTTGATGCCCCCACCATTCCAAATGACATCCCCTGGTTTGCCTTGTCCGCCCCTAAACCACCAAACACCTTTACAGAGGTACCAGTGGACTGCATTGCCTCAAACAAAGAAGAGTAGCTCAACTATTTGGCAATGGCTTTGATCCCAAAATCTCTCGCCCAGATGGAAAAGACATCCTAATGCTATCGTTTTTCATTACATGGACAATACAGTCATTTGTGCAGATGCTCAAATCATTTTGGACGTTGCGGTACAAGATGTCATCACTGTGGTACAGCAGAAGGGTTTTGAGATTGCAGCAGATAAAGTTCAAAAAACAGACCCCTGGAAGTTCCTTGGCCTAAAAAGCACAGAGAGAACCATCACACCCCAAACACTGTACATCAAGGACAACCCAAAAACTCTGCAAGAACTCCAAATGCTCTGTGGAACAATCAGTTGGGTACGTTCACTCCTGGCAATCACCACAGAAGATCTCATGCCACTGTTCCTGCTCCTTAAAGGCAGAGAAGGACTTGATTCCCGTGATCACTGACACCAGAGGCAGAAGCAGCTGTACAAAAGGTCTTCTGGGTGATTCAAACTAAACAGGCACACAGATACCACCCTAATTTTCCTTTCTCCCTGGCAATCCTTGGTGTAAGTCCAAAATTCCATACATTATTGTTTCAGTGGGACTATACTATCTCAGATCCTGATAATAATTGAATGCGTTTTCAGAGCACACCAACCTACTAAAACAATAACAACCCAACAGAAAGTTATTGCAGAACTAGTGGAGGAAACCTAGAGAGCGTCTGTGCTCCCTTGCAGGAATAGACCTTGTGAATATTTACTTACTTCGCACTCAAGAGCACCTCAATTGCCTACTTCAAACATCTGAACCACTGCAATACACCTTAGATCATTTTTACACATATTAGGATCAGCCATCAATTCTACCACCAAAATATTCCTGTGCTGCTCAGGATGTTCAAAATTACCCCAGACCCGGCAAGATCCATTGTAGCCACCTGCCCAAATTGTCAGGAACATGGCCTTGCTTCTGTCACAGCAGGAGTCCGTCCAAGAGGACTAGAGAGTCTCCACATCTGGCAACCAGACATCACACACTAAGCTCCTTTGGACAGACTAAAATACATCCACGTCTCAATCGACGCCTTTACCAGTACGTTTTTTGGCTCTGTCCATGCTGCAGAAAAATCAGAAGATGCTATAAAATATTACTTTTTTGTTTGTTCCACCTTAGCAATTCCACAGGAAATTTAAACTGATAATGCTCTTGCTTCTACCTTGCACTGATTCAAACAAGGGGCTTTCTGACCACTGGGGTATAAAACATGTCACAGGCATACCACACTCCACCACAGGACAGTCCATAGCTGAGAGGGCCAACTGAGCCATCGAAAGGATCTTTGATCAACTGAGAGGGGTAATCCAGATATTATCTTCCATTGAGACACTGGCCAAGGCCTTCTTTGTACTCAACTTTTTGAACAACTCGTTTAGGGAGACAACTCCCCCAGTCATCATGCAGTTTACTAATTCAACTGCAGCCCAATTAAAAGACCAGCCACCTGTGTCAATCAAAGAACCTGAATCTAAGCAATTTATGGACACCTACCCATTAATTACTTGGGGAAGAGAAGATGCCCTTGTCTCTACAGCAACACTCCTAAGATCGATCCCAGCAAAATACATAAAAACTCTTTCTGGGAACGGTGAGGCAAACACCAGAGCCACCATCAGAAGAACAGAATGGAAGCCTAAGAGAGACAGCAGCAGCCTGGGAAAGAAGAAAAAGAAGGACAGAAGAAGATCTCCTAAGCAGCGTTGACCACACACACCAAGACCAAGATAGCTCAGACACCACTAACCAGGATATATGAATTAACATTTGTAAAAGCTATATTTTAGCATTGATATAAGATTCTTCTAATAAGCTGTTTTTACACTCTTGGCTTATGGAACAGAAAGTTTAGTGGGACCTGAACTTATGTTTCATCTTCTACTCACTTTATCTGTTTACTTTTAGCCCAAACAAGCCTCCAGATACTAAATGAGCCCAAGTCAGACAATGCTGCTGTTGGTTGCTGCTGACATAGAGAACTGGATGCTCCTCACTGAGCCGCATGCCTTCAGCTGGCTGCTTCCACAGACAAGCCACAATTTCTTGTCCACGGCCATGGCTGTCAGACACTACAAGGCATGTGTTTTTTCAACCTGCTGTCACATAGGGAGTCAGTATATCAGGGCATCCAGCTGCTAAAAATCAAGGAAAGAAGATCCAGATGGAGGGCAACTACAACTGGTTCACTGGACTTTTCAAACACTGGGGGATAAAAGGCTGACTTTCTTGTTTAGTTAAGACTGTTTTGTGGACTTTGTTTATCGTATTCATTGTGTTGGTTATTTTATCCATTATGCTAAATGCCTGCAAAACTCTATGGCTGAAGCCTTCTTTATAGACCTTAAAATGGGAAGTTCTGGGGGCCGAGGGGCCGACCGTTGGAGCTGTAATACCTCAGGGCAAAGTGACCAAGGTAAAAGAGAGACATCGCTCTGAATGCAATGGTCTCGCCCATGGGCATTTGCAGGCTCATGGTGATGCAGCACGTTTTGTTGGTATCACCCAGTTAAACTGCAGTATTTTTATTATATGTACTGACTCGAGAATGTTCTCCCCTCTCTTGTACCATTTTGGACCTGGCTTACTGCAATGCTACCCCGATTTCTCTCCGTCATTTTCCCGCTGTGTGCACAGCCCCATTTTGTCTCCCTTCCTGGACCCTCTTCATTGCAATCCACTGAAGTGTTTGCAGATCCCCACAAAGATCCCTCTCTCACCTCGTTCACCAGCAGTTTAAGCAAGCATGCTCCCAGCTCTGGGAGTGCAGGTCACTCAAAGAGGCTGGCTGTGGACAGGCTGAAACACAGGAACTGAGTGCAACAGGGAGCCTGGCCTCTAATAAAAGGCATGAAACCCACAGCACACCCAACGCAAAACCTTGCATGTCTCTTCTTTATCCTCCTTCTCTCAGTCCTCATGCCACTTTCCCCACTTTGTCTGACTGGGTACTTGGCTTCTCTCTCTCCTCTCTGCAGGTTCAGCTACACGTGTGACCCTGCAGGAACAGCCTGACCCAGGGAAGTGGGAGAGCACTCTTAGTCAGGAACTGTAGTGACAGGATGCAGAGGAATGCGATCAAACTGCAAGAGGGGGAAGAGATTTGATGATGGGAAGAAGTTCTTTACTCTCAGGGGGCTTATCCCTGACACAGGGACCTGTGCAGAGAGGCTGTGGATGCCCCACCCCCAGCAACATCCAAGGACAGGTGGGACAGGGGCCGCAGCAACCTGCTCTGCTGGGAGCTTGCTCACCTTGGAACCACATCACTTTAAGGGTCCCTTCCAAGCCAAACCATTCAAGGATTGGATCATTCTGCCATCCCCATCTCCCACTGCACAGCACCCCTGAATCTTCAGTGACATCACAGCTCCCAGAGGGTTCCAGGTGGAACGTCCAGGACCTGGAAACGAGCACAGCAGACACTGCAACGGCTGCCAAGGGTCAGTTGCTGCTCACCCTGCGCTCTGACCCTCAGTGCTGAGCTGCTGCTGCTGCCTGGGCTTTTCCTGATGCCTGCTCTGGAGCGCCAATCCCGCAGGATGTGCTCTGCTGTGCCAATGGAGGTACAGTGCCATGCCAGGCAGGGGGCACCCGGCTTGGGCTGGGTGCAGCCATGTGGGAATGGATGGTGCGGGACAGAAAGCCCACTGGGAGGTGGTGCTTCCCCTTGCAGACTGAGAGAGACACTGTGGAGGCGATGGATGTGGACCAGGGGCTGGAAGAGGATGACATGATGGAAGTGGACTCCTCCTCTACTTCCATGTCCTCCACTCTTGAGGACATGGAAGTAGAGGTGGAGGACAACACTGAAGAAATGGAAGTGGATGAGGAAGATGACACGGAAGAGATGCAAGTTGATGAGGAGGATGAGGAGGAGCCCATGGTCCTTGGATGAAGATGGTGCCCCACAGGTAAGACAGGCAGATGCTTCCCACGCCCTGCCCACACACACACTGGGTCCCCTGACGCCAGCCCTGCCAGCCCCGGCCCAGCCCCTGGGGCCCAGCTGCCAGCCCTGCTGGGCCCAGTGCTGCCAACTGACTCCAGCTCTGCTCCTTCCTTTCTTCCAGGACTCATTCACATCATGGCACTGATGCCATGCCGTTGTAAATACGTTTTAAAGATTAGAAGTTTCCTGTAAATACATTCACTATGATTGAAGTTTCCTGTAAATACGTTTTGAAGATTGTTGGCCCATCGGATCCCATGTAAATATGTTCTGTATATTACTGTTGATGTTGTTATAACGCTTGTTATAACGAAACATGTTCTGTAAATCCTACATTTGCCGATCTTCGGCAAATAAATACTGTTTCTTTTAAAAACCTGACTTCTCTTGGCCATTCCTTGGGGCACAGGCAGCCTTTGCACACTTGTGGGTTCCACTTGTTCCGCATTCCCGGGGCTGGAGCTCCCTGGCACGGCCACCCCGGGGCTGGGAGTCCCTGTGCACAGGGGCTCCCACTGACACCACTCCTGGCCCTGGGCACTGCTGCTCATCCTGGCCTGGGGCACAGAGCTATCCCCAAGAGCTCAGCTCTCACCAGCTCTCACACAGGGGGCTCTCACAGCACTGGCCCCTGCAGCCATGCCACCAAAGCAGCCAGCAAACCTTCAGCCACCCTTCCTGCTGCAGACACAGGCACTCTTGGGCCCAGAGCCGCCAGCAGGCCACAGCCCTGCAAAATCCACCTGCACACTCTCAAGGCCACCAGAGCTTTGGCAACTGGGCCAGCTACATCTGGGCTGCTGCAGGGGCTGATCTTTAAGCCTTGGTGCTTCCAAAGGCCCTGGGCTCTGCTTTCCAGCCTGCTCTGCACAGCCCTGAGCCCGTATTGTTCCAGAGACAAAAGCCAAGCCAGGGCATCCTCACCCTGCCCGCATTCCTGCTGCTGCCAGCGGCCACCGGGCCCTGGGCCCGACTCGGGTGACAGCTGCAGGGACAGGGCAGCCTGTGCTGGGCAGGGGGCACGGGGCTGTGGGCCCTGGGGCTGCTGCTGGGGACCATGGTCCCAGAGGGCCCTGAGCTCAGCCCCTGCCCGGCCAGCTGCCCCCATGGCCCCACACTCCCTGAGCATCCCCATCACACCTGCCGGGGGAAATCCCACGGGCTTCAGGAAAGAAATTCCCCATAGTGACTAAACCAAGGGGTCCAAGGGGAAAGTCAGCACCAGCTGATGTTTACAGCACTTTGACACAGGTGGCTGCAGGGCTGGTGAGATCTCCAGGGCCTCTGGCGGTGCCTGCTCTGCACGTGAGCCTGTGCGGCTGCTCCCAGTGGGACACAGCTCAGGCCAGCCCTCAGCCCCTCACAGTTGATACCAAGGAGCAGGCTCAGAAAGCAGTTTCAGATCACTTCCTGTAGATATTTCAAAGGTCTAAATGTCATTCAAAAACCCAAACTCTAGATTTATTTTTGGTGTTGTGGCATGAGAAGCCATGAAGGTGCCTCTGAATGTGCACTCAGGGCACTTCCACTGCCATCCCAAAGGGAACACAAAGGACAGGCCTCAGCTTTCAGCACTGCTGAGCTCCTCACCCTGCAATGAAGTCTGAGGCAGAGGCAATGTTTTGCAGGCCGGGGGGCCTATCACTGGAATAGTAATACCTCATGACAATCATATAGATTTAAAGTAAGGTGAATAACCCCTCTGAATACAATGATCTTGCTCAATGTCTTTTGCGGGATGGTGCAGATTCAGCACATTTCTTGGTATCATGAACTTCCTTCTTTCCTTATATATACTCCCCTAGGATGTTCTCCCCTCCCTTAACCTCTATTAGTCCTGAATTACTGCATACAAGGTCCTTTTCCCCACCCTGAAAATCCTTGTGTGCCCACCCCCACTTTGTCTCCCTCCCTGGACCCGCTCCAGCGCATTCCACAGTATTTGCTGTTTCACACATAGATCCCTCTCTTGCCTCATCCATCATGCATTCCAGCAAGCCTACTCCTAGCTCTGGGAGTGCACATCTCTCACAGTGTCTGGCTGTGGACATGCCACAAGGGGTGCCGAAACAGGGACCTTCTTTGAGAATTCCTGAGAGCCACTCCAGTGAGGATTCGGCTCTTCCACCGTCACGGGACAGAAGACGCCTCGGGTCAGCCACCGCTCTGGAGTGGGACCTGAGTTTTATCAGGGTTTGCTGAAGGCAGCAGCAGCACCCTCCAGCAGCAACAGGGCTAGCTCAGCTGCTGAAGCCCAGGGGACATTTTGAACCCTCTGCATCCAGAGCCACCAGAGCAGTGAGTTGGAGGACAGCCGCCTGCAGTGCAGGATCCTTGGGAGATATTTCAGTCCTGTGGGTGGGCCACCCTTTACATCAGGGGCAGCTCTGGGTAACAAATTATCCAATCCTTAGAGGGATACATATCTTCCAGTTAGGGAGGCTCTCCTTTCAGAGTGGAAGACTTTTACTAAAGGAAGTTGGAAGCCTATTGTTCATTGGCTTTTTAATGAGTTCACAGACATGTCTGTTGATTCAGTTGGTCATGTAGCATTTTGGGACTCAGGGAAAGACTCTACCTTTTGTAAACTCAGGGAGTGATAAGAGTCGCAACATTTTACCCAAATTTTCATATGATTTATAGGGTTTTCTCAAGGGTTCAAAGTTCTAATATTCAACCCAGACTTTCGGTTATGCCCCCCACATTCCTGAACCCACTGATACCATTAGGATGAGAGACAGAAACTGCTGTAAAGCACAGACAAGCCACCTGCTGTCTGCCATCTCCCCTCCTTCTCTACCCCCTGCCCATGTCTGTACTGATCACACTGGCCTGGATTCTAGCCTAACCCCTTCTCCAGTACCTCTCCTCCCTGGATCACCCTCAGGTAGCTCACAAAATGTAGTCCCTCCTATGGAGGGGGTGTTCAATGTCAAACACCCTCCCACCCCCGGCTGTTTTATCGTGTCCTGCCCCTATGTTGGGTCCCAGCTCTGCGTCAGGAACCACCCCTGCATTGGGATCCAGCGCTTCCTTGCCTACTCCCGCTGCCCTACCTCCTCCAACTCAGCCCCTTGCGGATCCCACACTGTCGGAGCCGGAGGTGTGAGGGGCGGTACCCGGAAGGCCGCCATCTTGGCTACCAGAGGCCCACACCACCGGGCCTGGCCAGTCACCCCAAGGCCCCGCTCCTCTGCCAGAGACCAAGTTCCCTCTTCTGGAGAGGAGAGGGAAGGTTCATCGCACCTGGAGGATGAGCCTGAGGATTCTTGGCAGAGGATGGAGAAGCTCGCGGCTGAAGAGGGGGACTGGGAATTGGTAGCTAAAATACAAGCAGCACCGGTGCAGTACCAGAGGGCGGCTAACCCCTGATGGGAAGCTGTCACACAAGGGAGATGAAAGACCTTTATAAAGCTGCGAAACACCATGGGAGGGGCTTGCCCTATATTAATCATTTGTTAAATGCCATCTTTATGCACATGTTATGGTACCTCACAATCTGCACCATTTTGTGCGCATCCTACTTTCTCCCACTGAAATTATTCTGTGGGAAGGAATGGGGAAAAAACTAATACAACAGCTATTAAAAGACTATGCTAGAGAAGACAGGCAGGCACGCCTAACACTAGACCATCTAGGGAGGAAGATTTCACTAAGTCTCATTCAATTGACCTTCCCTGAGCTCTGATGAAGAGAATAAAGTGTGGAAAAGACAGTTCTCATGTAGACACCCAATGGAGAATCACCTACTCTAGATTTCACAGACATTCTCCAGGGACCTGGGCAATCCTTTCAAAAATTTATTGACCACCTTCCACAAGCAATAGAGAAACAAGTTGAACATCCAAAAGCCAGGAAGGTACTGCCTCCTAAACTTGCTGAAACAAATGCTAACAACACCTGTAAAGACATTTTACCTTCTCTACCCCTTAGCCCAAAGCCTACCATTGCACAAATGGTCAAGGTATGCACACTTACAGCATCCTTACACCGTGATGCCACCTAGCTATGGCGACCAATCAGGGTGTGTAGAGGTGCTAGTAGCCTCCCTGGTTATTCCCTGACATACACATGAAAAAGGACCTGGCTTTAAGTGTAGGGAGATGGGACATTTTCAACAGAATTTGAAAAATGCAGACAATTACCGGGGACCTTCTATGTGTCACAGCCACTGCCCTCACTGCCCCCCTCATCCACATGCTTTCCAACACCAGCAAAACCGGTGGCCTGCGGGAAACCACACACAGAGACAGAGAAAGGCCATTCGCGATGACACCAAATGCGAGGCCATTGCGCCCCACGCTACCAAACATCGCGGAGAACCAGCACAGCGACCTTCTCAGATCCAACGGGACAGCTCGATCGCTGCAGAAAACTCGACAGAAGACAGCTCTGCCCTGGAACCTAAAGGCAGCTGGTAAGCGCCTTTTCAATTCCAATCCACGCTATTTATGTTCACCATATTCCCACAGGCAAATACAGGCCTGAAGGATGGCCCAAAGACATTTTGATTTAAACCATAACCGGGAAAGGGATGCAGACACTCACTCTACTACCTGAGGTACTCGCCTTGACCTCTTTGGAGGAGATAACTGTCCAGGCTCTATGCTTAGTCCCTTTTCATTGCAAAAGGAACAGTTATAGCCAGAGCTTTCCTCCTACTTGACACGATCACCACACCAGCTGATCCCATGTTGATGTGGGCACAGACAACAGGCAGAAATAGACCCATTCCAAAGTGTGCTTTGTCATGTAAAGGGAGAAAGAGATGTCTTTCAGGACTATTAGATACAAGAGCTGATGACACCATAATTTCCTGCTCTGTTTGGCTAAAAAACGGCCCCTGGTTCCAGCTGCTGGGGTAATTATTAGCTACCAGGGGAGCCACTACCAGCTTCTGGAGTCACAGTATCAGCTGCATGGAAGGTCCTGAGGGCACAGTTGCTACAGTAAGATCATTCGTCGCCCGGGCACCAATAACAATTTGAGGAAAAGACCTGTTGTCCCAAAGCGGGACAAGGCTAGAGATCCTATCAACACCTCAGGATTTCTAGACGGGGCCACAGAGCAGCGAGCCGCACTTCAGTCAACCTGGAAGACCAACGACCCCATATGGGTGGATCAGTGGCCCCTCCCAGGCAGAAAGTTAAAGGCCCTGCAGTCCCACGTGCAGGAGCAGCTGCCTGTGGGCCACATTGTACCATCTACTAGCCCCTGCAATGTGCCTGTCATTATCATATGAAAGCCTGGCAAAGACAAGAGGTGGCTGCTGTAGGACCTCAGGAAAATCAACGAGGTCACTGAGGTCATGGGTGCCCTCCAGTCCAGCCTGCCCTCAGCCTCCATGTTACCTCGAGATTGCCGATGGTGCACCATGCCGTAGTTGTGGGTAGCATCTTTTGGAGTCCTCCTATTTTTCGGATACCTTGTTCGACATTTAGGGTGTGATTGATGGAGCCTGAGCACAGGAAGAGCATTGCTTTGAAGATTGCACGGGTTGAGATGTAAAGGAAGGCTAGTTCAGGGCGGTTTAGTCCAATTGTCATTTTATTTCACAGTTATTGGCAGAGGGTTGTTATAGATCTTAATGACTATTTTTTTGATGCCCCCACCATTCCAAATGACATCCCCTGGTTTGCCTTGTCCGCCCCTAAACCACCAAACACCTTTACAGAGGTACCAGTGGACTGCATTGCCTCAAACAAAGAAGAGTAGCTCAACTATTTGGCAATGGCTTTGAGCCCAAAATCTCTCGCCCAGATGGAAAAGACATCCTAATGCTATCGTTTTTCATTACATGGACGATACAGTCATTTGTGCAGATGCTCAAATCATTTTGGACGTTGCAGTATAAGATGTCATCACTGTGGTACAGCAGAAGGGTTTTCAGATTGCAGCAGATAAAGTTCAAAAGACAGACCTCTGGAAGTTCCTCGGCCTAAAAATCACAGAGAGAACCATCACACCCCTAACACTGTACATCAAGGACAACCCAAACACTCTGCAAGAATTTCAAATGCTCTGTGGAACAATCAGTTGGGTACGTTCACTCCTGGCAATCACCACAGAAGATCTCATGCCACTCTTCCTGCTCCGTAAAGGCAGAGAAGGACTTGATTCCCGTGATCACTGACACCAGAGGTAGAAGCAGCTGTACAAAAGGTCTTCTGGGTGATTCAAATTAAACAGGCACACAGATACCACCCTAATTTTCCTTTCTCTAAGGCAATCCTTGGTGTAAGTCCAAAATTCCATACATTATTGTTTCAGTGGGACTATACTATCTCAGGTGCCCTGATAATAATTGAATGCGTTTTCAGAGCACACCAACCCTCTAAAACAATAACAACCCAACAGAAAGTTATTGCAGAACTAGTGCAGGAAGCCTAGAGAGCATCTGTGCTCCCTTGCAGGAATACACCTTGTGAATATTTACTTACTTCGCACTCAAGGGCACCTCAATTGCCTACTTCAAAGATCTGAACCACTGCAATACACCTTAGATCATTTTTACACATATTAGGATCAGCCATCAATTCTACCACCAAAATATTCCTGTGCTGCTCAGGATGTTCAAAATTACCCCACACCCGGCAAGATCCATTGTAGCCACCTGCCCAAATTGTCAGGAACATGGCCTTGCTTCTGTCACAGCAGGAGTCAGTCCAAGAGGACTAGATAGTCTCCACATCTGGCAATTAGACATCACACACTAAACTCCTTTGGACAGACTAAAATACATCCACGTCTCAATCGATGCCTTTTCCAGTGTGATTTTTGGCTCTGTCCATGCTGCAGAAAAATCAGAAGATGCTCTAAAACATTACTTTTTCGTTTGTTCCACCTTAGCACATCCACAGGATATTTACACTGATAATGCTCTTGCTTCTACCTTGCACTGATTCAAACAAGGGGCTTTCTGACCACTGGGGTATAAAACATGTCACAGGCATACCACACTCCGCCACAGGACAGTCCATAGCTGAGAGGGCCGACTGAGCTATCAGAAGGATCCTTGATCAATTGAGAGGGGTAGTCCAGATATTATCTTCCATTGAGACACTGGCCAAGGCCTTTTATGTACTCAACTTTTTGAACAACTCATTTAGGGAGACAACTCCCCCAGTCATCAGGCATTTTACAAATTCAGCAGCAGCCCAATTAAAAAAACAGCCACCTGTGTTGACCAAAGACCCTGAATCTAAACAAATTATCGGCACCTTCCCATTGATTACTTGGGGAAGAGAAGATGCCCTTGTCTCTACAGCAACACTCCTAAGATGAATCCCAGCAAAATACATAAAAACTCTTTCTGGAAATGGTGAGGCAAACACCAGAGCCACCATCAGAAGAACAGAATCAAAGACTAAGAGAGACAGTAGCAGCCTAGAAAAAGAAGAAGGGGAAGGACAGAAGAAGATCTCCTAAGCAGCATTGACCACACACACCAAGACCAAGATGGCTCAGACACCACTAACCAGGATATATGAATTTACACTTGTAAAAATTATATTTTAGCATTGATACATGATTCTTCTAATAAGCTGTGTTCACACCCTTGGCTTACCGGAGAGAAAGTTTACTGGGAACAAAACTTAACTTTCATCTTCTCATCTCTTTATCTGTTTACTTTTAGGACACCCAAGCCTCCAGATAATAAATCAGACTAAGTCCAAGGGTGCTGCCGTTTGTAGCCGCTGCAGCAGGAATCTGGATGCTCCTCACTGAGCCGCATGCCTTCAGCTGGGCACTTCCACAGACAAGCCACAATGTCTTGTCCATGGCCATGCCTATCAGGCATTTGATGGCATGTGATTTTTCTACCCGTTGTCACATAGGGAGTCAGTATATCAGGGCATCCAGCTGCTAAAAGATCAAGGAAACAAGATCCAGATGGAAGGCAACTACGACTGGTTCACTAGACTTTGCAAACACAGGGCTTTGCGAGGCTGGCTTTCATCTTTAGTTAAGACTGTTGTGTGGGCTTTGTTTTTTGTATTCATTGTGTTTTTTATTTTATCCTTTTTTGCTAAATACCTCCAAAAGTCTATGGCAGAAGCTTTCTTTCTAGATAACAAAAAGGGGGAGATGTGAGGGCCTAGGGGCCTACCACTGGAACTGTAATACCTCAGGGCAAAGTGACCAAGGTAAAAAAAAATTCACCACTCTGAATGCAATGATGTTGCCCATGCGCATTTGCAGGCTCATGGTGATGCAGCACGTTTTTCTGGCCTCAGCCAGTTCAGCGGCTGCATTTTCCCTTCATGTACTCCCTCAGAATGTTCCAAATCTCTTGTATCAATTTGGTCCTGGCTTACTGTAATGATCCTGTGCTGTTCACCCCCATATTGTGTGCCCAGCCCCATTTTGTCTCCATTCCTGGACCCTCTTCACGCAATCCACACTACTTGGATTTCCACACAACGATCCCTCTCTTGCCTCATACATCAGCCATCCAAGCAAGCCAGCTCCCAGCTCTGGGAGTGCAGGTCCCTCACAGAGGTTGCTGTGGGCAGGCTGCAACACAGGAACTCAGTGCACCAGGGACTGGGCCTCTAATAAAAGGCATGAATCCCACAGCCCACGCAACCCAAAGACTTCCATGTTTTTTCTTTTTTCCTTATTCTCTCAGTTCTCAAGCCATATTCCGCATTTTTTCTGACTGGGAACTTGGCTTGTCTCTCTCCTGTCTGCAGGTTTAGTCACACATGTTACCCTGCAGGAACAGCCTGAAACACAGGGAAGTGGGAGAGCACACTTTCTCAGGAACTGTAGTGACAGGACACGGAGGAATGGGATCAAACTGCAAGAGGGGGAAGAGATTTGAGGATGGGAAGAAGTTCTTTACTCTCAGGGTGCTTGTCCCTGACACAGAGACCAGTGCAGAGGGGATGTGGATGCCCCACCCCCAGCAACATCCAAGGACAGGTGGGACACGGGCCAAATTCCACTTGGTGTGTTGGGAGCTTGCTTAGCTTGGAACCAGATCATCTTGAGGGTCCCTTCCAAGCCAAACAATTCAAGGATTGGATCATTTCACCATCCCCATCTCCCACTGCACAGCACCCCTGAATCTTCAGTGACATCACAGCTCCCAGAGGGTTCCAGGTGGAACGTCCAGGACCTGGAAACGAGCACAGCAGACACTGCAACGGCTGCCAAGGGTCAGTTGCTGCTCACCCTGCGCTCTGACCCTCAGTGCTGAGCTGCTGCTGCTGCCTGGGCTTTTCCCGCTGCCGGCTCTGGAGAGCCAATCCCAGCAGGATGTGCTCTGCTGTGCCAATGGAGGTACAGTGCCATGCCAGGCAGGGGGCACGCAGCTTGGGCAGGCTGCAGCCATGTGGGAATGGATGGTGTGGGACAGGAAGCCCACTGGGAGATTGTGCTGCCCCGTGCAGACTGAGAGAGACACTGTGGAGGCAATGGATGTGGACCAGGGGCTGGAAGAGGATGGCATGATGGAGGTGGACTCCTCCTCTACTTCCATGTCCTCCCCTGTTGAGGACATGGAAGTAGACGAGGAGGAGACCATCGAGGAGATGGAGGTGGACATGGAGGATGACACAGAAGATATGGAAGTGGATGAGAAAGATGAGGAGGAGCCCATGGTCCTTGGATGAAGATGGTGCCCAACAGGTAAGACAGGCAGATGCTTCCCACGCCCTGCCCACGCACACACTGGGTCCCCTGACGCCAGGCTGGGGCTGGGCTGGATGGCCCCGCCCAGGGACACGGTGCCAGCAGGGGGCCTGGATTGTGCTGCCACAAGCACCAGCCCCGGCCTGCCCTGCGCTTGCCTGGGGCCACGCCAGCCCTGCCAGCCCCGGCCCAGCCCCTGGGGCCCAGCTCCCAGCCCTGCTGGGCCCAGTGCTGCCAGCTGAGTCCAGCTCTGCTGCTTCCTTTCTTACAGGACTCATGCACATGATGGCACCGATCAGATGCATTTGTAAATATGTTTGAAAGTTTAGAAGTTTCCTGTAAATATGTTTTCTACGTTAGAAGTTCTCTGTAAATACGTTTTGAAGATTGTTACCCCATCGGATCCCATGTAAATATCTTCTGTACGTTGTTGTTGTTGTTGTTATAACGATTGTTATAATGACACATGTTCTGAAAATCCTAGATTTGCCAATTTTGGCAAATAAATGCAGTTTCTTTTTAAAACCTGACTCCTCTTGGCCATTCCTTGGGGCACAGGCAGCCTTTGCACACTTGTGGGTTCCACTTGTTCCACGTTCCCACTGCTGGAGGTCCCTGGGGGTGCTGGCACGGCCACCCCGGGGCTGGGGGTGCCTGTGCACAGGGGCTCCCACTGACACCACTCCTGGCACTGGGCACTGCTGCTCTTCCTGGCCTGGGGCACAGCGCTATCCCCAAGGGCTCAGCTCTCACCAGCTCCCACACAGGGGGCTCTCACAGCACTGGCCCCTGCAGCCATGCCACCAAAGCAGCCAGCAAACCTTCAGCCACCCTTCCTGCTGCAGACACAGGCACTCCTGGTCCCAGAGCAGCCAGCAGGCCACAGCCCTGCAAAATCTACCTGCACACTCTCAAGGCCACCACAGCCTTGGCAACTGGGCCAGCTGCATCTGGGCTGCTGCAAGGACAGATCTTGCAGCCTTGGTGCCTCCAAAGGCCCTGGGCTCAGCTTCCCAGCCTGGTCTGCTCTGCCCTGAGCCCGTATTGTTCCAGAGACAAGAGCCAAGCCAGGGCATCCTCACCCTGCCCGCATTCCTGCTGCTGCCAGCGGCCACCGGGCCCTGGGTCCGACTTGGGTGACAGTTGCAGGGACAGGGCAGCCTGTGCTGGGCAGGGGGCACGGGGCTGTGGGCCCTGAGGCTGCTGCTGCTGCTGGGGGCCATGAGCCCAAGAGGGCCCCAAGCTCAGCCCCTGCCCGGCCAGCTGCCCCCAAAGCCCCACACTCCCCAAGCATCCCCATCACACCTGCCAGGGGAAATCCCACGGGCTTCAGGAAAGAAATTCCCCATAGTGACTAAACCAAGGGGTCCAAGGGGAAAGTACACACCAGCTGATATTTACCCACCCTTACAATGGTGGCTGCAGGGCAGGTGAGATCTCCAGGGCCTCTGGCAGTGCCTGCTCTGCACGTGAGCCTGTGCGGCTGCTCCCAGTGGGACACAGCACCAGGCTCAGGCCAGCCCTCAGCCCCTCACAGTTGATACCAAGGAGCAGGCTCAGAAAGCAGTTTCAGACCACTTCCTCTAGATATTTCAAAGGACTAAATGTCATTCAAGGAAGCCACCTTGCACATTCAGTTTTGGTGTCGTGGCATGAGAAGCCATGAAGGTGCCTCTGAATGTGCCCTCAGGGCACTTCCACTGCCATCCCAAAGGGAACACAAAGGACAGGCCTCTGCTTTCAGCACTGCTGAGCTCCTCAATGAAGTCATAAATGAAGTCTCAGGAAGTAGTAGGTTTTTGGATTTCCAGGGGCCTACCATTGCAACTCCAACACCTCATTAGTGCTATGACGAACTAAAGTAAATTGCGGCACCCCTCTAAAGCAATGATCTTGCCCATTGGCTTTTGTGGGGTCATTGGGGTTCAGGTAATTTTCATGATATCATGAAGTTTTCTCTTTCCTTATATGTACTCCCCTAGGTGTTCTCCCCTTTCTTATCCTCTATTGGTCCTAAGTTACTGCATACAAGGTCCTTTTTTCCCGCATATAACACCTTGTGTGCCCAGCCTCATTTTGCCTCCCTCCCTGGACCCTCTCCAGCACAAACCACACTGTTTGGAGTTCCACACAAACGCTCCTCTCTTGCCTCATCCATCATCCATTCAAGCAAGCCTGCTCCCAGCTCTGGGAGTGCACGTCTCTCACACAGGCTGGCTGTGGACATGCCACAACAAGGGGTGCCCAAACAGGGACCTTCTTTGAGAATTCCTGAGAGCGATTCCAGTGACGATTCCACTGTTCCACCGTCACAGGACAGAAGACGCCTTGGGTCAGCCTCCGCCCTGGAGTGAGACCTGAGTTTTATCAGGGCTTGCTGAAGGCAGCGTTGGCACCCTCCAGCAGCAAGAGGGCCGACTCGATGGACAAAGCCCATGGGATATTTTGAAACACCTGCATCCAGAGCCACCAGAGCAGTGAGCTGGGGGACAGCCACCAGCAGTGCAGGATCTTTGGGTCATATTTTAGTCCTGGGGGTGGGCAGCCCTTTACATCAGGGGCAGCTCTAGGTAACAAATTATCCAAAGATGAGAGGGACGTATATGTTCCAGTTAGGGACGTTCTCCTTTCAGAATGGAAGACTTTTACTAAGGGAAGTTTGAAGTCGTTTGTTCATTGGCTGTTTACGGAGCTCCCAGACATTTCTGTTGATTCAGTTCGTCATGTAGCATTTTGGGACTGAGTTAGGGAAAGATTCTATCTTTTGCAAACTCAGGGAGTGATAAGAGTCGCAACATTTTCCACAATTTTTCACATGTTTTATGGAGTTTTCTCAAGGGTTCAAAGTTCTAATATTCAACCCAGACTTTCTGTTCTGCCCCCTGCATTCCTGAACCCACTGACACCATTAGGATGAGAGACAGAAACTGCTGAAAAGCACAGACAAGCCACCTGCTGTCTGCCATCTCCCCTCCTTCTCTACCCCCTGCCCACGTCTGTACTGATCACACTGGCCTGGATTCTAGCCTAACCCCTTCTCCAGTACCTCTCCTCCCTGGATCCCCATCAGGTAGCTCACAAAATGGAGTCCCTCCTCTGGAGGGGGTTGTCAATGTCAAACTCCCTCCCACCCCCAGCTCTCTCATCAAATCCTCCCCCTAAGTTGAATCCCAGCTCTGCGTCAGGAACCACCCCTGCATTGGGTTCCAGCGCTTCCTTGCCTGCTCCCGCTGCCCTAACCCCTCCAACTCAGCCCCTTGTTGATCCCACACTGTCAGGGCCGGAAGTGTGAGGGGCGGTACCCGGAAGGCCGCCATCTTGGCTACCAGAGGCCCACACCACCGGGCCTGGCCAGTCACCCCAAGGCCCCGCTCCTCTGCCAGAGACCAAGTTCCCTCTTCTGGAGAGGAGAGGGAAGGGTCATCCCACCTTCAGCATGAGCCTGAGGATTCTTGGACAAAGATGTGGGAGCTGGCGACAGAAGAGGGGAACTGGGAATTGGTAGCTAAAATACAAGAAGCACCGGTGCAGAAGCAGAGGGGGACTAAGCCCCAATTGGAAGTTCTCATACATGGGAGATGAAAGACCTTTATAAAGCAGCGAAAGACCATGGGAGGGGCTTGCCCTATATTAATCATTTGTTAAATACCATCTATCCAATACATGTGTTGGTGCCCCACAATTTGTGCCACTTTATGCGCATCCTACTTTCTCCCACTGAAATTATTCTGTGGGAAGGAACGGGGAAAAAACTACTACAACAACTATTAAAAGACTATGCTAGAGAAGAGAGGCGGGCACACCTAACACTAGACCATCTAGCCAGGGAGGAAGATTTCACTAAACCTCATTCAATAGACCTTCCTTGAGCTCTGTTAGAAGAGACCTGCAGGGACCTGGGAAATCCCTTCTAAAATTTATTGATCACCTTACACAAGCAATAGAGAAACAAGTTGAACATCCAAAAGCCAGGAAGGTACTGCTTACTAAACTTGCTGAAACAAATGCTAAAAACACCTTTAAAGACATTTTACCTTCTCTACCCCTCAACAGAAAGCCTACCATTGCACAAATGGTCGTGGCATGCACCATTAGGCCATCCTTATACTGTAATGCTACCCGAGATAATGCTTCCTGTCACGGTGTAGTAGAGGTGCTAGTAGCCTCCCTGGTTATTCCCTGACATACACATGAAAAAGGACCTGGTTTTAAGTGTAGGGAGATGGGGCATTTTCAACAGAATTATAAAAATACAGGCTATTACCAGGCACCTTCTAGGTGTCACAGCCACTGTCCTCACGGCACCCCTCGTCCACATGCTTTCCAACACCAGCAAAACCGGTAGCCTGCAGGAAACCACACACAGACACAGAAAGGCCCCAGGCAAAGACACCAAATGCGAGGCTGTTTTGCCCTTCTCTCCCCAACATCGTGGAGAACCAGCACAGTGACCTTCTCAGATCCAGCGGGACAGCTCGATCGCTGCAGAAAACTCGACAGAAGACAGCTCTGCCCTGGAACCTAAAGGCAGCTGGTAAGCGCCTTTTCAATTCCAATCCACGCTATTTATGTTCACCATATTCCCACAGGCAAATACAGGCCTGAAGGACGGCCCAAAGACATTTTGATTTAAACCATAACCGGGAAAGGGATGCAGACACTCACTCTACTACCTGAGGTACTCACCTTGACCTCTTTGGAGGAGATAACTGTCCAGACTCTATGCTTAGTCCCTTTTCATTGCAAAAGGAACAGTTATAGCCAGAGCCTACCTCCTACTTGACACGATCACCACACCAGCTGATCCCATGTTGATGTGGGCACAGACAACAGGCAGAAATAGACCCATTCCAAAGTGTGCTTTGTCATGTAAAGGGAGAAAGAGATGTCTTTCAGGACTATTAGATACAAGAGCTGATGACACCATAATTTCCTGCTCTGTTTGGCTAAAAAACGGCCCCTGGTTCCAGCTGCTGGGGTAATTATTAGCTACCAGGGGGGCCACTACCAGCTTCTGGAGTCACAGTATCAGCTGCATGGAAGGTCCTGAGGGCACAGTTGCTACAGTAAGATCATTCGTCGCCCGGGCACCAATAACAATTTGAGGAAAAGACCTGTTGTCCCAAAGCGGGACAAGGCTAGAGATCCTATCAACACCTCAGGATTTCTAGACGGGGCCACAGAGCAGTGCGCCACACTTCAGTCAACCTGGAAGACCAACGACCCCATATGGGTGGATCAGTGGCCCCTCCCAGGCAGAAAGTTAAAGGCCCTGCAGTCCCACGTGCAGGAGCAGCTGCCTGTGGGCCACATTGTACCATCTACTAGCCCCTGCAATGTGCCTGTCATTATCATATGAAAGCCTGGCAAAGACAAGAGGTGGCTGCTGCAGGACCTCAGGAAAATCAACGAGGTCACTGAGGACATGGGTGCCCTCCAGTCCAGCCTGCCCTCTGTTTTGCGGAGAAAAGAAGAAACCTCATAACTTTTTAAAAGTTGTAAAGCCCGGTATGTTTATTTACGACTCGTGCCGGACGCAAGTCCCCCAACAAGGCATGCGAGTTCTTCCTTCATCTTTGGCCTCACAGACTTTTCACCTCTCTTAGACACTTCACCTAATTCAGAATGGATCTTTACTCCGTCTCATTCCCCCCTTTTCTAGGAAATAAGTAAATTCTTTTACTTAATGAAAACCTTCACTCCAGTAAGTGTCTTTTAGTGCTTCACCATGTGTTTTTGACTAAGATGTTAGTACAGCTATTCATTGTAGCATTCTCCAGATCCAAATTAACAATATAATAGATAATCCTAAGCTTACCCCAACTAATAGTAGTAAAACTACAATGGGGTGGCACAACTTATTGAAGATTCCATTTGCAGTTGTTGACCACCCAAAGATCACATCCAATAATCTTAACAAAATTACATATACAGAGATTAGAATGGTTTCTACTAGACAGTATAACATCATTGCTATCAATTTGTACAGCAGCACAAGCAGTTCTCAAGCATACACCCTTTTCCAGTATATACGAGCACAGTTTTCTGGTCAGTGACTGGATGAATTTCAAAATGACAAATACTCTGTTCAGTGTCCAAACACACATCCTGAGCATTAATAGTATTGCTTTCACAAATGAATCCCATCTGTTCTCTAGTAATGCAGGATTTTAAGTTTACTGTCTGCCACTTTCCATTCATCTTTCGTGCCCACACTCTATGTTCTGAAGGATATTGTTTTTTCATGGTTTAATCCTAGGGCAATGATGGGATGGATAACATAAACAGTGGCATTATGTATGGAAGCACAAAGGCAGTTGCCACATTAGAAACAGGATCACAGGTGAAATTCACCATAGTCTGCCAGGATTGAAAGTTCATTTCAAAATCAATTGCATTATCCCACACAATTTCTTGAATTTCAGCTGGAAAATTACCTTCACCCCTTTCCCATATGATCAGAACTGCTGTTGCTTGTATCCATAACTGTGCTTGTATACAACTGAAAGCTAAAGACACATTATCTTGTACTATACTAAGTGTTTCTACTATCAACTTGTGGTCTTGGTCCCCAGCCTTTTCATACTTCTTTACTTTGGCAGTACTTTTGAAATCTGTCACTGGCTAGTTCCTAATGCCAATAGAGATTACTATAAAGGCTGCCTCAATTTTGTTAGGCTACCTGCTGCAGTGGCCAGTTTATTCACCAGTATTTCTGAATCAATTCCATTTAAAACTCCTAATTTTTCCCTAATATACCAGTTAGATGTTTGTTATGGGGAACAGGAACTGCTTTCTGTTTATGACCATCCTTCCCTGCCAGAGGGATGTGCTGGGCTCACACTGCAAATTCAGACACACTTCACAAGTGTATCTGACAGAGGTTTAGGTCATATCTGAGGCAGATGTTTGTTCTGAAATGTAGAGACCTCAGGAATCTCCTTCCCCCTCCAGAGCACCTGATTTCCCAGATGTGTGGCAAGTAGGAATGTCTCTCCTGGTCTATGAAACCTCACCCACCTTGCCCCTAGCTTCAGGTCCAAGCCTCAAGTAAATAATGGAGGGGAAGTCTGAGAGAAGAGCTTAAATTCATTGCAGTGCCTCAGAAGAAACTGGGATCAGGTTTCTGCTACTTGAAACACTCAGCACAAAAGTGATGCTCAAGATCCTACAGCCTGCTGCTGAGCTCTGAGGTAGGTCTCTCTCTACCTCTTTTAAGCAGAATCCAACTGCCTCAGACTGGGACAATCACTGATCCAAATCTCAGTAGGAAAGGGGATAGTTATAAATAAAGAAAATCACCTTCCTTGCTTGGGTTAATTTACCACCTGCAGTTCAGCACCCTTTACCAGTCATTGCCTGGGTGTTCAGCCAACTGGCTTGGAAAATGACCTAAGGAAACTGTTTACTTGGTGTTCCTGGTTTTAGGCCCCAGGAGAGCTGGCTCCTTCCTTTCTTGTTCTGCTCCTGAGATATGCCTGTTTTAGTCTGAACTAGTATGGGGTGTATAAGGCCCTGCTGTGGTAAAAAGTGCAGTGTCCAGCCCTCAAAGGGAGTTTTTAGGAAGGAGGAGCAGGCTGGTTGGATTTTTGAGATGTTAATTTGCATTATCAACTCCACACATTTGAGAGACCATTCTGGATTGAATAATAGCTGTTGTTCAGTCACATCCACTTTGAATTCAAATGAAAGTCTGATATTAATTCGAGCTTAAAGGCAGGTCACTTCTACAGGCTGTATCAAGGTGAAATTACACTAACAGTCTGATTCACTTAGGTTATCACAGACTTCCTGGTGTTCATATACACCAGGAGAGGTTCAGACACTAATTACATCTGGTCTCTCATAAGCTGCCCTATTGATGACCTGGCACCCTACTTTGATTTCTTCTCCTCTGATTCCCTGAAGAGTCCACAGTTTCTGTTCTTGCCATTCTTGCTCCTCACATATCTGATTCTCGTGGATTACTACAGTAGATATGTTTAAATCTTTTATCTCAGAAGGTTTTCCTATGGATCTAGTATACTGAATAAATGCCAGGGACCAAGGCCATTTAGCATTACTTTGAACAGAGGTACTCTCAAGTTCTGAAACTTCAGTTATGATTACACACAATACAATTCTACAACCTAAAATATGAGCTACTCCCGACCGCAATATACTCATTTTGCCCAGGTAAGTTTTAATCTCAGTTCATTGTCTCCTGGCGTCACTCCTTAAGGGGTTTCTGGGCCTTCTTCACCCGAGAGTGATGGATCCAGGCATTCTGCTCCTTGATTTTGATTGCAGTGAAGGTGGTGAGAAGTACTCGCAGTGGTCTCTCCCACTGTGGTTCCGAAGTCTTCTCTGTAAGAGACTTAACATATACATCAACACCAGACTATCTAACTGGCTGTCTAACTCCCTACTCCGAGTTCCAGCCACATGTTTCTCAATTACTCTGAGCTGTTTGCTTAATGCCACCATGCAGGTGGACATTCTGGACATTCCCTTTGTGTTCTATATGGTCTTCTATAAGGCATTCCAAAAGGACTCAGCATTCCTTTAGCTCAAGGTTTAGTTTGAATTTGCAATAGTGCTAGTGGAAGAGCTTGGGCTAGGGTAGATTAACTTCTTGCCCCAGTCTTATGATTTGCTGCTTAATCAAATGATTCATTCTCTCCACCTGGCCGCTTGATTGGGGGGTGGTATGGGGTGTGAAGTTCCTAATCTGTGCCCAGATGGCTACTAATCTGTTGCACTATTTTGGAAATGAAATGTGATTCTTTATCTGAGGATATCGTGGCTGGAACTCTGAAGCGTGGTATTATTCTTTATAAAAATAATCTGGTCACCTCTTGAGCTTTGACAGTTCTGGTGGGGAATGTTTCTGGCCACCCTGAAAATGTATCTATCAATACCAATAAATACTGATACCCCCCTTTCCTTGGGAGTTCTAAAAAGTTAATTTGCTACTGCTGTACAGGCCCATGGCCTCTCCCAGTCTGACCGAGTTTTGGCCGGGGGGGTATTTTGGGGTTAGTCTGGAGGCAAGGATCACATTGTCGGCTTACCTGAGTGATAGTGGCATATAAATTCCTGACAACGATACATCGACTGTTTCAATCAGATTTGTGTAATGCACTCTGTATCACTCGCAGCCTTGGTCATTTTGAAAAAGGAGCCACACTCTATAAAAGGCTTCTAAGTAGTTAGGCCCTAGTGTGTTTTCTAGTGCCCTTCCTTCACTAGTAATCACGAAAATGGGAAGGGATTCCTAGCTCTCTTTCAATGGTAGCCCACCCCTTGCAGTTGTACGTCTCTTTTGGTTAGTATTATTGTATTATGGCTTACCTTCAAGGAAAATCTGTACCTCGCCCTTTGCTGCTTTCTTTGCCTCTCCATCCGCCAGCTCATTTCCAATTTTAAGCTCACTCTCTAGTGTGCCTTAATATGCCTTTTCAGGTAGCTGAACTGCTTCCAGCAGCTGGATTGTCTCTTCTTTCCCTGTGAGGTCAGCAGTCCCCTCTCTTTCCAGATGGCTCCATGTGCATGTGTGACTCTAAATGCATTCCTTGGGTCTGTGTAGATGGTTATTCTCTTCCCTTTTGCCCTTTCCAGGGCACGGGTCAGGGCAATTATCTCAGCCTTCTGCGCAGAGGTACCTGTTGGTAAGGGTCCAGACTTGATTACCTCTCTGCAGGTAGTCACCGTGAACTTTGCAATGTCGCTTTCCTGTCAGTGAACCAGGTCTCTGCATCGTCCAGAGGAGTGTCCCTTAAGTCTGGGCGGCGGGAGTACGTAGCTTCGGTGGTCTCTAGGCAACTATGGTGTCCACTGAGAAAAGAAGCTGAGTTGACAATATTAGTCACTACTATCTCTACATCGTCTTGCTCTACCATGATGGCCTGGTATTTCAGAAACCTCTGCAGTGAGAGCCAGTGGCCACCCTTTACTTCCAGTGCTGCGGACACTGTGTGGGACACTAGCACAGTCATTTTTGTTTCAGGGTAAACTTGCGTGCCTCTTGAATATTCAGCACGACTGCTGCTACAGCTCTGAGGCAACCTGGCCATCCTTTGACCGTTGCATCCAGTTGCTTAGAGAAGTAAGCAACTGCCTTTCAGTAAGGGTCCAAGTCCTGAGCCAGTATTCCCTGGACAATTCCTTGCGTGGGAAAAATAGAAAGAATGGTTTACATCTGGAAGTTTCAAAGCTGGAGCTGACATGAGGGCACTCTCTCTAGCTGGCGAAAGGCCCATGTGGTGTCTTGTGTCCACTGGAGATCTCTGTTTCTATTGGCAATAAGAGCATAGAGGGGTCTGGCGAGTAGTCCATAAAGTCTGCTGCTCAGCACTCACTTCTTACCCCAGGTAGATTACCTTCTGTTTCACTACCTGTGCCTTTTTCTTTGAGACTCTGCGTCTTTGGAGTCTTAGGAAATTCAAAAGGCTTACCGTCCAGGCTTCTCTCGCTTCCCTCATCTGAGTGGCTACTAGAAGATCGTCCACATACTGCAACAGCCTCCTTTCCTCTTGTGGAGCTTCCTGGGACTCTGGGTCTTTGCAAGCTGTTCTCCAATCGGAGTGGGGAATCTTGAAGCCTTCAGGCACATGGACTATGTGAGCTTGTGTTTGAATTTTCTGGCTGGCTTCGTGGATAGGGAGGCAAAAGAAGGCATCTCTTAGGCCTAAAACAGTGAACCAGGTTAGCTCAGGTGTGAAACAAGTTAGTAAGGTAGATGGATTTGCTACCACAGGGTATAAATTCTGTGTTATCTTATTGACAGCCCTTAGTCCAGTACTATCAATTATTGGGCTGATTCCTTCTTTATCTTCCTTTTGAGGGTACTACTCAGTTCTCACTAGTTGTGTTCTTTCCTTAAACTTGATGCTCATGGGGGAGCATCTTTCACTCTCCCTGGTACAGCAGAGGCCCATACCCTTGAAAACACTTGTTTACTTATTCTAATATCTCCTTACTAATGTTTTTCTTAATTTCAGTGTCTGTTAATGTTAATCCTAACATCTTTATATCATTTGCCTCCAGAGTAACCTTTCTCATTTGAGAATGTTTAGCAAATTGAGCGAATTGTACAAAAGCTTTTAGGTACACATACTACACATATTACTTTAAAGGTTTGCACAAGGATGCCTTCTCAGACTGGCCAGTTGTTCAGTTGTTCCCCACACTGCAACATAAACATTCTCCACAGGTACTAAAGTTTTATTTAAAACTGAATATATGGCCCTTGTGTCAACAAAAATTCTTCCCTTTTGGGGAGGTCATCTTTACCCTTCCTCCCTTACCTTGGGAGGAGCCTTTAGCAAATCATATGTACTCATTTTGTGAACTGTGATTGCTTTGCATTTCAGCACGATAATCCTTGCCTGATTTCATACGTTGCTATCTTATGCTGCATGCTGAACAACATGTTTGATTTGCTTTCTCTTTGCCTTGTTTTCCCTTTTCAAGAAATCTGGGTGATTTCTTAAAACACAAAGACATTTCAGCATACAAAACTCTATCCCATTTGTCCTCCTATTTTAAAACAGTACTAACAGCAATGAAGTATTAGAAATCTTTTTATTTTCTGAGCTGCTCCTATTGGCAGCCTTCTCCCAGTGAGCCCCTCCCAAAAGGGGCTAATTTAGGAACCTTTTTGCTCTGGTCAGTTCTCATTATTTATTTCTCCTTGCCCTATCTTGCTTCCACTCAAACCTTTTTACAGACCTTCACAGTAGTTTCTGAACTTTCCTCCTATACACACAGCTCCAGGTGGCAGGTATCAGATGTGGTTCCCACACACAAGTTCTAAGACCTTAGGTTATGAATCCGCTTGACCAGAAACCTCTAATTTACATGTGCCCTGACACTTATTAGAACAGCAAAACCAGTGTTTCTCATAAACACCATACTGCAATAATAACTGCACATCCAGCTTTTGCTCACAGGCCATTCCTGTGTTCCCTGGGGAGATGGGGCAGCCAGAGCTGTCCCTGTGCCCAGGGGACAGCCACTGACACCTCACACAGCATGTTAATCAAAAACATGATATAGACACTATATTCTGATCAAACAAAATATCAGTCTTTTCTAATTCTCTTCTTGCACAATCTAATTAAGCCCTGTGTCTACTTACACTTGTTTTACTGCTTTGCAAAAAGGCTGTGCAAGTCACAGCCAAAACTCTGATATGCCCTCAGAAACAAACACTCGCACCCACACCCCCCCTTTATCTCAAATTCGCTAGAGCCAAGGCTTGAATTGCTGTGAGGGGGGGAATTCTTAGAATTCCTTTAACTCTATCGTAGTTAAGCATAAATCACTGTACTATAGTTCTCCTATGTAAAATACCACTCTTGTTGCAACAAAATCTTAAAATCTCCACAAACACTACTATACAATCTGAGAATCAAATTATCACAATGCAGAGGAAGAAAATCACCACACAAAACCACTGGGAAAGGGCATATCTCTCAAAGTGCTCGCTTTTCTCAACACAACATAGCATACCATAATTCAGCATTTACTCACATCAATTTTCTTGGACACAATCAAAATAACATCATACAGTCTACAGATCAAAATCAAACATCCAAGGCAAAGGAACTCTCTGAGCTCATACTCACGGTTAAAATGTACCAGATCTACACAAATCACTACATTTAACCACGATAAATACCATCACTGACATTCTTCCACTCGTTTCTCTGCGGGGCACTTCTGTCCCTGACCCCGCAGCCTGCTGCAGCCGGCGCCTCAGGCCTCACTCGGCTGCTTCAAACACGGGTAGTACTGACCCCCCCACACTGTAGATTTATTCCTTTTATACACCATACACTTATACACTTGCACGATTAGAAACACAGTGCATCGACCACACAATGCACACATTAACCATACAGCAACACAATGTCCGGACATCACACACACACAAACAAAGCACACACGGGCTCAACAGTTCTGCTCTATCAGAACTATGAACCCCAAACACACATACATGGGTTCACCCGGCTCACCCCCAGAGCCTCTAGCAGTTCTGCTCTATCAGAACTATGAACCCCCAACACACATACACGGGTTCACCCGGCTCACCCCCAGAGCCTCTAGCGGTTCTGCTCTATCAGAACTATGAACCCCGAACACACATACACGGGTTCACCCGGCTCACCCCCAGAGCCACTAGCGGTCTGCTCTATCAGAACGATGAACCCCGTCTCTAATACAGCTGCTCTAACAGCTGAACGCAGACGTCTCCGGTTTACTCCCTTGCTCTCCTTTCCCTCCCCCGGGGGCCCCTCAGTACATACCGTATCTTCCTCCGCAAGCCAGCAGGTCCTTGTCTGTCCTCGCAGGTGGCAAATTGAGACGAGCGGAGCCCCACCAGGAAAAAATCCTAGGGCGCGCCTTGAAGGTCCGTCTATCCCCCCTGCCCCTGCGGGGACAGAGAACTCCTGGCTGGCTCGCCATAATGTTTTGCGAAGAAAAGAAGAAACCTCACAACTTTATAAAAGTTGTAAAGCCCGGTATGTTTATTTACGACACGTGCCGGACGCTAGTCCCGCAACAAGGCATGTGAGTTCTTCATTCAGCTTTGGCCTCACAGAATTTTCACCTCTCTTAGACATTTCATCTACTTCAGAATGGATCTTTACTCTGTCTCACCTCAGCCTCCATGTTACCTCGAGATTGCCGATGGTGCACCATGCCCTAGTTGTGGGTAGCATCTTTTGGAGTCCTCCTATTTTTCGGATACCTTGTTCGACATTTAGGCTGTGATTGGTGGAGTCTGAGCATAGGAAGAGCATTGCTTTGAAGATTGCACGGGTTGAGATGTAAAGGAAGGCTAGTTCAGGGCGGTTTAGTCCAATTGTCATTTTATTTCACAGTTATTGGCAGAGGGTTGTTATAGATCTTAATGACTATTTTTTTGATGCCGCCACCATTCCAAATGACATCCCCTGGTTTGCCTTGTCCGCCCCTAAACCACCAAACACCTTTACAGAGGTACCAGTGGACTGCACTGCCTCAAACAAAGAAGAGTAGCTCAACTATTTGGCAATGGCTTTGATCCCAAAATCTCTCACCCAGATGGAAAAGACATCCTAATGCTATCGTTTTTCATTACATGGACGATACAGTCATTTGTGCAGAAGCTCAAATCATTTTGGACGTTGCAGTACAAGATGTCATCACTGTGGTACAGCAGAAGGGTTTTGAGATTGCAGCAGATAAAGTTCAAAAGACAGACCCCTGGAAGTTCCTCGGCCTAAAAAGCACAGAGAGAACCATCACACCCCAAACACTGTACATCAAGGACAACCCAAAAACTCTGCAAGAACTCCAAATGCTCTGTGGAACAATCAGTTGGGTTGGTTCACTCCTGGCAATCACCACAGAAGATCTCATGCCACTGTTCCTGCTCCTTAAAGGCAGAGAAGGACTTGATTCCCGTGATCACTGACACCAGAGGCAGAAGCAGCTGTACAAAAGGTCTCCTGGGTGATTCAAACTAAACAGGCACACAGATACCACCCTAATTTTCCTTTCTCCCTGGCAAACCTTGGTGTAAGTCCAAAATTCCATACATTATTGTTTCAGTGGGACTATACTATCTCAGGTGCCCTGATAATAATTGAATGCGTTTTCAGAGCACACCAACCTACTAAAACAATAACAACCCAACAGAAAGTTATAGCAGAACTAGTGCAGGAAACCTAGAGAGCATCTGTGCTCCCTTGCAGGAATAGACCTTGTGAATATTTACTTACTTCGCACTCAAGAACACCTCAATTGCCTACTTCAAACATCTGAACCACTGCAATACACCTTAGATCATTTTTACACATATTAGGATCAGCCATCAATTCTACCACCAAAATATTCCTGTGCTGCTCAGGATGTTCAAAATTACCCCACACCCGGCAAGATCCATTGTAGCCACCTGCCCAAATTGTCAGGAACATGGCCTTGCTTCTGTCACAGCAGGAGTCAGTCCAAGAGGACTAGAGAGTCTCCACATCTGGCAATCAGACATCACACACTAAACTCCTTTGGACAGACTAAAATACATCCACGTCTCAATCGACGCCTTTAGCAGTACGTTTTTTGGCTCTGTCCATGCTGCAGAAAAATCAGAAGATGCTATAAAACATTACTTTTTCGTTTGTTCCACCTTAGCACTTCCACAGGAAATTTACACTGATAATGCACTTGCTTATACCTTGCACTGATTCAAACAAGGGGCTTTCTGACCACTGGGGTATAAAACATGTCACAGGCATACCACACTCCACCACAGGACAGTCCATAGCTGAGAGGGCCAACTGAGCCATCAGAAGGATCTTCGATCAACTGAGAGGGGTAATCCAGATATTATCTTCCATTGAGACACTGGCCAAGGCCTTTTATGTACTCAACTTTTTGAACAACTCGTTGATGGAGACAACTCCCCCAGTCATCAGGCATTATACTAATTCAGCTGCAGCCCAATTAAAAGACCAGCCACCTGTGTCAATCAAAGAACCTGAATCTAAACAATTTATGGACACCTCCCCATTAATTACTTGGGGAAGAGAAGATGCCCTTGTCTCTACAGCAACACTCCTAAGATCGATCTCAGCAAAATACATAAAAAATCTTTCTGGGAACGGTGAGGCAAACACCAGAGCCACCATCAGAAGAACAGAATGGAAGCCTAAGAGAGACAGCAGCAGCCTGGGAAAGAAGAAAAAGAAGGACAGAAGAAGATCTCCTAAGCAGCGTTGACCACACACACCAAGACCAAGATAGCTCAGACACCACTAACCAGGATATATGAATTAACATTTGTAAAAGCTATATTTTAGCATTGATATAAGATTCTTCTAATAAGCTGTTTTTACACCCTTGGCTTATGGAACAGAAAGTTTAGTGGGACCTGAACTTATGTTTCATCTTCTACTCACTTTATCTGTTTACTTTTAGCCCAAACAAGCCTCCAGATACTAAATGAGCCCAAGTCAGACGATGCTGCTGTTGGTTGCTGCTGACATAGAGAACTGGATGCTCCTCACTGAGCCGCATGCCTTCAGCTGGCTGCTTCCACAGACAAGCCACAATTTCTTGTCCACGGCCACGGCTGTCAGACACTACAAGGCATGTGTTTTTTCAACCTGCTGTCACATAGGGAGTCAGTATATCAGGGCATCCAGCTGCTAAAAATCAAGGAAAGAAGATCCAGATGGAGGGCAACTACAACTGGTTCACTGGACTTTTCAAACACTGGGGGATAAAAGGCTGACTTTCTTGTTTAGTTAAGACTGTTTTGTGGACTTTGTTTATCGTATTCATTGTGTTGGTTATTTTATCCATTATGCTAAATGCCTGCAAAACTCTATGGCTGAAGCCTTCTTTATAGACAACAAAATGGGAAGTTCTGGGGGCCGAGGGGCCGACCGTTGGAGCTGTAATACCTCAGGGCAAAGTGACCAAGGTAAAAGAGAGACATCGCTCTGAATGCAATGGTCTCGCCCGTGGGCATTTGCAGGCTCATGGTGATGCAGCACGTTTTGTTGGTATCACCCAGTTAAACTGCAGTATTTTTCTTATATGTACTGACTCGAGAATGTTCTCCCCTCTCTTGTACCATTTTGGACCTGGCTTACTGCAATGCTACCCCGATTTCTCTCCGTCATTTTCCCGCTGTGTGCACAGCCCCATTTTGTCTCTCTTCCTGGACCCTCTTCATTGCAATCCACTGAAGTGTTTGCAGATCCCCACAAAGATCCCTCTCTCACCTCGTTCACCAGCAGTTTAAGCAAGCATGCTCCCAGCTCTGGGAGTGCAGGTCACTCAAAGAGGCTGGCTGTGGACAGGCTGAAACACAGGAACTGAGTGCAACAGGGAGCCTGGCCTCTAATAAAAGGCATGAAACCCACAGCACACCCAACGCAAAACCTTGCATGTCTCTTCTTTATCCTCCTTCTCTCAGTCCTCCTGCCACTTTCCCCACTTTGTCTGACTGGGTACTTGGCTTCTCTCTCTCCTCTCTGCAGGTTCAGCTACACGTGTGACCCTGCAGGAACAGCCTGACCCAGGGAAGTGGGAGAGCACTCTTGGTCAGGAACTGTAGTGACAGGACGCAGAGGAATGCGATCAAACTGCAAGAGGGGGAAGAGATTTGATGATGGGAAGAAGTTCTTTACTCTCAGGGGGCTTATCCCTGACACAGGGACCTGTGCAGAGAGGCTGTGGATGCCCCATCCCCAGCAACATTCAAGGACAGGTGGGACAGGGGCCGCAGCAACCTGCTCTGCTGGGAGCTTGCTCACCTTGGAACCACATCACTTTAAGGGTCCCTTCCAAGCCAAATCATTCAAGGATTGGATCATTCTGCCATCCCCATCTCCCACTGCACAGCACCCCTGAATCTTCAGTGACATCACAGCTCCCAGAGGGTTCCAGGTGGAACGTCCAGGACCTGGAAACGAGCACAGCAGACACTGCAACGGCTGCCAAGGGTCAGTTGCTGCTCACCCTGCGCTCTGACCCTCAGTGCTGAGCTGCTGCTGCTGCCTGGGCTTTTCCTGACGCCTGCTCTGGAGCGCCAATCCCGCAGGATGTGCTCTGCTGTGCCAATGGAGGTACAGTGCCATGCCAGGCAGGGGGCACCCGGCTTGGGCTGGCTGCAGCCATGTGGGAATGGATGGTGCGGGACAGAAAGCCCACTGGGAGGTGGTGCTTCCCCTTGCAGACTGAGAGAGACACTGTGGAGGCGATGGATGTGGACCAGGGGCTGGAAGAGGATGACATGATGGAGGTGGACACCTCCTCTACTTCCATGTCCTCCACTGTTGAGGACATGGAAGTAGAGGTGGAGGACAACACTGAAGAAATGGAAGTGGATGAGGAAGATGACACGGAAGAGATGCAAGTTGATGAGGAGGATGAGGAGGAGCCCATGGTCCTTGGATGAAGATGGTGCCCCACAGGTAAGACAGGCAGATGCTTCCCACGCCCTGCCCACACACACACTGGGTCCCCTGACGCCAGCCCTGCCAGCCCCGGCCCAGCCCCTGGGGCCCAGCTGCCAGCCCTGCTGGGCCCAGTGCTGCCAACTGACTCCAGCTCTGCTCCTTCCTTTCTTCCAGGACTCATTCACATCATGGCACTGATGCCATGCCGTTGTAAATACGTTTTAAAGATTAGAAGTTTCCTGTAAATACGTTCACTATGTTTGAAGTTTCCTGTAAATACGTTTTGAAGATTGTTGGCCCATCGGATCCCATGTAAATATGTTCTGTATATTACTGTTGATGTTGTTATAACGCTTGTTATAACGAAACATGTTCTGTAAATCCTACATTTGCCGATCTTCGCCAAATAAATACTGTTTCTTTTAAAAACCTGACTTCTCTTGGCCATTCCTTGGGGCACAGGCAGCCTTTGCACACTTGTGGGTTCCACTTGTTCCGCATTCCCGGGGCTGGAGCTCCCTGGCACGGCCACCCCGGGGCTGGGGGTCCCTGTGCACAGGGGCTCCCACTGACACCACTCCTGGCCCTGGGCACTGCTGCTCTTCCTGGCCTGGGGCACAGCGCTGTCCCCAAGAGCTCAGCTCTCACCAGCTCTCACACAGGGGGCTCTCACAGCACTGGCCCCTGCAGCCATGCCACCAAAGCAGCCAGCAAACCTTCAGCCACCCTTCCTGCTGCAGACACAGGCACTCCTGGGCCCAGAACCGCCAGCAGGCCACAGCCCTGCAAAATCCACCTGCACACTCTCAAGGCCACCAGAGCTTTGGCAACTGGGCCAGCTACATCTGGGCTGCTGCAGGGGCTGATCTTTAAGCCTTGGTGCCTCCAAAGGCCCTGGGCTCTGCTTTCCAGCCTGCTCTGCACAGCCCTGAGCCCGTATTGTTCCAGAGACAAAAGCCAAGCCAGGGCATCCCCACCCTGCCCGCATTCCTGCTGCTGCCAGCGGCCACCGGGCCCTGGGCCCGACTCGGGCGACAGCTGCAGGGACAGGGCAGCCTGTGCTGGGCAGGGGGCACGGGGCTGTGGGCCCTGGGGCTGCTGCTGGGGACCATGGTCCCAGAGGGCCCCGAGCTCAGCCCCTGCCCGGCCAGCTGCCCCCATGGCCCCACACTCCCTGAGCATCCCCATCACACCTGCCAGGGGGAAATCCCACGGGCTTCAGGAAAGAAATTCCCCATAGTGACTAAACCAAGGGGTCCAAGGGGAAAGTCAGCACCAGCTGATGTTTACAGTACCTTGACACAGGTGGCTGCAGGGCAGGTGAGATCTCCAGGGCCTCTGGCAGTGCCTGCTCTGCACGTGAGCCTGTGCGGCTGCTCCCAGTGGGACACAGCTCAGGCCAGCCCTCAGCCCCTCACAGTTGATACCAAGGAGCAGGCTCAGAAAGCAGTTTCAGATCACTTCCTGTAGATATTTCAAAGGTCTAAATGTCATTCAAAAACCCAAACTCTAGATTTATTTTTGGTGTTGTGGCATGAGAAGCCATGAAGGTGCCTCTGAATGTGCACTCAGGGCACTTCCACTGCCATCCCAAAGGGAACACAAAGGACAGGCCTCAGCTTTCAGCACTGCTGAGCTCCTCACCCTGCAATGAAGTCTGAGGCAGAGGCAATGTTTTGCAGGCCGGGGGGCCTATCACTGGAATAGTAATACCTCATGACAATCATATAGATTTAAAGTAAGGTGAATAACCCCTCTGAATACAATGATCTTGCTCAATGTCTTTTGCGGGATCGTGCAGATTCAGCACATTTCTTGGTATCATGAACTTCCTTCTTTCCTTATATATACTCCCCTAGGATGTTCTCCCCTCCCTTAACCTCTATTAGTCCTGAATTACTGCATACAAGGTCCTTTTCCCCACCCTGAAAATCCTTGTGTGCCCACCCCCACTTTGTCTCCCTCCCTGGACCCGCTCCAGCGCATTCCACAGTATTTGCTGTTTCACACATAGATCCCTCTCTTGCCTCATCCATCATGCATTCCAGCAAGCCTACTCCTAGCTCTGGGAGTGCACATCTCTCACAGTGTCTGGCTGTGGACATGCCACAAGGGGTGCCGAAACAGGGACCTTCTTTGAGAATTCCTGAGAGCCACTCCAGTGAGGATTCGGCTCTTCCACCGTCACGGGACAGAAGACGCCTCGGGTCAGCCACCGCCCTGGAGTGGGACCTGAGTTTTATCAGGGTTTGCTGAAGGCAGCATCAGCACCCTCCAGCAGCAACAGGGCTAGCTCAGCTGCTGAAGCCCAGGGGACATTTTGAACCCTCTGCATCCAGAGCCACCAGAGCAGTGAGTTGGACAGCCGCCTGCAGTGTAGGATCCTTGGGAGATATTTCAGTCCTGTGGGTGGGCCACCCTTTACATCAGGGGCAGCTCTGGGTAACAAATTATCCAATCCTTAGAGGGATACATATCTTCCAGTTAGGGAGGCTCTCCTTTCAGAGTGGAAGACTTTTACTAAAGGAAGTTGGAAGCCTATTGTTCATTGGCTTTTTAATGAGTTCACAGACATGTCTGTTGATTCAGTTGGTCATGTAGCATTTTGGGACTCAGGGAAAGACTCTACCTTTTGTAAACTCAGGGAGTGATAAGAGTCGCAACATTTTACCCAAATTTTCATATGATGTATGGACTTTTCTCAAGGGTTCAAAGTTCTAATATTCAACCCAGACTTTCTGTTCGGCCCCCCACATTCCTGACCCCACTGATACCATTAGGATGAGAGACAGAAACTGCTGTAAAGCACAGACAAGCCACCTGCTGTCTGCCATCTCCCCTCCTTCTCTACCCCCTGCCCACGTCTGTACTGATCACACTGGCCTGGATTCTAGCCTAACCCCTTCTCCAGTACCTCTCCTCCCTGGATCACCCTCAGGTAGCTCACAAAATGTAGTCCCTCCTCTGGAGGGGGTTGTCAATGTCAAACACCCTCCCACCCCCGGCTGTTTTATCGTGTCCTGCCCCTATGTTGGGTCCCAGCTCTGCGTCAGGTACCACCCCTGCATTGGGATCCAGCGCTTCCTTGCCTACTCCCGCTGCCCTACCTCCTCCAACTCAGGCCCTTGCGGATCCCACACTGTCGGAGCCGGAGGTGTGAGGGGCGGTACCCGGAAGGCCGCCATCTTGGCTACCAGAGGCCCACACCACCGGGCCTGGCCAGTCACCCCAAGGCCCCGCTCCTCTGCCAGAGACCACGTTCCCTCTTCTGGAGAGGAGAGGGAAGGTTCATCGCACCTGGAGGATGAGCCTGAGGATTCTTGGCAGAGGATGGAGAAGCTCGCGGCTGAAGAGGGGGACTGGGAATTGGTAGCTAAAATACAAGCAGCACCGCTGCAGTACCAGAGGGGGGCTAACCCCTGATGGGAAGCTGTCACACAAGGGAGATGAAAGACCTTTATAAAGCTGCGAAACACCATGGGAGGGGCTTGCCCTATATTAATCATTTGTTAAATGCCATCTTTATGCACATGTTATGGTACCTCACAATCTGCACCATTTTATGCGCATCCTACTTTCTCCCACTGAAATTATTCTGTGGGAAGGAATGGGGAAAAAACTAATACAACAGCTATTAAAAGACTATGCTAGAGAAGACAGGCAGGCACACCTAACACTAGACCATCTAGGGAGGAAGATTTCACTAAGTCTGATTCAATTGACCTTCCCTGAGCTCTGATGAAGAGAATAAAGTGTGGAAAAGACAGTTCTCATGCAGACACCCAATGGAGAATCACCTACTCTAGATTTCACAGACATTCTCCAGGGACCTGGGCAATCCTTTCAAAAATTTATTGACCACCTTCCACAAGCAATAGAGAAACAAATTGAACATCCAAAAGCCAGGAAGGTACTGCCTCCTAAACTTGCTGAAACAAATGCTAACAACACCTGTAAAGACATTTTACCTTCTCTACCCCTTAGCCCAAAGCCGACCATTGCACAAATGGTCAAGGTATGCACACTTACAGCATCCTTACACCGTGATGCCACCTAGCTATGGCAACCAATCAGGGTGTGGTAGAGGTGCTAGTAGCCTTCCTGGTTATTCCCTGACATACACATGAAAAAGGACCTGGCTTTAAGTGTAGGGAGATGGGGCATTTTCAACAGAATTTGAAAAATGCAGACAATTACCGGGGACCTTCTATGTGTCACAGCCACTGCCCTCACTGCCCCCCTCATCCACATGCTTTCCAACACCAGCAAAACCGGTGGCCTGCGGGAAACCACACACAGACACAGAAAGGCCCTTCGCGATGACACCAAATGCGAGGCCATTGCGCCCCACGCTACCAAACATCGTGGAGAACCAGCACAGCGACCTTCTCAGATCCAGCGGGACAGCTCGATCGCTGCAGAAAACTCGACAGAAGACAGCTCTGCCCTGGAACCTAAAGGCAGGTGGTAAGCGCCTTTTCAATTCCAATCCACGCTATTTATGTTCACCATATTCCCACAGGCAAATACAGGCCTGAAGGACGGCCCAAAGACATTTTGATTTAAACCATAACCGGGAAAGGGATGCAGACACTCACTCTACTACCTGAGGTACTCACCTTGACCTCTTTGGAGGAGATAACTGTCCAGGCTCTATGCTTAGTCCCTTTTCATTGCAAAAGGAACAGTTATAGCCAGAGCTTTTTTCCTACTTGACACGATCACCACACCAGCTGATCCCGTGTTGATGTGGGCACAGACAACAGGCAGAAATAGACCCATTCCAAAGTGTGCTTTGTCATGTAAAGGGAGAAAGAGATGTCTTTCAGGACTATTAGACACAAGAGCTGATGACACCATAATTTCCTGCTCTGTTTGGCTAAAAAACGGCCCCTGGTTCCAGCTGCTGGGGTAATTATTAGCTACCAGGGGGGCCACTACCAGCTTCTGGAGTCACAGTATCAGCTGCATGGAAGGTCCTGAGGGCACAGTTGCTACAGTAAGATCATTCGTCGCCCGGGCACCAATAACAATTTGAGGAAAAGACCTGTTGTCCCAAAGCGGGACAAGGCTAGAGATCCTATCAACACCTCAGGATTTCTAGACGGGGCCACAGAGCAGCGCGCCACACTTCAGGCCACCTGGAAGACCAACGACCCCATATGGGTGGATCAGTGGCCCCTCCCAGGCAGAAAGTTAAAGGCCTTGCAGTCCCACGTGCAGGAGCAGCTGCCTGTGGGCCACATTGTACCATCTACTAGCCCCTGCAATGTGCCTGTCATTACCATATGAAATCCTGGCAAAGACAAGAGGTGGCTGCTGCAGGACCTCAGGAAAATCAACGAGGTCACTGAGGACATGGGTGCCCTCCAGTCCAGCCTGCCCTCAGCCTCCATGTTACCTCGAGATTGCCGATGGTGCACCATGCCGTAGTTGTGGGTAGCATCTTTTGGAGTCCTCCTATTTTTCGGATACCTTGTTCGACATTTAGGCTGTGATTGGTGGAGCCTGAGCACAGGAAGAGCATTGTTTTGCAGATTGCACGGGTTGAGATGTAAAGGAAGGCTAGTTCAGGGCGGTTTAATCCAATTGTCATTTTATTTCACAGTTATTGGCAGAGGGTTGTTATAGATCTTAATGACTACGTTTTTGATGCCGCCACCATTCCAAATGACATCCCCTGGTTTGCCTTGTCCGCCCCTAAACCACCAAACACCTTTACAGAGGTACCAGTGGACTGCATTGCCTCAAACAAAGAAGAGTAGCTCAACTATTTGGCAATGGCTTTGATCCCAAAATCTCTCACCCAGATGGAAAAGACATCCTAATGCTATCGTTTTTCATTACATGGACAATACAGTCATTTGTGCAGAAGCTCAAATCATTTTGGACGTTGCGGTACAAGATGTCATCACTGTGGTACAGCAGAAGGGTTTTGAGATTGCAGCAGATAAAGTTCAAAAAACAGACCCCTGGAAGTTCCTCGGCCTTAAAAGCACAGAGAGAACCATCACACCCCAAACACTGTACATCAAGGACAACCGAAAAACTCTGCAAGAACTCCAAATGCTCTGTGGAACAATCAGTTGGGTACGTTCACTCCTGGCAATCACCACAGAAGATCTCATGCCACTGTTCCTGCTCCGTAAAGGCAGAGAAGGACTTGATTCCCGTGATCACTGACACCAGAGGCAGAAGCAGCTGTACAAAAGGTCTCCTGGGTGATTCAAACTAAACAGGCACACAGATACCACCCTAATTTTCCTTTCTCTAAGGCAATCCTTGGTGTACGTCCAAAATTCCATACATTATTGTTTCAGTGGGACTATACTATCTCAGGTGCCCTGATAATAATTGAATGCGTTTTCAGAGCACACCAACCTACTAAAACAATAACAACCCAACAGAAAGTTATTGCAGAACTAGTGCAGGAAACCTAGAGAGCGTCTGTGCTCCCTTGCAGGAATAGACCTTGTGAAGATTTACTTACTTCGCACTCAAGAGCACCTCAATTGCCTACTTCGAACATCTGAACCACTGCAATACACCTTAGATCATTTTTACACATATTAGGATCAGTCATCAATTCTACCACCAAAATATTCCTGTGCTGCTCAGGATGTTCAAAATTACCCCACACCCGGCAAGATCCATTGTAGCCACCTGCCCAAATTGTCAGGAACATGGCCTTGCTTCTGTCACAGCAGGAGTCAGTCCAAGAGGACTAGAGAGTCTCCACATCTGGCAACCAGACATCACACAATAAGCTCCTTTGGACAGACTAAAATACATCCACGTCTCAATCGACGCCTTTAGCAGTACGTTTTTTGGCTCTGTCCATGCTGCAGAAAAATCAGAAGATGCTATAAAACATTACTTTTTCGTTTGTTCCACCTTAGCAATTCCACAGGAAATTTAAACTGATAATGCTCTTGCTTCTACCTTGCACTGATTCAAACAAGGGGCTTTCTGACCACTGGGGTATAAAACATGTCACAGGCATACCACACTCCACCACAGGACAGTCCATAGCTGAGAGGGCCAACTGAGCCATCGAAAGGATCTTTGATCAACTGAGAGGGGTAATCCAGATATTATCTTCCATTGAGACACTGGCCAAGGCCTTTTATGTACTCAACTTTTTGAACAACTCGTTTAGGGAGACAACTCCCCCAGTCATCATTCAGTTTACTAATTCAACTGCAGCCCAATTAAAAGACCAGCCACCTGTGTCAATCAAAGAACTTGAATCTAAACAATTTATGGACACCTACCCATTAATTACTTGGGGAAGAGAAGATGCCCTTGTCTCTACAGCAACACTCCTAAGATCGATCCCAGCAAAATACATAAAAAATCTTTCTGGGAACGGTGAGGCAAACACCAGAGCCACCATCAGAAGAACAGAATGGAAGCCTAAGAGAGACAGCAGCAGCCTGGGAAAGAAGAAAAAGAAGGACAGAAGAAGATCTCCTAAGCAGCGTTGACCACACACACCAAGACCAAGATGGCTCAGACACCACTAACCAGGATATATGAATTAACATTTGTAAAAGCTATATTTTAGCATTGATATAAGATTCTTCTAATAAGCTGTTTTCACACCCTTGGCTTATGGAACAGAAAGTTTAGTGGCACCTGAACTTATGTTTCATCTTCTACTCACTTTATCTGTTTACTTTTAGCCCAAACAAGCCTCCAGATACTAAATGAGCCCAAGTCAGACGATGCTGCTGTTGGTTGCTGCTGACATAGAGAACTGGATGCTCCTCACTGAGCCGCATGCCTTCAGCTGGCTGCTTCCACAGACAAGCCACAATTTCTTGTCCACGGCCATGGCTGTCAGACACGACAAGGCATGTGTTTTTTCAACCTGCTGTCACATAGGGAGTCAGTATATCAGGGCATCCAGCTGCTAAAAATCAAGGAAAGAAGATGCAGATGGAGGGCAACTACAACTGGTTCACTGGACTTTTCAAACACTGGGGGATAAAAGGCTGACTTTCTTGTTTAGTTAAGACTGTTTTGTGGACTTTGTTTATCGTATTCATTGTGTTGGTTATTTTATCCATTATGCTAAATGCCTGCAAAACTCTATGGCTGAAGCCTTCTTTATAGACAACAAAATGGGAAGTTCTGGGGGCCGAGGGGCCGACCGTTGGAGCTGTAATACCTCAGGGCAAAGTGACCAAGGTAAAAGAGAGACATCGCTCTGAATGCAATGGTCTCGCCCATGGGCATGTGCAGGCTCCTGGTGATGCAGCACGTTTTGTTGGTATCACCCAGTTAAACTGCAGTATTTTTCTTATATGTACTGACTCGAGAATGTTCTCCCCTCTCTTGTACCATTTTGGACCTGGCTTACTGCAATGCTACCCCGATTTCTCTCCGTCATTTTCCCGCTGTGTGCACAGCCCCATTTTGTCTCCCTTCCTGGACCCTCTTCATTGCAATCCACTGAAGTGTTTGCAGATCCCCACAAAGATCCCTCTCTCACCTCGTTCACCAGCAGTTTAAGCAAGCATGCTCCCAGCTCTGGGAGTGCAGGTCACTCAAAGAGGCTGGCTGTGGACAGGCTGAAACACAGGAACTGAGTGCAACAGGGAGCCTGGCCTCTAATAATAGGCATGAAACCCAGAGCAAACCCAACGCAAAACCTTGCATGTCTCTTCTTTATCCTCCTTCTCTCAGTCCTCATGCCACTTTCCCCACTTTGTCTGACTGGGTACTTGGCTTCTCTCTCTCCTCTCTGCAGGTTCAGCTACACGTGTGACCCTGCAGGAACAGCCTGACCCAGGGAAGTGGGAGAGCACTCTTGGTCAGGAACTGTAGTGACAGGATGCAGAGGAATGCGATCAAACTGTAAGAGGTAGAAGAGATTTGAGGATGGGAAGAAGTTCTTTACTCTCAGGGGGCTTATCCCTGACACAGGGACCTGTGCAGAGAGGCTGTGGATGCCCCATCCCCAGCAACATCCAAGGACAGGTGGGACAGGGGCCGCAGCAACCTGCTCTGCTGGGAGCTTGCTCACCTTGGAACCACATCACTTTAAGGGTCCCTTCCAAGCCAAACCATTCAAGGATTGGATCATTCTGCCATCCCCATCTCCCACTGCACAGCACCCCTGAATCTTCAGTGACATCACAGCTCCCAGAGGGTTCCAGGTGGAACGTCCAGGACCTGGAAACGAGCACAGCAGACACTGCAACGGCTGCCAAGGGTCAGTTGCTGCTCACCCTGCGCTCTGACCCTCAGTGCTGAGCTGCTGCTGCTGCCTGGGCTTTTCCTGACGCCTGCTCTGGAGCGCCAATCCCGCAGGATGTGCTCTGCTGTGCCCGTGGAGGTACAGTGCCATGCCAGGCAGGGGGCACCCGGCTTGGGCTGGCTGCAGCCATGTGGGAATGGATGGTGCGGGACAGAAAGCCCACTGGGAGGTGGTGCTTCCCCTTGCAGACTGAGAGAGACACTGTGGAGGCGATGGATGTGGACCAGGGGCTGGAAGAGGATGACATGATGGAGGTGGACTCCTCCTCTACTTCCATGTCCTCCACTGTTGAGGACATGGAAGTAGAGGTGGAGGACAACACTGAAGAAATGGAAGTGGATGAGGAAGATGACACGGAAGAGATGCAAGCTGATGAGGAGGATGAGGAGGGGCCCATGGTCCTTGGATGAAGATGGTGCCCCACAGGTAAGACAGGCAGATGCTTCCCACGCCCTGCCCACACACACACTGGGTCCCCTGATGCCAGCCCTGCCAGCCCCGGCCCAGCCTTTGGGGCCCAGCTGCCAGCCCTGCTGGGCCCAGTGCTGCCAACTGACTCCAGCTCTGCTCCTTCCTTTCTTCCAGGACTCATTCACATCATGGCACTGATGCCATGCCGTTGTAAATACGTTTTAAAGATTAGAAGTTTCCTGTAAATACGTTCACTATGTTTGAAGTTTCCTGTAAATACGTTTTGAAGATTGTTGGCCCATCGGATCCCATGTAAATATGTTCTGTATATTACTGTTGATGTTGTTATAACGCTTGTTATAACGAAACATGTTCTGTAAATCCTACATTTGCCGATCTTCGCCAAATAAATACTGTTTCTTTTAAAAACCTGACTTCTCTTGGCCATTCCTTGGGGCACAGGCAGCCTTTGCACACTTGTGGGTTCCACTTGTTCCGCATTCCCGGGGCTGGAGCTCCCTGGCACGGCCACCCCGGGGCTGGGGGTCCCTGTGCACAGGGGCTCCCACTGACACCACTCCTGGCCCTGGGCACTGCTGCTCTTCCTGGCCTGGGGCACAGCGCTGTCCCCAAGAGCTCAGCTCTCACCAGCTCTCACACAGGGGGCTCTCACAGCACTGGCCCCTGCAGCCATGCCACCAAAGCAGCCAGCAAACCTTCAGCCACCCTTCCTGCTGCAGACACAGGCACTCCTGGGCCCAGAACCGCCAGCAGGCCACAGCCCTGCAAAATCCACCTGCACACTCTCAAGGCCACTAGAGCTTTGGCAACTGGGCCAGCTACATCTGGGCTGCTGCAGGGGCTGATCTTTAAGCCTTGGTACCTCCAAAGGCCCTGGGCTCTGCTTTCCAGCCTGCTCTGCACAGCCCTGAGCCCGTATTGTTCCAGAGACAAAAGCCAAGTCAGGGCATCCTCACCCTGCCCGCATTCCTGCTGCTGCCAGCGGCCACCGGGCCCTGGGCCCGACTCGGGCGACAGCTGCAGGGACAGGGCAGCCTGTGCTGGGCAGGGGGCACGGGGCTGTGGGCCCTGGGGCCGCTGCTGGGGACCATGGTCCCAGAGGGCCCCGAGCTCAGCCCCTGCCTGGCCAGCTGCCCCCATGGCCCCACACTCCCTGAGCATCCCCATCACACCTGCCAGGGGGAAATCCCACGGGCTTCAGGAAAGAAATTCCCCATAGTGACTAAACCAAGGGGTCCAAGGGGAAAGTCAGCACCAGCTGATGTTTACAGTACCTTGACACAGGTGGCTGCAGGGCAGGTGAGATCTCCAGGGCCTCTGGCAGTGCCTGCTCTGCACGTGAGCCTGTGCGGCTGCTCCCAGTGGGACACAGCTCAGGCCAGCCCTCAGCCCCTCACAGTTGATACCAAGGAGCAGGCTCAGAAAGCAGTTTCAGATCACTTCCTGTAGATATTTCAAAGGTCTAAATGTCATTCAAAAACCCAAACTCTAGATTTATTTTTGGTGTTGTGGCATGAGAAGCCATGAAAGTGCCTCTGAATGTGCACTCAGGGCACTTCCACTGCCATCCCAAAGGGAACACAAAGGACAGGCCTCAGCTTTCAGCACTGCTGAGCTCCTCACCCTGCAATGAAGTCTGAGGCAGAGGCAATGTTTTGCAGGCCGGGGGGCCTATCACTGGAATAGTAATACCTCATGACAATCATATAGATTTAAAGTAAGGTGAATAACCCCTCTGAATACAATGATCTTGCTCAATGTCTTTTGCGGGATCGTGCAGATTCAGCACATTTCTTGGTATCATGAACTTCCTTCTTTCCTTATATATACTCCCCTAGGATGTTCTCCCCTCCCTTAACCTCTATTAGTCCTGAATTACTGCATACAAGGTCCTTTTCCCCACCCTGAAAATCCTTGTGTGCCCACCCCCACTTTGTCTCCCTCCCTGGACCCGCTCCAGCGCATTCCACAGTATTTGCTGTTTCACACATAGATCCCTCTCTTGCCTCATCCATCATGCATTCCAGCAAGCCTACTCCTAGCTCTGGGAGTGCACATCTCTCACAGTGTCTGGCTGTGGACATGCCACAAGGGCTGCCGAAACAGGGACCTTCTTTGAGAATTCCTGAGAGCCACTCCAGTGAGGATTCAGCTCTTCCACCGTCACGGGACAGAAGACGCCTCGGGTCAGCCACCGCCCTGGAGTGGGACCTGAGTTTTATCAGGGTTTGCTGAAGGCAGCATCAGCACCCTCCAGCAGCAACAGGGCTAGCTCAGCTGCTGAAGCCCAGGGGACATTTTGAACCCTCTGCATCCAGAGCCACCAGAGCAGTGAGTTGGAGGACAGCCGCCTGCAGTGCAGGATCCTTGGGAGATATTTCAGTCCTGTGGGTGGGCCACCCTTTACATCAGGGGCAGCTGTGGGTAACAAATTATCCAATCCTTAGAGGGATACATATCTTCCAGTTAGGGAGGCTCTCCTTTCAGAGTGGAAGACTTTTACTAAAGGAAGTTGGAAGCCTATTGTTCATTGGCTTTTTAATGAGTTCACAGACATGTCTGTTGATTCAGTTGGTCATGTAGCATTTTGGGACTCAGGGAAAGACTCTACCTTTTGTAAACTCAGGGAGTGATAAGAGTCGCAAAATTTTACCCAAATTTTCATATGATTTATAGAGTTTTCTCAAGGGTTCAAAGTTCTAATATTCAACCCAGACTTTCTGTTCTGCCCCCCACATTCCTGACCCCACTGATACCATTAGGATGAGAGACAGAAACTGCTGTAAAGCACAGACAAGCCACCTGCTGTCTGCCATCTCCCCTCCTTCTCTACCCCCTGCCCACGTCTGTACTGATCACACTGGCCTGGATTCTAGCCTAACCCCTTCTCCAGTACCTCTCCTCCCTGGATCACCCTCAGGTAGCTCACAAAATGGAGTCCCTCCTATGGAGGGGGTGTTCAATGTCAAACACCCTCCCACCCCCGGCTGTTTTATCGTGTCCTGCCCCTATGTTGGGTCCCAGCTCTGCGTCAGGTACCACCCCTGCATTGGGATCCAGCGCTTCCTTGCCTACTCCCGCTGCCCTACCCCCTCCAACTCAGCCCCTTGCGGATCCCACACTGTCGGAGCCAGAGGTGTGAGGGGCAGTACCCGGAAGGCCGCCATCTCGGCTACCAGAGGCCCACACCACCGGGCCTGGCCAGTCACCCCAAGGCCCCGCTCCTCTGCCAGAGACCAAGTTCCCTCTTCTGGAGAGGAGAGGGAAGGTTCATCGCACCTGGAGGATGAGCCTGAGGATTCTTGGCAGAGGATGGAGAAGCTCGCGGCTGAAGAGGGGGACTGGGAATTGGTAGCTAAAATACAAGCAGCACCGGTGCAGTACCAGAGGGCGGCTAACCCCTGATGGGAAGCTGTCACACAAGGGAGATGAAAGACCATTATAAAGCTGCGAAACACCATGGGAGGGGCTTGCCCTATATTAATCATTTGTTAAATGCCAACTTTATGCACATGTTATGGTACCTCACAATCTGCACCATTTTATGCGCATCCTACTTTCTCCCACTGAAATTATTCTGTGGGAAGGAATGGGGAAAAAACTAATACAACAGCTATTAAAAGACTATGCTAGAGAAGACAGGCAGGCACGCCTAACACTAGACCATCTAGGGAGGAAGATTTCACTAAGTCTCATTCAATTGACCTTCCCTGAGCTCTGATGAAGAGAATAAAGTGTGGAAGACAGTTCTCATGCAGACACCCAATGGAGAATCACCTACTCTAGATTTCACAGACATTCTCCAGGGACCTGGGCAATCCTTTCAAAAATTTATTGACCACCTTCCACAAGCAATAGAGAAACAAGTTGAACATCCAAAAGCCAGGAAGGTACTGCCTCCTAAACTTGCTGAAACAAATGATAACAACACCTGTAAAGACATTTTACCTTCTCTACCCCTTAGCCCAAAGCCTACCATTGCACAAATGGTCAAGGTATGCACACTTACAGCATCCTTACACCGTGATGCCACCTAGCTATGGCGACCAATCAGGGTGTGGTAGAGGTGCTAGTAGCTTCCCTGGTTATTCCCTGACATACACATGAAAAAGGACCTGGCTTTAAGTGTAGGGTGATGGGACATTTTCAACAGAATTTGAAAAATGCAGACAATTACCGGGGACCTTCTATGTGTCACAGCCACTGTCCTCACTGCCCCCCTCATCCACATGCTTTCCAACACCAGCAAAACAGGTGGCCTGCGGGAAACCACACACAGACACAGAAAGGCCCTTCGCGATGACACCAAATGCGAGGCCATTGCGCCCCACGCTACCAAACATCGTGGAGAACCAGCACAGCGACCTTCTCAGATCCAGCGGGACAGCTCGATCGCTGCAGAAAACTCGACAGAAGACAGCTCTGCCCTGGAACCTAAAGGCAGGTGATAAGCGCCTTTTCAATTCCAATCCACGCTATTTATGTTCACCATATTCCCACAGGCAAATACAGGCCTGAAGGACGGCCCAAAGACATTTTGATTTAAACCATAACCGGGAAAGGGATGCAGACACTCACTCTACTACCTGAGGTACTCACCTTGACCTCTTTGGAGGAGATAACTGTCCAGGCTCTATGCTTAGTCCCTTTTCATTGCAAAAGGAACAGTTATAGCCAGAGCTTTTTTCCTACTTGACACGATCACCACACCAGCTGATCCCATGTTGATGTGGGCACAGACAACAGGCAGAAATAGACCCATTCCAAAGTGTGCTTTGTCATGTAAAGGGAGAAAGAGATGTCTTTCAGGACTATTAGACACAAGAGCTGATGACACCATAATTTCCTGCTCTGTTTGGCTAAAAAACGGCCCCTGGTTCCAGCTGCTGGGGTAATTATTAGCTACCAGGGGGGCCACTACCAGCTTCTGGAGTCACAGTATCAGCTGCATGGAAGGTCCTGAGGGCACAGTTGCTACAGTAAGATCATTCGTCGCCCGGGCACCAATAACAATTTGAGGAAAAGACCTGTTGTCCCAAAGCGGGACAAGGCTAGAGATCCTATCAACACCTCAGGATTTCTAGACGGGGCCACAGAGCAGCGCGCCACACTTCAGGCCACCTGGAAGACCAACGACCCCATATGGGTGGATCAGTGGCCCCTCCCAGGCAGAAAGTTAAAGGCCTTGCAGTCCCACGTGCAGGAGCAGCTGCCTGTGGGCCACATTGTACCATCTACTAGCCCCTGCAATGTGCCTGTCATTACCATATGAAATCCTGGCAAAGACAAGAGGTGGCTGCTGCAGGACCTCAGGAAAATCAACGAGGTCACTGAGGACATGGGTGCCCTCCAGTCCAGCCTGCCCTCAGCCTCCATGTTACCTCGAGATTGCCGATGGTGCACCATGCCGTAGTTGTGGGTAGCATCTTTTGGAGTCCTCCTATTTTTCGGATACCTTGTTCGACATTTAGGCTGTGATTGGTGGAGCCTGAGCACAGGAAGAGCATTGTTTTGCAGATTGCACGGGTTGAGATGTAAAGGAAGGCTAGTTCAGGGCGGTTTAATCCAATTGTCATTTTATTTCACAGTTATTGGCAGAGGGTTGTTATAGATCTTAATGACTACGTTTTTGATGCCGCCACCATTCCAAATGACATCCCCTGGTTTGCCTTGTCCGCCCCTAAACCACCAAACACCTTTACAGAGGTACCAGTGGACTGCATTGCCTCAAACAAAGAAGAGTAGCTCAACTATTTGGCAATGGCTTTGATCCCAAAATCTCTCACCCAGATGGAAAAGACATCCTAATGCTATCGTTTTTCATTACATGGACAATACAGTCATTTGTGCAGAAGCTCAAATCATTTTGGACGTTGCGGTACAAGATGTCATCACTGTGGTACAGCAGAAGGGTTTTGAGATTGCAGCAGATAAAGTTCAAAAAACAGACCCCTGGAAGTTCCTCGGCCTTAAAAGCACAGAGAGAACCATCACACCCCAAACACTGTACATCAAGGACAACCGAAAAACTCTGCAAGAACTCCAAATGCTCTGTGGAACAATCAGTTGGGTACGTTCACTCCTGGCAATCACCACAGAAGATCTCATGCCACTGTTCCTGCTCCGTAAAGGCAGAGAAGGACTTGATTCCCGTGATCACTGACACCAGAGGCAGAAGCAGCTGTACAAAAGGTCTCCTGGGTGATTCAAACTAAACAGGCACACAGATACCACCCTAATTTTCCTTTCTCTAAGGCAATCCTTGGTGTACGTCCAAAATTCCATACATTATTGTTTCAGTGGGACTATACTATCTCAGGTGCCCTGATAATAATTGAATGCGTTTTCAGAGCACACCAACCTACTAAAACAATAACAACCCAACAGAAAGTTATTGCAGAACTAGTGCAGGAAACCTAGAGAGCGTCTGTGCTCCCTTGCAGGAATGGACCTTGTGAATATTTACTTACTTCACACTCAAGAGCACCTCAATTGCCTACTTCGAACATCTGAACCACTGCAATACACCTTAGATCATTTTTACACATATTAGGATCAGTCATCAATTCTACCACCAAAATATTCCTGTGCTGCTCAGGATGTTCAAAATTACCCCACACCCGGCAAGATCCATTGTAGCCACCTGCCCAAATTGTCAGGAACATGGCCTTGCTTCTGTCACAGCAGGAGTCAGTCCAAGAGGACTAGAGTCTCCACATCTGGCAACCAGACATCACAGACTAAGCTCCTTTGGACAGACTAAAATACATCCACGTCTCAATCGACGCCTTTAGCAGTACGTTTTTTGGCTCTGTCCATGCTGCAGAAAAATCAGAAGATGCTATAAAACATTACTTTTTCGTTTGTTCCACCTTAGCAATTCCACAGGAAATTTAAACTGATAATGCTCTTGCTTCTACCTTGCACTGATTCAAACAAGGGGCTTTCTGACCACTGGGGTATAAAACATGTCACAGGCATACCACACTCCACCACAGGACAGTCCATAGCTGAGAGGGCCAACTGAGCCATCGAAAGGATCTTTGATCAACTGAGAGGGGTAATCCAGATATTATCTTCCATTGAGACACTGGCCAAGGCCTTTTATGTACTCAACTTTTTGAACAACTCGTTTAGGGAGACAACTCCCCCAGTCATCATTCAGTTTACTAATTCAACTGCAGCCCAATTAAAAGACCAGCCACCTGTGTCAATCAAAGAACTTGAATCTAAACAATTTATGGACACCTACCCATTAATTACTTGGGGAAGAGAAGATGCCCTTGTCTCTACAGCAACACTCCTAAGATCGATCCCAGCAAAATACATAAAAAATCTTTCTGGGAACGGTGAGGCAAACACCAGAGCCACCATCAGAAGAACAGAATGGAAGCCTAAGAGAGACAGCAGCAGCCTGGGAAAGAAGAAAAAGAAGGACAGAAGAAGATCTCCTAAGCAGCGTTGACCACACACACCAAGACCAAGATGGCTCAGACACCACTAACCAGGATATATGAATTAACATTTGTAAAAGCTATATTTTAGCATTGATATAAGATTCTTCTAATAAGCTGTTTTCACACCCTTGGCTTATGGAACAGAAAGTTTAGTGGCACCTGAACTTATGTTTCATCTTCTACTCACTTTATCTGTTTACTTTTAGCCCAAACAAGCCTCCAGATACTAAATGAGCCCAAGTCAGACGATGCTGCTGTTGGTTGCTGCTGACATAGAGAACTGGATGCTCCTCACTGAGCCGCATGCCTTCAGCTGGCTGCTTCCACAGACAAGCCACAATTTCTTGTCCACGGCCATGGCTGTCAGACACGACAAGGCATGTGTTTTTTCAACCTGCTGTCACATAGGGAGTCAGTATATCAGGGCATCCAGCTGCTAAAAATCAAGGAAAGAAGATGCAGATGGAGGGCAACTACAACTGGTTCACTGGACTTTTCAAACACTGGGGGATAAAAGGCTGACTTTCTTGTTTAGTTAAGACTGTTTTGTGGACTTTGTTTATCGTATTCATTGTGTTGGTTATTTTATCCATTATGCTAAATGCCTGCAAAACTCTATGGCTGAAGCCTTCTTTATAGACAACAAAATGGGAAGTTCTGGGGGCCGAGGGGCCGACCGTTGGAGCTGTAATACCTCAGGGCAAAGTGACCAAGGTAAAAGAGAGACATCGCTCTGAATGCAATGGTCTCGCCCATGGGCATGTGCAGGCTCCTGGTGATGCAGCACGTTTTGTTGGTATCACCCAGTTAAACTGCAGTATTTTTCTTATATGTACTGACTCGAGAATGTTCTCCCCTCTCTTGTACCATTTTGGACCTGGCTTACTGCAATGCTACCCCGATTTCTCTCCGTCATTTTCCCGCTGTGTGCACAGCCCCATTTTGTCTCCCTTCCTGGACCCTCTTCATTGCAATCCACTGAAGTGTTTGCAGATCCCCACAAAGATCCCTCTCTCACCTCGTTCACCAGCAGTTTAAGCAAGCATGCTCCCAGCTCTGGGAGTGCAGGTCACTCAAAGAGGCTGGCTGTGGACAGGCTGAAACACAGGAACTGAGTGCAACAGGGAGCCTGGCCTCTAATAATAGGCATGAAACCCAGAGCAAACCCAACGCAAAACCTTGCATGTCTCTTCTTTATCCTCCTTCTCTCAGTCCTCATGCCACTTTCCCCACTTTGTCTGACTGGGTACTTGGCTTCTCTCTCTCCTCTCTGCAGGTTCAGCTACACGTGTGACCCTGCAGGAACAGCCTGACCCAGGGAAGTGGGAGAGCACTCTTGGTCAGGAACTGTAGTGACAGGATGCAGAGGAATGCGATCAAACTGTAAGAGGTAGAAGAGATTTGAGGATGGGAAGAAGTTCTTTACTCTCAGGGGGCTTATCCCTGACACAGGGACCTGTGCAGAGAGGCTGTGGATGCCCCATCCCCAGCAACATCCAAGGACAGGTGGGACAGGGGCCGCAGCAACCTGCTCTGCTGGGAGCTTGCTCACCTTGGAACCACATCACTTTAAGGGTCCCTTCCAAGCCAAACCATTCAAGGATTGGATCATTCTGCCATCCCCATCTCCCACTGCACAGCACCCCTGAATCTTCAGTGACATCACAGCTCCCAGAGGGTTCCAGGTGGAACGTCCAGGACCTGGAAACGAGCACAGCAGACACTGCAACGGCTGCCAAGGGTCAGTTGCTGCTCACCCTGCGCTCTGACCCTCAGTGCTGAGCTGCTGCTGCTGCCTGGGCTTTTCCTGACGCCTGCTCTGGAGCGCCAATCCCGCAGGATGTGCTCTGCTGTGCCCGTGGAGGTACAGTGCCATGCCAGGCAGGGGGCACCCAGCTTGGGCTGGCTGCAGCCATGTGGGAATGGATGGTGCGGGACAGAAAGCCCACTGGGAGGTGGTGCTTCCCCTTGCAGACTGAGAGAGACACTGTGGAGGCGATGGATGTGGACCAGGGGCTGGAAGAGGATGACATGATGGAGGTGGACTCCTCCTCTACTTCCATGTCCTCCACTGTTGAGGACATGGAAGTAGAGGTGGAGGACAACACTGAAGAAATGGAAGTGGATGAGGAAGATGACACGGAAGAGATGCAAGCTGATGAGGAGGATGAGGAGGAACCCATGGTCCTTGGATGAAGATGGTTCCCCACAGGTAAGACAGGCAGATGCTTCCCACGCCCTGCCCACACACACACTGGGTCCCCTGATGCCAGCCCTGCCAGCCCCGGCCCAGCCTTTGGGGCCCAGCTGCCAGCCCTGCTGGGCCCAGTGCTGCCAACTGACTCCAGCTCTGCTCCTTCCTTTCTTCCAGGACTCATTCACATCATGGCACTGATGCCATGCCGTTGTAAATACGTTTTAAAGATTAGAAGTTTCCTGTAAATACGTTCACTATGTTTGAAGTTTCCTGTAAATACGTTTTGAAGATTGTTGGCCCATCAGATCCCATGTAAATATGTTCTGTATATTACTGTTGATGTTGTTATAACGCTTGTTATAACGAAACATGTTCTGTAAATCCTACATTTGCCGATCTTCGGCAAATAAATACTGTTTCTTTTAAAAACCTGACTTCTCTTGGCCATTCCTTGGGGCACAGGCAGCCTTTGCACACTTGTGGGTTCCACTTGTTCCGCATTCCCGGGGCTGGAGCTCCCTGGCACGGCCACCCCGGGGCTGGGGGTGCCTGTGCACAGGGGCTCCCACTGACACCACTCCTGGCACTGGGCACTGCTGCTCTTCCTGGCCTGGGGCACAGCGCTGTCCCCAAGAGCTCAGCTCTCACCAGCTCTCACACAGGGGGCTCTCACAGCACTGGCCCCTGCAGCCATGCCACCAAAGCAGCCAGCAAACCTTCAGCCACCCTTCCTGCTGCAGACACAGGCACTCCTGGGCCCAGAACCGCCAGCAGGCCACAGCCCTGCAAAATCCACCTGCACACTCTCAAGGCCACTAGAGCTTTGGCAACTGGGCCAGCTACATCTGGGCTGCTGCAGGGGCTGATCTTTAAGCCTTGGTACCTCCAAAGGCCCTGGGCTCTGCTTTCCAGCCTGCTCTGCACAGCCCTGAGCCCGTATTGTTCCAGAGACAAAAGCCAAGTCAGGGCATCCTCACCCTGCCCGCATTCCTGCTGCTGCCAGCGGCCACCGGGCCCTGGGCCCGACTCGGGCGACAGCTGCAGGGACAGGGCAGCCTGTGCTGGGCAGGGGGCACGGGGCTGTGGGCCCTGGGGCTGCTGCTGGGGACCATGGTCCCAGAGGGCCCCGAGCTCAGCCCCTGCCCGGCCAGCTGCCCCCATGGCCCCACACTCCCTGAGCATCCCCATCACACCTGCCAGGGGGAAATCCCACGGGCTTCAGGAAAGAAATTCCCCATAGTGACTAAACCAAGGGGTCCAAGGGGAAAGTCAGCACCAGCTGATGTTTACAGTACCTTGACACAGGTGGCTGCAGGGCAGGTGAGATCTCCAGGGCCTCTGGCAGTGCCTGCTCTGCACGTGAGCCTGTGCGGCTGCTCCCAGTGGGACACAGCTCAGGCCAGCCCTCAGCCCCTCACAGTTGATACCAAGGAGCAGGCTCAGAAAGCAGTTTCAGATCACTTCCTGTAGATATTTCAAAGGTCTAAATGTCATTCAAAAACCCAAACTCTAGATTTATTTTTGGTGTTGTGGCATGAGAAGCCATGAAGGTGCCTCTGAATGTGCACTCAGGGCACTTCCACTGCCATCCCAAAGGGAACACAAAGGACAGGCCTCAGCTTTCAGCACTGCTGAGCTCCTCACCCTGCAATGAAGTCTGAGGCAGAGGCAATGTTTTGCAGGCCGGGGGGCCTATCACTGGAATAGTAATACCTCATGACAATCATATAGATTTAAAGTAAGGTGAATAACCCCTCTGAATACAATGATCTTGCTCAATGTCTTTTGCGGGATCGTGCAGATTCAGCACATTTCTTGGTATCATGAACTTCCTTCTTTCCTTATATATACTCCCCTAGGATGTTCTCCCCTCCCTTAACCTCTATTAGTCCTGAATTACTGCATACAAGGTCCTTTTCCCCACCCTGAAAATCCTTGTGTGCCCACCCCCACTTTGTCTCCCTCCCTGGACCCGCTCCAGCGCATTCCACAGTATTTGCTGTTTCACACATAGATCCCTCTCTTGCCTCATCCATCATGCATTCCAGCAAGCCTACTCCTAGCTCTGGGAGTGCACATCTCTCACAGTGTCTGGCTGTGGACATGCCACAAGGGCTGCCGAAACAGGGACCTTCTTTGAGAATTCCTGAGAGCCACTCCAGTGAGGATTCAGCTCTTCCACCGTCACGGGACAGAAGACGCCTCGGGTCAGCCACCGCCCTGGAGTGGGACCTGAGTTTTATCAGGGTTTGCTGAAGGCAGCATCAGCACCCTCCAGCAGCAACAGGGCTAGCTCAGCTGCTGAAGCCCAGGGGACATTTTGAACCCTCTGCATCCAGAGCCACCAGAGCAGTGAGTTGGAGGACAGCCGCCTGCAGTGCAGGATCCTTGGGAGATATTTCAGTCCTGTGGGTGGGCCACCCTTTACATCAGGGGCAGCTCTGGGTAACAAATTATCCAATCCTTAGAGGGATACATATCTTCCAGTTAGGGAGGCTCTCCTTTCAGAGTGGAAGACTTTTACTAAAGGAAGTTGGAAGCCTATTGTTCATTGTCTTTTTAATGAGTTCACAGACATGTCTGTTGATTCAGTTGGTCATGTAGCATTTTGGGACTCAGGGAAAGACTCTACCTTTTGTAAACTCAGGGAGTGATAAGAGTCGCAAAATTTTACCCAAATTTTCATATGATTTATAGAGTTTTCTCAAGGGTTCAAAGTTCTAATATTCAACCCAGACTTTCTGTTCTGCCCCCCACATTCCTGACCCCACTGATACCATTAGGATGAGAGACAGAAACTGCTGTAAAGCACAGACAAGCCACCTGCTGTCTGCCATCTCCCCTCCTTCTCTACCCCCTGCCCACGTCTGTACTGATCACACTGGCCTGGATTCTAGCCTAACCCCTTCTCCAGTACCTCTCCTCCCTGGATCACCCTCAGGTAGCTCACAAAATGGAGTCCCTCCTATGGAGGGGGTGTTCAATGTCAAACACCCTCCCACCCCCGGCTGTTTTATCGTGTCCTGCCCCTATGTTGGGTCCCAGCTCTGCGTCAGGTACCACCCCTGCATTGGGATCCAGCGCTTCCTTGCCTACTCCCGCTGCCCTACCCCCTCCAACTCAGCCCCTTGCGGATCCCACACTGTCGGAGCCAGAGGTGTGAGGGGCAGTACCCGGAAGGCCGCCATCTTGGCTACCAGAGGCCCACACCACCGGGCCTGGCCAGTCACCCCAAGGCCCCGCTCCTCTGCCAGAGACCAAGTTCCCTCTTCTGGAGAGGAGAGGGAAGGTTCATCGCACCTGGAGGATGAGCCTGAGGATTCTTGGCAGAGGATGGAGAAGCTCGCGGCTGAAGAGGGGGACTGGGAATTGGTAGCTAAAATACAAGCAGCACCGGTGCAGTACCAGAGGGGGGCTATCCCCTGATGGGAAGCTGTCACACAAGGGAGATGAAAGACCTTTATAAAGCTGCGAAACACCATGGGAGGGGCTTGCCCTATATTAATCATTTGTTAAATGCCAACTTTATGCACATGTTATGGTACCTCACAATCTGCACCATTTTATGCGCATCCTACTTTCTCCCACTGAAATTATTCTGTGGGAAGGAATGGGGAAAAAACTAATACAACAGCTATTAAAAGACTATGCTAGAGAAGACAGGCAGGCACGCCTAACACTAGACCATCTAGGGAGGAAGATTTCACTAAGTCTCATTCAATTGACCTTCCCTGAGCTCTGATGAAGAGAATAAAGTGTGGAAGACAGTTCTCATGCAGACACCCAATGGAGAATCACCTACTCTAGATTTCACAGACATTCTCCAGGGACCTGGGCAATCCTTTCAAAAATTTATTGACCACCTTCCACAAGCAATAGAGAAACAAGTTGAACATCCAAAAGCCAGGAAGGTACTGCCTCCTAAACTTGCTGAAACAAATGATAACAACACCTGTAAAGACATTTTACCTTCTCTACCCCTTAGCCCAAAGCCTACCATTGCACAAATGGTCAAGGTATGCACACTTACAGCATCCTTACACCATGATGCCACCTAGCTATGGCGACCAATCAGGGTGTGGTAGAGGTGCTAGTAGCTTCCCTGGTTATTCCCTGACATACACATGAAAAAGGACCTGGCTTTAAGTGTAGGGTGATGGGACATTTTCAACAGAATTTGAAAAATGCAGACAATTACCGGGGACCTTCTATGTGTCACAGCCACTGTCCTCACTGCCCCCCTCATCCACATGCTTTCCAACACCAGCAAAACAGGTGGCCTGCGGGAAACCACACACAGACACAGAAAGGCCCTTCGCGATGACACCAAATGCGAGGCCATTGCGCCCCACGCTACCAAACATCGTGGAGAACCAGCACAGCGACCTTCTCAGATCCAGCGGGACAGCTCGATCGCTGCAGAAAACTCGACAGAAGACAGCTCTGCCCTGGAACCTAAAGGCAGGTGGTAAGCGCCTTTTCAATTCCAATCCACGCTATTTATGTTCACCATATTCCCACAGGCAAATACAGGCCTGAAGGACGGCCCAAAGACATTTTGATTTAAACCATAACCGGGAAAGGGATGCAGACACTCACTCTACTACCTGAGGTACTCACCTTGACCTCTTTGGAGGAGATAACTGTCCAGGCTCTATGCTTAGTCCCTTTTCATTGCAAAAGGAACAGTTATAGCCAGAGCTTTTTTCCTACTTGACACGATCACCACACCAGCTGATCCCATGTTGATGTGGGCACAGACAACAGGCAGAAATAGACCCATTCCAAAGTGTGCTTTGTCATGTAAAGGGAGAAAGAGATGTCTTTCAGGACTATTAGACACAAGAGCTGATGACACCATAATTTCCTGCTCTGTTTGGCTAAAAAACGGCCCCTGGTTCCAGCTGCTGGGGTAATTATTAGCTACCAGGGGGGCCACTACCAGCTTCTGGAGTCACAGTATCAGCTGCATGGAAGGTCCTGAGGGCACAGTTGCTACAGTAAGATCATTCGTCGCCCGGGCACCAATAACAATTTGAGGAAAAGACCTGTTGTCCCAAAGCGGGACAAGGCTAGAGATCCTATCAACACCTCAGGATTTCTAGACGGGGCCACAGAGCAGCGCGCCACACTTCAGGCCACCTGGAAGACCAACGACCCCATATGGGTGGATCAGTGGCCCCTCCCAGGCAGAAAGTTAAAGGCCTTACAGTCCCACGTGCAGGAGCAGCTGCCTGTGGGCCACATTGTACCATCTACTAGCCCCTGCAATGTGCCTGTCATTACCATATGAAAGCCTGGCAAAGACAAGAGGTGGCTGCTGCAGGACCTCAGGAAAATCAACGAGGTCATTGAGGACATGGGTGCCCTCCAGTCCAGCCTGCCCTCAGCCTCCATGTTACCTCGAGATTGCCGATGGTGCACCATGCCGTAGTTGTGGGTAGCATCTTTTGGAGTCCTCCTATTTTTCGGATACCTTGTTCGACATTTAGGCTGTGATTGGTGGAGCCTGAGCACAGGAAGAGCATTGTTTTGCAGATTGCACGGGTTGAGATGTAAAGGAAGGCTAGTTCAGGGCGGTTTAATCCAATTGTCATTTTATTTCACAGTTATTGGCAGAGGGTTGTTATAGATCTTAATGACTACGTTTTTGATGCCGCCACCATTCCAAATGACATCCCCTGGTTTGCCTTGTCCGCCCCTAAACCACCAAACACCTTTACAGAGGTACCAGTGGACTGCATTGCCTCAAACAAAGAAGAGTAGCTCAACTATTTGGCAATGGCTTTGATCCCAAAATCTCTCACCCAGATGGAAAAGACATCCTAATGCTATCGTTTTTCATTACATGGACAATACAGTCATTTGTGCAGAAGCTCAAATCATTTTGGACGTTGCGGTACAAGATGTCATCACTGTGGTACAGCAGAAGGGTTTTGAGATTGCAGCAGATAAAGTTCAAAAAACAGACCCCTGGAAGTTCCTCGGCCTTAAAAGCACAGAGAGAACCATCACACCCCAAACACTGTACATCAAGGACAACCGAAAAACTCTGCAAGAACTCCAAATGCTCTGTGGAACAATCAGTTGGGTACGTTCACTCCTGGCAATCACCACAGAAGATCTCATGCCACTGTTCCTGCTCCGTAAAGGCAGAGAAGGACTTGATTCCCGTGATCACTGACACAGAGGCAGAAGCAGCTGTACAAAAGGTCTCCTGGGTGATTCAAACTAAACAGGCACACAGATACCACCCTAATTTTCCTTTCTCTAAGGCAATCCTTGGTGTACGTCCAAAATTCCATACATTATTGTTTCAGTGGGACTATACTATCTCAGGTGCCCTGATAATAATTGAATGCGTTTTCAGAGCACACCAACCTACTAAAACAATAACAACCCAACAGAAAGTTATTGCAGAACTAGTGCAGGAAACCTAGAGAGCGTCTGTGCTCCCTTGCAGGAATGGACCTTGTGAATATTTACTTACTTCACACTCAAGAGCACCTCAATTGCCTACTTCGAACATCTGAACCACTGCAATACACCTTAGATCATTTTTACACATATTAGGATCAGTCATCAATTCTACCACCAAAATATTCCTGTGCTGCTCAGGATGTTCAAAATTACCCCACACCCGGCAAGATCCATTGTAGCCACCTGCCCAAATTGTCAGGAACATGGCCTTGCTTCTGTCACAGCAGGAGTCAGTCCAAGAGGACTAGAGTCTCCACATCTGGCAACCAGACATCACACAATAAGCTCCTTTGGACAGACTAAAATACATCCACGTCTCAATCGACGCCTTTACCAGTACGTTTTTTGGCTCTGTCCATGCTGCAGAAAAATCAGAAGATGCTATAAAACATTACTTTTTTGTTTGTTCCACCTTAGCAATTCCACAGGAAATTTAAACTGATAATGCTCTTGCTTATACCTTGCACTGATTCAAACAAGGGGCTTTCTGACCACTGGGGTATAAAACATGTCACAGGCATACCACACTCCACCACAGGACAGTCCATAGCTGAGAGGGCCAACTGAGCCATCGAAAGGATCTTTGATCAACTGAGAGGGGTAATCCAGATATTATCTTCCATTGAGACACTGGCCAAGGCCTTTTATGTACTCAACTTTTTGAACAACTCGTTTAGGGAGACAACTCCCCCAGTCATCATTCAGTTTACTAATTCAACTGCAGCCCAATTAAAAGACCAGCCACCTGTGTCAATCAAAGAACTTGAATCTAAACAATTTATGGACACCTACCCATTAATTACTTGGGGAAGAGAAGATGCCCTTGTCTCTACAGCAACACTCCTAAGATCGATCCCAGCAAAATACATAAAAAATCTTTCTGGGAACGGTGAGGCAAACACCAGAGCCACCATCAGAAGAACAGAATGGAAGCCTAAGAGAGACAGCAGCAGCCTGGGAAAGAAGAAAAAGAAGGACAGAAGAAGATCTCCTAAGCAGCGTTGACCACACACACCAAGACCAAGATGGCTCAGACACCACTAACCAGGATATATGAATTAACATTTGTAAAAGCTATATTTTAGCATTGATATAAGATTCTTCTAATAAGCTGTTTTCACACCCTTGGCTTATGGAACAGAAAGTTTAGTGGCACCTGAACTTATGTTTCATCTTCTACTCACTTTATCTGTTTACTTTTAGCCCAAACAAGCCTCCAGATACTAAATGAGCCCAAGTCAGACGATGCTGCTGTTGGTTGCTGCTGACATAGAGAACTGGATGCTCCTCACTGAGCCGCATGCCTTCAGCTGGCTGCTTCCACAGACAAGCCACAATTTCTTGTCCACGGCCATGGCTGTCAGACACGACAAGGCATGTGTTTTTTCAACCTGCTGTCACATAGGGAGTCAGTATATCAGGGCATCCAGCTGCTAAAAATCAAGGAAAGAAGATGCAGATGGAGGGCAACTACAACTGGTTCACTGGACTTTTCAAACACTGGGGGATAAAAGGCTGACTTTCTTGTTTAGTTAAGACTGTTTTGTGGACTTTGTTTATCGTATTCATTGTGTTGGTTATTTTATCCATTATGCTAAATGCCTGCAAAACTCTATGGCTGAAGCCTTCTTTATAGACAACAAAATGGGAAGTTCTGGGGGCCGAGGGGCCGACCGTTGGAGCTGTAATACCTCAGGGCAAAGTGACCAAGGTAAAAGAGAGACATCGCTCTGAATGCAATGGTCTCGCCCATGGGCATGTGCAGGCTCCTGGTGATGCAGCACGTTTTGTTGGTATCACCCAGTTAAACTGCAGTATTTTTCTTATATGTACTGACTCGAGAATGTTCTCCCCTCTCTTGTACCATTTTGGACCTGGCTTACTGCAATGCTACCCCGATTTCTCTCCGTCATTTTCCCGCTGTGTGCACAGCCCCATTTTGTCTCCCTTCCTGGACCCTCTTCATTGCAATCCACTGAAGTGTTTGCAGATCCCCACAAAGATCCCTCTCTCACCTCGTTCACCAGCAGTTTAAGCAAGCATGCTCCCAGCTCTGGGAGTGCAGGTCACTCAAAGAGGCTGGCTGTGGACAGGCTGAAACACAGGAACTGAGTGCAACAGGGAGCCTGGCCTCTAATAATAGGCATGAAACCCAGAGCAAACCCAACGCAAAACCTTGCATGTCTCTTCTTTATCCTCCTTCTCTCAGTCCTCATGCCACTTTCCCCACTTTGTCTGACTGGGTACTTGGCTTCTCTCTCTCCTCTCTGCAGGTTCAGCTACACGTGTGACCCTGCAGGAACAGCCTGACCCAGGGAAGTGGGAGAGCACTCTTGGTCAGGAACTGTAGTGACAGGATGCAGAGGAATGCGATCAAACTGTAAGAGGTAGAAGAGATTTGAGGATGGGAAGAAGTTCTTTACTCTCAGGGGGCTTATCCCTGACACAGGGACCTGTGCAGAGAGGCTGTGGATGCCCCATCCCCAGCAACATCCAAGGACAGGTGGGACAGGGGCCGCAGCAACCTGCTCTGCTGGGAGCTTGCTCACCTTGGAACCACATCACTTTAAGGGTCCCTTCCAAGCCAAACCATTCAAGGATTGGATCATTCTGCCATCCCCATCTCCCACTGCACAGCACCCCTGAATCTTCAGTGACATCACAGCTCCCAGAGGGTTCCAGGTGGAACGTCCAGGACCTGGAAACGAGCACAGCAGACACTGCAACGGCTGCCAAGGGTCAGTTGCTGCTCACCCTGCGCTCTGACCCTCAGTGCTGAGCTGCTGCTGCTGCCTGGGCTTTTCCTGACGCCTGCTCTGGAGCGCCAATCCCGCAGGATGTGCTCTGCTGTGCCCGTGGAGGTACAGTGCCATGCCAGGCAGGGGGCACCCGGCTTGGGCTGGCTGCAGCCATGTGGGAATGGATGGTGCGGGACAGAAAGCCCACTGGGAGGTGGTGCTTCCCCTTGCAGACTGAGAGAGACACTGTGGAGGCGATGGATGTGGACCAGGGGCTGGAAGAGGATGACATGATGGAGGTGGACTCCTCCTCTACTTCCATGTCCTCCACTGTTGAGGACATGGAAGTAGAGGTGGAGGACAACACTGAAGAAATGGAAGTGGATGAGGAAGATGACACGGAAGAGATGCAAGCTGATGAGGAGGATGAGGAGGAACCCATGGTCCTTGGATGAAGATGGTTCCCCACAGGTAAGACAGGCAGATGCTTCCCACGCCCTGCCCACACACACACTGGGTCCCCTGATGCCAGCCCTGCCAGCCCCGGCCCAGCCCCTGGGGCCCAGCTGCCAGCCCTGCTGGGCCCAGTGCTGCCAACTGACTCCAGCTCTGCTCCTTCCTTTCTTCCAGGACTCATTCACATCATGGCACTGATGTCATGCCGTTGTAAATACGCTTTAAAGATTAGAAGTTTCCTGTAAATACGTTCACTATGTTTGAAGTTTCCTGTAAATACGTTTTGAAGATTGTTGGCCCATCAGATCCCATGTAAATATGTTCTGTATATTACTGTTGATGTTGTTATAACGCTTGTTATAACGAAACATGTTCTGTAAATCCTACATTTGCCGATCTTCGGCAAATAAATACTGTTTCTTTTAAAAACCTGACTTCTCTTGGCCATTCCTTGGGGCACAGGCAGCCTTTGCACACTTGTGGGTTCCACTTGTTCCGCATTCCCGGGGCTGGAGCTCCCTGGCACGGCCACCCCGGGGCTGGGGGTGCCTGTGCACAGGGGCTCCCACTGACACCACTCCTGGCCCTGGGCACTGCTGCTCTTCCTGGCCTGGGGCACAGCGCTGTCCCCAAGAGCTCAGCTCTCACCAGCTCTCACACAGGGGGCTCTCACAGCACTGGCCCCTGCAGCCATGCCACCAAAGCAGCCAGCAAACCTTCAGCCACCCTTCCTGCTGCAGACACAGGCACTCCTGGGCCCAGAACCGCCAGCAGGCCACAGCCCTGCAAAATCCACCTGCACACTCTCAAGGCCACTAGAGCTTTGGCAACTGGGCCAGCTACATCTGGGCTGCTGCAGGGGCTGATCTTTAAGCCTTGGTACCTCCAAAGGCCCTGGGCTCTGCTTTCCAGCCTGCTCTGCACAGCCCTGAGCCCGTATTGTTCCAGAGACAAAAGCCAAGTCAGGGCATCCTCACCCTGCCCACATTCCTGCTGCTGCCAGCGGCCACCGGGCCCTGGGCCCGACTCGGGTGACGGCTGCAGGGACAGGGCCGCCTGTGCTGGGCAGGGGGCACGGGGCTGTGGGCCCTGGGGCTGCTGCTGGGGACCATGGTCCCAGAGGGCCCCGAGCTCAGCCCCTGCCTGGCCAGCTGCCCCCATGGCCCCACACTCCCTGAGCATCCCCATCACACCTGCCAGGGGGAAATCCCACAGGCTTCAGGAAAGAAATTCCCCATAGTGACTAAACCAAGGGGTCCAAGGGGAAAGTCAGCACCAGCTGATGTTTACAGCACCTTGACACAGGTGGCTGCAGGGCAGGTGAGATCTCCAGGGCCTCTGGCAGTGCCTGCTCTGCACGTGAGCCTGTGCGGCTGCTCCCAATGGGACACAGCTCAGGCCAGCCCTCAGCCCCTCACAGTTGATACCAAGGAGCAGGCTCAGAAAGCAGTTTCAGATCACTTCCTGTAGATATTTCAAAGGTCTAAATGTCATTCAAAAACCCAAACTCTAGATTTATTTTTGGTGTTGTGGCATGAGAAGCCATGAAAGTGCCTCTGAATGTGCACTCAGGGCACTTCCACTGCCATCCCAAAGGGAACACAAAGGACAGGCCTCAGCTTTCAGCACTGCTGAGCTCCTCACCCTGCAATGAAGTCTGAGGCAGAGGCAATGTTTTGCAGGCCGGGGGGCCTATCACTGGAATAGTAATACCTCATGACAATCATATAGATTTAAAGTAAGGTGAATAACCCCTCTGAATACAATGATCTTGCTCAATGTCTTTTGCGGGATGGTGCAGATTCAGCACATTTCTTGGTATCATGAACTTCCTTCTTTCCTTATATATACTCCCCTAGGATGTTCTCCCCTCCCTTAACCTCTATTAGTCCTGAATTACTGCATACAAGGTCCTTTTCCCCACCCTGAAAATCCTTGTGTGCCCACCCCCACTTTGTCTCCCTCCCTGGACCCGCTCCAGCGCATTCCACAGTATTTGCTGTTTCACACATAGATCCCTCTCTTGCCTCATCCATCATGCATTCCAGCAAGCCTACTCCTAGCTCTGGGAGTGCACATCTCTCACAGTGTCTGGCTGTGGACATGCCACAAGGGGTGCCGAAACAGGGACCTTCTTTGAGAATTCCTGAGAGCCACTCCAGTGAGGATTCAGCTCTTCCACCGTCACGGGACAGAAGACGCCTCGGGTCAGCCACCGCCCTGGAGTGGGACCTGAGTTTTATCAGGGTTTGCTGAAGGCAGCAGCAGCACCCTCCAGCAGCAACAGGGCTAGCTCAGCTGCTGAAGCCCAGGGGACATTTTGAACCCTCTGCATCCAGAGCCACCAGAGCAGTGAGTTGGAGGACAGCCGCCTGCAGTGCAGGATCCTTGGGAGATATTTCAGTCCTGTGGCTGGGCCACCCTTTACATCATGGGCAGCTGTGGGTAACAAATTATCCAATCCTTAGAGGGATACATATCTTCCAGTTAGGGAGGCTCTCCTTTCAGAGTGGAAGACTTTTACTAAAGGAAGTTGGAAGCCTATTGTTCATTGGCTCTTTAATGAGTTCACAGACATGTCTGTTGATTCAGTTGGTCATGTAGCATTTTGGGACTCAGGGAAAGACTCTACCTTTTGTAAACTCAGGGAGTGATAAGAGTCGCAACATTTTACCCAAATTTTCATATGATTTATAGGGTTTTCTCAAGGGTTCAAAGTTCTAATATTCAACCCAGACTTTCTGTTCTGCCCCCCACATTCCTGACCCCACTGATACCATTAGGATGAGAGACAGAAACTGCTGTAAAGCACAGACAAGCCACCTGCTGTCTGCCATCTCCCCTCCTTCTCTACCCCCTGCCCACGTCTCTACTGATCACACTGGCCTGGATTCTAGCCTAACCCCTTCTCCAGTACCTCTCCTCCCTGGATCCCCATCAGGTAGTTCACAAAATGTAGTCCCTCCTCTGGAGGGGGTGTTCAATGTCAAACTCCCTCCCACCCCAGGCTGTTTTATCGTGTCCTGCCCCTATGTTGGGTCCCAGCTCTGCGTCAGGTACCACCCCTGCATTGGGATCCAGCGCTTCCTTGCCTACTCCCGCTGCCCTACCCCCTCCAACTCAGCCCCTTACGGATCCCACACTGTCGGAGCCAGAGGTGTGAGGGGCAGGACCCGGAAGGCCGCCATCTTGGCTACCAGAGGCCCACACCACCGGGCCTGGCCAGTCACCCCAAGGCCCCGCTCCTCTGCCAGAGACCAAGTTCCCTCTTCTGGAGAGGAGAGGGAAGGTTCATCCCACCTTGAGCATGAGCCTGAGGATTCTTGGACAAGGATGTGGAAGCTGGCGACAGAAGAGGGGAACTGGGAATTGGTAGCTAAAATACAAGAAGCACCGATGCAGAAGCAGAGGGGGACTAAGCCCCAATTGGAAGTTCTCATACATGGGAGATGAAAGACCTTTATAAAGCAGCGAAAGATCATGGGAGGGGCTTGCCCTATATTAATCATTTGTTAACTACCATCTATACAATACATGTGTTGGTGCCCTACAATTTGTGCCACTTTATGCGCATCCTACTTTCTCCCACTGAAATTATTCTGTGGGAAGGAATGGGGAAAAAACTACTACAACAACTATTAAAAGACTATGCTAGAGAAGAGAGGCGGGCACACCTAACACTAGACCATCTAGCCAGGGAGGAAGATTTCACTAAACCTCATTCAATAGACCTTCCTTGAGCTCTGTTAGAAGAGACCTGCAGGGACCTGGGAAATCCCTTCTAAAATTTATTGATCACCTTACACAAGCAATAGAGAAGAAAGTTGAACATCCAAAAGCCAGGAAGGTACTGCTTACTAAACTTGCTGAAACAAATGCTAAAAACACCTTTAAAGACATTTTACCTTCTCTACCCCTCAACAGAAAGCCTACCATTGCACAAATGGTCGTGGCATGCACCATTAGGCCATCCTTATACTGTAATGCTACCCGAGATAATGCTTCCTGTCACGGTGTAGTAGAGGTGCTAGTAGCCTCCCTGGTTATTCCCTGACATACACATGAAAAAGGACCTGGTTTTAAGTGTAGGGAGATGGGGCATTTCCAACAGAATTATAAAAATACAGGCTATTACCAGGCACCTTCTAGGTGTCACAGCCACTGCCCTCACTGCCCCCTCATCCACATGCTTTCCAACACCAGAAAAACCAGTGGCCTGCGGGAAACCCCACACAGACACAGAAAGGCCCCAGGCAAAGACACCAAATGCGAGGCCATTGCGCCCTACTCCCCCCAATATCGTGGAGAACCAGCACAGCGACTTTCTCAGATCCAGCGGGACAGCTCGATCGCTGCAGAAAACTCGACAGAAGACAGCTCTGCCCTGGAACCTAAAGGCAGCTGGTAAGCGCCTTTTCAATTCCAATCCACGCTATTTATGTTCACCATATTCCCACAGGCAAATACAGGCCTGAAGGACGGCCCAAAGACATTTTCATTTAAACCATAACCGGGAAAGGGATGCAGACACTCACTCTATTACCTGAGGTACTCACCTTGACCTCTTTGGAGGAGATAACTGTCCAGACTCTATGCTTAGTCCCTTTTCATTGCAAAAGGAACAGTTATAGCCAGAGCTTTCCTCCTACTTGACACGATCACCACACCAGCTGATCCCGTGTTGATGTGGGCACAGACAACAGGCAGAAATAGACCCATTCCAAAGTGTGCTTTGTCATGTAAAGGGAGAAAGAGATGTCTTTCAGGACTATTAGATACAAGAGCTGATGACACCATAATTTCCTGCTCTGCTTGGCTAAAAAACGGCCCCTGGTTCCAGCTGCTGGGGTAATTATTAGCTACCAGGGGGGCCACTACCAGCTTCTGGAGTCACAGTATCAGCTGCATGGAAGGTCCTGAGGGCACAGTTCCTACAGTAAGATCATTCGTCGCCCGGGCACCAATAACAATTTGAGGAAAAGACCTGTTGTCCCAAAGCGGGACAAGGCTAGAGATCCTATCAACACCTCAGGATTTCTAGACGGGGCCACAGAGCAGCGCGCCACACTTCAGTCAACCTGGAAGACCAACGACCCCATATGGGTGGATCAGTGGCCCCTCCCAGGCAGAAAGTTAAAGGCCCTGCAGTCCCACGTGCAGGAGCAGCTGCCTGTGGGCCACACTGTACCATCTACTAGCCCCTGCAATGTGCCTGTCATTACCATATGAAAGCCTGGCAAAGACAAGAGGTGGCTGCTGCAGGACCTCAGGAAAATCAACGAGGTCACTGAGGACATGGGTGCCCTCCAGTCCAGCCTGCCCTCAGCCTCCATGTTACCTCGAGATTGCCGATGGTGCACCATGCCGTAGTTGTGGGTAGCATCTTTTGGAGTCCCTCTATTTTTCGGATACCTTGTTCGACATTTAGGCTGTGATTGGTGGAGCCTGAGCACAGGAAGAGCATTGCTTTGAAGATTGCACGGGTTGAGATATGAAGGAAGGCTAGTTCAGGGAGGTTTAGTCCAATTGTAATTTTATTTCACAGTTATTGGCAGAGGGTTGTTATAGATCTTAATGACTACTTTTTTGATGCCCCCATGCTTCCAAATGACATCCCCTGGTTTGCCTTGTCCGTCCCTGAACCACCAAACACCTTTACAGAGGTACCAGTGGACTGCATTGCCTCAAACAAAGAAGAGTAGCTCAACTATTTGACAATGGCTTTGATCCCAAAATCTCTCGCCCAGATGGAAAAGACATCCTAATGCTATCGTTTTTCATTACATGGACAATACAGTCATTTGTGCAGATGCTCAAATCATTTTGGACGTTGCGGTACAAGATGTCATCACTGTGGTACAGCAGAAGGGTTTTGAGATTGCAGCAGATAAAGTTCAAAAAACAGACCCCTGGAAGTTCCTTGGCCTAAAAAGCACAAAGAGAACCATCACACCCCAAACACTGTACATCAAGGACAACCCAAAAACTCTGCAAGAACTCCAAATGCTCTGTGGAACAATCAGTTGGGTACGTTCACTCCTGGCAATCACCACAGAAGATCTCATGCCACTGTTCCTGCTCCTTAAAGGCAGAGAAGGACTTGATTCCCGTGATCACTGAAACCAGAGGCAGAAGCAGCTGTACAAAAGGTCTTCTGGGTGATTCAAACTAAACAGGCACACAGATACCACCCTAATTTTCCTTTCTCCCTGGCAATCCTTGGTGTAAGTCCAAAATTCCATACATTATTGTTTCAGTGGGACTATACTATCTCAGATCCTGATAATAATTGAATGCGTTTTCAGAGCACACCAACCTACTAAAACAATAACAACCCAACAGAAAGTTATTGCAGAACTAGTGCAGGAAACCTAGAGAGCGTCTGTGCTCCCTTGCAGGAATAGACCTTGTGAATATTTACTTACTTCGCACTCAAGAGCACCTCAATTGCCTACTTCGAACATCTGAACCACTGCAATACACCTTAGATCATTTTTACACATATTAGGATCAGCCATCAATTCTACCACCAAAATATTCCTGTGCTGCTCAGGATGTTCAAAATTACACCAGACCCGGCAAGATCCATTGTAGCCACCTGCCCAAATTGTCAGGAACATGGCCTTGCTTCTGTCACAGCAGGAGTCCGTCCAAGAGGACTAGAGAGTCTCCACATCTGGCAACCAGACATCACACAATAAGCTCCTTTGGACAGACTAAAATACATCCACGTCTCAATCGACGCCTTTACCAGTACGTTTTTTGGCTCTGTCCTTGCTGCAGAAAAATCAGAAGATGCTATAAAACATTACTTTTTTGTTTGTTCCACCTTAGCAATTCCACAGGAAATTTAAACTGATAATGCTCTTGCTTCTACCTTGCACTGATTCAAACAAGGGGCTTTCTGACCACTGGGGTATAAAACATGTCACAGGCATACCACACTCCACCACAGGACAGTCCATAGCTGAGAGGGCCAACTGAGCCATCGAAAGGATCTTTGATCAACTGAGAGGGGTAATCCAGATATTATCTTCCATTGAGACACTGGCCAAGGCCTTCTTTGTACTCAACCTTTTGAACAACTCGTTTAGGGAGACAACTCCCCCAGTCATCATGCAGTTTACTAATTCAACTGCAGCCCAATTAAAAGACCAGCCACCTGTGTCAATCAAAGAACCTGAATCTAAGCAATTTATGGACACCTACCCATTAATTACTTGGGGAAGAGAAGATGCCCTTGTCTCTATAGCAACACTCCTAAGATCGATCCCAGCAAAATACATAAAAACTCTTTCTGGGAACGGTGAGGCAAACACCAGAGCCACCATCAGAAGAACAGAATGGAAGCCTAAGAGAGACAGCAGCAGCCTGGGAAAGAAGAAAAAGAAGGACAGAAGAAGATCTCCTAAGCAGCGTTGACCACACACACCAAGACCAAGATAGCTCAGACACCACTAACCAGGATATATGAATTAACATTTGTAAAAGCTATATTTTAGCATTGATATAAGATTCTTCTAATAAGCTGTTTTTACACCCTTGGCTTATGGAACAGAAAGTTTAGTGGCACCTGAACTTATGTTTCATCTTCTACTCACTTTATCTGTTTACTTTTAGCCCAAACAAGCCTCCAGATACTAAATGAGCCCAAGTCAGACGATGCTGCTGTTGGTTGCTGCTGACATAGAGAACTGGATGCTCCTCACTGAGCCGCATGCCTTCAGCTGGCTGCTTCCACAGACAAGCCACAATTTCTTGTCCACGGCCATGGCTGTCAGACACTACAAGGCATGTGTTTGTTCAACCTGCTGTCACATAGGGAGTCAGTATATCAGGGCATCCAGCTGCTAAAAATCAAGGAAAGAAGATGCAGATGGAGGGCAACTACAACTGGTTCACTGGACTTTTCAAACACTGGGGGATAAAAGGCTGAATTTCTTGTTTAGTTAAGACTGTTTTGTGGACTTTGTTTATCGTATTCATTGTGTTGGTTATTTTATCCATTATGCTAAATGCCTGCAAAACTCTATGGCTGAAGCCTTCTTTATAGACAACAAAATGGGAAGTTCTGGGGGCCGAGGGGCCGACCGTTGGAGCTGTAATACCTCAGGGCAAAGTGACCAAGGTAAAAGAGAGACATCGCTCTGAATGCAATGGTCTCGCCCATGGGCATTTGCAGGCTCATGGTGATGCAGCACGTTTTGTTGGTATCACCCAGTTAAACTGCAGTATTTTTCTTATATGTACTGACTCGAGAATGTTCTCCCCTCTCTTGTACCATTTTGGACCTGGCTTACTGCAATGCTACCCCGATTTCTCTCCGTCATTTTCCCGCTGTGTGCACAGCCCCATTTTGTCTCCCTTCCTGGACCCTCTTCATTGCAATCCACTGAAGTGTTTGTAGATCCCCACAAAGATCCCTCTCTCACCTCGTTCACCAGCAGTTTAAGCAAGCATGCTCCCAGCTCTGGGAGTGCAGGTCACTCAAAGAGGCTGGCTGTGGACAGGCTGAAACACAGGAACTGAGTGCAACAGGGAGCCTGGCCTCTAATAAAAGGCATGAAACCCACAGCACACCCAACGCAAAACCTTGCATGTCTCTTCTTTATCCTCCTTCTCTCAGTCCTCATGCCACTTTCCCCACTTTGTCTGACTGGGTACTTGGCTTCTCTCTCTCCTCTCTGCAGGTTCAGCTACACGTGTGACCCTGCAGGAACAGCCTGACCCAGGGAAGTGGGAGAGCACTCTTAGTCAGGAACTGTAGTGACAGGACGCAGAGGAATGCGATCAAACTGCAAGAGGGGGAAGAGATTTGATGATGGGAAGAAGTTCTTTACTCTCAGGGGGCTTATCCCTGACACAGGGACCTGTGCAGAGAGGCTGTGGATGCCCCATCCCCAGCAACATCCAAGGACAGGTGGGACAGGGGCCGCAGCAACCTGCTCTGCTGGGAGCTTGCTCACCTTGGAACCACATCACCTTAAGGGTCCCTTCCAAGCCAAACCATTCAAGGATTGGATCATTCTGCCATCCCCATCTCCCACTGCACAGCACCCCTGAATCTTCAGTGACATCACAGCTCCCAGAGGGTTCCAGGTGGAACGTCCAGGACCTGGAAACGAGCACAGCAGACACTGCAATGGCTGCCAAGGGTCAGTTGCTGCTCACCCTGCGCTCTGACCCTCAGTGCTGAGCTGCTGCTGCTGCCTGGGCTTTTCCTGATGCCTGCTCTGGAGCGCCAATCCCGCAGGATGTGCTCTGCTGTGCCAATGGAGGTACAGTGCCATGCCAGGCAGGGGGCACCCAGCTTGGGCTGGCTGCAGCCATGTGGGAATGGATGGTGCGGGACAGAAAGCCCACTGGGAGGTGGTGCTTCCCCTTGCAGACTGAGAGAGACACTGTGGAGGCGATGGATGTGGACCAGGGGCTGGAAGAGGATGACATGATGGAAGTGGACTCCTCCTCTACTTCCATGTCCTCCACTGTTGAGGACATGGAAGTAGAGGTGGAGGACAACACTGAAGAAATGGAAGTGGATGAGGAAGATGACACGGAAGAGATGCAAGTTGATGAGGAGGATGAGGAGGAGCCCATGGTCCTTGGATGAAGATGGTGCCCCACAGGTAAGACAGGCAGATGCTTCCCACGCCCTGCCCACACACACACTGGGTCCCCTGACGCCAGCCCTGCCAGCCCCGGCTCAGCCCCTGGGGCCCAGCTGCCAGCCCTGCTGGGCCCAGTGCTGCCAACTGACTCCAGCTCTGCTCCTTCCTTTCTTCCAGGACTCATTCACATCATGGCACTGATGCCATGCCGTTGTAAATACGTTTTAAAGATTAGAAGTTTCCTGTAAATACGTTCACTATGTTTGAAGTTTCCTGTAAATACGTTTTGAAGATTGTTGGCCCATCGGATCCCATGTAAATATGTTCTGTATATTACTGTTGATGTTGTTATAACGCTTGTTATAAAGAAACATGTTCTGTAAATCCTACATTTGCCGATCTTCGGCAAATAAATACTGTTTCTTTTAAAAACCTGACTTCTCTTGGCCATTCCTTGGGGCACAGGCAGCCTTTGCACACTTGTGGGTTCCACTTGTTCCGCATTCCCGGGGCTGGAGCTCCCTGGCACGGCCACCCCGGGGCTGGGGGTCCCTGTGCACAGGGGCTCCCACTGACACCACTCCTGGCACTGGGCACTGCTGCTCTTCCTGGCCTGGGGCACAGAGCTGTCCCCAAGAGCTCAGCTCTCACCAGCTCTCACACAGGGGGCTCTCACAGCACTGGCCCCTGCAGCCATGCCACCAAAGCAGCCAGCAAACCTTCAGCCACCCTTCCTGCTGCAGACACAGGCACTCCTGGGCCCAGAGCCGCCAGCAGGCCACAGCCCTGCAAAATCCACCTGCACACTCTCAAGGCCACCAGAGCTTTGGCAACTGGGCCAGCTACATCTGGGCTGCTGCAGGGGCTGATCTTTAAGCCTTGGTGCCTCCAAAGGCCCTGGGCTCTGCTTTCCAGCCTGCTCTGCACAGCCCTGAGCCTGTATTGTTCCAGAGACAAAAGCCAAGCCAGGGCATCCTCACCCTGCCCGCATTCCTGCTGCTGCCAGCGGCCACCGGGCCCTGGGCCCGACTCGGGTGACAGCTGCAGGGACAGGGCAGCCTGTGCTGGGCAGGGGGCACGGGGCTGTGGGCCCTGGGGCTGCTGCTGGGGACCATGGTCCCAGAGGGCCCCGAGCTCAGCCCCTGCCCGGCCAGCTGCCCCCATGGCCCCACACTCCCTGAGCATCCCCATCACACCTGCCAGGGGGAAATCCCACGGGCTTCAGGAAAGAAATTCCCCATAGTGACTAAACCAAGGGGTCCAAGGGGAAAGTCAGCACCAGCTGATGTTTACAGCACTTTGACACAGGTGGCTGCAGGGCAGGTGAGATCTCCAGGGCCTCTGGCAGTGCCTGCTCTGCACGTGAGCCTGTGCGGCTGCTCCCAGTGGGACACAGCTCAGGCCAGCCCTCAGCCCCTCACAGTTGATACCAAGGAGCATGCTCAGAAAGCAGTTTCAGATCACTTCCTGTAGATATTTCAAAGGTCTAAATGTCATTCAAAAACCCAAACTCTAGATTTATTTTTGGTGTTGTGGCATGAGAAGCCATGAAAGTGCCTCTGAATGTGCACTCAGGGCACTTCCACTGCCATCCCAAAGGGAACACAAAGGACAGGCCTCAGCTTTCAGCACTGCTGAGCTCCTCACCCTGCAATGAAGTCTGAGGCAGAGGCAATGTTTTGCAGGCCGGGGGGCCTATCACTGGAATAGTAATACCTCATGACAATCATATAGATTTAAAGTAAGGTGAATAACCCCTCTGAATACAATGATCTTGCTCAATGTCTTTTGCGGGATGGTGCAGATTCAGCACATTTCTTGGTATCATGAACTTCCTTCTTTCCTTATATATACTCCCCTAGGATGTTCTCCCCTCCCTTAACCTCTATTAGTCCTGAATTACTGCATACAAGGTCCTTTTCCCCACCCTGAAAATCCTTGTGTGCCCACCCCCACTTTGTCTCCCTCCCTGGACCCGCTCCAGCGCATTCCACAGTATTTGCTGTTTCACACATAGATCCCTCTCTTGCCTCATCCATCATGCATTCCAGCAAGCCTGCTCCTAGCTCTGGGAGTGCACATCTCTCACAGTGTCTGGCTGTGGACATGCCACAAGGGGTGCCGAAACAGGGACCTTCTTTGAGAATTCCTGAGAGCCACTCCAGTGAGGATTCGGCTCTTCCACCGTCACGGGACAGAAGACGCCTCGGGTCAGCCACCGCCCTGGAGTGGGACCTGAGTTTTATCAGGGTTTGCTGAAGGCAGCAGCAGCACTCTCCAGCAGCAACAGGGCTAGCTCAGCTGCTGAAGCCCAGGGGACATTTTGAACCCTCTGCATCCAGAGCCACCAGAGCAGTGAGTTGGAGGACAGCCGCCTGCAGTGCAGGATCCTTGGGAGATATTTCAGTCCTGTGGGTGGGCCACCCTTTACATCAGGGGCAGCTCTGGGTAACAAATTATCCAATCCTTAGAGGGATACATATCTTCCAGTTAGGGAGGCTCTCCTTTCAGAGTGGAAGACTTTTACTAAAGGAAGTTGGAAGCCTATTGTTCATTGGCTTTTTAATGAGTTCACAGACATGTCTGTTGATTCAGTTGGTCATGTAGCATTTTGGGACTCAGGGAAAGACTCTACCTTTTGTAAACTCAGGGAGTGATAAGAGTCGCAACATTTTACCCAAATTCTCATATGATTTGTAGAGTTTTCTCAAGGGTTCAAAGATCTAATATTCAACCCAGACGTTCTGTTCTGCCCCCCACATTCCTGACCCTACTGATACCATTAGGATGAGAGACAGAAACTGCTGTAAAGCACAGACAAGCCACCTGCTGTCTGCCATCTCCCCTCCTTCTCTACCCCCTGCCCACGTCTGTACTGATCACACTGGCCTGGATTCTAGCCTAACCCCTTCTCCAGTACCTCTCCTCCCTGGATCACCCTCAGGTAGCTCACAAAATGTAGTCCCTCCTATGGAGGGGGTGTTCAATGTCAAACACCCTCCCACCCCAGGCTGTTTTATCGTGTCCTGCCCCTATGTTGGGTCCCAGCTCTGCGTCAGGAACCACCCCTGCATTGGGATCCAGCGCTTCCTTGCCTACTCCCACTGCCCTACCTCCTCCAACTCAGCCCCTTGCGGATCCCACACTGTCGGAGCCGGAGGTGTGAGGGGCGGTACCCGGAAGGCCGCCATCTTGGCTACCAGAGGCCCACACCACCGGGCCTGGCCAGTCACCCCAAGGCCCCGCTCCTCTGCCAGAGACCAAGTTCCCTCTTCTGGAGAGGAGAGGGAAGGTTCATCGCACCTGGAGGATGAGCCTGAGGATTCTTGGCAGAGGATGGAGAAGCTCGCGGCTGAAGAGTGGGACTGGGAATTGGTAGCTAAAATACAAGCAGCACCGGTGCAGTACCAGAGGGCGGCTAACCCCTGATGGGAAGCTGTCACACAAGGGAGATGAAAGACCTTTATAAAGCTGCGAAACACCATGGGAGGGGCTTGCCCTATATTAATCATTTGTTAAATGCCATCTTTATGCACATGTTATGGTACCTCACAATCTGCACCATTTTGTGCGCATCCTACTTTCTCCCACTGAAATTATTCTGTGGGAAGGAATGGGGAAAAAACTAATACAACAGCTATTAAAAGACTATGCTAGAGAAGACAGGCAGGCACGCCTAACACTAGACCATCTAGGGAGGAAGATTTCACTAAGTCTCATTCAATTGACCTTCCCTGAGCTCTGATGAAGAGAATAAAGTGTGGAAAAGACAGTTCTCATGCAGACACCCAATGGAGAATCACCTACTCTAGATTTCACAGACATTCTCCAGGGACCTGGGCAATCCTTTCAAAAATTTATTGACCACCTTCCACAAGCAATAGAGAAACAAATTGAACATCCAAAAGCCAGGAAGGTACTGCCTCCTAAACTTGCTGAAACAAATGCTAACAACACCTGTAAAGACATTTTACCTTCTCTACCCCTTAGCCCAAAGCCTACCATTGCACAAATGGTCAAGGTATGCACACGTACAGCATCCTTACACCGTGATGCCACCTAGCTATGGCGACCAATCAGGGTGTGGTAGAGGTGCTAGTAGCCTCCCTGGTTATTCCCTGACATACACATGAAAAAGGACCTGGCTTTAAGTGTAGGGAGATGGGACATTTTCAACAGAATTTGAAAAATGCAGACAATTACCGGGGACCTTCTATGTGTCACAGCCACTGCCCTCACTGCCCCCCTCATCCACATGCTTTCCAACACCAGCAAAACCGGTGGCCTGCGGGAAACCACACACAGACACAGAAAGGCCCTTCGCTCAATGACACCAAATGCGAGGCCATTGCGCCCCACGCTACCAAACATCGTGGAGAACCAGCACAGCGACCTTCTCAGATCCAGCGGGACAGCTCGATCGCTGCAGAAAACTCGACAGAAGACAGCTCTGCCCTGGAACCTAAAGGCAGCTGGTAAGCGCCTTTTCAATTCCAATCCACGCTATTTATGTTCACCATATTCCCACAGGCAAATACAGGCCTGAAGGACGGCCCAAAGACATTTTGATTTAAACCATAACCGGGAAAGGGATGCAGACACTCACTCTATTACCTGAGGTACTCACCTTGACCTCTTTGGAGGAGATAACTGTCCAGACTCTATGCTTAGTCCCTTTTCATTGCAAAAGGAACAGTTATAGCCAGAGCCTACCTCCTACTTGACACGATCACCACACCAGCTGATCCCATGTTGATGTGGGTACAGACAACAGGCAGAAATAGACCCATTCCAAAGTGTGCTTTGTCATGTAAAGGGAGAAAGAGATGTCTTTCAGGACTATTAGATACAAGAGCTGATGACACCATAATTTCCTGCTCTGTTTGGCTGAAAACCGGCCCCTGGTTCCAGCTGCTGGGGTAATTATTAGCTACCAGGGGGGCCACTACCAGCTTCTGGAGTCACAGTATCAGCTGCATGGAAGGTCCTGAGGGCACAGTTGCTACAGTAAGATCATTCGTCGCCCGGGCACCAATAACAATTTGAGGAAAAGACCTGTTGTCCCAAAGCGGGACAAGGCTAGAGATCCTATCAACACCTCAGGATTTCTAGACGGGGCCACAGAGCAGCGCGCCACACTTCAGTCAACCTGGAAGACCAACGACCCCATATGGGTGGATCAGTGGCCCCTCCCAGGCAGAAAGTTAAAGGCCCTGCAGTCCCACGTGCAGGAGCAGCTGCCTGTGGGCCACACTGTACCATCTACTAGCCCCTGCAATGTGCCTGTCATTACCATATGAAAGCCTGGCAAAGACAAGAGGTGGCTGCTGCAGGACCTCAGGAAAATCAAAGAGGTCACTGAGGACATGGGTGCCCTCCAGTCCAGCCTGCCCTCAGCCTCCATGTTACCTCGAGATTGCCGATGGTGCACCATGCCGTAGTTATGGGTAGCATCTTTTGGAGTCCCTCTATTTTTCGGATACCTTGTTCGACATTTAGGCTGTGATTGGTGGAGCCTGAGCACAGGAAGAGCATTGCTTTGAAGATTGCACAGGTTGAGATATGAAGGAAGGCTAGTTCAGGGAGGTTTAGTCCAATTGTAATTTTATTTCACAGTTATTGGCAGAGGGTTGTTATAGATCTTAATGACTACTTTTTTGATGCCCCCATGCTTCCAAATGACATCCCCTGGTTTGCCTTGTCCGCCCCTAAACCACCAAACACCTTTACAGAGGTACCAGTGGACTGCATTGCCTCAAACAAAGAAGAGTAGCTCAACTATTTGGCAATGGCTTTGATCCCAAAATCTCTCGCCCAGATGGAAAAGACATCCTAATGCTATCGTTTTTCATTACATGGACAATACAGTCATTTGTGCAGATGCTCAAATCATTTTGGACGTTGCGGTACAAGATGTCATCACTGTGGTACAGCAGAAGGGTTTTGAGATTGCAGCAGATAAAGTTCAAAAAACAGACCCCTGGAAGTTCCTTGGCCTAAAAAGCACAGAGAGAACCATCACACCCCAAACACTGTACATCAAGGACAACCCAAAAACTCTGCAAGAACTCCAAATGCTCTGTGGAACAATCAGTTGGGTACGTTCACTCCTGGCAATCACCACAGAAGATCTCATGCCACTGTTCCTGCTCCTTAAAGGCAGAGAAGGACTTGATTCCCGTGATCACTGACACCAGAGGCAGAAGCAGCTGTACAAAAGGTCTTCTGGGTGATTCAAACTAAACAGGCACACAGATACCACCCTAATTTTCCTTTCTCCCTGGCAATCCTTGGTGTAAGTCCAAAATTCCATACATTATTGTTTCAGTGGGACTATACTATCTCAGATCCTGATAATAATTGAATGCGTTTTCAGAGCACACCAACCTACTAAAACAATAACAACCCAACAGAAAGTTATTGCAGAACTAGTGCAGGAAACCTAGAGAGCGTCTGTGCTCCCTTGCAGGAATAGACCTTGTGAATATTTACTTACTTCGCACTCAAGAGCACCTCAATTGCCTACTTCGAACATCTGAACCACTGCAATACACCTTAGATCATTTTTACACATATTAGGATCAGCCATCAATTCTACCACCAAAATATTCCTGTGCTGCTCAGGATGTTCAAAATTACACCAGACCCGGCAAGATCCATTGTAGCCACCTGCCCAAATTGTCAGGAACATGGCCTTGCTTCTGTCACAGCAGGAGTCCGTCCAAGAGGACTAGAGAGTCTCCACATCTGGCAACCAGACATCACACAATAAGCTCCTTTGGACAGACTAAAATACATCCACGTCTCAATCGACGCCTTTACCAGTACGTTTTTTGGCTCTGTCCTAGCTGCAGAAAAATCAGAAGATGCTATAAAACATTACTTTTTTGTTTGTTCCACCTTAGCAATTCCACAGGAAATTTAAACTGATAATGCTCTTGCTTCTACCTTGCACTGATTCAAACAAGGGGCTTTCTGACCACTGGGGTATAAAACATGTCACAGGCATACCACACTCCACCACAGGACAGTCCATAGCTGAGAGGGCCAACTGAGCCATCGAAAGGATCTTTGATCAACTGAGAGGGGTAATCCAGATATTATCTTCCATTGAGACACTGGCCAAGGCCTTCTTTGTACTCAACCTTTTGAACAACTCGTTTAGGGAGACAACTCCCCCAGTCATCATGCAGTTTACTAATTCAACTGCAGCCCAATTAAAAGACCAGCCACCTGTGTCAATCAAAGAACCTGAATCTAAGCAATTTATGGACACCTACCCATTAATTACTTGGGGAAGAGAAGATGCCCTTGTCTCTATAGCAACACTCCTAAGATCGATCCCAGCAAAATACATAAAAACTCTTTCTGGGAACGGTGAGGCAAACACCAGAGCCACCATCAGAAGAACAGAATGGAAGCCTAAGAGAGACAGCAGCAGCCTGGGAAAGAAGAAAAAGAAGGACAGAAGAAGATCTCCTAAGCAGCGTTGACCACACACACCAAGACCAAGATAGCTCAGACACCACTAACCAGGATATATGAATTAACATTTGTAAAAGCTATATTTTAGCATTGATATAAGATTCTTCTAATAAGCTGTTTTTACACCCTTGGCTTATGGAACAGAAAGTTTAGTGGGACCTGAACTTATGTTTCATCTTCTACTCACTTTATCTGTTTACTTTTAGCCCAAACAAGCCTCCAGATACTAAATGAGCCCAAGTCAGACGATGCTGCTGTTGGTTGCTGCTGACATAGAGAACTGGATGCTCCTCACTGAGCCGCATGCCTTCAGCTGGCTGCTTCCACAGACAAGCCACAATTTCTTGTCCACGGCCATGGCTGTCAGACACTACAAGGCATGTGTTTGTTCAACCTGCTGTCACATAGGGAGTCAGTATATCAGGGCATCCAGCTGCTAAAAATCAAGGAAAGAAGATCCAGATGGAGGGCAACTACAACTGGTTCACTGGACTTTTCAAACACTGGGGGATAAAAGGCTGAATTTCTTGTTTAGTTAAGACTGTTTTGTGGACTTTGTTTATCGTATTCATTGTGTTGGTTATTTTATCCATTATGCTAAATGCCTGCAAAACTCTATGGCTGAAGCCTTCTTTATAGACCTTAAAATGGGAAGTTCTGGGGGCCGAGGGGCCGACCGTTGGAGCTGTAATACCTCAGGGCAAAGTGACCAAGGTAAAAGAGAGACATCGCTCTGAATGCAATGGTCTCGCCCATGGGCATTTGCAGGCTCATGGTGATGCAGCACGTTTTGTTGGTATCACCCAGTTAAACTGCAGTATTTTTATTATATGTACTGACTCGAGAATGTTCTCCCCTCTCTTGTACCATTTTGGACCTGGCTTACTGCAATGCTACCCCGATTTCTCTCCGTCATTTTCCCGCTGTGTGCACAGCCCCATTTTGTCTCCCTTCCTGGACCCTCTTCATTGCAATCCACTGAAGTGTTTGTAGATCCCCACAAAGATCCCTCTCTCACCTCGTTCACCAGCAGTTTAAGCAAGCATGCTCCCAGCTCTGGGAGTGCAGGTCACTCAAAGAGGCTGGCTGTGGACAGGCTGAAACACAGGAACTGAGTGCAACAGGGAGCCTGGCCTCTAATAAAAGGCATGAAACCCACAGCACACCCAACGCAAAACCTTGCATGTCTCTTCTTTATCCTCCTTCTCTCAGTCCTCATGCCACTTTCCCCACTTTGTCTGACTGGGTACTTGGCTTCTCTCTCTCCTCTCTGCAGGTTCAGCTACACGTGTGACCCTGCAGGAACAGCCTGACCCAGGGAAGTGGGAGAGTACTCTTAGTCAGGAACTGTAGTGACAGGACGCAGAGGAATGCGATCAAACTGCAAGAGGGGGAAGAGATTTGATGATGGGAAGAAGTTCTTTACTCTCAGGGGGCTTATCCCTGACACAGGGACCTGTGCAGAGAGGCTGTGGATGCCCCATCCCCAGCAACATCCAAGGACAGGTGGGACAGGGGCCGCAGCAACCTGCTCTGCTGGGAGCTTGCTCACCTTGGAACCACATCACCTTAAGGGTCCCTTCCAAGCCAAACCATTCAAGGATTGGATCATTCTGCCATCCCCATCTCCCACTGCACAGCACCCCTGAATCTTCAGTGACATCACAGCTCCCAGAGGGTTCCAGGTGGAACGTCCAGGACCTGGAAACGAGCACAGCAGACACTGCAACGGCTGCCAAGGGTCAGTTGCTGCTCACCCTGCGCTCTGACCCTCAGTGCTGAGCTGCTGCTGCTGCCTGGGCTTTTCCTGATGCCTGCTCTGGAGCGCCAATCCCGCAGGATGTGCTCTGCTGTGCCAATGGAGGTACAGTGCCATGCCAGGCAGGGGGCACCCAGCTTGGGCTGGCTGCAGCCATGTGGGAATGGATGGTGCGGGACAGAAAGCCCACTGGGAGGTGGTGCTTCCCCTTGCAGACTGAGAGAGACACTGTGGAGGCGATGGATGTGGACCAGGGGCTGGAAGAGGATGACATGATGGAAGTGGACTCCTCCTCAACTTCCATGTCCTCCACTGTTGAGGACATGGAAGTAGAGGTGGAGGACAACACTGAAGAAATGGAAGTGGATGAGGAAGATGACACGGAAGAGATGCAAGTTGATGAGGAGGATGAGGAGGAGCCCATGGTCCTTGGATGAAGATGGTGCCCCACAGGTAAGACAGGCAGATGCTTCCCACGCCCTGCCCACACACACACTGGGTCCCCTGACGCCAGCCCTGCCAGCCCCGGCTCAGCCCCTGGGGCCCAGCTGCCAGCCCTGCTGGGCCCAGTGCTGCCAACTGACTCCAGCTCTGCTCCTTCCTTTCTTCCAGGACTCATTCACATCATGGCACTGATGCCATGCCGTTGTAAATACGTTTTAAAGATTAGAAGTTTCCTGTAAATACGTTCACTATGTTTGAAGTTTCCTGTAAATACGTTTTGAAGATTGTTGGCCCATCGGATCCCATGTAAATATGTTCTGTATATTACTGTTGATGTTGTTATAACGCTTGTTATAAAGAAACATGTTCTGTAAATCCTACATTTGCCGATCTTCGGCAAATAAATACTGTTTCTTTTAAAAACCTGACTTCTCTTGGCCATTCCTTGGGGCACAGGCAGCCTTTGCACACTTGTGGGTTCCACTTGTTCCGCATTCCCGGGGCTGGAGCTCCCTGGCACGGCCACCCCGGGGCTGGGGGTCCCTGTGCACAGGGGCTCCCACTGACACCACTCCTGGCCCTGGGCACTGCTGCTCTTCCTGGCCTGGGGCACAGAGCTGTCCCCAAGAGCTCAGCTCTCACCAGCTCTCACACAGGGGGCTCTCACAGCACTGGCCCCTGCAGCCATGCCACCAAAGCAGCCAGCAAACCTTCAGCCACCCTTCCTGCTGCAGACACAGGCACTCCTGGGCCCAGAGCCGCCAGCAGGCCACAGCCCTGCAAAATCCACCTGCACACTCTCAAGGCCACCAGAGCTTTGGCAACTGGGCCAGCTACATCTGGGCTGCTGCAGGGGCTGATCTTTAAGCCTTGGTGCCTCCAAAGGCCCTGGGCTCTGCTTTCCAGCCTGCTCTGCACGGCCCTGAGCCCGTATTGTTCCAGAGACAAAAGCCAAGCCAGGGCATCCTCACCCTGCCCGCATTCCTGCTGCTGCCAGCGGCCACCGGGCCCTGGGCCCGACTCGGGTGACAGCTGCAGGGACAGGGCAGCCTGTGCTGGGCAGGGGGCACGGGGCTGTGGGCCCTGGGGCCGCTGCTGGGGACCATGGTCCCAGAGGGCCCCGAGCTCAGCCCCTGCCCGGCCAGCTGCCCCCATGGCCCCACACTCCCTGAGCATCCCCATCACACCTGCCAGGGGGAAATCCCACGGGCTTCAGGAAAGAAATTCCCCATAGTGACTAAACCAAGGGGTCCAAGGGGAAAGTCAGCACCAGCTGATGTTTACAGCACTTTGACACAGGTGGCTGCAGGGCAGGTGAGATCTCCAGGGCCTCTGGCAGTGCCTGCTCTGCACGTGAGCCTGTGCGGCTGCTCCCAGTGGGACACAGCTCAGGCCAGCCCTCAGCCCCTCACAGTTGATACCAAGGAGCATGCTCAGAAAGCAGTTTCAGATCACTTCCTGTAGATATTTCAAAGGTCTAAATGTCATTCAAAAACCCAAACTCTAGATTTATTTTTGGTGTTGTGGCATGAGAAGCCATGAAAGTGCCTCTGAATGTGCACTCAGGGCACTTCCACTGCCATCCCAAAGGGAACACAAAGGACAGGCCTCAGCTTTCAGCACTGCTGAGCTCCTCACCCTGCAATGAAGTCTGAGGCAGAGGCAATGTTTTGCAGGCCGGGGGGCCTATCACTGGAATAGTAATACCTCATGACAATCATATAGATTTAAAGTAAGGTGAATAACCCCTCTGAATACAATGATCTTGCTCAATGTCTTTTGCGGGATGGTGCAGATTCAGCACATTTCTTGGTATCATGAACTTCCTTCTTTCCTTATATATACTCCCCTAGGATGTTCTCCCCTCCCTTAACCTCTATTAGTCCTGAATTACTGCATACAAGGTCCTTTTCCCCACCCTGAAAATCCTTGTGTGCCCACCCCCACTTTGTCTCCCTCCCTGGACCCGCTCCAGCGCATTCCACAGTATTTGCTGTTTCACACATAGATCCCTCTCTTGCCTCATCCATCATGCATTCCAGCAAGCCTGCTCCTAGCTCTGGGAGTGCACATCTCTCACAGTGTCTGGCTGTGGACATGCCACAAGGGGTGCCGAAACAGGGACCTTCTTTGAGAATTCCTGAGAGCCACTCCAGTGAGGATTCGGCTCTTCCACCGTCACGGGACAGAAGACGCCTCGGGTCAGCCACCGCCCTGGAGTGGGACCTGAGTTTTATCAGGGTTTGCTGAAGGCAGCAGCAGCACTCTCCAGCAGCAACAGGGCTAGCTCAGCTGCTGAAGCCCAGGGGACATTTTGAACCCTCTGCATCCAGAGCCACCAGAGCAGTGAGTTGGAGGACAGCCGCCTGCAGTGCAGGATCCTTGGGAGATATTTCAGTCCTGTGGGTGGGCCACCCTTTACATCAGGGGCAGCTCTGGGTAACAAATTATCCAATCCTTAGAGGGATACATATCTTCCAGTTAGGGAGGCTCTCCTTTCAGAGTGGAAGACTTTTACTAAAGGAAGTTGGAAGCCTATTGTTCATTGGCTTTTTAATGAGTTCACAGACATGTCTGTTGATTCAGTTGGTCATGTAGCATTTTGGGACTCAGGGAAAGACTCTACCTTTTGTAAACTCAGGGAGTGATAAGAGTCGCAACATTTTACCCAAATTCTCATATGATTTGTAGAGTTTTCTCAAGGGTTCAAAGATCTAATATTCAACCCAGACTTTCTGTTCTGCCCCCCACATTCCTGACCCTACTGATACCATTAGGATGAGAGACAGAAACTGCTGTAAAGCACAGACAAGCCACCTGCTGTCTGCCATCTCCCCTCCTTCTCTACCCCCTGCCCACGTCTGTACTGATCACACTGGCCTGGATTCTAGCCTAACCCCTTCTCCAGTACCTCTCCTCCCTGGATCACCCTCAGGTAGCTCACAAAATGTAGTCCCTCCTCTGGAGGGGGTGTTCAATGTCAAACACCCTCCCACCCCAGGCTGTTTTATCGTGTCCTGCCCCTATGTTGGGTCCCAGCTCTGCGTCAGGAACCACCCCTGCATTGGGATCCAGCGCTTCCTTGCCTACTCCCGCTGCCCTACCCCCTCCAACTCAGCCCCTTGCGGATCCCACACTGTCGGAGCCGGAGGTGTGAGGGGCGGTACCCGGAAGGCCGTCATCTTGGCTACCAGAGGCCCACACCACCGGGCCTGGCCAGTCACCCCAAGGCCCCGCTCCTCTGCCAGAGACCAAGTTCCCTCTTCTGGAGAGGAGAGGGAAGGTTCATCGCACCTGGAGGATGAGCCTGAGGATTCTTGGCAGAGGATGGAGAAGCTCGCGGCTGAAGAGTGGGACTGGGAATTGGTAGCTAAAATACAAGCAGCACCGCTGCAGTACCAGAGGGCGGCTAACCCCTGATGGGAAGCTGTCACACAAGGGAGATGAAAGACCTTTATAAAGCTGCGAAACACCATGGGAGGGGCTTGCCCTATATTAATCATTTGTTAAATGCCATCTTTATGCACATGTTATGGTACCTCACAATCTGCACCATTTTGTGCGCATCCTACTTTCTCCCACTGAAATTATTCTGTGGGAAGGAATGGGGAAAAAACTAATACAACAGCTATTAAAAGACTATGCTAGAGAAGACAGGCAGGCACGCCTAACACTAGACCATCTAGGGAGGAAGATTTCACTAAGTCTCATTCAATTGACCTTCCCTGAGCTCTGATGAAGAGAATAAAGTGTGGAAAAGACAGTTCTCATGCAGACACCCAATGGAGAATCACCTACTCTAGATTTCACAGACATTCTCCAGGGACCTGGGCAATCCTTTCAAAAATTTATTGACCACCTTCCACAAGCAATAGAGAAACAAATTGAACATCCAAAAGCCAGGAAGGTACTGCCTCCTAAACTTGCTGAAACAAATGCTAACAACACCTGTAAAGACATTTTACCTTCTCTACCCCTTAGCCCAAAGCCTACCATTGCACAAATGGTCAAGGTATGCACACGTACAGCATCCTTACACCGTGATGCCACCTAGCTATGGCGACCAATCAGGGTGTGGTAGAGGTGCTAGTAGCCTCCCTGGTTATTCCCTGACATACACATGAAAAAGGACCTGGCTTTAAGTGTAGGGAGATGGGACATTTTCAACAGAATTTGAAAAATGCAGACAATTACCGGGGACCTTCTATGTGTCACAGCCACTGCCCTCACTGCCCCCCTCATCCACATGCTTTCCAACACCAGCAAAACCGGTGGCCTGCGGGAAACCACACACAGACACAGAAAGGCCCTTCGCTCAATGACACCAAATGCGAGGCCATTGCGCCCCACGCTACCAAACATCGTGGAGAACCAGCACAGCGACCTTCTCAGATCCAGCGGGACAGCTCGATCGCTGCAGAAAACTCGACAGAAGACAGCTCTGCCCTGGAACCTAAAGGCAGCTGGTAAGCGCCTTTTCAATTCCAATCCACGCTATTTATGTTCACCATATTCCCACAGGCAAATACAGGCCTGAAGGACGGCCCAAAGACATTTTGATTTAAACCATAACCGGGAAAGGGATGCAGACACTCACTCTATTACCTGAGGTACTCACCTTGACCTCTTTGGAGGAGATAACTGTCCAGACTCTATGCTTAGTCCCTTTTCATTGCAAAAGGAACAGTTATAGCCAGAGCTTTCCTCCTACTTGACACGATCACCACACCAGCTGATCCCGTGTTGATGTGGGCACAGACAACAGGCAGAAATAGACCCATTCCTAAGTGTGCTTTGTCATGTAAAGGGAGAAAGAGATGTCTTTCAGGACTATTAGATACAAGAGCTGATGACACCATAATTTCCTGCTCTGTTTGGCTGAAAACCGGCCCCTGGTTCCAGCTGCTGGGGTAATTATTAGCTACCAGGGGGGCCACTACCAGCTTCTGGAGTCACAGTATCAGCTGCATGGAAGGTCCTGAGGGCACAGTTGCTACAGTAAGATCATTCGTCGCCCGGGCACCAATAACAATTTGAGGAAAAGACCTGTTGTCCCAAAGCGGGACAAGGCTAGAGATCCTATCAACACCTCAGGATTTCTAGACGGGGCCACAGAGCAGCGCGCCACACTTCAGTCAACCTGGAAGACCAACGACCCCATATGGGTGGATCAGTGGCCCCTCCCAGGCAGAAAGTTAAAGGCCCTGCAGTCCCACGTGCAGGAGCAGCTGCCTGTGGGCCACACTGTACCATCTACTAGCCCCTGCAATGTGCCTGTCATTACCATATGAAAGCCTGGCAAAGACAAGAGGTGGCTGCTGCAGGACCTCAGGAAAATCAACGAGGTCACTGAGGACATGGGTGCCCTCCAGTCCAGCCTGCCCTCAGCCTCCATGTTACCTCGAGTTTGCCGATGGTGCACCATGCCGTAGTTATGGGTAGCATCTTTTGGAGTCCCTCTATTTTTCTGATACCTTGTTCGACATTTAGGCTGTGATTGGTGGAGCCTGAGCACAGGAAGAGCATTGCTTTGAAGATTGCACAGGTTGAGATATGAAGGAAGGCTAGTTCAGGGAGGTTTAGTCCAATTGTAATTTTATTTCACAGTTATTGGCAGAGGGTTGTTATAGATCTTAATGACTACTTTTTTGATGCCCCCATGCTTCCAAATGACATCCCCTGGTTTGCCTTGTCCGCCCCTAAACCACCAAACACCTTTACAGAGGTACCAGTGGACTGCATTGCCTCAAACAAAGAAGAGTAGCTCAACTATTTGGCAATGGCTTTGATCCCAAAATCTCTCGCCCAGATGGAAAAGACATCCTAATGCTATCGTTTTTCATTACATGGACAATACAGTCATTTGTGCAGATGCTCAAATCATTTTGGACGTTGCGGTACAAGATGTCATCACTGTGGTACAGCAGAAGGGTTTTGAGATTGCAGCAGATAAAGTTCAAAAAACAGACCCCTGGAAGTTCCTTGGCCTAAAAAGCACAGAGAGAACCATCACACCCCAAACACTGTACATCAAGGACAACCCAAAAACTCTGCAAGAACTCCAAATGCTCTGTGGAACAATCAGTTGGGTACGTTCACTCCTGGCAATCACCACAGAAGATCTCATGCCACTGTTCCTGCTCCTTAAAGGCAGAGAAGGACTTGATTCCCGTGATCACTGAAACCAGAGGCAGAAGCAGCTGTACAAAAGGTCTTCTGGGTGATTCAAACTAAACAGGCACACAGATACCACCCTAATTTTCCTTTCTCCCTGGCAATCCTTGGTGTAAGTCCAAAATTCCATACATTATTGTTTCAGTGGGACTATACTATCTCAGATCCTGATAATAATTGAATGCGTTTTCAGAGCACACCAACCTACTAAAACAATAACAACCCAACAGAAAGTTATTGCAGAACTAGTGCAGGAAACCTAGAGAGCGTCTGTGCTCCCTTGCAGGAATAGACCTTGTGAATATTTACTTACTTCGCACTCAAGAGCACCTCAATTGCCTACTTCGAACATCTGAACCACTGCAATACACCTTAGATCATTTTTACACATATTAGGATCAGCCATCAATTCTACCACCAAAATATTCCTGTGCTGCTCAGGATGTTCAAAATTACCCCACACCCGGCAAGATCCATTGTAGCCACCTGCCCAAATTGTCAGGAACATGGCCTTGCTTCTGTCACAGCAGGAGTCCGTCCAAGAGGACTAGAGAGTCTCCACATCTGGCAACCAGACATCACACAATAAGCTCCTTTGGACAGACTAAAATACATCCACGTCTCAATCGACGCCTTTACCAGTACGTTTTTTGGCTCTGTCCATGCTGCAGAAAAATCAGAAGATGCTATAAAACATTACTTTTTTGTTTGTTCCACCTTAGCAATTCCACAGGAAATTTAAACTGATAATGCTCTTGCTTCTACCTTGCACTGATTCAAACAAGGGGCTTTCTGACCACTGGGGTATAAAACATGTCACAGGCATACCACACTCCACCACAGGACAGTCCATAGCTGAGAGGGCCAACTGAGCCATCGAAAGGATCTTTGATCAACTGAGAGGGGTAATCCAGATATTATCTTCCATTGAGACACTGGCCAAGGCCTTCTTTGTACTCAACCTTTTGAACAACTCGTTTAGGGAGACAACTCCCCCAGTCATCATGCAGTTTACTAATTCAACTGCAGCCCAATTAAAAGACCAGCCACCTGTGTCAATCAAAGAACCTGAATCTAAGCAATTTATGGACACCTACCCATTAATTACTTGGGGAAGAGAAGATGCCCTTGTCTCTACAGCAACACTCCTAAGATCGATCCCAGCAAAATACATAAAAACTCTTTCTGGGAACGGTGAGGCAAACACCAGAGCCACCATCAGAAGAACAGAATGGAAGCCTAAGAGAGACAGCAGCAGCCTGGGAAAGAAGAAAAAGAAGGACAGAAGAAGATCTCCTAAGCAGCGTTGACCACACACACCAAGACCAAGATAGCTCAGACACCACTAACCAGGATATATGAATTAACATTTGTAAAAGCTATATTTTAGCATTGATATAAGATTCTTCTAATAAGCTGTTTTTACACCCTTGGCTTATGGAACAGAAAGTTTAGTGGGACCTGAACTTATGTTTCATCTTCTACTCACTTTATCTGTTTACTTTTAGCCCAAACAAGCCTCCAGATACTAAATGAGCCCAAGTCAGACGATGCTGCTGTTGGTTGCTGCTGACATAGAGAACTGGATGCTCCTCACTGAGCCGCATGCCTTCAGCTGGCTGCTTCCACAGACAAGCCACAATTTCTTGTCCACGGCCATGGCTGTCAGACACTACAAGGCATGTGTTTGTTCAACCTGCTGTCACATAGGGAGTCAGTATATCAGGGCATCCAGCTGCTAAAAATCAAGGAAAGAAGATGCAGATGGAGGGCAACTACAACTGGTTCACTGGACTTTTCAAACACTGGGGGATAAAAGGCTGAATTTCTTGTTTAGTTAAGACTGTTTTGTGGACTTTGTTTATCGTATTCATTGTGTTGGTTATTTTATCCATTATGCTAAATGCCTGCAAAACTCTATGGCTGAAGCCTTCTTTATAGACAACAAAATGGGAAGTTCTGGGGGCCGAGGGGCCGACCGTTGGAGCTGTAATACCTCAGGGCAAAGTGACCAAGGTAAAAGAGAGACATCGCTCTGAATGCAATGGTCTCGCCCATGGGCATTTGCAGGCTCATGGTGATGCAGCACGTTTTGTTGGTATCACCCAGTTAAACTGCAGTATTTTTCTTATATGTACTGACTCGAGAATGTTCTCCCCTCTCTTGTACCATTTTGGACCTGGCTTACTGCAATGCTACCCCGATTTCTCTCCGTCATTTTCCCGCTGTGTGCACAGCCCCATTTTGTCTCCCTTCCTGGACCCTCTTCATTGCAATCCACTGAAGTGTTTGTAGATCCCCACAAAGATCCCTCTCTCACCTCGTTCACCAGCAGTTTAAGCAAGCATGCTCCCAGCTCTGGGAGTGCAGGTCACTCAAAGAGGCTGGCTGTGGACAGGCTGAAACACAGGAACTGAGTGCAACAGGGAGCCTGGCCTCTAATAAAAGGCATGAAACCCACAGCACACCCAACGCAAAACCTTGCATGTCTCTTCTTTATCCTCCTTCTCTCAGTCCTCATGCCACTTTCCCCACTTTGTCTGACTGGGTACTTGGCTTCTCTCTCTCCTCTCTGCAGGTTCAGCTACACGTGTGACCCTGCAGGAACAGCCTGACCCAGGGAAGTGGGAGAGTACTCTTAGTCAGGAACTGTAGTGACAGGACGCAGAGGAATGCGATCAAACTGCAAGAGGGGGAAGAGATTTGATGATGGGAAGAAGTTCTTTACTCTCAGGGGGCTTATCCCTGACACAGGGACCTGTGCAGAGAGGCTGTGGATGCCCCATCCCCAGCAACATCCAAGGACAGGTGGGACAGGGGCCGCAGCAACCTGCTCTGCTGGGAGCTTGCTCACCTTGGAACCACATCACCTTAAGGGTCCCTTCCAAGCCAAACCATTCAAGGATTGGATCATTCTGCCATCCCCATCTCCCACTGCACAGCACCCCTGAATCTTCAGTGACATCACAGCTCCCAGAGGGTTCCAGGTGGAACGTCCAGGACCTGGAAACGAGCACAGCAGACACTGCAACGGCTGCCAAGGGTCAGTTGCTGCTCACCCTGCGCTCTGACCCTCAGTGCTGAGCTGCTGCTGCTGCCTGGGCTTTTCCTGATGCCTGCTCTGGAGCGCCAATCCCGCAGGATGTGCTCTGCTGTGCCAATGGAGGTACAGTGCCATGCCAGGCAGGGGGCACCCAGCTTGGGCTGGCTGCAGCCATGTGGGAATGGATGGTGCGGGACAGAAAGCCCACTGGGAGGTGGTGCTTCCCCTTGCAGACTGAGAGAGACACTGTGGAGGCGATGGATGTGGACCAGGGGCTGGAAGAGGATGACATGATGGAAGTGGACTCCTCCTCAACTTCCATGTCCTCCACTGTTGAGGACATGGAAGTAGAGGTGGAGGACAACACTGAAGAAATGGAAGTGGATGAGGAAGATGACACGGAAGAGATGCAAGTTGATGAGGAGGATGAGGAGGAGCCCATGGTCCTTGGATGAAGATGGTGCCCCACAGGTAAGACAGGCAGATGCTTCCCACGCCCTGCCCACACACACACTGGGTCCCCTGACGCCAGCCCTGCCAGCCCCGGCTCAGCCCCTGGGGCCCAGCTGCCAGCCCTGCTGGGCCCAGTGCTGCCAACTGACTCCAGCTCTGCTCCTTCCTTTCTTCCAGGACTCATTCACATCATGGCACTGATGCCATGCCGTTGTAAATACGTTTTAAAGATTAGAAGTTTCCTGTAAATACGTTCACTATGTTTGAAGTTTCCTGTAAATACGTTTTGAAGATTGTTGGCCCATCGGATCCCATGTAAATATGTTCTGTATATTACTGTTGATGTTGTTATAACGCTTGTTATAAAGAAACATGTTCTGTAAATCCTACATTTGCCGATCTTCGGCAAATAAATACTGTTTCTTTTAAAAACCTGACTTCTCTTGGCCATTCCTTGGGGCACAGGCAGCCTTTGCACACTTGTGGGTTCCACTTGTTCCGCATTCCCGGGGCTGGAGCTCCCTGGCACGGCCACCCCGGGGCTGGGGGTCCCTGTGCACAGGGGCTCCCACTGACACCACTCCTGGCCCTGGGCACTGCTGCTCTTCCTGGCCTGGGGCACAGAGCTGTCCCCAAGAGCTCAGCTCTCACCAGCTCTCACACAGGGGGCTCTCACAGCACTGGCCCCTGCAGCCATGCCACCAAAGCAGCCAGCAAACCTTCAGCCACCCTTCCTGCTGCAGACACAGGCACTCCTGGGCCCAGAGCCGCCAGCAGGCCACAGCCCTGCAAAATCCACCTGCACACTCTCAAGGCCACCAGAGCTTTGGCAACTGGGCCAGCTACATCTGGGCTGCTGCAGGGGCTGATCTTTAAGCCTTGGTGCCTCCAAAGGCCCTGGGCTCTGCTTTCCAGCCTGCTCTGCACGGCCCTGAGCCCGTATTGTTCCAGAGACAAAAGCCAAGCCAGGGCATCCTCACCCTGCCCGCATTCCTGCTGCTGCCAGCGGCCACCGGGCCCTGGGCCCGACTCGGGTGACAGCTGCAGGGACAGGGCAGCCTGTGCTGGGCAGGGGGCACGGGGCTGTGGGCCCTGGGGCCGCTGCTGGGGACCATGGTCCCAGAGGGCCCCGAGCTCAGCCCCTGCCCGGCCAGCTGCCCCCATGGCCCCACACTCCCTGAGCATCCCCATCACACCTGCCAGGGGGAAATCCCACGGGCTTCAGGAAAGAAATTCCCCATAGTGACTAAACCAAGGGGTCCAAGGGGAAAGTCAGCACCAGCTGATGTTTACAGCACTTTGACACAGGTGGCTGCAGGGCAGGTGAGATCTCCAGGGCCTCTGGCAGTGCCTGCTCTGCACGTGAGCCTGTGCGGCTGCTCCCAGTGGGACACAGCTCAGGCCAGCCCTCAGCCCCTCACAGTTGATACCAAGGAGCATGCTCAGAAAGCAGTTTCAGATCACTTCCTGTAGATATTTCAAAGGTCTAAATGTCATTCAAAAACCCAAACTCTAGATTTATTTTTGGTGTTGTGGCATGAGAAGCCATGAAAGTGCCTCTGAATGTGCACTCAGGGCACTTCCACTGCCATCCCAAAGGGAACACAAAGGACAGGCCTCAGCTTTCAGCACTGCTGAGCTCCTCACCCTGCAATGAAGTCTGAGGCAGAGGCAATGTTTTGCAGGCCGGGGGGCCTATCACTGGAATAGTAATACCTCATGACAATCATATAGATTTAAAGTAAGGTGAATAACCCCTCTGAATACAATGATCTTGCTCAATGTCTTTTGCGGGATGGTGCAGATTCAGCACATTTCTTGGTATCATGAACTTCCTTCTTTCCTTATATATACTCCCCTAGGATGTTCTCCCCTCCCTTAACCTCTATTAGTCCTGAATTACTGCATACAAGGTCCTTTTCCCCACCCTGAAAATCCTTGTGTGCCCACCCCCACTTTGTCTCCCTCCCTGGACCCGCTCCAGCGCATTCCACAGTATTTGCTGTTTCACACATAGATCCCTCTCTTGCCTCATCCATCATGCATTCCAGCAAGCCTGCTCCTAGCTCTGGGAGTGCACATCTCTCACAGTGTCTGGCTGTGGACATGCCACAAGGGGTGCCGAAACAGGGACCTTCTTTGAGAATTCCTGAGAGCCACTCCAGTGAGGATTCGGCTCTTCCACCGTCACGGGACAGAAGACGCCTCGGGTCAGCCACCGCCCTGGAGTGGGACCTGAGTTTTATCAGGGTTTGCTGAAGGCAGCAGCAGCACTCTCCAGCAGCAACAGGGCTAGCTCAGCTGCTGAAGCCCAGGGGACATTTTGAACCCTCTGCATCCAGAGCCACCAGAGCAGTGAGTTGGAGGACAGCCGCCTGCAGTGCAGGATCCTTGGGAGATATTTCAGTCCTGTGGGTGGGCCACCCTTTACATCAGGGGCAGCTCTGGGTAACAAATTATCCAATCCTTAGAGGGATACATATCTTCCAGTTAGGGAGGCTCTCCTTTCAGAGTGGAAGACTTTTACTAAAGGAAGTTGGAAGCCTATTGTTCATTGGCTTTTTAATGAGTTCACAGACATGTCTGTTGATTCAGTTGGTCATGTAGCATTTTGGGACTCAGGGAAAGACTCTACCTTTTGTAAACTCAGGGAGTGATAAGAGTCGCAACATTTTACCCAAATTCTCATATGATTTGTAGAGTTTTCTCAAGGGTTCAAAGATCTAATATTCAACCCAGACTTTCTGTTCTGCCCCCCACATTCCTGACCCTACTGATACCATTAGGATGAGAGACAGAAACTGCTGTAAAGCACAGACAAGCCACCTGCTGTCTGCCATCTCCCCTCCTTCTCTACCCCCTGCCCACGTCTGTACTGATCACACTGGCCTGGATTCTAGCCTAACCCCTTCTCCAGTACCTCTCCTCCCTGGATCACCCTCAGGTAGCTCACAAAATGTAGTCCCTCCTCTGGAGGGGGTGTTCAATGTCAAACACCCTCCCACCCCAGGCTGTTTTATCGTGTCCTGCCCCTATGTTGGGTCCCAGCTCTGCGTCAGGAACCACCCCTGCATTGGGATCCAGCGCTTCCTTGCCTACTCCCGCTGCCCTACCCCCTCCAACTCAGCCCCTTGCGGATCCCACACTGTCGGAGCCGGAGGTGTGAGGGGCGGTACCCGGAAGGCCGTCATCTTGGCTACCAGAGGCCCACACCACCGGGCCTGGCCAGTCACCCCAAGGCCCCGCTCCTCTGCCAGAGACCAAGTTCCCTCTTCTGGAGAGGAGAGGGAAGGTTCATCGCACCTGGAGGATGAGCCTGAGGATTCTTGGCAGAGGATGGAGAAGCTCGCGGCTGAAGAGTGGGACTGGGAATTGGTAGCTAAAATACAAGCAGCACCGCTGCAGTACCAGAGGGCGGCTAACCCCTGATGGGAAGCTGTCACACAAGGGAGATGAAAGACCTTTATAAAGCTGCGAAACACCATGGGAGGGGCTTGCCCTATATTAATCATTTGTTAAATGCCATCTTTATGCACATGTTATGGTACCTCACAATCTGCACCATTTTGTGCGCATCCTACTTTCTCCCACTGAAATTATTCTGTGGGAAGGAATGGGGAAAAAACTAATACAACAGCTATTAAAAGACTATGCTAGAGAAGACAGGCAGGCACGCCTAACACTAGACCATCTAGGGAGGAAGATTTCACTAAGTCTCATTCAATTGACCTTCCCTGAGCTCTGATGAAGAGAATAAAGTGTGGAAAAGACAGTTCTCATGCAGACACCCAATGGAGAATCACCTACTCTAGATTTCACAGACATTCTCCAGGGACCTGGGCAATCCTTTCAAAAATTTATTGACCACCTTCCACAAGCAATAGAGAAACAAATTGAACATCCAAAAGCCAGGAAGGTACTGCCTCCTAAACTTGCTGAAACAAATGCTAACAACACCTGTAAAGACATTTTACCTTCTCTACCCCTTAGCCCAAAGCCTACCATTGCACAAATGGTCAAGGTATGCACACGTACAGCATCCTTACACCGTGATGCCACCTAGCTATGGCGACCAATCAGGGTGTGGTAGAGGTGCTAGTAGCCTCCCTGGTTATTCCCTGACATACACATGAAAAAGGACCTGGCTTTAAGTGTAGGGAGATGGGACATTTTCAACAGAATTTGAAAAATGCAGACAATTACCGGGGACCTTCTATGTGTCACAGCCACTGCCCTCACTGCCCCCCTCATCCACATGCTTTCCAACACCAGCAAAACCGGTGGCCTGCGGGAAACCACACACAGACACAGAAAGGCCCTTCGCTCAATGACACCAAATGCGAGGCCATTGCGCCCCACGCTACCAAACATCGTGGAGAACCAGCACAGCGACCTTCTCAGATCCAGCGGGACAGCTCGATCGCTGCAGAAAACTCGACAGAAGACAGCTCTGCCCTGGAACCTAAAGGCAGCTGGTAAGCGCCTTTTCAATTCCAATCCACGCTATTTATGTTCACCATATTCCCACAGGCAAATACAGGCCTGAAGGACGGCCCAAAGACATTTTGATTTAAACCATAACCGGGAAAGGGATGCAGACACTCACTCTATTACCTGAGGTACTCACCTTGACCTCTTTGGAGGAGATAACTGTCCAGACTCTATGCTTAGTCCCTTTTCATTGCAAAAGGAACAGTTATAGCCAGAGCTTTCCTCCTACTTGACACGATCACCACACCAGCTGATCCCGTGTTGATGTGGGCACAGACAACAGGCAGAAATAGACCCATTCCTAAGTGTGCTTTGTCATGTAAAGGGAGAAAGAGATGTCTTTCAGGACTATTAGATACAAGAGCTGATGACACCATAATTTCCTGCTCTGTTTGGCTGAAAACCGGCCCCTGGTTCCAGCTGCTGGGGTAATTATTAGCTACCAGGGGGGCCACTACCAGCTTCTGGAGTCACAGTATCAGCTGCATGGAAGGTCCTGAGGGCACAGTTGCTACAGTAAGATCATTCGTCGCCCGGGCACCAATAACAATTTGAGGAAAAGACCTGTTGTCCCAAAGCGGGACAAGGCTAGAGATCCTATCAACACCTCAGGATTTCTAGACGGGGCCACAGAGCAGCGCGCCACACTTCAGTCAACCTGGAAGACCAACGACCCCATATGGGTGGATCAGTGGCCCCTCCCAGGCAGAAAGTTAAAGGCCCTGCAGTCCCACGTGCAGGAGCAGCTGCCTGTGGGCCACACTGTACCATCTACTAGCCCCTGCAATGTGCCTGTCATTACCATATGAAAGCCTGGCAAAGACAAGAGGTGGCTGCTGCAGGACCTCAGGAAAATCAAAGAGGTCACTGAGGACATGGGTGCCCTCCAGTCCAGCCTGCCCTCAGCCTCCATGTTACCTCGAGATTGCCGATGGTGCACCATGCCGTAGTTATGGGTAGCATCTTTTGGAGTCCCTCTATTTTTCGGATACCTTGTTCGACATTTAGGCTGTGATTGGTGGAGCCTGAGCACAGGAAGAGCATTGCTTTGAAGATTGCACAGGTTGAGATATGAAGGAAGGCTAGTTCAGGGAGGTTTAGTCCAATTGTAATTTTATTTCACAGTTATTGGCAGAGGGTTGTTATAGATCTTAATGACTACTTTTTTGATGCCCCCATGCTTCCAAATGACATCCCCTGGTTTGCCTTGTCCGCCCCTAAACCACCAAACACCTTTACAGAGGTACCAGTGGACTGCATTGCCTCAAACAAAGAAGAGTAGCTCAACTATTTGGCAATGGCTTTGATCCCAAAATCTCTCGCCCAGATGGAAAAGACATCCTAATGCTATCGTTTTTCATTACATGGACAATACAGTCATTTGTGCAGATGCTCAAATCATTTTGGACGTTGCGGTACAAGATGTCATCACTGTGGTACAGCAGAAGGGTTTTGAGATTGCAGCAGATAAAGTTCAAAAAACAGACCCCTGGAAGTTCCTTGGCCTAAAAAGCACAGAGAGAACCATCACACCCCAAACACTGTACATCAAGGACAACCCAAAAACTCTGCAAGAACTCCAAATGCTCTGTGGAACAATCAGTTGGGTACGTTCACTCCTGGCAATCACCACAGAAGATCTCATGCCACTGTTCCTGCTCCTTAAAGGCAGAGAAGGACTTGATTCCCGTGATCACTGAAACCAGAGGCAGAAGCAGCTGTACAAAAGGTCTTCTGGGTGATTCAAACTAAACAGGCACACAGATACCACCCTAATTTTCCTTTCTCCCTGGCAATCCTTGGTGTAAGTCCAAAATTCCATACATTATTGTTTCAGTGGGACTATACTATCTCAGATCCTGATAATAATTGAATGCGTTTTCAGAGCACACCAACCTACTAAAACAATAACAACCCAACAGAAAGTTATTGCAGAACTAGTGCAGGAAACCTAGAGAGCGTCTGTGCTCCCTTGCAGGAATACACCTTGTGAATATTTACTTACTTCGCACTCAAGAGCACCTCAATTGCCTACTTCGAACATCTGAACCACTGCAATACACCTTAGATCATTTTTACACATATTAGGATCAGCCATCAATTCTACCACCAAAATATTCCTGTGCTGCTCAGGATGTTCAAAATTACCCCACACCCGGCAAGATCCATTGTAGCCACCTGCCCAAATTGTCAGGAACATGGCCTTGCTTCTGTCACAGCAGGAGTCCGTCCAAGAGGACTAGAGAGTCTCCACATCTGGCAACCAGACATCACACAATAAGCTCCTTTGGACAGACTAAAATACATCCACGTCTCAATCGACGCCTTTACCAGTACGTTTTTTGGCTCTGTCCATGCTGCAGAAAAATCAGAAGATGCTATAAAACATTACTTTTTTGTTTGTTCCACCTTAGCAATTCCACAGGAAATTTAAACTGATAATGCTCTTGCTTCTACCTTGCACTGATTCAAACAAGGGGCTTTCTGACCACTGGGGTATAAAACATGTCACAGGCATACCACACTCCACCACAGGACAGTCCATAGCTGAGAGGGCCAACTGAGCCATCGAAAGGATCTTTGATCAACTGAGAGGGGTAATCCAGATATTATCTTCCATTGAGACACTGGCCAAGGCCTTCTTTGTACTCAACCTTTTGAACAACTCGTTTAGGGAGACAACTCCCCCAGTCATCATGCAGTTTACTAATTCAACTGCAGCCCAATTAAAAGACCAGCCACCTGTGTCAATCAAAGAACCTGAATCTAAGCAATTTATGGACACCTACCCATTAATTACTTGGGGAAGAGAAGATGCCCTTGTCTCTACAGCAACACTCCTAAGATCGATCCCAGCAAAATACATAAAAACTCTTTCTGGGAACGGTGAGGCAAACACCAGAGCCACCATCAGAAGAACAGAATGGAAGCCTAAGAGAGACAGCAGCAGCCTGGGAAAGAAGAAAAAGAAGGACAGAAGAAGATCTCCTAAGCAGCGTTGACCACACACACCAAGACCAAGATAGCTCAGACACCACTAACCAGGATATATGAATTAACATTTGTAAAAGCTATATTTTAGCATTGATATAAGATTCTTCTAATAAGCTGTTTTTACACCCTTGGCTTATGGAACAGAAAGTTTAGTGGCACCTGAACTTATGTTTCATCTTCTACTCACTTTATCTGTTTACTTTTAGCCCAAACAAGCCTCCAGATACTAAATGAGCCCAAGTCAGACGATGCTGCTGTTGGTTGCTGCTGACATAGAGAACTGGATGCTCCTCACTGAGCCGCATGCCTTCAGCTGGCTGCTTCCACAGACAAGCCACAATTTCTTGTCCACGGCCATGGCTGTCAGACACTACAAGGCATGTGTTTGTTCAACCTGCTGTCACATAGGGAGTCAGTATATCAGGGCATCCAGCTGCTAAAAATCAAGGAAAGAAGATGCAGATGGAGGGCAACTACAACTGGTTCACTGGACTTTTCAAACACTGGGGGATAAAAGGCTGAATTTCTTGTTTAGTTAAGACTGTTTTGTGGACTTTGTTTATCGTATTCATTGTGTTGGTTATTTTATCCATTATGCTAAATGCCTGCAAAACTCTATGGCTGAAGCCTTCTTTATAGACAACAAAATGGGAAGTTCTGGGGGCCGAGGGGCCGACCGTTGGAGCTGTAATACCTCAGGGCAAAGTGACCAAGGTAAAAGAGAGACATCGCTCTGAATGCAATGGTCTCGCCCATGGGCATTTGCAGGCTCATGGTGATGCAGCACGTTTTGTTGGTATCACCCAGTTAAACTGCAGTATTTTTCTTATATGTACTGACTCGAGAATGTTCTCCCCTCTCTTGTACCATTTTGGACCTGGCTTACTGCAATGCTACCCCGATTTCTCTCCGTCATTTTCCCGCTGTGTGCACAGCCCCATTTTGTCTCCCTTCCTGGACCCTCTTCATTGCAATCCACTGAAGTGTTTGTAGATCCCCACAAAGATCCCTCTCTCACCTCGTTCACCAGCAGTTTAAGCAAGCATGCTCCCAGCTCTGGGAGTGCAGGTCACTCAAAGAGGCTGGCTGTGGACAGGCTGAAACACAGGAACTGAGTGCAACAGGGAGCCTGGCCTCTAATAAAAGGCATGAAACCCACAGCACACCCAACGCAAAACCTTGCATGTCTCTTCTTTATCCTCCTTCTCTCAGTCCTCATGCCACTTTCCCCACTTTGTCTGACTGGGTACTTGGCTTCTCTCTCTCCTCTCTGCAGGTTCAGCTACACGTGTGACCCTGCAGGAACAGCCTGACCCAGGGAAGTGGGAGAGTACTCTTAGTCAGGAACTGTAGTGACAGGACGCAGAGGAATGCGATCAAACTGCAAGAGGGGGAAGAGATTTGATGATGGGAAGAAGTTCTTTACTCTCAGGGGGCTTATCCCTGACACAGGGACCTGTGCAGAGAGGCTGTGGATGCCCCATCCCCAGCAACATCCAAGGACAGGTGGGACAGGGGCCGCAGCAACCTGCTCTGCTGGGAGCTTGCTCACCTTGGAACCACATCACCTTAAGGGTCCCTTCCAAGCCAAACCATTCAAGGATTGGATCATTCTGCCATCCCCATCTCCCACTGCACAGCACCCCTGAATCTTCAGTGACATCACAGCTCCCAGAGGGTTCCAGGTGGAACGTCCAGGACCTGGAAACGAGCACAGCAGACACTGCAACGGCTGCCAAGGGTCAGTTGCTGCTCACCCTGCGCTCTGACCCTCAGTGCTGAGCTGCTGCTGCTGCCTGGGCTTTTCCTGATGCCTGCTCTGGAGCGCCAATCCCGCAGGATGTGCTCTGCTATGCCAATGGAGGTACAGTGCCATGCCAGGCAGGGGGCACCCAGCTTGGGCTGGCTGCAGCCATGTGGGAATGGATGGTGCGGGACAGAAAGCCCACTGGGAGGTGGTGCTTCCCCTTGCAGACTGAGAGAGACACTGTGGAGGCGATGGATGTGGACCAGGGGCTGGAAGAGGATGACATGATGGAAGTGGACTCCTCCTCTACTTCCATGTCCTCCACTGTTGAGGACATGGAAGTAGAGGTGGAGGACAACACTGAAGAAATGGAAGTGGATTAGGAAGATGACACGGAAGAGATGCAAGTTGATGAGGAGGATGAGGAGGAGCCCATGGTCCTTGGATGAAGATGGTGCCCCACAGGTAAGACAGGCAGATGCTTCCCACGCCCTGCCCACACACACACTGGGTCCCCTGACGCCAGCCCTGCCAGCCCCGGCTCAGCCCCTGGGGCCCAGCTGCCAGCCCTGCTGGGCCCAGTGCTGCCAACTGACTCCAGCTCTGCTCCTTCCTTTCTTCCAGGACTCATTCACATCATGGCACTGATGCCATGCCGTTGTAAATACGTTTTAAAGATTAGAAGTTTCCTGTAAATACGTTCACTATGTTTGAAGTTTCCTGTAAATACGTTTTGAAGATTGTTGGCCCATCGGATCCCATGTAAATATGTTCTGTATATTACTGTTGATGTTGTTATAACGCTTGTTATAAAGAAACATGTTCTGTAAATCCTACATTTGCCGATCTTCGGCAAATAAATACTGTTTCTTTTAAAAACCTGACTTCTCTTGGCCATTCCTTGGGGCACAGGCAGCCTTTGCACACTTGTGGGTTCCACTTGTTCCGCATTCCCGGGGCTGGAGCTCCCTGGCACGGCCACCCCGGGGCTGGGGGTCCCTGTGCACAGGGGCTCCCACTGACACCACTCCTGGCCCTGGGCACTGCTGCTCTTCCTGGCCTGGGGCACAGAGCTGTCCCCAAGAGCTCAGCTCTCACCAGCTCTCACACAGGGGGCTCTCACAGCACTGGCCCCTGCAGCCATGCCACCAAAGCAGCCAGCAAACCTTCAGCCACCCTTCCTGCTGCAGACACAGGCACTCCTGGGCCCAGAGCCGCCAGCAGGCCACAGCCCTGCAAAATCCACCTGCACACTCTCAAGGCCACCAGAGCTTTGGCAACTGGGCCAGCTACATCTGGGCTGCTGCAGGGGCTGATCTTTAAGCCTTGGTGCCTCCAAAGGCCCTGGGCTCTGCTTTCCAGCCTGCTCTGCACGGCCCTGAGCCCGTATTGTTCCAGAGACAAAAGCCAAGCCAGGGCATCCTCACCCTGCCCGCATTCCTGCTGCTGCCAGCGGCCACCGGGCCCTGGGCCCGATTCGGGTGACAGCTGCAGGGACAGGGCAGCCTGTGCTGGGCAGGGGGCACGGGGCTGTGGGCCCTGGGGCCGCTGCTGGGGACCATGGTCCCAGAGGGCCCCGAGCTCAGCCCCTGCCCGGCCAGCTGCCCCCATGGCCCCACACTCCCTGAGCATCCCCATCACACCTGCCAGGGGGAAATCCCACGGGCTTCAGGAAAGAAATTCCCCATAGTGACTAAACCAAGGGGTCCAAGGGGAAAGTCAGCACCAGCTGATGTTTACAGCACCTTGACACAGGTGGCTGCAGGGCAGGTGAGATCTCCAGGGCCTCTGGCAGTGCCTGCTCTGCACGTGAGCCTGTGCGGCTGCTCCCAGTGGGACACAGCTCAGGCCAGCCCTCAGCCCCTCACAGTTGATACCAAGGAGCATGCTCAGAAAGCAGTTTCAGATCAATTCCTGTAGATATTTCAAAGGTCTAAATGTCATTCAAAAACCCAAACTCTAGATTTATTTTTGGTGTTGTGGCATGAGAAGCCATGAAAGTGCCTCTGAATGTGCACTCAGGGCACTTCCACTGCCATCCCAAAGGGAACACAAAGGACAGGCCTCAGCTTTCAGCACTGCTGAGCTCCTCAGCCTGCAATGAAGTCTGAGGCAGAGGCAATGTTTTGCAGGCCGGGGGGCCTATCACTGGAATAGTAATACCTCATGACAATCATATAGATTTAAAGTAAGGTGAATAACCCCTCTGAATACAATGATCTTGCTCAATGTCTTTTGCGGGATGGTGCAGATTCAGCACATTTCTTGGTATCATGAACTTCCTTCTTTCCTTATATATACTCCCCTAGGATGTTCTCCCCTCCCTTAACCTCTATTAGTCCTGAATTACTGCATACAAGGTCCTTTTCCCCACCCTGAAAATCCTTGTGTGCCCACCCCCACTTTGTCTCCCTCCCTGGACCCGCTCCAGCGCATTCCACAGTATTTGCTGTTTCACACATAGATCCCTCTCTTGCCTCATCCATCATGCATTCCAGCAAGCCTGCTCCTAGCTCTGGGAGTGCACATCTCTCACAGTGTCTGGCTGTGGACATGCCACAAGGGGTGCCGAAACAGGGACCTTCTTTGAGAATTCCTGAGAGCCACTCCAGTGAGGATTCGGCTCTTCCACCGTCACGGGACAGAAGACGCCTCGGGTCAGCCACCGCCCTGGAGTGGGACCTGAGTTTTATCAGGGTTTGCTGAAGGCAGCATCAGCACCCTCCAGCAGCAACAGGGCTAGCTCAGCTGCTGAAGCCCAGGGGACATTTTGAACCCTCTGCATCCAGAGCCACCAGAGCAGTGAGTTGGAGGACAGCCGCCTGCAGTGCAGGATCCTTGGGAGATATTTCAGTCCTGTGGGTGGGCCACCCTTTACATCAGGGGCAGCTCTGGGTAACAAATTATCCAATCCTTAGAGGGATACATATCTTCCAGTTAGGGAGGCTCTCCTTTCAGAGTGGAAGACTTTTACTAAAGGAAGTTGGAAGCCTATTGTTCATTGGCTTTTTAATGAGTTCACAGACATGTCTGTTGATTCAGTTGGTCATGTAGCATTTTGGGACTCAGGGAAAGACTCTACCTTTTGTAAACTCAGGGAGTGATAAGAGTCGCAACATTTTACCCAAATTTTCATATGATTTGTAGAGTTTTCTCAAGGGTTCAAAGATCTAATATTCAACCCAGACTTTCTGTTCTGCCCCCCACATTCCTGACCCTACTGATACCATTAGGATGAGAGACAGAAACTGCTGTAAAGCACAGACAAGCCACCTGCTGTCTGCCATCTCCCCTCCTTCTCTACCCCCTGCCCACGTCTGTACTGATCACACTGGCCTGGATTCTAGCCTAACCCCTTCTCCAGTACCTCTCCTCCCTGGATCACCCTCAGGTAGCTCACAAAATGTAGTCCCTCCTCTGGAGGGGGTGTTCAATGTCAAACACCCTCCCACCCCAGGCTGTTTTATCGTGTCCTGCCCCTATGTTGGGTCCCAGCTCTGCGTCAGGAACCACCCCTGCATTGGGATCCAGCGCTTCCTTGCCTACTCCCACTGCCCTACCTCCTCCAACTCAGCCCCTTGCGGATCCCACACTGTCGGAGCCGGAGGTGTGAGGGGCGGTACCCGGAAGGCCGCCATCTTGGCTACCAGAGGCCCACACCACCGGGCCTGGCCAGTCACCCCAAGGCCCCGCTCCTCTGCCAGAGACCAAGTTCCCTCTTCTGGAGAGGAGAGGGAAGGTTCATCGCACCTGGAGGATGAGCCTGAGGATTCTTGGCAGAGGATGGAGAAGCTCGCGGCTGAAGAGTGGGACTGGGAATTGGTAGCTAAAATACAAGCAGCACCGGTGCAGTACCAGAGGGCGGCTAACCCCTGATGGGAAGCTGTCACACAAGGGAGATGAAAGACCTTTATAAAGCTGCGAAACACCATGGGAGGGGCTTGCCCTATATTAATCATTTGTTAAATGCCATCTTTATGCACATGTTATGGTACCTCACAATCTGCACCATTTTGTGCGCATCCTACTTTCTCCCACTGAAATTATTCTGTGGGAAGGAATGGGGAAAAAACTAATACAACAGCTATTAAAAGACTATGCTAGAGAAGACAGGCAGGCACGCCTAACACTAGACCATCTAGGGAGGAAGATTTCACTAAGTCTCATTCAATTGACCTTCCCTGAGCTCTGATGAAGAGAATAAAGTGTGGAAAAGACAGTTCTCATGCAGACACCCAATGGAGAATCACCTACTCTAGATTTCACAGACATTCTCCAGGGACCTGGGCAATCCTTTCAAAAATTTATTGACCACCTTCCACAAGCAATAGAGAAACAAATTGAACATCCAAAAGCCAGGAAGGTACTGCCTCCTAAACTTGCTGAAACAAATGCTAACAACACCTGTAAAGACATTTTACCTTCTCTACCCCTTAGCCCAAAGCCTACCATTGCACAAATGGTCAAGGTATGCACACGTACAGCATCCTTACACCGTGATGCCACCTAGCTATGGCGACCAATCAGGGTGTGGTAGAGGTGCTAGTAGCCTCCCTGGTTATTCCCTGACATACACATGAAAAAGGACCTGGCTTTAAGTGTAGGGAGATGGGACATTTTCAACAGAATTTGAAAAATGCAGACAATTACCGGGGACCTTCTATGTGTCACAGCCACTGCCCTCACTGCCCCCCTCATCCACATGCTTTCCAACACCAGCAAAACCGGTGGCCTGCGGGAAACCACACACAGACACAGAAAGGCCCTTCGCTCAATGACACCAAATGCGAGGCCATTGCGCCCCACGCTACCAAACATCGTGGAGAACCAGCACAGCGACCTTCTCAGATCCAGCGGGACAGCTCGATCGCTGCAGAAAACTCGACAGAAGACAGCTCTGCCCTGGAACCTAAAGGCAGCTGGTAAGCGCCTTTTCAATTCCAATCCACGCTATTTATGTTCACCATATTCCCACAGGCAAATACAGGCCTGAAGGACGGCCCAAAGACATTTTGATTTAAACCATAACCGGGAAAGGGATGCAGACACTCACTCTATTACCTGAGGTACTCACCTTGACCTCTTTGGAGGAGATAACTGTCCAGACTCTATGCTTAGTCCCTTTTCATTGCAAAAGGAACAGTTATAGCCAGAGCTTTCCTCCTACTTGACACGATCACCACACCAGCTGATCCCGTGTTGATGTGGGCACAGACAACAGGCAGAAATAGACCCATTCCTAAGTGTGCTTTGTCATGTAAAGGGAGAAAGAGATGTCTTTCAGGACTATTAGATACAAGAGCTGATGACACCATAATTTCCTGCTCTGTTTGGCTGAAAACCGGCCCCTGGTTCCAGCTGCTGGGGTAATTATTAGCTACCAGGGGGGCCACTACCAGCTTCTGGAGTCACAGTATCAGCTGCATGGAAGGTCCTGAGGGCACAGTTGCTACAGTAAGATCATTCGTCGCCCGGGCACCAATAACAATTTGAGGAAAAGACCTGTTGTCCCAAAGCGGGACAAGGCTAGAGATCCTATCAACACCTCAGGATTTCTAGACGGGGCCACAGAGCAGCGCGCCACACTTCAGTCAACCTGGAAGACCAACGACCCCATATGGGTGGATCAGTGGCCCCTCCCAGGCAGAAAGTTAAAGGCCCTGCAGTCCCACGTGCAGGAGCAGCTGCCTGTGGGCCACACTGTACCATCTACTAGCCCCTGCAATGTGCCTGTCATTACCATATGAAAGCCTGGCAAAGACAAGAGGTGGCTGCTGCAGGACCTCAGGAAAATCAACGAGGTCACTGAGGACATGGGTGCCCTCCAGTCCAGCCTGCCCTCAGCCTCCATGTTACCTCGAGTTTGCCGATGGTGCACCATGCCGTAGTTATGGGTAGCATCTTTTGGAGTCCCTCTATTTTTCGGATACCTTGTTCGACATTTAGGCTGTGATTGGTGGAGCCTGAGCACAGGAAGAGCATTGCTTTGAAGATTGCACAGGTTGAGATATGAAGGAAGGCTAGTTCAGGGAGGTTTAGTCCAATTGTAATTTTATTTCACAGTTATTGGCAGAGGGTTGTTATAGATCTTAATGACTACTTTTTTGATGCCCCCATGCTTCCAAATGACATCCCCTGGTTTGCCTTGTCCGCCCCTAAACCACCAAACACCTTTACAGAGGTACCAGTGGACTGCATTGCCTCAAACAAAGAAGAGTAGCTCAACTATTTGGCAATGGCTTTGATCCCAAAATCTCTCGCCCAGATGGAAAAGACATCCTAATGCTATCGTTTTTCATTACATGGACAATACAGTCATTTGTGCAGATGCTCAAATCATTTTGGACGTTGCGGTACAAGATGTCATCACTGTGGTACAGCAGAAGGGTTTTGAGATTGCAGCAGATAAAGTTCAAAAAACAGACCCCTGGAAGTTCCTTGGCCTAAAAAGCACAGAGAGAACCATCACACCCCAAACACTGTACATCAAGGACAACCCAAAAACTCTGCAAGAACTCCAAATGCTCTGTGGAACAATCAGTTGGGTACGTTCACTCCTGGCAATCACCACAGAAGATCTCATGCCACTGTTCCTGCTCCTTAAAGGCAGAGAAGGACTTGATTCCCGTGATCACTGAAACCAGAGGCAGAAGCAGCTGTACAAAAGGTCTTCTGGGTGATTCAAACTAAACAGGCACACAGATACCACCCTAATTTTCCTTTCTCCCTGGCAATCCTTGGTGTAAGTCCAAAATTCCATACATTATTGTTTCAGTGGGACTATACTATCTCAGATCCTGATAATAATTGAATGCGTTTTCAGAGCACACCAACCTACTAAAACAATAACAACCCAACAGAAAGTTATTGCAGAACTAGTGCAGGAAACCTAGAGAGCGTCTGTGCTCCCTTGCAGGAATACACCTTGTGAATATTTACTTACTTCGCACTCAAGAGCACCTCAATTGCCTACTTCGAACATCTGAACCACTGCAATACACCTTAGATCATTTTTACACATATTAGGATCAGCCATCAATTCTACCACCAAAATATTCCTGTGCTGCTCAGGATGTTCAAAATTACCCCACACCCGGCAAGATCCATTGTAGCCACCTGCCCAAATTGTCAGGAACATGGCCTTGCTTCTGTCACAGCAGGAGTCCGTCCAAGAGGACTAGAGAGTCTCCACATCTGGCAACCAGACATCACACAATAAGCTCCTTTGGACAGACTAAAATACATCCACGTCTCAATCGACGCCTTTACCAGTACGTTTTTTGGCTCTGTCCATGCTGCAGAAAAATCAGAAGATGCTATAAAACATTACTTTTTTGTTTGTTCCACCTTAGCAATTCCACAGGAAATTTAAACTGATAATGCTCTTGCTTATACCTTGCACTGATTCAAACAAGGGGCTTTCTGACCACTGGGGTATAAAACATGTCACAGGCATACCACACTCCGCCACAGGACAGTCCATAGCTGAGAGGGCCAACTGAGCCATCGAAAGGATCTTTGATCAACTGAGAGGGGTAATCCAGATATTATCTTCCATTGAGACACTGGCCAAGGCCTTCTTTGTACTCAACCTTTTGAACAACTCGTTTAGGGAGACAACTCCCCCAGTCATCATGCAGTTTACTAATTCAACTGCAGCCCAATTAAAAGACCAGCCACCTGTGTCAATCAAAGAACCTGAATCTAAGCAATTTATGGACACCTACCCATTAATTACTTGGGGAAGAGAAGATGCCCTTGTCTCTACAGCAACACTCCTAAGATCGATCCCAGCAAAATACATAAAAACTCTTTCTGGGAACGGTGAGGCAAACACCAGAGCCACCATCAGAAGAACAGAATGGAAGCCTAAGAGAGACAGCAGCAGCCTGGGAAAGAAGAAAAAGAAGGACAGAAGAAGATCTCCTAAGCAGCGTTGACCACACACACCAAGACCAAGATAGCTCAGACACCACTAACCAGGATATATGAATTAACATTTGTAAAAGCTATATTTTAGCATTGATATAAGATTCTTCTAATAAGCTGTTTTTACACCCTTGGCTTATGGAACAGAAAGTTTAGTGGCACCTGAACTTATGTTTCATCTTCTACTCACTTTATCTGTTTACTTTTAGCCCAAACAAGCCTCCAGATACTAAATGAGCCCAAGTCAGACGATGCTGCTGTTGGTTGCTGCTGACATAGAGAACTGGATGCTCCTCACTGAGCCGCATGCCTTCAGCTGGCTGCTTCCACAGACAAGCCACAATTTCTTGTCCACGGCCATGGCTGTCAGACACTACAAGGCATGTGTTTGTTCAACCTGCTGTCACATAGGGAGTCAGTATATCAGGGCATCCAGCTGCTAAAAATCAAGGAAAGAAGATGCAGATGGAGGGCAACTACAACTGGTTCACTGGACTTTTCAAACACTGGGGGATAAAAGGCTGAATTTCTTGTTTAGTTAAGACTGTTTTGTGGACTTTGTTTATCGTATTCATTGTGTTGGTTATTTTATCCATTATGCTAAATGCCTGCAAAACTCTATGGCTGAAGCCTTCTTTATAGACAACAAAATGGGAAGTTCTGGGGGCCGAGGGGCCGACCGTTGGAGCTGTAATACCTCAGGGCAAAGTGACCAAGGTAAAAGAGAGACATCGCTCTGAATGCAATGGTCTCGCCCATGGGCATTTGCAGGCTCATGGTGATGCAGCACGTTTTGTTGGTATCACCCAGTTAAACTGCAGTATTTTTCTTATATGTACTGACTCGAGAATGTTCTCCCCTCTCTTGTACCATTTTGGACCTGGCTTACTGCAATGCTACCCCGATTTCTCTCCGTCATTTTCCCGCTGTGTGCACAGCCCCATTTTGTCTCCCTTCCTGGACCCTCTTCATTGCAATCCACTGAAGTGTTTGTAGATCCCCACAAAGATCCCTCTCTCACCTCGTTCACCAGCAGTTTAAGCAAGCATGCTCCCAGCTCTGGGAGTGCAGGTCACTCAAAGAGGCTGGCTGTGGACAGGCTGAAACACAGGAACTGAGTGCAACAGGGAGCCTGGCCTCTAATAAAAGGCATGAAACCCACAGCACACCCAACGCAAAACCTTGCATGTCTCTTCTTTATCCTCCTTCTCTCAGTCCTCATGCCACTTTCCCCACTTTGTCTGACTGGGTACTTGGCTTCTCTCTCTCCTCTCTGCAGGTTCAGCTACACGTGTGACCCTGCAGGAACAGCCTGACCCAGGGAAGTGGGAGAGCACTCTTAGTCAGGAACTGTAGTGACAGGACGCAGAGGAATGCGATCAAACTGCAAGAGGGGGAAGAGATTTGATGATGGGAAGAAGTTCTTTACTCTCAGGGGGCTTATCCCTGACACAGGGACCTGTGCAGAGAGGCTGTGGATGCCCCATCCCCAGCAACATCCAAGGACAGGTGGGACAGGGGCCGCAGCAACCTGCTCTGCTGGGAGCTTGCTCACCTTGGAACCACATCACCTTAAGGGTCCCTTCCAAGCCAAACCATTCAAGGATTGGATCATTCTGCCATCCCCATCTCCCACTGCACAGCACCCCTGAATCTTCAGTGACATCACAGCTCCCAGAGGGTTCCAGGTGGAACGTCCAGGACCTGGAAACGAGCACAGCAGACACTGCAATGGCTGCCAAGGGTCAGTTGCTGCTCACCCTGCGCTCTGACCCTCAGTGCTGAGCTGCTGCTGCTGCCTGGGCTTTTCCTGATGCCTGCTCTGGAGCGCCAATCCCGCAGGATGTGCTCTGCTGTGCCAATGGAGGTACAGTGCCATGCCAGGCAGGGGGCACCCAGCTTGGGCTGGCTGCAGCCATGTGGGAATGGATGGTGCGGGACAGAAAGCCCACTGGGAGGTGGTGCTTCCCCTTGCAGACTGAGAGAGACACTGTGGAGGCGATGGATGTGGACCAGGGGCTGGAAGAGGATGACATGATGGAAGTGGACTCCTCCTCTACTTCCATGTCCTCCACTGTTGAGGACATGGAAGTAGAGGTGGAGGACAACACTGAAGAAATGGAAGTGGATGAGGAAGATGACACGGAAGAGATGCAAGTTGATGAGGAGGATGAGGAGGAGCCCATGGTCCTTGGATGAAGATGGTGCCCCACAGGTAAGACAGGCAGATGCTTCCCACGCCCTGCCCACACACACACTGGGTCCCCTGACGCCAGCCCTGCCAGCCCCGGCTCAGCCCCTGGGGCCCAGCTGCCAGCCCTGCTGGGCCCAGTGCTGCCAACTGACTCCAGCTCTGCTCCTTCCTTTCTTCCAGGACTCATTCACATCATGGCACTGATGCCATGCCGTTGTAAATACGTTTTAAAGATTAGAAGTTTCCTGTAAATACGTTTTGAAGATTGTTGGCCCATCGGATCCCATGTAAATATGTTCTGTATATTACTGTTGATGTTGTTATAACGCTTGTTATAAAGAAACATGTTCTGTAAATCCTACATTTGCCGATCTTCGGCAAATAAATACTGTTTCTTTTAAAAACCTGACTTCTCTTGGCCATTCCTTGGGGCACAGGCAGCCTTTGCACACTTGTGGGTTCCACTTGTTCCGCATTCCCGGGGCTGGAGCTCCCTGGCACGGCCACCCCGGGGCTGGGGGTCCCTGTGCACAGGGGCTCCCACTGACACCACTCCTGGCCCTGGGCACTGCTGCTCTTCCTGGCCTGGGGCACAGCGCTGTCCCCAAGAGCTCAGCTCTCACCAGCTCTCACACAGGGGGCTCTCACAGCACTGGCCCCTGCAGCCATGCCACCAAAGCAGCCAGCAAACCTTCAGCCACCCTTCCTGCTGCAGACACAGGCACTCCTGGGCCCAGAGCCGCCAGCAGGCCACAGCCCTGCAAAATCCACCTGCACACTCTCAAGGCCACCAGAGCTTTGGCAACTGGGCCAGCTACATCTGGGCTGCTGCAGGGGCTGATCTTTAAGCCTTGGTGCCTCCAAAGGCCCTGGGCTCTGCTTTCCAGCCTGCTCTGCACGGCCCTTAGCCCGTATTGTTCCAGAGACAAAAGCCAAGCCAGGGCATCCTCACCCTGCCCGCATTCCTGCTGCTGCCAGCGGCCACCGGGCCCTGGGCCCGACTCGGGTGACAGCTGCAGGGACAGGGCAGCCTGTGCTGGGCAGGGGGCACGGGGCTGTGGGCCCTGGGGCTGCTGCTGGGGACCATGGTCCCAGAGGGCCCCGAGCTCAGCCCCTGCCCGGCCAGCTGCCCCCATGGCCCCACACTCCCTGAGCATCCCCATCACACCTGCCAGGGGGAAATCCCACGGGCTTCAGGAAAGAAATTCCCCATAGTGACTAAACCAAGGGGTCCAAGGGGAAAGTCAGCACCAGCTGATGTTTACAGCACCTTGACACAGGTGGCTGCAGGGCAGGTGAGATCTCCAGGGCCTCTGGCAGTGCCTGCTCTGCACGTGAGCCTGTGCGGCTGCTCCCAGTGGGACACAGCTCAGGCCAGCCCTCAGCCCCTCACAGTTGATACCAAGGAGCATGCTCAGAAAGCAGTTTCAGATCACTTCCTGTAGATATTTCAAAGGTCTAAATGTCATTCAAAAACCCAAACTCTAGATTTATTTTTGGTGTTGTGGCATGAGAAGCCATGAAAGTGCCTCTGAATGTGCACTCAGGGCACTTCCACTGCCATCCCAAAGGGAACACAAAGGACAGGCCTCAGCTTTCAGCACTGCTGAGCTCCTCACCCTGCAATGAAGTCTGAGGCAGAGGCAATGTTTTGCAGGCCGGGGGGCCTATCACTGGAATAGTAATACCTCATGACAATCATATAGATTTAAAGTAAGGTGAATAACCCCTCTGAATACAATGATCTTGCTCAATGTCTTTTGCGGGATCGTGCAGATTCAGCACATTTCTTGGTATCATGAACTTCCTTCTTTCCTTATATATACTCCCCTAGGATGTTCTCCCCTCCCTTAACCTCTATTAGTCCTGAATTACTGCATACAAGGTCCTTTTCCCCACCCTGAAAATCCTTGTGTGCCCACCCCCACTTTGTCTCCCTCCCTGGACCCGCTCCAGCGCATTCCACAGTATTTGCTGTTTCACACATAGATCCCTCTCTTGCCTCATCCATCATGCATTCCAGCAAGCCTGCTCCTAGCTCTGGGAGTGCACATCTCTCACAGTGTCTGGCTGTGGACATGCCACAAGGGGTGCCGAAACAGGGACCTTCTTTGAGAATTCCTGAGAGCCACTCCAGTGAGGATTCGGCTCTTCCACCGTCACGGGACAGAAGACGCCTCGGGTCAGCCACCGCCCTGGAGTGGGACCTGAGTTTTATCAGGGTTTGCTGAAGGCAGCAGCAGCACTCTCCAGCAGCAACAGGGCTAGCTCAGCTGCTGAAGCCCAGGGGACATTTTGAACCCTCTGCATCCAGAGCCACCAGAGCAGTGAGTTGGAGGACAGCCGCCTGCAGTGCAGGATCCTTGGGAGATATTTCAGTCCTGTGGGTGGGCCACCCTTTACATCAGGGGCAGCTCTGGGTAACAAATTATCCAATCCTTAGAGGGATACATATCTTCCAGTTAGGGAGGCTCTCCTTTCAGAGTGGAAGACTTTTACTAAAGGAAGTTGGAAGCCTATTGTTCATTGGCTTTTTAATGAGTTCACAGACATGTCTGTTGATTCAGTTGGTCATGTAGCATTTTGGGACTCAGGGAAAGACTCTACCTTTTGTAAACTCAGGGAGTGATAAGAGTCGCAACATTTTACCCAAATTCTCATATGATTTGTAGAGTTTTCTCAAGGGTTCAAAGATCTAATATTCAACCCAGACTTTCTGTTCTGCCCCCCACATTCCTGACCCTACTGATACCATTAGGATGAGAGACAGAAACTGCTGTAAAGCACAGACAAGCCACCTGCTGTCTGCCATCTCCCCTCCTTCTCTACCCCCTGCCCACGTCTGTACTGATCACACTGGCCTGGATTCTAGCCTAACCCCTTCTCCAGTACCTCTCCTCCCTGGATCACCCTCAGGTAGCTCACAAAATGTAGTCCCTCCTATGGAGGGGGTGTTCAATGTCAAACACCCTCCCACCCCAGGCTGTTTTATCGTGTCCTGCCCCTATGTTGGGTCCCAGCTCTGCGTCAGGAACCACCCCTGCATTGGGATCCAGCGCTTCCTTGCCTACTCCCGCTGCCCTACCCCCTCCAACTCAGCCCCTTGCGGATCCCACACTGTCGGAGCCGGAGGTGTGAGGGGCGGTACCCGGAAGGCCGCCATCTTGGCTACCAGAGGCCCACACCACCGGGCCTGGCCAGTCACCCCAAGGCCCCGCTCCTCTGCCAGAGACCAAGTTCCCTCTTCTGGAGAGGAGAGGGAAGGTTCATCGCACCTGGAGGATGAGCCTGAGGATTCTTGGCAGAGGATGGAGAAGCTCGCGGCTGAAGAGTGGGACTGGGAATTGGTAGCTAAAATACAAGCAGCACCGGTGCAGTACCAGAGGGCGGCTAACCCCTGGTGGGAAGCTGTCACACAAGGGAGATGAAAGACCTTTATAAAGCTGCGAAACACCATGGGAGGGGCTTGCCCTATATTAATCATTTGTTAAATGCCATCTTTATGCACATGTTATGGTACCTCACAATCTGCACCATTTTGTGCGCATCCTACTTTCTCCCACTGAAATTATTCTGTGGGAAGGAATGGGGAAAAAACTAATACAACAGCTATTAAAAGACTATGCTAGAGAAGACAGGCAGGCACGCCTAACACTAGACCATCTAGGGAGGAAGATTTCACTAAGTCTCATTCAATTGACCTTCCCTGAGCTCTGATGAAGAGAATAAAGTGTGGAAAAGACAGTTCTCATGCAGACACCCAATGGAGAATCACCTACTCTAGATTTCACAGACATTCTCCAGGGACCTGGGCAATCCTTTCAAAAATTTATTGACCACCTTCCACAAGCAATAGAGAAACAAATTGAACATCCAAAAGCCAGGAAGGTACTGCCTCCTAAACTTGCTGAAACAAATGCTAACAACACCTGTAAAGACATTTTACCTTCTCTACCCCTTAGCCCAAAGCCTACCATTGCACAAATGGTCAAGGTATGCACACGTACAGCATCCTTACACCGTGATGCCACCTAGCTATGGCGACCAATCAGGGTGTGGTAGAGGTGCTAGTAGCCTCCCTGGTTATTCCCTGACATACACATGAAAAAGGACCTGGCTTTAAGTGTAGGGAGATGGGACATTTTCAACAGAATTTGAAAAATGCAGACAATTACCGGGGACCTTCTATGTGTCACAGCCACTGCCCTCACTGCCCCCCTCATCCACATGCTTTCCAACACCAGCAAAACCGGTGGCCTGCGGGAAACCACACACAGACACAGAAAGGCCCTTCGCTCAATGACACCAAATGCGAGGCCATTGCGCCCCACGCTACCAAACATCGTGGAGAACCAGCACAGCGACCTTCTCAGATCCAGCGGGACAGCTCGATCGCTGCAGAAAACTCGACAGAAGACAGCTCTGCCCTGGAACCTAAAGGCAGCTGGTAAGCGCCTTTTCAATTCCAATCCACGCTATTTATGTTCACCATATTCCCACAGGCAAATACAGGCCTGAAGGACGGCCCAAAGACATTTTGATTTAAACCATAACCGGGAAAGGGATGCAGACACTCACTCTATTACCTGAGGTACTCACCTTGACCTCTTTGGAGGAGATAACTGTCCAGACTCTATGCTTAGTCCCTTTTCATTGCAAAAGGAACAGTTATAGCCAGAGCTTTCCTCCTACTTGACACGATCACCACACCAGCTGATCCCGTGTTGATGTGGGCACAGACAACAGGCAGAAATAGACCCATTCCAAAGTGTGCTTTGTCATGTAAAGGGAGAAAGAGATGTCTTTCAGGACTATTAGATACAAGAGCTGATGACACCATAATTTCCTGCTCTGTTTGGCTGAAAACCGGGCCCTGGTTCCAGCTGCTGGGGTAATTATTAGCTACCAGGGGGGCCACTACCAGCTTCTGGAGTCACAGTATCAGCTGCATGGAAGGTCCTGAGGGCACAGTTGCTACAGTAAGATCATTCGTCGCCCGGGCACCAATAACAATTTGAGGAAAAGACCTGTTGTCCCAAAGCGGGACAAGGCTAGAGATCCTATCAACACCTCAGGATTTCTAGACGGGGCCACAGAGCAGCGCGCCACACTTCAGTCAACCTGGAAGACCAACGACCCCATATGGGTGGATCAGTGGCCCCTCCCAGGCAGAAAGTTAAAGGCCCTGCAGTCCCACGTGCAGGAGCAGCTGCCTGTGGGCCACACTGTACCATCTACTAGCCCCTGCAATGTGCCTGTCATTACCATATGAAAGCCTGGCAAAGACAAGAGGTGGCTGCTGCAGGACCTCAGGAAAATCAAAGAGGTCACTGAGGACATGGGTGCCCTCCAGTCCAGCCTGCCCTCAGCCTCCATGTTACCTCGAGTTTGCCGATGGTGCACCATGCCGTAGTTATGGGTAGCATCTTTTGGAGTCCCTCTATTTTTCGGATACCTTGTTCGACATTTAGGCTGTGATTGGTGGAGCCTGAGCACAGGAAGAGCATTGCTTTGAAGATTGCACAGGTTGAGATATGAAGGAAGGCTAGTTCAGGGAGGTTTAGTCCAATTGTAATTTTATTTCACAGTTATTGGCAGAGGGTTGTTATAGATCTTAATGACTACTTTTTTGATGCCCCCATGCTTCCAAATGACATCCCCTGGTTTGCCTTGTCCGCCCCTAAACCACCAAACACCTTTACAGAGGTACCAGTGGACTGCATTGCCTCAAACAAAGAAGAGTAGCTCAACTATTTGGCAATGGCTTTGATCCCAAAATCTCTCGCCCAGATGGAAAAGACATCCTAATGCTATAGTTTTTCATTACATGGACAATACAGTCATTTGTGCAGATGCTCAAATCATTTTGGACGTTGCGGTACAAGATGTCATCACTGTGGTACAGCAGAAGGGTTTTGAGATTGCAGCAGATAAAGTTCAAAAAACAGACCCCTGGAAGTTCCTTGGCCTAAAAAGCACAGAGAGAACCATCACACCCCAAACACTGTACATCAAGGACAACCCAAAAACTCTGCAAGAACTCCAAATGCTCTGTGGAACAATCAGTTGGGTACGTTCACTCCTGGCAATCACCACAGAAGATCTCATGCCACTGTTCCTGCTCCTTAAAGGCAGAGAAGGACTTGATTCCCGTGATCACTGAAACCAGAGGCAGAAGCAGCTGTACAAAAGGTCTTCTGGGTGATTCAAACTAAACAGGCACACAGATACCACCCTAATTTTCCTTTCTCCCTGGCAATCCTTGGTGTAAGTCCAAAATTCCATACATTATTGTTTCAGTGGGACTATACTATCTCAGATCCTGATAATAATTGAATGCGTTTTCAGAGCACACCAACCTACTAAAACAATAACAACCCAACAGAAAGTTATTGCAGAACTAGTGCAGGAAACCTAGAGAGCGTCTGTGCTCCCTTGCAGGAATACACCTTGTGAATATTTACTTACTTCGCACTCAAGAGCACCTCAATTGCCTACTTCGAACATCTGAACCACTGCAATACACCTTAGATCATTTTTACACATATTAGGATCAGCCATCAATTCTACCACCAAAATATTCCTATGCTGCTCAGGATGTTCAAAATTACCCCACACCCGGCAAGATCCATTGTAGCCACCTGCCCAAATTGTCAGGAACATGGCCTTGCTTCTGTCACAGCAGGAGTCCGTCCAAGAGGACTAGAGAGTCTCCACATCTGGCAACCAGACATCACACAATAAGCTCCTTTGGACAGACTAAAATACATCCACGTCTCAATCGACGCCTTTACCAGTACGTTTTTTGGCTCTGTCCATGCTGCAGAAAAATCAGAAGATGCTATAAAACATTACTTTTTTGTTTGTTCCACCTTAGCAATTCCACAGGAAATTTAAACTGATAATGCTCTTGCTTATACCTTGCACTGATTCAAACAAGGGGCTTTCTGACCACTGGGGTATAAAACATGTCACAGGCATACCACACTCCACCACAGGACAGTCCATAGCTGAGAGGGCCAACTGAGCCATCGAAAGGATCTTTGATCAACTGAGAGGGGTAATCCAGATATTATCTTCCATTGAGACACTGGCCAAGGCCTTCTTTGTACTCAACCTTTTGAACAACTCGTTTAGGGAGACAACTCCCCCAGTCATCATGCAGTTTACTAATTCAACTGCAGCCCAATTAAAAGACCAGCCACCTGTGTCAATCAAAGAACCTGAATCTAAGCAATTTATGGACACCTACCCATTAATTACTTGGGGAAGAGAAGATGCCCTTGTCTCTACAGCAACACTCCTAAGATCGATCCCAGCAAAATACATAAAAACTCTTTCTGGGAACGGTGAGGCAAACACCAGAGCCACCATCAGAAGAACAGAATGGAAGCCTAAGAGAGACAGCAGCAGCCTGGGAAAGAAGAAAAAGAAGGACAGAAGAAGATCTCCTAAGCAGCGTTGACCACACACACCAAGACCAAGATAGCTCAGACACCACTAACCAGGATATATGAATTAACATTTGTAAAAGCTATATTTTAGCATTGATATAAGATTCTTCTAATAAGCTGTTTTTACACCCTTGGCTTATGGAACAGAAAGTTTAGTGGCACCTGAACTTATGTTTCATCTTCTACTCACTTTATCTGTTTACTTTTAGCCCAAACAAGCCTCCAGATACTAAATGAGCCCAAGTCAGATGATGCTGCTGTTGGTTGCTGCTGACATAGAGAACTGGATGCTCCTCACTGAGCCGCATGCCTTCAGCTGGCTGCTTCCACAGACAAGCCACAATTTCTTGTCCACGGCCATGGCTGTCAGACACTACAAGGCATGTGTTTGTTCAACCTGCTGTCACATAGGGAGTCAGTATATCAGGGCATCCAGCTGCTAAAAATCAAGGAAAGAAGATGCAGATGGAGGGCAACTACAACTGGTTCACTGGACTTTTCAAACACTGGGGGATAAAAGGCTGAATTTCTTGTTTAGTTAAGACTGTTTTGTGGACTTTGTTTATCGTATTCATTGTGTTGGTTATTTTATCCATTATGCTAAATGCCTGCAAAACTCTATGGCTGAAGCCTTCTTTATAGACAACAAAATGGGAAGTTCTGGGGGCCGAGGGGCCGACCGTTGGAGCTGTAATACCTCAGGGCAAAGTGACCAAGGTAAAAGAGAGACATCGCTCTGAATGCAATGGTCTCGCCCATGGGCATTTGCAGGCTCATGGTGATGCAGCACGTTTTGTTGGTATCACCCAGTTAAACTGCAGTATTTTTCTTATATGTACTGACTCGAGAATGTTCTCCCCTCTCTTGTACCATTTTGGACCTGGCTTACTGCAATGCTACCCCGATTTCTCTCCGTCATTTTCCCGCTGTGTGCACAGCCCCATTTTGTCTCACTTCCTGGACCCTCTTCATTGCAATCCACTGAAGTGTTTGCAGATCCCCACAAAGATCCCTCTCTCACCTCGTTCACCAGCAGTTTAAGCAAGCATGCTCCCAGCTCTGGGAGTGCAGGTCACTCAAAGAGGCTGGCTGTGGACAGGCTGAAACACAGGAACTGAGTGCAACAGGGAGCCTGGCCTCTAATAAAAGGCATGAAACCCACAGCACACCCAACGCAAAACCTTGCATGTCTCTTCTTTATCCTCCTTCTCTCAGTCCTCATGCCACTTTCCCCACTTTGTCTGACTGGGTACTTGGCTTCTCTCTCTCCTCTCTGCAGGTTCAGCTACACGTGTGACCCTGCAGGAACAGCCTGACCCAGGGAAGTGGGAGAGTACTCTTTGTCAGGAACTGTAGTGACAGGACGCAGAGGAATGCGATCAAACTGCAAGAGGGGGAAGAGATTTGATGATGGGAAGAAGTTCTTTACTCTCAGGGGGCTTATCCCTGACACAGGGACCTGTGCAGAGAGGCTGTGGATGCCCCATCCCCAGCAACATCCAAGGACAGGTGGGACAGGGGCCGCAGCAACCTGCTCTGCTGGGAGCTTGCTCACCTTGGAACCACATCACCTTAAGGGTCCCTTCCAAGCCAAACCATTCAAGGATTGGATCATTCTGCCATCCCCATCTCCCACTGCACAGCACCCCTGAATCTTCAGTGACATCACAGCTCCCAGAGGGTTCCAGGTGGAACGTCCAGGACCTGGAAACGAGCACAGCAGACACTGCAATGGCTGCCAAGGGTCAGTTGCTGCTCACCCTGCGCTCTGACCCTCAGTGCTGAGCTGCTGCTGCTGCCTGGGCTTTTCCTGATGCCTGCTCTGGAGCGCCAATCCCGCAGGATGTGCTCTGCTGTGCCAATGGAGGTACAGTGCCATGCCAGGCAGGGGGCACCCAGCTTGGGCTGGCTGCAGCCATGTGGGAATGGATGGTGCGGGACAGAAAGCCCACTGGGAGGTGGTGCTTCCCCTTGCAGACTGAGAGAGACACTGTGGAGGCGATGGATGTGGACCAGGGGCTGGAAGAGGATGACATGATGGAAGTGGACTCCTCCTCTACTTCCATGTCCTCCACTGTTGAGGACATGGAAGTAGAGGTGGAGGACAACACTGAAGAAATGGAAGTGGATGAGGAAGATGACACGGAAGAGATGCAAGTTGATGAGGAGGATGAGGAGGAGCCCATGGTCCTTGGATGAAGATGGTGCCCCACAGGTAAGACAGGCAGATGCTTCCCACGCCCTGCCCACACACACACTGGGTCCCCTGACGCCAGCCCTGCCAGCCCCGGCTCAGCCCCTGGGGCCCAGCTGCCAGCCCTGCTGGGCCCAGTGCTGCCAACTGACTCCAGCTCTGCTCCTTCCTTTCTTCCAGGACTCATTCACATCATGGCACTGATGCCATGCCGTTGTAAATACGTTTTAAAGATTAGAAGTTTCCTGTAAATACGTTCACTATGTTTGAAGTTTCCTGTAAATACGTTTTGAAGATTGTTGGCCCATCAGATCCCATGTAAATATGTTCTGTATATTACTGTTGATGTTGTTATAACGCTTGTTATAACGAAACATGTTCTGTAAATCCTACATTTGCCGATCTTCGGCAAATAAATACTGTTTCTTTTAAAAACCTGACTTCTCTTGGCCATTCCTTGGGGCACAGGCAGCCTTTGCACACTTGTGGGTTCCACTTGTTCCGCATTCCCGGGGCTGGAGCTCCCTGGCACGGCCACCCCGGGGCTGGGGGTCCCTGTGCACAGGGGCTCCCACTGACACCACTCCTGGCCCTGGGCACTGCTGCTCTTCCTGGCCTGGGGCACAGAGCTGTCCCCAAGAGCTCAGCTCTCACCAGCTCTCACACAGGGGGCTCTCACAGCACTGGCCCCTGCAGCCATGCCACCAAAGCAGCCAGCAAACCTTCAGCCACCCTTCCTGCTGCAGACACAGGCACTCTTGGGCCCAGAGCCGCCAGCAGGCCACAGCCCTGCAAAATCCACCTGCACACTCTCAAGGCCACCAGAGCTTTGGCAACTGGGCCAGCTACATCTGGGCTGCTGCAGGGGCTGATCTTTAAGCCTTGGTGCCTCCAAAGGCCCTGGGCTCTGCTTTCCAGCCTGCTCTGCACAGCCCTGAGCCCGTATTGTTCCAGAGACAAAAGCCAAGCCAGGGCATCCTCACCCTGCCCGCATTCCTGCTGCTGCCAGCGGCCACCGGGCCCTGGGCCCGACTCGGGTGACAGCTGCAGGGACAGGGCAGCCTGTGCTGGGCAGGGGGCACGGGGCTGTGGGCCCTGGGGCTGCTGCTGAGGACCATGGTCCCAGAGGGCCCCGAGCTCAGCCCCTGCCCGGCCAGCGTCCCCCATGGCCCCACACTCCCTGAGCATCCCCATCACACCTGCCAGGGGGAAATCCCACGGGCTTCAGGAAAGAAATTCCCCATAGTGACTAAACCAAGGGGTCCAAGGGGAAAGTCAGCACCAGCTGATGTTTACAGCACTTTGACACAGGTGGCTGCAGGGCAGGTGAGATCTCCAGGGCCTCTGGCAGTGCCTGCTCTGCACGTGAGCCTGTGCGGCTGCTCCCAGTGGGACACAGCTCAGGCCAGCCCTCAGCCCCTCACAGTTGATACCAAGGAGCATGCTCAGAAAGCAGTTTCAGATCACTTCCTGTAGATATTTCAAAGGTCTAAATGTCATTCAAAAACCCAAACTCTAGATTTATTTTTGGTGTTGTGGCATGAGAAGCCATGAAAGTGCCTCTGAATGTGCACTCAGGGCACTTCCACTGCCATCCCAAAGGGAACACAAAGGACAGGCCTCAGCTTTCAGCACTGCTGAGCTCCTCACCCTGCAATGAAGTCTGAGGCAGAGGCAATGTTTTGCAGGCCGGGGGGCCTATCACTGGAATAGTAATACCTCATGACAATCATATAGATTTAAAGTAAGGTGAATAACCCCTCTGAATACAATGATCTTGCTCAATGTCTTTTGCGGGATGGTGCAGATTCAGCACATTTCTTGGTATCATGAACTTCCTTCTTTCCTTATATATACTCCCCTAGGATGTTCTCCCCTCCCTTAACCTCTATTAGTCCTGAATTACTGCATACAAGGTCCTTTTCCCCACCCTGAAAATCCTTGTGTGCCCACCCCCACTTTGTCTCCCTCCCTGGACCCGCTCCAGCGCATTCCACAGTATTTGCTGTTTCACACATAGATCCCTCTCTTGCCTCATCCATCATGCATTCCAGCAAGCCTGCTCCTAGCTCTGGGAGTGCACATCTCTCACAGTGTCTGGCTGTGGACATGCCACAAGGGGTGCCGAAACAGGGACCTTCTTTGAGAATTCCTGAGAGCCACTCCAGTGAGGATTCGGCTCTTCCACCGTCACGGGACAGAAGACGCCTCGGGTCAGCCACCGCCCTGGAGTGGGACCTGAGTTTTATCAGGGTTTGCTGAAGGCAGCAGCAGCACTCTCCAGCAGCAACAGGGCTAGCTCAGCTGCTGAAGCCCAGGGGACATTTTGAACCCTCTGCATCCAGAGCCACCAGAGCAGTGAGTTGGAGGACAGCCGCCTGCAGTGCAGGATCCTTGGGAGATATTTCAGTCCTGTGGGTGGGCCACCCTTTACATCAGGGGCAGCTCTGGGTAACAAATTATCCAATCCTTAGAGGGATACATATCTTCCAGTTAGGGAGGCTCTTCTTTCAGAGTGGAAGACTTTTACTAAAGGAAGTTGGAAGCCTATTGTTCATTGGCTTTTTAATGAGTTCACAGACATGTCTGTTGATTCAGTTGGTCATGTAGCATTTTGGGACTCAGGGAAAGACTCTACCTTTTGTAAACTCAGGGAGTGATAAGAGTCGCAACATTTTACCCAAATTCTCATATGATTTGTAGAGTTTTCTCAAGGGTTCAAAGATCTAATATTCAACCCAGACTTTCGGTTATGCCCCCCACATTCCTGACCCTACTGATACCATTAGGATGAGAGACAGAAACTGCTGTAAAGCACAGACAAGCCACCTGATGTCTGCCATCTCCCCTCCTTCTCTACCCCCTGCCCACGTCTGTACTGATCACACTGGCCTGGATTCTAGCCTAACCCCTTCTCCAGTACCTCTCCTCCCTGGATCACCCTCAGGTAGCTCACAAAATGTAGTTCCTCCTATGGAGGGGGTGTTCAATGTCAAACACCCTCCCACCCCCGGCTGATTTATCGTGTCCTGCCCCTATGTTGGGTCCCAGCTCTGCGTCAGGTACCATCCCTGCAATGGGATCCAGCGCTTCCTTGCCTACTCCCACTGCCCTACCCCCTCCAACTCAGCCCCTTGCGGATCCCACACTGTCGGAGCCGGAAGTGTGAGGGGCGGTACCCGGAAGGCCGCCATCTTGGCTACCAGAGGCCCACACCACCGGGCCTGGCCAGTCACCCCAAGGCCCCGCTCCTCTGCCAGAGACCAAGTTCCCTCTTCTGGAGAGGAGAGGGAAGGTTCATCGCACCTGGAGGATGAGCCTGAGGATTCTTGGCAGAGGATGGAGAAGCTCGCGGCTGAAGAGGGGGACTGGGAATTGGTAGCTAAAATACAAGCAGCACCGGTGCAGTACCAGAGGGCGGCTAACCCCTGATGGGAAGCTGTCACACAAGGGAGATGAAAGACCTTTATAAAGCTGCGAAACACCATGGGAGGGGCTTGCCCTATATTAATCATTTGTTAAATGCCATCTTTATGCACATGTTATGGTACCTCACAATCTGCACCATTTTATGCGCATCCTACTTTCTCCCACTGAAATTATTCTGTGGGAAGGAATGGGGAAAAAACTAATACAACAGCTATTAAAAGACTATGCTAGAGAAGACAGGCAGGCACGCCTAACACTAGACCATCTAGGGAGGAAGATTTCACTAAGTCTCATTCAATTGACCTTCCCTGAGCTCTGATGAAGAGAATAAAGTGTGGAAAAGACAGTTCTCATGCAGACACCCAATGGAGAATCACCTACTCTAGATTTCACAGACATTCTCCAGGGACCTGGGCAATCCTTTCAAAAATTTATTGACCACCTTCCACAAGCAATAGAGTAACAAATTGAACATCCAAAAGCCAGGAAGGTACTGCCTCCTAAACTTGCTGAAACAAATGCTAACAACACCTGTAAAGACATTTTACCTTCTCTACCCCTTAGCCCAAAGCCTACCATTGCACAAATGGTCAAGGTATGCACACGTACAGCATCCTTACACCGTGATGCCACCTAGCTATGGCGACCAATCAGGGTGTGGTAGAGGTGCTAGTAGCCTCCCTGGTTATTCCCTGACATACACATGAAAAAGGACCTGGCTTTAAGTGTAGGGAGATGGGACATTTTCAACAGAATTTGAAAAATGCAGACAATTACCGGGGACCTTCTATGTGTCACAGCCACTGCCCTCACTGCCCCCCTCATTCACATGCTTTCCAACACCAGCAAAACCGGTGGCCTGCGGGAAACCACACACAGACACAGAAAGGCCCTTCGCGATGACACCAAATGCGAGTCCATTGCGCCCCACGCTACCAAACATCGTGGAGAACCAGCACAGCGACCTTCTCAGATCCAGCGGGACAGCTCGATCGCTGCAGAAAACTCGACAGAAGACAGCTCTGCCCTGGAACCTAAAGGCAGCTGGTAAGCGCCTTTTCAATTCCAATCCACGCTATTTATGTTCACCATATTCCCACAGGCAAATACAGGCCTGAAGGACGGCCCAAAGACATTTTGATTTAAACCATAACCGGGAAAGGGATGCAGACACTCACTCTACTACCTGAGGTACTCACCTTGACCTCTTTGGAGGTGATAACTGTCCAGGCTCTATGCTTAGTCCCTTTTCATTGCAAAAGGAACAGTTATAGCCAGAGCTTTCCTCCTACTTGACACGATCACCACACCAGCTGATCCCATGTTGATGTGGGCACAGACAACAGGCAGAAATAGACCCATTCCAAAGTGTGCTTTGTCATGTAAAGGGAGAAAGAGATGTCTTTCAGGACTATTAGATACAAGAGCTGATGACACCATAATTTCCTGCTCTGCTTGGCTAAAAAACGGCCCCTGGTTCCAGCTGCTGGGGTAATTATTAGCTACCAGGGGAGCCATTACCAGCTTCTGGAGTCACAGTATCAGCTGCATGGAAGGTCCTGAGGGCACAGTTGCTACAGTAAGATCATTCGTCGCCCGGGCACCAATAACAATTTGAGGAAAAGACCTGTTGTCCCAAAGCGGGACAAGGCTAGAGATCCTATCAACACCTCTGGATTTCTAGACGGGGCCACAGAGCAGCGCGCCACACTTCAGTCAACCTGGAAGACCAACGACCCCATATGGGTGGATCAGTGGCCCCTCCCAGGCAGAAAGTTAAAGGCCCTGCAGTCCCACGTGCAGGAGCAGCTGCCTGTGGGCCACATTGTACCATCTACTAGCCCCTGCAATGTGCCTGTCATTACCATATGAAAGCCTGGCAAAGACAAGAGGTGGCTGCTGCAGGACCTCAGGAAAATCAACGAGGTCACTGAGGACATGGGTGCCCTCCAGTCCAGCCTGCCCTCAGCCTCCATGTTACCTCGAGATTGCCGATGGTGCACCATGCCGTAGTTGTGGGTAGCATCTTTTGGAGTCCTCCTATTTTTCGGATACCTTGTTCGACATTTAGGCTGTGATTGATGGAGCCTGAGCACAGGAAGAGCCTTGCTTTGAAGATTGCACGTGTTGAGATGTAAAGGAAGGCTAGTTCAGGGCGGTTTAGTCCAATTGTCATTTTATTTCACAGTTATTGGCAGAGGGTTGTTATAGATCTTAATGACTACTTTTTTGATGCCCCCATGCTTCCAAATGACATCCCCTGGTTTGCCTTGACCATCCCTGAACCACCAAACACCTTTACAGAGGTACCAGTGGACTGCATTGCCTCAAACAAAGAAGAGTAGCTCAACTATTTGGCAATGGCTTTGATCCTAAAATCTCTCGCCCAGATGGAAAAGACATCCTAATGCTATCGTTTTTCATTACATGGACGATACAGTCATTTGTGCAGATGCTCAAATCATTTTGGACGTTGCACGACAAGATGTCATCACTGTGGTACAGCAGAAGGGTTTTGAGATTGCAGCAGATAAAGTTCAAAAGACAGGAAGTACCTTGGGCTAAAGAGCACAGAGAGAACCATCACACCCCAAACACTGCACATCAAGGACAACCCAAACACTCTGCAAGAACCCCAAATGCTCTGTGGAACAATCAGTTGGGTACGTTCACTCCTGGCAATCACCACAGAAGATCTCATGCCACTGTTCCTCCTCTGTAAAGGCAGAGAAGGACTTGATTCCCCTGATCACTGACACCAGAGGCAGAAGCAGCTGTACAAAAGGTCTCCTGGGTGATTCAAACTAAACAGGCACACAGATACCACCCTAATTTTCCTTTCTCCCTGGCAATCCTTGGTGTTAGTCCAAAATTCCATACATTATTGTTTCAGTGGGACTATACTATCTCAGGTGCCCTGATAAAAATTGAATGTGTTTTCAGAGCACACCAACCTACTAAAACAATAACAACCCAACAGAAAGCTATTGCAGAACTAGTGCAGGAAACCTAGAGAGCGTCTGTGCTCCCTTGCAGGAATACACCTTGTGAATATTTACTTACTTCGCACTCAAGAGCACCTCAATTGCCTACTTCAAACATCTGAACCACTGCAATACACCTTAGATCATTTTTACACATATTAGGATCAGCCATCAATTCTACCACCAAAATATTCCTGTGCTGCTCAGGATGTTCAAAATTACCCCACACCCGGCAAGATCCATTGTAGCCACCTGCCCAAATCGTCAGGAACATGGCGTTGCTTCTGTCACAGCAGGAGTCAGTCCAAGAGGACTAGAGAGTCTCCATATCTGGCAATCAGACATCACACACTTTACTCCTTTGGACAGACTAAAATACATCCACGTCTCAATCGATGCCTTTACCAGTGTGATTTTTGGCTCTGTCCATGCTGGAGAAAAATCAGAAGATGCTATAAAACATTACTTTTTCGTTTTTTCCACCATAGCACTTCCACAGGAAATTTACACTGATAATGCACTTGCTTATACCTTGCACTGATTCAAACAAGGGGCTTTCTGACCACTGGGGTATAAAACATGTCACAGGCATACCACACTCCACCACAGGACAGTCCATAGCTGAGAGGGCCAACTGAGCCATCGAAAGGATCTTTGATCAACTGAGAGGGGTAATCCAGATATTATCTTCCATTGAGACACTGGCCAAGGCCTTCTTTGTACTCAACCTTTTGAACAACTCGTTTAGGGAGACAACTCCCCCAGTCATCATGCAGTTTACTAATTCAACTGCAGCCCAATTAAAAGACCAGCCACCTGTGTCAATCAAAGAACCTGAATCTAAGCAATTTATGGACACCTACCCATTAATTTCTTGGGGAAGAGAAGATGCCCTTGTCTCTACAGCAACACTCCTAAGATCGATCCCAGCAAAATACATAAAAACTCTTTCTGGGAACGGTGAGGCAAACACCAGAGCCACCATCAGAAGAACAGAATGGAAGCCTAAGAGAGACAGCAGCAGCCTGGGAAAGAAGAAAAAGAAGGACAGAAGAAGATCTCCTAAGCAGCGTTGACCACACACACCAAGACCAAGATAGCTCAGACACCACTAACCAGGATATATGAATTTACACTTGTAAAAATTATATTTTAGCATTGATATAAGATTCTTCTAATAAGCTGTGTTCACACCCTTGGCTTACAGAAGAGAAAGTTTAGTGGGAACAAAACTTAACTTTCATCTTCTAATCTCTTTATCTGTTTACTTTTAGGACACCCAAGCCTCCAGATAATTAATCAGACTAAGTCCGAGGGTGCTGCCCTTTGTAGCCGCTGCAGCAGGAATCTGGATGCTCCTCACTGAGCCGCATGCCTTCAGCTGGGCACTTCCACAGACAAGCCACAATGTCTTGTCCATGGCCATGCCTATCAGACATTTGAAGGCATGTGTTTTTTCTACCCGTTGTCACATTGGGAGTCAGTATATCAGGGCATCCAGCTGCTAAAAGATCAAGGAAACAAGATCCAGATGGAAGGCAACTACGACTGGTTCACTACACTTTGCAAACACAGGGCTTTGCGAGGCTGGCTTTCATCTTTAGTTAAGACTGTTGTGTGGGCTTTGTTTTTTGTATTCATTGTGTTTTTTATTTTATCCTTTTTTGCTAAATACCTCCAAAAGTCTATGGCAGAAGCTTTCTTTCTAGATAACAAAAAGGGGGAGATGTGAGGGCCTAGGGGCCTACCACTGGAACTGTAATACCTCAGGGCAAAGTGACCAAGGTAAAAAAAAGTCACCGCTCTGAATGCAATGATGTTGCCCATGCGCATTTGCAGGCTCATGGTGATGCAGCACGTTTTTCTGGCATCAGCCAGTTCAACGGCTGCATTTTCCCTTCATGTACTCCCTCAGAATGTTCCAAATCTCTTGTATCAATTTGGTCCTGGCTTACTGTAATGATCCTGCGCTGTTCACCCCCATATTGTGTGCCCAGCCCCATTTTGTCTCCATTCCTGGACCCTCTTCAGCGCAATCCACACTACTTGGATTTCCACACAACGATCCCTCTCTTGCCTCATACATCAGCCATCCAAGCAAGCCAGCTCCCAGCTCTGGGAGTGCAGGTCCCTCACAGAGGTTGCTGTGGGCAGGCTGCAACACAGGAACTCAGTGCACCAGGGACTGGGCCTCTAATAAAAGGCATGAATCCCACAGCCCACGCAACCCAAAGACTTCCATGTTTTTTCTTTTTCCTTATTCTCTCAATTCTCAAGCCATATTCCGCATTTTTTCTGACTGGGAACTTGGCTTGTCTCTCTCCTGTCTGCAGGTTAAGTCACACGTGTTACCCTGCAGGAACAGCCTGAAACACAGGGAAGTGGGAGAGCACACTTTCTCAGGAACTGTAGTGACAGGACAAGGAGGAATGGGATCAAACTGCAAGAGGGGGAAGAGATTTGAGGATGGGAAGAAGTTCTTTACTCTCAGGGTGCTTGTCCCTGACACAGAGACCAGTGCAGAGGGGATGTGGATGCCCCATCCCCAGCAACATCCAAGGACAGGTGGGACAGGGGCCACATTCCACATGGTGTGCTGGGAGCTGGCTTAGCTTGGAACCAGATCATCTTGAGGGTCCCTTCCAAGCCAAACAATTCAAGGATTGGATCATTTCGCCATCCCCATCTCCCACTGCACAGCACCCCTGAATCTTCAGTGACATCACAGCTCCCAGAGGGTTCCAGGTGGAACGTCCAGGACCTGGAAACGAGCACAGCAGACACTGCAACGGCTGCCAAGGGTCAGTTGCTGCTCACCCTGCGATCTGACCCTCAGTGCTGAGCTGCTGCTGCTGCCTGGGCTTTTCCCGCTGCCGGCTCTGGACAGCCAGTCCCAGCAGGATGTGCTCTGCTGTGCCAATGGAGGTACAGTGCCATGCCAGGCAGGGGGCACCCAGCTTGGGCTGGGTGCAGCCATGTGGGAATGGATGGTGCGGGACAGAAAGCCCACTGGGAGGTGGTGCTTCCCCTTGCAGACTGAGAGAGACACTGTGGAGGCGATGGATGTGGACCAGGGGCTGGAAGAGGATGGCATGATGGAGGTGGACTCCTCTTCTACTTCCATGTCCTCCACTGTTGAGGACATGGAAGTAGACGAGGAGGAGACCATCGAGGAGATGGAGGTGGACATGGAGGATGACACGGAAGATATGGAAGTGGATGAGAACGATGAGGAGGAGCCCATGGTCCTTGGATGAAGATGGTGCCCCACAGGTAAGACAGGCAGATGCTTCCCACGCCCTGCCCACGCACACACTGGGTCCCCTGACGACAGGCTGGGGCTGGGCTGGATGGCCCCGCTCAGGGACACGGTGTCAGCAGGGGGCCTGGATTGTGCTGCCCCAAGCACCAGCCCCGGCCTGCCCTGCGCTTGCCTGGGGCCACGCCAGCCCTGCCAGCCCCGGCCCAGCCCCTGGGGCCCAGCTCCCAGCCCTGCTGGACCCAGTGCTGCCAGCTGAGTCCAGCTCTGCTGCTTCCTTTCTTACAGGACTCATGCACATGATGGCACCGATCAGATGCATTTGTAAATATGTTTGAAAGTTTAGAAGTTTCCTGTAAATATGTTTTCTACGTTAGAATTCTCTGTAAATACATTTTGAAGATTGTTACCCCATCAGATCCCATGTAAATATCTTCTGTACGTTGTTGTTGTTGTTGTTATAACGATTGTTATAATGACACATGTTCTGAAAATCCTAGATTTGCCAATTTTGGCAAATAAATACTGTTTCTTTTTAAAACCTGACTTCTCTTGGCCATTCCTTTGGGCACAGGCAGCCTTTGAACACTTGAGGGTTCCACTTGTTCCACGTTCCCACTGCTGGAGGTCCCTGGGGGTGCTGGCACGGCCACCCCGGGGCTGGGGGTCCCTGTGCACAGGGGCTCCCACTGACACCACTCCTGGCCCTGGGCACTGCTGCTCTTCCTGGCCTGGGGCACAGCACTGTCCCCAAGAGCTCAGCTCTCACCAGCTCTCACACAGGGGGCTCTCACAGCACTGGCCCCTGCAGCCATGCCACCAAAGCAGCCAGCAAGCCTTCAGCCACCCTTCCTGCTGCAGACACAGGCACTCCTGGGCCCAGAGCCGCCAGCAGGCCACAGCCATGCAAAATCCACCTGCACGCTCTCAAGGCCACTACAGCCTTGGCAACTAGGCCAGCTGCATCTGGGCTGCTGCAAGGACAGATCTTGCAGCCTTGCAGCCTCCAAAGGCCCTGGGCTCGGCTTCCCAGCCTGCTTTGCACTGCCCTGAGCCCGCATTTTTCCAGAGACAAGAGCCAAGCCAGGGCATCCTCACCCTGCCCGCATTCCTGCTGCTGCCAGCGGCCACCGGGCCCTGGGCCCGACTCGGGTGACAGCTGCAGGGACAGGGCAGCCTGTGCTGGGCAGGGGGCACGGGGCTTTGCGCCCTGGGGCTGCTGCTGCTGCTGGGGGCCATGAGCCCAAGAGGGCCCCAAGCTCAGCCCCTGCACGGCCAGCTGCCCCCAAAGCCCCACACTCCCCAAGCATCCCCATCACACCTGCCAGGGGAAATACCACGGGCTTCAGGAAAGAAATTCCCCATAGTGACTAAACCAAGGGGTCCAAGGGGAAAGTACACACCAGCTGATATTTACCCACCCTTACAATGGTGGCTGCAGGGCAGGTGAGATCTCCAGGGCCTCTGGCAGTGCCTGCTCTGCACGTGAGCCTGTGCGGCTGCTCCCAGTGGGACACAGCACCAGGCTCGGGCCAGCCCTCAGCCCCTCACAGCTGATCCCAAGGAGCAGGCTCAGAAAGCAGTTTCAGATCACTTCCTCTAGATATTTCAAAGGACTAAATGTCATTCAAGGAAGCCACCTTGCACATTCAGTTTTGGTGTCGTGGCATGAGAAGCCATGAAGGTGCCTCTGAATGTGCACTCAGGGCACTTCCACTGCCATCCCAAAGGGAACACAAAGGACAGGCCTCAGCTTTCAGCACTGCTGAGCTCCTCAATGAAGTCATAAATGAAGTCTCAGGAAGTAGTAGTTTTTTGGAGTTCCAGGGGCCTACCATTGCAACTCCAACACCTCATTAGTGCTATGACGAACTAAAGTAAGTTACGGCACCCCTCTAAAGCCATGATCTTGCCCATTGGCTTTTGTGGGGTCATGGGGATTCAGGTAATTTTCATGATATCATGAAGTTTTTTCTTTCATTATATGTACTCCCCTAGGTGTTCTCCCCTTTCTTATCCTCTATAGGTCCTAAGTTACTGCATACAAGGTCCTTTTTTCCCGCATATAACACCTTGTGTGCCCAGCCTCATTTTGTCTCCCTCCCTGGACCCTCTCCAGCACAAACCACACTGTTTGGAGTTCCACACAAACGCTCCTCTCTTGCCTCATCCATCATCCATTCAAGCAAGCCTGCTCCCAGCTCTGGGAGTGCACGTCTCTCACACAGGCTGGATGTGGACATGCCACAACAAGGGGTGCCCAAACAGGGACCTTCTTTGAGAATTCCTGAGAGCGATTCCAGTGACGATTCCACTGTTCCACCGTCACGGGACAGAAGACGCCTTGGGTCAGCCTCCGCCCTGGAGTGAGACCTGAGTTTTATCAGGGCTTGCTGAAGGCAGCGTTGGCACCCTCCAGCAGCAAGAGGGCTGACTCGATGGACAAAGCCCATGGGATATTTTGAAACACCTGCATCCAGAGCCACCAGAGCAGTGAGCTGGGGGACAGCCACCAGCAGTGCAGGATCTTTGGGTCATATTTTAGTCCTGGGGGTGGGCAGCCCTTTACATCAGGGGCAGCTCTAGGTAACAAATTATCCAAGGATGAGAGGGACGTATAAGTTCCAGTTAGGGACGTTCTCCTTTCAGAATGGAAGACTTTAACTAAGGGAAGTTTGAAGTCGTTTGTTCATTGGCTGTTTACGGAGCTCCCAGACATTTCTGTTGATTCAGTTCGTCATGTAGCATTTTGGGACTGAGTTAGGGAAAGACTCTATCTTTTGCAAACTCAGGAAGTGATAAGAGTCGCAACATTTTCCACAATTTTTCACATGTTTTATGGAGTTTTCTCAAGGGTTCAAAGTTCTAATATTCAACCCAGACTTTCTGTTCTGCCCCCTGCATTCCTGAACGCACTGACATCATTAGGATGAGAGACAGAAACTGCTGTAAAGCACAGACAAGCCACCTGCTGCCTGCCATCTCCCCTCCTTCTCTACCCCCTGCCCTGGTCTGTACTGATCACACAGGCCTGGATTCTAGCCTAACCCCTTCTCCAGTACCTCTCCTCCCTGGATCACCCTCAGGTAGCTCACAAAATGGAGTCCCTCCTATGGAGGGGGTTGTCAATGTCAAACTCCCTCCCACCCCCAGCTCTCTCATCAAATCTTCCCCCTGTGTTGGATCCCAGCTCTGCGTCAGGTACCACCCCTGCATTGGGATCCAGCGCTTCCTTGCCTACTCCCGCTGCCCTACCCCCTCGAACTCAGCCCCTTGCGGATCCCACACTGTCAGGGCCGGAAGTGTGAGGGGCGGTACCCGGAAGGCCGCCATCTTGGCTACCAGAGGCCCACACCACCGGGCCTGGCCAGTCACCCCAAGGCCCCGCTCCTCTGCCAGAGAACAAGTTCCCTCTTCTGGAGAGGAGAGGGAAGGGTCATCCCACCTTCAGCATGAGCCTGAGGATTCTTGGACAAGGATGTGGAAGCTGGCGACAGAAGAGGGGAACTGGGAATTGGTAGCTAAAATACAAGAAGCACCGGTGCAGAAGCAGAGGGGGACTAAGCCCCAATTGGAAGTTCTCATACATGGGAGATGAAAGACCTTTATAAAGCAGCGAAAGACCATGGGAGGGGCTTGCCCTATATTAATCATTTGTTAAATACCATCTATCCAATACATGTGTTGGTGCCCCACAATTTGTGCCACTTTATGCGCATCCTACTTTCTCCCACTGAAATTATTCTGTGGGAAGGAATGGGGAAAAAACTACTACAACAACTATTAAAAGACTATGCTAGAGAAGAGAGGCGGGCACACCTAACACTAGACCATCTAGCCAGGGAGGAAGATTTCACTAAACCTCATTCAATAGACCTTCCTTGAGCTCTGTTAGAAGAGACCTGCAGGGACCTGGGAAATCCCTTCTAAAATTTATTGACCACCTTCCACAAGCAATAGAGAAGAAAGTTGAACATCCAAAAGCCAGGAAGGTACTGCTTACTAAACTTGCTGAAACAAATGCTAAAAACACCTTTAAAGACATTTTACCTTCTCTACCCCTCAACAGAAAGCCTACCATTGCACAAATGGTCGTGGCATGCACCATTAGGCCATCCTTATACTGTAATTCTACCCGAGATAACACTTCCTGTCACGGTGTAGTAGAGGTGCTAGTAGCCTCCCTGGTTATTCCCTGACATACACATGAAAAAGGACCTGGTTTTAAGTGTAGGGAGATGGGGCATTTTCAACAGAATTATAAAAATACAGGCTATTACCAGGCACCTTCTAGGTGTCACAGCCACTGTCCTCACGGCCCCCCTCGTCCACATGCTTTCCAACACCAGCAAAACCGGTGGCCTGCAGAAAACCCCACACAGACACAGAAAGGCCCCAGGCAAAGACACCAAATGCGAGGCCGTTCTGCCCTTCTCTCCCCAACATCGTGGAGAACCAGCACAGCGACCTTCTCAGATCCAGCGGGACAGCTCGATCGCTGCAGAAAACTCGACAGAAGACAGCTCTGCCCTGGAACCTAAAGGCAGCTGGTAAGCGCCTTTTCAATTCCAATCCACGCTATTTATGTTCACCATATTCCCACAGGCAAATACAGGCCTGAAGGACGGCCCAAAGACATTTTGATTTAAACCATAACCGGGAAAGGGATGCAGACACTCACTCTACTACCTCAGGTACTCGCCTTGATCTCTTTGGAGGAGATAACTGTCCAGGCTCTATGCTTAGTCCCTTTTCATTGCAAAAGGAACAGTTATAGCCAGAGCCTACCTCCTACTTGACACGATCACCACACCAGCTGATCCCATGTTGATGTGGGCCCAGACAACAGGCAGAAATAGACCCATTCCTAAGTGTGCTTTGTCATGTAAAGGGAGAAAGAGATGTCTTTCAGGACTATTAGATACAAGAGCTGATGACACCATAATTTCCTGCTCTGTTTGGCTAAAAACCGGCCCCTGGTTCCAGCTGCTGGGGTAATTATTAGCTACCAGGGGAGCCACTACCAGCTTCTGGAGTCACAGTATCAGCTGCATGGAAGGTCCTGAGGGCACAGTTGCTACAGTAAGATCATTCGTCGCCCGGGCACCAATAACAATTTGAGGAAAAGACCTGTTGTCCCAAAGCGGGACAAGGCTAGAGATCCTATCAACACCTCAGGATTTCTAGACGGGGCCACAGAGCAGCGCGCCACACTTCAGTCAACCTGGAAGACCAACGACCCCATATGGGTGGATCAGTGGCCCCTCCCAGGCAGAAAGTTAAAGGCCCTGCAGTCCCACGTGCAAGAGCAGCTGCCTGTGGGCCACATTGTACCATCTACTAGCCCCTGCAATGTGCCTGTCATTATCATATGAAATCCTGGCAAAGACAAGAGGTGGCTGCTGCAGGACCTCAGGAAAATCAACGAGGTCATTGAGGACATGGGTGCCCTCCAGTCCAGCCTGCCCTCAGCCTCCATGTTACCTCGAGATTGCCGATGGTGCACCATGCCGTAGCTGTGGGTAGCATCTTTTGGAGTCCTCCTATTTTTCGGATACCTTGTTCGACATTTAGGCTGTGATTGATGGAGCCTGAGCATAGGAAGAGCATTGCTTTGAAGATTGCACGTGTTGAGATGTAAAGGAAGGCTAGTTCAGGGCGGTTTAGTCCAATTGTCATTTTATTTCACAATTATTGGCAGAGGGTTGTTATAGATCTTAATGACTACTTTTTTGATGCCCCCATGCTTCCAAATGACATCCCCTGGTTTGCCTTGACCGTCCCTGAACCACCAAACACCTTTACAGAGGTACCAGTGGACTGCATTGCCTCAAACAAAGAAGAGTAGCTCAACTATTTGGCAATGGCTTTGATCCCAAAATCTCTCGCCCAGATGAAAAAGACATCCTAATGCTATCGTTTTTCATTACATGGACGATACAGTCATTTGTGCAGAAGCTCAAATCATTTTGGACGTTGCGGTACAAGATGTCATCACTGTGGTACAGCAGAAGGGTTTTGAGATTGCAGCAGATAAAGTTCAAAAGACAGGAAGTACCTTGGGCTAAAGAGCACAGAGAGAACCATCACACCCCAAACACTGCACATCAAGGACAACCCAAACACTCTGCAAGAACCCCAAATGCTCTGTGGAACAATCAGTTGGGTACGTTCACTCCTGGCAATCACCACAGAAGATCTCATGCCACTGTTCCTGCTCCGTAAAGGCAGAGAAGGACTTGATTCCCCTGATCACTGACACCAGAGGCAGAAGCAGCTGTACAAAAGGTCTTCTGGGTGATTCAAACTAAACAGGCACACAGATACCACTCTAATTTTCCTTTCTCCCTGGCAATCCTTGGTGTTAGTCCAAAATTCCATACATTATTGTTTCAGTGGGACTATACTATCTCAGGTGCCCTGATAATAATTGAATGCGTTTTCAGAGCACACCAACCTACTAAAACAATAACAACCCAACAGAAAGTTATTGCAGAACTAGTGCAGGAAACCTAGAGAGCGTCTGTGCTCCCTTGCAGGAATACACCTTGTGAATATTTACTTACTTCTCACTAAAGAGCACCTCAATTCCCTACTTCGAACATCTGAACCACTGCAATACACCTTAGATCATTTTTACACATATTAGGATCAGCCATCAATTCTACCACCAAAATATTCCTGTGCTGCTCAGGATGTTCAAAATTACCCCACACCCGGCAAGATCCATTGTAGCCACCTGCCCAAATTGTCAGGAACATGGCCTTGCTTCTGTCACAGCAGGAGTCAGTCCAAGAGGACTAGAGAGTCTCCACATCTGGCAACCAGACATCACACACTAAGCTCCTTTGGACAGACTAAAATACATCCACGTCTCAATCGACGCCTTTACCAGTGTGATTTTTGGCTCTGTCCATGCTGCAGAAAAATCAGAAGATGCTATAAAACATTACTTTTTCGTTTGTTCCACCTTAGCAATTCCACAGGAAATTTACACTGATAATGCTCTTGCTTCTACCTTGCACTGATTCAAACAAGGGGCTTTCTGACCACTGGGGTATAAAACATGTCACAGGCATACCACACTCCACCACAGGACAGTCCATAGCTGAGAGGGCCAACTGAGCCATCGAAAGGATCTTTGATCGACTGAGAGGGGTAATCCAGATATTATCTTCCATTGAGACACTGGCCAAGGCCTTTTATGTACTCAACTTTTTGAACAACTCGTTTATGGAGACAACTCCCCCAGTCATCATGCAGTTTACTAATTCAACTGCAGCCCAATTAAAAGACCAGCCACCTGTGTCAATCAAAGAACCTGAATCTAAACAATTTATGGACACCTACCCATTAATTACTTGGGGAAGAGAAGATGCCCTTGTCTCTACAGCAACACTCCTAAGATCGATCCCAGCAAAATACATAAAAACTCTTTCTGGGAACGGTGAGGCAAACACCAGAGCCATCATCAGAAGAACAGAATGGAAGCCTAAGAGAGACAGCAGCAGCCTGGGAAAGAAGAAAAAGAAGGACAGAAGAAGATCTCCTAAGCAGCGTTGACCACACACACCAAGACCAAGATAGCTCAGACACCACTAACCAGGATATATGAATTAACATTTGTAAAAGCTATATTTTAGCATTGATATAAGATTCTTCTAATAAGCTGTTTTCACACCCTTGGCTTATGGAACAGAAAGTTTAGTGGGACCTGAACTTATGTTTCATCTTCTACTCACTTTATCTGTTTACTTTTAGCCCAAACAAGCCTCCAGATACTAAATGAGCCCAAGTCAGACAATGCTGCTGTTGGTTGCTGCTGACATAGAGAACTGGATGCTCCTCACTGAGCCGCATGCCTTCAGCTGGCTGCTTCCACAGACAAGCCACAATTTCTTGTCCACGGCCATGGCTGTCAGACACTACAAGGCATGTGTTTTTTCAACCTGCTGTCACATAGGGAGTCAGTATATCAGGGCATCCAGCTGCTAAAAATCAAGGAAAGAAGATGCAGATGGAGGGCAACTACAACTGGTTCACTGGACTTTTCAAACACTGGGGGATAAAAGGCTGACTTTCTTGTTTAGTTAAGACTGTTTTGTGGACTTTGTTTATCGTATTCATTGTGTTGGTTATTTTATCCATTATGCTAAATGCCTGCAAAACTCTATGGCTGAAGCCTTCTTTATAGACAACAAAATGGGAAGTTCTGGGGGCCGAGGGGCCGACCGTTGGAGCTGTAATACCTCAGGGCAAAGTGACCAAGGTAAAAGAGAGACATCGCTCTGAATGCAATGGTCTCGCCCATGGGCATTTGCAGGCTCATGGTGATGCAGCACGTTTTGTTGGTATCACCCAGTTAAACTGCAGTATTTTTCTTATATGTACTGACTCGAGAATGTTCTCCCCTCTCTTGTACCATTTTGGACCTGGCTTACTGCAATGCTACCCCGATTTCTCTCCGTCATTTTCCCGCTGTGTGCACAGCCCCATTTTGTCTCCCTTCCTGGACCCTCTTCATTGCAATCCACTGAAGTGTTTGCAGATCCCCACAAAGATCCCTCTCTCACCTCGTTCACCAGCAGTTTAAGCAAGCATGCTCCCAGCTCTGGGAGTGCAGGTCACTCAAAGAGGCTGGCTGTGGACAGGCTGAAACACAGGAACTGAGTGCAACAGGGAGCCTGGCCTCTAATAAAAGGCATGAAACCCACAGCACACCCAACGCAAAACCTTGCATGTCTCTTCTTTATCCTCCTTCTCTCAGTCCTCATGCCACTTTCCCCACTTTGTCTGACTGGGTACTTGGCTTCTCTCTCTCCTCTCTGCAGGTTCAGCTACACGTGTTACCCTTCAGGAACAGCCTGACCCAGGGAAGTGGGAGAGCACTCTTGGTCAGGAACTGTAGTGACAGGACGCAGAGGAATGCGATCAAACTGCAAGAGGGGGAAGAGATTTGATGATGGGAAGAAGTTCTTTACTCTCAGGGGGCTTATCCCTGACACAGGGACCTGTGCAGAGAGGCTGTGGATGCCCCATCCCCAGCAACATCCAAGGACAGGTGGGACAGGGGCCGCAGCAACCTGCTCTGCTGGGAGCTTGCTCACCTTGGAACCACATCACCTTAAGGGTCCCTTCCAAGCCAAACCATTCAAGGATTGGATCATTCTGCCATCCCCATCTCCCACTGCACAGCACCCCTGAATCTTCAGTGACATCACAGCTCCCAGAGGGTTCCAGGTGGAACGTCCAGGACCTGGAAACGAGCACAGCAGACACTGCAACGGCTGCCAAGGGTCAGTTGCTGCTCACCCTGCGCTCTGACCCTCAGTGCTGAGCTGCTGCTGCCGCCTGGGCTTTTCCTGACGCCTGCTCTGGAGCGCCAATCCCGCAGGATGTGCTCTGCTGTGCCAATGGAGGTACAGTGCCATGCCAGGCAGGGGGCACCCAGCTTGGGCTGGCTGCAGCCATGTGGGAATGGATGGTGCGGGACAGAAAGCCCACTGGGAGGTGGTGCTTCCCCTTGCAGACTGAGAGAGACACTGTGGAGGCGATGGATGTGGACCAGGGGCTGGAAGAGGATGACATGATGGAAGGGGACTCCTCCTCTACTTCCATGTCCTCCACTGTTGAGGACATGGAAGTAGAGGTGGAGGACAACACTGAAGAAATGGAAGTGGATGAGGAAGATGACACGGAAGAGATGCAAGTTGATGAGGAGGATGAGGAGGAGCCCATGGTCCTTGGATGAAGATGGTGCCCCACAGGTAAGACAGGCAGATGCTTCCCACGCCCTGCCCACACACACACTGGGTCCCCTGACGCCAGCCCTGCCAGCCCCGGCCCAGCCCCTGGGGCCCAGCTGCCAGCCCTGCTGGGCCCAGTGCTGCCAACTGACTCCAGCTCTGCTCCTTCCTTTCTTCCAGGACTCATTCACATCATGGCACTGATGCCATGCCGTTGTAAATACGTTTTAAAGATTAGAAGTTTCCTGTAAATACGTTCACTATGTTTGAAGTTTCCTGTAAATACGTTTTGAAGATTGTTGGCCCATCGGATCCCATGTAAATATGTTCTGTATATTACTGTTGATGTTGTTATAACGCTTGTTATAAAGAAAGATGTTCTGTAAATCCTACATTTGCCCATCTTCGGCAAATAAATACTGTTTCTTTTAAAAACCTGACTTCTCTTGGCTATTCCTTGGGGCACAGGCAGCCTTTGCACACTTGTGGGTTCCACTTGTTCCGCATTCCCGGGGCTGGAGCTCCCTGGCATGGCCACCCCGGGGCGGGGGGTCCCTGTGCACAGGGGCTCCCACTGACACCACTCCTGGCCCTGGGCACTGCTGCTCTTCCTGGCAGCTGAGGACAGGCCTCAGCTTTCAGCACTGCTGAGCTCCTCACCCTGCAATGAAGTCTGAGGCAGAGGCAATGTTTTGCAGGCCGGGGGGCCTATCACTGGAATAGTAATACCTCATGACAATCATATAGATTTAAAGTAAGGTGAATAACCCCTCTGAATACAATGATCTTGCTCAATGTCTTTTGCGGGATGGTGCAGATTCAGCACATTTCTTGGTATCATGAACTTCCTTCTTTCCTTATATATACTCCCCTAGGATGTTCTCCCCTCCCTTAACCTCTATTAGTCCTGAATTACTGCATACAAGGTCCTTTTCCCCACCCTGAAAATCCTTGTGTGCCCACCCCCACTTTGTCTCCCTCCCTGGACCCGCTCCAGCGCATTCCACAGTATTTGCTGTTTCACACATAGATCCCTCTCTTGCCTCATCCATCATGCATTCCAGCAAGCCTGCTCCTAGCTCTGGGAGTGCACATCTCTCACAGTGTCTGGCTGTGGACATGCCACAAGGGGTGCCGAAACAGGGACCTTCTTTGAGAATTCCTGAGAGCCACTCCAGTGAGGATTCGGCTCTTCCACCGTCACGGGACAGAAGACGCCTCGGGTCAGCCACCGCCCTGGAGTGGGACCTGAGTTTTATCAGGGTTTGCTGAAGGCAGCAGCAGCACTCTCCAGCAGCAACAGGGCTAGCTCAGCTGCTGAAGCCCAGGGGACATTTTGAACCCTCTGCATCCAGAGCCACCAGAGCAGTGAGTTGGAGGACAGCCGCCTGCAGTGCAGGATCCTTGGGAGATATTTCAGTCCTGTGGGTGGGCCACCCTTTACATCAGGGGCAGCTCTGGGTAACAAATTATCCAATCCTTAGAGGGATACATATCTTCCAGTTAGGGAGGCTCTCCTTTCAGAGTGGAAGACTTTTACTAAAGGAAGTTGGAAGCCTATTGTTCATTGGCTTTTTAATGAGTTCACAGACATGTCTGTTGATTCAGTTGGTCATGTAGCATTTTGGGACTCAGGGAAAGACTCTACCTTTTGTAAACTCAGGGAGTGATAAGAGTCGCAACATTTTACCCAAATTCTCATATGATTTGTAGAGTTTTCTCAAGGGTTCAAAGATCTAATATTCAACCCAGACTTTCTGTTCTGCCCCCCACATTCCTGACCCTACTGATACCATTAGGATGAGAGACAGAAACTGCTGTAAAGCACAGACAAGCCACCTGCTGTCTGCCATCTCCCCTCCTTCTCTACCCCCTGCCCACGTCTGTACTGATCACACTGGCCTGGATTCTAGCCTAACCCCTTCTCCAGTACCTCTCCTCCCTGGATCACCCTCAGGTAGCTCACAAAATGTAGTCCCTCCTATGGAGGGGGTGTTCAATGTCAAACACCCTCCCACCCCAGGCTGTTTTATCGTGTCCTGCCCCTATGTTGGGTCCCAGCTCTGCGTCAGGAACCACCCCTGCATTGGGATCCAGCGCTTCCTTGCCTACTCCCGCTGCCCTACCCCCTCCAACTCAGCCCCTTGCGGATCCCACACTGTCGGAGCCGGAGGTGTGAGGGGCGGTACCCGGAAGGCCGCCATCTTGGCTACCAGAGGCCCACACCACCGGGCCTGGCCAGTCACCCCAAGGCCCCGCTCCTCTGCCAGAGACCAAGTTCCCTCTTCTGGAGAGGAGAGGGAAGGTTCATCGCACCTGGAGGATGAGCCTGAGGATTCTTGGCAGAGGATGGAGAAGCTCGCGGCTGAAGAGTGGGACTGGGAATTGGTAGCTAAAATACAAGCAGCACCGGTGCAGTACCAGAGGGCGGCTAACCCATGATGGGAAGCTGTCACACAAGGGAGATGAAAGACCTTTATAAAGCTGCGAAACACCATGGGAGGGGCTTGCCCTATATTAATCATTTGTTAAATGCCATCTTTATGCACATGTTATGGTACCTCACAATCTGCACCATTTTGTGCGCATCCTACTTTCTCCCACTGAAATTATTCTGTGGGAAGGAATGGGGAAAAAACTAATACAACAGCTATTAAAAGACTATGCTAGAGAAGACAGGCAGGCACGCCTAACACTAGACCATCTAGGGAGGAAGATTTCACTAAGTCTCATTCAATTGACCTTCCCTGAGCTCTGATGAAGAGAATAAAGTGTGGAAAAGAGAGTTCTCATGCAGACACCCAATGGAGAATCACCTACTCTAGATTTCACAGACATTCTCCAGGGACCTGGGCAATCCTTTCAAAAATTTATTGACCACCTTCCACAAGCAATAGAGAAACAAATTGAACATCCAAAAGCCAGGAAGGTACTGCCTCCTAAACTTGCTGAAACAAATGCTAACAACACCTGTAAAGACATTTTACCTTCTCTACCCCTTAGCCCAAAGCCTACCATTGCACAAATGGTCAAGGTATGCACACGTACAGCATCCTTACACCGTGATGCCACCTAGCTATGGCGACCAATCAGGGTGTGGTAGAGGTGCTAGTAGCCTCCCTGGTTATTCCCTGACATACACATGAAAAAGGACCTGGCTTTAAGTGTAGGGAGATGGGACATTTTCAACAGAATTTGAAAAATGCAGACAATTACCGGGGACCTTCTATGTGTCACAGCCACTGCCCTCACTGCCCCCCTCATCCACATGCTTTCCAACACCAGCAAAACCGGTGGCCTGCGGGAAACCACACACAGACACAGAAAGGCCCTTCGCTCAATGACACCAAATGCGAGGCCATTGCGCCCCACGCTACCAAACATCGTGGAGAACCAGCACAGCGACCTTCTCAGATCCAGCGGGACAGCTCGATCGCTGCAGAAAACTCGACAGAAGACAGCTCTGCCCTGGAACCTAAAGGCAGCTGGTAAGCGCCTTTTCAATTCCAATCCACGCTATTTATGTTCACCATATTCCCACAGGCAAATACAGGCCTGAAGGACAGCCCAAAGACATTTTGATTTAAACCATAACCGGGAAAAGGGATGCAGACACTCACTCTATTACCTGAGGTACTCACCTTGACCTCTTTGGAGGAGATAACTGTCCAGACTCTATGCTTAGTCCCTTTTCATTGCAAAAGGAACAGTTATAGCCAGAGCTTTCCTCCTACTTGACACGATCACCACACCAGCTGATCCCATGTTGATGTGGGCACAGACAACAGGCAGAAATAGACCCATTCCAAAGTGTGCTTTGTCATGTAAAGGGAGAAAGAGATGTCTTTCAGGACTATTAGATACAAGAGCTGATGACACCATAATTTCCTGCTCTGTTTGGCTGAAAACCGGCCCCTGGTTCCAGCTGCTGGGGTAATTATTAGCTACCAGGGGGGCCACTACCAGCTTCTGGAGTCACAGTATCAGCTGCATGGAAGGTCCTGAGGGCACAGTTGCTACAGTAAGATCATTCGTCGCCCGGGCACCAATAACAATTTGAGGAAAAGACCTGTTGTTGCAAAGCGGGACAAGGCTAGAGATCCTATCAACACCTCAGGATTTCTAGACGGGGCCACAGAGCAGCGCGCCACACTTCAGTCAACCTGGAAGACCAACGACCCCATATGGGTGGATCAGTGGCCCCTCCCAGGCAGAAAGTTAAAGGCCCTGCAGTCCCACGTGCACGAGCAGCTGCCTGTGGGCCACACTATACCATCTACTAGCCCCTGCAATGTGCCTGTCATTACCATATGAAATCCTGGCAAAGACAAGAGGTGGCTGCTGCAGGACCTCAGGAAAATCAACGAGGTCACTGAGGACATGGGTGCCCTCCAGTCCAGCCTGTCCTCAGCCTCCATGTTACCTCGAGATTGCCGATGGTGCACCATGCCGTAGTTGTGGGTAGCATCTTTTGGAGTCCTATTTTTCGGATACCTTGTTCGACATTTAGGCTGTGATTGGTGGAGCCTGAGCACAGGAAGAGCATTGCTTTGAAGATTGCACGGGTTGAGATATGAAGGAAGGCTAGTTCAGGGAGGTTTAGTCCAATTGTAATTTTATTTCACAGTTATTGGCAGAGGGTTGTTATAGATCTTAATGACTACTTTTTTGATGCCCCCACCATTCCAAATGACATCCCCTGGTTTGCCTTGTCCGCCCCTAAACCACCAAACACCTTTACAGAGGTACCAGTGGACTGCATTGCCTCAAACAAAGAAGAGTAGCTCAACTATTTGGCAATGGCTTTGATCCCAAAATCTCTCGCCCAGATGGAAAAGACATCCTAATGCTATCGTTTTTCATTACATGGACAATACAGTCATTTGTGCAGATGCTCAAATCATTTTGGACGTTGCGGTACAAGATGTCATCACTGTGGTACAGCAGAAGGGTTTTGAGATTGCAGCAGATAAAGTTCAAAAAACAGACCCCTGGAAGTTCCTTGGCCTAAAAAGCACAGAGAGAACCATCACACCCCAAACACTGTACATCAAGGACAACCCAAAAACTCTGCAAGAACTCCAAATGTTCTGTGGAACAATCAGTTGGGTACGTTCACTCCTGGCAATCACCACAGAAGATCTCATGCCACTGTTCCTGCTCCTTAAAGGCAGAGAAGGACTTGATTCCCGTGATCACTGACACCAGAGGCAGAAGCAGCTGTTCAAAAGGTCTTCTGGGTGATTCAAACTAAACAGGCACACAGATACCACCCTAATTTTCCTTTCTCCCTGGCAATCCTTGGTGTAAGTCCAAAATTCCATACATTATTGTTTCAGTGGGACTATACTATCTCAGATCCTGATAATAATTGAATGCGTTTTCAGAGCACACCAACCTACTAAAATAATAACAACCCAACAGAAAGTTATTGCAGAACTAGTGCAGGAAACCTAGAGAGCGTCTGTGCTCCCTTGCAGGAATACACCTTGTGAATATTTACTTACTTCGCACTCAAGAGCACCTCAATTGCCTACTTCGAACATCTGAACCACTGCAATACACCTTAGATCATTTTTACACATATTAGGATCAGCCATCAATTCTACCACCAAAATATTCCTGTGCTGCTCAGGATGTTCAAAATTACCCCACACCCGGCAAGATCCATTGTAGCCACCTGCCCAAATTGTCAGGAACATGGCCTTGCTTCTGTCACAGCAGGAGTCAGTCCAAGAGGACTAGAGAGTCTCCACATCTGGCAACCAGACATCACACACTAAGCTCCTTTGGACAGACTAAAATACATCCACGTCTCAATCGACGCCTTTACCAGTACGTTTTTTGGCTCTGTCCATGCTGCAGAAAAATCAGAAGATGCTATAAAACATTAATTTTTTGTTTGTTCCACCTTAGCAATTCCACAGGAAATTTAAACTGATAATGCTCTTGCTTCTACCTTGCACTGATTCAAACAAGGGGCTTTCTGACCACTGGGGTATAAAACATGTCACAGGCATACCACACTCCACCACAGGACAGTCCATAGCTGAGAGGGCCAACTGAGCCATCGAAAGGATCTTTGATCAACTGAGAGGGGTAATCCAGATATTATCTTCCATTGAGACACTGGCCAAGGCCTTCTTTGTACTCAACCTTTTGAACAACTCGTTTAGGGAGACAACTCCCCCAGTCATCATGCAGTTTACTAATTCAACTGCAGCCCAATTAAAAGACCAGCCACCTGTGTCAATCAAAGAACCTGAATCTAAGCAATTTATGGACACCTACCCATTAATTTCTTGGGGAAGAGAAGATGCCCTTGTCTCTACAGCAACACTCCTAAGATCGATCCCAGCAAAATACATAAAAACTCTTTCTGGGAACGGTGAGGCAAACACCAGAGCCACCATCAGAAGAACAGAATGGAAGCCTAAGAGAGACAGCAGCAGCCTGGGAAAGAAGAAAAAGAAGGACAGAAGAAGATCTCCTAAGCAGCGTTGACCACACACACCAAGACCAAGATAGCTCAGACACCACTAACCAGGATATATGAAGTAACATTTGTAAAAGCTATATTTTAGCATTGATATAAGATTCTTCTAATAAGCTGTTTTTACACCCTTGGCTTATGGAACAGAAAGTTTAGTGGGACCTGAACTTATGTTTCATCTTCTACTCACTTTATCTGTTTACTTTTAGCCCAAACAAGCCTCCAGATACTAAATGAGCCCAAGTCAGACGATGCTGCTGTTGGTTGCTGCTGACATAGAGAACTGGATGCTCCTCACTGAGCCGCATGCCTTCAGCTGGCTGCTTCCACAGACAAGCCACAATTTCTTGTCCACGGCCATGGCTGTCAGACACTACAAGGCATGTGTTTTTTCAACCTGCTGTCACATAGGGAGTCAGTATATCAGGGCATCCAGCTGCTAAAAATCAAGGAAAGAAGATCCAGATGGAGGGCAACTACAACTGGTTCACTGGACTTTTCAAACACTGGGGGATAAAAGGCTGACTTTCTTGTTTAGTTAAGACTGTTTTGTGGACTTTGTTTATCGTATTCATTGTGTTGGTTATTTTATCCATTATGCTAAATGCCTGCAAAACTCTATGGCTGAAGCCTTCTTTATAGACAACAAAATGGGAAGTTCTGGGGGCCGAGGGGCCGACCGTTGGAGCTGTAATACCTCAGGGCAAAGTGACCAAGGTAAAAGAGAGACATCGCTCTGAATGCAATGGTCTCGCCCATGGGCATTTGCAGGCTCATGGTGATGCAGCACGTTTTGTTGGTATCACCCAGTTAAACTGCAGTATTTTTCTTATATGTACTGACTTGAGAATGTTCTCCCCTCTCTTGTACCATTTTGGACCTGGCTTACTGCAATGCTACCCCGATTTCTCTCCGTCATTTTCCCGCTGTGTGCACAGCCCCATTTTGTCTCCCTTCCTGGACCCTCTTCATTGCAATCCACTGAAGTGTTTGCAGATCCCCACAAAGATCCCTCTCTCACCTCGTTCACCAGCAGTTTAAGCAAGCATGCTCCCAGCTCTGGGAGTGCAGGTCACTCAAAGAGGCTGGCTGTGGACAGGCTGAAACACAGGAACTGAGTGCAACAGGGAGCCTGGCCGCTAATAAAAGGCATGAAACCCACAGCACACCCAACGCAAAACCTTGCATGTCTCTTCTTTATCCTCCTTCTCTCAGTCCTCATGCCACTTTCCCCACTTTGTCTGACTGGGTGCTTGGCTTCTCTCTCTCCTCTCTGCAGGTTCAGCTACACGTGTGACCCTGCAGGAACAGCCTGACCCAAAGGGAAGTGGCAGAACACACTTTGTCAGGAACTGTAGTGACAGGACGCGGAGGAATGGGATCAAACTGCAAGAGGTGGAGGAGATTTGATGATGGGACGAAGTTCTTTACTCTCAGGGTGCTTGTCCCTGACACAGGGACCAGGGCAGAAAGGCTGTGGATGCCCCATCCCCAGCAACATCCAAGGACAGGTGGGACAGGGGCCGCAGCAACCTGCTCTGCTGGGAGCTTGCTCACCTTGGAACCACATCACTTTAAGGGTCCCTTCCAAGCCAAACCATTCAAGGATTGGATCATTCTGCCATCCCCATCTCCCACTGCACAGCACCCCTGAATCTTCAGTGACATCACAGCTCCCAGGGGGTTCCAGGTGGAACGTCCAGGACCTGGAAACGAGCACAGCAGACACTGCAACGGCTGCCAAGGGTCAGTTGCTGCTCACCCTGCGCTCTGACCCTCAGTGCTGAGCTGCTGCTGCTGCCTGGGCTTTTCCCGCTGCTGGCTCTGGAGAGCCAGTCCCAGCAGGATGTGCTCTGCTGTGCCAATGGAGGTACAGTGCCATGCCAGGCAGGGGACACCCAGCTTGGGCAGGGTGCAGCCATGTGGGAATGGATGGTGTGGGACAGGAAGCCCACTGGGAGATTGTGCTGCCCCTTGCAGAATGACAGAGACACTGTGGAGGCAATGGATGTGGACCAGGGGCTGGAAGAGGATGACATGATGGAGGTGGACTCCTCCTCTACTTCCATGTCCTCCCCTGTTGAGGACATGGAAGTAGACGAGGAGGAGACCATCGAGGAGATGGAGGTGGACATGGAGGATGACACGGAAGATATGGAAGTGGATGAGAACGATGAGGAGGAGCCCATAGTCCTTGGATGAAGATGGTGCCCCACAGGTAAGACAGGCAGATGCTTCCCACGCCCTGCCCACACACACACTGGGTCCCCTGACGCCAGGCTGGGGCTGGGCTGGATGGCCCCGCCCAGGGACACGGTGCCCGCAGGGGGCCTGGATTGTGCTGCCACAAGCACCAGCCCCGGCCTGCCCTGCGCTTGCCTGGGGCCACGCCAGCCCTGCCAGCCCCGGCCCAGCCCCTGGGGCCCAGCTGCCAGCCCTGCTGGGCCCAGTGCTGCCAGCTGAGTCCAGCTCTGCTGCTTCCTTTCTTACAGGACTCATGCACATGATGGCACCGATCAGATGCATTTGTAAATATGTTTGAAAGTTTAGAAGTTTCCTGTAAATATGTTTTCTACGTTAGAAGTTCTCTGTAAATACGTTTTGAAGATTGTTACCCCATCGGATCCCATGTAAATATCTTCTGTACGTTGTTGTTGTTGTTGTTATAACGATTGTTATAATGACACATGTTCTGAAAATCCTAGATTTGCCAATTTTGGCAAATAAATACTGTTTCTTTTTAAAACCTGACTCCTCTTGGCCATTCCTTTGGGCAAAGGCAGCCTTTGCACACTTGTGGGTTCCACTTGTTCCACGTTCCCACTGCTGGAGGTCCCTGGGGGTGCTGTCACGGCCACCCCGGGGCTGGGGGTGCCTGTGCACAGGGGCTCCCACTGACACCACTCCTGGCACTGGGCACTGCTGCTCTTCCTGGCCTGGGGCACAGAGCTGTCCCCAAGAGCTCAGCTCTCACCAGCTCTCACACAGGGGGCTCTCACAGCACTGGCCCCTGCAGCCATGCCACCAAAGCAGCCAGCAAACCTTCAGCCACCCTTCCTGCTGCAGACACAGGCACTCCTGCGCCCAGAGCCGCCAGCAGGCCACAGCCCTGCAAAATCCACCTGCACACTCTCAAGGCCCCCACAGCCTTGGCAACTGGGCCAGCTGCATCTGGGCTGCTGCAAGGACAGATCTTGCAGCCTTGCAGCCTCCAAAGGCCCTGGGCTCGGCTTCCCAGCATGCTCTGCACTGCCCTGAGCCTGCATTGTTCCAGAGACAAAAGCCAAGCCAGGGCATCCTCACCCTGCCCGCATTCCTGCTGCTGCCAGCGGCCACCGGGCCCTGGGCCCGACTCGGGTGACAGCTGCAGGGACAGGGCAGCCTGTGCTGGACAGGGGGCACGGGGCTTTGGGCCCTGGGGCTGCTGCTGCTGCTGGGGGCCATTAGCCCAAGAGGGCCCCAAGCTCAGCCCCTGCCCGGCCAGCTGCCCCCAAAGCCCCACACTCCCCAAGCATCCCCATCACACCTGCCAGGGGAAATACCACGGGCTTCCGGAAAGAAATTCCCCATAGTGTCTAAACCAAGGGGTCCAAGGGGAAAGTACACACCAGCTGATATTTACCCACCCTTACAATGGTGGCTGCAGGGCAGGTGAGATCTCCAGGGCCTCTGGCAGTGCCTGCTCTGCACGTGAGCCTGTGCGGCTGCTCCCAGTGGGACACAGCTCAGGCCAGCCCTCAGCCCCTCACAGTTGATACCAAGGAGCAGGCTCAGAAAGCAGTTTCAGATCACTTCCTCTAGATATTTCAAAGGACTAAATGTCATTCAAGGAAGCCACCTTGCACATTCAGTTTTGGTGTTGTGGCATGAGAAGCCATGAAGGTGCCTCTGAATGTGCACTCAGGGCACTTCCACTGCCATCCCAAAGGGAACACAAAGGACAGGCCTCTGCTTTCAGCACTGCTGAGCTCCTCAATGAAGTCATAAATGAAGTCTCAGGAAGTAGTAGTTTTTTGGAGTTCCAGGGACCTACCATTGCAACTCCAACACCTCATTAGTGCTATGACGAACTAAAGTAAGTTGCGGCACCCCTCTAAAGCAATGATCTTGCCCATTGGCTTTTGTGGGGTCATGGCGATTCAGGTAAGTTTCATGATATCATGAAGTTTTTTCTTTCCTTATATGTACTCCCCTAGGTGTTCTCCCCTTTCTTATCCTCTATTGGTCCTAAGTTACTGCATACAAGGTCCTTTTTTCCCACATATAACACCTTGTGTGCCCAGCCTCATTTTGTCTCCCTCCCTGGACCCTCTCCAGCACAAACCACACTGTTTGGAGTTCCACACAAACACTCCTCTCTTGCCTCATCCATCATCCATTCAAGCAAGCCTGCTCCCAGCTCTGGGAGTGCACGTCTCTCACACAGGCTGGCTGTGGACATGCCACAACAAGGGGTGCCCAAACAGGGACTTCTTTGAGAATTCCTGAGAGCGATTCCAGTGACGATTCCACTGTTCCACCATCACGGGACAGAAAACGCCTTGGGTCAGCCTCCGCCCTGGAGTGAGACCTGAGTTTTATCAGGGCTTGCTGAAGGCAGCGTTGGCACCCTCCAGCAGCAAGAGGGCCGACTCGATGGACAAAGCCCATGGGATATTTTGAAACACCTGCATCCAGAGCCACCAGAGCAGTGAGCGGGGGGACAGCCACCAGCAGTCCAGGATCTTTGGGTCATATTTTAGTCCTGGGGGTGGGCAGCCCTTTACATCAGGGGCAGCTCTAGGAAACAAATTATCCAAAGATGAGAGGGACGTATATGTTCCAGTTAGGGACGTTCTCCTTTCAGAATGGAAGACATTTACTAAGGGAAGTTTGAAGTCGTTTGTTCATTGGCTGTTTACGGAGCTCCCAGACATTTCTGTTGATTCAGTTCGTCATGTAGCATTTTGGGACTGAGTTAGGGAAAGACTCTATCTTTTGCAAACTCAGGGAGTGATAAGAGTCGCAACATTTTCCACAATTTTTCACATGTTTTATGGAGTTTTCTCAAGGGTTCAAAGTTCTAATATTCAACCCAGACTTTCTGTTCTGCCCCCTGCATTCCTGAACCCACTGACACCATTAGGATGAGAGACAGAAACTGCTGTAAAGCACAGACAAGCCACCTGCTGTCTGCCATCTCCCCTCCTTCTCTACCCCCTGCCCACGTCTGTACTGATCACACAGGCCTGGATTCTAGCCTAACCCCTTCTCCAGTACCTCTCCTCCCTGGATCCCCATCAGGTAGCTCACAAAATGGAGTTCCTCCTCTGGAGGGGGTTGTCAATGTCAAACTCCCTCCCACCCCCAGCTCTCTCATCAAATCCTCCCCCTGTGTTGGATCCCAGCTCTGCGTCAGGTACCACCCCTGCATTGGGTTCCAGCGCTTCGTTGCCTACTCCCGCTGCCCTACCCCCTCCAACTCAGCCCCTTGCGGATCCCACACTGTCGGAGCCGGAGGTGTGAGGGGCGGTACCCGGAAAGCCGCCATCTTGGCTACCAGAGGCCCACACCACCGGGCCTGGCCAGTCACCCCAAGGCCCCGCTCCTCTGCCAGAGACCAAGTTCCCTCTTCTGGAGAGGAGAGGGAAGGGTCATCCCACCTTCAGCATGAGCCTGAGGATTCTTGGACAAGGATGTGGAAGCTGGCGACAGAAGAGGGGAACTGGGAATTGGTAGCTAAAATACAAGAAGCACCGGTGCAGAAGCAGAGGGGGACTAAGCCCCAATTGGAAATTCTCATACATGGGAGATGAAAGACCTTTATAAAGCAGCGAAAGACCATGGGAGGGGCTTGCCCTATGTTAATCATTTGTTAAATACCATCTATCCAATACATGTGTTGGTGCCCCACAATTTGTGCCACTTTATGCGCATCCTACTTTCTCCCACTGAAATTATTCTGTGGGAAGGAATGGGGAAAAAACTACTACAACAACTATTAAAAGACTATGCTAGAGAAGAGAGGCGGGCACACCTAACACTAGACCATCTAGCCAGGGAGGAAGATTTCACTAAACCTCATTCAATAGACCTTCCTTGAGCTCTGTTAGAAGAGACCTGCAGGGACCTGGGAAATCCCTTCTAAAATTTATTGATCACCTTACACAAGCAATAGAGAAGAAAGTTGAACATCCAAAAGCCAGGAAGGTACTGCTTACTAAACTTGCTGAAACAAATGCTAAAAACACCTTTAAAGACATTTTACCTTCTCTACCCCTCAACAGAAAGCCTACCATTGCACAAATGGTCGTGGCATGCACCATTAGGCCATCCTTATACTGTAATGCTACCCGAGATAATGCTTCCTGTCACGGTGTGGTAGAGGTGCTAGTAGCCTCCCTGGTTATTCCCTGACATACACATGAAAAAGGACCTGGTTTTAAGTGTAGGGAGATGGGGCATTTTCAACAGAATTATAAAAATATAGGCTATTACCAGGCACCTTCTAGGTGTCACAGCCACTGTCCTCACTGCCCCCTTTGTCCACATACTTTCCAACACCAGCAAAACCGGTGGTCTGCGGGAAACCCCACACAGACACAGAAAGGCCCCATGCAAAGACACCAAATGCGAGTCTGTTCCGCCCTACTCTCCCCAACATTGTGGAGAACCAGCACAGCGACCTTCTCAGATCCAGCGGGAAAGCTCGATCGCTGCAGAAAACTCGACAGAAGACAGCTCTGCCCTGGAACCTAAAGGCAGCTGGTAAGCGCCTTTTCAATTCCAATCCACGCTATTTATGTTCACCATATTCCCACAGGCAAATACAGGCCTGAAGGACGGCCCAAAGACATTTTGATTTAAACCATAACCGGGAAAGGGATGCAGACACTCACTATACTACCTGAGGTACTCGCCTTGACCTCTTTGGAGGAGATAACTGTCCAGGCTCTATGCTTAGTCCCTTTTCATTGCAAAAGGAACAGTTATAGCCAGAGCCTACCTCCTACTTGACACGATCACCACACCAGCTGATCCCATGTTGATGTGGGCACAGACAACAGGCAGAAATAGACCCATTCCAAAGTGTGCTTTGTCATGTAAAGGGAGAAAGAAATGTCTTTCAGGACTATTAGATACAAGAGCTGATGACACCATAATTTCCTGCTCTGTTTGGCTAAAAAACGGCCCCTGGTTCCAGCTGCTGGGGTAATTATTAGCTACCAGGGCAGCCACTACCAGCTTCTGGAGTCACAGTATCAGCTGCATGGAAGGTCCTGAGGGCACAGTTGCTACAGTAAGATCATTCGTCGCCCGGGCACCAATAACAATTTGAGGAAAAGACCTGTTGTCCCAAAGCGGGACAAGGCTAGAGATCCTATCAACACCTCAGGATTTCTAGACGGGGCCACAGAGCAGCGCGCCACACTTCAGTCAACCTGGAAGACCAACGACCCCATATGGGTGGATCAGTGGCCCCTCCCAGGCAGAAAGTTAAAGGCCCTGCAGTCCCACGTGCAGGAGCAGCTGCCTGTGGGCCACATTGTACCATCTACTAGCCCCTGCAATGTGCGTGTCATTACCATATGAAAGCCTGGCAAAGACAAGAGGTGGCTGCTGCAGGACCTCAGGAAAATCAACGAGGTCATTGAGGACATGGGTGCCCTCCAGTCCAGCCTGCCCTCAGCCTCCATGTTACCTCGAGATTGCCGATGGTGCACCATGCCGTAGTTGTGGGTAGCATCTTTTGGAGTCCTCCTATTTTTCAGATACCTTGTTCGACATTTGGGCTGTGATTGGTGGAGCCTGAGCATAGGAAGAGCATTGCTTTGAAGATTGCACGGGTTGAGATGTAAAGGAAGGCTAGTTCAGGGCGGTTTAGTCCAATTGTCATTTTATTTCACAGTTATTGACAGAGGGTTGTTATAGATCTTAATGACTACTTTTTTGATGCCCCCATGCTTCCAAATGACATCCCCTGGTTTGCTTTGACTGTCCCTGAACCACCAAACACCTTTACAGAGGTACCAGTGGACTGCATTGCCTCAAACAAAGAAGAGTAGCTCAACTATTTGGCAATGGCTTTGAGCCCAAAATCTCTCGCCCAGATGGAAAAGACATCCTAATGCTATCATTTTTCATTACATGGACGATACAGTAATTTGTGCAGAAGCTCAAATCATTTTGGACGTTGCACGACAAGATGTCATCACTGTGGTACAGCAGAAGGGTTTTGAGATTGCAGCAGATAAAGTTCAAAAGACAGGAAGTACCTTGGGCTAAAGAGCACAGAGAGAACCATCACACCCCAAACACTGCACATCAAGGACAACCCAAACACTCTGCAAGAACCCCAAATGCTCTGTGGAACAATCAGTTGGGTACGTTCACTCCTGGCAATCACCACAGAAGATCTCATGCCACTGTTCCTGCTCCGTAAAGGCAGAGAAGGACTTGATTCCCCTGATCACTGACACCAGAGGCAGAAGCAGCTGTACAAAAGGTCTCCTGGGTGATTCAAACTAAACAGGCACACAGATACCACCCTAATTTTTCTTTCTCTAAGGCAATCCTTGGTGTACGTCCAAAATTCCATACATTATTGTTTCAGTGGGACTATACTATCTCAGATCCTGATAATAATTGAATGCGTTTTCAGAGCACACCAACCTACTAAAACAATAACAACCCAACAGAAAGTTATTGCAGAACTAGTGCAGGAAACCTAGAGAGCATCTGTGCTCCCTTGCAGGAATACACCTTGTGAATATTTACTTACTTCTCACTCAAGAGCACCTCAATTGCCTACTTCAAACATCTGAACCACTGCAATACACCTTAGATCATTTTTACACATATTAGGATCAGCCATCAATTCTACCACCAAAATATTCCTGTGCTGCTCAGGATGTTCAAAATTACCCCACACCCGGCAAGATCCATTGTAGCCACCTGCCCAAATTGTCAGGAACATGGCCTTGCTTCTGTCACAGCAGGAGTCAGTCCAAGAGGACTAGAGAGTCTCCACATCTGGCAACCACACATCACACACTAATCTCCTTTGGACAGACTAAAATACATCCACGTCTCAATCGATGCCTTTACCAGTACGTTTTTTGGCAAAGTGTGGCCCAGAAGGTGCTGGGCAGTTCACGGCTGCCCTGGGACCCCGAGCCCGGGCTGGCTCTGAGAACTCCGGCCCCACGCCAGGAGTGGGGAACTGCCCCAGGCTGGGCAATGACCACAGGCAGAACCCTCAGAACTGCCCCAGGCTGGGCAATGACCACAGGCAGAACCCTCAGAACTGCCCCAGGGTGGGCATTGACCACAGGCAGAACCCTCAGAACTGCCCCAGGCTGGGCATTGACCACAGGCAGAACCCTCAGAACTGCCCCAGGCTGGGCATTGACCACAGGCAGAACCCTCAGAGCCTCTTGCTCTACACTGCAAGAGACAAGCCACCAACGGGACCAGGCAGAGGAGAAAGGAGGAGGATCTGTGTCTTGAAATTATACAAGAAAGGGTTTATTCCAAACAAAAGGATCAGAGCCAAAAGAGCCCTGGACACTCCTGTGCAAGGGCTTTTGTACAGACACAAATCAGGGGGTGGATACAAACAGCAAACCAAAAGGGAATCCTCAGGGGAGCACTGAGGGGATTACATCAAGTGTCTGGGGCCACTTTGGGTAGGAGGGTGGGGAGGATGGCTCACTTGGGCCAATGGGGCCTCCAGGAACAGGGGAATTCCAAAGGGGCGTTGCAGACAGGGATTGGCTCCAGGTTAAATTGGCAAAGAATGTTGGGGAACAAAAGGGGCTGGGTTTGACAGGCAGGGAAAGAGCTGGAACAAGGGGCAGGGAATGGCATGAGGGACGGCTTTGAGGGAGGGTAAAACCCAGGGGTAAACCAACTCGGGGAGAACACAGGGTACAACAGAACAAACCACTTCACAAGGAATCAGTACAATAAATTTGAACCGCTACACATGGCTGCAGATTTTTTTGTCTCCACTGGAGCTTCCTGCAGTGAACACAAATCATTCTGCTCCCCAGGAGGGGGGAAATGACACCAAGAAGAAAAGCTCACTGCTTGATACAATGACATCTCTCTAACAGCCACCTTCTGCCCTCATCCTTGCTCTGCCCCGTTGCAATCAAATCAATCGCTCTCAAAAACACAAGAATGGTTTCAGGCCTTGACCATAAGGTCTGTGAGCTCAGCATATGATTTTGGAAAGCAAACAGTGCTCCTTGAGGAACATCCCGACTAAGCCAGCCAGCAGAGGCCTCCCAGCAGTGCAGATCTCTCAGTGCCAGCATGCTCCAAGCTGGCACCAGAGCTAAAGCCCTCCCACCCTGCAGTGCAGCTCCAGCCCTGGTGCTGCTGCGGCTGTGGCTGGGCTCTTGCCGTACCTCGATGTCCTGGTGTCCCTGGGGGAGGATGGTGCCTCCGCTGGGATTGATGGTGAACTCCCTGGGCTCCACATGGAAATGGATTCCCTTGCTCCAGGCCGGGTCGCTGTCCCTGCGGATCTGATCCACGCTGTCCACAGCCGGCTGCGTGCCATCGTCCGACATGCGGAGCTGGAACGTCAGGGGCACCGCGGAGCTGCTGGTGAGGCGGCAGCGCTGCGTGTAGGGAAAGCCTGGGCAAGGACACAAACAGCCATTCAGGCACCCAGCAGGGAATGATCCTGGGGGCAAGATCCTGGCAGGATCAAAGTGGGATTGGAGTTGAGCTCTTTATGATCTGAACTACAGCTCACCCAGAAGCTGCGTGAGGAATTAATCGTCACTTAGTTCCCTTTGACACAGAAATGCCCACTCCTAGCCCTGCTGAACACTGCAAGCTTCTCTCTTTGGGATGGGGACGAGCTCCCTCACCTGCCCCAAACCAGCACCAGTTCTCTCTCAGTGATGAGTGTGCACCCAGACCCAGCATTTACTCTGAGAATTCAAGCTGTCCAATTCCCTGCTCAGCCTGCCAACACTCCCACCTTTTTCAAGACATATAAAGAGTGAGTTGTCAGTGAGAAGAAGCTACAGCAAAAGAAAGTGAGGATGGGATCAGCAACTAGAACGTGATGCAAAGCACCCTAATGCAGCTTCTCTCTGCAGGATCCTTAAGGCATCTCTAGCTTTGGGCCAAACAGACTGAGCACGTGACAGCTCAGAGCCCACTCAGCTGGGGGCACAGCCCAGCCTTGCTTTGAGATTAGCAATCAGGAACCAGGTCCCACCTCAGCCCACAAACAGGGACATCACAGCCGTGCTGCGCACTGAGAGTGCTGCCTGCAAGGGTTTACCCCACTTTGGCTCTGAGATTTGCTTTCCATCCTGCAAAGCCAGAGATAGAGCCACTCATGGTGGGGATGTCCTGCAGAGCGCGCAGAGCAGCCACAGCCTGCTCTGCACTCCACATCTGGCTGGGCTGGCCAGCTCTGTGGGGAGGAGACTTCTCCCCAGGCCTGCTCACCAAGAGTCACTGGGACACAGATGGGGAGGAAAAACAACTGCAGCTGCAGCCCAGAGCTTCTCTGTGCCCATCCAAGTGACCACTGCCAGCTCCAGCAGGGACTCCAGCAGGGAGGCAAGAGAGGCACAAAAAGGACAAACCCAGATGTCAAAACCTCCAACGAGACTGAGGCCAGCACATGCAGACAACAGTCAACAGTTACAAAGAAGCAAAGATACAACAGCTGCCTTCAGCTGAAGAGCCCTTAGGCATGAAATTGGATTCAGCAGGATCAGTCTCCTGCTTCAGACCCACATTTCCATCTGTTGCCTTTCTTGTTTCATTCCTTCCAAAGTCAACTTGACAAGCGCCTCCGTGGTGATGCAGGCTGGGGAAGAAGCAGCTCAAGAAAGGCAATGAGTTTCCTTCAGAAGTTCATGAACTTCATTGTTCTGGCTTTAGGCTTGGCCGTGAACGTTGCCCTGGCTCTGGGAAGGGGGACAGGGGTTCTGGGGGGTTTTGGGCGGTTTTGGCCCTGGGCTGGGCCTTTCCCTTGGGGGTTTTTGGGAGTTGTGGCGTGATGCCGTGGGCGGCTGTGCAGTGGGAGCTGAGGCTGGGCAGGGAGCGGAGCTTCCCTTCCTCCCGCTCGGGGGTCGCAGCTCGGCCGCTGCTGCTGCGGGAGGGTTTGTGCTTGGCCCGGGGCTGCCCTGGCTGCAGCTCAGCGCTGGCACCGACCCTGCCTGCCTGCCCGCTGCTGCTGCTGCTGCTGCTGGGCACTGCCCGCATTCCCCTGCCCTCTGGGGCTCTGCAAAAGGAGCATTTCCTCCTTCCCTTCCCTTCCCGCACCGGCTGGGGGGGATCCCTGCCCTGCCAGAGCCCACAGCTCCTCCTGCTGTCACCAGACCTCCACCAAAGGGGAAAAACAGGACTTGACATCTGGGAAATGTCTGTTCTTGCCTTCTTGTCTGTGCTCTCCTGAGACAGTCTAGCAAAGAACTGTTATTCCTTTTCCCATGGTTTTGCCTGGGAGCCCTGTCATTTCAAAGGGATAATCATTTGGAGGGAGGGGCTCATCTTTCCATTGCAGCAAGATTCCCACCTTCCTTGGCAGACATCTGTCTTTTAAAGCAGCACAGAGACACCAGAAAATTCTGCCTTTCTATTCCTTGCTTCCATTGGATCTCACAATGGCAAAATGCCCCCTGAGGCAGCAGCAGCAGCAGCAGCAGCCCTGCAGTTCCCAGCCTGAAGAGGCTGCTGAGGCAGGGCCGGAGTGAGGGATGCTTTTCTGTTGGAAGGCACAGATCCCTGAGGCTGTGTCCCAGCCCAGGGAACACTCACCAAAGGAGATGTCCCCGAAGTCGAGCTCAGCGAGGTCGAAGTGTAAACTCGGTGCAGTGACGCTGCCCCTGCAGGCCGAGGACAGAGCAGGCAATGGCTCGGTTAAAGGCATTGCACAGGTCCGGCTGTCGTGGCTCGGGGGCACAAAACCCGGGCTCAGGGCACCCTGGGTTTCCAACCAACACAGCCCCGTGTGCTCAGCACAGGGCCCTGGGCACAGGAGGCAGCTCCAGCCAAGGGGCAGCAGCCAACAGCCCCTGATGGGCTCTGGGCACAGGGCAGGCAGGAGAAGCCCCCGGTGTTTTGCGGAGAAAAGAAGAAACCTCACAACTTTATAAAAGTTGTAAAGCCCGGTATGTTTATTTACGGCGCGCCAGACGCAAGTCCCCCAACAAGGCATGTGTACTTCTGAAGACCTCGAGTCTTCTTTTATCCCCCTTCCAAATGCATATGCATACAGTTTCACAATAAGTTCATACATATTCATTCCGTGTGACATTTAGCACCAGTTCTTCTTTATCAAAGGAATTTCTAAGTCGGGGGCAAATCGACCTTGTGGTCTTTTCTGTTTTTCTTTCTCTGTCTCCTTGCTGTCTCCGCATGCTAGTTCTTGCTTCAGCTTTGGCCTCACAGACTTTTCACCTCTCTTAGACACTTCACCTAATTCAGAATGGATCTTTACTCTACATCGTCTTGCTCTACCATGATGGCCTGGTATTTCAGAAACCTCTGCAGTGAGAGCCAGTGGCCACCCTTTACTTCCAGTGCTGCGGACACTGTGTGGGACACTAGCACAGTCATTTTTGTCCCAGGGTAAACTTGCGTGCCTCTTGAATATTCAGCACGACTGCTGCTACAGCTCTGAGGCAACCTGGCCATCCTTTGGCTGTTGCATCTAGTTGCTTAGAGAAGTAAGCAACTGCCTTTCAGTAAGGGTCTAAGTCCTGAGCCAGTATTCCCTGGGCAATTCCTTGCGTGGGAAAAACAGAAAGAATGGTTTACATCTGGAAGTTTCAAAGCTGGAGCTGACATGAGGGCACTTTCTCTAGCTGGCGAAAGGCCCATGTGGTGTCTTGTGTCCACTGGAGATCTCAGTTTCCATTGGCAATAAGAGCATAGAGGGGTCTGGCGAGCAGTTCATAATTATAAACCCACAGCTGGCACTACCCTGCCATGCCTAAGAGGGTTCGGAGTTCTTTCGTTGTCTGGGGTTTCAGGGTTTGGCGTAGGGCTTCCCTGCCTTAAAGTCTGCTGCACAGCACTCGCTTCTTACCCCAGGCAGATTACTTTCTGTTTCACTACCTGTGCCTTTTTCTTTGAGACTCTGCGTCTTTGGAGTCTTAGGAAATTCAAAAGGCTTACCGTCCAGGCTTCTCTCACTTCCCTCATCCGAGTGGCTACTAGAAGATCGTCCACATACTGCAACAGCCTCCTTTCCTCTTGTGGAGCTTCCTGGGACTCTGGGTCTTTGCAAGCTGTTCTCCAATCGGAGTGGGGAATCTTGAAGCCTTCAGGCACATGGACTATGTGAGCTTGAGTTTGAATGCAAAAATTTCCTGGCTGGCTTCATGGATAGGGAGGCAAAAGAAGGCATCTCTTAGGCCTAAAACAGTGAACCAGGTTAGCTCAGGTGTTAAACAAGTTAGTAAGGTAGATGGATTTGCTACCACAGGGTATAAATTCTGTGTTATCTTATTGACAGCCCTTAATCCAGTACTATCAGTTATTGGGCTGATTCCTTCCTTATTTTCCTTTTGAGGGTACTACTCAGTTCTCACTAGTTGTGTTCTTTCCTTAAACTTGATGCTCATGGGGGAGCATCTTTCACTCTCCCTGGTACAGCAGAGGCCCATACCCTTGAAAACACTTGTTTACTTATTCTAATATCTCCTTACTAATGTCTTTCTTAATTTCAGTGTCTGTTAATGTTAAGCCTAACATCTTTATATCATTTGCCTCCAGAGTAACCTTTCTCATTTGAGAATGTTTAGCAAATTGAGCGAATTGTACAAAAGCTTTTAGGTACACATAGTACACATATTACTTTAAAGGTTTGCACAAGGATGCCTTCTCAGACTGGCCAGTTGTTCAGTTGTTCCCCACACTGCAACATAAACATTCTCCACGGGTACTAAAGTTTTATTTAAAACTGAATATATGGCTCTTGTGTCAACAAAAATTCTTCCCTTTTGTGGAGGTCATCTTTACCCTTCCTCCCTTACCTTGGGAGGAGCCTTTAGCAAATCATATGTACTCATTTTGTGAACTGTGATTGCTTTGCATTTCAGCATGATAATCTTTGCTTGACTTCATACATTGCTATCTTATGCTGTATGCTGAACAACACGTTTGATTTGCTTTCTCTTTGCCTTGTTTTCCCTTTTCAAGAAATCTGGGTGATTTCTTAAAACACAAAGACATTTCAGCATACAAAACTCTATCCCATTTATCCTCCTATTTTAAAACAGTACTAACAGCAATGAAGTATTATAAATCTTTTTATTTTCTGAGCTGCTCCTATTGGCAGCCTTCTCCCAGTGAGCCCCTCCCAAAAGGGGCTAATTTAGGAACCTTTTTGCTCTGGTCAGTTCTCATTATTTATTTCTCCTTGCCCTATCTCGCTTCCACTCAAACCTTTTTGCAGACCTTCACAGTAGTTTCTCAACTTTCCTCGAATACACACAGCTCCAGGTGGCAGGTATCAGATGTGGTTCCCACACACAAGTTCTAAGACCTTAGGTTCTGAATCCGCTTGACCAGAAACCTCTAATTTACATGTGCCCTGACACTTATTAGAACAGCAAAACCAGTGTTTCTCATAAACACCGCACTGCAATAATAACTGCACATCCAGCTTTTGCTCACAGGCCATTCCCGTGTTCCCTGGGGAGACGGGGCAGCCAGAGCTGTCCCTGTGCCTAGGGGACAGCCACTGTCACCTCACACAGCATGCTAATCAAAAACATGATATAGACACTATATTCTGATCAAACAAAATATCAGTCTTTTCTAGTTCTCTTCTTGCACAATCTAATTAAGCCCTGTGTCTACTTACACTTGTTTTACTGCTTTGCAAAAAGGCTGTGCTAGTCACAGCCGAAACTCTGATATGCCCACAGACACAAACACTCGCACCCGCACCCCCCCTTTATCTCAAATTCCTTAGAGCCAAGGCTTGAATTGCTGTGAGGGGGGGGGAATTCTTGGAATTCCTTTAACTCTATCGTAATAAAGCATAAATCACCGTACTATAGTTCTCCTATGTAAAATGCCACTCTTGTTCAACAAAATCTTAAAATCTCCACAAACACTACTATACAATCTGAGAATCAAATTACCACAATGCAGAGGAAGAAAATCACCACACAAAACCACTGGGAAAGGGCATATCTCTCAAAGTGCTCGCTTTTCTCAACACAACGTAGCATACCATAATTCAGCATTTACTCACATCAATTTTCTTGGACACAATCAAAGTCAAACATCCAAGGCAAAGGAACTCTCTGAGCTCATACTCATACTCACGGTTAAAATGTACCAGATCTACACAAATCACTACATTTAAACACGATAAATACCATCACTGACATTCTTCCACTCGTTTCTCTGCGGGGCACTTCTGTCCCTGACCCCGCAGCCTGCTGCAGCCGGCGCTTCAGGCTTCACTCGGCTGCTTTAAACACGGGTAGTACTGACCCCCCCCGCACTGTAGATTTATTCCTTTTATACACCATACACTTATACACTTGTACGATTAGAAACACAGCTCACCGACCACACAATGCACACATTAACTATACAGCAACACAGTGTCTGGACATCACACACACAAAAAAAGCACACACAGGCTCAACAGTTCTGCTCTATCACAACTATGAACCCCCATCCCACACATACACGGGTTCACCCGGCTCACCCCCAGAGCCACTAGTGGTCTGCTTTATCAGAACGATGAACCCCGTCTCTAATACAGCTGCTCTATCAGCTATACCCAGACGTCTCTGGGTGGTTTACTCCCTTGCTCTCCTTTCCCTCCCCCGGGGCCCCTCAGTACATACCGTATCTTCCTCCGCAGGCCAGCAGGTCCTTGTCTGTCCTCGCAGGTGGCAAGTTGAGACGAGCGGAGCCCCACCAGGAAAAGATCCTAGGGCGCGCGTTGGAGGTCCGTCTATCCCCCCTGCCCCTGCGGGGACAGAGAACTCCTGGCTTGGCTCACCATAATGTTTTGCGGAGAAAAGAAGAAACCTCACAACTTTATAAAAGTTGTAAAGCCCGGTATGTTTATTTACGGCGCGCGCTGGACGCAAGTCCCCCAACAAGGCATGCATGCCTCTGAAGACCTTGAGTCTTCTTTTATCCCCCTTCCAAATGCATATGCATACAGTTTCAAAATAAGTTCATACATATTCATTCCGTGTGACATTTAGCACCAGTTCTTCTTTATCAAAGGAATTTCTAAGTTGGGGGCAAATCGACCTTCAGGTCTTTTCTGTTTTTCTTTCGCTGTCTCCTTGCTGTCTCGGCATGCGAGTTCTTCCTTCAGCTTTGGCCTCAAAGACTTTTCACCTCTCTTAGACACTTCACCTAATTCAGAATGAATCTTTACTCTGTCTCACGGGGTTGCTGGGGGTCCCATGAAGGACCCTGAACACACACCCAGACATGGCTCCGTGCCTCAGTTTCCCCATCTGCAATGGCATGGACATCAAGGTGTCCCCACTAACTTCTGTAAGCACCCCTTCCAGCCACAGCTTCCCTGCTTTGCTCCTTCTGAGCTGCAACTGCTGTTCCCATGGAGGAGCTTTCTCAAGAGAGTTTGACCCACACAATCATTACAGACACTGTTCTGAGACACGAATCCAGGGCATTCCCAAAGATCCTCTGAAAAGAGCAGCAACAGTTCTACCCAGGGCACAGATGAATCCTAGAGGAAAGGACCAGCTTGTCAGCAGTGCACCAGCTGGCACAGCCAAGAGCAAGAGCTTCAACAACCAAACTTGGCTGTCCTGAATCTAGCACAGCACCTCAACTGCCCTTGAACTCAGCAGACACACTCCAAAAGCCACCAACATCCACTGAAATCAGCACTTGAAGCTGCACAACATTCACCAGTTGATTTCATGGTTGATGCCAATCAGTGCCCACTCCGCCTTTTGGTTCAAAATCAAGAACCAGTGAACTGTGTCCTCTATTGTACTCACAGGACTGCCCCTGGCTCTGCTCTGCACATCTCAACAAGAGACACCTGCCCCTGCTCAAGGAGAAAGCTGCTTATGCACAAACACCCCATGGCCATTTTGGGGGAGGGACAGAGGAGAATCAATTATTTGATGGTGAAAGGTTACCTCTTGATTTCCAAATGTAAAAAGCAGCACTTTTCCTCCAAAAACAAAGGCAGCATCATTGTTTCTCCACTATGGGCACACCTGCTCACCACTTTTCTCTTGCTAAGGAATAACTCCCTTGTTCTTCTTTACCCATCTCCCTTATCTCTTTGCTATCATCCAGTGCAGATTGCTTTCATTTCTTCACTGCCTTGAGCCAGTGCCGCCCAAGAGCAGCAGCCCAGCTCCAAAGCTGCAGAGCAGCCAGCATCAGCTCTCCTGCTTCCACTCCATTATCCTGCAGCACATGGCTCAGGCTGGCAGGGACGAGGCCTCACGCTGCTGTGGTGCTGAGCACTGAGCTCTGCCTCCCCTATGATCCGCCCTTCTCCCTGTGCCTGGGCCAGGATTGTCTCTTGCCCTGGCACCAGCCCACGGGATGGTGCCCAAGTCCTTGGCACAGTTCCTGACTCCCACATCAGCGCTTTGCTGGCTGTGCAAAGGAGGCACCAGAGCCCTCTGTGCACAGGAGCTGGGGGCACAGCTTGTGCCCCACAGCATGGCCATGAGAGGTGAGCTGAGGCTGCTGCTGCCCATCTGGCACGGATTATTCACACAAGGTTTTACAAACACTGCTGCTGCTGCAGAATCAGCCAGGCTGGCCCATCTGCAAAGCCCTGGGCGCCTTGCTGGGTGTTCAGGTGGGACATCCCAGAGCAGCTGCTGCCCAAAGCTGATCCATCCCACTGCCTGCCATGGCCCAAGGCACACGGAGATCCCTGCAGGGAGGAGTCATTCCAGCTCCCGGCTACCACACAGGGCAGCAGGCAGCCTCACACTAAAGCAATGCCAGCGGCAGAGCAGAGATTCAGACCTCAGGAAACACCTTTTTCCTCTGCTACACCCCAAAAGGAGGCAGGTGGGGGATGTCCCAGAGACAGCTACAGATGTGCCCACCCAGCTCCCAGGGTCCTTACTTGATGGTCAGGATGGCAGGCCTAGGAGATCCAGCCACACTGAACTGCAACTCCTCCTCAAAGCTCCCCAGCACGGTGGCTCTGAAGGAGATCTGCACAGCCTGGCTCCCACCTGCTGCAATGATGCCCTCCTCGGGGGCAAACTTGAAGAGCAAGCCCAGGTTGGTGGCTGAAGGGAGACAGGTGAAGGGAGCATCAATAGCTCCTTGGTTCATCAGTTTCACCTGCAGCAGCAAGAAAGCAAAATGGAAATACGTGTGGAATCTTCCCTTCTTGTGAGTTATTGTCTAATGATGCAATGAACACCCAGAAAAGGCAGAAGATGCTTTGTGCTGCTGAATGGCACAAGTCCAAAGAGACAACAGGACAAGTTCTGCCTTTGGGTTTTCATGCAGAGCAGTGGCAACTCCACAGAACTGCATTCACCCTGGGCTTATCCCATGGACACAGAGCAGTGCCCCTCTGCTCAGCAGCACCAAGCGCATTGAGAGCTGGCGCTGAGAGCAACGTGGGCTGATTGCAGCTGCCTAGGGAATCACCCCAGAGCTGCTGCTGCCCCAGTGAGCACAGCTCCAACAGCACCATCTGCTCATTCACCTTTTCCCAGACCATGAAAACAATACATTGAGAATGAGGCATCAGCATCAAAACGTACAGATAGCACCATCTTTTGGTGAGAAAACTCAGCGTGTCTTTCCCATCCACAGCCAAGATTTTGAAAGTGTCTGCCATGATGCAGTGCCTCATGAAGTTTTGCAAGCTTGACTCTACTGGGGGAGAGGCAAATAGGTAGAAAAACCCTTTGCTTTATTCCCAGGAACACTTTTCTCTTTCTAGAGCCAGAGATGCACCGAGGCTGAAGTGTGCAGAGGGACTGGTCAGCAAGGGAGAGAACTCCCAAGGATTTCCTGTGATTGCAGCAATAAGCAGAAGACACTTGGCTGGGAGCTGTTGGCAGTGGGCTGAAGCTCAAAGGCAGCCAGTTTGTTGCAGCTGCTTCTGCAGAGCCCAGTCCAAAGGTGCCTTGTGTCTGGCACTGCCACAAAAGCCTCTGAACATGCAGCTTTGGGAGCCAGTGTTGGTTTCATGTGCCAAGGGGTTGTTTTGCAGGAAGCCTCCCAGCTGATCCCTAAGGAAGGCTGCCCAAAAGAAGGGACTGGGGCTTCAGGAACAACTGACACACCTTTGTGACCCCCCAGATTTGAGCAGTCCATCAAATATTCCCTGCTCACAGCTGCCCAGGTTGGCAGCAAGTCCACAGCTGCACCGGGCTTGCTGCTGCCTCAGGAGCCATCAGCATCCATCCCAAGCCCTGCTGCTCAACTCACAGACATGGGGGGTGTTGACGAAAACATTCCCAAGGTTCAGAGTAGGAGAGCTGAGTTCAACCAAGGGTCCTTGGCCTTCCCCTCTGAGCTGCAGGGGCAGCCTGCTCTCACAGCCTGGGGAGAGATGTCCATTGCAGTACAATCATTCCCTCTGCTACACTGGATTTTCCAGGCTGCCTCAGTGCTAGTCCCTGACTCTGAGCTGGATGCAACCAGCTCCTGATGCTGCAGGAGAAGATATGGACCCTTCTCTTCTCTCAGGACATATCCCCTGAGGCTGACTTGCAATTTCTAACCCATTCCCTGGGCTGCTTTCCAATTTGAGCCACCAGTTTGCTGAGTTTAAAACATCTCTGGTGCCTGTAGTGACAGGTCAAGGAGTAATGGGTAGAAATGGAGAGAAAGGAGATTTAGGTGAGATATTAGGGAAGAAATTTGTCCTGTGAGGGTGGTGGGGCACTGGAGCAGGTTCCCCAGGGATGCTGTGGAGGTTCCAGCCCTGAAAGTGTTCCAAGCCAGGCTGGATGGGGCTTGGAGCTCCCTGCTCTAGGGGGAGGTGTCCCTGCCCATGGCAGGGGCCTTGGCACTGCATGATCTTTAAGGTCCATTCCATCCTTACCATACTGTGATTCTGTGGTTTCCTTCCCATGCACCTAGAGGAGCTTTGAAAGCCATTCAGTGCAGGCACAAAGCTCCTACAGAGTTTGGCAATTCCCAAACTCCCTGGCCCAGGAGCACAGGACTTTGTTGCCCAAGTGCTCCCCTTGTGACACTCAGCACTGTGTTCAATTGCCACAGACTGAGAGCTGCAAGGTGACAACTGCCACACAGGGAGAGAAGCAGCTGCTGGCCAAGGCTGCTCCCTCTACCAACAGCCCGGGCTCAGTGGGGCTCAGCCCCCTCTGCCCTGCTGCTGTCTGGGCACTGGGAGGTGGTCCAGGCTCAGGGAGCCCATTTCTAACTCAGCTCCTGCTTCCTGATGATGGATCCATGGCAAATGGAGCCATCCTGGAGGCCAGGCACCTGCAGGGGCTGAGTGCTTGTTCACTAAAGCTGTTCTGCTCTGGCACTCTCTGGCCTTTGAGGGAATGCTGGCAAAGCCATGGCATGAAAACCTCTCCCTGCACTGCCTGGGCTGTTCTGGGATCACTCAGGCACACACAGCATTCTGAGCCCCGGCCTGGCACGGGAGACTCCCTGGGAGCTGCAGGGCCAGGGGGGATGTGCCAGCACTGCCCTGCTGACCAGGGACCCTTCCCAGCACTTCCATGGGAGCCCCGTGGGCTCAGGCTGGCACCATGGCTTCACTGAGGGGGAGAGAGGCAGGGCAAAGGAGCTGCACCTGGGATGCTGCAGTAAGCCACACTTCCATACTCCAGTGCTTCCAGGGGTTTGAAGGTCACCTTCATTTCAGCCAAACAATTCGGCCCAATTTCTCCCTCCTGCAGCAGAAAGAGACAGCAAAACATTGCTCTGCAAACTTCACATTGCTTCTTTTCACCACCCTCCTGTAAGCCTTTGTTTAGAGCATCAGTGATGAGTGAACAGCACAAGGAGCCAAGGAAACACTCCAAACCCAGCCCAACACAGCTCTCAATGCTCAGCTGATCAGCTCCCACTCTCCACAATATTCCTGCTGCTCTGACACAAGCTCTTGGGCACATCATGCTGCTGTCAGCTACAGTGGGATGCCACTGCCACTGTGCCCTGCTGGCTCTTGGCCTTAGATGGACCATAGCTGTAACCAAGAAGAGAACATGATCCCCTTCCTTGGAAATAAAAATATTAGTTTAACCTGTACTGAAAGAAAGCAGAGGCTGGGATTATTGTAGGGTTTACTCCAAGATGAGAAGGGTGTTCCACTGTGCAGACACCAGGCATTCATCATCTCTCACAATGCCAGTACTCAGAATCAAGGCTCTGGTTGATGGGAGCACGTGGCAGTTTGCTTGCATCACCAGAAAAGGAAAAGGTTTTCTGTCCCTGTGTCAGGACAACTCCAAAGGCCCATTTCAGCCTTCCACCCTGGTGTCCAGGCTCACAGATGACACTGGAAGGGACACTCAGACATAGTGCAAGGCATGGTTACAGGAGGGGATGGCATTTCTGTCATTAACCTTGGGCTGAATTTGGCCTCCTTTTGCCAGAGAACAATTGCAAGCTTCAGGTCAGTGTGTGAGCTGGCAGTGCTCCAACAGCCTCTGCTGAGCCCCACGTGTGGGGGGAGCCCCTGCCTACAAGAACTGCTCCCTGGGACACTGACAGAACACGCAGGCAGTGCCTTGAGCTCGAGCCTGGCAGCAGAGCTGGGCTTTGTCAGGCTCCCAGCCCTGCCTGGAGCCTGCAGGGCACAAATGCTTTCAGCAGCGAGCCCTGCAGCCTCACCAGAAACTCCATGTCCTCCCTGCCAGCACATGGAGCCAGCTGAGGATCTGCCCAGTGACCGCAGCCGGGGAAGGGGTGGGTGTAGGGAGTAGGGTGGGAGGAGGAGGAGGAGGAGAAGGAGGAAGAGAATGTTCTCAGCTATCACTTACCATTGGCTCAAGGAAAAAAATGTCATCAGAGAACAGCATGGGGTCTTCGTGCACCTTTGCCATCTTCTCCTGGTCCATGCTGCTCAGGAGGGCACTGTGATCTCCACAAAAGCCCTTCACCTTCTCTGTTTCTTTCTCCTCTGGGAAGTTTTCCTGGGACACCTCTTTGGGCGGCCACAGCAAACACTGCCTGCAGCCCCAGGGAGAGACAAGGCCAGCAGATGGTTTCATGAGCCACAGATTTGCAGAGAGAAGTGTGAGCGCAGGAGAGCAAAGCACCTGGGGAGGAGCAGCAGCAGCAGCTCCCCAGCAAAGGCTGAGCCCAAGCCACGAGGGTCCCACAGGGATCAGAGGACAACTTGCTGTTCCCCGGCCCAGCAGGGAGTTTCACTCCACCCTTGCAAGCTCAGCAGAGGTTTGCAAAGCCAGCATCCCTCCAGAGAGCCTCCTGCCTCAAAGCCTCTGCCACAGCTGAGGGAGAATCAACCAGCCATTTCAAGTGGCTTTTCCTCCCACTGAGCTGCTCGGGGGGGGCACAGAAAGATCACAGAGCACCCACTGCAGCATTTCCCTGGCAAGGGGAGACAAAGCTGGCTTGCAGCTATGTGTTACCAGCATCACTCTTTGTTTCTTCCATTTTGGACCTGCCCCGTTCCTGACTCTGCCTTTCACAAGAGCATCCCAGAGCACTTCCACGGGAAATTGATGAATTCAGGCACCGAATCCCTTCGGGGACATTCAAGTTTTTATATGCAATATGCATGAAAACAGAGGCTCTGAGAGGGGAAGGAATTTGCTGTGCAGGAGGGAGACAGCAAACTCCTGGAGAGACCTTTTCATGAGCCACAGCTTTTTGGATCCCATCTCAGTGCACGGCACTAGAATGTCCTGAGAGGGAAAGGATCCTGCACTATCTTCTCTCACAAAAAATCCTCTCTGCTCTGAGAGCACAAAACCTCTCTGACAGCAGCACAGGGACACACTACCAGCCCGCATGGGCAAGGAGCTTTTGAAGGAAATAAAGGGAAAAAATAGGGTGTATCACCTTTGGAAAGAGGGACTGGCAACTCAGGAAATATCTAAGGATGTTGCCAGGTCATGTAGAAACAAGATTAGAGAGACAAGAGCCCAATTAGGACCCGAGGAAATCCAGTCATCACAATCAAGCTTTCCTTCCCAAAATGCCATCCCTGGTTGGAGTATAAATGACCTGCAATGCTGAGTGCTGAGCTCCTGAAGCCCAGGGACACACACCCCAGTGCCAGGCATGGTTCACTTGGCCTAAACCATTCAAAAGTACCAACATCCCCTGAGGCCACTCGTTAGTTTCAGTCTTGGGCCTGTATCTCACTGAAATGCATCTTTCAAACCAACCTCCTCTTCTCTTCATTCTCTTCTTCCTCAGTAGCAAAAGCCTTCCACTGGAAGTGGGCTGTGATGTTACTCCTGTTTTCAATGAACAGTGTTCGGTGGCTTGACATGGTGGTGAAAGTCTTGTCAAACTCCACGGAATTTGTGCTCAGCCCAACGTTGACATCTACAGCTTCTCCCTGGAGCTTTGTGTGGATTCTTTCTTCACCTGGAACAAAGCAAAGGGGAGTCTTTGCTCAGCTCACTGGCTGATGGAAGCACAAGGAACAGAGCAAAGCACAGGGCACAGAAGAAAGTGTCCCAGTTTTGCGCTGAAGGAGCAGTTCTGTGGACCACTCCATTGATCACATCCTTCAGCTCTGTGTGTACAGCGTGAGAATGTCCTGGGCACCTCCTAAAACACCTTATTTCTGAGGATGTTTGTAGAGATTTGGCCCCAAGGGGACAGGATGAACAGGGAGATTGGTCCATGTGCTCCGGTGACCCACTCAGATCACCAGGATTTCTGCATCCAAGTCCTTCAGGTGACAGGGCTGAGGAGCCCTGCTCAGTCCTGCCTTGCCCAGGCTCTCCCCGGGCATCCCAGGAGACTCCTGCCTCTCCTGAGCCCTTGGATCCCTTCTTGCTGACCAGCAAATATGCCTGGGGGCAGGTGGGCAGCAAAAGGAGGCCCAGAGGAACAAGTGAAGTGACAGCCCACAGCAGGAGGGGACACAGGTGAGGAAACACAACCAGCCTGGCTCTGCAATGTGACAAACCACTACAGAATGAGCACCATGAAAATCATCTCCCTGTCCAAACCCACAGCCACATCAGACTTTAAATATTTTATATTGTTCTGATCTGAAAAACCAAGCTGGAGCATTTCAAATCAAATAAGAAAGGGACAAAGGAAAGATTAGTGAGTACAGAGCAGTTTCTATATTCTACTGAATGGGATCCCTCAGTCTAGAAATCAAATGGGAGATAGATGTGAGAGGTTTGCAACAGCTTGAACAGCCTGGGAAATGGGGACAGGGAAAAATTCGTTTTGATTTGCCACAAAAAAGGAACTTGAGGGCCTGAAAATGTTGTTAGGCAGAAACTACATCTATGTGTAAGGGCCACATAGAAAAAGGGCCTGTGACAAGCCAGTGGAGAAGCAGCATATGGGACAGAGGTGTGCAAGAAATCCATTGCATTGGAGAGAGTCTGATGGAGACCTTACCTACAGCACTGCCCAGGAATCAAATAAAACTTCACCCAGGCATAGCCACATGGTAGTGGAGAATCAGAGTTCCTCCTTCCTCCACTCAGCAAGTCCCAGCAAAACAGCAGTCAAAAATCTTTGCCTTTCTCAAGCCCCTAAACACCAAGGAGTTCTCAGTTTGCTTTGGGGTAAGGCTGAACAGGGGAGGCACCTCTGGAGGCAATGCAGGGGATGGACAGCAGGGAGCCATGTGCAGAACTGTCCTGTGCCCTGCAGGGCCCAGCACTCACCTGAGCTGCAGCACACGGCCAGGGAGCCGCAATGGGCACCGCTGGCCAGCGGGTGAAATGCCACTGTCACCTGCACGGTGTCACCAGCGCCCAGAGCTCCTGTGGCCGGCACCACGGAGAAAGGACTGCAACACAGAGAGAGGGGTCAGGCCTGGGGACGCCTGGCCATGAGATTCCTGCTGCACTGCAGCTCCCTTGGGCAAGCAGGGAGCAAACCAAGCACAGGCAGCACAAGAGACAGAACAGACAGGATCACAAACAGCCACTGAGCCACTGCTGACAAGATCCAGCCCTCACAAGATCCTGGGGGTTAAAGGGCCTCAGCTCCCCATACTCTGCATCCAGCTCTCTGCAATGAGGCTCAAGGCTCCCACTGCCAGCAATCCCATCAGAGAATGGTTTGTGAAAGCACAGAGAGGGTTCAGAGCTATTTGCATGCACAACTTGACACTGACTGCCTCAGAAATTTCTCTTTTCCTGCTGCCTACAAATCGCATCTCAAGAGATGCAAATGGTAGGGCACTCCCTGTCCTGGGAGATTACAGCCTAGCAATCAGACAGGGAGAAGGAACTTTTCCCTGAAGACCAAAGAATAGTTCCTGTTGGATTTGCAGTGTGCTTCTTTGGTTTATTTTACCTTGAAATCATCGTGATTTAGCCTAAAAAGGGCAACTTTTAGAGGCATTTCAATGAAAGCTGCTCTAAGAAAAGGAGTAATCAAAACTCTGAAAGAGTGCAAATGCAGATTAGAGCAATACAGTGACATGGAAACCCAAAAGGACGAAGCCATTTACAGTCTGAAGGGTCCAATCCCAGCTAAATGAAGCATCATGAGCAGGAGCACATCAAGGAGGCAGAACCAGAGGTGTCTGTGTGTTTACCAGCAATGCAGTCTGGGACTCTGGGCTGTCATGCAGGCTGGTAACTGTTTGCTTGGCCCAGCAGAGAAACTCTGTGCAGTGTGTTGGAAATAATGATGCAGATGCGTTGGTGCACTTTGGATTTAACAGGAGCAATCAGGATTTAGTCACCAGGTAAACAGCTCTTGCCTGACAAACACAAGACTCTGTGCTTTGATGCTCAGGGACAGCTCAGGGGAAATGTGCTTCTGCCCAGCAGCTGCTGGGCTTGGTGCCCTTCTACAGCCCCAGTGAGGAAACAAAAGTTCCTGGCCTTGGTGCTTTGTTGCTGGTCAATCTGTCACATCAAATGTGTTCTGGGGACTTTGCTGATGAATGCATCACACACAAATACAAAGAGAACATCTGGCAAGCTGAACTTTGTTCATGTCAGTAGTGACAGCTGATGAACTCGCTTCAGGTTCTGCTCCTTAAGGACCTCTTGGTGTAATTATGGGCTGACCTGTTCCCATTGCCACTGGTGAGAACATCACTGCTGGCTGATGAAGAAGCCTTGGGCCAGCAATGTTCATGTGCTGGACGTGAGACTTTGGAGGGAGGGGAGGAAAGACAAGGCCCCAGCAGCCCCAGAGCCAGATCAGTGCTCGTGCTCCTGCATCTGCCCCGGGGCTGATGCCAGCACTGCTGCAGCTCTGCTGGGGCTGGGGGGATCAGGGCCTACTGGGGGCAAGGCACAGCATTCTGTTCTTAGTCTTTGGCCAGAAATTTCACTGCAATAGAGAAGCTGCCAGTTAGGGGAATCCCTGGCCAGGCTTCAGCACTAGCTTCCATTCCATTCCATTCCATTCCATTCCATTCCATTCCATTCCATTCCATTCCATTCCATTCCATTCCCTTCCCACTCCTGCCCCATGTTACATGCTCCTGCCTTCAGGTGGCAGGATGGGAATAACATTCCAGGGATGACTTCAGGGCTTGCCTGAGATACAAGGTGTCTTCTTCTTTTCAAATTATCAGGAGAAGAGGATCCAGCCAAGTTCAGGACTCAGCTGTCAGGACTGAAAAACTGAGTGCAAATCAGCCCCCGCATCGCCTCCATCCCTGGGCTCTACCCACCAGACTCCTCTGTTCCTGCTGTAGCAGTCATCTCTCACACACACCTGGCTCCCCAAGACCCAAAGACACAAGCTCCACAGCTAAACTTAACTCTTCTGAATTTCAGCAACACCCCTAAACTGTTCCCTGAGCCCACAGCTAGAAGAGCTGTGAAGGAGACATCCCTGACACTGTAAGAACCAAATTAAAATCGCTGTCAAGAGATGGGCCTGGAAAGCTAAATTTTGGGCTTTTCTCTGTTAATTGTGAGCTGCTCCTTAAGACACTTCTCATCCTGTTAGATCCATCCTCTCAATGAATCACTACTGCACCTGACAGGCAGAAAAATTAGGGTATGGAGGGGGTTTTAAAAGGTTGTTTTCTTCTGCTTTTATAACTAGGTCCATTGACATGTTTGTTTTCTTGTATGGCATCTAAAGACAGGTCCATGTCTCCCAATGGCACCTTGCAACCCCCAGACACTGCTCTTGCTTTGAGCAGTGTGTTTGCTCAGATGATGTCCAGAGGTCCCCTCCAGGACCACTGCAAAGCCACGTGCCTGTGGCCTCCCAGAGAATGGCTCTCTTTGGCTGACAGTGCTGAGGAAGCATTTCAGAAGCTGCTTGTGCTCAGCAGGGTGCAAGCCGGCTCCCAACATGTTCCAGCAGCCTCCAGGAAATCTGGGACACAGAAAGCTCCAAGGCCACTGAAAGCAAGAGCAGATGCCTTCCATCCTGCTCACTTCCAGCCAGGCTGCAGGGCAGCAGATCCGATGCTTGGTTCCTTCTGTAGCTCTTTCCCAACTCCGCTCTCACCCAAAGGTGTTTGCACAGGGACAGATGAGCTGCCTCACCTCTGGGTGCTCAGCTGGTACCGAGCTGCCCGGGCACCGACATTGCGCACCAGCAGAGTCTGCTGGGTGCTGACCTTGACTGGACACTTGGAGAAGTCCAGCTGGGCAGGGAAGTTCAGCACAGCTCGGGCACCAATGGCCCGAATTGGCACAACGATCCTTTCCCTTGCAGTGAGGCACACGAGCTCGTGGCAATAATCCTGCAGGAAAAGAAACTGGCTCAGCACAGGACATTTAGTGCCATCCCCATGGCAGAAGAAAAACCATTTCCTATACCCCTTCAAGGGCATCAATTTACCTATTGCACCCTCACATGAACACTAAGTTCTACTACTATGTCACATTTTAAAGGCACCAGCGCACTTTGCAAAATCTGTCTCAGTGGCATTCAGCTCTTGTGTCACTTGGGTCTTAGAGATAACAGCCCTAGGCCACCATCATTTTTACTCTAAACTTTAATGATGTTAAAGAATTCCTAAGCCCCTTCGAAACAACATGGAGCTGGGGAACACAGGACATTGCTCTTTAGGCTTCTATATTCCCACTGTCTGAGAATAGGACAAAGTGTTCAACTGACTCTAAGCACCAAAAGGAAGAGGAGAAAACAGCTGCACCCAAAGACATCCTGCACCTCTGGCCTGGTGCAGAAACATCAGTTGCCTCACAACTCCCCTCTAACTTTGCCTGTCCAACCAAGTCAGGAGAAGAACGGTGCTAAGAGGTAGCAGGATGCTGTTGGAAAGGGCCTCTCTTTGTTTCCCTGCAAGGCTTCCTCCCTTCCATGCCATGCCCTCAACCCTTCTGTATGAACAAACCTCCAGATCAGAACATGAACCCTCCAGATCCCAGCACTGAGATCAGACTTGCCAGGGCCTCAGCACTGCTGTTCAAACCTCCCCGCAAAAGCACCTTTGGCACGGAATGGGTGCCAGCTGACAGAGCAAGCACAGGGACAGGCATGAAGACAGAGCCCCAGCAGTGTCACTGCCACGGGCTCTGGGCTCACAGCTCTGCCTGCAGCTTGTACCTGCCCTACACCAGCTCCTTCAGGCAGGTGTCCAAGTGCCCTGCAGCTCAGCAACCTCCTGCTGACCAAGGGCACCCAGGGCCCAGTGTGCCTGTGCCAGGCCGGGCTCACGGGCACAGCACATCCTCTGCCCTGGCCCTGCAGCTGTGCCATGCTCACTTGTTCTCTGGGACAGCAAAGCTGCAAGGCTGCACAACAGAGGGGGTGACAAAGCACCGGCTTTGCTCCAGCCCAGGGGCAGGCAGGGAAGCTGCTGGCAGTCCAGGAAGGAGGAAAGCTCTCTGACCTCTTTGTTCCTCTGGTGTTTTTCATCAGAATGAAACCCCTTCCACTGGACCTAGAGATGGCCCAACACCTATCAACACCCCTCTGTCATTTTCATCCTGTTTCCTGTGCATCTTCCCTTGGCAATGCTCAGCAATGTGCAGGGAGGGGAAGCAGAGCCTGTCAGGCCTTGCTGCAGTGCCTGCCAGCAGTGCCAAGGTGTGACTGGCTGCAGGCTGCCTGCCCACGCCTGGGGCCCAGCTCACAGCATGCAATGGGCTGGAGCCAGAGTGCAGGCAAAACAATGGCTGTGGAGATCATTGTGTGCTTTGGCTCCTCCAGCCTCACCCTGTTCTTGCTGGTGGTGAAGCGGATGCGCACAGGGACAGAGGCGCCCGGCGGCACGGCACGGTACGCATCGCTGGAGCTCACCAGCTGGAAGTAAGGTGAGCTCTCCATGGAGACCTTCACCATGTGAAGAAACTGCAGCAAAGATATGAAATTATGATTTTGCCATTTGTGGAAACAGGACGAGAGAAGACCTGTCCATGCCCTGCTAACATCCCTCCCCTGCCCCTTTTCCAAAGCACTTTCAGCTGAGCAGGCACAGGCACATCATTCACAAGGCTGAACTTGAATCCCTTCTCTTTGGCTCCAGCATTTTGGCCAGGGGCAGTAGGGCAGTGCCTGCTGGGAAGGAAGGGCCGAGTAGGTCAGCACCAGCAGGATGGAGACACAGCACCTGAACCAAGTCACCTGCATATTCAACAAGGCCAAAAAAACTGCTGGCTTCTGCCTGCACACAGCCATGGAGTGGTCATGTTCCAGAGGGGGAATGTGCTACCTAAAAGCAAACCAGCCCATTTCTGTGGGGGAAGGAAGAAATTCCCTTCCAGCAGATCAGGTTTGGGTAGGGACCTTCTGGGGATACAGTCAGGCAGGCAGAGCAGCAAGACAGGAGACCAAACACTGTGGTCTTACTGGGAATAAAAGCAAACCTGAAAAGCAAAAGAAGGAATGAACACAGCAAGACAATCCCTAAAACAAGGAGATGGCAAAGAGAATTTAAATGGGCAGTAAAGCAGCAAGCAAGAATCATAAAACCATGAGAGCAACCAGCTTGCCAAAAGTGACAGAAACACAGACAGGCGGTGGCTATTGACCGTGGGGCTTCAGAGGCATTTTCTGCCTGGAGAAACAGGACCAGCACTGACTGACAGTGTGGTTCCAGTATGCAAAGCCAATCTTGGCTCTCCAGGGCTTCCTGCTGCCTGTGCAGGCAAGCTGGGCTGCTGGGCATTCCTGCCTGCAGCCAGCAGGCCAGGTTCGGCCCTCTGGGGTACTACATGCACAGCACACATGCATTTTCTAGCACACTGATCTCATCAACCCCTGAGCACCAAAATGCTCTCCAAAAGTCTAAACCAGGTGATTTGGACTCCCTCCTGTCTCCTCTCACCAGCCCACTCTTGGCACAAGCCTCACTTGAGAAAATGTTTCCCGGACTGACATTCAAATGGTCTCAAGTTTTCCTCTTTACAGTGGAACACAATTGACATTTTTCAACTTTTTCCCTCTTAGCTCTCTTGGGAAACTGCAAAACAATGCCAATTTCTTCAGGTGAAGGTGGAAACCTCCAGGAGCACATGGCTTTGGATGTGCTGTGCTTCTGCAAAGGGAAAGCAGAGCACCGTGTTGCTTTTGGAAAAGCTGAGCAGAGCTGGATGGAGCTGAGCAGGAGCCTCAAGTGGCACCTAAAGGCCTCTCACTGCTTCTGCTCCATCACTCTGATTGCAGGGCTCTTGCAGAACACGGTTCCTGCAGGGCCAATGCCATTAATGAGAAGTGATTCCAGCATAAAGTGCAGAAGGCTTAGCCCCTGAGCTTTGGTTGTGAGCTGCACAAAGGGAGCCAAACTGGCTGAGAGAGGCAGAGATTCCTACCAGGAGCCAAGATTAACCAAGGACACACAGGGTGTGCTATAGAGCCAAGGCAAAACATGAGAGCAGTTAAGAACTGTACAACCCTCAACATTCCAGTCAATCCAGAGCTTTCAAGAGAAGGAAACTCCTTTGGGATAGACACCATCAACGCCTGGCCAAAATCTGGGGACAATTCCCAGCACAGGAAGATTTCCACCATCTTGCAGAAGAAGGTGCTGAGACATTTTCTTCTGCATGTGCTGCAGCAGATAACTTGCTTTGCTGTACACTCAGGGAATGAGAGCACTCTCCTCTTCCAGCACAGCGTTAAAGCTCTGGGTGCCAGCACTTACTTTGTCCTTATTCATGAGAGACAGCACCATTTCCGACACCTCGCGAGCGACGAAGTTCTGAAATACCAGCTCTGGTGGGGAAACCCCAAACCAGCTCTGTTTCGGGGCAGCTGACGGCAGCTGGAGAGGAGAGAGAGCAGGGAGAGCTTCAGCTGCTGGGAGGAAGGTTCATGCAGGAGAATCTTCCTCTGATCCCCAGTGAAGTACAGACTCTGGGGGAGCACGTCTGCCCAGCCCACACTGGGCAAACAGTGGCTCACCCACCTCTGCTCTGAGCTCACCCACAGCTGCTGGGCCACACAGAGCAGGCTCAAGCCAAGCTGCTCTTTCGGCATGGATTTCTCCAGGTTTCTTTCTCCAGAATGCCAGGCAGCACTTTCCTAAAACACAGCCCTGTGCCCATGCGGTCACAGAGCTCTGGGGCACTGACTGAGCACTCACGGAGTAAGTAAAACCCATGAATTTACAGGAGACTCCATGGGAAAGGATTTGGGATGTCTTTTACTCTGAGACAGGGAAACCGAGGCCCACACAACTGCAAATATCTTTTTTGCTCTAGAACTTAGACATCAGTAAGAAGAGCACAGGACCAGAGCGGGTGTGAGAGATGAAGTGACATTTGGCTGAAGCCAAAAGGTTATTAAGCAAAAGAATGGAATTTGTTGGTTCTGTGTGTTATTTGTGGTTTGGATTTGTTCAGGTTGGTTTGTTGAGCGTCACAGTGAGAGGGACAGGGTTGAAGACCTGACCAAAAGGAAGGAGGACGAGAAGGGAGCGGACAGAAAAGTTGGTGCTCAGTAGAGAATGGAAGCTCCTGAGTACCCATCCAATGGCAAAGGGCACAGGTACAAAGGGGATACAAAGATTGCCATTTTCTCAGAGGGTGTGTGTGCGCTTGGCTCTCAGGGAGGGAGACATCCCCAGCTCAGCTGAATCCTTACTAAGAAACACTTTTCTTTTGCTTTGATGATTTTGCTCCTTTTCATTGGATTTAAAAGTTAGTGTGTTCCAAAGAGAGGGAAAGGCAAAAATAAAAAGACAAATGAGCTGAAAATAGAAAGACAAGTGAGGTGAATGCTGAATGAGGATAAGTTTCAGTTATTTTCAAAGCAACTTGGGTAAAAGCAGAGTTGGTATCTCCTTTTTCAATGGCCTTTAAATGGGTGCTTTCTTGTCATTACTGCAACCTTATTTCATGCCATTGTAGAGGCACGTCTGGAATGACACAACAACAGCAAATGCTTCTGGAGCTGAGACATTGCTTGGAGAAAACTCTGCCCTGCTTTGTCTGCCTTCTCCAGCCTCACTGCTGTCACTGCAGAGACACAAGCAGGTCTCTCTGTGACTTCACAGCAGACACATTCCCTTGAAGGGAGTGGCTGCAGCACACTGTCCCTTAGCTGTGCCCTTCCCTGAGGTGTTCCCAAGGCCCCTCTCCAGGACAATCCTTAACCTGGATTGTGTTCCGTGTCTCTTGCTGCCAATTTCCTGCTCAACAGCCCACCTCAGTCACCTACCCGTTTGGAATGTGCTTTATACCGAGCTAGTCCTGCCAGAAAAGCAGCTTTAAACACACCTCTGAGTAGGCACTGATCCAGACAAAGCACATCCATTCCCCTCTGCCCAGGGCCAGTCCCCTCTACATCTGGCAGCCTGCAAAATCTAACAACCCGTCAGGCTCCAACACATTCTTCCAGCCCAAAGCAGTAATGCAATTTGTTTTGTTCAATCTGAAGTAATTCCTGCAGATCCTTGGCCTTCAAAGGCCAATGCTGCCACTCTGCAGGGAATCCTGGGACCCCGAGCATTTGATGGTGACCACACCAAAGCAAGAGGTGGCTCCTTCAGCAGGAGAATGGCAAAGGGCAATTTTGGGCCTCTGTGTCCCCAGCCTTCCTCCCATTGTTTTAGCAATGGCAGCTGCATTCCAGCACACCCCAGCAGCTTCAGCAGAGGGTATTTGTGTTGGCTTAGTGCAGATCAGGACTCCCAGTCCACCACTCCCAGCACCTTGCAATGACAGCAGGACCTGGACACTGAGGCATTTTGCTGGAGGCAAGCCTGTCACAAACACACACCCTCTTCAAACTTCATGTGAAACAGAAAGGAAAAGAGCAGGAAAAGGCTACCTTTGGGCGAGTCTCACTCCTGTCTAGAGATGGGCCAAGTCTGGGCAGAATACTCCCCCCAGTGCTGGCCTCCTTCTTCCTGCTGAGAAACTTCTCCCTCTGGAACTTACAGGGAAGCAGCTGAAAGGCAAAAGTAAAGCAGCTAGAGCCTCAGAGTTGTGCTTGTTCAGAAAGGCTTTTCTTGAACAAGTGGCACTGGTGAATAACTTGTGATCACAGCCACTAGGATATTCCTGGAAGCCCTGGGAGTTTCCTGCTGAAATACTTAGCATCAGTGAATTAATAACACAGAGTGGAACACACAAACTCCAGCCATATGGCTCTGTCCCATTGGCTTCTCCATGACTGGATGGGACATGGTTGGGGATTTCTGCTCTTTGGGCATTTGTTTCCTCTTACGTTTCATTGGATTGAGGCAGTGACCTTTCCAGAGAATGGGGAGGGGCTCTCACAACTGCCTGAACTCCATCCCTGCACAACGCTCAGAACTCACAGCAAGGAGATATCGCTGCTGGATGAGTCCAAGAGATGCAAGAAAGGAACACTGTACCAAGAGTGAGGTGCACAGGAATGTCTCTAGGTTTTAGTTCTCCCTGTTGATTGTTTTCTCTGTCTGGGCTGACAGAGCCATCCACAGAAGAAAACAGAGGCATCTCCTTGACAGAGCCTCAGCAGTGGGGCATCTTCAGCCAAGTGAGCTGCAGACAGCAAGGGACCTTTGTGGCCCTGGCTCCAGCGCTGCCTGCTGGCCTGCATCTGTGCCCACACAGGAGCTGGGAGAGAGCAGCTGCTTTGGAAGCTCTTCCAGCTGGGACCAGCCGTGGCTCTCAAGGCTTTGGGCAGAGTTTGAGCTTCCCCCCCCGCAAAACGCCCAGGTGCCCAAGGGCAGCATGGTCAGAGCAGCACAGGTGAGTGGTGCCCAGCCTGACAGAAGGAATTCCTGTGGCACAGGGAAAGGGACAGAACACATGCTCAGGGCTTCAGCTGTACATTGGTTTCACTTGGCTCTGCTGGCACAGCCAGGCAAGACACAGCTGAAGCATCCCACAGTGTTCCCTACTGCACCAGGACAGCCCCAGCAACAGCAGCACAGCACAAAGGGCTGGGGAGGGGCTCTGCAGCTTCACAGCACTGCTGGACAACAGGGGCAGGGAGAGCAGGCACACCAGGGCAGTGCCAGCCTTAACACAGCCCCAGGGGGTACTCACAGCATTAGGCTTCAGCCCTTCCCTGGACAAAAGACGAGGTGTCGGTGTCTTCTTTGGCAATCCAGACGCCATTTCCAAGGGACGATGTCGCAGGTGAGCGACAATGCCTCAACAAAACTGGAAGGAGCAACAATGGAACTCTGAAAATCCACAACCCAATTCATGGCAGATTCAAGGCATATTCTGGTGCTAAAAATGTTACATTACTTGAAAGTAGCTAAGTGCTTGTTTGGTGTAAGCAGCTAGTATAGTTAGGCCTCTAGTTGGACTTTATTTGAACTCTATGGCTACCTTATGCAATTCAAAGTTAGATCATACTGAAACCTGGAGCTAAAAATCTGAACATTAATAACAGTTCGAACAGACAAAGCTGTAGCTTAAATATTACTCAAAAATTGCTAGAGTGGGCCTCCTCTTCTTTAGGCTAAAGCACCCTTGCTCTCTCAGCTGCTCCTCACAGCTGAGAGACTAATGAGAGACTGGAATGTTATGGCTAATGGCTTAAATATCATTATAAAGGACTTTCTGCCCATTGTGACAAAACCCTATAAAGAAGCTGCGACCACCCAAGCCCACCCTTCCCTGAAAATGCCTCCTGACTGGAACTTGGCACTGTGAGTTAAGCTGCCTAAGGAAACTCGAGACAAGATCAAGGTGACACTATTGTCCCATTAGCTCAGGTCTGGGGAGAAGTAAACAAGGCTGAGGAGAAAAACCTATCCACAACAAAGCCAAACCCAGCAGCTGTCCTGAAAATCAGCTCTGTCTGGGTTCAGGCTGGGGAAGTCACAGCCACAGACTCTTCTGCTGAGGCCAGGTTTGCACACAAACCTCCCAGCAAAGACCTCCGCAGTGCCTCCAGACCCATTCCTGAGGTCTCGCACCAGACGACTGCAGGGCATGCAAGCTAACAGAACAAATCTGAAAATCCAGAACCCAACTCACGGCAGACTCAAAGGATATACGGGTGCTAAAGATTTTATATTATTTGAAAGTAGCAAGAGACAGAGTCCAACTTGCCCCACTCCTGGGAGGTACCTGGACAAGGTATCACCTTGCCCAAATCTGCATTAATCCATTGGAGTCTTACATTTTGCCAGACCTCACCACAGAGAAGACCAGAAGAGGATTTAATGGTAGGCCAATGGGATCCATGGAATGGTGATATTTTCTACTAAGTCTCTCTCTGTCACTCTCTTTATCCTCCCCCCCTTCCCAACCTCCATCCCCCTCCCACTTTTTCTTTTCTTTCTCTCTCTTTCTCCCTCACATTTACTGTTCCATAAAATCCAGACCATTGACTTTGGCATATGGTCTCCTTTGCACCTCAATACAGAGGCATCTCCCTAAAAATTTTAAAACCCAGATGATAAAAACCCACTGAAACTTGAACAGAACTCATTCACCTTTAAGCAGTTTAAGCACTTACCATAAAAAAAATGTATAGACTACTATCTTTAGAAAATGTTGCATTTCTTCAGTAAAAAAGCACAATGAGTAGTCACTTTATTGTTCATCCTCTCAGGTGTACATGTCACTGAACTACTGCTCCAGAAGACTGGCATGATCACATCCTCTATTTCCCTTTGGCATTCTCTTTCAGAGCACAGATGAAACAAAACCAAAAAGTTCAACTTTAGTCGGTCTTTACCTTCAAGTGAAATTCAGGACTCCCTAGCAGACACCAGTGTTCTGCACGCTGCGGAGCTTTTCGCAGAGGCCAATGCTCTGCACCTTTAGCAATTCTCTACGCCGACAATTCACCCGGCGAAGGGCCCGGTGCAGCCGCCTGCAGGAGCCCGGGCTGCGCACACCCAGCCAGGGCCGCGCTCTCAGGCAGCTGAGGCCGCGCCGCTGTCACAGGCGCTGAGGGCCCGGCCGCGGTTACCGGGCAACCGCGGCGCCGAGTGCGGGGCCGGGCGGGGCCGGGCCGGCCGCAGGGCTTTGCAAAGGACATTGTCACTGCAGTGACTGACTGCAGTTTGGGGCTTCCCAAGAGTCTTTCTGTAACTAATAAAAGGTTAAAATGTGGTGACAAAGGCACCTATGCCAGGTCTGTACATTGCTCTTTGCAGCACTAGTATCCGACCCTGGCTGGAACAGCAGGAGGGGCTGAGGCAGCAGGGAAGGGGGCTCAGCCTGGAGAAAAGGAGGCTCAGGGGGGACCTTCTGGCTCTGCACAACTCCCTGACAGGAGGGGACAAGAGGCTGCTGCAAGTTCAGGCAGCGCCGGAGCCGCCTGGCTCCCCCTCTCCTCCCCCGCTCCGCCTCTTCCTCCCTCCCTCCTCCTCCTCCTCGTCCTCCTCCGCTCCCGCAGCCCTCGCAGCCCCCGGCAGGGGCGGGGATGGAGCTGGGACAGGTCTGAACGCAGAGAGGCCTGGGGGGATGCCAGGACTGGGAGTGACTGGGCTGTACTGGGATCATCCTGGGAGCAGCTCCTGGGTGACTCAGTTCTACTGGGATCATCCTGGGATCACACTGGCAGTGAGGAGGAGCAGCGCCATGGCTCCAGCACTGGGGCTGAGGGCGCTCCTGGGGGGCCAGGGGCGAGTGGGACCCCCGGCACCGGGACCCTGAACCGCCACTGCCCGCACCGGGACCCCCCTGATCCCCTTAGCCTGCACAGGGACCCCCTGAATCCCCCTGTTCTGGACATCAGGTCCCGCTGCTCCCCTTTTCCCGGCCATCCCATGGCTCCCAGCCTCCAGACTTGGCGTAGGCCTGTCTCTGGGACGACCTGGAACGCCGTGGTCTCCCATTCCTGCCTTTCCCAGGCACACCTTTCTGCAAAAGCAGAGACAGCCTGAACTCCCCCTTTCCGAACATCCCGGGTGTCCCCACTCTGGTGCCCCCTTTTTGGGAAACCCTGGACTCCCCTTTCCTGGGCTCAAGGACCCCGTGGAACTCCCTTCTACCTCTCCACATCCCTGCCCACCCCCCCATTTCGATGACCCTGAGACCCCCCTAGCACCCCCATTCCTGAGAACCCAGACCCCCCTGCATCTCTTCATCGAGCACCAACGCAAACCTTTTCCCAGCCCCCCGCCTCTCCCAGCCCCCAGCCCCACCCTCTTCTCTGGCCTGGGACCAGAAGTGCAACTGACTGAAAACAAATGTGACAGAAGAAATAATTTTGCGCCTTTTATTTACTATTGAAATACAATTTCCTCCCTTTCTCACAAATCTCCTCCCAGTGTCATTCAGCAGGGCTGTTAGAAAGTCCTTAATTCTGAGTGGGTGTTCCAAGCTGCAGCTACAAGGAAACAGGGAATGGGGATTTTCCTGCTCCTGGGAAGTTTGACATCCTCAGCTGAGGAGAGGAGGAGGCACCAGAAGGAAAGGGCAGCTGGACTTCATCTTTCCACAGGGAAGAGGGGGGGGGAAATCTCTCATCCTGTCTGCAGCTGCTCCCACAGGGATGTGAGGGCTGATCCTAGAGCCCCAAGGGTCACAGTCAGGGCTGCCCTCAGGGAATGCTCACCTGGTATGGAGGGGCAGTCTGCGAGCACCTGGATCTTGGGGCACCCAGCTGCCCCTCAGGTGTGGAGGTGCCTGAGGAGGGCTGGGATGATGCCAGGGACATCCTGCAGTGACATCCCCTCTGTCCCGCTCTGTGTGAGCTCAGTCCCAAACCTGACCTTGATCCTGGTCTCAGTCTCACTCCACCTTTAGACACACTCAAAGTTCTGTATATAATCACATCCCAATTCTAAACTTGTCTAGCCCCAGACCACAACCCAACCCCAGCCCAAAGCCAATCCCATGTCTAGCCTTAACCCCAATCCCAGCACTAATCCAAATCTCAGCCCCAACTCCAACCCAGCCCCAATTCCAGCCCCTTCCTAAATCCTCAGCCCCAAACCAAATCCCAGGTTCTGCAGTTCTGCGAGTTTGTGGGTGTCTCTGTCCCTCTGACCCCGATGATGTTTGGGTGGGGTCACACCAGGGCTGAGAGGGACAGAGACTGCCCCGACCTCTGCAGGTGTGAGAAGGTCGGAGAGCCCCTCCAGCCCCAAGCACCCTCATCCGTGAGCAGCACCCCTGCCGTGTCCTTTCTCCGGTGACAGCAAAGACATTGCTTTGTGCCCGGGTCTGTGCCAGCCCCGCACAGAGCACTGCTCTGCGGGAACGGGGACACGGGAAACGGTGCCCGTCATGTGTCCCCTTTGTGTTGCTGTGTGTCCTCCCATGTCCGGCTGTGTTCCCCCGGCCAGGGAGCTGCTCTGGCCCGGGATGGCAGGGCCCAGCCGCTGGGCCTCGCCGGCAGCGGGCAAGAGCCGGCCCGGGCTGCGGGACACGGCGGGGCTGCCCGGCTGGAAAGCAGCTCTGGCTCCCGCCAGGGAGCTGTGGGCCGGGGGCTGCCGGCTGTGCGGGAGGAAAGCCGCTGGGCCGGCCCCTAACGCTGCCCCGCAGAAAGGAAGGGGAGGAGGGAGCTGACAAATGAGCTCGGAATGTGGCAGTGCAGAGATGAAGGGACAAGTGCCCTTGGGGGCCGCAGGTCGGGGCCAGCCCTCGGGCACGGCTCCGAGCGGCTCCTGAGCCGGTATGAGGGCTGCCTGTAAGGATTGCAGGCAACAGCCGAGAGCAGCAGCGCCGGCATTGCCAGCCGGGCCCCATGGCCATCTGCCCGTGAGGGCCTTCACAGCCCGTGAGGGCCGCGGGCTCTGCAGCGCGGCTCCTGCTCCCACAGCCGGCCCCGAGCCTCAGGGCTGCCCCGCAGGCGCCGCGGGAGCAGCAGCGGCCTCAGGGCCTGGCCCGGGGCTCGATCTGCTCAGCCCGGGGGCAGAGCCACAGCAGGGGGGAAGGAGCTGAAGGTGCACCAGAGAGCCCGGGGAGAGACAGGATGTGAGACAAGGCTCTGCCCGTAATTTTAACAGTTTTTATTAACCTAATAACTATATACAACTAACTTAGTTATTATATACAAGTAAAAAGTCAAGTTCCTTATGACAGTTGTCACAGGTGTTTCTCGCTTCGGACAAGATGTCCCAGGCCGAGCATTGGGCGCTAAGTCCTTTCCAGCTGGCTGGGGGCTGTTGATGTCTGGCGGGGCTGGAGAGGCTGCTCGAGCCCTGGGGCCCATGAGACCTGTCAAGGAGCTGTGCCTGGCCGGTGCTGTCCTGAGGCAGCAGGGCCTGGGCGGTGAAGGACAAGGGTGAGCCGCCACAGGTGCTGGCCCCAGCGCACCAGGACTCAAGGTCTTGTCCCACACTGGGTATGGCCATTCTCCCACGTAACTCCAGCTCCAAGCTCAGTTGCCCCATGTGCCCGTCCTCCTCCTCCATTCTGCCCCTTCCTTCTTACCCCAGACGCAAAATACCCATGCCACATTACCCAGCTCACTACACAGAGCCCCACTCATCCCCCAGCTAGCACCCTGCAGATAATCAGCCCCCTGTCGTCACTGACCCCCTTGCCCCGACAGGGCCATGTCTGACGCATCCTGTGTCCTGATCGCCGTGCGATGCTGGTCATTACGGCCCCTCGAGATGTGTCCATCACCGTGCAGCAGGGTCACACTAGGCTGAGGAGGAGAGGGCGACTGGCTGCAATGCAGGCCCCAATCCAGCACCCCCCAATAATCCTCCTATCCCAGGTCTCCCTGGGGACTGAAGGCACAGATTCCTCCTGGATAGTCAGCAATGCTTAAAGCCTCAGTCACCATTCTGTGTCTCTACCTTCATCACACCTACCTTGTTGTGGTGTACCAGGAGACGCAGCAGCTGCACACTTGTATGTGGGGAAGCCTTGATGTTCTGCATCGTGAAACTGCTGCTTTGATGGTCCCCAGAGATCTGAGGCATACGGGGGACACTGGCACAGAGCAGCGGCCTCCTGTGGGATGGGACAGAGGAGGCTCAGTGCCCAGCCCTGTGGCATGCAGGGCATCACCCTGCTGTGCCAGGGAGGGCACTAGCAGTGCTGCTTGCAGGGGCATGTCCCTGCCAGCTCCTGTCCACCTGCTGCAGGAGCCCCAAGCCCATCCCACCAGGCTTGATCTGCTGGCTCTGTCCCCACAGCAAGGTGTGCTGGCCATGACAATGGCAGGTCCCTGTGCACAGGACACCAGCTGGCAGGAGCTGCGCTGTCCCAGCTGCAGGGATTGGTTTTGGAAACTCCTTTCACAGGAGGCACACAACTCCCTACCAAGCCTGAGCTCAGACTGAAAACAGACACAGCTCATCAGATGTGCTTTCAGCAACACAGAGAGGTGGGCCAGACAGGGCAGTGCAAGGCAAGGAATGCAAAAGCCCCCAGCCCTGGGGCAAGCACTGGCCCTCCACAGCTGCCTTCTGCTCCCGTACCCTGCCCCGTCCCCCCAGGCTCCTCTGCCCCAGCCCAGGTGCAGAGCCCTCCTTGCTGTGTCAGGGCTACCCTGCACCCCAGGCGCGGGGAATGTGTCCTCAGAGCCCTTACCTTTGGCTGGGCGGTGGCTCCTTGCTAGGGGGCATCGGCTGCAAATACGGGAGTTTTTTGGGGTACCTGGGGAGGGCAGGAGTCACAGGTGCGTGGCAGGGGACAACGAACCTGTTCCTGTTGGAGGCAGCACCCCCAAAGCCATGGGATTGTAGGCCATGGCATCTCGCTGCCTGTAGCCCTTGGGATGAGCCCCCACCGGCCCTGCTGATGGGCAGGGCTGCAGAGGGGGCTCCCCACATCAGCCCCTCCCAAGCAGACACTGTCACCCCTGTGCCCAGCACAGCGGGTCACCGCTGGCACCCATCTCTCTCCATGCCAGCCCCGCTGCCCCCGATGCACGGGTGCTACTCACTGGCCAGGAACCTGCACGCTGAGCATGCAGTCACAGGACAGGCACGTGAAAGGGACTGGCAGCTGCCTAAGGAGGGTGAGGGAAGAGGGCCGGCTGAGCTCCTGGGGCCACAGGCCTGCAGCACACAGGCAGCAGCTCCCTGCAGCAGCCAGCTGCTGGGCAGGTCACTGCACAGGGTCACGGCCATTGCAGGGTGAACCACGGGCTGTTGAGCCTGTTTCTACCCATCCCCAAGGTGCTGGCTGATGCCAGGTGAAGGGCACAGGGCCCCATGCCACCATCTCAAGCAGCCCCTGCAGTGCTTTCAGCCCCTCTCTGGCACCAAAGTCCCCCCGTGTGCATAGCCAGGAGGGCAGGGCATGGCCCAGCTCAGGGACATAGTGTGTGACAGCCCTGCCTGGGAGGAGCAGTTGCCATCTCTGTTCCCAAAGCCATCAGAATCTCCATCGCACTCACTTCTTAATCCCAGCGGCGTTTTCATGCAACAGCCTATCCTCGACTTCCTCCATGTTCCTGTTCCAGGAGTCCTCCAGGTGTTTACGGAAAGTCTTCAGCTCCAGGCGATCCAGCTGTGAACAGGTGCACAGCCTCAGCCAGCTGCTCCAGGATGTGACATGGAGCTCTCCAGGGAAAAGCCTGGAGGGGGATCCTCAGAGGGATGCTGCCGCAGGCTGTCAAGTCCCAAAGGTGCCAGTTCCTCATGGTGGGGACGAAATACCCCTCACCTTGTCTTCAATTGCATTGCTGAACTGCTGCTGCATATTGTTCCAGTGCTGCTCCTGGCCTGAAATCTGGCTCTGCAACTCCTGCATGCTCTCATCCAGCTCCTCCACGTTCTCTTCAAACTGGCTGCAATTGACTTTGCTGTCCAAGGCAGCTTTTTCCGCCTTCTAGCAGAGGGGAACGGCAGGAGAGCGGCGGGGAAAGGGATGAGGAATGCCAGGCAGGGCCAGCGTGTGAGGGGCAGAGGGAGGAGTGCTTCCTCCAGGCCATCATGCCCCTTTCAGGCTGCTGTGGCCCCATGTGCCCCATCACCCTGGTGAGCTTGGTCCCACCATGTGAAGGGTGAGGGACCCCATGAGCTCAGGAAATTCCCTCTCCCAAGGGGACAATTTCTGCCACCCAGCCCCCAAGGGACAAGGGGCATTTGTCACCCTGCCTGGGAAGCCCTGGGCTGGCCCAGAGGCCCCTTAGACTGTACCATGTCCATGGCTGCCATCATGTCCTGCTGATCTGCTTTGTCCTTCTGCAGCTTCTCCAGAGACTGGGACAGCATCTTTCAGCACAGAAAGGAACCCATGACACTACAGCAAGGTTGGGGCACACCCCAGCATGTAGGAAACACACTCCTCTCCCCCTGTCTGCACACACTCTGTCCCTGATTTGTCACAAGCCTTCTGCCCAGTTGGGTCTGTCAGAGACGAGCAAAATGGACGACAAACAGGGTGAACAAAAGGGTGATAGAAGCAATGAGCAAACCAATGATAAAAAGGACGAGCAGCCAGCAGGCTCCTTCTCCTTCCACATCCCTTGCAGGACTGAGGCCCTCCTCAACACAACTCCTGTTGCCAGGCAATGCACCCCACTCCACTCCTGGGAGCCAGTGGGGCCCATGAAGTCATAGATTAATGGAGCCTTGGAATGGCATGGGCTGGAAGGGACCTAAAAGATCATCTCGTTTCACCCCCTGTCAGGGACAGGTAAAGGAACATTTTCCACTAGATGTGGTTGCGGCAAGATCCCATCTAAGCTGGTCTTGGACACTTCCAGGAATGGGGCAGGCTCTGTTAAGGCATCACCATGCTCACAAGGAAGAATTTCTTCCCAATATCCCACCTATCTCTCCCCTCTGTCATTGTGACGCCATTTCCATGCCAAGCCCTTGTACAAAGTCCACCTCCAGCCCTTTTATAGTCCTTTTAATTGCCATAAAGTGCTCAAAGTTCTCCCAGGAGAGTACAGCCACATTGCTTTTCTTTTGATCAGTTTAAGATGTGCGTCACATCTGAGCCAGTTCCCCCACTGCTGCAAGCCCTCAGCCTGGTTTGGAGCATCCATTGGGATCAGCCTTTGCCAGGGGGGCTGTGCATGAGCCCCTGGCTGAGCTATGGGGTTGTTGGGGCACAGAATCCTTTCTTCTCAGGAGTTCGGGCAAAAAGTCTCTGTGGGTGAAGCCTTTGGACATTTTCCTCCAAGTCAGGTTTTATGTCAGCTTGACAGTCCATAAAGAAGTCAATGACATAATTTCTCCTGCCAATGTCCCCAAGACTGTTGGGGAAGACAGATCAAGTTCTTCCCTTCAATACCTGCCATTTACTAAACGTTTTACTTTAGGTGTCCACAGAGCCCCATAATTACCTTGGGCCGCCTTGATTTGTTACTGAGCTCTCAAGGTAGCGCTGACTCTTCCATTAACTGCCACTTTTGCAAAATTTGCTCCGCTTTCAGCGAGGTTTTATTGTCCCCTGGGGAATGGCCTGGGGTGACAGGGACAGGGACAACCATCCCAAGCCCCTCCCAAGCATCCCCCAGGGCGAGAGGCACAGAGACCCCTTGAGCATCTCCTAGGCACTGGACAAAATAAACTTGGCAGAAATCAAACTTAACTCTGCATAAATCACTTTGAAGAATATTTGCTCTTCCCACAAGTAACTTGTGATGGAAATGCAAACAAATCCCAAATATGAATAAACTGACAATCCAAGCAGTGATGTGGCAATTCCAAGTGTCATTGGTTCCTGCACAGCTCCACCTCAGCTGCTGGCAGGTTCTGATAGAAGAAAAGAGAAAATTTGGCCCAATACAGATTATTAAAAGGAAGGGGAAGCTCTGTGTAGCTGTCACAAAGGTGACAGGGATCAAGAGAAAAATGCTTCTCACATTTGGCAAAGAACCCAAGCCTGGGAATTCAGGAGATATGCAGGAATTTAGGTACTTGAGCTGGGCTTCTTGTAGGACTTTCAGCAGCCTTATGTTCCTCACCGTGGGGTGAATGAACCTTGTCAGTCTCGCTGGTAACATTTGCTCCCTTTCCTCCAATGATTTTAACACACTTTTCAAGGAAGGACAACAAAATATTTTCTTTTCACTGGCCACCCACAACAGCCATTTTCCTCATCAGTTCTCCCATAAGTTGCTCAGAGGAAGCTGTGTCCAAGTTTCCAAGAGTTCCTCCAGAGAGAACCACAACCTCCTCAGAGGACGGGAACCATGCTGTTGTCAAAGGCACCTGGGGACAGACAACAGTGCCCTGAACTCACTGTGCCAAAATCATGTCGCAATCTGGTTAAGAAAATTGTTAGAGAGATGCCTCAGCCCCAATTAAGGTGCTAACGAGACCAAATCCAAAGTGGATTTTATTGAACAGTAAATGTGAGGTAGAGAGAGAGATGGAAAGAAAGAGACAAGGAGGGGAGAGCAAGGGAGTGACAGGGACAGAGACCTCCCCTTGAGCAGGTGTAAGAGTCTGTCCGAATTTTCCCTCACCTGCCTCATGATCGTCATTTGAGGACCACTGAAGAGAAGATCCCCCCCCCCCCCCCCCCCCCCCCCCCGTCTCCTCTGTAGGAGAAAGTCATCTGCCACAAGGCCCTGAGACCTGAGAGCATTGCTCAGCTACTGTTTCCACAAGTGTTGTTTGCTGTATGCTACACTGAGCCCAATGAGAAGAAGGGGGCACCGTGCCCTTTTTGCAACAACAGCCTTGGAAGCTGCCCCACCTCTCGGTCTGGCTGGACTTCTCCTGAGTGGTGGAACCCTGCAGAAGACCCCTCTCACTCGTTTGCAACCACTGTGACACACAGACTGAGATGTAAGAAGCCTCTCCATCAAGACACCGAGACATCAAGCCCCCATGTGAGAAGTCCCCCTCTTATACTTTCCAAGGACTGGGACTGAGACCCCCAACCCGGGGAAGGTGTGTGGGGACAGGCAAGCTGACCAAAGCAAGATGGATGTTGCAGGGGTGAGCATTGGACCACAAAAACAATGGCTCACGCCCACTGCTGAACATGGACTGTGTGTACCCTTTCAAAACACCATTCTTTCCCCAAAACTACCTTTGATTCGGTTGCAAAATTCATTCTCCCTTCCCCCATTGCAGGAAGCTCCAGTGGAGACAAAAAAATCTGCAGCCATGTGTAGCGGTTCAAATTTATTGTACTGATTCCTTGTGAAGTGGTTTGTTCTGTTGTACCCCCCCCGTGTTGTCCCCGAGTTAGTTCACCCCTGGGTTTTACCCTCCCTCAAAGCTGTCCCTCATGCCATTCCCTGCCCCTTGTTCCAGCTCTTTCCCTGCCTGTCAAACCCAGCCCCTTTTGTTCCCCAACTTTCTTTGCCAATTTAACCCGGTGCCAATCCCTGTCTGCAACGCCCCTTTGGAATTCCCCTGTTCCTGGAGGCCCCATTGGCCCAAGTGAGCCATCCTCCCCACCCTCCTACCCAAAGTGGCCCCAGACACTTGATGTAATCCCCTCAGTGCTCCCCTGGGGATTCCCTTTTGGTTTGCTGTTTGTATCCACCCCCTGATTTGTGTCTGTACAAAAGCCCTTGCACAGGAGTGTCCAGGGCTCTTTTGGCTCTGATCCTTTTGCTTGGAATAAACCCTTTCTTGTATAATTTCAAGACACAGATCCTCCTCCTTTCTCCTCTGCCTGGTCCCGTTGGTGGCTTGTCTCTTGCAGTGTAGAGCAAGAGGCTCTGAGGGTTCTGCCTGTGGTCAATGCCCAGCCTGGGGCAGTTCTGAGGGTTCTGCCTGTGGTCAATGCCCAGCCTGGGGCAGTTCTGAGGGTTCTGCCTGTGGTCAATGCCCACCCTGGGGCAGTTCTGAGGGTTCTGCCTGTGGTCATTGCCCAGCCTGGGGCAGTTCTGAGGGTTCTGCCTGTGGTCATTGCCCAGCCTGGGGCAGTTCCCCACTCCTGGCGTGGGGCCGGAGTTCTCAGAGCCAGCCCGGGCTCGGGGTCCCAGGGCAGCCGTGAACTGCCCAGCACCTTCTGGGCCACACTTTGCCCTCAGCTTCCTGCTGTAAAGCTGAACTCATTGTGGTCAAGTCAGATTGCCTCTGCATGGATGTCTTTGTAGTCAGCTGAGAAATTGGCCCCTTAATTTGAATGCAGTGGTGCATGGAGCTGTAGTCTAATGTTTTAATGTAGCTGACCTGTGCCCTGATAGCAAGGTGTGTTTAACAAGTGTGGTATTGCCAGAAGGCTTTTGTTACTCTGAGACTGTGCTCGACTCATGGAGCAGCAGAAGAATGAAGGGCAAATCCTCCCTCAGGAACTGGAGGATATCACCCGTGGGTAATGAGGTTTGGGAAGGAAGAATTGACTGTTCTTCTCTTCCACCAGGTGACCCTGTGCTCCAACACGGTGATGGAGTTCTACCGGAGATTGCTGGTGGACCTGGAGGGTATTGGCAAGGGAGTGGCAGCCCTGATCATCACAGCCAGGTACCAGCCCTTGCCTGGCCTCCCCCAGGCACTGCCTTGCCCAGGCTGTGCTGGCTGCAGCTGCCAAGGAGAAGTGCTGCTGAATGCCCTCATGTTGTGCCAGCTGGACACGAGAACAGCAGTGCTTGGGCAGCAGCCTGTAGTGAAAAGCACGTTTGCTCCCAGCCCAGCACGGTCCTGGGCCCTCTTCCAAAGGCACCAGGAATGATATCATTGATTGGCCTTGTTTTTGGTGCTTGAGGTGGAACAAATTTCCTGAGGGCCTCCTCTCCTTCTGGCTGCAAGAGGTGGAGTTGTGTTGGCTGTGAGCACCATGCACTGGTTTGGGCCACACCAAGCAGCTGCTGAGAGTCAGGCTCTGGCTCTGTCCATGAGGGCACATGGCAGGGGGGAAGTGGCTCCCAGCAAGAGTGGGGAGGGCAAGGTCTGACAAGGGGAAAGCAGCCCTTGATGTGGCAGGTCAGCTGCAGTTGTTGTCCTTGCCTCTGCTTCCCATTTTGAGCTTTAGTGTTGTCAGAGTTGAGAGCAAAAGTCGTTGTTGCTGCAGCAGAATTCCATGCTGCTGTGCTGCTGTGGGTGTCAGTGTGATGCCCAGAGGGATGCAGCTCCCTGGTGCTGTTCCCTGTGCCAGGCAGAGCCATGCAGGCAGTGCCTGGGCTGCCACTGTGTACAGCAGGTGGAGCTGGGGCCAGGCAGTGCCTGGAGCTGTGCAGTGAAGGAGCCAGGGAGCTGCAGGGCCTGGCAGGGGCTGATCAGCCCCTCTGTGGGGCAGCTGCTGTCTCGTGCCCTCCAGGGCTGGGGCAAAGAGCTGAGTTCTCAGGCAGGGCAACAGCACCATGGCAGAGAAGGGAGTCATTTTTACTGAGACCCTGGAGCTGTGTGTTCCTTGAGCCTTAGGGAGCACTGATCCTTGTTGGGAAGGCTCCCCCAGAGCTCGTGGGTCACTGGGACTGTTGCAGGAGTCCTTGCAAGCCTTCTTGGGTAAAGGAGGGGCTGAGGCAGCAGTGGGGCAAAGTGCTCTGCCTGGGGCACTTGGCAGCCTCTGGGTGCTGCCTCTCAGGGTTTGCCCCTCCTTGACAAGACATGTGGGAGTGGGAAGAGGTAGAAGGCAATTTATCCCTGTAGGGCTCTTCAGTGTGCATTTGACAGTGACCAATGTGTTCTGCTCCATTTCACAATCTTTGCAGGTAGGCATTCTCCATTCTCTCAGTATCTCTGATTGTCCTGGGCTCATCTCTTTACCCAGGTGTCTCGTTCCTGAGCTCCAAGTGTCCTCCCCAGTGCTGCTGTGTGATGAGTGCCACCTGAAGGTGCCCTATGAGAGGAAGATCCTCATTAGGAATCCCAGCCACCTTCCTGGCTGCTACGGGCTTATTCCCCAGGTTTGGCATCACATCCACCTCCTCCTGTCAAATATTCCTGAGGAGATTATTAGGGGAACAAAGGGTTTGGATAAGACCTTGCTGCTTTCTATTCAGTCCTAAAGATCTGCTGAGAACAGGATCCTACCCCAGTGTAAACTTGAGGAGGCAATTTAAGCTCCTGAGGAAACAGTTGATGCTCTAGTCGTCAGGGTGTTTTCCTGTGGGAGATCTTAGAGGGTTGTGAAAAGCTGCTGCACCCACAGACACCAGTGCCTGTGCTGGCAGCCTCCTTGCAGGATGCCCTGGGAGTGCTAACCCTACAATTCTTGCATCTTGTTTGTGCCTTTGACCTTTGTCCTGGGGAGCTTTCAAGGTGTGTGTAAGTTGCTGTTGTGGTGGATGTTAAGGAGCCTACAGTTTCTTGAGAGGTCCCTCTGAATCTGTGTTTCATTGTGTCCCTTCCAGAAGCGCAAGGAGGACTCTGCTGTGCTCTACTGTGTTTTGGGTTTTTTAAAATCTTTCTTGCTTGCTTCCTGGAACAGAGAGCACAATTACGGAGCTCAGGACGGCTGGCAGAAATCTCCCCAAGCCCAAGGCTGGCAGAGCTTGGCAGGATCCCAGCACCACAGCCTGTGTATGTATGGATGGAAGGATGGATGGATGGGGAATGCGACTTGAGTCACCTGGGAGTGTTGTAAAATGTCAACCAACCCCCCAGCGGTGTCAGGGGAACATTCCTGATAAATCCCTGGTGGAGCTGCAGAGTTTCTGGGCTTGGGCACTGGGTGGGCTGTGCTGGCTGGGCACTGGCTGGGTCTGCCCCTCGGTGTCTCAAATCTCACCTTTGTGCTGCCTTCTCTGTCTTTTCCTCTCCCACTGTGCTTTTTGCATCCCCACCAGGTGTAAATGCCTGTCCTCTGTAATTGCTCAATGCGAGCAGTTGCAGCTGCTGCAGCTCCTCAGTGCCATTTCTGGGCTGCCTTTAGAACAGACCTGCCCCAGCCTGGATTGGGAAGGGCTGGATCAAACCATTTCTCAGTTCAACGAGCCAGCACCCAGCCAGGGGCTGCATCCTGGCCAGGAGCTGCTCGTGCAGGTGTCCCTCCCTCCGTCCCACTGCAGGTCCCTGTTCATAGTTATTTATTTTCCAGAGATGAGCTCCACCCACCTAAATTCAAACCCCAGCCACCAAAGGAGATGAGAACCAGTCTGGATTGCCCGGCAACTCGATGGAGGCACTTCAGGACTGGACAGGAGGAGGCAGCCAGAGCCCTGTCCAGGTTTAGACCAAATTTGGGGAAGAATCTCCCGAAGGAGCTCTGGTGGGAAAAGCAGATCCAATCGGCCTCTCCCCCAAACTGGTCCGGGAGGAAAAATACCTCCCTGGAGAAAGGTGGAAAAGACCCTGTTTATTAAACAATAAAACCAAAACAATATCAAACAATGAGACCCCTTGCCACTCTAAAAGAGATGACAAACTGGGAAAAGCCCGTCCCTGGGTTGCAGCTCACTCAGTCTCTGATCAGTCCCTCCGGTGCTGGAATTGTCGCAGGCCAGGCCCGGCCCGCTGGGCCACAGGTGCAGCTGCAGGTGCTCTCCTGGGTGTTCAGTCCAGAGCAGGTTTCAAGAGGTCCAAAGAAAAGAAAATACACAGTCCAGGGAACTTCTTTGCCTCAGCTAGCTAACACTAACTAAAAAGCCAAAGAAGAGCTCTGTCCTGCTGTCTGTCCGCAGACAACAACAGTCAAGGAGCAGGAATGTGGGGGAGAGGAGTGCAGTGTCTGAAAACAAGCTGCGCCCTTCTTCTCTCCCCCCTTCACTCTCTGGAACACTCTTAAAGGTGCAAAACTTATGATTCAACATAAACAGAATGAGACGACTGGGGATAAAAGCATCATATGGTCAACCCAGGACACCCTCATCCAACCCCTGGCACTCCAATGGATCAGGAATGGTGTGGCCAGCAGGAGCAGGGCAGGGATTCTTCCCCTGTGCTCAGCACTGCTTGGGCAGCACCTGGATTGCTGCGTCCAGTTCTGGGCCCCTCAATTTAGGAAGGACATGGAGGGGCTGGAGCGTGTCCAGACAAGGCTGGGGAGGAGATCGAAACACAACTGCTGTGAGGAGTGGCTGAGGGAGATGGAGTTGTTTATCCTGGAGAAGAGGAGGCTCGCGGGAGACAAGGCGGTGTCAGGGCACAGGTTGGACTTGATGATCTCCATGGCTTGTTCCACCCTTGCTGATTCTGGGATTCTCTGAAAGGACCCTTGCAGCAGTTGACCGATGAGCCCTGGGCCTCCTCTTCAGGAGCTCCAGCAGCCCAGGGCCCTCAGCTTCTCCTGCCAGCCCCAAAGCCCATCCTGTCAGTCCTGCAGAGCCTCTGCAGCTCCTCCTCACGGCCCAGAACAGGGAGCCACAGAGCCAGACACAGCAGCCCAGATGTGCCCCCCTGGCCTGGGGTGCCTCTGGCAAGGGAGCAGCACCAGGCACTGCAGGAGCCTGCAGACAATTCCTGCAGCACTTGTAGGATGATCCTGCTGCCCAAGGGACGTTCCCATGGGGACAAGTCAGGAACTGCAATGGGGAGTGGGGCCAGAGAGGAAAGGGCAAACAGAGATGGGCTGTTTGCAGGGCAGGGAACAGGGGTGGGCAATGGGAAGACATTTGTATCAGGAAGAGGAAAGAAAGCAAAGGTGAAGCAGAGGAAATGCTCAGGGCAGTTTGGGGGTGGCTGCCAGGCAGCCCTGGCTCTGAGCAACAGCGTCTGCAGTGGGACAGGAAACTTCCAGCTGATGGGAACAAACTTTCTGGCTGACTGCAGAGGCCAGGACAAAGCTGAGTGGTTTCCCTGGTGTCCCCCAGCCCTTGCTGGCCCCAGGGGCTGATGGCATTTGTGCTCCCTCAGGTTCATGTCCCCACACCAACAGCATGGGGGTGCTGCCCCTGCTGTGTGCAATGCAAACAGGGGCTGCTGAGCCAGTGCTGCCGTGTCTGTGCCTGCAAGGATGGGGCACCTGTGTGAGCTGGGGGAGAGGCCAGGGCAGCAAAGGGGGGATGTTGTTGGCAGCTCCATCAGGACGCTCTGGGACGCTGCCCTGGGCTGTGCAGCACACTGGGGATGGATCAGCCCCTGCTCTGCTGCTCCTTCCCGTCTGCCCCAGGGCCCTTGCAGAGCACCAGCTGTTGCTGCCCTCAGCTGCCATGGCAACCCTCAGGACAAAGCGGTGCCAGGGCTGTTCCAGGTACAATTGCAGTGACACTCCTTGGTGCCACCAGGCGCCATAGCAATGGCCACGGGGACCAGGTCCTTGGTTTAGTGCCATGGCAACCAATGCCCGGAGCCGTTGTGGTGGTTGGTGGCCATGGGAAGCTGCCCTGGGCCCTTGCTCAGGGCTGGTGTCAGTGCCCAGAGCCAGAGGGGATCCCTTGCTGGGGGCTGTGCCATGGCCACCTGCCCTGTGCCGCGCTGGCCGCTCTGGCACCAGGAACCAGCAGCCACCGGCACTGCCAGGGCCAAAGGCCAGGTCAGCCAGACAGAAAGGGGCAGGGCTGGGCACTGTTTCCATGGCAACCGGCACTGGGGGGACACCTGGGTCACCTGGCCTGGCAGTTGCCATGGAAACCCCTGGCAGGGACTGAGGGCACAGCCCCTGGCACTGAGACACTGCTGGGCCGGGTGCTGAGCACAGGGCTGAGCACGCAGAGATGGTTTTGTTCTTGCTGAGCTGCAGCACAGCCAAGGCCTGTCCTGCCCCTCGTCAGCCACGCTGGGGAGGGGCTGGGGCTGCGGGGGAGCTGGGCAGGGGACACAGCCAGGACAGGGGACCCCAACTGACCCCGGGCCCACCCCAGACCAGAGCACATCATGCTCATGGTATTGGTGGGGGGAACAGGGAGGAAGGGGGGAATTTTGGAGTGAGGGCTTTTGCCTTCCCAGGTAACACCTAGGCAAGAGGGGGCCCTGTGTCACCAGTGGGCAGGGTCACTACCAAAGACACAGACACCAGCTTAAGGAATTGTGTCATTTATATCATGCACAGCTGCCAAGATTTACAATAGGATAAGCTCAGCAAAGCACATCATCATTAGCAAAGAATTACAAAAGAAGCTCAGCAATGCATCAGAACCCATCATTACATTTTGATGACCAATCCCTTGGTGAAACACCAGAGGTGTTTGTGGCAGACAAAGATTCTGGCTGACTATCAAGGTACACCTTACAGACATCAGTCGTACTTCAGTGACACTGTTCTTCATTCTTTTTTCTCAATCTCATCCCAATTAGGAACAAGAATTCTGTTGTCCATGGAGCCTGCACCTTTTTAATTCCAGAATAATGCCCCCAGGCCCTTTGCTGTTCAGCTTTCCCATGCTGTCTGTGGCTAACAAGGCTTGGGGGGCCCTTTCCCCTCTGGCTGGAAGGGGCCGGGTCCCAGTCCCTTGAGGGGCACCCAGGCTCCTGGATGGAATTCCCGTGCAAGTCCCTCAGTGTCACAGCAGCCTTCACATGGAGCCCTGTGGATCAGAGCATTTCCCAAAGGGGCCCTTGGGGCAAACAGGGAGATCTGGTCTGCCAGGATGTGTAAAACAATCTCCTGTCAGACCTACTTGTTCTCACACAGAATCCCTGGCTGCAGGGACACATTCCCATTGTTCCTGCCCAGGGTTCAGGACTCAGAGTTGGCTTTCCTAGGAGCTGCTCCTCCAGCTGCCTCGGGAGGGCCTTTTGGCCTCGGGACCCACACTCTGGCTCCATTATTAGGGCTGCTGCATCCAAACACTTTATCCCCACAAACGGTGGTGATTGGAGGTGGATCTCCTTTTTTCACAATTGTTCACAAAATTCCAAGATCAATAATTGTGCTACCCTGTCATGGGGTTGAATAATCCAATCTTGTTCATTACTGTTTAACAGAATTACTGTAATTTCTCCTGGATATTTTGCATCAATTCCTCCTGCCTTGACAGGAACACTTTGCAAGGCCAAGCTCCAAGGGAGCAGTTACCAAAGCAAAGTGTCCTGGAGGAATCTGAATTCCTGTTTCAGTATTGATAGCTGTCATTGGCTCTGAATTTCTCCTAATGAATTCCAATGCATGAAGGCCCAGCCCTGCAGCCTCTGGGCTGGCCCTGCCAGGGGCCATCACAGCCAGAACAATTTCCCAGGCAGCCCAAGTCTCACTGCCCATGGTTGGATTTGCAAATTAGGGGCAGCCGTGCACAGCCAGGGGGTTCCATTTCCCCAGTGGGCAACTCTTAAGGGCATGGAGCACATCTGGGAGATGGGTTCTCCATGGGCAAAGGTTCCATCTCCTCATTTTTCCAACTGATCTTTTAACAACCCCTTCACCCTTTCAACCAATCCTGCAGCTTGTGGATAGTCTGGTACATGAAAAACCCTGCAGGCAAAATCACTGTATTTTTCACAGGAACAGACAAAGCACTCTGCATCACAGTATCAGCAAACCCTGCAAAAATAGCCAATTTCCTCCCTTCCTCCTTTTTCCATTGTATACAATCTCACAAAGTTGACACTGACATTAGGGTCCTGGCCAATCCTGTTCTGTAGGGTATTTAGTGTAACATCCCTGAGCGGCCAAAGCTCCCAAATTAGTAGTGTCAGCACTATTTTGCATTGTTATTATATGTACATATTTATATAGAAATATAGATATGTAGATATAGACATGTAGATATAGACATATGTATATATAAATCTATAAATATAAACATGAAGGTCCTATTATACTATAAATACGCATATACTTATTTATTATATTGATATTTCACTTGCACAAGTGTATGTGAGCTCAAGATTAAAACCTTCTTCTGTTGCTCCATGTGGGAGCATTCCAACAATGATTGTTCCTTCTGATTGTACTGTTTCAAATGTACTCTCAAAAAATTCATCTTTGTCTGCCCAAACCCACAAGTTCTTTTCCTTTTCCATATGCAATTTTCGGTGCATTTGAAGCCTTTTTTACCCGACTGCCCCACTGCTCCCAGGGGGCTCCGACCTCAGCCCACTCCAGAGCCAGGGAACTCCAGGAAAGGGCTTCCCAGCTGGGAATTTCTGATGGCACTGATTCCTCACATTGACACTGAACAAGTGACATTTTGTTGGCATCTGGCCAGACTGTGCCAGTCTTGTTTTACCGGTGGGCAAAGTCAGCACCTAAGACACAGAGTCCAACTGAAGGAATCAGTGTCATTTCCTGCAGTTCAGGGCAGCAAAGAATCACAAAAGGAGCAGCTCAGCAATGCACCCAACCATCCCCACCCAAGATTGCCTGCAGTGATTAAGAAAGATCCAGCAGCATTTACCCTCAGCCTTTACCATCCCCCAGACCCACACAGCAGCTGGGGAAGCTGTCACAGCCAAGGGCTGCAGAGCCACTCCTGGGCACTGGGAATTCCTGCAGGTGCCTCCAGCCCCAGGTGAGGCTCCAATCCCGCTGGGAGAGGGCCCAGCTCTGACAGTGCTGAATGAACAAACTGACAGCACTGCTAGTGTGGCAACATCTGCTTTCATCCTCCTCTTGGGTCCCTCCCAAAGCCTGGCCAGGGCTCAAGGAGGAACTGAGGGAGCTGACTTTGACCATACAGCCCCAAACAAGGCCAGATGTCAGATTTCATGGCCTTGTCTGGCTTCTAAATACACAAAGGTCAATACATGTTTCACTAATGAGTGGCTACATCTATCTCAGTGCTAATGACCATGCATATTTCATTAGGGAGCAGATACAAAGATAACCTTTGCTTGGAAGGTTCATCCAGAGGCCACCTTTGGCTCAGGGCCTGCTGTCCAGGCCTCACTCAGGGCTGGTGTCCAGGCCTTGGCACTTCAGGGACGTGGTTTAGTGCTGGGCTTGGCACTGCTGGGTGACCGGCTGCACTGGGTGAGCTCAGAGGGCCTTTCCAAGAGAAAGGATTCTGTGATTCCATGATTCTATCCACTGCATTCAGCTGGGGCTATTTTAGCAGAATTACTTTGCTCCAAAAGTTCCCTCTTGCCCAGCTCCTGTGACCTGAGGCTTCAGCTCCTTCAGCTCCTGGTGCTGAGTTGCTCATGCTGAACGAGACGACTTGGAGAGAAGAACACAGTCCGTGCAATTCCTTCTGGGACACGGAGAGGTGAGGCTGTGCAAACAGGAGAATTTTTTGCTGTGGCCTCCTCTCTGCCCTTCACGCCTTTCAGCGCTTTGAACCAGCCAAGAGCTTTCTCCAAGAGTGCAATGGAGCAGCTGCTCCTGCTCCCAGGCCTGGCTCTCTCCAGTCTCTGCCCTTGCCTGGTTCTGTCCCTCGTGCTGTGCCCTCTGTTCCCCCAGGGCTCGCTGGCTGCTGCCCAGGACTGTGGCACTGGCACAGATCCAGTGCTCCAGAGCCTCCTTTCTGTGCCCTTGCAGCTGCCTGGGCACAGCAGCCTTTTCCATCTGGAAGCTCCCCATGCACAGGGAGTGCCCAGCTCTGTTCCTTGCACAGCCTCCAGGAGCCCAGGGCTGCCATCTCCAGTCCCTGCTGGCACTGGGGGCTCCCAGGTGCCTCAGGCTGCTGTGACACCGCTGCACACGGGAGGGAAGAGGGGCAGGGGCTGTGCTCAAAGTCAGCTCCATCTGCTGCTGCTGCTGCTGCTGTGGGGTCATTTGTGCAGCCCTGTCTGCCCAGAGTCAGGGATCAGATCCTGCCAGTCTCTTCCAGCCCTGGCTGCTCAGAGTTTGGGCCTTGGAGCCTCAGGTGGCCAAAGGCAGCTGCTGCTGGTCCCTCTGTGTGCCCGAGTTCAGCAGTGCTGCTCCATCAGTCTGTGCCCAGCAACGGGGAAAAGCCTCAGCCCTGCAGGGCCAGGAGCTGCCGGGCTCTGCCTGAGCAGATCAGCCAGCAGGAAGGGAGCTGCTCCACACGGGAACCAGGAGCAAAGGACACTCCTTTGATTGGACATGCTTTCTATTTAAAGGAAAAAAAAGGAAAATGGAAAAAAATAGGTAAATTGTAAAAGATAGGAATAAAATCCAAGTGTTAGTGAAAAAACATAATGTTAGTGAAAAAACAAAAGATAAAGGCAAAGTTAAATTCTTTGCATTAAGAGGTAAATGATCTTTTTAAAAAGAGAACTCAGTTATTTACATTGTAAATGTGCTGATGGCATGGATCCATCTTACTGACCTCAGCAGCCTTTTAAAAGATTTTGGGCTTTGTTTCCTAACATTTGAAATTTGTATTTGAAATTCTGGTTGAAGCAAGAGGAAATTGCTTTGTGCCCTTCCAGCTCCAAGCAGGACTGGGAATGGAGACTCTGTCAAACCCCAAATCCTTTACAAGATGACCTTCCTTCTCACCGTGCGAATGAGCTGCACATTCCCTTTCAAACTGTCAGGGATTTCTTAGAGACACAAAGTCCCACTTACGGCTTTTTGCTCTGGCTTGAAAGTGCAGAAGGCCAATTCTCCATCCACCAGCTCCAGACTGCACTGCCTCAGGAGCACGGCCCACTCTCCAGCTTTGGCCCACTCGTGGCACTTCTAGAGGAGGAAGAAAGTGCAATTGCACAATTCCAGACAATCAAGAAGGAAGAACGGGACAGACAAAACACCTTGTGCAGATCCAGGTGTTCAGCTGGACTGTGGAGAGTTTGGGTCCTTGCCAATTGGATGTGTGTCCCCAGCTGCAATCTCTGGGCCTGCAGCAGAGTCTCCCTCACCTGCCAAAGCAGAAAGCTCAGGCGCTGTGCTCGCAACAGGCTCGTCTGATGCAGAGCTGTCAGAGCAATGTGAGGGCAGAGCCAGCCCAGCTGGGCCCAGGGCTGAGCCCAGCAGAGCCCTGGCAGAGCCCAGAGCAGCCTCAGCACCCGCAGAGCCAGGCTGCAAGGAGAGAAAGCAGAAAGTGCCTGTCAGCTGAGGGCTCCTGTGCCTTTGTGCCAAGGCCTGCGGTGCCCAGGCCATGCTGGCTGTGCCCAGAGCTGTGCCCAGAGCTGCCCATCCCTGCTGCCTTTGGCAGCAGAGCAGGAGGGCAGGACATGTGCCCAGCCTGCAGCCAGCCACGGCACATCCAGCCCTCAGCAGCTGCCCAGAGCAGGATGCTCCTGTGCTCGCTGCCAGCTCCCAAAAGCTCTGATCCCACCCTGCCAAGCACACAGGGACCCACCTCACGCCAGCCACGGCTGCAAGAAAAGCTGCTCCCAAACCATGTGCTCAGCCTTCTCCAAGGGCACCGCCCATCCACACCACAGCTGCTCCCAAGCACTTCCCCATCCAGACTGGATCACCTGGAACATTTCCTCTGCTAAAACAAACAACACATTATTGAAAAGAGATTTGATGCAAAAAGGGAAAACAAGAAAAACGGTAAAACCTCTTATCTCTGTCAGGGCCTTGAGGAAGGCCAAACCCCTGCATGCCAGGGAAAAACCCAGCCATGGCTGTGGGAAGCCCACACTTTCTCTCTTCCCCCCCTGCACTGCCCCCCAAAATCACAGTGACCCCAAAGCAAACAAGGGCAGTGGAGCAGCCCAAGCCCTTCCTTGCCTGCACAGCAAAGCAGCTCTGCATGGGTTCTGGAGCCCCACCTCTGCTCCCACCATGGGGTTGGTTTGTGTCGGGCTGGCTGCCCCAGCCCCAGCCCCAGCCCAGGGCACGGTGGGTGCTGGGGGCTGTTGGCAGGGCCAGGAGCCCACTCCCATTTCGTGCCCACCCCAGCCCATGCCCCAGCCCTGCCAAAAGCAGCTGGGCAGTGACTGAAGAATGAGTTGCATGTGCCCAGCAAAGGGGGAGCCTTTGGTTCCAGCCAGGCTGGGCCATGCCCGAATCTGGCAGAATTTCCCCGGCTGGGGACTCATCTGCAAATTCCCTGTGGAGTTTGGCTTTGAAGCAGGTGCCAGAATCAAAGTCCATCACCTTCAGCCTCCCGTGGCCAGGCTGAGGAAGAGCTTGTCATCCTTGATGTCATCCTCGCTGTCTCCAGCAGCAGCAGCAGCAGCAGCAGCAGCAGCAGCATCCCCACCCGGTACAGCTTCTCCAGGGGCTCCTACTCCTTCCCTGGGGGCAGACCAGACTCTCAGGGCTCTGCCCAGGGCCCCAGCTGTCAGGGAACAGGGAACCAGGACAAGCAAAACCAGATGGGATGGATACTCCAGGGACCTGGAGAACCATTCCCAGCAACTGGGAAAATCCTAGGTGCTCCATCCACCCATAGATGCGGTCTCCAAATTTGCCCCAAAATTGGGTCCAGCTTTAAGAGGCCATAAAGAGCAAGTCCAAGTGACTTGATGACATTTTTAGCCCAGAAAGCCCTGCAGCTGATGGCACACTTCACAATCAGCAGGGGACACAGCTAGGCCAAAGCCCAGACCTCTGACAGCGCGGGCACAGAGCAGCGCTGTGATCGGCGCACAAAGGAGCCCCTGTGCTCCTGCCAGCCTCCTGCCATTCCCCCTCTCGGACCCCTTTGAGGCTGCATGTGCTTCCCTTTGATGCTCCAGTCCCTGCTCTCTGCCATTCTGAAATTGTTTGCCCCATCCTGTTCTGCAGGGATTTTCTGCTGGAATAGTCCAGATCGCTATGCTGGAATTCAAGGCATGCCAGGGCATTTGGGTGTTGCTTTTTAGCACAATGGCCTGATGCTCTGGCACCCTTAATCAGGCAAGATTAGCCCTGAGTACAAATATGAAGCTCTTTAGGTGCCCATTGTTCACAGTTATTCTCTGAGTCACACAGATGCCATCAGTGACACAAAAGCAGGGAGAACAAACAGCAAGGAAGCCTCTGCATGCCCACAATGACAATTCAGAGTGGAAATTCAAGACAAAGAGCCCTGGAAATAACACTTGTATCAGCTGGCACATGGAGTCTCTCTCTCACAGCAGCAACACTTCAGCTACCTGCCTCCAAATACCACATTTGGTTCAACAAGTGCTGTTCCAGTGAAAGGGCTTGCACTGGCACCTCCCAAGAGTTGTCCTATTCACCCTCTGAAATGACAAAATGCTGCTGGAAACTCTCCCAGTGCACTCCAGACTCTCCCCAGTCACTGGGGAGGGAGAAGCCAAGTCCCTTCCCACACAGCAGAGCAGAGGCTGGATGCCCAGACACCCTCCCAGGGGTGGCACCAAGGCAGGCACCAAGCCCAGGGGAGCAGAGCTCTGTGCCTGCAGCTGCATCCAAGGGGAGGTAGGAATGTGTGAGCTGAAAGCAGAGCAAGAGAGATCAGAGAGAGGGGGGAAAAGTGTGAGCACAAACCCGAGGAAGTGAGATGCCAGGAAATATGTTCACCCTCACACAGAACTAATTAGCACAGCGAGGCTCTGCTTGCCACTGCTTACTCACACCAAGACAAAATAGGGGGTTTTGGGTGGCTGTCACCTTTCCTGGTACAGACGTTCTCTGTGAACTGATATAAGGGCACCTACCATCAACCACGGCAGCTTTCCATGGAAGCAGAAAGAAAATAATTATTTTCTGAGCAACCACCACTCTACTTACCCAAAAATGGCAGCTAAAACCCCATTTTGTAACACTAAGGAGATAAAAGAGGAAAAAGAGAGGACAAGAAAACCAGCCTGAGAAGAGACAACAAATCAGGCAACCACCAGGATACTGCTGGCTCCTGGCACAAGAGATGAATAATTCCAACCTAGATATAAAATAAGCCTGCACTAGTCCTCTGCTGTCTGTTATTGTCCCAGGATTATGGTAATTAAGCAATTTGTATTACCTGATACTGATAAGAAAAATAAAGCCCCGTTTATGACCCCGTATCCCCTGGATTTTACACGGTAGTTTCTGAGGCATTCTTGTTACTTGGTGAACATAATATTCGAGATCATAAAGCGCCGCAACTTTCTCATCCAGCGTGGAGGCAGAGCTGTTGAATTTGCTGATTAATTTACCATAATTTCATAATCTGTTTCTATCTTCATGTTCAGCTTTTCAAACTCCTCCTTCAGCTGCTCTATGGGCCGGAACTTCTTCCTCACCTCTTCCTCTCGGGCCTTGGAAACAAAAGGAGCAAAAACCAGATGTGAGATAACAAGATAGGAGATGAAGAGAGACAAGACAGACACAGAAAGGAATGCCAGCCCCAAAATTCACAAAGGGAACCTGTCTGTCTGTGCCAATGGATTTCTTGCTCTACATCAGAGGTGCAGGGGCAGGGTCCTTCTGAGAAGCCCAGGAACCCAGTTAGCTGTGATATACCCACAATATGAGTGAACAGTAGGGCTTTGTGCACCACTTCTACTTCTGTACAGCATTTGTGCACTATTTCTACATCCCATTTCCATCCAATTCAACATCAAGCCCACAGGCAGCAGTACTGCGGTTCTCTGCTTGCCTGCAAGTGAATCTTCTAAAAACCTGGCTGCAAAAAGCCCTGAGGCACCTCCCTGATCTTACAGCTGAACCTCTCTGGAACTGGACATGAGGCTGGAGAGCTCCAGAGGTCCCATCCAGCCCAAAGTGCCCAGTGACTCCAACGACTTCTCAGACACAGACAAAGATGCTTTTGCCCTTCCAAGCGTTGAGCAAATTCCTGGAAGGGTCTGTCTCCTAGGGAGAGGTGTGAGGACAGAAGCTGTCAGAAAGGGAGGCAGAAGGAGCAGTGATAAGCTGGAGGCAGCTGACGTGCTGTGCCATGGGGCTTGGCCAGCACACAGCCTGTCCCGAGCTCATCTCCCTCGCAGTAACAGCACCCCAAGGGCTGCCCTGAACAGAGAGCTGACACAAAACATGTGGTGAGGAGGAAAGGCTCTGTCAGAGATCTCAGAGAGCCCCAGAGGTGCGGGAACATCAGCACTGGTGGCACTGGGGACAGAGCCTGCTGCTGCAGGGGACAGAAGCAGCAGAGAGGCCATGCTGGAGCTGGGCTGCCCCAAGGACAGGAGAAAGGCAGAAAGCCCCTTTTGGAAGGCATTTGTCACAAATGCCAAGATGTGTTTGTATGCGGAGTGAGCCTCAGCTGGAGGGTTTGCACTGTCCTGCTCCCCATGAGGGATCAGAGAGGGCTGGAGGAAAACCAAGTGAGCAATGGAGGTGAAAGCTGTGTCAATGGAATGATAAATTACCAGAGGTACCACACCCAACCCATCCCTCCCCGAGCTGCCTCTGCCAGAGCACAGAGAGGCTCGGTGTAACTCCATTTCCTCTGACACTGAGCCTTCAGGGATGGATTTGCTCTCTGCAGCAGTGACTGCAAATGGAATACTTTAGGTCCATTAGATGTAGCTGCTTTTAGCCCAGTTGCAGGGACAAAAGCTATTCTAACAGGGGGTTTTAAAATATGGCTTATTTTCACCTAATAGAGTATAACTAATTTTTGCATGTCAATGATCCTCATTTCCAGCAGCCCTTTTCAGCAGCCCTGCAATCAATCAGCAATGCTGCTATGGAAATAATCTCCAGCAAATGAAATCATGCCATGCTGCCACATAAGGGAAGAAAAAGCCCTTCTGTGACACCAGAACTTTAGAGCCTTGACTCCTCTTTCAGTTTTTGTTTGAGTGAGCCAAGACCAAGGCAGCAGGAGGAGTGAGGGTTAAAGAAATACTGCTGAGGGGGAGAAGGGAAAGAGGCTCTGATGCACCTGATGAGTCACACACCTTCCCACCTATTTACTTCGGGTTGTGGGTTGTTTTGTAACTAAATGGACAACTTGGAGCTTGTGTAAGGAAACGTCAGCCCCTGCTTCACCATGGCCACTTGGATTTTGCTATCCAGAGCACAAGGTTGGAAACCCAAAGCAAGGAGAGTAAAGGGAAATAACCTCTGTAAATACTGTCAGCTGCAATCCAGTTCCCTTTGGGGTCTGCAGACATTTTTGTGAATTGAGCTGCAGTTAAACAGATAAATTACATTGTTCAGAGCAGCTGTGACTGCCCCTGGATCCCTGGAAATGTCGAAGGCCAGCTTGAATGGGGCTTGGAGCAACCTGAGATAGTGGAAGGTGTCCCTGCCCATGGCAGGGGTGGGACTGGATCAGCTTTAAGGTCCTATCCAACCCAAACCACTCACAGAATCTTCGAGTTGTACAGAAAAGTCAGGGAACAATATCACTAACAGGTTAATAAAGGTATTTCAGGTCCATATTCATCACAAAATTAGTTTGCACAGTGTTTTCCAAGAAATCATTTTAACCATTGTGTTTCAGCAGAGTGTAACAGGGTGTTTCCAGATCCCTGCAATGTGCATTGCTTTAGAAATGGGAAACTCACCTTCCTTGCTGCCTTCTCACTTTCCTTCATTTTAGCCAAGGCCTTTTTAAGCTCCTCAGATGTGAATGAATTTGCATCAAGATCAACCTTGCCCAGCCTTGCAGAAGAAACAAAACAAACAAGAACATGTAATGAGTGAAAAACGGCCTCAATTCTATTTTCACTGTGACATTCTAGCAGTGGCTAAGAGCAGGAGGAAAGGAATGAAAAAACCTACCATACTCAAGAAAAGATTAGTCTGAGTGCTGGATTCTGTATCAGGCTCACAGACACCTCCCCGTGACAATATAGGGCTCTGCTGACCCAAATTCTCAGATCCCAGCAAAATAAAAACAGCTGATAAATTGATACCTCAGAATTTCGTGTTGCAATTAAGGAATCACCCCAGCGCCACTATATAACTGCAGAGGGCCTAGAAGCTTCAACTTGCAGATTTCAGCTTAGGAACATTGTACAGAGAGTCACAGGAGACCTCAGCACCTTTCCAGTGAGGGAAGGCACAACAGAGAAGTGGGAGAGCACTCTTGGTCAGGAACTTTAATGATGAGACAAGGAGGAATGGGATCCAACTGCAAGAGGTGGAAGAGATTTGATGATGGGAAGAAGTTCTTTACTCTCAGGGCGCTTGTCCCTGACACAGGGACCAGGGCAGAGAGGCTGTGGATGCCCCATCCCCAGCAACGTCCAAGGCCAGGTGGGACAGGGGCCGCAGCAACCTGCTCTGCTGGGAGCTTGCTCAGTTTGGAACCAGATCATCTTAAGGATCCTTTCCAAGCCAAACCATTCAAGGATTGGATCATTCTTCCATCCCCATCTCCCACTGCACAGCACCCCTGAATCTTAAGTGACATCATAGCTCCCAGAGGGTTCCAGGTGGAATGTCCAGGACCTGGAAACGAGCACAGCAGACACTGCAACGGCTGCCAAGGGTCAGTTGCTGCTCACCCTGCGCTCTGACCCTCAGCGCTGAGCTGCTGCCTCTGCCTGAGCTTTTCCTGACGCCTGCTCTGGAGTGCCAATCCCGCAGGATGTGCTCTGCTGTGCCCGTGGAGGTACAGTGCCATGCCAGGCAGGGAGCACCCGGCTTGGGCAGGCTTTAGCCATGTGGGAATGGATGGTGTGGGACAGAAAGCCCACTGGGAGATTGTGCTGCCCCGTGCAGACTGAGAGAGACACCGTGGAGGACATGGAAGTGGACCATGGGCTGGATGAGGAAGAAATGATGGAGATGGACTCCTCTTCTACTTCCATGTCCTCCACTGTTGAGGACATGGAAGTAGACGAGGAGGAGACCATTGAAGAGATGGAAGTGGATGAAAACGATGACATGGAAGATATGGAAGTGGACGAGAACGATGAGGAGGAGCCCATGGTCCTTGGATGAAGATGGTGCCCCACAGGTAAGACAGGCAGATGCTTCCCACGCCCTGCCCACACACACACTGGGTCCCCTGACGCCAGGCTGGGGCTGGGCTGGATGGCCCCGCCCAGGGACACGGTGCCCGCAGGGGGCCTGGATTGTGCTGCCACAAGCACCAGCCCCGGCCTGCCCTGCGCTTGCCTGGGGCCACGCCAGCCCTGCCAGCCCTGGCCCAGCACCTGGGGCCCAGCTGCCAGCCCTGCTGGGCCCAGTGCTGCCAGCTGAGTCCAGCTCTGCTGCTTCCTTTCTTACAGGACTCATGCACATGATGGCACCGCTCCGATGCCTTTGTAAATACGTTTGGAAGTTTAGAAGTTCCTTGTAAATACGTTCACTATGTTCCAAGTTCCCTGTAAATATGTTCACTATGTTCAAAGTTTTCTGTAAAAACATTTTGAAGATTGTTACCCCATTGGATCTCATGTAAATATCTTCTGTACATTGTTGTTGTTGTTATAACGATTGTTATAATGACACATGTTCTGTAAATCCTAGATTTGCCGATCTTCGGCAAATAAATACTGTTTCTTTTTAACACCTGACTCCTCTTGTGCATGCCTTTGGGCACAGGCACCCTTTGGGCACTTGTGGGTTCCTTTTGTTCCATGTTCCCAGCGCTGGAGGTCCCTGGGGGTGCTGGCACAGCCACCCTGGGGCTGGGGGTGCCTGTGCACAGGGGCTCCCACTGACACCACTCCTGGCCCTGGGCACTGCTGCTCTTCCTGGCCTGGGGCACAGCGCTGTCCACAAGAGCTCAGCTCTCACCAGCTCTCACACAGGGGGCTCTCACAGCACTGGCCCCTGCAGCCATGCCACCAAAGCAGCCAGCAAACCTTCAGCCACCCTTCCTGCTGCAGACACAGGCACTCCTGGGCCCAGAGCCGCCAGCAGGCCACAGCCATGCAAAATCCACCTGCACACTCTCAAGGCCCCCACAGCCTTGGCAACTGGGCCACCTGAAGCGGGGCTGCTGCAGGGGCTGATCTTTAAGCCTTGCAGCCTCCAAAGGCCCTGGGCTCTGCTTCCCACCCTGCTCTGCACTGCCCTGAGCCCGCATTGTTTCAGACAAAAGCCAAGCCAGGGCATCCTCACCCTGCCCGCATTCCTGCTGCTGCCAGCGGCCACCGGGCCCTGGGCCGCACTCGGGTGACAGCTGCAGGGACAGGGCAGCCTGTGCTGGGCAGGGGGCACGGGGCTTTGGGCATTGGGGCTGCTTCTGCTGCTGCTGCTGCTGGGGGCCATGGGCCCAACAGGGCCCTGAGCTCAGCCCCTGCCGGACCAGCTGCCCCCAAAGCCCCACACTCCTTGAGCATCCCCATTACACCTGCCATGGGGAAATCCCACGGGCTTCAGGAAAGAAATTCCCCATAGTGACTAAACCAAGGGGTCCAAGGGGAAAGTCAGCACCAGCTGATGTTTAGAGCACCTTGACACAGGTGGCTGCAGGGCAGGGGAGATCTCAGGGGCCTCTGGCAGTGCCTGCTTTGCACGTGAGCCTGTGCGGCTGCTCCCAGTGGGACACAGCACCGGGCTCAGGCCAGCCCTCAGCCCCTCACAGCTGATCCCACGGAGCAGGCTCAGAAAGCATTTCCAGACCACTTCCTGTAGATATATCAAAGGACTAAATGTCATTCAAGGAAGCCGCCTTGCACATTTACTTTTGGTGTTGTGGCATGAGAAGCCGTGAAGGTGCCTCTGAATGTGCACTCAGGGCACTTCCACTGCCATCCCAAAGGGAACACAAAGAACAGGCCTCTGCTTTCAGCACTGCTGAGCTCCTCAATGAAGTCATAAATGAAGTCTCAGGAAGTAGTAGTTTTTTGGAGGTCCCGGGGCCAACCATTGCAACTCCAACACCTCATTAGTGCTATGACGAACTAAAGTAAGTTGCGGCACCCCTCTAAAGCAATGATGTGGAGAGCATTATTAATAATTGGTTGGCTGAGAAAGGCCACACTGATATAATGCCAGTGGTTAAACTGAAGGAGAAAAGTCAGCAGTCAGCAAGCTAAAAGGAAGAGTCAGCAGCGACCTTGCTGCAACATGAGGATAGGGAGTTGAGATTAGTCCTGAATACATCCTAAGAATATGTAGAAAGTATCAAAAGTAGAACCATAGGAATGTAGAAGTAGGCGTAGGTGCTGATATGCAAGCTGACCAATCCTGAGCTCAACTTTTGCAATATGTATGAAGCTCATTATTAACTGTATTTAACCCGCCGTACTGATCAATAAAATCGAGCCTGTGATGATCAAACTGATGTCCTGGTTCCCTTCCGTCGACAAATGGTGGAGAATGCGGGCATAACCGAATCTCTGCCCTTTTTCTCGGATTAAAAGAAAAAGGGATTATGCCACGGTCCGGAAGTTGGATTTGGGTCCCAGCAGCCGGGACGGTGCCGGAATTTGAAGCACCCTTAAGGTTCACAACTGTGACTTAAGCCAATACGTGTCCGCCGGAGCCTGGAGAGCTGCAACAGCGCGCGCTGATTAATAGGTATGGATAGGCAAGCGGCATATGATTTATTTACCGCCTATTTAGAGCGGCGTGGGATAAAAGGGATAGATTTAAAAAAGGAGTTACCAGGGTTATTAGCTTATGGCCATGCTAAGGGTATCTTTTCTAATCCTCATACAGTTCATGAGTTATCAGAGTGGAGAAAGTTTGGGGAAATATTGTGGGATACAGTACTAGACGATGATAAGTCAGCAAAGAAATTCGTGAAGTTATGGCGGGTGGTGTATAACACGTTACTTCAGCAGGTCTCTGAGAGAAAGGCAGCAGAAAGGGCAACAGAAGCTCATAAGAGGAATATAGGGTATGGTCGTGAGGACGATCCCCTGGCACCCTCTGTAACTAAAGTACTTATGCCTAAGAGTCCCCAGCAAAGTGGTGTGGAGGATTTCTCTATAGGCGCAGTGGAACCGTCTGCACCTTTTCTGTCAGAGGGGGAGGGCGAGTCAGATGGTGGAGGTAGGAGCAAGCCAGCTTTGCCTCCGCCACCAGCTTCAGGCGGGTCGGATGGTGGGGGTAGGAGCAAGCCAGCTTTGCCTCCGCCACCAGCTTCAGGCGGGTCGGATGGTGGGGGTGGGAGCAAGCCAGCTTCGCCTCCGCCGCCAGCCTTGCCTCCGCCGCTTCCCCTCAGCGAGCCGGCTCCGGTTACAGCTTCGGTGGGGGGGTCACCTCCCTCGCCCGAGCCGGCTGCAGCAGGGGGGCTGATTGCCCCCCGCAGGCTGGCTCCGCGTGAGCCGGCTCCGGTTTCACTGTCAGCTCCAGCGGGGGAGGGGGGGCTCCTGCTTCCCCCGCGCGAGCCAGCCTCTGCTTCACTGCCCCCCCTGCGCGAAAACTCGGTGTCTGCACCGAAGCGCCAGCAGCATAGCACCCTTAAAGGGCCAGATCCCATCCCAGGGGCACACCGTGATCCATGGGGGGAGATGGCTAAACAGAGGAGGGAAGCTTGGGCTGCTTTGGCGAAAGAAGTAATGCAAATGGGGGATGGTGAGGCGGTGGAAATAGCTTCTAGTCTTGCATGTCCAGTTACATACACACCACAGTATGATGCACAGGGGAACCTTACGCATAATATAGCAGAATATACTCCCTTAGATTGGAAGCTGTTAACTCAGCTACGTTCTACGGTTAGTCAGTTTGGAGTAAAAAGTGAACCTGTTAAGCAAATGTTAGATTATCTTTTTAATACTCAGGTTTTATGTCCTAGTGATTTAAGAGGAATAGTTCAGTTGATATTTACTCAGCATCAGCAGTTATTATTTAATGCCCATTGGCACGCGTTGGTAAATGAATCGGTTGCTGTAAAACGAGCCCAGGGAGACCCATTACATGGGGTGACAGTAGAGGAGCTGATGGGCTTAGAGGCATTTTTACGTACAGAGGCACAGATGATATCGGGAGAAGATAAACTTAGAGAGTCTATGTGGTTAGTGCGTGCTGCAATATACATGGTTAAAGACCCAGGAGGGTTAACGGCTTATATGGGCATTAAACAAGGTAGAGAAGAATAATTTGGAAATTTTATCGATAGAACAGCTACTGCTATAGATCGGGCTGGTGTTGCAGGGCGCTATTGAAGCAGGTGTGCTTTGCAAAATAGCAATCCAGCAACCCAAAGAGTGTTAGCTACTTTAGGGGCAAATTAGACTATTGAGGAAGCATTAGAGCGAATGCTATTAATGCCAACAGCTTCACAGGCATTTATAGCAGAAGCCTTAAAGGAATTAGGATTAGGGTTGCAAAAGCATAGTCTACTCAAAATCAGGTGTTAGTTGCTCTTGCTCCTCTCCAAAGCTGCTCACTGGCAGTCACGTAAGGAGGCTCGAGACCATTCATCAAGTGCTACCGATGCGGCAATGAGGGACAGACACAAGTTACTGCCGTGACATCGGAGACACCAGCTGCTGCCGTGAGATCACTGCTACCTCCTGTCTGCAACCCGCAACAGCAGGGAGCCTCGGCTTGGACTTATCAGCAGCAGTAGACGTCACACTAATGACAAACCGGCCTGAGAGGATACCCACTGGAATAAAGGGTCCTCTTATACTAAATGGACAAACATGTGGAGCATTATTGCTGGGACGTTCCTCTATAACTATGTTGGGATTATTTGTTTTGCCTGGTGTTATCGATGCGGACTTTACAGGAGAAATACAAATTATGGCTTACACCCTTTATCCTCCGATTAAAATTACAAAAGGACAACGCATTGCACAATTGATACCACTGTCACAAATGACATCAGGAATACAATCATTTACTGGGCAAGCACGGGATGAAAAAGGTTTTGGCTCTACTGGTGTTACACTTTTAACTGTGGATTTACAAAATAGACCAAAACAAAAGGTTGAAATTACCTATGGGCATCAAAGCATAACCCTTTATGGATTATTGGATACAGGAGCAGATACTAGCATAATTTCTCCAGAAGCCTGGCCACAACATTGGCCTCTATTTCCTTCATCAAACATGCTCACAGGAGTGGGAGGATTTACATTGGCAAGCAGGTCGCCGTCTTTGTCTGTGTGCATTGAGAATCAACAAATATCTGCTGTGTTTTCAATTGTTCAACTGCCTCCTACAGTTTCCTGCTTAATTGGAAGGGACATTTTAACACAATTGGGAGTGGTGTTAACTAATCAGCACCCTTTGGGGTAATTGCCATTGCTTGGACTTTCCCCATTCCACTCACCTGGAAAACGGATACACCGGTGATGGTTAAGCAATGGCCATTAAAAGGGGAGAGTCTTATGCATGCCCATGAATTGGTACAGGAACAATATACAAAGGGACACCTGCGACTGTCCACAAGCCCTTGGAATACACCTATTTTTGTAATCAAAAAGAAATCAGGGAAATATCGTTTGATACATGATTTGAGGGCTGTAAATGACCAAATGGAACCTATGGGGGCCTTACAGCCTGGTCTTCCAAATCCAGCTATGATTCCAGAACACTGGCCACTTTTAATTATTGACCTAAAGGATTGTTTTTTCACTATTGGCCTGCATCCTGATGACATGAAGAGATTTGCTTTTACTTTACCAGCAATAAATCGTGGGGAACCAGATAAAAGATTTGAATGGACATCTCTTCTGCAGGGCATGCGCAACTCTCCCACTTTATGTCAGCTTTATGTTGATGCAGCATTACAGCCACTACATCGTAAATGGCCAGCAACTATAATATATCATTACATGGATGATATTTTGTTTGCACAGCAACAGCCATTCTCCTCTTTACAGATTAACACCATTAAAAATACTCTTGCTGCATATTCACTTGTTATTGCTGCAGAGAAAATTCAGACTACAAAGCCCTGGAAATATTTGGGATGGACTTTGACGGATCAAAGAGTGATACCACAAAAATTGGAATTACAATTGGACATTAAAACTCTACATGATGCACAGAAGTTGCTGGGAGACTTACAGTGGCTGAAGCCTATTGTGGGAATACCAAATCACTTATTAGAAGCCCTACGACCTTTGTTAAAAGGTGTGGACCCTACTACTCCTGTACACCTGACAAAGGAGCACCATCTTGCCTTGCAGCAAATTAGTAACTGTGTACAGCAAGGGTATGTGTCTCGTCGACAACTCGACCACCCCATTGACCTTACTATTTGGAATAGCCCTTGCCACTTGCTTGGTGCTCTCTCTCAGTTGCAAAAGAAAACGGGGGAGATACGGGTGTTGGAATGGTTATCACCACCACTACAGCATAAGAAAACAATATCTTCAAAAATTGAACAATTGGCTGCATTAATCAAAAAGGGGCGTCTCAGAATTCTTGAAGTGGATGGTAGAGAACCTGCTACTATTAGATTACCTATGGAAAAAGAAACCTTGGACTGGTACTTGATAAATTCAAAGAATTTACAAGAAGCATTATTGATGTCACCTGCTAAAGTAGAGACTAGTAAATTAGTGCCTAGAGTTTTGCAATGGATGACAGAATGGAACTGGATTACTCGACCTTTAAGAGAAGAAAACCCCATAGAAGGAGCTATTACAGTTTTTACAGATGCAGGAAAGAAATCAAGGCGTGCTGCTGTTACCCGGCAAGAAAAAAGGACAATGGAAGCATCAACTCCTCACAGCAGACCCTGCAGATAGCTTACAAACTTTGGAATTGTTAGCAGTAGTATGGGCGGTGTCCAACTTACAGGAGCCTTTAAATGTGGTCACAGACTCTATGTATGTTGAAGGAGTAGTCAAACGAATAGAGGAAGCAGCAATTAAGGAAGTGAATAATAAACGATTGTATGAGTTACTGATACAGTTAAAGAAAGCTTTACGGGAAAGAGCAAATGGTACCCTTAAGCAGTATATTGAAAAACGTCAAGATTTGACAGATCCACAAGCATGTTTGGCTAAGGTTTTGTATGTGATTAATCATTTATGCATTTTTGGGGAAGATGATACCCCCCCTGCAATGAAACATCATCCAAGGTCAGGTCAGGAAAATACTAAGGAAACAGAGGTCTGGGTTAAGTATAAGAACCCAAGTACAGGATTATGGGAAAAACCTGCAAAAGTATTATATTGGGGTCGGGGGTATCTTTGTGTTTCCTCACCTACAGGGCCTTTGTGGGTGCCTGCTAAGTGGACTAAACCTGTTTTTGATGCAGCCTCTGGTGGATTGCCTTACGGAGGAGGACAAGGAGCGACTGGGGAAGAAACTGCTTCTAGTCCTACAACCACTACTGTTTCAATTGAAGGGGTACTCGGAAGCGGTGGACAGAGCACTGACACGTGACTACCGGACGGCCCAGGAGTTGATTGGTTTCATTGACTCATTATCAACTTTTCATTTAACAGATCCAGCGAAACTACATTGCCTTGACTGTCACAATCCACATTGTGCTGCCTGGATAGCTCTACGTTGTGGGGGTTGTAAAAGAACTTTTTGGATAGAACAATCATTATTACGGGATTTGTGGTGTCATACTTGTGAACACGAGCACACGTGGGGTAAAAGCTGGCAAGATGAATTAAGGAGACAAACGGGGCAAAACGCATATATAGCTTTAAATCTTTATGAGTCTCCTGAACAGAAGGTTCTTGCTTATTATCGATGGGAAATACAATGTATTGTAAATAGAATTAAGGTTCAAAGTAAATCACGTATAGTTTCTATAAGGTGTAGGAAATTAGTGCCTTTAACACAGCATTCAGTTGTAGGACCCTTCCAAGGGGATCCTGATAGAGCATTAGATTGCTGCATTGATAAGTTGCAAAAATTAAGTTTGAAAGTGGCAGGACCAGTGAAATTAGGAGCAGCAAGATTGAAGACAGATAAGAAAAAGAAGGCAAAAAAGGGAACTCATTTGAATAGAGGTATCAGTGATTGCTAATTAATTTTCTATGATTAGAACAATTTTACTGTTGTGGGACCCTCGGGAGGATATAGTTGTTGAGGAGGATAGCGAACAAGAACTACGATTACGAAATAAGATACACCTTGTGTTAAAGAAAGACCTTGAGCTGTTAGCCTCATATAGTAAAAAGGCTGAAGAGGCTTTGCGATCACCACCATTGAATTGGTTGCATTGGGTTGAAGATACACAATTTTATACTGGTCCTTACTTACATTCGCTTCCTTGTTATGTTTGCAAAAAGGATAAAGATAAATGCTATGCATGGGTAGCTTTGCATTGTGCAGATTGTAATCAGGTTTATTGGTATTCACAGAAGTCATTGGGATATTTATGGTGTACATCTTGTTTTGGAAAGTGGATTCAAAATCATATCTGGGTTAGAGCTCTTGAACAAAGTACTGGCCTGCCAGGACGGACAGGATTACAGCTCTTTGAGAGTGCAGAACAAGTGGTTATAGCATATCTTAGGTGGAAGTTACAGGAAAACCTTAGAATATTTGAAATTACTAGAGCCTCACGCATCATAGCAGCTCGCTGCAAAGCTGATTTGCCTTCAAACTTACCTCGTGCTATACTTGTGAGCAAGGATGCTGATTTAGAATTAGATCAGAATATTCAAGAATTGACTCAGCCTTTCAATAGACAATCTAGCAAACCAGGGAAAAGACAGCGAAGAAAGAAAAAACAACGTAAGCAGAAGGAAGAAAAGGAGAAGCAAAGTAAGCAGAAAGAAAAATGAGGTTTGTTTTTGTTATACTGCTCAATGCTGTAGCAAGTGAAGCAGTAGGAGTAACACACTTTAGTCAACCAAGGGAAAATTTATGGGTAACACTTGCTAATCAAACTAACCAATCATCACTTTGTCTTAGTCTTGGAGGAGTCACTAACCCATTTTGAACATGCCTGGTGGGACTTCCGGTGTGGTCTCCTGGAGAATTTTGCAGTTTGATAAACAATCAAACCTTATGTATGTCTAACATGTCAAACATCACATTGCCGGTGCAACAAGGGTATACTGCAGGTCAGAGTGATGGCTATCGTCAATGCTTACTAATCCAATCACTTAACACCTCTTTGCGTTCTCCTCCTGAAGAATTGGATCTTTTTGGAAGTACAAATGCCAGCATATCTAACACTACAGCTGGTGGATGGTTTAGCTTCAAACTTTCGGGTGCTCAGAATTTAAACCAACCTAAAGAAACATGGGCCACCCTAGATTCATCCCTGAATGTGAGTGAATTCTCTCCACAGCATTACAGTCAATGTAACGGCACAAATATCACAGCACCAATGAAATTACCCACAGGAATATTTTTGATTTGTGGAGACAGGGCATGGAATGGTATACCAGCTAAACCACAAGGTGGACCCTGTTTTTTGGGAAAATTGTCATTGTTTCATCCTAATGTGTCCTTGCTAATGCAGCTGAGTCAAAATTCAAACAGGAGAAAACGTAGCATACATGACTTAGACTGCAGCAAGATAGGAGATCCACGATTTTGGGGCACATTCAAACAGGTGGTGGTTTCAACTATCTTACCAGGAGGATCTGCCAATAAAGCCATGAATTTAGCAAAACAATTAGGATGCTGGGCAAGGGATGAGCTGAACAAGACATCACAAATTCTAGACATGCTAACTGCAGATGTGCAAAGTGTTAATCATGCTGTTTTGCAAAATAGAGCTGCTGTAGATTTTTTGCTCTTAGCACAAGGGCATGGATGTGAAAAGTTCGAGGGAATGTGTTGCATGAATCTGTCTGATCATTCAGTGTCCATTCACACTAAGATAAAAGAATTACAACAGGGACTTCACAAACTTAAGGAAGAAGACGGTTTAGGAATTGACGAATGGCTTAAAGGCTTGGGACTCGGACCGTGGCTGAGGAACATTGTGATCTATGCTATAGGATTGCTGGGTGTAATTTTACTGTTTTTGCTTATTTTGCCTTGTATCTCTAACTGTATCCAAAACATGGTCAGCCGTACAATAGCAAAAACATGGCAAACTAATCTCCTTGCACAAGAAGAAAACGGGGGAAATGTGGAGAGCATTATTAATAATTGGTTGGCTGAGAAAGGCCACACTGATATAATGCCACTGGTTAAACTGAAAGAGAAAAGTCAGCAGTCAGCAAGCTAAAAGGAAGAGTCAGCAGCAACCTTGCTGCAACATGAGGATAGGGAGTTGAGATTAGTCCTGAATACATCCTAAGAATATGTAGAAAGTATCAAAAGTAGAACCATAGGAATGTAGAAGTAGGCGTAGGTGCTGATATGCAAGCTGACCAATCCTGAGCTCAACTTTTGCAATATGTATGAAGCTCATTATTAACTGTATTTAACCCGCCGTACTGATCAATAAAATCGAGCCTGTGATGATCAAACTGATGTCCTGGTTCCCTTCCGTCGACACAATGATCTTGCCCATTGGCTTTTGTGGGGTCATGGGGATTCAGGTAATTTTCATGATATCATGAAGTTTTTTCTTTCCTTATATGTACTCCCCTAGGTGTTCTCCCCTTTCTTATCCTCTATTGGTCCTAAGTTACTGCATACAAGGTCCTTTTTTCCCACATATAACCCCTTGTGTGCCCAGCCTCATTTTGTCTCCCTCCCTGGACCCTCTCCAGCACAAACCACACTGTTTGGAGTTCCACACAAACGCTCCTCTCTTGCCTCATCCATCATCCATTCAAGCAAGCCTGCTCCCAGCTCTGGGAGTGCACGTCTCTCACACAGGCTGGCTGTGGACATGCCACAACAAGGGGTGCCCAAACAGGGACCTTCTTTGAGAATTCCTGAGAGCGATTCCAGTGACGATTCCACTGTTCCACCGTCACGGGACAGAAGACGCCTTGGGTCAGCCTCCGCCCTGGAGTGAGACCTGAGTTTTATCAGGGCTTGCTGAAGGCAGCATTGGCACCCTCCTCCAGCAGCAAGAGGGCCGACTCAATGGACAAAGCCCATGGGATATTTTGAAACACCTGCATCCAGAGCCACCAGAGCAGTGAGCTGGGGGACAGCCACCAGCAGTGCAGGATCTTTGGGTCATATTTTAGTCCTGGGGCTGGGCAGCCCTTTACATCAGGGGCAGCTCTGGGTAACAAATTATCCAAAGATGAGAGGGACGTATATGTTCCAGTTAGGGACGTTCTCCTTTCAGAATGGAAGAGTTTTACTAAGGGAAGTTTGAAGTCGTTTGTTCATTGGCTGTTTACGGAGCTCCCAGACATTTCTGTTGATTCAGTTCGTCATGTAGCATTTTGGGACTGATTAGGGAAAGACTCTATCTTTTGCAAACTCAGGGAGTGATAAGAGTCGCAACATTTTCCACAATTTTTCACATATTTTATGGAGTTTTCTCAAGGGTTCAAAGTTCTAATATTCAACCCAGACTTTCTGTTCTGCCCCCTGCATTCCTGAACCCACTGACACCATTAGGATGAGAGACAGAAACTGCTGTAAAGCACAGACAAGCCACCTGCTGTCTGCCATCTCCCCTCCTTCTCTACCCCCTGCCCACGGCTGTACTGATCACACTGGCCTGGATTCTAGCCTAACCCCTTCTCCAGTACCTCTCCTCCCTGGATCCCCATCAGGTAGCTCACAAAATGGAGTCCCTCCTCTGGAGGGGGTTGTCAATGTCAAACACCCTCCCACCCCCAGCTCTCTCATCAAATCCTCCCCCTATGTTGGATCCCAGCTCTGCGTCAGGAACCACCCCTGCATTGGGATCCAGCGCTTCCTTGCCTACTCCCACTGCCCTACCCCCTCCAACTCAGCCCCTTGCGGATCCCACACTGTCGGAGCCGGAGGTGTGAGGGGCGGTACCCGGAAGGCCGCCATCTTGGCTACCAGAGGCCCACACCACCGGGCCTGGCCAGTCACCCCAAGGCCCCGCTCCTCTGCCAGAGACCAAGTTCCCTCTTCTGGAGAGGAGAGGGAAGGTTCATCGCACCTGGAGGATGAGCCTGAGGATTCTTGGCAGAGGATGGAGAAGCTCGCGGCTGAAGAGTGGGACTGGGAATTGGTAGCTAAAATACAAGCAGCACCGGTGCAGTACCAGAGGGGGGCTAACCCCTGATGGGAAGCTGTCACACAAGGGAGATGAAAGACCTTTATAAAGCTGCGAAACACCATGGGAGGGGCTTGCCCTATATTAATCATTTGTTAAATGCCATCTTTATGCATATGATATGGTACCTCACAATCTGCACCATTTTATGCGCATCCTACTTTCTCCCACTGAAATTATTCTGTGGGAAGGAATGGGGAAAAAACTAATACAACAGCTATTAAAAGACTATGCTAGAGAAGACAGGCAGGCACACCTAACACTAGACCATCTAGGGAGGACGATTTCACTAAGTCTCATTCAATTGACCTTCCCTGAGCTCTGATGAAGAGAATAAAGTGTGGAAAAGAGAGTTCTCATGCAGACACCCAATGGAGAATCACCTACTCTAGATTTCACAGACATTCTCCAGGGACCTGGGCAATCCTTTCAAAAATTTATTGATCACCTTCCACAAGCAATAGAGAAACAAGTTGAACATCCAAAAGCCAGGAAGGTACTGCTTACTAAACTTGCTGAAACAAATGCTAAAAACACCTTTAAAGACATTTTACCTTCTCTACCCCTCAACAGAAAGCCTACCATTGCACAAATGGTCGTGACATGCACCATTAGGCCATCCTTATACTGTAATGCTACCCGAGATAATGCTTCCTGTCACGGTGTAGTAGAGGTGCTAGTAGCCTCCCTGGTTATTCCCTGACATACACATGAAAAAGGACCTGGTTTTAAGTGTAGGGAGATGGGGCATTTTCAACAGAATTTGAAAAATACAGGCTATTACCAGGCACCTTCTAGGTGTCACAGCCACTGTCCTCACGGCCCCCCTCGTCCACATGCTTTCCAACACCAGCAAAACCGGTGGCCTGCGGGAAACCCCACACAGACACAGAAAGGCCCCAGGCAAAGACACCAAATGCGAGGCCGTTCTGCCCTTCACTCCCCAACATCGTGGAGAACCAGCACAGCGACCTTCTCAGATCCAGCGGGACAGCTTGATCGCTGCAGAAAACTCGACAGAAGACAGCTCTGCCCTGGAACCTAAAGGCAGCTGGTAAGCGCCTTTTCAATTCCAATCCACGCTATTTATGTTCACCATATTCCCACAGGCAAATACAGGCCTGAAGGACGGCCCAAAGACATTTTGATTTGAACCATAACCGGGAAAGGGATGCAGACACTCACTCTACTACCTGAGGTACTCGCCTTGACCTCTTTGGAGGAGATAACTGTCCAGGCTCTATGCTTAGTCCCTTTTCATTGCAAAAGGAACAGTTATAGCCAGAGCCTACCTCCTACTTGACACGATCAGCACACCAGCTGATCCCATGTTGATGTGGGCACAGACAACAGGCAGAAATAGACCCATTCCAAAGTGTGCTTTGTCATGTAAAGGGAGAAAGAGATGTCTTTCAGGACTGTTAGATACAAGAGCTGATGACACCATAATTTCCTGCTCTGTTTGGCTAAAAAACGGCCTCTGGTTCCAGCTGCTGGGGTAATTATTAGCTACCAGGGCAGCCACTACCAGCTTCTGGAGTCACAGTATCAGCTGCATGGAAGGTCCTGAGGGCACAGTTGCTACAGTAAGATCATTCGTCGCCCGGGCACCAATAACAATTTGAGGAAAAGACCTGTTGTCCCAAAGCGGGACAAGGCTAGAGATCCTATCAACACCTCAGGATTTCTAGACGGGGCCACAGAGCAGCGCGCCACACTTCAGTCAACCTGGAAGACCAACGACCCCATATGGGTGGATCAGTGGCCCCTCCCAGGCAGAAAGTTAAAGGCCCTGCAGTCCCACGTGCAGGAGCAGCTGCCTGTGGGCCACATTGTACCATCTACTAGCCCCTGCAATGTGCCTGTCATTACCATATGAAAGCCTGGCAAAGACAAGAGGTGGCTGCTGCAGGACCTCAGGAAAATCAACGAGGTCATTGAGGACATGGGTGCCCTCCAGTCCTGTGGGATCTCAGCACCTCAGGACTGAGGTACAGAGAGACCGAGACCACCCTTGGGGGGCTCGGGAGTCCTGGAATGTTGCCAGAAGTGTCTGGTGGCTGGACTTTGATCCTACACAGGAGATGACATCTGTATGAGGACTGGGAGGATTTCACTGGGGTGAATGGTGAAGGGATAAGTTAATTAAGGTGTAGAACACAGGGTTTAGGATTTCTGTACAGGGGGGTCTAAAGAAGTAAGATGGAGGAATTGGGGCGTGTCCTGTCCTTCTTCTTCTTCTTCTTGGCCTCCATCTTCTGTGGTGATGGTGGCACTTTGGGATTGGTCTTTACTAGAAGTGCACCAGTTAATAAGAGTAGAAGGTATTGGAGAAAAATTATAAATATTGTACACGTAAGTTCGAGTATAAAGATAAGTGACCGCCCCAGGGGCTGGAGAGTGTGCCCATGGCTGACTTGCTGTGCAGACCTCTGTTGGGCTGAAAGAAAATCTTTTAGATAAACAATTAATAAACACCGAGACCAAAACAAGATCAGAAGTCTCTCCTCGTCCTTTGAAGCGCGGGCTGCCCAAGGCCACTCTGGGCCTTTCCAGGTCTTTGAAACAGCCGAGAAACTGAGCAAGTGGCATCCCTGAGCTATCCCCAGACATAAATCAGCCAGCAGGAGAAACAGAAAACCGACAAGCCTAAATCAACATAAATCAAGCATAAATCAACTATAAATCAGCAATAAATCAGCGAAAAGAGAACCACATGAAATCAACAAGTGGCGTTCACTGCGTGGGCTACTCCCCACCAACCCTTTCGGGGGGGGAATCAGCCCTGAAGAGCTGAAGCTCAAGAGCTGAAGAGCAAAGAGGGCAGCTCCAATCTAGGACGAGTTCCCAGGAGAGCACTGATAGCTCCTGAGGAGAGAAGCCTGAAGAAAAAAGAAAAAGAAGAAAAAAAAAACAAACGGCCAGAAGAGTCTGCAAAAAACAGCAGTCACTGAGAATTACATCTCTCAGCTTCTACCGAAGACAGTTCGTGGCAGAGCAGCCCGGATCGGAACCGGAAGGCGCCTCTGGATTCTTCTCCTGTGACCTGCTGGACAGAGACGGGAGGCTTCGGACAGCTCTGACGACAGATTCGGTGAGAAGGTCAAAATATAAGAACATAATTGCACACTCTCCCAAGAACAACGGAAAATTTTGTCCGCCTTACAAGGCGTGGCTCAAACACACACAGAAGAGATCCCAAAGAAAGTATTAAAACAGCTATTGTTGTGGGCAAGGCTTAACTATCCACTTGCCGAAACATGCCTGCTATTCGAAGTGGGGTTTTGGCAGGAAATCAATAGGCACTGATATTTCTTAACGACAAAAAAAGACGAGACAGCGTTAAAGCTGCTCTCGTCGGCAAGGGTAATGCTAGAAAAGCATATCGGTTCAGTCGAAAAGACTGGGAGAGCAACGAAAAGTTGCGGCATCCTCAGCAGAAGGGTGGGGGAGCAAAGCTCCGGAAAAAAAAAAAAAAAAATATTTCTGGCCTTAAGAAGCCAGGGGGAAAGGGCTCTCGAAGAAAGAGAGCAAGAAATAATATTAAAGCCCCCGGTCCCAAAACCCAGAAACCCCAGGAAGCTCCTAAAGCATCCTGAAACTCCGGAGAGTACAGGGGAGTCAGGATCGGAGGGGGGGGTGAAGGGGGACAGAGAAGGGATCGGGGTGGGGGGACGCTTCCTCGCGGGGGCACGGCGCGCCAGCGGCGGAGCCGGCGGAGAACGTAGGTGAAGAGGTACCGGGAGACACATGTCCCGGTGCGGCTTTTGTCAGCACGGCGCCGGGGGGTGGCGGCCGCCCCGGAGATGCGTGCGGCGGGCAGAACTCGCAAGAACCTGCGGTTAAATTCGGCTCGAATTGTGAGGCGGGGCGGGGCCGGGTGCCGGCGGGGGGCGGGCCGTACACACTGGCGGGAGGAATGGACACAGAGACAGAGTCAGGGGCAGACCGAGGGAGGAGACCTGGGAGGTGGAACCAGGGGGGGAGAGTGACGTCAGCCCAGGAGAGACGGGGAGAGGCTCGGAGAGCACCCATGCGCAGATAGTAGAGCGCGGGCGGGGGTGGGCCCAATCCCCTGTGACGTCTCGGGCGAGGAGGGGCCATGCTCGGGATCCTATGTCCCAGCGGCTCCACACCCTCTTCAGCCTTGGTACCTCTGGTAATAACCCTCGGAGTCCCAGTCCCTTCCCTTCAAGGGAGACGTTCTGGTGTTCAAGCTCCATTTCCAGCTGAATTAAAAGCCAGGAAGACACGGTCTCAAACGAGATCACGAACACGGCAATTGACAGGACGAGGGGCAGTCGAGCTGGGGAGGCCGGTGACAGCGCCACCTAGTGGGGGGCAAGGCTTTCGCTTGTATCTCCACAGAGCGAGATCTGACGTGGGTGTCGGTACGACACGTGAAACCATTTCGAGTGCGAGAACATGAAAACGTGGATCCGAGAAACAATGATCCAAGTAACAAAGAGACGAGTACTCAGACAGGAGTCGAGACTCAGATGGCACAAGACGACTTGGAAGAGAAATAAAAAGAAACTAAGGACTTTGGGGGAATTCTCTGTTAAGGTCCTGAATGAAAAGCGAAAAATGATTTCACATAGAAGTGAAGCCATGGGTTTCATGATGCCTATCTGCATCATTCTTTCATTCATTGCAGTAAGCAATGAGGGTAATATACCTATTAGTCAGCAAAAGCAAAATGTATGGTAGAATTCTTTGACATCTCTCCCATTTGGAGAGGAATTTTAAGGGTAGAATTCTTTGACATCTCTCCCATTTGGAGAGGAATTTTAAGGGTAGAGTTCTATGTTTTAATAATTCTACTAGTCCTCATACTTGTTATCCCGTGCATATTTGCATGTTTGAAACACACTATGAATCGGATAGCAAAAGAAGTTTTCCTGGTGCAAACAGAAGGGGGAGATGTGGGATCTCAGCACCTCAAGACTGAGGTACAGAGAGACCGAGACCACCCTTGGGGGGCTCGGGAGTCCTGGAATGTTGCCAGAAGTGTCTGGTGGCTGGACTTTGATCCTACACAGGAGATGACATCTGTATGAGGACTGGGAGGATTTCACTGGGGTGAATGGTGAAAGGATAAGTTAATTAAGGTGTAGAACACAGGGTTTAGGATTTCTGTACAGGGGGGTCTAAAGAAGTAAGATGGAGGAATTGGGGCGTGTCCTGTCCTTCTTCTTCTTCTTCTTGGCCTCCATCTTCTGTGGTGATGGTGGCACTTTGGGATTGGTCTTTACTAGAAGTGCACCGGTTAATAAGAGTAGAAGGTATTGGAGAAAAATTATAAATATTGTACACGTAACTTCGTGTATAAAGATAAGTGACCGCCCCAGGGGCTGCGGGAGTGTGCCCATGGCTGACTTGCTGTGCAGACCTCTGTTAGGCTGAAAGAAAATCTTTTAGATAAACAATTAATAAACACCGAGACCGAAACAAGATCAGAAGTCTCTCCTCGTCCTTTGAAGCGCGGGCTGCCCAAGGCCACTCTGGGCCTTTCCAGGTCTTTGAAACAGCCGAGAAACCGAGCAAGTGGCATCCCTGAGCTATCCCCGGACATAAATCAGCCAGCAGGAGAAACAGAAAACCGACAAGCCTAAATCAACCTAAACCGAGCATAAATCAACTATAAATCAACCTAAACCGGTAATAAATCAGCATAAATCAGCTAAGAAAAACACCAGAAAATCTACACAGTCCAGCCTGCCCTCAGCCTCCATGTTACCTCGAGATTGCCAATGGTGCACCATGCCGTAGTTGTGGGTAGCATCTTTTGGAGTCCTCCTATTTTTCGGATACCTTGTTCGACATTTAGGCTGTGATTGATGGAGCCTGAGCATAGGAAGAGCATTGCTTTGAAGATCGCACGGGTTGAGATGTAAAGGAAGGCTAGTTCAGGGCGGTTTAGTCCAATTGTCATTTTATTTCACAGTTATTGGCAGAGGGTTGTTATAGATCTTAATGACTACATTTTGATGCCCCCATGCTTCCAAATGACATCCCCTGGTTTGCCTTGACCGTCCATGAACCACCAAACACCTTTACAGAGGTACCAGTGGACTGCATTGCCTCAAACAAAGAAGAGTAGCTCAACTATTTGGCAATGGCTTTGAGCCCAAAATCTCTCACCCAGATGGAAAAGACATCCTAATGCTATCATTTTTCATTACATGGACGATACAGTCATTTGTGCAGAAGCTCAAATCATTTTGGACGTTGCACGACAAGATGTCATCACTGTGGTACAGCAGAAGGGTTTTGAGATTGCAGCAGATAAAGTTCAAAAGACAGGAAGTACCTTGGGCTAAAGAGCACAGAGAGAACCATCACACCCCAAACACTGCACATCAAGGACAACCCAAACACTCTGCAAGAACCCCAAATGCTCTGTGGAACAATCAGTTGGGTACGTTCACTCCTGGCAATCACCACAGAAGATCTCATGCCACTGTTCCTGCTCCATAAAGGCAGAGAAGGACTTGATTCCCCTGATCACTGACACCAGAGGTAGAAGCAGCTGTACAAAAGGTCTCCTGGGTGATTCAAACTAAACAGGCACACAGATACCACCCTAATTTTCCTTTCTCTAAGGCAATCCTTGGTGTACATCTAAAATTCCATACATTATTGTTTCAGTGGGACTATACTATCTCAGGTGCCCTGATAATAATTGAATGCGTTTTCAGAGCACACCAACCTACTAAAACAATAACAACCCAACAGAAAGTTATTGCAGAACTAGTGCAGGAAACCTAGAGAGCGTCTGTGCTCCCTTGCAGGAATAGACCTTGTGAATATTTACTTACTTCTCACTCAAGAGCACCTCAATTGCCTACTTCAAACATCTGAACCACTGCAATACACCTTAGATCATTTTTACACATATTAGGATCAGCCATCAATTCTACCACCAAAATATTCCTGTGCTGCTCAGGATGTTCAAAATTACCCCAGACCCGGCAAGATCCATTGTAGCCACCTGCCCAAATTGTCAGGAACATGGCCTTGCTTCTGTCACAGCAGGAGTCAGTCCAAGAGGACTAGAGAGTCTCCACATCTGGCAATCAGACATCACACACTAAACTCCTTTGGACAGACTAAAATACAACCATGTCTCAATCGATGCCTTTACCAGTGTGATTTTTGGCTCTGTCCATGCTGCAGGAAAGTCAGAAGATGCTATAAAATATTTCTTTTTCGTTTTTTCCACCATAGCACTTCCACAGGAAATTTACACTGATAATGCACTTGCTTATACCTTGCACTGATTCAAACAAGGGGCTTTCTGACCACTGGGGTATAAAACATGTCACAGGCATACCACACTCCACCACAGGACAGTCCATAGCTGAGAGGGCCAACTGAGCCATCGAAAGGATCTTTGATCAACTGAGAGGGGTAATCCAGATATTATCTTCCATTGAGACACTGGCCAAGGCCTTCTTTGTACTCAACTTTTTGAACAACTCGTTTATGGAGACAACTCCCCCAGTCATCATGCAGTTTACTAATTCAACTGCAGCCCAATTAAAAGACCAGCCACCTGTGTCAATCAAAGAACCTGAATCTAAACAATTTATGGACACCTACCCATTAATTACTTGGGGAAGAGAAGATGCCCTTGTCTCTACAGCAACACTCCTAAGATCGATCCCAGCAAAATACATAAAAACTCTTTCTGGGAACGGTGAGGCAAACACCAGAGCCACCATCAGAAGAACAGAATGGAAGCCTAAGAGAGACAGCAGCAGCCTGGGAAAGAAGAAAAAGAAGGACAGAAGAAGATCTCCTAAGCAGCGTTGACCACACACACCAAGACCAAGATAGCTCAGACACCACTAACCAGGATATATGAATTAACATTTGTAAAAGCTATATTTTAGCATTGATATAAGATTCTTCTAATAAGCTGTTTTTACACCCTTGGCTTATGGAACAGAAAGTTTAGTGGCACCTGAACTTATGTTTCATCTTCTACTCACTTTATCTGTTTACTTTTAGCCCAAACAAGCCTCCAGATACTAAATGAGCCCAAGTCAGACGATGCTGCTGTTGGTTGCTGCTGACATAGAGAACTGGATGCTCCTCACTGAGCCGCATGCCTTCAGCTGGCTGCTTCCACAGACAAGCCACAATTTCTTGTCCACGGCCATGGCTGTCAGACACTACAAGGCATGTGTTTTTTCAACCTGCTGTCACATAGGGAGTCAGTATATCAGGGCATCCAGCTGCTAAAAATCAAGGAAAGAAGATGCAGATGGAGGGCAACTACAACTGGTTCACTGGACTTTTCAAACACTGGGGGATAAAAGGCTGACTTTCTTGTTTAGTTAAGACTGTTTTGTGGACTTTGTTTATCGTATTCATTGTGTTGGTTATTTTATCCATTATGCTAAATGCCTGCAAAACTCTATGGCTGAAGCCTTCTTTATAGACAACAAAATGGGAAGTTCTGGGGGCCGAGGGGCCGACCGTTGGAGCTGTAATACCTCAGGGCAAAGTGACCAAGGTAAAAGAGAGACATTGCTCTGAATGCAATGGTCTCGCCCATGGGCATTTGCAGGCTCATGGTGATGCAGCACGTTTTGTTGGTATCACCCAGTTAAACTGCAGTATTTTTCTTATATGTACTGACTCGAGAATGTTCTCCCCTCTCTTGTACCATTTTGGACCTGGCTTACTGCAATGCTACCCCGATTTCTCTCCGTCATTTTCCCGCTGTGTGCACAGCCCCATTTTGTCTCCCTTCCTGGACCCTCTTCATTGCAATCCACTGAAGTGTTTGCAGATCCCCACAAAGATCCCTCTCTCACCTCGTTCACCAGCAGTTTAAACAAGCATGCTCCCAGCTCTGGGAGTGCAGGTCACTCAAAGAGGCTGGCTGTGGACAGGCTGAAACACAGGAACTGAGTGCAACAGGGAGCCTGGCCGCTAATAAAAGGCATGAAACCCACAGCACACCCAACGCAAAACCTTGCATGTCTCTTCTTTATCCTCCTTCTCTCAGTCCTCATGCCACTTTCCCCACTTTGTCTGACTGGGTACTTGGCTTCTCTCTCTCCTCTCTACAGGTTCAGCTACACGTGTGACCCTGCAGGAACAACCTGACCCAGGGAAGTGGGAGAGCACTCTTGGTCAGGAACTGTAGTGACAGGACGCAGAGGAATGCGATCAAACTGCAAGAGGGGGAAGAGATTTGATGATGGGAAGAAGTTCTTTACTCTCAGGGGGCTTATCCCTGACACAGGGACCTGTGCAGAGAGGCTGTGGATGCCCCATCCCCAGCAACATCCAAGGACAGGTGGGACAGGGGCCGCAGCAACCTGCTCTGCTGGGAGCTTGCTCACCTTGGAACCACGTCACTTTAAGGGTCCCTTCCAAGCCAAACCATTCAAGGATTGGATCATTCTGCCATCCCCATCTCCCACTGCACAGCACCCCTGAATCTTCAGTGACATCACAGCTCCCAGAGGGTTCCAGGTGGAACGTCCAGGACCTGGAAACGAGCACAGCAGACACTGCAACGGCTGCCAAGGGTCAGTTGCTGCTCACCCTGCGCTCTGACCCTCAGTGCTGAGCTGCTGCTGCTGCCTGGGCTTTTCCCGCTGCCTGCTCTGGAGCGCCAATCCCGCAGGATGTGCTCTGCTGTGCCCGTGGAGGTACAGTGCCATGCCAGGCAGGGGGCACCCAGCTTGGGCTGGGTGCAGCCATGTGGAAATGGATGGTGCGGGACAGAAAGCCCACTGGGAGGTGGTGCTTCCCCTTGCAGACTGAGAGAGACACTGTGGAGGCGATGGATGTGGACCAGGGGCTGGAAGAGGATGACATGATGGAGGTGGACTCCTCCTCTACTTCCATGTCCTCCACTGTTGAGGACATGGAAGTAGAGGTGGAAGACAACACTGAAGAAATGGAAGTGGATGAGGAAGATGATACGGAAGAGATGCAAGTTGATGAGGAGGATGAGGAGGAGCCCATGGTCCTTGGATGAAGATGGTGCCCCACAGGTAAGACAGGCAGATGCTTCCCACGCCCTGCCCACACACACACTGGGTCCCCTGACGCCAGCCCTGCCAGCCCCGGCCCAGCCCCTGGGGCCCAGCTGCCAGCCCTGCTGGGCCCAGTGCTGCCAACTGACTCCAGCTCTGCTCCTTCCTTTCTTCCAGGACTCATGCACATCATGGCACTGATGCCATGCCGTTGTAAATACATTTTAAAGATTAGAAGTTTCCTGTAAATACGTTCACTATGTTTGAAGTTTCCTGTAAATACGTTTTGAAGATTGTTGGCCCATCGGATCCCATGTAAATATGTTCTGTATATTACTGTTGATGTTGTTATAACGCTTGTTATAACGAAACATGTTATGTAAATCCTACATTTGCCGATCTTCGGCAAATAAATACTGTTTCTTTTAAAAACCTGACTTCTCTTGGCCATTCCTTGGGGCACAGGCAGCCTTTGCACACTTGTGGGTTCCACTTGTTCCGCATTCCCGGGGCTGGAGCTCCCTGGCACGGCCACCCCGGGGCTGGGGGTGCCTGTGCACAGGGGCTCCCACTGACACCACTCCTGGCCCTGGGCACTGCTGCTCTTCCTGGCCTGGGGCACAGAGCTGTCCCCAAGGGCTCAGCTCTCACCAGCTCTCACACAGGGGGCTCTCACAGCACTGGCCCCTGCAGCCATGCCACCAAAGCAGCCAGCAAACCTTCAGCCACCCTTCCTGCTGCAGACACAGGCACTCCTGGGCCCAGAGCCGCCAGCAGGCCACAGCCCTGCAAAATCCACCTGCACACTCTCAAGGCCACCAGAGCTTTGGCAACTGGGCCAGCTACATCTGGGCTGCTGCAGGGGCTGATCTTTAAGCCTTGGTACCTCCAAAGGCCCTGGGCTCTGCTTTCCAGCCTGCTCTGCACGGCCCTTAGCCCGTATTGTTCCAGAGACAAGAGCCAAGCCAGGGCATCCTCACCCTGCCCGCATTCCTGCTGCTGCCAGCGGCCACCGGGCCCTGGGCCCGACTCGGGTGACAGCTGCAGGGACAGGGCAGCCTGTGCTGGGCAGGGGGCACGGGGCTGTGGGCCCTGGGGCTGCTGCTGGGGACCATGGTCCCAGAGGGCCCCGAGCTCAGCCCCTGCCCGGCCAGCTGCCCCCATGGCCCCACACTCCCTGAGCATCCCCATCACACCTGCCAGGGGGAAATCCCACGGGCTTCAGGAAAGAAATTCCCCATAGTGACTAAACCAAGGGGTCCAAGGGGAAAGTCAGCACCAGCTGATGTTTACAGCACCTTGACACAGGTGGCTGCAGGGCAGGTGAGATCTCCAGGGCCTCTGGCAGTGCCTGCTCTGCACGTGAGCCTGTGCGGCTGCTCCCAGTGGGACACAGCTCAGGCCAGCCCTCAGCCCCTCACAGCTGATACCAAGGAGCAGGCTCAGAAAGCAGTTTCAGATCACTTCCTGTAGATATTTCAAAGGTCTAAATGTCATTCAAAAACCCAAACTCTAGATTTATTTTTGGTGTTGTGGCATGAGAAGCCATGAAGGTGCCTCTGAATGTGCACTCAGGGCACTTCCACTGCCATCCCAAAGGGAACACAAAGGACAGGCCTCAGCTTTCAGCACTGCTGAGCTCCTCACCCTGCAATGAAGTCTGAGGCAGAGGCAATGTTTTGCAGGCCGGGGGGCCTATCACTGGAATAGTAATACCTCATGACAATCATATAGATTTAAAGTAAGGTGAATAACCCCTCTGAATACAATGATCTTGCTCAATGTCTTTTGCGGGATGGTGCAGATTCAGCACATTTCTTGGTATCATGAACTTCCTTCTTTCCTTATATATACTCCCCTAGGATGTTCTCCCCTCCCTTAACCTCTATTAGTCCTGAATTACTGCATACAAGGTCCTTTTCCCCACCCTGAAAATCCTTGTGTGCCCACCCCCCCTTTGTCTCCCTCCCTGGACCCGTTCCAGCGCATTCCACAGTATTTGCTGTTTCACACATAGATCCCTCTCTTGCCTCATCCATCATGCATTCCAGCAAGCCTACTCCTAGCTCTGGGAGTGCACATCTCTCACAGTGTCTGGCTGTGGACATGCCACAAGGGGTGCCGAAACAGGGACCTTCTTTGAGAATTCCTGAGAGCCACTCCAGTGAGGATTCGGCTCTTCCACCGTCACGGGACAGAAGACGCCTCGGGTCAGCCACCGCCCTGGAGTGGGACCTGAGTTTTATCAGGGTTTGCTGAAGGCAGCATCAGCACCCTCCAGCAGCAACAGGGCTAGCTCAGCTGCTGAAGCCCAGGGGACATTTTGAACCCTCTGCATCCAGAGCCACCAGAGCAGTGAGTTGGAGGACAGCCGCCTGCAGTGCAGGATCCTTGGGAGATATTTCAGTCCTGTGGGTGGGCCACCCTTTACATCAGGGGCAGCTCTGGGTAACAAATTATCCAATCCTTAGAGGGATACATATCTTCCAGTTAGGGAGGCTCTCCTTTCAGAGTGGAAGACTTTTACTAAAGGAAGTTGGAAGCCTATTCTTCATTGGCTTTTTAATGAGTTCACAGACATGTCTGTTGATTCAGTTGGTCATGTAGCATTTTGGGACTCAGGGAAAGACTCTATATTTTGTAAACTCAGGGAGTGATAAGAGTCGCAACATTTTACCCAAATTTTCATATGATGTATGGACTTTTCTCAAGGGTTCAAAGCTCTAATATTCAACCAAGACTTTCTGTTCTGCCCCCCACATTCCTGATCCCACTGATACCATTAGGATGAGAGACAGAAACTGCTGTAAAGCACAGACAAGCCACCTGCTGTCTGCCATCTCCCCTCCTTCTCTACCCCCTGCCCACGGCTGTACTGATCACACTGGCCTGGATTCTAGCCTAACCCCTTCTCCAGTACCTCTCCTCCCTGGATCACCCTCAGGTAGCTCACAAAATGGAGTCCCTCCTCTGGAGGGGGTTGTCAATGTCAAACACCCTCCCACCCCCGGCTGTTTTATCGTGTCCTGCCCCTATGCTGGGTCCCAGCTCTGCGTCAGGTACCACCCCTGCATTGGGATCCAGCGCTTCCTTGCCTACTCCCGCTGCCCTACCCCCTCCAACTCAGCCCCTTGCGGATCCCACACTGTCGGAGCCGGAGGTGTGAGGGGCGGTACCCGGAAGGCCGCCATCTTGGCTACCAGAGGCCCACACCACCGGGCCTGGCCAGTCACCCCAAGGCCCCGCTCCTCTGCCAGAGACCAAGTTTCCTCTTCTGGAGAGGAGAGGGAAGGTTCATCGCACCTGGAGGATGAGCCTGAGGATTGGCAGAGGATGGAGAAGCTCGCGGCTGAAGAGGGGGACTGGGAATTGGTAGCTAAAATACAAGCAGCACCGGTGCAGTACCAGAGGGCGGCTAACCCATGATGGGAAGCTGTCACACAAGGGAGATGAAAGACCTTTATAAAGCTGCGAAACACCATGGGAGGGGCTTGCCCTATATTAATCATTTGTTAAATGCCATCTTTATGCACATGTTATGGTACCTCACAATCTGCACCATTTTATGCGCATCCTACTTTCTCCCACTGAAATTATTCTGTGGGAAGGAATGGGGAAAAAACTAATACAACAGCTATTAAAAGACTATGCTAGAGAAGACAGGCAGGCACGCCTAACACTAGACCATCTAGGGAGGAAGATTTCACTAAGTCTCATTCAATTGACCTTCCCTGAGCTCTGATGAAGAGAATAAAGTGTGGAAAAGACAGTTCTCATGCAGACACCCAATGGAGAATCACCTACTCTAGATTTCACAGACATTCTCCAGGGACCTGGGCAATCCTTTCAAAAATTTATTGACCACCTTCCACAAGCAATAGAGAAACAAGTTGAACATCCAAAAGCCAGGAAGGTACTGCCTCCTAAACTTGCTGAAACAAATGCTAACAACACCTGTAAAGACATTTTACCTTTTCTACCCCTTAGCCCAAAGCCTACCATTGCACAAATGGTCAAGGTATGCACACTTACAGCATCCTTACACCGTGATGCCACCTAGCTATGGCGACCAATCAGGGTGTGGTAGAGGTGCTAGTAGCCTCCCTGGTTATTCCCTGACATACACATGAAAAAGGACCTGGCTTTAAGTGTAGGGAGATGGGACATTTTCAACAGAATTTGAAAAATGCAGACAATTACCGGGGACCTTCTAGGTGTCACAGCCACTGCCCTCACGGCCCCCCTCGTCCACATGCTTTCCAACACCAGCAAAACCGGTGGCCTGCGGGAAACCCCGCACAGACACAGAAAGGCCCCAGGCAAAGACACCAAATGCGAGGCCATTGCGCCCCACGCTACCAAACATCGTGGAGAACCAGCACAGCAACCTTCTCAGATCCAGCGGGACAGCTCGATCGCTGCAGAAAACTCGACAGAAGACAGCTCTGCCCTGGAACCTAAAGGCAGCTGGTAAGCGCCTTTTCAATTCCAATCCACGCTATTTATGTTCACCATATTCCCACAGGCAAATACAGGCCTGAAGGACGGCCCAAAGACATTTTGATTTAAACCATAACCGGGAAAGGGATGCAGACACTCACTCTACTACCTGAGGTACTCACCTTGACCTCTTTGGAGGAGATAACTGTCCAGGCTCTATGCTTAGTCCCTTTTCATTGCAAAAGGAACAGTTATAGCCAGAGCCTACCTCCTACTTGACATGATCACCACACCAGCTGATCCCATGTTGATGTGGGCACAGACAACAGGCAGAAATAGACCCATTCCAAAGTGTGCTTTGTCATGTAAAGGGAGAAAGAGATGTCTTTCAGGACTATTAGATACAAGAGCTGATGACACCATAATTTCCTGCTCTGTTTGGCTAAAATACGGCCCCTGGTTCCAGCTGCTGGGGTAATTATTAGCTACCAGGGGAGCCACTACCAGCTTCTGGAGTCACAGTATCAGCTGCATGGAAGGTCCTGAGGGCACAGTTGCTACAGTAAGATCATTCGTCGCCCGGGCACCAATAACAATTTGAGGAAAAGACCTGTTGTCCCAAAGCGGGACAAGGCTAGAGATCCTATCAACACCTCAGGATTTCTAGACGGGGCCACAGAGCAGCGCGCCACACTTCAGTTACCCTGGAAGACCAACGACCCCATATGGGTGGATCAGTGGCCCCTCCCAGGCAGAAAGTTAAAGGCCCTGCAGTCCCACGTGCAGGAGCAGCTGCCTGTGGGCCACATTGTACCATCTACTAGCCCCTGCAATGTGCCTGTCATTACCATATGAAAGCCTGGCAAAGACAAGAGGTGGCTGCTGCAGGACCTCAGGAAAATCAACGAGGTCACTGAGGACATGGGTGCCCTCCAGTCCAGCCTGCCCTCAGCCTCCATGTTACCTCGAGATTGCCGATGGTGCACCATGCCGTAGTTGTGGGTAGCATCTTTTGGAGTCCTCCTATTTTTCGGATACCTTGTTCGACATTTAGGCTGTGATTGGTGGAGCCTGAGCACAGGAAGAGCATTGCTTTGAAGATTGCACGGGTTGAGATGTGAAGGAAGGCTAGTTCAGGGAGGTTTAGTCCAATTGTAATTTTATTTCACAGTTATTGGCAGAGGGTTGTAATAGATCTTAATGACTACATTTTTGATGCCCCCATGCTTCCAAATGACATCCCCTGGTTTGCTTTGACCGTCCCTGAACCACCAAACACCTTTACAGAGGTACCAGTGGACTGCATTGCCTCAAACAAAGAAGAGTAGCTCAACTATTTGGCAATGGCTTTGAGCCCAAAATCTCTCGCCCAGATGGAAAAGACATCCTAATGCTATCGTTTTTCATTACATGGATGATACAGTCATTTGTGCAGAAGCTCAAATCATTTTGGACGTTGCACGACAAGATGTCATCACTGTGGTACAGCAGAAGGGTTTTGAGATTGCAGCAGATAAAGTTCAAAAGACAGGAAGTTCCTTGGGCTAAAGAGCACAGAGAGAACCATCACACCCCAAACACTGCACATCAAGGACAACCCAAACACTCTGCAATAACTCCAAATGCTCTGTGGAACAATCAGTTGGGTACGTTCACTCCTGGCAATCACCACAGAAGATCTCATGCCACTGTTCCTGCTCCTTAAAGGCAGAGAAGGACTTGATTCCCGTGATCACTGACACCAGAGGCAAAAGCAGCTGTACAAAAGGTCTCCTGGGTCATTCAAACTAAACAGGCACACAGATACCACCCTAATTTTCCTTTCTCTAAGGCAATCCTTGGTGTACGTCCAAAATTCCATACATTATTGTTTCAGTGGGACTATACTATCTCAGGTGCCCTGATAATAATTGAATGCATTTTCAGAGCACACCAACCTACTAAAACAATAACAACCCAACAGAAAGTTATTGCAGAACTAGTGCAGGAAACCTAGAGAGCATCTGTGCTCCCTTGCAGGAATAGACCTTGTGAATATTTACTTACTTCGCACTCAAGAGCACCTCAATTGCCTACTTCAAACATCTGAACCACTGCAATACACCTTAGATCATTTTTACACATATTAGGATCAGCCATCAATTCTACCACCAAAATATTCCTGTGCTGCTCAGGATGTTCAAAATTACCCCAGACCCGGCAAGATCCATTGTAGCCACCTGCCCAAATTGTCAGGAACATGGCCTTGCTTCTGTCACAGCAGGAGTCAGTCCAAGAGGACTAGAGAGTCTCCACATCTGGCAACCAGACATCACACACTAAGCTCCTTTGGACAGACTAAAATACATCCACGTCTCAATCGATGCCTTTACCAGTGTGATTTTTGGCTCTGTCCATGCTGCAGAAAAATTAGAAGATGCTATAAAACATTACTTTTTCGTTTGTTCCACCTTAGCAATTCCACAGGAAATTTAAACTGATAATGCTCTTGCTTCTACCTTGCACTGATTCAAACAAGGGGCTTTCTGACCACTGGGGTATAAAACATGTCACAGGCATACCACACTCCACCACAGGACAGTCCATAGCTGAGAGGGCCAACTGAGCCATCAGAAGGATCCTTGATCAACTGAGAGGGGTAGTCCAGATATTATCTCCCATTGAGACACTGGCCAAGGCCTTTTATGTACTCAACTTTTTGAACAACTCGTTTTTGGAGACAACTCCCCCAGTCATCATGCAGTTTACTAATTCAACTGCAGCCCAATTAAAAGAACAGCCACCTGTGTCAATCAAAGAACCTGAATCTAAACAATTTATGGACACCTACCCATTAATTACTTGGGGAAGAGAAGATGCCCTTGTCTCTACAGCAACACTCCTAAGATCGATCCCAGCAAAATACATAAAAACTCTTTCTGGGAACGGTGAGGCAAACACCAGAGCCACCATCAGAAGACCAGAATGGAAGCCTAAGAGAGACAGCAGCAGCCTGGGAAAGAAGAAAAAGAAGGACAGAAGAAGATCTCCTAAGCAGCGTTGACCACACACACCAAGACCAAGATAGCTCAGACACCACTAACCAGGATATATGAATTAACATTTGTAAAAGCTATATTTTAGCATTGATATAAGATTCTTCTAATAAGCTGTTTTTACACCCTTGGCTTATGGAACAGAAAGTTTAGTGGCACCTGAACTTATGTTTCATCTTCTACTCATCTTCTACTTTATCTGTTTACTTTTAGCCCAAACAAGCCTCCAGATACTAAATGAGCCCAAGTCAGACGATGCTGCTGTTGGTTGCTGCTGACATAGAGAACTGGATGCTCCTCACTGAGCCGCATGCCTTCAGCTGGCTGCTTCCACAGACAAGCCACAATTTCTTGTCCACGGCCATGGCTGTCAGACACTACAAGGCATGTGTTTTTTCAACCTGCTGTCACATAGGGAGTCAGTATATCAGGGCATCCAGCTGCTAAAAATCAAGGAAAGAAGATGCAGATGGAGGGCAACTACAACTGGTTCACTGGACTTTTCAAACACTGGGGGATAAAAGGCTGACTTTCTTGTTTAGTTAAGACTGTTTTGTGGACTTTGTTTATCGTATTCATTGTGTTGGTTATTTTATCCATTATGCTAAATGCCTGCAAAACTCTATGGCTGAAGCCTTCTTTATAGACAACAAAATGGGAAGTTCTGGGGGCCGAGGGGCCGACCGTTGGAGCTGTAATACCTCAGGGCAAAGTGACCAAGGTAAAAGAGAGACATTGCTCTGAATGCAATGGTCTCGCCCATGGGCATTTGCAGGCTCATGGTGATGCAGCACGTTTTGTTGGTATCACCCAGTTAAACTGCAGTATTTTTCTTATATGTACTGACTCGAGAATGTTCTCCCCTCTCTTGTACCATTTTGGACCTGGCTTACTGCAATGCTACCCCGATTTCTCTCCGTCATTTTCCCGCTGTGTGCACAGCCCCATTTTGTCTCCCTTCCTGGACCCTCTTCATTGCAATCCACTGAAGTGTTTGCAGATCCCCACAAAGATCCCTCTCTCACCTCGTTCACCAGCAGTTTAAACAAGCATGCTCCCAGCTCTGGGAGTGCAGGTCACTCAAAGAGGCTGGCTGTGGACAGGCTGAAACACAGGAACTGAGTGCAACAGGGAGCCTGGCCGCTAATAAAAGGCATGAAACCCACAGCACACCCAACGCAAAACCTTGCATGTCTCTTCTTTATCCTCCTTCTCTCAGTCCTCATGCCACTTTCCCCACTTTGTCTGACTGGGTACTTGGCTTCTCTCTCTCCTCTCTACAGGTTCAGCTACACGTGTGACCCTGCAGGAACAACCTGACCCAGGGAAGTGGGAGAGCACTCTTGGTCAGGAACTGTAGTGACAGGACGCAGAGGAATGCGATCAAACTGCAAGAGGGGGAAGAGATTTGATGATGGGAAGAAGTTCTTTACTCTCAGGGGGCTTATCCCTGACACAGGGACCTGTGCAGAGAGGCTGTGGATGCCCCATCCCCAGCAACATCCAAGGACAGGTGGGACAGGGGCCGCAGCAACCTGCTCTGCTGGGAGCTTGCTCACCTTGGAACCACGTCACTTTAAGGGTCCCTTCCAAGCCAAACCATTCAAGGATTGGATCATTCTGCCATCCCCATCTCCCACTGCACAGCACCCCTGAATCTTCAGTGACATCACAGCTCCCAGAGGGTTCCAGGTGGAACGTCCAGGACCTGGAAACAAGCACAGCAGACACTGCAACGGCTGCCAAGGGTCAGTTGCTGCTCACCCTGCGCTCTGACCCTCAGTGCTGAGCTGCTGCTGCTGCCTGGGCTTTTCCCGCTGCCTGCTCTGGAGCGCCAATCCCGCAGGATGTGCTCTGCTGTGCCCGTGGAGGTACAGTGCCATGCCAGGCAGGGGGCACCCAGCTTGGGCTGGGTGCAGCCATGTGGAAATGGATGGTGCGGGACAGAAAGCCCACTGGGAGGTGGTGCTTCCCCTTGCAGACTGAGAGAGACACTGTGGAGGCGATGGATGTGGACCAGGGGCTGGAAGAGGATGACATGATGGAGGTGGACTCCTCCTCTACTTCCATGTCCTCCACTGTTGAGGACATGGAAGTAGAGGTGGAAGACAACACTGAAGAAATGGAAGTGGATGAGGAAGATGATACGGAAGAGATGCAAGTTGATGAGGAGGATGAGGAGGAGCCCATGGTCCTTGGATGAAGATGGTGCCCCACAGGTAAGACAGGCAGATGCTTCCCACGCCCTGCCCACACACACACTGGGTCCCCTGACGCCAGCCCTGCCAGCCCCGGCCCAGCCCCTGGGGCCCAGCTGCCAGCCCTGCTGGGCCCAGTGCTGCCAACTGACTCCAGCTCTGCTCCTTCCTTTCTTCCAGGACTCATGCACATCATGGCACTGATGCCATGCCGTTGTAAATACATTTTAAAGATTAGAAGTTTCCTGTAAATACGTTCACTATGTTTGAAGTTTCCTGTAAATACGTTTTGAAGATTGTTGGCCCATCGGATCCCATGTAAATATGTTCTGTATATTACTGTTGATGTTGTTATAACGCTTGTTATAACGAAACATGTTCTGTAAATCCTACATTTGCCGATCTTCGGCAAATAAATACTGTTTCTTTTAAAAACCTGACTTCTCTTGGCCATTCCTTGGGGCACAGGCAGCCTTTGCACACTTGTGGGTTCCACTTGTTCCGCATTCCCGGGGCTGGAGCTCCCTGGCACGGCCACCCCGGGGCTGGGGGTGCCTGTGCACAGGGGCTCCCACTGACACCACTCCTGGCCCTGGGCACTGCTGCTCTTCCTGGCCTGGGGCACAGAGCTGTCCCCAAGGGCTCAGCTCTCACCAGCTCTCACACAGGGGGCTCTCACAGCACTGGCCCCTGCAGCCATGCCACCAAAGCAGCCAGCAAACCTTCAGCCACCCTTCCTGCTGCAGACACAGGCACTCCTGGGCCCAGAGCCGCCAGCAGGCCACAGCCCTGCAAAATCCACCTGCACACTCTCAAGGCCACCAGAGCTTTGGCAACTGGGCCAGCTACATCTGGGCTGCTGCAGGGGCTGATCTTTAAGCCTTGGTACCTCCAAAGGCCCTGGGCTCTGCTTTCCAGCCTGCTCTGCACGGCCCTGAGCCCGTATTGTTCCAGAGACAAAAGCCAAGCCAGGGCATCCTCACCCTGCCCGCATTCCTGCTGCTGCCAGCGGCCACCGGGCCCTGGGCCCAACTCGGGTGACAGCTGCAGGGACAGGGCAGCCTGTGCTGGGCAGGGGGCACGGGGCTGTGGGCCCTGGGGCTGCTGCTGGGGACCATGGTCCCAGAGGGCCCCGAGCTCAGCCCCTGCCCGGCCAGCTGCCCCCATGGCCCCACACTCCCTGAGCATCCCCATCACACCTGCCAGGGGGAAATCCCACGGGCTTCAGGAAAGAAATTCCCCATAGTGACTAAACCAAGGGGTCCAAGGGGAAAGTCAGCACCAGCTGATGTTTACAGCACCTTGACACAGGTGGCTGCAGGGCAGGTGAGATCTCCAGGGCCTCTGGCAGTGCCTGCTCTGCACGTGAGCCTGTGCGGCTGCTCCCAGTGGGACACAGCTCAGGCCAGCCCTCAGCCCCTCACAGCTGATACCAAGGAGCAGGCTCAGAAAGCAGTTTCAGATCACTTCCTGTAGATATTTCAAAGGTCTAAATGTCATTCAAAAACCCAAACTCTAGATTTATTTTTGGTGTTGTGGCATGAGAAGCCATGAAGGTGCCTCTGAATGTGCACTCAGGGCACTTCCACTGCCATCCCAAAGGGAACACAAAGGACAGGCCTCAGCTTTCAGCACTGCTGAGCTCCTCACCCTGCAATGAAGTCTGAGGCAGAGGCAATGTTTTGCAGGCCGGGGGGCCTATCACTGGAATAGTAATACCTCATGACAATCATATAGATTTAAAGTAAGGTGAATAACCCCTCTGAATACAATGATCTTGCTCAATGTCTTTTGCGGGATGGTGCAGATTCAGCACATTTCTTGGTATCATGAACTTCCTTCTTTCCTTATATATACTCCCCTAGGATGTTCTCCCCTCCCTTAACCTCTATTAGTCCTGAATTACTGCATACAAGGTCCTTTTCCCCACCCTGAAAATCCTTGTGTGCCCACCCCCCCTTTGTCTCCCTCCCTGGACCCGTTCCAGCGCATTCCACAGTATTTGCTGTTTCACACATAGATCCCTCTCTTGCCTCATCCATCATGCATTCCAGCAAGCCTACTCCTAGCTCTGGGAGTGCACATCTCTCACAGTGTCTGGCTGTGGACATGCCACAAGGGGTGCCGAAACAGGGACCTTCTTTGAGAATTCCTGAGAGCCACTCCAGTGAGGATTCGGCTCTTCCACCGTCACGGGACAGAAGACGCCTCGGGTCAGCCACCGCCCTGGAGTGGGACCTGAGTTTTATCAGGGTTTGCTGAAGGCAGCATCAGCACCCTCCAGCAGCAACAGGGCTAGCTCAGCTGCTGAAGCCCAGGGGACATTTTGAACCCTCTGCATCCAGAGCCACCAGAGCAGTGAGTTGGAGGACAGCCGCCTGCAGTGCAGGATCCTTGGGAGATATTTCAGTCCTGTGGGTGGGCCACCCTTTACATCAGGGGCAGCTCTGGGTAACAAATTATCCAATCCTTAGAGGGATACATATCTTCCAGTTAGGGAGGCTCTCCTTTCAGAGTGGAAGACTTTTACTAAAGGAAGTTGGAAGCCTATTGTTCATTGGCTTTTTAATGAGTTCACAGACATGTCTGTTGATTCAGTTGGTCATGTAGCATTTTGGGACTCAGGGAAAGACTCTATATTTTGTAAACTCAGGGAGTGATAAGAGTCGCAACATTTTACCCAAATTTTCATATGATTTGTAGAGTTTTCTCAAGGGTTCAAAGTTCTAATATTCAACCAAGACTTTCTGTTCTGCCCCCCACATTCCTGATCCCACTGATACCATTAGGATGAGAGACAGAAACTGCTGTAAAGCACAGACAAGCCACCTGCTGTCTGCCATCTCCCCTCCTTCTCTACCCCCTGCCCACGGCTGTACTGATCACACTGGCCTGGATTCTAGCCTAACCCCTTCTCCAGTACCTCTCCTCCCTGGATCACCCTCAGGTAGCTCACAAAATGGAGTCCCTCCTCTGGAGGGGGTTGTCAATGTCAAACACCCTCCCACCCCCGGCTGTTTTATCGTGTCCTGCCCCTATGCTGGGTCCCAGCTCTGCGTCAGGTACCACCCCTGCATTGGGATCCAGCGCTTCCTTGCCTACTCCCGCTGCCCTACCCCCTCCAACTCAGCCCCTTGCGGATCCCACACTGTCGGAGCCGGAGGTGTGAGGGGCGGTACCCGGAAGGCCGCCATCTTGGCTACCAGAGGCCCACACCACCGGGCCTGGCCAGTCACCCCAAGGCCCCGCTCCTCTGCCAGAGACCAAGTTTCCTCTTCTGGAGAGGAGAGGGAAGGTTCATCGCACCTGGAGGATGAGCCTGAGGATTCTTGGCAGAGGATGGAGAAGCTCGCGGCTGAAGAGGGGGACTGGGAATTGGTAGCTAAAATACAAGCAGCACCGGTGCAGTACCAGAGGGGGGCTAACCCCTGGTGGGAAGCTGTCACACAAGGGAGATGAAAGACCTTTATAAAGCTGCGAAACACCATGGGAGGGGCTTGCCCTATATTAATCATTTGTTAAATGCCATCTTTATGCACATGTTATGGTACCTCACAATCTGCACCATTTTATGCGCATCCTACTTTCTCCCACTGAAATTATTCTGTGGGAAGGAATGGGGAAAAAACTAATACAACAGCTATTAAAAGACTATGCTAGAGAAGACAGGCAGGCACGCCTAACACTAGACCATCTAGGGAGGAAGATTTCACTAAGTCTCATTCAATTGACCTTCCCTGAGCTCTGATGAAGAGAATAAAGTGTGGAAAAGAGAGTTCTCATGCAGACACCCAATGGAGAATCACCTACTCTAGATTTCACAGACATTCTCCAGGGACCTGGGCAATCCTTTCAAAAATTTATTGACCACCTTCCACAAGCAATAGAGAAACAAGTTGAACATCCAAAAGCCAGGAAGGTACTGCCTCCTAAACTTGCTGAAACAAATGCTAACAACACCTGTAAAGACATTTTACCTTTTCTACCCCTTAGCCCAAAGCCTACCATTGCACAAATGGTCAAGGTATGCACACTTACAGCATCCTTACACCGTGATGCCACCTAGCTATGGCGACCAATCAGGGTGTGGTAGAGGTGCTAGTAGCCTCCCTGGTTATTCCCTGACATACACATGAAAAAGGACCTGGCTTTAAGTGTAGGGAGATGGGACATTTTCAACAGAATTTGAAAAATGCAGACAATTACCGGGGACCTTCTAGGTGTCACAGCCACTGCCCTCACGGCCCCCCTCGTCCACATGCTTTCCAACACCAGCAAAACCGGTGGCCTGCGGGAAACCCCGCACAGACACAGAAAGGCCCCAGGCAAAGACACCAAATGCGAGGCCATTGCGCCCCACGCTACCAAACATCGTGGAGAACCAGCACAGCAACCTTCTCAGATCCAGCGGGACAGCTCGATCGCTGCAGAAAACTCGACAGAAGACAGCTCTGCCCTGGAACCTAAAGGCAGCTGGTAAGCGCCTTTTCAATTCCAATCCACGCTATTTATGTTCACCATATTCCCACAGGCAAATACAGGCCTGAAGGACGGCCCAAAGACATTTTGATTTAAACCATAACCGGGAAAGGGATGCAGACACTCACTCTACTACCTGAGGTACTCACCTTGACCTCTTTGGAGGAGATAACTGTCCAGGCTCTATGCTTAGTCCCTTTTCATTGCAAAAGGAACAGTTATAGCCAGAGCCTACCTCCTACTTGACATGATCACCACACCAGCTGATCCCATGTTGATGTGGGCACAGACAACAGGCAGAAATAGACCCATTCCAAAGTGTGCTTTGTCATGTAAAGGGAGAAAGAGATGTCTTTCAGGACTATTAGATACAAGAGCTGATGACACCATAATTTCCTGCTCTGTTTGGCTAAAATACGGCCCCTGGTTCCAGCTGCTGGGGTAATTATTAGCTACCAGGGGAGCCACTACCAGCTTCTGGAGTCACAGTATCAGCTGCATGGAAGGTCCTGAGGGCACAGTTGCTACAGTAAGATCATTCGTCGCCCGGGCACCAATAACAATTTGAGGAAAAGACCTGTTGTCCCAAAGCGGGACAAGGCTAGAGATCCTATCAACACCTCAGGATTTCTAGACGGGGCCACAGAGCAGCGCGCCACACTTCAGTCAACCTGGAAGACCAACGACCCCATATGGGTGGATCAGTGGCCCCTCCCAGGCAGAAAGTTAAAGGCCCTGCAGTCCCACGTGCAGGAGCAGCTGCCTGTGGGCCACATTGTACCATCTACTAGCCCCTGCAATGTGCCTGTCATTACCATATGAAAGCCTGGCAAAGACAAGAGGTGGCTGCTGCAGGACCTCAGGAAAATCAACGAGGTCACTGAGGACATGGGTGCCCTCCAGTCCAGCCTGCCCTCAGCCTCCATGTTACCTCGAGATTGCCGATGGTGCACCATGCCGTAGTTGTGGGTAGCATCTTTTGGAGTCCTCCAATTTTTCGGATACCTTGTTCAACATTTAGGCTGTGATTGGTGGAGCCTGAGCACAGGAAGAGCATTGCTTTGAAGATTGCACGGGTTGAGATGTGAAGGAAGGCTAGTTCAGGGCGGTTTAGTCCAATTGTAATTTTATTTCACAGTTATTGGCAGAGGGTTGTAATAGATCTTAATGACTACATTTTTGATGCCCCCATGCTTCCAAATGACATCCCCTGGTTTGCTTTGACCGTCCCTGAACCACCAAACACCTTTACAGAGGTACCAGTGGACTGCATTGCCTCAAACAAAGAAGAGTAGCTCAACTATTTGGCAATGGCTTTGAGCCCAAAATCTCTCGCCCAGATGGAAAAGACATCCTAATGCTATCGTTTTTCATTACATGGACGATACAGTCATTTGTGCAGAAGCTCAAATCATTTTGGACGTTGCACGACAAGATGTCATCACTGTGGTACAGCAGAAGGGTTTTGAGATTGCAGCAGATAAAGTTCAAAAGACAGGAAGTTCCTTGGGCTAAAGAGCACAGAGAGAACCATCACACCCCAAACACTGCACATCAAGGACAACCCAAACACTCTGCAATAACTCCAAATGCTCTGTGGAACAATCAGTTGGGTACGTTCACTCCTGGCAATCACCACAGAAGATCTCATGCCACTGTTCCTGCTCCTTAAAGGCAGAGAAGGACTTGATTCCCGTGATCACTGACACCAGAGGCAAAAGCAGCTGTACAAAAGGTCTCCTGGGTCATTCAAACTAAACAGGCACACAGATACCACCCTAATTTTCCTTTCTCTAAGGCAATCCTTGGTGTACGTCCAAAATTCCATACATTATTGTTTCAGTGGGACTATACTATCTCAGGTGCCCTGATAATAATTGAATGCATTTTCAGAGCACACCAACCTACTAAAACAATAACAACCCAACAGAAAGTTATTGCAGAACTAGTGCAGGAAACCTAGAGAGCATCTGTGCTCCCTTGCAGGAATAGACCTTGTGAATATTTACTTACTTCGCACTCAAGAGCACCTCAATTGCCTACTTCAAACATCTGAACCACTGCAATACACCTTAGATCATTTTTACACATATTAGGATCAGCCATCAATTCTACCACCAAAATATTCCTGTGCTGCTCAGGATGTTCAAAATTACCCCACACCCGGCAAGATCCATTGTAGCCACCTGCCCAAATTGTCAGGAACATGGCCTTGCTTCTGTCACAGCAGGAGTCAGTCCAAGAGGACTAGAGAGTCTCCACATCTGGCAACCAGACATCACACACTAAGCTCCTTTGGACAGACTAAAATACATCCACGTCTCAATCGACGCCTTTACCAGTACGTTTTTTGACTCTGTCCATGCTGCAGAAAAATTAGAGGATGCTATAAAACATTACTTTTTCGTTTGTTCCACCTTAGCAATTCCACAGGAAATTTAAACTGATAATGCTCTTGCTTCTACCTTGCACTGATTCAAACAAGGGGCTTTCTGACCACTGGGGTATAAAACATGTCACAGGCATACCACACTCCACCACAGGACAGTCCATAGCTGAGAGGGCCAACTGAGCCATCAGAAGGATCCTTGATCAACTGAGAGGGCTAATCCAGATATTATCTCCCATTGAGACACTGGCCAAGGCCTTTTATGTACTCAACTTTTTGAACAACTCGTTTTTGGAGACAACTCCCCCAGTCATCATGCAGTTTACTAATTCAACTGCAGCCCAATTAAAAGAACAGCCACCTGTGTCAATCAAAGAACCTGAATCTAAACAATTTATGGACACCTACCCATTAATTACTTGGGGAAGAGAAGATGCCCTTGTCTCTACAGCAACACTCCTAAGATCGATCCCAGCAAAATACATAAAAACTCTTTCTGGGAACGGTGAGGCAAACACCAGAGCCACCATCAGAAGACCAGAATGGAAGCCTAAGAGAGACAGCAGCAGCCTGGGAAAGAAGAAAAAGAAGGACAGAAGAAGATCTCCTAAGCAGCGTTGACCACACACACCAAGACCAAGATAGCTCAGACACCACTAACCAGGATATATGAATTAACATTTGTAAAAGCTATATTTTAGCATTGATATAAGATTCTTCTAATAAGCTGTTTTTACACCCTTGGCTTATGGAACAGAAAGTTTAGTGGCACCTGAACTTATGTTTCATCTTCTACTCACTTTATCTGTTTACTTTTAGCCCAAACAAGCCTCCAGATACTAAATGAGCCCAAGTCAGATGATGCTGCTGTTGGTTGCTGCTGACATAGAGAACTGGATGCTCCTCACTGAGCCGCATGCCTTCAGCTGGCTGCTTCCACAGACAAGCCACAATTTCTTGTCCACGGCCATGGCTGTCAGACACTACAAGGCATGTGTTTTTTCAACCTGCTGTCACATAGGGAGTCAGTATATCAGGGCATCCAGCTGCTAAAATTCAAGGAAAGAAGATGCAGATGGAGGGCAACTACAACTGGTTCACTGGACTTTTCAAACACTGGGGGATAAAAGGCTGACTTTCTTGTTTAGTTAAGACTGTTTTGTGGACTTTGTTTATCGTATTCATTGTGTTGGTTATTTTATCCATTATGCTAAATGCCTGCAAAACTCTATGGCTGAAGCCTTCTTTATAGACAACAAAATGGGAAGTTCTGGGGGCCGAGGGGCCGACCGTTGGAGCTGTAATACCTCAGGGCAAAGTGACCAAGGTAAAAGAGAGACATCGCTCTGAATGCAATGGTCTCGCCCATGGGCATTTGCAGGCTCATGGTGATGCAGCACGTTTTGTTGGTATCACCCAGTTAAACTGCAGTATTTTTCTTATATGTACTGACTCGAGAATGTTCTCCCCTCTCTTGTACCATTTTGGACCTGGCTTACTGCAATGCTACCCCGATTTCTCTCCGTCATTTTCCCGCTGTGTGCACAGCCCCATTTTGTCTCCCTTCCTGGACCCTCTTCATTGCAATCCACTGAAGTGTTTGCAGATCCCCACAAAGATCCCTCTCTCACCTCGTTCACCAGCAGTTTAAACAAGCATGTTCCCAGCTCTGGGAGTGCAGATCACTCAAAGAGGCTGGCTGTGGACAGGCTGAAACACAGGAACTGAGTGCAACAGGGAGCCTGGCCTCTAATAAAAGGCATGAAACCCACAGCACACCCAACGCAAAACCTTGCATGTCTCTTCTTTATCCTCCTTCTCTCAGTCCTCATGCCACTTTCCCCACTTTGTCTGACTGGGTACTTGGCTTCTCTCTCTCCTCTCTACAGGTTCAGCTACACGTGTGACCCTGCAGGAACAGCCTGACCCAGGGAAGTGGGAGAGCACTCTTGGTCAGGAACTGTAGTGACAGGACGCAGAGGAATGCGATCAAACTGCAAGAGGGGGAAGAGATTTGATGATGGGAAGAAGTTCTTTACTCTCAGGGGGCTTATCCCTGACACAGGGACCTGTGCAGAGAGGCTGTGGATGCCCCATCCCCAGCAACATCCAAGGACAGGTGGGACAGGGGCCGCAGCAACCTGCTCTGCTGGGAGCTTGCTCACCTTGGAACCACGTCACTTTAAGGGTCCCTTCCAAGCCAAACCATTCAAGGATTGGATCATTCTGCCATCCCCATCTCCCACTGCACAGCACCCCTGAATCTTCAGTGACATCACAGCTCCCAGAGGGTTCCAGGTGGAACGTCCAGGACCTGGAAACGAGCACAGCAGACACTGCAACGGCTGCCAAGGGTCAGTTGCTGCTCACCCTGCGCTCTGACCCTCAGTGCTGAGCTGCTGCTGCTGCCTGGGCTTTTCCTGATGCCTGCTCTGGAGCGCCAATCCCGCAGGATGTGCTCTGCTGTGCCAATGGAGGTACAGTGCCATGCCAGGCAGGGGGCACCCGGCTTGGGCTGGGTGCAGCCATGTGGGAATGGATGGTGCGGGACAGAAAGCCCACTGGGAGGTGGTGCTTCCCCTTGCAGACTGAGAGAGACACTGTGGAGGCGATGGATGTGGACCAGGGGCTGGAAGAGGATGACATGATGGAGGTGGACTCCTCCTCTACTTCCATGTCCTCCACTGTTGAGCACATGGAAGTAGAGGTGGAGGACAACACTGAAGAAATGGAAGTGGATGAGGAAGATGATACGGAAGAGATGCAAGTTGATGAGGAGGATGAGGAGGAGCCCATGGTCCTTGGATGAAGATGGTGCCCCACAGGTAAGACAGGCAGATGCTTCCCACGCCCTGCCCACACACACACTGGGTCCCCTGACGCCAGCCCTGCCAGCCCCGGCCCAGCCCCTGGGGCCCAGCTGCCAGCCCTGCTGGGCCCAGTGCTGCCAACTGACTCCAGCTCTGCTCCTTCCTTTCTTCCAGGACTCATGCACATCATGGCACTGATGCCATGCCGTTGTAAATACGTTTTAAAGATTAGAAGTTTCCTGTAAATACGTTCACTATGTTTGAAGTTTCCTGTAAATACGTTTTGAAGATTGTTGGCCCATCGGATCCCATGTAAATATGTTCTGTATATTACTGTTGATGTTGTTATAACGCTTGTTATAACGAAACATGTTCTGTAAATCCTACATTTGCCGATCTTCGGCAAATAAATACTGTTTTTTTTAAAAACCTGACTTCTCTTGGCCATTCCTTGGGGCACAGGCAGCCTTTGCACACTTGTGGGTTCCACTTGTTCCGCATTACCGGGGCTGGAGCTCCCTGGCACGGCCACCCCGGGGCTGGGGGTGCCTGTGCACAGGGGCTCCCACTGACACTACTCCTGGCCCTGGGCACTGGTGCTCTTCCTGGCCTGGGGCACAGCGCTGTCCCCAAGAGCTCAGCTCTCACCAGCTCTCACACAGGGGGCTCTCACAGCACTGGCCCCTGCAGCCATGCCACCAAAGCAGCCAGCAAACCTTCAGCCACCCTTCCTGCTGCAGACACAGGCACTCCTGGGCCCAGAGCCGCCAGCAGGCCACAGCCCTGCAAAATCCACCTGCACATTCTCAAGGCCACCACAGCCTTGGCAACTGGGCCAGCTACATCTGGGCTGCTGCAAGGACAGATCTTCCAGCCTTGCAGCCTCCAAAGGCCCTGGGCTCTGCTTTCCAGCCTGCTCTGCACGGCCCTTAGCCCGTATTGTTCCAGAGACAAGAGCCAAGCCAGGGCATCCTCACCCTGCCCGCATTCCTGCTGCTGCCAGCGGCCACCGGGCCCTGGGCCCGACTCGGGTGACAGCTGCAGGGACAGGGCAGCCTGTGCTGGGCAGGGGGCACGGGGCTGTGGGCCCTGGGGCTGCTGCTGGGAACCATGGTCCCAGAGGGCCCCGAGCTCAGCCCCTGCCCGGCCAGCTGCCCCCATGGCCCCACACTCCCTGAGCATCCCCATCACACCTGCCAGGGGGAAATCCCACGGGCTTCAGGAAAGAAATTCCCCATAGTGACTAAATCAAGGGGTCCAAGTGGAAAGTCAGCACCAGCTGATGTTTACAGCACCTTGACACAGGTGGCTGCAGGGCAGGTGAGATCTCCAGGGCCTCTGGCAGTGCCTGCTCTGCACGTGAGCCTGTGCGGCTGCTCCCAGTGGGACACAGCTCAGGCCAGCCCTCAGCCCCTCACAGCTGATACCAAGGAGCAGGCTCAGAAAGCAGTTTCAGATCACTTCCTGTAGATATTTCAGTGGTCTAAATGTCATTCAAAAACCCAAACTCTAGATTTATTTTTGGTGTTGTGGCATGAGAAGCCATGAAGGTGCCTCTGAATGTGCACTCAGGGCACTTCCACTGCCATCCCAAAGGGAACACAAAGGACAGGCCTCAGCTTTCAGCACTGCTGAGCTCCTCACCCTGCAATGAAGTCTGAGGCAGAGGCAATGTTTTGCAGGCCGGGGGGCCTATCACTGGAATAGTAATACCTCATGACAATCATATAGATTTAAAGTAAGGTGAATAACCCCTCTGAATACAATGATCTTGCTCAATGTCTTTTGCGGGATGGTGCAGATTCAGCACATTTCTTGGTATCATGAACTTCCTTCTTTCCTTATATATACTCCCCTAGGATGTTCTCCCCTCCCTTAACCTCTATTAGTCCTGAATTACTGCATACAAGGTCCTTTTCCCCACCCTGAAAATCCTTGTGTGCCCACCCCCCCTTTGTCTCCCTCCCTGGACCCGTTCCAGCGCATTCCACAGTATTTGCTGTTTCACACATAGATCCCTCTCTTGCCTCATCCATCATGCATTCCAGCAAGCCTACTCCTAGCTCTGGGAGTGCACATCTCTCACAGTGTCTGGCTGTGGACATGCCACAAGGGGTGCCGAAACAGGGACCTTCTTTGAGAATTCCTGAGAGCCACTCCAGTGAGGATTCGGCTCTTCCACCGTCACGGGACAGAAGACGCCTCGGGTCAGCCACCGCCCTGGAGTGGGACCTGAGTTTTATCAGGGTTTGCTGAAGGCAGCATCAGCACCCTCCAGCAGCAACAGGGCTAGCTCAGCTGCTGAAGCCCAGGGGACATTTTGAACCCTCTGCATCCAGAGCCACCAGAGCAGTGAGTTGGAGGACAGCCGCCTGCAGTGCAGGATCCTTGGGAGATATTTCAGTCCTGTGGGTGGGCCACCCTTTACATCAGGGGCAGCTCTGGGTAACAAATTATCCAATCCTTAGAGGGATACATATCTTCCAGTTAGGGAGGCTCTCCTTTCAGAGTGGAAGACTTTTACTAAAGGAAGTTGGAAGCCTATTGTTCATTGGCTTTTTAATGAGTTCACAGACATGTCTGTTGATTCAGTTGGTCATGTAGCATTTTGGGACTCAGGGAAAGACTCTATATTTTGTAAACTCAGGGAGTGATAAGAGTCGCAACATTTTACCCAAATTTTCATATGATGTATGGACTTTTCTCAAGGGTTCAAAGCTCTAATATTCAACCCAGACTTTATGTTCTGCCCCCCACATTCCTGACCCCACTGATACCATTAGGATGAGAGACAGAAACTGCTGTAAAGCACAGACAAGCCACCTGCTGTCTGCCATCTCCCCTCCTTCTCTACCCCCTGCCCACGGCTGTACTGATCACACTGGCCTGGATTCTAGCCTAACCCCTTCTCCAGTACCTCTCCTCCCTGGATCACCCTCAGGTAGCTCACAAAATGGAGTCCCTCCTCTGGAGGGGGTTGTCAATGTCAAACACCCTCCCACCCCCGGCTGTTTTATCGTGTCCTGCCCCTATGCTGGGTCCCAGCTCTGCGTCAGGTACCACCCCTGCATTGGGATCCAGCGCTTCCTTGCCTACTCCCGCTGCCCTACCCCCTCCAACTCAGCCCCTTGCGGATCCCACACTGTCGGAGCCGGAGGTGTGAGGGGCGGTACCCGGAAGGCCGCCATCTTGGCTACCAGAGGCCCACACCACCGGGCCTGGCCAGTCACCCCAAGGCCCCGCTCCTCTGCCAGAGACCAAGTTTCCTCTTCTGGAGAGGAGAGGGAAGGTTCATCGCACCTGGAGGATGAGCCTGAGGATTCTTGGCAGAGGATGGAGAAGCTCGCGGCTGAAGAGGGGGACTGGGAATTGGTAGCTAAAATACAAGCAGCACCGGTGCAGTACCAGAGGGGGGCTAACCCCTGGTGGGAAGCTGTCACACAAGGGAGATGAAAGACCTTTATAAAGCTGCGAAACACCATGGGAGGGGCTTGCCCTATATTAATCATTTGTTAAATGCCATCTTTATGCACATGTTATGGTACCTCACAATCTGCACCATTTTATGCGCATCCTACTTTCTCCCACTGAAATTATTCTGTGGGAAGGAATGGGGAAAAAACTATTACAACAGCTATTAAAAGACTATGCTAGAGAAGACAGGCAGGCACGCCTAACACTAGACCATCTAGGGAGGAAGATTTCACTAAGTCTCATTCAATTGACCTTCCCTGAGCTCTGATGAAGAGAATAAAGTGTGGAAAAGAGAGTTCTCATGCAGACACCCAATGGAGAATCACCTACTCTAGATTTCACAGACATTCTCCAGGGACCTGGGCAATCCTTTCAAAAATTTATTGACCGCCTTCCACAAGCAATAGAAAAACAAGTTGAACATCCAAAAGCCAGGAAGGTACTGCCTCCTAAACTTGCTGAAACAAATGCTAACAACACCTGTAAAGACATTTTACCTTCTCTACCCCTTAGCCCAAAGCCTACCATTGCACAAATGGTCAAGGTATGCACACTTACAGCATCCTTACACCGTGATGCCACCTAGCTATGGCGACCAATCAGGGTGTGGTAGAGGTGCTAGTAGCCTCCCTGGTTATTCCCTGACATACACATGAAAAAGGACCTGGCTTTAAGTGTAGGGAGATGGGACATTTTCAACAGAATTTGAAAAATGCAGACAATTACCGGGGACCTTCTAGGTGTCACAGCCACTGCCCTCACGGCCCCCCTCGTCCACATGCTTTCCAACACCAGCAAAACCGGTGGCCTGCGGGAAACCCCGCACAGACACAGAAAGGCCCCAGGCAAAGACACCAAATGCGAGGCCATTGCGCCCCACGCTACCAAACATCGTGGAGAACCAGCACAGCGACCTTCTCAGATCCAGCGGGACAGCTCGATTGCTGCAGAAAACTCGACAGAAGACAGCTCTGCCCTGGAACCTAAAGGCAGCTGGTAAGCGCCTTTTCAATTCCAATCCACGCTATTTATGTTCACCATATTCCCACAGGCAAATACAGGCCTGAAGGACGGCCCAAAGACATTTTGATTTAAACCATAACCGGGAAAGGGATGCAGACACTCACTCTACTACCTGAGGTACTCACCTTGACCTCTTTGGAGGAGATAACTGTCCAGGCTCTATGCTTAGTCCCTTTTCATTGCAAAAGGAACAGTTATAGCCAGAGCTTTCCTCCTACTTGACATGATCACCACACCAGCTGATCCCATGTTGATGTGGGCACAGACAACAGGCAGAAATAGACCCATTCCAAAGTGTGCTTTGTCATGTAAAGGGAGAAAGAGATGTCTTTCAGGACTATTAGATACAAGAGCTGATGACACCATAATTTCCTGCTCTGTTTGGCTAAAATACGGCCCCTGGTTCCAGCTGCTGGGGTAATTATTAGCTACCAGGGGAGCCACTACCAGCTTCTGGAGTCACAATATCAGCTGCATGGAAGGTCCTGAGGGCACAGTTGCTACAGTAAGATCATTCGTCGCCCGGGCACCAATAACAATTTGAGGAAAAGACCTGTTGTCCCAAAGCGGGACAAGGCTAGAGATCCTATCAACACCTCAGGATTTCTAGATGGGGCCACAGAGCAGCGCGCCACACTTCAGTCAACCTGGAAGACCAACGACCCCATATGGGTGGATCAGTGGCCCCTCCCAGGCAGAAAGTTAAAGGCCCTGCAGTCCCACGTGCAGGAGCAGCTGCCTGTGGGCCACATTGTACCATCTACTAGCCCCTGCAATGTGCCTGTCATTACCATATGAAAGCCTGGCAAAGACAAGAGGTGGCTGCTGCAGGACCTCAGGAAAATCAACGAGGTCACTGAGGACATGGGTGCCCTCCAGTCCAGCCTGCCCTCAGCCTCCATGTTACCTCGAGATTGCCGATGGTGCACCATGCCGTAGTTGTGGCTAGTATCTTTTGGAGTCCTCCAATTTTTCGGATACCTTGTTCAACATTTAGGCTGTGATTGGTGGAGCCTGAGCACAGGAAGAGCATTGCTTTGAAGATTGCACGGGTTGAGATGTGAAGGAAGGCTAGTTCAGGGCGGTTTAGTCCAATTGTAATTTTATTTCACAGTTATTGGCAGAGGGTTGTAATAGATCTTAATGACTACTTTTTTGATGCCCCCATGCTTCCAAATGACATCCCCTGGTTTGCTTTGACCGTCCCTGAACCACCAAACACCTTTACAGAGGTACCAGTGGACTGCATTGCCTCAAACAAAGAAGAGTAGCTCAACTATTTGGCAATGGCTTTGATCCCAAAATCTCTCGCCCAGATGGAAAAGACATCCTAATGCTATCATTTTTCATTACATGGACAATACAGTCATTTGTGCAGAAGCTCAAATCATTTTGGACGTTGCAGTACAAGATGTCATCACTGTGGTACAGCAGAAGGGTTTTGAGATTGCAGCAGATAAAGTTCAAAAGACAGGAAGTTCCTTGGGCTAAAGAGCACAGAGAGAACCATCACACCCCAAACACTGCACATCAAGGACAACCCAAACACTCTGCAAGAACTCCAAATGCTCTGTGGAACAATCAGTTGGGTACGTTCACTCCTGGCAATCACCACAGAAGATCTCATGCCACTGTTCCTGCTCCGTAAAGGCAGAGAAGGACTTGATTCCCGTGATCACTGACACCAGAGGCAAAAGCAGCTGTACAAAAGGTCTCCTGGGTGATTCAAACTAAACAGGCACACAGATACCACCCTAATTTTCCTTTCTCTAAGGCAATCCTTGGTGTACGTCCAAAATTCCATACATTATTGTTTCAGTGGGACTATACTATCTCAGGTGCCCTGGTAATAATTGAATGCGTTTTCAGAGCACACCAACCTACTAAAACAATAACAACCCAACAGAAAGTTATTGCAGAACTAGTGCAGGAAACCTAGAGAACGTCTGGGCTCCCTTGCAGGAATAGACCTTGTGAATATTTACTTACTTCGCACTCAAGAGCACCTCAATTGCCTACTTCAAACATCTGAACCACTGCAATACACCTTAGATCATTTTTACACATAGTAGGATCAGCCATCGATTCTACCACCAAAATATTCCTGTGCTGCTCAGGATGTTCAAAATTACCCCAGACCCGGCAAGATCCATTGTAGCCACCTGCCCAAATTGTCAGGAACATGGCCTTGCTTCTGTCACAGCAGGAGTCAGTCCAAGAGGACTAGAGAGTCTCCACATCTGGCAACCAGACATCACACACTAAGCTCCTTTGGACAGACTAAAATACATCCACGTCTCAATCGACGCCTTTACCAGTACGTTTTTTGACTCTGTCCATGCTGCAGAAAAATTAGAAGATGCTATAAAACATTACTTTTTCGTTTGTTCCACCTTAGCAATTCCACAGGAAATTTAAACTGATAATGCTCTTGCTTCTACCTTGCACTGATTCAAACAAGGGGCTTTCTGACCACTGGGGTATAAAACATGTCACAGGCATACCACACTCCACCACAGGACAGTCCATAGCTGAGAGGGCCAACTGAGCCATCAGAAGGATCCTTGATCAACTGAGAGGGCTAATCCAGATATTATCTCCCATTGAGACACTGGCCAAGGCCTTTTATGTACTCAACTTTTTGAACAACTCGTTTTTGGAGACAACTCCCCCAGTCATCATGCAGTTTACTAATTCAACTGCAGCCCAATTAAAAGAACAGCCACCTGTGTCAATCAAAGAACCTGAATCTAAACAATTTATGGACACCTACCCATTAATTACTTGGGGAAGAGAAGATGCCCTTGTCTCTACAGCAACACTCCTAAGATCGATCCCAGCAAAATACATAAAAACTCTTTCTGGGAACGGTGAGGCAAACACCAGAGCCACCATCAGAAGACCAGAATGGAAGCCTAAGAGAGACAGCAGCAGCCTGGGAAAGAAGAAAAAGAAGGACAGAAGAAGATCTCCTAAGCAGCGTTGACCACACACACCAAGACCAAGATAGCTCAGACACCACTAACCAGGATATATGAATTAACATTTGTAAAAGCTATATTTTAGCATTGATATAAGATTCTTCTAATAAGCTGTTTTTACACCCTTGGCTTATGGAACAGAAAGTTTAGTGGCACCTGAACTTATGTTTCATCTTCTACTCACTTTATCTGTTTACTTTTAGCCCAAACAAGCCTCCAGATACTAAATGAGCCCAAGTCAGACGATGCTGCTGTTGGTTGCTGCTGACATAGAGAACTGGATGCTCCTCACTGAGCCGCATGCCTTCAGCTGGCTGCTTCCACAGACAAGCCACAATTTCTTGTCCACGGCCATGGCTGTCAGACACTACAAGGCATGTGTTTTTTCAACCTGCTGTCACATAGGGAGTCAGTATATCAGGGCATCCAGCTGCTAAAAATCAAGGAAAGAAGATGCAGATGGAGGGCAACTACAACTGGTTCACTGGACTTTTCAAACACTGGGGGATAAAAGGCTGACTTTCTTGTTTAGTTAAGACTGTTTTGTGGACTTTGTTTATCGTATTCATTGTGTTGGTTATTTTATCCATTATGCTAAATGCCTGCAAAACTCTATGGCTGAAGCCTTCTTTATAGACAACAAAATGGGAAGTTCTGGGGGCCGAGGGGCCGACCGTTGGAGCTGTAATACCTCAGGGCAAAGTGACCAAGGTAAAAGAGAGACATCGCTCTGAATGCAATGGTCTCGCCCATGGGCATTTGCAGGCTCATGGTGATGCAGCACGTTTTGTTGGTATCACCCAGTTAAACTGCAGTATTTTTCTTATATGTACTGACTCGAGAATGTTCTCCCCTCTCTTGTACCATTTTGGACCTGGCTTACTGCAATGCTACCCCGATTTCTCTCCGTCATTTTCCCGCTGTGTGCACAGCCCCATTTTGTCTCCCTTCCTGGACCCTCTTCATTGCAATCCACTGAAGTGTTTGCAGATCCCCACAAAGATCCCTCTCTCACCTCGTTCACCAGCAGTTTAAACAAGCATGCTCCCAGCTCTGGGAGTGCAGGTCACTCAAAGAGGCTGGCTGTGGACAGGCTGAAACACAGGAACTGAGTGCAACAGGGAGCCTGGCCGCTAATAAAAGGCATGAAACCCACAGCACACCCAACGCAAAACCTTGCATGTCTCTTCTTTATCCTCCTTCTCTCAGTCCTCATGCCACTTTCCCCACTTTGTCTGACTGGGTACTTGGCTTCTCTCTCTCCTCTCTGCAGGTTCAGCTACACGTGTGACCCTGCAGGAACAACCTGACCCAGGGAAGTGGGAGAGCACTCTTGGTCAGGAACTGTAGTGACAGGACGCAGAGGAATGCGATCAAACTGCAAGAGGGGGAAGAGATTTGATGATGGGAAGAAGTTCTTTACTCTCAGGGGGCTTATCCCTGACACAGGGACCTGTGCAGAGAGGCTGTGGATGCCCCATCCCCAGCAACATCCAAGGACAGGTGGGACAGGGGCCGCAGCAACCTGCTCTGCTGGGAGCTTGCTCACCTTGGAACCACGTCACTTTAAGGGTCCCTTCCAAGCCAAACCATTCAAGGATTGGATCATTCTGCCATCCCCATCTCCCACTGCACAGCACCCCTGAATCTTCAGTGACATCACAGCTCCCAGAGGGTTCCAGGTGGAACGTCCAGGACCTGGAAACAAGCACAGCAGACACTGCAACGGCTGCCAAGGGTCAGTTGCTGCTCACCCTGCGCTCTGACCCTCAGTGCTGAGCTGCTGCTGCTGCCTGGGCTTTTCCCGCTGCCTGCTCTGGAGCGCCAATCCCGCAGGATGTGCTCTGCTGTGCCCGTGGAGGTACAGTGCCATGCCAGGCAGGGGGCACCCGGCTTGGGCTGGCTGCAGCCATGTGGGAATGGATGGTGCGGGACAGAAAGCCCACTGGGAGGTGGTGCTTCCCCTTGCAGACTGAGAGAGACACTGTGGAGGCAATGGATGTGGACCAGGGGCTGGAAGAGGATGACATGATGGAGGTGGACTCCTCCTCTACTTCCATGTCCTCCACTGTTGAGGACATGGAAGTAGAGGTGGAGGACAACACTGAAGAAATGGAAGTGGATGAGGAAGATGATACGGAAGAGATGCAAGTTGATGAGGAGGATGAGGAGGAGCCCATGGTCCTTGGATGAAGATGGTGCCCCACAGGTAAGACAGGCAGATGCTTCCCACGCCCTGCCCACACACACACTGGGTCCCCTGACGCCAGCCCTGCCAGCCCCGGCCCAGCCCCTGGGGCCCAGCTGCCAGCCCTGCTGGGCCCAGTGCTGCCAACTGACTCCAGCTCTGCTCCTTCCTTTCTTCCAGGACTCATGCACATCATGGCACTGATGCCATGCCGTTGTAAATACGTTTTAAAGATTAGAAGTTTCCTGTAAATACGTTCACTATGTTTGAAGTTTCCTGTAAATACGTTTTGAAGATTGTTGGCCCATCGGATCCCATGTAAATATGTTCTGTATATTACTGTTGATGTTGTTATAACGCTTGTTATAACGAAACATGTTCTGTAAATCCTACATTTGCCGATCTTCGGCAAATAAATACTGTTTTTTTTAAAAACCTGACTTCTCTTGGCCATTCCTTGGGGCACAGGCAGCCTTTGCACACTTGTGGGTTCCACTTGTTCCGCATTCCCGGGGCTGGAGCTCCCTGGCACGGCCACCCCGGGGCTGGGGGTGCCTGTGCACAGGGGCTCCCACTGACACCACTCCTGGCCCTGGGCACTGGTGCTCTTCCTGGCCTGGGGCACAGAGCTGTCCCCAAGAGCTCAGCTCTCACCAGCTCTCACACAGGGGGCTCTCACAGCACTGGCCCCTGCAGCCATGCCACCAAAGCAGCCAGCAAACCTTCAGCCACCCTTCCTGCTGCAGACACAGGCACTCCTGGGCCCAGAGCCGCCAGCAGGCCACAGCCCTGCAAAATCCACCTGCACACTCTCAAGGCCACCACAGCCTTGGCAACTGGGCCAGCTACATCTGGGCTGCTGCAAGGACAGATCTTCCAGCCTTGCAGCCTCCAAAGGCCCTGGGCTCTGCTTTCCAGCCTGCTCTGCACGGCCCTTAGCCCGTATTGTTCCAGAGACAAGAGCCAAGCCAGGGCATCCTCACCCTGCCCGCATTCCTGCTGCTGCCAGCGGCCACCGGGCCCTGGGCCCGACTCGGGTGACAGCTGCAGGGACAGGGCAGCCTGTGCTGGGCAGGGGGCACGGGGCTGTGGGCCCTGGGGCTGCTGCTGGGGACCATGGTCCCAGAGGGCCCCGAGCTCAGCCCCTGCCCGGCCAGCTGCCCCCATGGCCCCACACTCCCTGAGCATCCCCATCACACCTGCCAGGGGGAAATCCCACGGGCTTCAGGAAAGAAATTCCCCATAGTGACTAAACCAAGGGGTCCAAGGGGAAAGTCAGCACCAGCTGATGTTTACAGCACCTTGACACAGGTGGCTGCAGGGCAGGTGAGATCTCCAGGGCCTCTGGCAGTGCCTGCTCTGCACGTGAGCCTGTGCGGCTGCTCCCAGTGGGACACAGCTCAGGCCAGCCCTCAGCCCCTCACAGCTGATACCAAGGAGCAGGCTCAGAAAGCAGTTTCAGATCACTTCCTGTAGATATTTCAAAGGTCTAAATGTCATTCAAAAACCCAAACTCTAGATTTATTTTTGGTGTTGTGGCATGAGAAGCCATGAAGGTGCCTCTGAATGTGCACTCAGGGCACTTCCACTGCCATCCCAAAGGGAACACAAAGGACAGGCCTCAGCTTTCAGCACTGCTGAGCTCCTCACCCTGCAATGAAGTCTGAGGCAGAGGCAATGTTTTGCAGGCCGGGGGGCCTATCACTGGAATAGTAATACCTCATGACAATCATATAGATTTAAAGTAAGGTGAATAACCCCTCTGAATACAATGATCTTGCTCAATGTCTTTTGCGGGATCGTGCAGATTCAGCACATTTCTTGGTATCATGAACTTCCTTCTTTCCTTATATATACTCCCCTAGGATGTTCTCCCCTCCCTTAACCTCTATTAGTCCTGAATTACTGCATACAAGGTCCTTTTCCCCACCCTGAAAATCCTTGTGTGCCCACCCCCACTTTATCTCCCTCCCTGGACCCGCTCCAGTGCATTCCACAGTATTTGCTGTTTCACACATAGATCCCTCTCTTGCCTCATCCATCATGCATTCCAGCAAGCCTACTCCTAGCTCTGGGAGTGCACATCTCTCACAGTGTCTGGCTGTGGACATGCCACAAGGGGTGCCGAAACAGGGACCTTCTTTGAGAATTCCTGAGAGCCACTCCAGTGAGGATTCGGCTCTTCCACCGTCACAGGACAGAAGACGCCTCGGGTCAGCCACCGCCCTGGAGTGGGACCTGAGTTTTATCAGGGTTTGCTGAAGGCAGCATCAGCACCCTCCAGCAGCAACAGGGCTAGCTCAGCTGCTGAAGCCCAGGGGACATTTTGAACCCTCTGCATCCAGAGCCACCAGAGCAGTGAGTTGGAGGACAGCCGCCTGCAGTGCAGGATCCTTGGGAGATATTTCAGTCCTGTGGGTGGGCCACCCTTTACATCAGGGGCAGCTCTGGGTAACAAATTATCCAATCCTTAGAGGGATACATATCTTCCAGTTAGGGAGGCTCTCCTTTCAGAGTGGAAGACTTTTACTAAAGGAAGTTGGAAGCCTATTGTTCATTGGCTTTTTAATGAGTTCACAGACATGTCTGTTGATTCAGTTGGTCATGTAGCATTTTGGGACTCAGGGAAAGACTCTATATTTTGTAAACTCAGGGAGTGATAAGAGTCGCAACATTTTACCCAAATTTTCATATGATGTATGGACTTTTCTCAAGGGTTCAAAGCTCTAATATTCAACCCAGACTTTATGTTCTGCCCCCCACATTCCTGACCCCACTGATACCATTAGGATGAGAGACAGAAACTGCTGTAAAGCACAGACAAGCCACCTGCTGTCTGCCATCTCCCCTCCTTCTCTACCCCCTGCCCACGGCTGTACTGATCACACTGGCCTGGATTCTAGCCTAACCCCTTCTCCAGTACCTCTCCTCCCTGGATCACCCTCAGGTAGCTCACAAAATGGAGTCCCTCCTCTGGAGGGGGTTGTCAATGTCAAACACCCTCCCACCCCCGGCTGTTTTATCGTGTCCTGCCCCTATGCTGGGTCCCAGCTCTGCGTCAGGTACCACCCCTGCATTGGGATCCAGCGCTTCCTTGCCTACTCCCGCTGCCCTACCCCCTCCAACTCAGCCCCTTGCGGATCCCACACTGTCGGAGCCGGAGATGTGAGGGGCGGTACCCGGAAGGCCGCCATCTTGGCTACCAGAGGCCCACACCACCGGGCCTGGCCAGTCACCCCAAGGCCCCGCTCCTCTGCCAGAGACCAAGTTTCCTCTTCTGGAGAGGAGAGGGAAGGTTCATCGCACCTGGAGGATGAGCCTGAGGATTGGCAGAGGATGGAGAAGCTCGCGGCTGAAGAGGGGGACTGGGAATTGGTAGCTAAAATACAAGCAGCACCGGTGCAGTACCAGAGGGGGGCTAACCCCTGGTGGGAAGCTGTCACACAAGGGAGATGAAAGACCTTTATAAAGCTGCGAAACACCATGGGAGGGGCTTGCCCTATATTAATCATTTGTTAAATGCCATCTTTATGCACATGTTATGGTACCTCACAATCTGCACCATTTTATGCGCATCCTACTTTCTCCCACTGAAATTATTCTGTGGGAAGGAATGGGGAAAAAACTATTACAACAGCTATTAAAAGACTATGCTAGAGAAGACAGGCAGGCACGCCTAACACTAGACCATCTAGGGAGGAAGATTTCACTAAGTCTCATTCAATTGACCTTCCCTGAGCTCTGATGAAGAGAATAAAGTGTGGAAAAGAGAGTTCTCATGCAGACACCCAATGGAGAATCACCTACTCTAGATTTCACAGACATTCTCCAGGGACCTGGGCAATCCTTTCAAAAATTTATTGACCACCTTCCACAAGCAATAGAGAAACAAGTTGAACATCCAAAAGCCAGGAAGGTACTGCCTCCTAAACTTGCTGAAACAAATGCTAACAACACCTGTAAAGACATTTTACCTTCTCTACCCCTTAGCCCAAAGCCTACCATTGCACAAATGGTCAAGGTATGCACACTTACAGCATCCTTACACCGTGATGCCACCTAGCTATGGCGACCAATCAGGGTGTGGTAGAGGTGCTAGTAGCCTCCCTGGTTATTCCCTGACATACACATGAAAAAGGACCTGGCTTTAAGTGTAGGGAGATGGGACATTTTCAACAGAATTTGAAAAATGCAGACAATTACCGGGGACCTTCTAGGTGTCACAGCCACTGCCCTCACGGCCCCCCTCGTCCACATGCTTTCCAACACCAGCAAAACCGGTGGCCTGCGGGAAACCCCGCACAGACACAGAAAGGCCCCAGGCAAAGACACCAAATGCGAGGCCATTGCGCCCCACGCTACCAAACATCGTGGAGAACCAGCACAGCGACCTTCTCAGATCCAGCGGGACAGCTCGATCGCTGCAGAAAACTCGACAGAAGACAGCTCTGCCCTGGAACCTAAAGGCAGCTGGTAAGCGCCTTTTCAATTCCAATCCACGCTATTTATGTTCACCATATTCCCACAGGCAAATACAGGCCTGAAGGACGGCCCAAAGACATTTTGATTTAAACCATAACCGGGAAAGGGATGCAGACACTCACTCTACTACCTGAGGTACTCACCTTGACCTCTTTGGAGGAGATAACTGTCCAGGCTCTATGCTTAGTCCCTTTTCATTGCAAAAGGAACAGTTATAGCCAGAGCTTTCCTCCTACTTGACATGATCACCACACCAGCTGATCCCATGTTGATGTGGGCACAGACAACAGGCAGAAATAGACCCATTCCAAAGTGTGCTTTGTCATGTAAAGGGAGAAAGAGATGTCTTTCAGGACTATTAGATACAAGAGCTGATGACACCATAATTTCCTGCTCTGTTTGGCTAAAATACGGCCCCTGGTTCCAGCTGCTGGGGTAATTATTAGCTACCAGGGGAGCCACTACCAGCTTCTGGAGTCACAATATCAGCTGCATGGAAGGTCCTGAGGGCACAGTTGCTACAGTAAGATCATTCGTCGCCCGGGCACCAATAACAATTTGAGGAAAAGACCTGTTGTCCCAAAGCGGGACAAGGCTAGAGATCCTATCAACACCTCAGGATTTCTAGACGGGGCCACAGAGCAGCGCGCCACACTTCAGTCAACCTGGAAGACCAACGACCCCATATGGGTGGATCAGTGGCCCCTCCCAGGCAGAAAGTTAAAGGCCCTGCAGTCCCACGTGCAGGAGCAGCTGCCTGTGGGCCACATTGTACCATCTACTAGCCCCTGCAATGTGCCTGTCATTACCATATGAAAGCCTGGCAAAGACAAGAGGTGGCTGCTGCAGGACCTCAGGAAAATCAACGAGGTCACTGAGGACATGGGTGCCCTCCAGTCCAGCCTGCCCTCAGCCTCCATGTTACCTCGAGATTGCCGATGGTGCACCATGCCGTAGTTGTGGCTGGTATCTTTTGGAGTCCTCCAATTTTTCGGATACCTTGTTCAACATTTAGGCTGTGATTGGTGGAGCCTGAGCACAGGAAGAGCATTGCTTTGAAGATTGCACGGGTTGAGATGTGAAGGAAGGCTAGTTCAGGGCGGTTTAGTCCAATTGTAATTTTATTTCACAGTTATTGGCAGAGGGTTGTAATAGATCTTAATGACTACTTTTTTGATGCCCCCATGCTTCCAAATGACATCCCCTGGTTTGCTTTGACCGTCCCTGAACCACCAAACACCTTTACAGAGGTACCAGTGGACTGCATTGCCTCAAACAAAGAAGAGTAGCTCAACTATTTGGCAATGGCTTTGAGCCCAAAATCTCTCACCCAGATGGAAAAGACATCCTAATGCTATCATTTTTCATTACATGGACGATACAGTCATTTGTGCAGAAGCTCAAATCATTTTGGACGTTGCACGACAAGATGTCATCACTGTGGTACAGCAGAAGGGTTTTGAGATTGCAGCAGATAAAGTTCAAAAGACAGGAAGTTCCTTGGGCTAAAGAGCACAGAGAGAACCATCACACCCCAAACACTGCACATCAAGGACAACCCAAACACTCTGCAAGAACTCCAAATGCTCTGTGGAACAATCAGTTGGGTACGTTCACTCCTGGCAATCACCACAGAAGATCTCATGCCACTGTTCCTGCTCCGTAAAGGCAGAGAAGGACTTGATTCCCGTGATCACTGACACCAGAGGCAAAAGCAGCTGTACAAAAGGTCTCCTGGGTGATTCAAACTAAACAGGCACACAGATACCACCCTAATTTTCCTTTCTCTAAGGCAATCCTTGGTGTACGTCCAAAATTCCATACATTATTGTTTCAGTGGGACTATACTATCTCAGGTGCCCTGGTAATAATTGAATGCGTTTTCAGAGCACACCAACCTACTAAAACAATAACAACCCAACAGAAAGTTATTGCAGAACTAGTGCAGGAAACCTAGAGAACGTCTGGGCTCCCTTGCAGGAATAGACCTTGTGAATATTTACTTACTTCGCACTCAAGAGCACCTCAATTGCCTACTTCAAACATCTGAACCACTGCAATACACCTTAGATCATTTTTACACATAGTAGGATCAGCCATCGATTCTACCACCAAAATATTCCTGTGCTGCTCAGGATGTTCAAAATTACCCCAGACCCGGCAAGATCCATTGTAGCCACCTGCCCAAATTGTCAGGAACATGGCCTTGCTTCTGTCACAGCAGGAGTCAGTCCAAGAGGACTAGAGAGTCTCCACATCTGGCAACCAGACATCACACACTAAGCTCCTTTGGACAGACTAAAATACATCCACGTCTCAATCGACGCCTTTACCAGTACGTTTTTTGACTCTGTCCATGCTGCAGAAAAATTAGAAGATGCTATAAAACATTACTTTTTCGTTTGTTCCACCTTAGCAATTCCACAGGAAATTTAAACTGATAATGCTCTTGCTTCTACCTTGCACTGATTCAAACAAGGGGCTTTCTGACCACTGGGGTATAAAACATGTCACAGGCATACCACACTCCACCACAGGACAGTCCATAGCTGAGAGGGCCAACTGAGCCATCAGAAGGATCCTTGATCAACTGAGAGGGCTAATCCAGATATTATCTCCCATTGAGACACTGGCCAAGGCCTTTTATGTACTCAACTTTTTGAACAACTCGTTTTTGGAGACAACTCCCCCAGTCATCATGCAGTTTACTAATTCAACTGCAGCCCAATTAAAAGAACAGCCACCTGTGTCAATCAAAGAACCTGAATCTAAACAATTTATGGACACCTACCCATTAATTACTTGGGGAAGAGAAGATGCCCTTGTCTCTACAGCAACACTCCTAAGATCGATCCCAGCAAAATACATAAAAACTCTTTCTGGGAACGGTGAGGCAAACACCAGAGCCACCATCAGAAGACCAGAATGGAAGCCTAAGAGAGACAGCAGCAGCCTGGGAAAGAAGAAAAAGAAGGACAGAAGAAGATCTCCTAAGCAGCGTTGACCACACACACCAAGACCAAGATAGCTCAGACACCACTAACCAGGATATATGAATTAACATTTGTAAAAGCTATATTTTAGCATTGATATAAGATTCTTCTAATAAGCTGTTTTTACACCCTTGGCTTATGGAACAGAAAGTTTAGTGGCACCTGAACTTATGTTTCATCTTCTACTCACTTTATCTGTTTACTTTTAGCCCAAACAAGCCTCCAGATACTAAATGAGCCCAAGTCAGACGATGCTGCTGTTGGTTGCTGCTGACATAGAGAACTGGATGCTCCTCACTGAGCCGCATGCCTTCAGCTGGCTGCTTCCACAGACAAGCCACAATTTCTTGTCCACGGCCATGGCTGTCAGACACTACAAGGCATGTGTTTTTTCAACCTGCTGTCACATAGGGAGTCAGTATATCAGGGCATCCAGCTGCTAAAAATCAAGGAAAGAAGATGCAGATGGAGGGCAACTACAACTGGTTCACTGGACTTTTCAAACACTGGGGGATAAAAGGCTGACTTTCTTGTTTAGTTAAGACTGTTTTGTGGACTTTGTTTATCGTATTCATTGTGTTGGTTATTTTATCCATTATGCTAAATGCCTGCAAAACTCTATGGCTGAAGCCTTCTTTATAGACAACAAAATGGGAAGTTCTGGGGGCCGAGGGGCCGACCGTTGGAGCTGTAATACCTCAGGGCAAAGTGACCAAGGTAAAAGAGAGACATCGCTCTGAATGCAATGGTCTCGCCCATGGGCATTTGCAGGCTCATGGTGATGCAGCACGTTTTGTTGGTATCACCCAGTTAAACTGCAGTATTTTTCTTATATGTACTGACTCGAGAATGTTCTCCCCTCTCTTGTACCATTTTGGACCTGGCTTACTGCAATGCTACCCCGATTTCTCTCCGTCATTTTCCCGCTGTGTGCACAGCCCCATTTTGTCTCCCTTCCTGGACCCTCTTCATTGCAATCCACTGAAGTGTTTGCAGATCCCCACAAAGATCCCTCTCTCACCTCGTTCACCAGCAGTTTAAACAAGCATGCTCCCAGCTCTGGGAGTGCAGGTCACTCAAAGAGGCTGGCTGTGGACAGGCTGAAACACAGGAACTGAGTGCAACAGGGAGCCTGGCCTCTAATAAAAGGCATGAAACCCACAGCACACCCAACGCAAAACCTTGCATGTCTCTTCTTTATCCTCCTTCTCTCAGTCCTCATGCCACTTTCCCCACTTTGTCTGACTGGGTACTTGGCTTCTCTCTCTCCTCTCTGCAGGTTCAGCTACACGTGTGACCCTGCAGGAACAACCTGACCCAGGGAAGTGGGAGAGCACTCTTGGTCAGGAACTGTAGTGACAGGACGCAGAGGAATGCGATCAAACTGCAAGAGGGGGAAGAGATTTGATGATGGGAAGAAGTTCTTTACTCTCAGGGGGCTTATCCCTGACACAGGGACCTGTGCAGAGAGGCTGTGGATGCCCCATCCCCAGCAACATCCAAGGACAGGTGGGACAGGGGCCGCAGCAACCTGCTCTGCTGGGAGCTTGCTCACCTTGGAACCACGTCACTTTAAGGGTCCCTTCCAAGCCAAACCATTCAAGGATTGGATCATTCTGCCATCCCCATCTCCCACTGCACAGCACCCCTGAATCTTCAGTGACATCACAGCTCCCAGAGGGTTCCAGGTGGAACGTCCAGGACCTGGAAACAAGCACAGCAGACACTGCAACGGCTGCCAAGGGTCAGTTGCTGCTCACCCTGCGCTCTGACCCTCAGTGCTGAGCTGCTGCTGCTGCCTGGGCTTTTCCCGCTGCCTGCTCTGGAGTGCCAATCCCGCAGGATGTGCTCTGCTGTGCCCGTGGAGGTACAGTGCCATGCCAGGCAGGGGGCACCCGGCTTGGGCTGGGTGCAGCCATGTGGGAATGGATGGTGCGGGACAGAAAGCCCACTGGGAGGTGGTGCTTCCCCTTGCAGACTGAGAGAGACACTGTGGAGGCAATGGATGTGGACCAGGGGCTGGAAGAGGATGACATGATGGAGGTGGACTCCTCCTCTACTTCCATGTCCTCCACTGTTGAGGACATGGAAGTAGAGGTGGAGGACAACACTGAAGAAATGGAAGTGGATGAGGAAGATGATACGGAAGAGATGCAAGTTGATGAGGAGGATGAGGAGGAGCCCATGGTCCTTGGATGAAGATGGTGCCCCACAGGTAAGACAGGCAGATGCTTCCCACGCCCTGCCCACACACACACTGGGTCCCCTGACGCCAGCCCTGCCAGCCCCGGCCCAGCCCCTGGGGCCCAGCTGCCAGCCCTGCTGGGCCCAGTGCTGCCAACTGACTCCAGCTCTGCTCCTTCCTTTCTTCCAGGACTCATGCACATCATGGCACTGATGCCATGCCGTTGTAAATACATTTTAAAGATTAGAAGTTTCCTGTAAATACGTTCACTATGTTTGAAGTTTCCTGTAAATATGTTTTGAAGATTGTTGGCCCATCGGATCCCATGTAAATATGTTCTGTATATTACTGTTGATATTGTTATAACGCTTGTTATAAAGAAACATGTTCTGTAAATCCTACATTTGCCGATCTTCGGCAAATAAATACTGTTTCTTTTAAAAACCTGACTTCTCTTGGCCATTCCTTGGGGCACAGGCAGCCTTTGCACACTTGTGGGTTCCACTTGTTCCGCATTCCCGGGGCTGGAGCTCCCTGGCACGGCCACCCCGGGGCTGGGGGTGCCTGTGCACAGGGGCTCCCACTGACACCACTCCTGGCCCTGGGCACTGCTGCTCTTCCTGGCCTGGGGCTCAGAGCTGTCCCCAAGGGCTCAGCTCTCACCAGCTCTCACACAGGGGTCTCTCACAGCACTGGCCCCTGCAGCCATGCCACCAAAGCAGCCAGCAAACCTTCAGCCACCCTTCCTGCTGCAGACACAGGCACTCCTGGGCCCAGAGCCGCCAGCAGGCCACAGCCCTGCAAAATCCACCTGCACACTCTCAAGGCCACCAGAGCTTTGGCAACTGGGCCAGCTACATCTGGGCTGCTGCAAGGACAGATCTTGCAGCCTTGCAGCCTCCAAAGGCCCTGGGCTCTGCTTTCCAGCCTGCTCTGCACGGCCCTTAGCCCGTATTGTTCCAGAGACAAGAGCCAAGCCAGGGCATCCTCACCCTGCCCGCATTCCTGCTGCTGCCAGCGGCCACCGGGCCCTGGGCCCGACTCGGGTGACAGCTGCAGGGACAGGGCAGCCTGTGCTGGGCAGGGGGCACGGGGCTGTGGGCCCTGGGGCTGCTGCTGGGGACCATGGTCCCAGAGGGCCCCGAGCTCAGCCCCTGCCCGGCCAGCTGCCCCCATGGCCCCACACTCCCTGAGCATCCCCATCACACCTGCCAGGGGGAAATCCCACGGGCTTCAGGAAAGAAATTCCCCATAGTGACTAAACCAAGGGGTCCAAGGGGAAAGTCAGCACCAGCTGATGTTTACAGCACCTTGACACAGGTGGCTGCAGGGCACGTGAGATCTCCAGGGCCTCTGGCAGTGCCTGCTCTGCACGTGAGCCTGTGCGGCTGCTCCCAGTGGGACACAGCTCAGGCCAGCCCTCAGCCCCTCACAGCTGATACCAAGGAGCAGGCTCAGAAAGCAGTTTCAGATCACTTCCTGTAGATATTTCAAAGGTCTAAATGTCATTCAAAAACCCAAACTCTAGATTTATTTTTGGTGTTGTGGCATGAGAAGCCATGAAGGTGCCTCTGAATGTGCACTCAGGGCACTTCCACTGCCATCCCAAAGGGAACACAAAGGACAGGCCTCAGCTTTCAGCACTGCTGAGCTCCTCACCCTGCAATGAAGTCTGAGGCAGAGGCAATGTTTTGCAGGCCGGGGGGCCTATCACTGGAATAGTAATACCTCATGACAATCATATAGATTTAAAGTAAGGTGAATAACCCCTCTGAATACAATGATCTTGCTCAATGTCTTTTGCGGGATGGTGCAGATTCAGCACATTTCTTGGTATCATGAACTTCCTTCTTTCCTTATATATACTCCCCTAGGATGTTCTCCCCTCCCTTAACCTCTATTAGTCCTGAATTACTGCATACAAGGTCCTTTTCCCCACCCTGAAAATCCTTGTGTGCCCACCCCCACTTTGTCTCCCTCCCTGGACCCGCTCCAGCGCATTCCACAGTATTTGCTGTTTCACACATAGATCCCTCTCTTGCCTCATCCATCATGCATTCCAGCAAGCCTACTCCTAGCTCTGGGAGTGCACATCTCTCACAGTGTCTGGCTGTGGACATGCCACAAGGGGTGCCGAAACAGGGACCTTCTTTGAGAATTCCTGAGAGCCACTCCAGTGAGGATTCGGCTCTTCCACCGTCACAGGACAGAAGACGCCTCGGGTCAGCCACCGCCCTGGAGTGGGACCTGAGTTTTATCAGGGTTTGCTGAAGGCAGCATCAGCACCCTCCAGCAGCAACAGGGCTAGCTCAGCTGCTGAAGCCCAGGGGACATTTTGAACCCTCTGCATCCAGAGCCACCAGAGCAGTGAGTTGGAGGACAGCCGCCTGCAGTGCAGGATCCTTGGGAGATATTTCAGTCCTGTGGGTGGGCCACCCTTTACATCAGGGGCAGCTCTGGGTAACAAATTATCCAATCCTTAGAGGGATACATATCTTCCAGTTAGGGAGGCTCTCCTTTCAGAGTGGAAGACTTTTACTAAAGGAAGTTGGAAGCCTATTGTTCATTGGCTTTTTAATGAGTTCACAGACATGTCTGTTGATTCAGTTGGTCATGTAGCATTTTGGGACTCAGGGAAAGACTCTACCTTTTGTAAACTCAGGGAGTGATAAGAGTCGCAACATTTTACCCAAATTTTCATATGATGTATGGACTTTTCTCAAGGGTTCAAAGTTCTAATATTCAACCCGGACTTTCTGTTCTGCCCCCCACATTCCTGACCCCACTGATACCATTAGGATGAGAGACAGAAACTGCTGTAAAGCACAGACAAGCCACCTGATGTCTGCCATCTCCCCTCCTTCTCTACCCCCTGCCCACGGCTGTACTGATCACACTGGCCTGGATTCTAGCCTAACCCCTTCTCCAGTACCTCTCCTCCCTGGATCACCCTCAGGTAGTTCACAAAATGGAGTCCCTCCTCTGGAGGGGGTTGTCAATGTCAAACACCCTCCCACCCCCGGCTGTTTTATCGTGTCCTGCCCCTATGTTGGGTCCCAGCTCTGCGTCAGGTACCACCCCTGCATTGGGATCCAGCGCTTCCTTGCCTACTCCCGCTGCCCTACCCCCTCCAACTCAGCCCCTTGCGGATCCCACACTGTCGGAGCCGGAGATGTGAGGGGCGGTACCCGGAAGGCCGCCATCTTGGCTACCAGAGGCCCACACCACCGGGCCTGGCCAGTCACCCCAAGGCCCCGCTCCTCTGCCAGAGACCAAGTTCCCTCTTCTGGAGAGGAGAGGGAAGGGTCATCGCACCTGGAGGATGAGCCTGAGGATTCTTGGCAGAGGATGGACAAGCTCGCGGCTGAAGAGGGGGACTGGGAATTGGTAGCTAAATCACAAGCAGCACCGGTGCAGTACCAGAGGGGGGCTAACCCCTGGTGGGAAGCTGTCACACAAGGGAGATGAAAGACCTTTATAAAGCTGCGAAACACCATGGGAGGGGCTTGCCCTATATTAATCATTTGTTAAATGCCATCTTTATGCACATGTTATGGTACCTCACAATCTGCATCATTTTATGCGCATCCTACTTTCTCCCACTGAAATTATTCTGTGGGAAGGAATGGGGAAAAAACTAATACAACAGCTATTAAAAGACTATGCTAGAGAAGATAGGCAGGCACGCCTAACACTAGACCATCTAGGGAGGAAGATTTCACTAAGTCTCATTCAATTGACCTTCCCTGAGCTCTGATGAAGAGAATAAAGTGTGGAAAAGACAGTTCTCATGCAGACACCCAATGGAGAATCACCTACTCTAGATTTCACAGACATTCTCCAGGAACCTGGGCAATCCTTTCAAAAATTTATTGACCACCTTCCACAAGCAATAGAGAAACAAGTTGAACATCCAAAAGCCAGGAAGGTACTGCCTCCTAAACTTGCTGAAACAAATGCTAACAACACCTGTAAAGACATTTTACCTTCTCTACCCCTTAGCCCAAAGCCTACCATTGCACAAATGGTCAAGGTATGCACACTTACAGCATCCTTACACCGTGATGCCACCTAGCTATGGCGACCAATCAGGGTGTGGTAGAGGTGCTAGTAGCCTCCCTGGTTATTCCCTGACATACACATGAAAAAGGACCTGGCTTTAAGTGTAGGGAGATGGGACATTTTCAACAGAATTTGAAAAATGCAGACAATTACCGGGGACCTTCTAGGTGTCACAGCCACTGCCCTCACGGCCCCCCTCGTCCACATGCTTTCCAACACCAGCAAAACCGGTGGCCTGCGGGAAACCCCGCACAGACACAGAAAGGCCCCAGGCAAAGACACCAAATGCGAGGCCATTGCGCCCCACGCTACCAAACATCGTGGAGAACCAGCACAGCGACCTTCTCAGATCCAGCGGGACAGCTCGATCGCTGCAGAAAACTCGACAGAAGACAGCTCTGCCCTGGAACCTAAAGGCAGCTGGTAAGCGCCTTTTCAATTCCAATCCACGCTATTTATGTTCACCATATTCCCACAGGCAAATACAGGCCTGAAGGACGGCCCAAAGACATTTTGATTTAAACCATAACCGGGAAAGGGATGCAGACACTCACTCTACTACCTGAGGTACTCGCCTTGACCTCTTTGGAGGAGATAACTGTCCAGGCTCTATGCTTAGTCCCTTTTCATTGCAAAAGGAACAGTTATAGCCAGAGCTTTCCTCCTACTTGACATGATCACCACACCAGCTGATCCCATGTTGATGTGGGCACAGACAACAGGCAGAAATAGACCCATTCCAAAGTGTGCTTTGTCATGTAAAGGGAGAAAGAGATGTCTTTCAGGACTATTAGATACAAGAGCTGATGACACCATAATTTCCTGCTCTGTTTGGCTAAAATACGGCCCCTGGTTCCAGCTGCTGGGGTAATTATTAGCTACCAGGGGAGCCACTACCAGCTTCTGGAGTCACAGTATCAGCTGCATGGAAGGTCCTGAGGGCACAGTTGCTACAGTAAGATCATTCGTCGCCCGGGCACCAATAACAATTTGAGGAAAAGACCTGTTGTCCCAAAGCGGGACAAGGCTAGAGATCCTGTCAACACCTCAGGATTTCTAGACGGGGCCACAGAGCAGCGCGCCACACTTCAGTCAACCTGGAAGACCAACGACCCCATATGGGTGGATCAGTGGCCCCTCCCAGGCAGAAAGTTAAAGGCCCTGCAGTCCCACGTGCAGGAGCAGCTGCCTGTGGGCCACATTGTACCATCTACTAGCCCCTGCAATGTGCCTGTCATTATCATATGAAAGCCTGGCAAAGACAAGAGGTGGCTGCTGCAGGACCTCAGGAAAATCAACGAGGTCATTGAGGACATGGGTGCCCTCCAGTCCAGCCTGCCCTCAGCCTCCATGTTACCTCGAGATTGCCGATGGTGCGCCATGCCGTAGTTGTGGGTAGCATCTTTTGGAGTCCTCCTATTTTTCGGATACCTTGTTCGACATTTAGGCTGTGATTGGTGGAGCCTGAGCACAGGAAGAGCATTGCTTTGAAGATTGCACGGGTTGAGATGTAAAGGAAGGCTAGTTCAGGGCGGTTTAGTCCAATTGTCATTTTATTTCACAGTTATTGGCAGAGGGTTGTTATAGATCTTAATGACTATATTTTTGATGCCCCCACCATTCCAAATGACATCCCCTGGTTTGCCTTGTCCGCCCCTAAACCACCAAACACCTTTACAGAGGTACCAGTGGACTGCATTGCCTCAAACAAAGAAGAGTAGCTCAACTATTTGGCAATGGCTTTGATCCCAAAATCTCTCGCCCAGATGGAAAAGACATCCTAATGCTATCGTTTTTCATTACATGGACGATACAGTCATTTGTGCAGAAGCTCAAATCATTTTGGACGTTGCACGACAAGATGTCATCACTGTGGTACAGCAGAAGGGTTTTGAGATTGCAGCAGATAAAGTTCAAAAGACATACCCCTGGGAGTTCCTCGGCCTAAAAAGCAGAGAGAGAACCATCACACCCCAAACACTGTACATCAAGGACAACCCAAAAACTCTGCAAGAACTCCAAATGCTCTGTGGAACAATCAGTTGGGTACGTTCACTCCTGGCAATCACCACAGAAGATCTCATGCCACTGTTCCTGCTCCGTAAAGGCAGAGAAGGACTTGATTCCCATGATCACTGACACCAGAGGCAGAAGCAGCTGTACAAAAGGTCTCCTGGGTGATTCAAACTAAACAGGCACACAGTTACCACCCTAATTTTCCTTTCTCCCTGGCAATCCTTGGTGTAAGTCCAAAACTCCATACATTATTGTTTCAGTGGGACTATACTATCTCAGATCCTGATAATAATTGAATGCGTTTTCAGAGCACACCAACCTACTAAAACAATAACAACCCAACAGAAAGTTATTGCAGAACTAGTGCAGGAAACCTAGAGAACGTCTGGGCTCCCTTGCAGGAATACACCTTGTGAATATTTACTTACTTCGCACTCAAGAGCACCTCAATTGCCTACTTCAAACATCTGAACCACTGCAATACACCTTAGATCATTTTTACACATATTAGGATCAGCCATCAATTCTACCACCAAAATATTCCTGTGCTGCTCAGGATGTTCAAAATTACACCAGACCCGGCAAGATCCATTGTAGCCACCTGCCCAAATTGTCAGGAACATGGCCTTGCTTCTGTCACAGCAGGAGTCAGTCCAAGAGGACTAGAGAGTCTCCACATCTGGCAATCAGACATCACACACTAAACTCCTTTGGACAGACTAAAATACATCCACGTTTCAATCGATGCCTTCACCAGTGTGATTTTTGGCTAGGTCCATGCTGCAGAAAAATCAGAAGATGCTATAAAACATTACTTTTTCGTTTGTTCCACCTTAGCACTTCGACAGGAAATTTACACTGATAATGCACTTGCTTATACCTTGCACTGATTCAAACAAGGGGCTTTCTGACCACTGGGGTATAAAACATGTCACAGGCATACCACACTCCACCACAGGACAGTCCATAGCTGAGAGGGCCAACTGAGCCATCAGAAGGATCCTTGATCAACTGAGAGGGCTAATCCAGATATTATCTCCCATTGAGACACTGGCCAAGGCCTTTTATGTACTCAACTTTTTGAACAACTCATTTAGGGAGACAACTCCCCCAGTCATCAGGCATTTCACTAATTCAGCTGCAGCCCAATTAAAAAAACAGCCACCTGTGTTGACCAAAGACCCTGAATCTAAACAAATTATCGGCACCTTCCCATTGATTACGTGGGGAAGAGAAGATGCCCTTGTCTATACAGCAACACTCCTAAGATGAATCCCAGAAAAATACATAAAAACTCTTTCTGGAAATGGTGAGGCAAACACCAGAGCCACCATCAGAAGAACAGAATCAAAGACTAAGAGAGACAGTAGCAGCCTAGAAAAGAAGAAGGGGAAGGACAGAAGAAGATCTCCTAAGCAGCATTGATCACACACACCAAGACCAAGATGGCTCGGACACCACTAAACAGGATATATGAATTTAAACTTGTAAAAATTATATTTTAGCATTGATACATGATTCTTCTAATAAGCTGTGTTCACACCCTTGGCTTACAGAAGAGAAAGTTTACTGGGAACAAAACTTAACTTTCATCTTCTAATCTCTTTATCTGTTTACTTTTAGGACACCCAAGCCTCCAGATAATAAATCAGACTAAGTCCGAGGGTGCTGCCGTTTGTAGCCGCTGCAGCAGGAATCTGGATGCTCCTCACTGAGCCGCATGCCTTCAGCTGGGCACTTCCACAGACAAGCCACAATGTCTTGTCCATGGCCATGCCTATCAGACATTTGAAGGCATGTGTTTTTTCTACCCGTTGTCACATAGGGAGTCAGTATATCAGGGCATCCAGCTGCTAAAAGATCAAGGAAACAAGATCCAGATGGAAGGCAACTACGACTGGTTCACTAGACTTTGCAAACACAGGGCTTTGCGAGGCTGGCTTTCATCTTTAGTTAAGACTGCTGTGTGGGCTTTGTTTTTTGTATTCATTGTGATTTTTATTTTATCCTTTTTTGCTAAATACCTCCAAAAGTCTATGGCAGAAGCTTTCTTTCTAGATAACAAAAAGGGGGAGATGTGAGGGCCTAGGGGCCTACCACTGGAACTGTAATACCTCAGGGCAAAGTGACCAAGGTAAAAAAAGTCACCGCTCTGAATGCAATGATGTTGCCCATGCGCATTTGCAGGCTCATGGTGATGCAGCACGTTTTTCTGGCATCAGCCAGTTCAACGGCTGCATTTTCCCTTCATGTACTCCCTCAGAATGTTCCAATTCTCTTGTATCAATTTGGTCCTGGCTTACTGTAATGATCCTGCGCTGTTCACCCCCATATTGTGTGCCCAGCCCCATTTTGTCTCCATTCCTGGACCCTCTTCAGCGCAATCCACACTACTTGGATTTCCACACAACGATCCCTCTCTTGCCTCATACATCAGCCATCCAAGCAAGCCAGCTCCCAGCTCTGGGAGTGCAGGTCCCTCACAGAGGTTGCTGTGGGCAGGCTGCAACACAGGAACTCAGTGCACCAGGGACTGGGCCTCTAATAAAAGGCATGAATCCCACAGCCCACGCAACCCAAAGACTTCCATGTTTTTTCTTTTTCCTTATTCTCTCAATTCTCAAGCCATATTCCGCATTTTTTCTGACTGGGAACTTGGCTTGTCTCTCTCCTGTCTGCAGGTTAAGTCACACGTGTTACCCTGCAGGAACAGCCTGAAACACAGGGAAGTGGGAGAGCACACTTTCTCAGGAACTGTAGTGACAGGACACGGAGGAATGGGATCAAACTGCAAGAGGGGGAAGAGATTTGAGGATGGGAAGAAGTTCTTTACTCTCAGGGGGCTTGTCCCTGACACAGAGACCAGTGCAGAGGGGATGTGGATGCCCCATCCCCAGCAACATCCAAGGACAGGTGGGACAGGGGCCACATTCCACATGGTGTGCTGGGAGCTGGCTTAGCTTGGAACCAGATCATCTTGAGGGTCCCTTCCAAGCCAAACAATTTAAGGATTGGATCATTTTGCCATCCCCATCTCCCACTGCACAGTACCCCTGAATCTTCAGTGACATCACAGCTCCCAGAGGGTTCCAGGTGGAACGTCCAGGACCTGGAAACGAGCACAGCAGACACTGCAACGGCTGCCAAGGGTCAGTTGCTGCTCACCCTGCGCTCTGACCCTCAGCGCTGAGCTGCTGCTGCTGCCTGGGCTTTTCCCGCTGCCGGCTCTGGAGAGCCAATCCCAGCAGGATGTGCTCTGCTGTGCCAATGGAGGTACAGTGCCATGCCAGGCAGGGGACACCCAGCTTGGGCAGGCTGCAGCCATGTGGGAATGGATGGTGCGGGACAGGAAGCCCACTGGGAGATTGTGCTGCCCCTTGCAGACTGACAGAGACACTGTGGAGGCAATGGATGTGGACCAGGGGCTGGAAGAGGATGGCATGATGGAGGTGGACTCCTCCTCTACTTCCATGTCCTCCCCTGTTGAGGACATGGAAGTAGACGAGGAGGAGACCATCGAGGAGATGGAGGTGGACATGGAGGATGACACAGAAGATATGGAAGTGGATGAGAACGATGAGGAGGAGCCCATGGTCCTTAGATGAAGATGGTGCCCCACAGGTAAGACAGGCAGATGCTTCCCACGCCCTGCCCACACACACACTGGGTCCCCTGACGCCAGGCTGGGGCTGGGCTGGATGGCCCCGCCCAGGGACACGGTGCCCGCAGGGGGCCTGGATTGTGCTGCCACAAGCACCAGCCCCGGCCTGCCCTGCGCTTGCCTGGGGCCACGCCAGCCCTGCCAGCCCCGGCCCAGCCCCTGGGGCCCAGCTGCCAGCCCTGCTGGGCCCAGTGCTGCCAGCTGAGTCCAGCTCTGCTGCTTCCTTTCTTACAGGACTCATGCACATGATGGCACCGATCAGATGCATTTGTAAATATGTTTGAAAGTTTAGAAGTTTCCTGTAAATATGTTTTCTACGTTAGAAGTTCTCTGTAAATACGTTTTGAAGATTGTTACCCCATCGGATCCCATGTAAATATCTTCCGTACGTTGTTGTTGTTGTTGTTATAACGATTGTTATAATGACACATGTTCTGAAAATCCTAGATTTGCCAATTTTGGCAAATAAATACTGTTTCTTTTAAAAACCTGACTCCTCTTGGCCATTCCTTTGGGCACAGGCAGCCTTTGCACATTTGTGGGTTCCACTTGTTCCGCATTCCCGGGGCTGGAGCTCCCTGGCACGGCCACCCCGGGGCTGGGGGTGCCTGTGCACAGGGGCTCCCACTGACACCACTCCTGGCCCTGGGCACTGCTGCTCTTCCTGGCCTGGGGCACAGCGCTGTCCCCAAGAGCTCAGCTCTCACCAGCTCTCACACAGGGGGCTCTCACAGCACTGGCCCCTGCAGCCATGCCACCAAAGCAGCCAGCAAACCTTCAGCCACCCTTCCTGCTGCAGACACAGGCACTCCTGGGCCCAGAGCAGCCAGAAGACCACAGCCCTGCAAAATCCACTTGCACACTCTCAAGGCCACCACAGCCTTGGCAACTGGGCCAGCTGCATCTGGGCTGCTGCAAGGACAGATCTTGCAGCCTTGCAGCCTCCAAAGGCCCTGGGCTCGGCTTCCGAGCCTGCTTTGCACTGCCCTGAGCCTGCATTGTTCCAGAGACAAAAGCCAAGCCAGGGCATCCTCACCCTGCCCGCATTCCTGCTGCTGCCAGGGGCCACCGGGCCCTGGGCCGCACTCGGGTGACAGCTGCAGGGACCGGGCAGCCTGTGCTGGGCAGGGGGCACGGGGCTTTGGGCCCTGAGGCTGCTGCTGCTGCTGGGGGCAATGAGCCCAAGAGGGCCCCGAGCTCAGCCCCTGCCCGGCCAGCTGCCCCCAAAGCCCCACACTCCCCAAGCATCCCCATCACATCTGCCAGGGGAAATACCACGGGCTTCCGGAAAGAAATTCCCCATAGTGACTAAACCAAGGGGTCCAAGGGGAAAGTACACACCAGCTGATATTTACTCACCCTTACAATGGTGGCTGCAGGGCAGGTGAGATCTCCAGGGCCTCTGGCAGTGCCTGCTCTGCACGTGAGCCTGTGCGGCTGCTCCCAGTGGGACACAGCTCAGGCCAGCCCTCAGCCCCTCACAGCTGATCCCAAGGAGCAGGCTCAGAAAGCAGTTTCAGACCACTTCCTGTAGATATTTCAAAGGACTAAATGTCATTCAAGGAAGCCACCTTGCACATTCAGTTTTGGTGTCGTGGCATGAGAAGCCATGAAGGTGCCTCTGAATGTGCACTCAGGGCACTTCCACTGCCATCCCAAAGGGAACACAAAGGACAGGCCTCTGCTTTCAGCACTGCTGAGCTCCTCAATGAAGTCATAAATGAAGTCTCAGGAAGTCGTAGTTTTTTGGAGTTCCAGGGGCCTACCATTGCAACTCCAACACCTCATTAGTGCTATGACGAACTAAAGTAAGTTGCAGCACCCCTCTAAAGCAATGATCTTGCCCATTGGCTTTTGTGGGGTCATTGGGGTTCAGGTAATTTTCATGATATCATGAAGTTTTTTCTTTCCTTATATGTACTCCCCTAGGTGTTCTCCCCTTTCTTATCCTCTATTGGTCCTAAGTTACTGCATACAAGGTCCTTTTTTCCCGCATATAACACCTTGTGTGCCCAGCCTCATTTTGCCTCCCTCCCTGGACCCTCTCCAGCACAAACCACACTGTTTGGAGTTCCACACAAACGCTCCTCTCTTGCCTCATCCATCATCCATTCAAGCAAGCCTGCTCCCAGCTCTGGGAGTGCACGTCTCTCACACAGGCTGGCTGTGGACATGCCACAACAAGGGGTGCCCAAACAGGGACCTTCTTTGAGAATTCCTGAGAGCGATTCCAGTGACGATTCCACTGTTCCACCGTCACGGGACAGAAGACGCCTTGGGTCAGCCTCCGCCCTGGAGTGAGACCTGAGTTTTATCAGGGCTTGCTGAAGGCAGTGTTGACACCCTCCAGCAGCAAGAGGGCTGACTCGATGGACAAAGCCCATGGGATATTTTGAAACACCTGCATCCAGAGCCACCAGAGCAGTGAGCTGGGGGACAGCCACCAGCAGTGCAGGATCTTTGGGTCATATTTTAGTCCTGGGGGTGGGCAGCCCTTTACATCAGGGGCAGCTCTAGGTAACAAATTATCCAAAGATGAGAGGGACGTATATGTTCCAGTTAGGGATGTTCTCCTTTCAGAATGGAAGACTTTTACTAAGGGAAGTTTGAAGTCGTTTGTTCATTGGCGGTTTACGGAGCTCCCAGACATTTCTGTTGATTCAGTTCGTCATGTTGCATTTTGGGACTCAGGAAAAGACTCTACCTTTTGTAAACTCAGGGAGTGATAAGAGTCGCAACATTTTACCCAAATGTTCATATTATTTATAGAGTTTTCTCAAGGGTTCAAAGTTCTAATATTCAACCCAGACTTTCTGTTCTGCCCCCCACATTCCTGACCCCACTGATACCATTAGGATGAGAGACAGAAACTGCTGTAAAGCACAGACAAGCCATCTGCTGTCTGCCATCTCCCCTCCTTCTCTACCCCCTGCCCACGGCTGTACTGATCACACTGGCCTGGATTCTAGCCTAACCCCTTCTCCAGTACCTCTCCTCCCTGGATCACCCTCAGGTAGCTCACAAAATGGAGTCCCTCCTCTGGAGGGGGTGTTCAATGTCAAACACCCTCCCACCCCCGGCTGTTTTATCGTGTCCTGCCCCTATGTTGGGTCCCAGCTCTGCGTCAGGTACCACCCCTGCATTGGGATCCAGCGCTTCCTTGCCTACTCCCGCTGCCCTACCTCCTCCAACTCAGCCCCTTGCGGATCCCACACTGTCGGAGCCGGAAGTGGTAGGGGCGGTACCCGGAAGGCCGCCATCTTGGCTACCAGAGGCCCACACCACCGGGCCTGGCCAGTCACCCCAAGGCCCCGCTCCTCAGCCAAAGAACAAGTTCCCTCTTCTGGAGAGGAGAGGGAAGGTTCATCGCACCTGGAGGATGAGCCTGAGGATTCTTGGCAGAGGATGGAGAAGCTCGCGGCTGAAGAGGGGGACTGGGAATTGGTAGCTAAAATACAAGCAGCACCGGTGCAGTACCAGAGGGCGGCTAACCCATGATGGGAAGCTGTCACACAAGGGAGATGAAAGACCTTTATAAAGCTGCGAAACACCATGGGAGGGGCTTGCCCTATATTAATCATTTGTTAAATGCCATCTTTATGCACATGTTATGGTACCTCACAATCTGCACCATTTTATGCGCATCCTACTTTCTCCCACTGAAATTATTCTGTGGGAAGGAATGGGGAAAAAACTAATACAACAGCTATTAAAAGACTATGCTAGAGAAGACAGGCAGGCACGCCTAACACTAGACCATCTAGGGAGGAAGATTTCACTAAGTCTCATTCAATTGACCTTCCCTGAGCTCTGATGAAGAGAATAATGTGTGGAAAAGACAGTTCTCATGCAGACACCCAATGGAGAATCACCTACTCTAGATTTCACAGACATTCTCCAGGGACCTGGGCAATCCTTTCAAAAATTTATTGACCACCTTCCACAAGCAATAGAGAAACAAGTTGAACATCCAAAAGCCAGGAAGGTACTGCCTCCTAAACTTGCTGAAACAAATGCTAACAACACCTGTAAAGACATTTTACCTTCTCTACCCCTTAGCCCAAAGCCTACCATTGCACAAATGGTCAAGGTATGCACACTTACAGCATCCTTACACCGTGATGCCACCTAGCTATGGCGACCAATCAGGGTGTGGTAGAGGTGCTAGTAGCCTCCCTGGTTATTCCCTGACATACACATGAAAAAGGACCTGGCTTTAAGTGTAGGGAGATGGGACATTTTCAACAGAATTTGAAAAATGCAGACAATTACCGGGGACCTTCTATGTGTCACAGCCACTGCCCTCACTGCCCCCCTCATCCACATGCTTTCCAACACCAGCAAAACCGGTGGCCTGCGGGAAACCACACACAGACACAGAAAGGCCCTTCGCGATGACACCAAATGCGAGGCCATTGCGCCCCACGCTACCAAACATCGTGGAGAACCAGCACAGCGACCTTCTCAGATCCAGCGGGACAGCTCGATCGCTGCAGAAAACTCGACAGAAGACAGCTCTGCCCTGGAACCTAAAGGCAGCTGGTAAGCGCCTTTTCAATTCCAATCCACGCTATTTATGTTCACCATATTCCCACAGGCAAATACAGGCCTGAAGGACGGCCCAAAGACATTTTGATTTAAACCATAACCGGGAAAGGGATGCAGACACTCACTCTACTACCTGAGGTACTCACCTTGACCTCTTTGGAGGAGATAACTGTCCAGGCTCTATGCTTAGTCCCTTTTCATTGCAAAAGGAACAGTTATAGCCAGAGCTTTCCTCCTACTTGACACGATCACCACACCAGCTGATCCCATGTTGATGTGGGCACAGACAACAGGCAGAAATAGACCCATTCCAAAGTGTGCTTTGTCATGTAAAGGGAGAAAGAGATGTCTTTCAGGACTATTAGATACAAGAGCTGATGACACCATAATTTCCTGCTCTGTTTGGCTAAAAAACGGCCCCTGGTTCCAGCTGCTGGGGTAATTATTAGCTACCAGGGGAGCCACTACCAGCTTCTGGAGTCACAGTATCAGCTGCATGGAAGGTCCTGAGGGCACAGTTGCTACAGTAAGATCATTCGTCGCCCGGGCACCAATAACAATTTGAGGAAAAGACCTGTTGTCCCAAAGCGGGACAAGGCTAGAGATCCTATCAACACCTCAGGATTTCTAGACGGAGCCACAGAGCAGCGAGCCACACTTCAGGCCACCTGGAAGACCAACGACCCCATATGGGTGGATCAGTGGCCCCTCCCAGGCAGAAAGTTAAAGGCCCTGCAGTCCCACGTGCAGGAGCAGCTGCCTGTGGGCCACATTGTACCATCTACTAGCCCCTGCAATGTGCCTGTCATTATCATATGAAAGCCTGGCAAAGACAAGAGGTGGCTGCTGCAGGACCTCAGGAAAATCAACGAGGTCACTGAGGACATGGGTGCCCTCCAGTCCAGCCTGCCCTCAGCCTCCATGTTACCTCGAGATTGCCGATGGTGCACCATGCCGTAGTTGTGGGTAGCATCTTTTGGAGTCCTCCTATTTTTCGGATACCTTGTTCGACATTTAGGCTGTGATTGATGGAGCCTGAGCACAGGAAGAGCATTGCTTTGAAGATTGCACGGGTTGAGATGTAAAGGAAGGCTAGTTCAGGGCGGTTTAGTCCAATTGTCATTTTATTTCACAGTTATTGGCAGAGGGTTGTTATAGATCTTAATGACTATTTTTTTGATGCCCCCACCATTCCAAATGACATCCCCTGGTTTGCCTTGTCCGCCCCTAAACCACCAAACACCTTTACAGAGGTACCAGTGGACTGCATTGCCTCAAACAAAGAAGAGTAGCTCAACTATTTGGCAATGGCTTTGAGCCCAAAATCTCTCGCCCAGATGGAAAAGACATCCTAATGCTATCGTTTTTCATTACATGGACGATACAGTCATTTGTGCAGATGCTCAAATCATTTTGGACGTTGCAGTACAAGATGTCATCACTGTGGTACAGCAGAAGGGTTTTGAGATTGCAGCAGATAAAGTTCAAAAGACAGACCCCTGGAAGTTCCTCGGCCTAAAAATCACAGAGAGAACCATCACACCCCTAACACTGTACATCAAGGACAACCCAAACACTCTGCAAGAATTTCAAATGCTCTGTGGAACAATCAGTTGGGTACGTTCACTCCTGGCAATCACCACAGAAGATCTCATGCCACTGTTCCTGCTCCGTAAAGGCAGAGAAGGACTTGATTCCCCTGATCACTGACAACAGAGGCAGAAGCAGCTGTACAAAAGGTCTTCTGGGTGATTCAAATTAAACAGGCACACAGATACCACCCTAATTTTCCTTTCTCCCTGGCAATCCTTGGTGTAAGTCCAAAACTCCATACATTATTGTTTCAGTGGGACTATACTATCTCAGGTGCCCTGATAATAATTGAATGCGTTTTCAGAGCACACCAACCCTCTAAAACAATAACAACCCAACAGAAAGTTATTGCAGAACTAGTGCAGGAAGCCTAGAGAGTATCTGTGCTCCCTTGCAGGAATACACCTTGTGAATATTTACTTACTTCGCACTCAAGGGCACCTCAATTGCCTACTTCAAACATCTGAACCACTGCAATACACCTTAGATCATTTTTACACATATTAGGATCAGCCATCAATTCTACTACCAAAATATTCCTGTGCTGCTCAGGATGTTCAAAATTACCCCACACCCGGCAAGATCCATTGTAGCCACCTGCCCAAATTGTCAGGAACATGGCCTTGCTTCTGTCACAGCAGGAGTCAGTCCAAGAGGACTAGATAGTTTCCACATCTGGCAATCAGACATCACACACTAAACTCCTTTGGACAGACTAAAATACATCCACGTCTCAATCGACGCCTTTTCCAGTGTGATTTTTGGCTCTGTCCATGCTGCAGAAAAATCAGAAGATGCTATAAAACATTACTTTTTCGTTTGTTCCACCTTAGCACATCCACAGGAAATTTACACTGATAATGCACTTGCTTATACCTTGCACTGATTCAAACAAGGGGCTTTCTGACCACTGGGGTATAAAACATGTCACAGGCATACCACACTCCACCACAGGACAGTCCATAGCTGAGAGGGCCAACTGAGCCATCGAAAGGATCTTTGATCAACTGAGAGGGGTAATCCAGATATTATCTTCCATTGAGACACTGGCCAAGGCCTTTTATGTACTCAACTTTTTGAACAACTCATTTAGGGAGACAACTCCCCCAGTCATCATGCAGTTTACTAATTCAACTGCAGCCCAATTAAAAGACCAGCCACCTGTGTCAATCAAAGAACCTGAATCTAAGCAATTTATGGACACCTACCCATTAATTACTTGGGGAAGAGAAGATGCCCTTGTCTCTACAGCAACACTCCTAAGATCGATCCCAGCAAAATACATAAAAACTCTTTCTGGGAACGGTGAGGCAAACACCAGAGCCACCATCAGAAGAACAGAATGGAAGCCTAAGAGAGACAGCAGCAGCCTGGGAAAGAAGAAAAAGAAGGACAGAAGAAGATCTCCTAAGCAGCGTTGACCACACACACCAAGACCAAGATAGCTCAGACACCACTAACCAGGATATATGAATTAACATTTGTAAAAGCTATATTTTAGCATTGATATAAGATTCTTCTAATAAGCTGTTTTTACACCCTTGGCTTATGGAACAGAAAGTTTAGTGGCACCTGAACTTATGTTTCATCTTCTACTCACTTTATCAGTTTACTTTTAGCCCAAACAAGCCTCCAGATACTAAATGAGCCCAAGTCAGACAATGCTGCTGTTGGTTGCTGCTGACATAGAGAACTGGATGCTCCTCACTGAGCCGCATGCCTTCAGCTGGCTGCTTCCACAGACAAGCCACAATTTCTTGTCCACGGCCATGGCTGTCAGACACTACAAGGCATGTGTTTTTTCAACCTGCTGTCACATAGGGAGTCAGTATATCAGGGCATCCAGCTGCTAAAAATCAAGGAAAGAAGATGCAGATGGAGGGCAACTACAACTGGTTCACTGGACTTTTCAAACACTGGGGGATAAAAGGCTGACTTTCTTGTTTAGTTAAGACTGTTTTGTGGACTTTGTTTATCGTATTCATTGTGTTGGTTATTTTATCCATTATGCTAAATGCCTGCAAATCTCTATGGCTGAAGCCTTCTTTATAGACAACAAAATGGGAAGTTCTGGGGGCCGAGGGGCCGACCGTTGGAGCTGTAATACCTCAGGGCAAAGTGACCAAGGTAAAAGAGAGACATCGCTCTGAATGCAATGGTCTCGCCCATGGGCATGTGCAGGCTCATGGTGATGCAGCACGTTTTGTTGGTATCACCCAGTTAAACTGCAGTATTTTTCTTATATGTACTGACTCGAGAATGTTCTCCCCTCTCTTGTACCATTTTGGACCTGGCTTACTGCAATGCTACCCCGATTTCTCTCCGTCATTTTCCCGCTGTGTGCACAGCCCCATTTTGTCTCCCTTCCTGGACCCTCTTCATTGCAATCCACTGAAGTGTTTGCAGATCCCCACAAAGATCCCTCTCTCACCTCATTCACCAGCAGTTTAAGCAAGCATGCTCCCAGCTCTGGGAGTGCAGGTCACTCAAAGAGGCTGGCTGTGGACAGGCTGAAACACAGGAACTGAGTGCAACAGGGAGCCTGGCCTCTAATAAAAGGCATGAAACCCACAGCACACCCAACGCAAAACCTTGCATGTCTCTTCTTTATCCTCCTTCTCTCAGTCCTCATGCCACTTTCCCCACTTTGTCTGACTGGGTACTTGGCTTCTCTCTCTCCTCTCTGCAGGTTCAGCTACACGTGTGACCCTGCAGGAACAGCCTGACCCAGGGAAATGGGAGAGCACTCTTGGTCAGGAACTGTAGTGACAGGACGCAGAGGAATGCGATCAAACTGCAAGAGGGGGAAGAGATTTGATGATGGGAAGAAGTTCTTTACTCTCAGGGGGCTTATCCCTGACACAGGGACCTGTGCAGAGAGGCTGTGGATGCCCCATCCCCAGCAACATCCAAGGACAGGTGGGACACGGGCCAAATTCCACTTGGTGTGTTGGGAGCTTGCTTAGCTTGGAACCAGATCATCTTGAGGGTCCTTTCCAAGCCAAACCATTCAAGGATTGGATCATTCTGCCATCCCCATCTCCCACTGCACAGCACCCCTGAATCTTCAGTGACATCACAGCTCCCAGAGGGTTCCAGGTGGAACGTCCAGGACCTGGAAACGAGCACAGCAGACACTGCAACGGCTGCCAAGGGTCAGTTGCTGCTCACCCTGCGCTCTGACCCTCAGCGCTGAGCTGCTGCTGCTGCCTGGGCTTTTCCCGCTGCCGGCTCTGGAGAGCCAATCCCAGCAGGATGTGCTCTGCTGTGCCAATGGAGGTACAGTGCCATGCCAGGCAGGGGGCACCCGGCTTGGGCTGGGTGCAGCCATGTGGGAATGGATGGTGTGGGACAGGAAGCCCACTGGGAGATTGTGCTGCCCCGTGCAGACTGAGAGAGACACTGTGGAGGCAATGGATGTGGACCAGGGGCTGGAAGAGGATGGCATGATGGAGGTGGACTCCTCCTCTACTTCCATGTCCTCCCCTGTTGAGGACATGGAAGTAGACGAGGAGGAGACCATTGAGGAGATGGAGGTGGACATGGAGGATGACACGGAAGATATGGAAGTGGATGAGAACGATGAGGAGGAGCCCATGGTCCTTGGATGAAGATGGTGCCCAACAGGTAAGACAGGCAGATGCTTCCCACGCCTTGCCCACGCACACACAGGGTCCCCTGACGCCAGGCTGGGGCTGGGCTGGATGGCCCCGCCCAGGGACACGGTGTCCGCAGGCGGCCTGGATTGTGCTGCCACAAGCACCAGCCCCGGCCTGCCCTGCGCTTGCCTGGGGCCACGCCAGCCCTGCCAGCCCCGGCCCAGCCCCTGGGGCCCAGCTGCCAGCCCTGCTGGGCCCAGTGCTGCCAGCTGAGTCCAGCTCTGCTGCTTCCTTTCTTACAGGACTCATGCACATGATGGCACCGATCAGATGCATTTGTAAATATGTTTGAAAGTTTAGAAGTTTCCTGTAAATATGTTTTCTACGTTAGAAGTTCTCTGTAAATACGTTTTGAAGATTGTTACCCCATCGGATCCCATGTAAATATCTTCTGTACGTTGTTGTTGTTGTTGTTATAACGATTGTTATAATGAAACATGTTCTGAAAATCCTAGATTTGCCAATTTTGGCAAATAAATGCAGTTTCTTTTTAAAACCTGACTCCTCTTGGCCATTCCTTGGGGCACAGGCAGCCTTTGCACACTTGTGGGTTCCACTTGTTCCACGTTCCCACTGCTGGAGGTCCCTGGGGGTGCTGGCACGGCCACCCCGGGGCTGGGGGTGCCTGTGCACAGGGGCTCCCACTGACACCACTCCTGGCACTGGGCACTGCTGCTCTTCCTGGCCTGGGGCACAGCGCTATCCCCAAGGGCTCAGCTCTCACCAGCTCCCACACAGGGGGCTCTCACAGCACTGGCCCCTGCAGCCATGCCACCAAAGCAGCCAGCAAACCTTCAGCCACCCTTCCTGCTGCAGACACAGGCTCTCCTGGGCCCAGAGCAGCCAGCAGGCCACAGCCCTGCAAAATCCACCTGCACGCTCTCAAGGCCACCACAGCCTTGGCAACCGGGCCAGCTGCATCTGGGCTGCTGCAAGGACAGATCTTGCAGCCTTGCAGCCTCCAAAGACCCTGGGTTCGGCTTCCCAGCCTGCTCTGCACTGCCCTGAGCCTGCATTGTTCCAGAGACAAGAGCCAAGCCAGGGCATCCTCACCCTGCCCGCATTCCTGCTGCTGCCAGCGGCCACCGGGCCCTGGGCCCGACTCGGGTGACAGCTGCAGGGACAGGGCAGCCTGTGCTGGGCAGGGGGCACGGGGCTTTGGGCCCTGAGGCTGCTGCTGCTGCTGGGGGCCATGAGCCCAAGAGGGCCCCAAGCTCAGCCCCTGCCCGGCCAGCTGCCCCCAAAGCCCCACACTCCCAAGCATCCCCATCACACCTGCCAGGGAAATACCACTGGCTTCCGGAAAGAAATTCCCCATAGTGACTAAACCAAGGGGTCCAAGGGGAAAGTCAGCACCAGCTGATATTTACCCACCCCTACAATGGTGGCTGCAGGGCAGGTGAGATCTCCAGGGCCTCTGGCAGTGCCTGCTCTGCACGTGAGTCTGTGCGGCTGCTCCCAGTGGGACACAGCACCAGGCTCAGGCCAGCCCTCAGCCCCTCACAGCTGATCCCAAGGAGCAGGCTCAGAAAGCAGTTTCAGACCACTTCCTCTAGATATTTCAAAGGACTAAATATCATTCAAGGAAGCCGCCTTGCACATTCAGTTTTGGTGTCGTGGCATGAGAAGCCATGAAGGTGCCTCTGAATGTGCACTCAGGGCACTTCCACTGCCATCCCAAAGGGAACACAAAGGACAGGCCTCTGCTTTCAGCACTGCTGAGCTCCTCAATGAAGTCATAAATGAAGTCTCAGGAAGTAGTAGTTTTTTGGGGTTCCAGGGGCCTACCATTGCAACTCCAACACCTCATTAGTGCTATGACGAACTAAAGTAAGTTGCGGCACCCCTCTAAAGCAATGATCTTGCCCATTGGCTTTTGTGGGGTCATGGGGATTCAGGTAATTTTCATGATATCATGAAGTTTTTTCTTTCCTTATATGTACTCCCCTAGGTGTTCTCCCCTTTCTTATCCTCTATTGGTCCTAAGTTACTGCATACAAGGTCCTTTTTTCCCGCATATAACACCTTGTGTGCCCAGCCTCATTTTGCCTCCCTCCCTGCACCCTCTCCAGCACAAACCACACTGTTTGGAGTTCCACACAAACACTCCTCTCTTGCCTCATCCATCATCCATTCAAGCAAGCCTGCTCCCAGCTCTGGGAGTGCACGTCTCTCACACAGGCTGGCTGTGGACATGCCACAACAAGGGGTGCCCAAACAGGGACCTTCTTTGAGAATTCCTGAGAGCGATTCCAGTGACGATTCCACTGTTCCACCGTCACGGGACAGAAGACGCCTTGGGTCAGCCTCCGCCCTGGAGTGAGACCTGAGTTTTATCAGGGCTTGCTGAAGGCAGCGTTGGCACCCTCCTCCAGCAGCAAGAGGGCCGACTCGATGGACAAAGCCCATGGGATATTTTGAAACACCTGCATCCAGAGCCACCAGAGCAGTGAGCTGGGGGACAGCCACCAGCAGTGCAGGATCTTTGGGTCATATTTTAGTCCTGGTGATGGGCAGCCCTTTACATCAGGGGCAGCTCTAGGTAACAAATTATCCAAAGATGAGAGGGACGTATATGTTCCAGTTAGGGACGTTCTCCTTTCAGAATGGAAGACTTTTACTAAGGGAAGTTTGAAGTCGTTTGTTCATTGGCGGTTTACGGAGCTCCCAGACATTTCTGTTGATTCAGTTCGTCATGTTGCATTTTGGGACTCAGTTATGGAAAGACTCTATCTTTTGCAAACTCAGGGAGTGATAAGAGTCGCAACATTTTCCACAATTTTTCACATGTTTTATGGAGTTTTCTCAAGGGTTCAAAGTTCTAATATTCAACCCAGACTTTCTGTTCTGCCCCCTGCATTCCTGAACCCACTGACACCATTAGGATGAGAGACAGAAACTGCTGTAAAGCACAGACAAGCCACCTGCTGTCTGCCATCTCCCCTCCTTCTCTACCCCCTGCCCTGGTCTCTACAGATCACACAGGCCTGGATTCTAGCCTAACCCCTTCTCCAGTACCTCTCCTCCCTGGATCCCCATCAGGTAGCTCACAAAATGGAGTTCCTCCTCTGGAGGGGGTTGTCAATGTCAAACTCCCTCCCACCCCCAGCTCTCTCATCAAATCCTCCCCCTGTGTTGGATCCCAGCTCTGCGTCAGGTACCACCCCTGCATTGGGATCCAGCGCTTCCTTGCCTACTCCCACTGCCCTAACCCCTCCAACTCAGCCCCGTTGCGGATCCCACACTGTCAGGGCCGGAAGTGTGAGGGGCGGTACCCGGAAGGCCGCCATCTTGGCTACCAGAGGCCCACACCACCGGGCCTGGCCAGTCACCCCAAGGCCCCGCTCCTCTGCCAGAGACCAAGTTCCCTCTTCTGGAGAGGAGAGGGAAGGGTCATCCCACCTTCAGCATGAGCCTGAGGATTCTTGGACAAGGATGTGGAAGCTGGCAACAGAAGAGGGCAACTGGGAATTGGTAGCTAAAATACAAGAAGCACCGGTGCAGAAGCAGAGGGGGACTAAGCCCCAATTGGAAGTTCTCATACATGGGAGATGAAAGACCTTTATAAAGCAGCGAAAGACCATGGGAGGGGCTTGCCCTATATTAATCATTTGTTAAATACCATCTATACAATACATGTGTTGGTGCCCCACAATTTGTGCCACTTTATGCGCATCCTACTTTCTCCCACTGAAATTATTCTGTGGGAAGGAATGGGGAAAAAACTACTACAACAACTATTAAAAGACTATGCTAGAGAAGAGAGGCGGGCACACCTAACACTAGACCATCTAGCCAGGGAGGAAGATTTCACTAAACCTCATTCAATAGACCTTCCTTGAGCTCTGTTAGAAGAGACCTGCAGGGACCTGGGAAATCCCTTCTAAAATTTATTGATCACCTTACACAAGCAATAGAGAAGAAAGTTGAACATCCAAAAGCCAGGAAGGTACTGCTTACTAAACTTGCTGAAACAAATGCTAAAAACACCTTTAAAGACATTTTACCTTCTCTACCCCTCAACAGAAAGCCTACCATTGCACAAATGGTCGTGGCATGCACCATTAGGCCATCCTTATACTGTAATGCTACCCGAGATAATGCTTCCTGTCACGGTGTAGTAGAAGTGCTAGTAGCCTCCCTAGTTATTCCCTGACATACACATGAAAAAGGACCTGGCTTTAAGTGTAGGGAGATGGGGCATTTTCAACAGAATTTGAAAAATACAGGCTATTACCAGGCACCTTCTAGGTGTCACAGCCACTGTCCTCACGGCCCCCCTCGTCCACATGCTTTCCAACACCAGCAAAACCGGTGGCCTGCGGGAAACCACACACAGACACAGAAAGGCCCCAGGCAAAGACACCAAATGCGAGGCCGTTCTGCCCTTCTCTCCCCAACATCGTGGAGAACCAGCACAGCGACCTTCTCAGATCCAGCGGGACAGCTCGATCGCTGCAGAAAACTCGACAGAAGACAGCTCTGCCCTGGAACCTAAAGGCAGCTGGTAAGCGCCTTTTCAATTCCAATCCACGCTATTTATGTTCACCATATTCCCGAAGGCAAATACAGGCCTGAAGGATGGCCCAAAGACATTTTGATTTAAACCATAACCGGGAAAGGGATGCAGACACTCACTCTACTATCTGAGGTACTCGCCTTGACCTCTTTGGAGGAGACAACTCTCCAGGCTCTATGCTTAGTCCCTTTTCATTGCAAAAGGAACAGTTATAGCCAGAGCCTACCTCCTACTTGACACGATCACCACACCAGCTGATCCCATGTTGATGTGGGCACAGACAACAGGCAGAAATAGACCCATTCCAAAGTGTGCTTTGTCATGTAAAGGGAGAAAGAGATGTCTTTCAGGACTATTAGATACAAGAGCTGATGACACCATAATTTCCTGCTCTGTTTGGCTAAAAAACGGCCCCTGGTTCCAGCTGCTGGGGTAATTATTAGCTACCAGGGGAGCCACTACCAGCTTCTGGAGTCACAGTATCAGCTGCATGGAAGGTCCTGAGGGCACAGTTGCTACAGTAAGATCATTCGTCGCCCGGGCACCAATAACAATTTGAGGAAAAGACCTGTTGTCGCAAAGCGGGACAAGGCTAGAGATCCTATCAACACCTCAGGATTTCTAGACGGGGCCACAGAGCAGCGCGCCACACTTCAGTCAACCTGGAAGACCAACGACCCCATATGGGTGGATCAGTGGCCCCTCCCAGGCAGAAAGTTACAGGCCCTGCAGTCCCACATGCAGGAGCAGCTGCCTGTGGGCCACATTGTACCATCTACTAGCCCCTGCAATGTGCCTGTCATTATCATATGAAAGCCTGGCAAAGACAAGAGGTGGCTGCTGCAGGACCTCAGGAAAATCAACGAGGTCACTGAGGACATGGGTGCCCTCCAGTCCAGCCTGCCCTCAGCCTCCATGTTACCTCGAGATTGCCAATAGTGCACCATGCCGTAGTTGTGGGTAGCATCTTTTGGAGTCCTCCTATTTTTCGGATACCTTGTTCGACATTTAGGCTGTGATTGGTGGAGCCTGAGCATAGGAAGAGCATTGCTTTGAAGATCGCACGGGTTGAGATGTAAAGGAAGGCTAGTTCAGGGCGGTTTAGTCCAATTGTAATTTTATTTCACAGTTATTGGCAGAGGGTTGTTATAGATCTTAATGACTATTTTTTTGATGCCCCCATGCTTCCAAATGACATCCCCTGGTTTGCCTTGTCCGCCCCTAAACCACCAAACACCTTTACAGAGGTACCAGTGGACTGCTTGCCTCAAACAAAGAAGAGTAGCTCAACTATTTGGCAATGGCTTTGAGCCAAAAATCTCTCGCCCAGATGGAAAAGACATCCTAATGCTATCGTTTTTCATTACATGGACGATACAGTCATTTGTGCAGAAGCTCAAATCATTTTGGACGTTGCAGTACAAGATGTCATCACTGTGGTACAGCAGAAGGGTTTTGAGATTGCAGCGAGAACCATCACACCCCAAACACTGTACATCAAGGACAACCCTAAAACTCTGTAAGAACTCCAAATACTCTGTGGAACAATCAGTTGGGTACGTTCACTCCTGGCAATCACCACAGAAGATCTCATGCCACTGTTCCTGCTCCGTAAAGGCAGAGAAGGACTTGATTCCCCTGATCACTGACACCAGAGACAGAAGCAGCTGTACAAAAGGTCTTCTGGGTGATTCAAACTAAACAGGCACACAGATACCACCCTAATTTTCCTTTCTCCCTGGCAAACCTTGGTGTAAGTCCATAATTCCATACATTACTGTTTCAGTGGGTCTATACTATCTTAGATCCTGATAATAATTGAATGCGTTTTCAGAGCACACCAACCTACTAAAACAATAACAACCCAACAGAAAGTTATTGCAGAACTAGTGCAGGAAACCTAGAGAGCATCTGTGCTCCCTTGCAGGAATACACCTTGTGAATATTTACTTGCTTCGCACTCAAGAACACCTCAATTGCCTACTTCAAACATCTGAACCACTGCAATACACCTTAGATCATTTTTACACATATTAGGATCAGCCATCAATTCTACCACCAAAATATTCCTGTGCTGCTCAGGATGTTCAAAATTACCCCAGACCCGGCAAGATCCATTGTAGCCACCTGCCCAAATTGTCAGGAACATGGCCTTGCTTCTGTCACAGCAGGAGTCAGTCCAAGAGGACTAGAGAGTCTCCACATCTGGCAACCAGACATCACACACTAAGCTCCTTTGGACAGACTAAAATACATCCACGTCTCAATCGATGCCTTTACCAGTACGTTTTTTGGCTCTGTCCATGCTGCAGAAAAATCAGAAGATGCTATAAAACATTACTTTTTCATTTGTTCCACCTTAGCACTTCCACAGGAAATTTACACTGATAATGCACTTGCTTATACCTTGCACTGATTCAAACAAGGGGCTTTCTGACCACTGGGGTATAAAACATGTCACAGGCATACCACACTCCACCACAGGACAGTCCATAGCTGAGAGGGCCAACTGAGCCATCAGAAGGATCCTTGATCAACTGAGAGGGGTAGTCCAGATATTATCTCCCATTGAGACACTGGCCAAGGCCTTTTATGTACTCAACTTTTTGAACAACTCATTTAGGGAGACAACTCCCCCAGTCATCAGGCATTTTACTAATTCAGCTGCAGCCCAATTAAAAAAACAGCCACCTGTGTTGACCAAAGACCCTGAATCTAAACAAATTATCGGCACCTTCCCATTGATTACTTGGGGAAGAGAAGATGCCCTTGTCTCTACAGCAACACTCCTAAGATGAATCCCAGCAAAATACATAAAAACTCTTTCTGGAAATGGTGAGGCAAACACCAGAGCCACCATCAGAAGAACAGAATCAAAGACTAAGAGAGACAGTAGCAGCCTAGAAAAGAAGAAGGGGAAGGACAGAAGAAGATCTCCTAAGCAGCATTGACCACACACACCAAGACCAAGATGGCTCAGACACCACTAACCAGGATATATGAATTAACATTTGTAAAAGCTATATTTTAGCATTGATATAAGATTCTTCTAATAAGCTGTTTTTACACCCTTGGCTTATGGAACAGAAAGTTTAGTGGGACCTGAACTTATGTTTCATCTTCTACTCACTTTATCTGTTTACTTTTAGCCCAAACAAGCCTCCAGATACTAAATGAGCCCAAGTCAGATGATGCTGCTGTTGGTTGCTGCTGACATAGAGAACTGGATGCTCCTCACTGAGCCGCATGCCTTCAGCTGGGCACTTCCACAGACAAGCCACAATTTCTTGTCCACGGCCATGGCTGTCAGACACTACAAGGCATGTGTTTTTTCAACCTGCTGTCACATAGGGAGTCAGTATATCAGGGCATCCAGCTGCTAAAAATCAAGGAAAGAAGATGCAGATGGAGGGCAACTACAACTGGTTCACTGGACTTTTCAAACACTGGGGGATAAAAGGCTGACTTTCTTGTTTAGTTAAGACTGTTTTGTGGACTTTGTTTATCGTATTCATTGTGTTGGTTATTTTATCCATTATGCTAAATGCCTGCAAAACTCTATGGCTGAAGCCTTCTTTATAGACAACAAAATGGGAAGTTCTGGGGGCCGAGGGGCCGACCGTTGGAGCTGTAATACCTCAGGGCAAAGTGACCAAGGTAAAAGAGAGACATCGCTCTGAATGCAATGGTCTCGCCCATGGGCATTTGCAGGCTCATGGTGATGCAGCACGTTTTGTTGGTATCACCCAGTTAAACTGCAGTATTTTTCTTATATGTACTGACTCGAGAATGTTCTCCCCTCTCTTGTACCATTTTGGACCTGGCTTACTGCAATGCTACCCCGATTTCTCTCCGTCATTTTCCCGCTGTGTGCACAGCCCCATTTTGTCTCCCTTCCTGGACCCTCTTCATTGCAATCCACTGAAGTGTTTGCAGATCCCCACAAAGATCCCTCTCTCACCTCGTTCACCAGCAGTTTAAGCAAGCATGCTCCCAGCTCTGGGAGTGCAGGTCACTCAAAGAGGCTGGCTGTGGACAGGCTGAAACACAGGAACTGAGTGCAACAGGGAGCCTGGCCTCTAATAAAAGGCATGAAACCCACAGCACACCCAACGCAAAACCTTGCATGTCTCTTCTTTATCCTCCTTCTCTCAGTCCTCATGCCACTTTCCCCACTTTGTCTGACTGGGTACTTGGCTTCTCTCTCTCCTCTCTGCAGGTTCAGTTACACGTGTGACCCTGCAGGAACAGCCTGACCCAGGGAAGTGGGAGAGCACTCTTGGTCAGGAACTGTAGTGACAGGACGCAGAGGAATGCGATCAAACTGCAAGAGGGGGAAGAGATTTGATGATGGGAAGAAGTTCTTTACTCTCAGGGGGCTTATCCCTGACACAGGGACCTGTGCAGAGAGGCTGTGGATGCCCCATCCCCAGCAACATCCAAGGACAGGTGGGAAAGGGGCCGCAGCAACCTGCTCTGCTGGGAGCTTGCTCACCTTGGAACCACATCACTTTAAGGGTCCCTTCCAAGCCAAACCATTCAAGGATTGGATCATTCTGCCATCCCCATCTCCCACTGCACAGCACCCCTGAATCTTCAGTGACATCACAGCTCCCAGAGGGTTCCAGGTGGAACGTCCAGAACCTGGAAACGAGCACAGCAGACACTGCAACGGCTGCCAAGGGTCAGTTGCTGCTCACCCTGCGCTCTGACCCTCAGTGCTGAGCTGCTGCTGCTGCCTGGGCTTTTCCTGACGCCTGCTCTGGAGCGCCAATCCCGCAGGATGTGCTCTGCTGTGCCAATGGAGGTACAGTGCCATGCCAGGCAGGGGGCACCCGGCTTGGGCTGGGTGCAGCCATGTGGGAATGGATGGTGCGGGACAGAAAGCCCACTGGGAGGTGGTGCTTCCCCTTGCAGACTGAGTGAGACACTGTGGAGGCGATGGATGTGGACCAGGGGCTGGAAGAGGATGACATGATGGAGGTGGACTCCTCCTCTACTTCCATGTCCTCCCCTGTTGAGGACATGGAAGTAGAGGTGGAGGACAACACTGAAGAAATGGAAGTGGATGAGGAAGATGACACGGAAGAGATGCAAGTTGATGAGGAGGATGAGGAGGAGCCCATGGTCCTTGGATGAAGATGGTGCCCCACAGGTAAGACAGGCAGATGCTTCCCACGCCCTGCCCACACACACACTGGGTCCCCTGACGCCAGCCCTGCCAGCCCCGGCCCAGCCCCTGGGGCCCAGCTGCCAGCCCTGCTGGGCCCAGTGCTGCCAACTGACTCCAGCTCTGCTCCTTCCTTTCTTCCAGGACTCATTCACATCATGGCACTGATGCCATGCCGTTGTAAATACGTTTTAAAGATTAGAAGTTTCCTGTAAATACGTTCACTATGTTTGAAGTTTCCTGTAAATACGTTTTGAAGATTGTTGGCCCATCGGATCCCATGTAAATATGTTCTGTATATCACTGTTGATGTTGTTATAATGCTTGTTATAACGAAACATGTTCTGTAAATCCTACATTTGCCGATCTTCGGCAAATAAATTCTGTTTCTTTTAAAAACTTGACTTCTCTTGGCCATTCCTTGGGGCACAGGCAGCCTTTGCACACTTGTGGGTTCCACTTGTTCCACATTCCCGGGGCTGGAGCTCCCTGGCACGGCCACCCCGGGGCTGGGGGTCCCTGTGCACAGGGGCTCCCACTGACACCACTCCTGGCACTGGGCACTGCTGCTCTTCCTGGCCTGGGGCACAGCGCTGTCCCCAAGAGCTCAGCTCTCACCAGCTCTCACACAGGGGGCTCTCACAGCACTGGCCCCTGCAGCCATGCCACCAAAGCAGCCAGCAAACCTTCAGCCACCCTTCCTGCTGCAGACACAGGCACTCCTGGGCCCAGAGCCGCCAGCAGGCCACATCCCTGCAAAATCCACCTGCACACTCTCAAGGCCACCAGAGCTTTGGCAACTGGGCCAGCTACATCTGGGCTGCTGCAGGGGCTGATCTTTAAGCCTTGGTGCCTCCAAAGGCCCTAGGCTCTGCTTTCCAGCCTGCTCTGCACAGCCCTGAGCCCGTATTGTTCCAGAGACAAAAGCCAAGCCAGGGCATCCTCACCCTGCCCGCATTCCTGCTGCTGCCAGCGGCCCCCGGGCCCTGGGCCCGACTCGGGTGCCAGCTGCAGGGACAGGGCAGCCTGTGCTGGGCAGGGGGCATGGGGCTGTGGGCCCTGGGGCTGCTGCTGGGGACCATGGTCCCAGAGGGCCCCGAGCTCAGCCCCTGCCCAGCCAGCTGCCCCCATGGCCCCACACTCCCTGAGCATCCCCATCACACCTGCCAGGGGGAAATCCCACGGGCTTCAGGAAAGAAATTCCCCATAGTGACTAAACCAAGGGGTCCAAGGGGAAAGTCAGCACCAGCTGATGTTTACAGCACCTTGACACAGGTGGCTGCAGGGCACGTGAGATCTCCAGGGCCTCTGGCAGTGCCTGCTCTGCACGTGAGCCTGTGCGGCTGCTCCCAGTGGGACACAGCTCAGGCCAGCCCTCAGCCCCTCACACTTGATACCAAGGAGCAGGCTCAGAAAGCAGTTTCAGATCACTTCCTGTAGATATTTCAAAGGTCTAAATGTCATTCAAAAACCCAAACTCTAGATTTATTTTTGGTGTTGTGGCATGAGAAGCCATGAAGGTGCCTCTGAATGTGCACTCAGGGCACTTCCACTGCCATCCCAAAGGGAACACAAAGGACAGGCCTCAGCTTTCAGCACTGCTGAGCTCCTCACCCTGCAATGAAGTCTGAGGCAGAGGCAATGTTTTGCAGGCCGGGGGGCCTATCACTGGAATAGTAATACCTCATGACAATCATATAGATTTAAAGTAAGGTGAATAACCCCTCTGAATACAATGATCTTGCTCAATGTCTTTTGCGGGATGGTGCAGATTCAGCACATTTCTTGGTATCATGAACTTCCTTCTTTCCTTATATATACTCCCCTAGGATGTTCTCCCCTCCCTTAACCTCTATTAGTCTTGAATTACTGCATACAAGGTCCTTTTCCCCACCCTGAAAATCCTTGTGTGCCCACCCCCACTTTGTCTCCCTCCCTGGACCCGCTCCAGCGCATTCCACAGTATTTGCTGTTTCACACATAGATCCCTCTCTTGCCTCATCCATCATGCATTCCAGCAAGCCTGCTCCTAGCTCTGGGAGTGCACATCTCTCACAGTGTCTGGCTGTGGACATGCCACAAGGGGTGCCGAAACAGGGACCTTCTTTGAGAATTCCTGAGAGCCACTCCAGTGAGGATTCGGCTCTTCCACCGTCACGGGACAGAAGACGCCTCGGGTCAGCCACCGCCCTGGAGTGGGACCTGAGTTTTATCAGGGTTTGCTGAAGGCAGCATCAGCACCCTCCAGCAGCAACAGGGCTAGCTCAGCTGCTGAAGCCCAGGGGACATTTTGAACCCTCTGCATCCAGAGCCACCAGAGCAGTGAGTTGGAGGACAGCCGCCTGCAGTGCAGGATCCTTGGGAGATATTTCAGTCCTGTGGGTGGGCCACCCTTTACATCAGGGGAAGCTCTGGGTAACAAATTATCCAATCCTTAGAGGGATACATATCTTCCAGTTAGGGAGGCTCTCCTTTCAGAGTGGAAGACTTTTACTAAAGGAAGTTGGAAGCCTATTGTTCATTGGCTTTTTAATGAGTTCACAGACATGTCTGTTGATTCAGTTGGTCATGTAGCATTTTGGGACTCAGGGAAAGACTCTACCTTTTGTAAACTCAGGGAGTGATAAGAGTCGCAACATTTTACCCAAATTTTCATATGATTTATAGAGTTTTCTCAAGGGTTCAAAGTTCTAATATTCAACCCAGACTTTCTGTTCTGCCCCCCACATTCCTGACCCCACTGATACCATTAGGATGAGAGACAGAAACTGCTGTAAAGCACAGACAAGCCACCTGCTGTCTGCCATCTCCCCTCCTTCTCTACCCCCTGCCCACGTCTGTACTGATCACACTGGCCTGGATTCTAGCCTAACCCCTTCTCCAGTACCTCTCCTCCCTGGATCACCCTCAGGTAGCTCACAAAATGGAGTCTCTCCTATGGAGGGGGTGTTCAATGTCAAACTCCCTCCCACCACCGGCTGTTTTATCGTGTCCTGCCCCTATGTTGGGTCCTTGCTCTGCGTCAGGTACCACCCCTGCATTGGGATCCAGCGCTTCCTTGCCTACTCCCGCTGTCCTACCTCCTCCAACTCAGCCCCTTGCGGATCCCACACTGTCGGAGCCGGAAGTGTGAGGGGCGGTACCCGGAAGGCCGTCATCTTGGCTACCAGAGGCCCACACCACCGGGCCTGGCCAGTCACCCCAAGGCCCCGCTCCTCTGCCAGAGACCAAGTTCCCTCTTCTGGAGAGGAGAGGGAAGGTTCATCGCACCTGGAGGATGAGCCTGAGGATTCTTGGCAGAGGATGGAGAAGCTCGCGGCTGAAGAGGGGGACTGGGAATTGGTAGCTAAAATACAAGCATCACCGGTGCAGTACCAGAGGGGGGCTAACCCTGATGGGAAGGGAGATGAAAGACCTTTATAAAGCTGCGAAACACCATGGGAGGGGCTTGCCCTAGATTAATCATTTGTTAAATGCCATCTTTATGCACATGTTATGGTACCTCACAATCTGCACCATTTTATGCGCATCCTACTTTCTCCCACTGAAATTATGCTGTGGGTAGGAATGGGGAAAAAACTAATACAACAGCTATTAAAAGACTATGCTAGAGAAGACAGGCAGGCACGCCTAACACTAGATCATCTAGGGAGGAAGATTTCACTAAGTCTCATTCAATTGACCTTCCCTTAGCTCTGATGAAGAGAATAAAGTGTGGAAAAGAGAGTTCTCATGCAGACACCCAATGGAGAATCACCTACTCTAGATTTCACAGACATTCTCCAGGGACCTGGCAATCCTTTCAAAAATTTATTGACCACCTTCCACAAGCAATAGAGAAACAAGTTGAACATCCAAAAGCCAGGAAGGTACTGCCTCCTAAACTTGCTGAAACAAATGCTAACAACACCTGTAAAGACATTTTACCTTCTCTACCCCTTAGCCCAAAGCCTACCATTGCACAAATGGTCAAGGTATGCACACTTACAGCATCCTTACACCGTGATGCCACCTAGCTATGGCGACCAATCAGGGTGTGGTAGAGGTGCTAGTAGCCTCCCTGGTTATTCCCTGACATACACATGAAAAAGGACCTGGCTTTAAGTGTAGGGAGATGGGACATTTTCAACAGAATTTGAAAAATGCAGACAATTACCGGGGACCTTCTATGTGTCACAGCCACTGCCATCACTGCCCCCCTCATTCACATGCTTTCCAACACCAGCAAAACCGGTGGCCTGCGGGAAACCACACACAGACACAGAAAGGCTCTTCGCGATGACACCAAATGCGAGGCCATTGCGCCCCACGCTACCAAACATCGTGGAGAACCAGCACAGTGACCTTCTCAGATCCAGCGGGACAGCTCGATCGCTGCAGAAAACTCGACAGAAGACAGCTCTGCCCTGGAACCTAAAGGCAGCTGGTAAGCGTCTTTTCAATTCCAATCCACGCTATTTATGTTCACCATATTCCCACAGGCAAATACAGGCCTGAAGGACAGCCCAAAGACATTTTGATTTAAACCATAACCAGGAAAGGGATGCAGACACTCACTCTACTACCTGAGGTACTCACCTTGACCTCTTTGGAGGAGATAACTGTCCAGACTCTATGCTTAGTCCCTTTTCATTGCAAAAGGAACAGTTATAGCCAGAGCTTTCCTCCTACTTGACACGATCACCACACTAGCTGATCCCATGTTGATGTGGGTACAGACAACAGGCAGAAATAGACCCATTCCAAAGTGTGCTTTGTCATGTAAAGGGAGAAAGAGATGTCTTTCAGGACTATTAGATACAAGAGCTGATGACACCATAATTTCCTGCTCTGTTTGGCTAAAAAACGGCCCCTGGTTCCAGCTGCTGGGGTAATTATTAGCTACCAGGGGAGCCACTACCAGCTTCTGGAGTCACAGTATCAGCTGCATGGAAGGTCCTGAGGGCACAGTTGCTACAGTAAGATCATTTGTCGCCCGGGCACCAATAACAATTTGAGGAAAAGACCTGTTGTCCCAAAGCGGGACAAGGCTAGAGATCCTATCAACACCTCAGGATTTCTAGACGGGGCCACAGAGCAGCGCGCCACACTTCAGTCAACCTGGAAGACCAACGACCCCATATGGGTGGATCAGTGGCCCCTCCCAGGCAGAAAGTTAAAGGCCCTGCAGTCCCACGTGCAGGAGCAGCTGCCTGTGGGCCGCATTGTACCATCTACTAGCCCCTGCAATGTGCCTGTCATTACCATATGAAAGCCTGGCAAAGACAAGAGGTGGCTGCTGCAGGACCTCAGGAAAATCAACGAGGTCACTGAGGACATGGGTGCCCTCCAGTCCAGCCTGCCCTCAGCCTCCATGTTACCTCGAGATTGCCGATGGTGCACCATGCCGTAGTTGTGGGTAGCATCTTTTGGAGTCCTCCTATTTTTCGGATACTTTGTTCGACATTTCGGCTGTGATTGGTGGAGCCTGAGCACAGGAAGAGCATTACTTTGAAAATTGCAATGGTTGAGATGTAAAGGAAGGCTAGTTCAGGGCGGTTTAGTCCAATTGTCATTTTATTTCACAGTTATTGGCAGAGGGTTGTTATAGATCTTAATGACTACTTTTTTGATGCCCCCATGCTTCCAAATGACATCCCCTGGTTTTCCTTGTCCGCCCCTAAAACACCAAACACATTTTCAGAGGTACCAGTGGACTGTATTGCCTCAAACAAAGAAGAGTAGCTCAACTATTTGACAATGGCTTTGATCCTAAAATCTCTCGCCCAGATGGAAAAGACATCCTAATGCTATCGTTTTTCATTACATGGACGATACAGTCATTTGTGCAGAAGCTCAAATCATTTTGGACGTTGCACGACAAGATGTCATCACTGTGGTACAGCAGAAGGGTTTTGAGATTGCAGCAGATAAAGTTCAAAAGACAGGAAGTACCTTGGGCTAAAGAGCACAGAGAGAACCATCACACCCCAAACACTGCACATCAAGGACAACCCAAACACTCTGAAGAACCCCAAATGCTCTGTGGCACAATCAGTTGGGTACGTTCACTCCTGGCAATCACCACAGAAGATCTCATGCCACTGTTCCTGCTCCGTAAAGGCAGAGAAGGACTTGATTCCCCTGATCACTGACACCAGAGGCAGAAGCAGCTGTACAAAAGGTCTCCTGGGTGATTCAAACTAAACAGGCACACAGATACCACCCTAATTTTCCTTTCTCTAAGGCAATACTTGGTTTACGTCCAAAATTCCATACATTATTGTTTCAGTGGGACTATACTATCTCAGGTGCCCTGATAATAATTGAATGCATTTTCAGAGCACACCAACCTACTAAAACAATAACAACCCAACAGAAAGTTATTGCAGAACTAGTGCAGGAAACCTAGAGAGCATCTGTGCTCCCTTGCAGGAATTGACCTTGTGAATATTTACTTACTTCTCACTCAAGAGCATTTCAATTGCCTACTTCAAACATCTGAACCACTGCAATACACCTTAGATCATTTTTACACATATTAGGATCAGTCATCAATTCTACCACCAAAATATTCCTGTGCTGCTCAGGATGTACAAAATTACCCCAGACCCGGCAAGATCCATTGTAGCCACCTGCCCAAATTGTCAGGAACATGGCCTTGCTTCTGTCACAGCAGGAGTCAGTCCAAGAGGACTAGAGAGTCTCCACATCTGGCAATCAGACATCACACACTAAGCTCCTTTGGACAGACTAAAATACATCCACGTCTCAATCGATGCCTTTACCAGTGTGATTTTTGGCTCTGTCCATGCTGGAGAAAAATCAGAAGATGCTATAAAACATTACTTTTTCGTTTTTTCCACCTTAGCACTTCCACAGGAAATTTACACTGATAATGCACTTGCTTATACCTTGCACTGATTCAAACAAGGGGCTTTCTGACCACTGGGGTATAAAACATGTCACAGGCATACCACACTCCGCCACAGGACAATCCAGAGCTGAGAGGGCCAACTGAGCCATCAGAAGGATCCTTGATCAACTGAGAGGGGTAGTCCAGATATTATCTCCCATTGAGACACTGGCCAAGGCCTTTTATGTACTCAACTTTTTGAACAACTCATTTAGGGAGACAACTCCCCCAGTCATCAGGCATTTTACTAATTCAGCTGCAGCCCAATTAAAAAAACAGCCACCTGTGTTGACAAAAGACCCTGAATCTAAACAAATTATCGGCACCTTCCCATTGATTACTTGGGGAAGAGAAGATGCCCTTGTCTCTACAGCAACACTCCTAAGATGAATCCCAGAAAAATACATAAAAACTCTTTCTGAAAATGGTGAGGCAAACACCAGAGCCACCATCAGAAGAACAGAATCAAAGACTAAGAGAGACAGTAGCAGCCTAGTAAAGAAGAACGGGAAGGACAGAAGAAGATCTCCTAAGCAGCATTGACCAGACACACCAAGACCAAGATGGCTCAGAAACCATATATGAATTTACACTTGTAAAAATTATATTTTAGCATTGATACATGATTCTTCTAATAAGCTGTGTTCACACCCTTGGCTTACAGAAGAGAAAGTTTAGTGGGAACAAAACTTAACTTTCATCTTCTAATCTCTTTATCTGTTTACTTTTAGGACACCCAAGCATCCAGATAATAAATCAGACTAAGTCCGAGGGTGCTGCCGTTTGTAGCCGCTGCAGCAGGAATCTGGATGCTCCTCACTGAGCCGCATGCCTTCAGCTGGGCACTTCCACAGACAAGCCACAATGTCTTGTCCATGGCCATGCCTATCAGACATTTGAAGGCATGTGTTTTTTCTACCCGTTGTCACATAGGGAGTCAGTATATCAGGGCATCCAGCTGCTAAAAGATCAAGGAAACAAGATCCAGATGGAAGGCAACTACGACTGGTTCACTAGACTTTGCAAACACAGGGCTTTGCGAGGCTGGCTTTCATCTTTAGTTAAGACTGTTGTGTGGGCTTTGTTTTTTGTATTCATTGTGTTTTTTATTTTATCCTTTTTTGCTAAATACCTCCAAAAGTCTATGGCAGAAGCTTTCTTTCTAGATAACAAAAAGGGGGAGATGTGAGGGCCTAGGGGCCTACCACTGGAACTGTAATACCTCAAGGCAAAGTGACCAAGGTAAAAAAAAGTCACCGCTCTGAATGCAATGATGTTGCCCATGCGCATTTGCAGGCTCATGGTGATGCAGCACGTTTTTCTGGCATCAGCCAGTTCAACGGCTGCATTTTCCCTTCATGTACTCCCTCAGAATGTTCCAATTCTCTTGTATCAATTTGGTCCTGGCTTACTGTAATGATCCTGCGCTGTTCACCCCCATATTGTGTGCCCAGCCCCATTTTGTCTCCATTCCTGGACCCTCTTCAGCGCAATCCACACTACTTGGATTTCCACACAACGATCCCTCTCTTGCCTCATACATCAGCCATCCAAGCAAGCCAGCTCCAAACTCTGGGAGTGCAGGTCCCTCACAGAGGTTGCTGTGGGCAGGCTGCAACACAGGAACTCAGTGCACCAGGGACTGGGCCTCTAATAAAAGGCATGAATCCCACAGCCCACGCAACCCAAAGACTTCCATGTTTTTTCTTTTTCCTTATTCTCTCAATTCTCAAGCCATATTCCGCATTTTGTCTGACTGGGAACTTGGCTTGTCTCTCTCCTGTCTGCAGGTTAAGTCACACGTGTTACCCTGCAGGAACAGCCTGAAACACAGGGAAGTGGGAGAGCACACTTTCTCAGGAACTGTAGTGACAGGACACGGAGGAATGGGATCAAACTGCAAGAGGGGGAAGAGATTTGAGGATGGGAAGAAGTTCTTTACTCTCAGGGTGCTTGTCCCTGACACAGAGACCAGTGCAGAGGGGATGTGGATGCCCCATCCCCAGCAACATCCAAGGACAGGTGGGACAGGGGCCACATTCCACATGGTGTGCTGGGAGCTGGCTTAGCTTGGAACCAGATCATCTTGAGGGTCCCTTCCAAGCCAAACAATTCAAGGATTGGATCATTTCGCCATCCCCATCTCCCACTGCACAGCACCCCTGAATCTTCAGTGACATCACAGCTCCCAGAGGGTTCCAGGTGGAACGTCCAGGACCTGGAAACGAGCACAGCAGACACTGCAACGGCTGCCAAGGGTCAGTTGCTGCTCACCCTGCGCTCTGACCCTCAGCGCTGAGCTGCTGCTGCTGCCTGGGCTTTTCCCGCTGCCAGCTCTGTAGAGCCAATCCCAGCAGGATGTGCTCTGCTGTGCCAATGGAGGTACAGTGCCATGCTAGGTAGGGGGCACCCAGCTTGGGCAGGCTGCAGCCATGTGGGAATGGATGGTGTGGGACAGGAAGCCCACTGGGAGATTGTGCTGCCCCTTGCAGACTGACAGAGACACTGTGGAGGCAATGGATGTGGACCAGGGGCTGGAAGAGGATGGCATGATGGAGGTGGACTCCTCCTCTACTTCCATGTCCTCCCCTGTTGAGGACATGGAAGTAGAGGAGGAGGAGACCATTGAGGAGATGGAGGTGGACATGGAGGATGACACGGAAGATATGGAAGTGGATGAGAACGATGAGGAGGAGCCCATGGTCCTTGGATGAAGATGGTGCCCCACAGGTAAGACAGGCAGATGCTTCCCACACCCTGCCCACGCACACACTGGGTCCCCTGACGCCAGGCTGGGGCTGGGCTGGATGGCCCCGCTCAGGGACACGGTGCCCGCAGGGGGCCTGGATTGTGCTGCCACAAGCACCAGCCCCGGCCTGCCCTGCGCTTGCCCGGGACCACGCCAGCCCTGCCAGCCCCGGCCCAGCCCCTGGGGCCCAGCTGCCAGCCCTGCTGGGCCCAGTGCTGCCAGCTGAATCCAGCTCTGCTGCTTCCTTTCTTACAGGACTCATGCACATGATGGCACCGATCAGATGCATTTGTAAATATGTTTGAAAGTTTAGAAGTTTCCTGTAAATATGTTTTCTACGTTAGAAGTTCTCTGTAAATACGTTTTGAAGATTTTTACCCCATCGGATCCCATGTAAATATCTTCTGTACGTTGTTGTTGTTGTTGTTATAACGATTGTTATAATGACACATGTTCTGAAAATCCTAGATTTGCCAATTTTGGCAAATAAATACTGTTTCTTTTTAAAACCTGACTCCTCTTGGCCATTCCTTTGGGCACAGGCAGCCTTTGCACATTTGTGGCTTCCACTTGTTCCACGTTCCCACTGCTGGAGGTCCCTGGGGGTGCTGGCATGGCCACCCCTGGGCCGGGGGTGCCTGTGCACAGGGGCTCCCACTGACACCACTCCTGGCCCTGGGCACTGCTGCTCTTCCTGGCCTGGGGCTCAGCGCTGTCCCAAGGGCTCAGCTCTCACCAGCTCTCACACAGGGGGCTCTCACAGCACTGGCCCCTGCAGCCATGCCACCAAAGCAGCCAGCAAACCTTCAGCCACCCTTCCTGCTGCAGACACAGGCACTCCTGGGCCCAGAGCAGCCAGCAGGCCACAGCCCTGCAAAATCCACCTGCACGCTCTCAAGGCCACCACAGCCTTGGCAACTGGACCAGCTGCATCTGGGCTGCTGCAAGGACAGATCTTGCAGCCTTGCAGCCTCCAAAGGCCCTGGGCTCGGCTTCCCAGCCTGCTTTGCACTGCCCTGAGCCTGCATTGTTCCAGAGACAAGAGCCAAGCCAGGGCATCCTCACCCTGCCCGCATTCCTGCTGCTGCCAGCGGCCACCGGGCCCTGGGCCCGACTCGGGTGACAGCTGCAGGGACAGGGCAGCCTGTGCTGGGCAGGGGGCACGGGGCTGTGGGCCCTGGGGCTGCTGCTGGGGGCCATGAGCCCAAGAGGGCCCCAAGCTCAGCCCCTGCCCGGCCAGCTGCCCCCAAAGCCCCACACTCCCTGAGCATCCCCATCACACCTGCAAGGGGGAAATCCCACGGGCTTCAGGAAAGAAATTCCCCATAGTGACTAAACCAAGGGGTCCAATGGGAAAGTCAGCACCAGCTGATATTTACCCACCCTTACAATTGTGGCTGCAGGGCAGGTGAGATCTCCAGGGCCTCTGGCAGTGCCTGCTCTGCACGTGAGCCTGTGCGGCTGCTCCCAGTGGGACACAGCACCAGGCTCAGGCCCGCCCTCAGCCCTTCACAGCCGATCCCAAGGAGCAGGCTCAGAAAGCAGTTTCAGACCACTTCCTCTAGATATTTCAAAGGACTAAATGTCATTCAAGGAAGCCACCTTGCACATTCAGTTTTGGTGTCGTGGCATGAGAAGCCATGAAGGTGCCTCTGAATGTGCACTCAGGGCACTTCCACTGCCATCCCAAAGGGAACACAAAGGAAAGGCCTCTGCTTTCAGCACTGCTGAGCTCCTCAATGAAGTCATAAATGAAGTCTCAGGAAGTAGTAGTTTTTTGGAGTTCCAGGGGCCTACCATTGCAACTCCAACACCTCATTAGTGCTATGACGAACTAAAGTAAGTTGCGGCACCCCTCTAAAGCAATGATCTTGCCCATTGACTTTTGTGGGGTCATGGGGATTCAGGAAATTTTCATGATATCATGAAGTTTTTTCTTTCCTTATATGTACTCCCCTAGGTGTTCTCCCCTTTCTTATCCTCTATTGGTCCTAAGTTACTGCATACAAGGTCCTTTTTTCCCGCATATAACACCTTGTGTGCCCAGCCTCATTTTGTCTCCCTCCCTGGACCCTCTCCAGCACAAACCACACTGTTTGGAGTTCCACACAAACGCTCCTCTCTTGCCTCATCCATCATCCATTCAAGCAAGCCTGCTCCCAGCTCTGGGAGTGCACGTCTCTCACACAGGCTGGCTGTGGACATGCCACAACAAGGGGTGCCCAAACAGGGACCTTCTTTGAGAATTCCTGAGAGCGATTCCAGTGACGATTCCACTGTTCCACCGTCGCGGGACAGAAGACGCCTTGGGTCAGCCTCCGCCCTGGAGTGAGACCTGAGTTTTATCAGGGCTTGCTGAAGGCAGCGTTGGCACCCTCCAGCAGCAAGAGGGCCGACTCGATGGACAAAGCCCATGGGATATTTTGAAACACCTGCATCCAGAGCCACCAGAGCAGTGAGCTGGGGGACAGCCACCAGCAGTGCAGGATCTTTGGGTCATATTTTAGTCCTGGGGGTGGGCAGCCCTTTACATCAGGGGCAGCTCTAGGTAACAAATTATCCAAAGATGAGAGGGACGTATATGTTCCAGTTAGGGACGTTCTCCTTTCAGAATGGAAGACTTTTACTAAGGGAAGTTTGAAGTCGTTTGTTCATTGGCTGTTTACGGAGCTCCCAGACATTTCTGTTGATTCAGTTCGTCATGTAGCATTTTGGGACTGAGTTAGGGAAAGACTCTATCTTTTGCAAACTCAGGGAGTGATAAGAGTCGCAACATTTTCCACAATTTTTCACATATTTTATGGAGTTTTCTCAAGGGTTCAAAGTTCTAATATTCAACCCAGACTTTCTGTTCTGCCCCCTGCATTCCTGAACCCACTGACACCATTAGGATGAGAGACAGAAACTGCTGTAAAGCACAGACAAGCCACCTGCTGTCTGCCATCTCCCCTCCTTCTCTACCCCCTGCCCTGGTCTCTACGGATCACACAAGCCTGGATTCTAGCCTAACCCCTTCTCCAGTACCTCTCCTCCCTGGATCACCCTCAGGTAGCTCACAAAATGGAGTCCCTCCTCTGGAGGGGGTTGTCAATGTCAAACTCCCTCCCACCCCCAGCTCTCTCATCAAATCCTCCCCCTGTGTTGGATCCCAGCTCTGCGTCAGGAACCACCCCTGCATTGGGATCCAGCGCTTCCTTGCCTGCTCCCGCTGCCCTACCCCCTCCAACTCAGCCCCATGCGGATCCCACACTGTCAGGGCCGGAAGTGTGAGGGGCGGTACCCGGAAGGCCGCCATCTTGGCTACCAGAGGCCCACACCACCGGGCCTGGCCAGTCACCCCAAGGCCCCGCTCCTCTGCCAGAGACCAAGTTCCCTCTTCTGGAGAGGAGAGGGAAGGGTCATCCCACCTTCAGCATGAGCCTGAGGATTCTTGGACAAGGATGTGGAAGCTGGCAACAGAAGAGGGGAACTGGGAATTGGTAGCTAAAATACAAGAAGCACCGGTGCAGAAGCAGAGGGGGACTAAGCCCCAATTGGAAGTTCTCATACATGGGAGATGAAAGACCTTTATAAAGCAGCGAAAGACCATGGGAGGGGCTTGCCCTATATTAATCATTTGTTAAATACCATCTATACAATACATGTGTTGGTGCCCCACAATCTGTGCCACTTTATACGCATCCTACTTTCTCCCACTGAAATTATTCTGTGGGAAGGAATGGGGAAAAAACTACTACAACAACTATTAAAAGACTATGCTAGAGAAGAGAGGCGGGCACACCTAACACTAGACCATCTAGCCAGGGAGGAAGATTTCACTAAACCTCATTCAATAGACCTTCTTTGAGCTCTGTTAGAAGAGACCGGCAGGGACCTGGGAAATCCCTTCTAAAATTTATTGATCACCTAACACAAGCAATAGAGAAGAAAGTTGAACATTCAAAAGCCAGGAAGGTACTGCTTACTAAACTTGCTGAAACAAATGCTAAAAACAACTGTAAAGACATTTTACCTTCTCTACCCCTCAACAGAAAGCCGACCATTGCACAAATGGTCGTGGCATGCACCATTAGGCCATCCTTATACTGTAATGCTACCCGAGATAATGCTTCCTGTCACGGTGTAGTAGAGGTGCTAGTAGCCTCCCTGGTTATTCCCTGACATACACATGAAAAAGGACCTGGTTTTAAGTGTAGGGAGATGGAGCATTTTCAACAGAATTATAAAAATACAGGCTATTACCAGGCACCTTCTAGGTGTCACAGCCACTGTCCTCACGGCCCCCCTCGTCCACATGCTTTCCAACACCAGCAAAACCGGTGGCCTGCGGGAAACCACACACAGACACAGAAAGGCCCCAGGCAAAGACACCAAATGCGAGGCCGTTCTGCCCTTCTCGCCCCAACATCGTGGAGAACCAGCACAGCGACCTTCTCAGATCCAGCGGGACAGCTCGATCGCTGCAGAAAACTCGACAGAAGACAGCTCTGCCCTGGAACCTAAAGGCAGCTGGTAAGCGCCTTTTCAATTCCAATCCACGCTATTTATGTTCACCATATTCCCACAGGCAAATACAGGCCTGAAGGACGGCCCAAAGACATTTTGATTTAAACCATAACCGGGAAACGGATGCAGACTCTCGCTCTACATCCTGAGGTACTCACCTTGACCTCTTTGGAGGAGATAACTGTCCAGACTCTATGCTTAGTCCCTTTTCATTGCAAAAGGAACAGTTATAGCCAGAGCCTACCTCCTACTTGACACGATCACCACACCAGCTGATCCCATGTTGATGTGGGCACAGACAACAGGCAGAAATAGACCCATTCCAAAGTGTGCTTTGTCATGTAAAGGGAGAAAGAGATGTCTTTCAGGACTATTAGATACAAGAGCTGATGACACCATAATTTCCTGCTCTGTTTGGCTAAAAAACGGCCCCTGGTTCCAGCTGCTGGGGTAATTATTAGCTACCAGGGGAGCCACTACCAGCTTCTGGAGTCACAGTATCAGCTGCATGGAAGGTCCTGAGGGCACAGTTGCTACAGTAAGATCATTCGTCGCCCGGGCACCAATAACAATTTGAGGAAAAGACCTGTTGTCCCAAAGCGGGACAAGGCTAGAGATCCTATCAACACCTCAGGATTTCTAGACGGGGCCACAGAGCAGCGCGCCACACTTCAGTCAACCTGGAAGACCAACGACCCCATATGGGTGGATCAGTGGCCCCTCCCAGGCAGAAAGTTAAAGGCCCTGCAGTCCCACGTGCAGGAGCAGCTGCCTGTGGGCCACATTGTACCATCTACTAGCCCCTGCAATGTGCCTGTCATTACCATATGAAAGCCTGGCAAAGACAAGAGGTGGCTGCTGCAGGACCTCAGGAAAATCAACGAGGTCACTGAGGACATGGGTGCCCTCCAGTCCAGCCTGCCCTCAGCCTCCATGTTACCTCGAGATTGCCGATGGTGCACCATGCCGTAGTTGTGGGTAGCATCTTTTGGAGTCCTCCTATTTTTCGGATACCTTGTTCGACATTTAGGCTGTGATTGATGGAGCCTGAGCATAGGAAGAGCATTGCTTTGAAGATCGCACGGGTTTAGATGTAAAGGAAGGCTAGTTCAGGGCGGTTTAGTCCAATTGTCATTTTATTTCACAGTTATTGGCAGAGGGTTGTTATAGATCTTAATGACTACTTTTTTGATGCCCCCACCATTTCAAATGACATCCCCTGGTTTGCCTTGACCGTCCCTAAACCACCAAACACCTTTACAGAGGTACCAGTGGACTGCATTGCCTCAAACAAAGAAGAGTAGCTCAACTATTTGGCAATGGCTTTGATCCCAAAATCTCTCGCCCAGATGGAAAAGACATCCTAATGCTATCATTTTTCATTACATGGACGATACAGTCATTTGTGCAGATGCTCAAATCATTTTGGACTTTGCAGTACAAGATGTCATCACTGTGGTACAGCAGAAGTGTTTTGAGATTGCAGCAGATAAAGTTCGAAATACAGACCCCTGGAAGTTCCTCGGCCTAAAAAGCACAGAGAGAACCATCACACCCCAAACACTGCACATCAAGGACAACCCAAAAACTCTGCAAGAACTCCAAATGCTCTGTGGAACAATCAGTTGGGTACGTTCACTTCTGGCAATCACCACAGAAGATCTCATGCCACTGTTCCTGCTCCTTAAAGGCAGAGAAGGACTTGATTCCCGTGATCACTGATTCCAGAGGCAGAAGCAGCTGTACAAAAGGTATTCTGGGTGATTCAAACTAAACAGGCACACAGATACCACCCTAATTTTCCTTTCTCTAAGGCAATACTTGGTTTACGTCCAAAATTCCATACATTATTGTTTCAGTGGGACTATACTATCTCAGGTGCCCTGGTAATAATTGAATGCGTTTTCAGAGCACACCAACCTACTAAAACAATAACAACCCAACAGAAAGTTATTGCAGAACTAGTGCAGGAAACCTAGAGAGTGTCTGTGCTCCCTTGCAGGAATAGAGCTTGTGAATATTTACTTACTTCGCACTCAAGAGCACCTCAATTGCCTACTTCAAACATCTGAACCACTGCAATACACCTTAGATCATTTTTACACATATTAGGATCAGCCATCAATTCTACCACCAAAATATTCCTGTGCTGCTCAGGATGTTCAAAATTACCCCACACCCAGCAAGATCCATTGTAGCCACCTGCCCAAATTGTCAGGAACATGGCCTTGCTTTTGTCACAGCAGGAGTCAGTCCAAGAGGACTAGAGAGTCTCCACATCTGGCAATCAGACATCACACACTAAGCTCCTTTGGACAGACTAAAATACATCCACGTCTCAATCGATGCCTTTACCAGTGTGATTTTTGGCTCTGTCCATGCTGGAGAAAAATCAGAAGATGCTATAAAACATTACTTTTTCGTTTGTTCCACATTAGCAATTCCACAGGAAATTTAAACTGATAATGCACTTGCTTATACCTTGCACTGATTCAAACAAGGGGCTTTCTGACCACTGGGGTATAAAACATGTCACAGGCATACCACACTCCACCACAGGACAGTCCATAGCTGAGAGGGCCAACTGAGCCATCGAAAGGATCTTTGATCAACTGAGAGGGGTAATCCAGATATTATCTTCCATTGAGACACTGGCCAAGGCCTTTTATGTACTCAACTTTTTGAACAACTCGTTTATGGAGACAACTCCCCCAGTCATCATGCAGTTTACTAATTCAACTGCAGCCCAATTAAAAGACCAGCCACCTGTGTCAATCAAAGAACCTGAATCTAAGCAATTTATGGACACCTACCCATTAATTACTTGGGGAAGAGAAGATGCCCTTGTCTCTACAGCAACACTCCTAAGATCGATCCCAGCAAAATACATAAAAACTCTTTCTGGGAACGGTGAGGCAAACACCAGAGCCACCATCAGAAGAACAGAATGGAAGCCTAAGAGAGACAGCAGCAGCCTGGGAAAGAAGAAAAAGAAGGACAGAAGGAGATCTCCTAAGCAGCATTGACCACACACACCAAGACCAAGATAGCTCAGACACCACTAACCAGGATATATGAATTAACATTTGTAAAAGCTATATTTTAGCATTGATATAAGATTCTTCTAATAAGCTGTTTTTACACCCTTGGCTTATGGAACAGAAAGTTTAGTGGGACCTGAACTTATGTTTCATCTTCTACTCACTTTATCTGTTTACTTTTAGCCCAAACAAGCCTCCAGATACTAAATGAGCCCAAGTCAGATGATGCTGCTGTTGGTTGCTGCTGACATAGAGAACTGGATGCTCCTCACTGAGCCGCATGCCTTCAGCTGGCTGCTTCCACAGACAAGCCACAATTTCTTGTCCACGGCCTTGGCTGTCAGACACTACAAGGCATGTGTTTTTTCAACCTGCTGTCACATAGGGAGTCAGTATATCAGGGCGTCCAGCTGCTAAAAATCAAGGAAAGAAGACGCAGATGGAGGGCAACTACAACTGGTTCACTGGACTTTTCAAACACTGGGGGATAAAAGGCTGACTTTCTTGTTTAGTTAAGACTGTTTTGTGGACTTTGTTTATCGTATTCATTGTGTTGGTTATTTTATCCATTATGCTAAATGCCTGCAAAACTCTATGGCTGAAGCCTTCTTTATAGACAACAAAATGGGAAGTTCTGGGGGCCGAGGGGCCGACCGTTGGAGCTGTAATACCTCAGGGCAAAGTGACCAAGGTAAAAGAGAGACATCGCTCTGAATGCAATGGTCTCGCCCATGGGCATTTGCAGGCTCATGGTGATGCAGCACGTTTTGTTGGTATCACCCAGTTAAACTGCAGTATTTTTATTATATGTACTGACTCGAGAATGTTCTCCCCTCTCTTGTACCATTTTGGACCTGGCTTACTGCAATGCTACCCCGATTCCTCTCCGTCATTTTCCCGCTGTGTGCACAGCCCCATTTTGTCTCCCTTCCTGGACCCTCTTCATTGCAATCCACTGAAGTGTTTGCAGATCCCCACAAAGATCCCTCTCTCACCTCGTTCACCAGCAGTTTAAGCAAGCATGCTCCCAGCTCTGGGAGTGCAAGTCACTCAAAGAGGCTGGCTGTGGACAGGCTGAAACACAGGAATTGAGTGCAACAGGGAGCCTGGCCTCTAATAAAAGGCATGAAACCCACAGCACACCCAACTCAAATCCTTGCATGTCTCTTCTTTATATTCCTTCTCTCAGTCCTCATGCCACTTTCCCCACTTTGTCTGACTGGGTACTTGGCTTCTCTCTCTCCTCTCTGCAGGTTCAGCTACACGTGTGACCCTGCAGGAACAGCCTGACCCAGGGAAGTGGGAGAGCACTCTTGGTCAGGAACTGTAGTGACAGGACGCAGAGGAATGGGATCAAACTGCAAGAGGGGGAAGAGATTTGATGATGGGAAGAAGTTCTTTACTCTCAGGGGGCTTATCCCTGACACAGGGACCTGTGCAGAGAGGCTGTGGATGCCCCATCCCCAGCAACATCCAAGGACAGGTGGGACAGGGGCCGCAGCAACCTGCTCTGCTGGGAGCTTGCTCACCTTGGAACCACATCACTTTAAGGGTCCCTTCCAAGCCAAACCATTCAAGGATTGGATCATTCTGCCATCCCCATCTCCCACTGCACAGCACCCCTGAATCTTCAGTGACATCACAGCTCCCAGAGGGTTCCAGGTGGAACGTCCAGGACCTGGAAACGAGCACAGCAGACACTGCAACGGCTGCCAAGGGTCAGTTGCTGCTCACCCTGCGCTCTGACCCTCAGTGCTGAGCTGCTGCTGCTGCCTGGGCTTTTCCTGACGCCTGCTCTGGAGCGCCAATCCCGCAGGATGTGCTCTGCTGTGCCCGTGGAGGTACAGTGCCATGCCAGGCAGGGGCACACGGCTTGGGCTGGCTGCAGCCATGTGGGAATGGATGGTGCGGGACAGAAAGCCCACTGGGAGGTGGTGCTTCCCCTTGCAGACTGAGAGAGACACTGTGGAGGCGATGGATGTGGACCAGGGGCTGGAAGAGGATGACATGATGGAGGTGGACTCCTCCTCTACTTCCATGTCCTCCACTGTTGAGGACATGGAAGTAGAGGTGGAGGACAACACTGAAGAAATGGAAGTGGATGAGGAAGATGATACGGAAGAGATGCAAGTTGATGAGGAGGATGAGGAGGAGCCCATGGTCCTTGGATGAAGATGGTGCCCCACAGGTAAGACAGGCAGATGCTTCCCACGCCCTGCCCACACACACACTGGGTCCCCTGACGCCAGCCCTGCCAGCCCCGGCCCAGCCCCTGGGGCCCAGCTGCCAGCCCTGCTGGGCCCAGTGCTGCCAACTGACTCCAGCTCTGCTCCTTCCTTTCTTCCATGACTCATTCACATCATGGCACTGATGCCATGCCGTTGTAAATACGTTTTAAAGATTAGAAGTTTCCTGTAAATACGTTCACTATGTTTGAAGTTTCCTGTAAATACGTTTTGAAGATTGTTGGCCCATCGGATCCCATGTAAATATGTTCTGTATATTACTGTTGGAAATGTTATAACGCTTGTTATAAAGAAATATGTTCTGTAAATCCTACATTTGCCCATCTTCGGCAAATAAATACTGTTTCTTTTAAAAACCAGACTTCTCTTGGCCATTCCTTGGGGCACAGGCAGCCTTTGCACACTTGTGGGTTCCACTTGTTCCGCATTCCTGGGGCTGGAGCTCCCTGGCACGGCCACCCCGGGGCTGGGGGTCCCTGTGCACAGGGGCTCCCACTGACACCACTCCTGGCCCTGGGCACTGCTGCTCTTCCTGGCCTGGGGCACAGCGCTGTCCCCAAGAGCTCAGCTCTCACCAGCTCTCACACAGGGGGCTCTCACAGCACTGGCCCCTGCAGCCATGCCACCAAAGCAGCCAGCAAACCTTCAGCCACCCTTCCTGCTGCAGACACAGGCACTCTTGGGCCCAGAGCCGCCAGCAGGCCACAGCCCTGCAAAATCCACCTGCACACTCTCAAGGCCACCAGAGCTTTGGCAACTGGGCCAGCTACATCTGGGCTGCTGCAGGGGCTGATCTTTAAGCCTTGGTGCATCCAAAGGCCCTGGGCTCTGCTTTCCAGCCTGCTCTGCACAGCCCTGAGCCCGTATTGTTCCAGAGACAAAAGCCAAGCCAGGGCATCCTCACCCTGCCCGCATTCCTGCTGCTGCCAGCGGCCACCGGGCCCTGGGCCCGACTCGGGTGACAGCTGCAGGGACAGGGCAGCCTGTGCTGGGCAGGGGGCACGGGGCTGTGGGCCCTGGGGCTGCTGCTGGGGACCATGGTCCCAGAGGGCCCCGAGCTCAGCCCCTGCCCGGCCAGCGTCCCCCATGGCCCCACACTCCCTGAGCATCCCCATCACACCTGCCAGGGGGAAATCCCACGGGCTTCAGGAAAGAAATTCCCCATAGTGACTAAACCAAGGGGTCCAAGGGGAAAGTCAGCACCAGCTGATGTTTACAGCACCTTGACCAGGTGGCTGCAGGGCAGGTGAGATCTCCAGGGCCTCTGGCAGTGCCTGCTCTGCACGTGAGCCTGTGCGGCTGCTCCCAGTGGGACACAGCTCAGGCCAGCCCTCAGCCCCTCACAGCTGATACCAAGGAGCAGGCTCAGAAAGCAGTTTCAGATCACTTCCTGTAGATATTTCAAAGGTCTAAATGTCATTCAAAAACCCAAACTCTAGATTTATTTTTGGTGTTGTGGCATGAGAAGCCATGAAGGTGCCTCTGAATGTGCACTCAGGGCACTTCCACTGCCATCCCAAAGGGAACACAAAGGACAGGCCTCAGCTTTCAGCACTGCTGTGCTCCTCACCCTGCAATGAAGTCTGAGGCAGAGGCAATGTTTTGCAGGCCGGGGGGCCTCTCACTGGAATAGTAATACCTCATGACAATCATATAGATTTAAAGTAAGGTGAATAACCCCTCTGAATACAATGATCTTGCTCAATGTCTTTTGCGGGATCGTGCAGATTCAGCACATTTCTTGGTATCATGAACTTCCTTCTTTCCTTATATATACTCCCCTAGGATGTTCTCCCCTCCCTTAACCTCTATTAGTCCTGAATTACTGCATACAAGGTCCTTTTCCCCACCCTGAAAATCCTTGTGTGCCCACCCCCACTTTGTCTCCCTCCCTGGACCCGCTCCAGTGCATTCCACAGTATTTGCTGTTTCACACATAGATCCCTCTCTTGCCTCATCCATCATGCATTCCAGCAAGCCTACTCCTAGCTCTGGGAGTGCACATCTCTCACAGTGTCTGGCTGTGGACATGCCACAAGGGGTGCCGAAACAGGGACCTTCTTTGAGAATTCCTGAGAGCCACTCCAGTGAGGATTCGGCTCTTCCACCGTCACGGGACAGAAGACGCCTCGGGTCAGCCACCGCCCTGGAGTGGGACCTGAGTTTTATCAGGGTTTGCTGAAGGCAGCATCAGCACCCTCCAGCAGCAACAGGGCTAGCTCAGCTGCTGAAGCCCAGGGGACATTTTGAACCCTCTGCATCCAGAGCCACCAGAGCAGTGAGTTGGAGGACAGCCACCTGCAGTGCAGGATCCTTGGGAGATATTTCAGTCCTGTGGGTGGGCCACCCTTTACATCAGGGGCAGCTCTGGGTAACAAATTATCCAATCCTTAGAGGGATACATATCTTCCAGTTAGGGAGGCTCTCCTTTCAGAGTGGAAGACTTTTACTAAAGGAAGTTGGAAGCCTATTGTTCATTGGCTTTTTAATGAGTTCACAGACATGTCTGTTGATTCAGTTGGTCATGTAGCATTTTGGGACTCAGGGAAAGACTCTACCTTTTGTAAACTCAGGGAGTGATAAGAGTCGCAACATTTTACCCAAATTTTCATATGATTTATGGAGTTTTCACAAGGGTTCAAAGTTCTAATATTCAACCCAGACTTTCTGTTCTGCCCCCTGCATTCCTGAACCCACTGACACCATTAGGATGAGAGACAGAAACTGCTGTAAAGCACAGACAAGCCACCTGCTGTCTGCCATCTCCCCTCCTTCTCCTCCCCCTTCCCACGTCTGTACGGATGACACAGGCCTGGATTCAAGCCAAAATCCTTCTCCAGTACCTCTCCTCCCTGGATCCCCATCAGGTAGCTCACAAAATGGAGTCCCTCCTCTGGAGGGGGTGTTCAATATCAAACTCCCTCCCACTGCCAGCTCTCTCATCAAATTCTCCCCCTGTGTTGGATCCCAGCTCTGCGTCAGGAACCACCCCTGCATTGGGATCCAGCGCTTCCTTGCCTACTCCCGCTGCCCTACCCCCTCCAACTCAGCCCCTTGCGGATCCCACACTGTCAGGGCCGGAAGTGTGAGGGGCGGTACCCGGAAGGCCGCCATCTTGGCTACCAGAGGCCCACACCACCGGGCCTGGCCAGTCACCCCAAGGCCCCGCTCCTCTGCCAGAGACCAAGTTCCCTCTTCTGGAGAGGAGAGGGAAGGGTCATCCCACCTTCAGCATGAGCCTGAGGATTCTTGGACAAGGATGTGGAAGCTGGCGACAGAAGAGGGGAACTGGGAATTGGTAGCTAAAATACAAGAAGCACCGGTGCAGAAGCAGAGGGGGACTAAGCCCCAATTGGAAGTTCTCATACATGGGAGATGAAAGACCTTTATAAAGCAGCGAAAGTTCATGGGAGGGGCTTGCCCTATATTAATCATTTGTTAAATACCATCTATACAATACATGTGTTGGTGACCCACAATTTGTGCCACTTTATGCGCATCCTACTTTCTCCCACTGAAATTATTCTGTGGGAAGGAATGGGGAAAAAACTACTACAACAACTATTAAAAGACTATGCTAGAGAAGAGAGGCGGGCACACCTAACACTAGACCATCTAGCCAGGGAGGAAGATTTCACTAAACCTCATTCAATAGACCTTCCTTGAGCTCTGTTAGAAGAGACCTGCAGGGACCTGGGAAATCCCTTCTAAAATTTATTGATCACCTTACACAAGCAATAGAGAAGAAAGTTGAACATCCAAAAGCCATGATGGCACTGCTTACTAAACTTGCTGAAACAAATGCTAAAAACAACTGTAAAGACATTTTACCTCCTCTACCCCTCAACAGAAAGCCTACCATTGCACAAATGGTCGTGGCATGCACCATTAGGCCATCCTTATACTGTAATGCTACCCGAGATAATGCTTCCTGTCACGGTGTAGTAGAGGTGATAGTAGCCTCCCTGGTTATTCCCTGACATACACATGAAAAAGGACCTGGTTTTAAGTGTAGGGAGATGGGGCATTTTCAACAGAATTATAAAAATACAGGCTATTACCAGGCACCTTCTAGGTGTCACAGCCACTGTCCTCACGGCCCCCCTCGTCCACATGCTTTCCAACACCAGCAAAACCGGTGGCCTGCGGGAAACCACACACAGACACAGAAAGGCCCCAGGCAAAGACACCAAATGCGAGGCTGTTCTGCCCTTCTCTCCCCAACATCGTGGAGAACCAGCACAGCGACCTTCTCAGATCCAGCGGGACAGCTCGATCGCTGCAGAAAACTCGACAGAAAACAGCTCTGCCCTGGAACCTAAAGGCAGGTGGTAAGCGCCTTTTCAATTCCAATCCACGCTATTTATGTTCACCATATTCCCACAGGCAAATACAGGCCTGAAGGACAGCCCAAAGACATTTTGATTTAAACCATAACCGGGAAAGGGATGCAGACACTCACTCTACTACCTGAGGTACTCACCTTGACCTCTTTGGAGGAGATAACTGTCCAGGCTCTATGCTTAGTCCCATTTCATTGCAAAAGGAACAGTTATAGCCAGAGCCTACCTCCTACTTGACACAATCACCACAACAGCTGATCCCATGTTGATGTGGGCACAGACAACAGGCAGAAATAGACCCATTCCAAAGTGTGCTTTGTCATGTAAAGGGAGAAAGAGATGTCTTTCAGGACTATTAGATACAAGAGCTGATGACACCATAATTTCCTGCTCTGTTTGGCTAAAAAACGGCCCCTGGTTCCAGCTGCTGGGGTAATTATTAGCTACCAGGGGAGCCACTACCAGCTTCTGGAGTCACAGTATCAGCTGCATGGAAGGTCCTGAGGGCACAGTTGCTACAGTAAGATCATTCGTTGCCCGGGCACCAATAACAATTTGAGGAAAAGACCTGTTGTCCCAAAGCGGGACAGGGCTAGAGATCCTATGTACACCTCAGGATTTCTAGACGGGGCCACAGAGCAGCGTGCCACACTTCAGTCAACCTGGAAGACCAACGACCCCATATGGGTGGATCAGTGGCCCCTCCCAGGCAGAAAGTTAAAGGCCCTGCAGTCCCACGTGCAGGAGCAGCTGCCTGTGGGCCACTTTGTACCATCTACTAGCCCCTGCAATGTGCCTGTCATTACCATATGAAAGCCTGGCAAAGACAAGAGGTGGCTGCTGCAGGACCTCAGGAAAATCAACGAGGTCATTGAGGACATGGGTGCCCTCCAGTCCAGCCTGCCCTCAGCCTCCATGTTACCTCGAGATTGCCGATGGTGCACCATGCCGTAGTTTTGAGTAGCATCTTTTGGAGTCCTCCTATTTTTCGGATACCTTGTTCGACATTTAGGCTGTGATTGATGGAGCCTGAGCATAGGAAGAGCATTGCTTTGAAGATTGCACGGGTTGAGATGTAAAGGAAGGCTAGTTCAGGGCGGTTTAGTCCAATTGTAATTTTATTTCCCAGTTATTGGCAGAGGGTTGTTATAGATCTTAATGACTATTTTTTTGATGCCCCCACCATTCCAAATGACACCCCCTGGTTTGCCTTGTCCGCCCCTAAACCACCAAACACCTTTACAGAGGTACCAGTGGACTGCATTGCCTCAAACAAAGAAGAGTAGCTCAACACTTTGGCAATGGCTTTGAGCCCAAAATCTCTCGCCCAGATGGAAAAGATATCCTAATGCTATCATTTTTCATTACATGGACGATACAGTCATTTGTGCAGAAGCTCAAATCATTTTGGACGTTGCACGACAAGATGTCATCACTGTGGTACAGCAGAAGGGTTTTGAGATTGCAGCAGATAAATTTCAAAAGACAGGAAGTACCTTGGGCTAAAGAGCACAGAGAGAACCATCACACCCCAAACACTGCACATCAAGGACAACCCAAACACTCTGCAAGAACTCCAAATGCTCTGTGGAACAATCAGTTGGGTTGGTTCACTCCTGGCAATCACCACAGAAGATCTCATGCCACTGTTCCTGCTCCTTAAAGGCAGAGAAGGACTTGATTCCCGTGATCACTGACACCAGAGGCAGAAGCAGCTGTACAAAAGGTCTCCTGGGTTATTAAAACTAAACAGGCACACAGATACCACCCTAATTTTCCTTTCTCCCTGGCAAACCTTGGTGTAAGTCCAAAATTCCATACATTATTGTTTCAGTGGGACTATACTATCTCAGATCCTGATAATAATTGAATGCGTTTTCAGAGCACACCAACCTACTGAAACAATAACAACCCAACAGAAAGTTATTGCAGAACTAGTGCAGGAAACCAAGAGAGCATCTGTGCTCCCTTGCAGGAATAGAGCTTGTGAATATTTACTTACTTCGCACTCAAGAGCACCTCAATTGCCTACTTCAAACATCTGAACCACTGCAATACACCTTAGATCATTTTTACACATATTAGGATCAGTCATCAATTCTACCACCAAAATATTCCTGTGCTGCTCAGGATGTTCAAAATTACCCCACACCCGGCAAGATCCATTGTAGCCACCTGCCCAAATTGTCAGGAACATGGCCTTGCTTCTGTCACAGCAGGAGTCAGTCCAAGAGGACTAGAGAGTCTCCACATCTGGCAATCAGACATCACACACTAATCTCCTTTGGACAGACTAAAATACATCCACGTCTCAATCGATGCATTTACCAGTGTGATTTTTGGCTCTGTCCATGCTGCAGAAAAATCAGAAGATGCTATAAAACATTACTTTTTTGTTTTTTCCACCTTAGCAATTCCACAGGAAATTTACACTGATAATGCACTTTCTCATACCTTGCACTGATTCAAACAAGGGGCTTTCTGACCACTGGGGTATAAAACATGTCACAGGCATACCACACTCCGCCACAGGACAGTCCATAGCTGAGAGGGCCAACTGAGCCATCAGAAGGATCCTTGATCAACTGAGAGGGGTAGTCCAGATATTATCTCCCATTGAGACACTGGCCAAGGCCTTTTATGTACTCAACTTTTTGAACAACTCATTTAGGGAGACAACTCCCCCAGTCATCAGGCATTTTACTAATTCAGCTGCAGCCCAATTAAAAAAACAGCCACCTGTGTTGACCAAAGACCCTGAATCTAAACAAATTATCGGCACCTTCCCATTGATTACTTGGGGAAGAGAAGATGCCCTTGTCTCTACAGCAACACTCCTAAGATGAATCCCAGAAAAATACATAAAAACTCTTTCTGGAAATGGTGAGGCAAACACCAGAGCCACCATCAGAAGAACAGAATCAAAGACTAAGAGAGACAGTAGCAGCCTAGAAAATAAGAAGGGGAAGGACAGAAGAAGATCTCCTAAGCAGCATTGACCACACACACCAAGACCAAGATGGCTCAGACACCACTAAGCAGGATATATGAATTTACACTTGTAAAAATTATATTTTAGCATTGATACATGATTCTTCTAATAAGCTGTGTTCACACCCTTGGCTTACAGAAGAGAAAGTTTAGTGGGAACAAAACTTAACTTTCATCTTCTAATCTCTTTATCTGTTTACTTTTAGGACACCCAAGCCTCCAGATAATAAATCAGACTAAGTCCGAGGGTGCTGCTGTTTGTAGCCGCTGCAGCAGGAATCTGGATGCTCCTCACTGAGCCGCATGCCTTCAGCTGGGCACTTCCACAGACAAGCCACAATGTCTTGTCCATGGCCATGCCTATCAGACATTTGAAGGCATGTGTTTTTTCTACCCGTTGTCACATAGGGAGTCAGTATATCAGGGCATCCAGCTGCTAAAAGATCAAGGAAACAAGATCCAGATGGAAGGCAACTACGACTGGTTCACTAGACTTTGCAAACACAGGGCTTTGCGAGGCTGGCTTTCATCTTTAGTTAAGACTGTTGTGTGGGCTTTGTTTTTTGTATTCATTGTGTTTTTTATTTTATCCTTTTTTGCTAAATACCTCCAAAAGTCTATGGCAGAAGCTTTCTTTCTAGATAACAAAAAGGGGGAGATGTGAGGGCCTAGGGGCCTACCACTGGAACTGTAATACCTCAGGGCAAAGTGACCAAGGTAAAAAAAAGTCACCGCTCTGAATGCAATGATGTTGCCCATGAGCATTTGCAGGCTCATGGTGATGCAGCACGTTTTTCTGGCATCAGCCAGTTCAACGGCTGCATTTTCCCTTCATGTACTCCCTCAGAATGTTCCAAATCTCTTGTATCAATTTGGTCCTGGCTTACTGTAATGATCCTGCGCTGTTCACCCCCATATTGTGTGCCCAGCCCCATTTTGTCTCCATTCCTGGACCCTCTTCAGCGCAATCCACACTACTTGGATTTCCACACAACGATCCCTCTCTTGCCTCATACATCAGCCATCCAAGCAAGCCAGCTCCCAGCTCTGGGAGTGCAGGTCCCTCACAGAGGTTGCTGTGGGCAGGCTGCAACACAGGAACTCAGTGCACCAGGGACTGGGCCTCTAATAAAAGGCATGAATCCCACAGCCCACGCAACCCAAAGACTTCCATGTTTTTTCTTTTTCCTTATTCTCTCAATTCTCAAGCCATATTCCGCATTTTTTCTGACTGGGAACTTGGCTTGTCTCTCTCCTCTCTGCAGGTTAAGTCACACGTGTTACCCTGCAGGAACAGCCTGAAACACAGGGAAGTGGGAGAGCACACTTTCTCAGGAACTGTAGTGACAGGACACGGAGGAATGGGATCAAACTGCAAGAGGGGGAAGAGATTTGATGATGGGAAGAAGTTCTTTACTCTCAGGGGGCTTATCCCTGACACAGGGACCTGTGCAGAGAGGCTGTGGATGCCCCATCCCCAGCAACATCCAAGGACAGGTGGGACAGGGGCCGCAGCAACCTGCTCTGCTGGGAGCTTGCTCACCTTGGAACCACATCACCTTAAGGGTCCCTTCCAAGCCAAACCATTCAAGGATTGGATCATTCTTCCATCCCCATCTCCCACTGCACAGCACCCCTGAATCTTCAGTGACATCACAGCTCCCAGAGGGTTCCAGGTGGAACGTCCAGGACCTGGAAACGAGCACAGCAGACACTGCAACGGCTGCCAAGGGTCAGTTGCTGCTCACCCTGCGCTCTGACCCTCAGTGCTGAGCTGCTGCCTGGGCTTTTCCCGCTGCCGGCTCTGGAGAGCCAATCCCAGCAGGATGTGCTCTGCTGTGCCAATGGAGGTACAGTGCCATGCCAGGCAGGGGGCACCCAGCTTGGGCTGGCTGCAGCCATGTGGGAATGGATGGTGTGGGACAGGAAGCCCACTGGGAGATTGTGCTGCCCCTTGCAGACTGACAGAGACACTGTGGAGGCAATGGATGTGGACCAGGGGCTGGAAGAGGATGGCATGATGGAGGTGGACTCCTCCTCTACTTCCATGTCCTCCCCTGTTGAGGACATGGAAGTAGACGAGGAGGAGACCATCGAGGAGATGGAGGTGGACATGGAGGATGACACAGAAGATATGGAAGTGGATGAGAACGATGAGGAGGAGCCCATGGTCCTTGGATGAAGATGGTGCCCCACAGGTAAGACAGGCAGATGCTTCCCACGCCCTGCCCACGCACACACTGGGTCCCCTGACGCCAGGCTGGGGCTGGGCTGGATGGCCCCGCCCAGGGACACGGTGCCCGCAGGGGGCCTGGATTGTGCTGCCACAAGCACCAGCCCCAGCCTGCCCTGCACTTGCCTGGGGCCACGCCAGCCCTGCCAGCCCCGGCCCAGCCCCTGGGGCCCAGCTGCCAGCCCTGCTGGGCCCAGTGCTGCCAGCTGAGTCCAGCTCTGCTGCTTCCTTACTTACAGGACTCATGCACATGATGGCACCGATCAGATGCATTTGTAAATATGTTTGAAAGTTTAGAAGTTTTCTGTAAATATGTTTTCTACGTTAGAAGTTCTCTGTAAATACGTTTTGAAGATTGTTACCCCATCGGATCCCATGTAAATATCTTCTGTACGTTGTTGTTGTTGTTGTTATAACAATTGTTATAATGACACATGTTCTGAACATCCTAGATTTGCCAATTTTGGCAAATAAATACTGTTTCTTTTAAAAACCTGACTTCTCTTGGCCATTCCTTGGGGCACAGGCAGCCTTTGCACACTTGTGGGTTCCACTTGTTCCGCATTCCCGGGGCTGGAGCTCCCTGGCACGGCCACCCCGGGGCTGGGGGTGCCTGTGCACAGGGGCTCCCACTGACACCACTCCTGGCCCTGGGCACTGCTGCTCTTCCTGGCCTGGGGCACAGCGCTGTCCCCAAGAGCTCAGCTCTCACCAGCTCTCACACAGGGGGCTCTCACAGCACTGGCCCCTGCAGCCATGCCACCAAAGCAGCCAGCAAACCTTCAGTCACCCTTCCTGCTGCAGACACATTCCTGGGCACTCCTGGGCCCAGAGCAGCCAGCAGGTCACAGCCCTGCAAAATCCACCTGCACACTCTCAAGGCCACCACAGCCTTGGCAACTGGGCCAGCTGCATCTGGGCTGCTGCAAGGACAGATCTTGCAGCCTTGGTGCCTCCAAAGGCCCTGGGCTCAGCTTCCCAGCCTGGTCTGCTCTGCCCTGAGCCTGCATTTTTCCAGAGACAAGAGCCAAGCCAGGGCATCCTCACCCTGCCCGCATTCCTGCTGCTGCCAGCGGCCACCGGTCCCTGGGTCCGACTTGGGTGACAGCTGCAGGGACAGGGCAGCCTGTGCTGGGCAGGGGGCACGGGGCTTTGGGCCCTGAGGCTGCTGCTGCTGCTGCTGGGGGCCATGAGCCCAAGAGGGCCCCAAGCTCAGCCCCTTCCCGGCCAGCTGCCCCCAAAGCCCCACACTCCCCAAGCATCCCCATCACACCTGCCAGGGGAAATCCCACGGGCTTCAGGAAAGAAATTCCCCATAGTGACTAAACCAAGGGGTCCAAGGGGAAAGTACACACCAGCTGATATTTACCCACCCTTACAATGGTGGCTGCAGGGCAGGTGAGATCTCCAGGGCCTCTGGCAGTGCCTGCTCTGCACGTGAGCCTGTGCGGCTGCTCCCAGTGGGACACAGCACCAGGCTCAGGCCAGCCCTCAGCCCCTCACAGTTGATACCAAGGAGCAGGCTCAGAAAGCAGTTTCAGACCACTTCCTCTAGATATTTCAAAGGACTAAATGTCATTCAAGGAAGCCACCTTGCACATTCAGTTTTGGTGTCGTGGCATGAGAAGCCATGAAGGTGCCTCTGAATGTGCCCTCAGGGCACTTCCACTGCCATCCCAAAGGGAACACAAAGGACAGGCCTCAGCTTTCAGCACTGCTGAGCTCCTCAATGAAGTCATAAATGAAGTCTCAGGAAGTAGTAGTTTTTTGGAGTTCCAGGGGCCTACCATTGCAACTCCAACACCTCATTAGTGCTATGACGAACTAAAGTAAATTGCGGCACCCCTCTAAAGCAATGATCTTGCCCATTGGCTTTTGTGGGGTCATTGGGGTTCAGGTAATTTTCATGATATCATGAAGTTTTTTCTTTCCTTATATGTACTCCCCTAGGTGTTCTCCCCTTTCTTATCCTCTATTGGTCCTAAGTTACTGCATACAAGGTCCTTTTTCCCGCATATAACACCTTGTGTGCCCAGCCTCATTTTGCCTCCCTCCCTGGACCCTCTCCAGCACAAACCACACTGTTTGGAGTTCCACACAAACGCTCCTCTCTTGCCTCATCCATCATCCATTCAAGCAAGCCTGCTCCCAGCTCTGGGAGTGCACGTCTCTCACACAGGCTGGCTGTGGACATGCCACAACAAGGGGTGCCCAAACAGGGACCTTCTTTGAGAATTCCTGAGAGCGATTCCAGTGACGATTCCACTGTTCCACCGTCACGGGACAGAAGACGCCTTGGGTCAGCCTCCGCCCTGGAGTGAGACCTGAGTTTTATCAGGGCTTGCTGAAGGCAGCGTTGGCACCCTCCAGCAGCAAGAGGGCCGACTCGATGGACAAAGCCCATGGGATATTTTGAAACACCTGCATCCAGAGCCACCAGAGCAGTGAGCTGGGGGACAGCCACCAGCAGTGCAGCATTTTTGGGTCATATTTTAGTCCTGGGGGTGGGCAGCCCTTTACATCAGGGGCAGCTCTAGGTAACAAATTATCCAAAGATGAGAGGGACGTATATGTTCCAGTTAGGGACGTTCTCCTTTCAGAATGGAAGACTTTTACTAAGGGAAGTTTGAAGTCGTTTGGTCATTGGCTGTTTACGGAGCTCCCAGACATTTCTGTTGATTCAGTTCGTCATGTAGCATTTTGGGACTGAGTTAGGGAAAGATTCTATCTTTTGCAAACTCAGGGAGTGATAAGAGTCGCAACATTTTCCACAATTTTTCACATGTTTTATGGAGTTTTCTCAAGGGTTCAAAGTTCTAATATTCAACCCAGACTTTCTGTTCTGCCCCCTGCATTCCTGAACCCACTGACACCATTAGGATGAGAGACAGAAACTGCTGAAAAGCACAGACAAGCCACCTGCTGTCTGCCATCTCCCCTCCTTCTCTACCCCCTGCCCACGTCTGTACTGATCACACTGGCCTGGATTCTAGCCTAACCCCTTCTCCAGTACCTCTCCTCCCTGGATCCCCATCAGGTAGCTCACAAAATGGAGTCCCTCCTCTGGAGGGGGTTGTCAATGTCAAACTCCCTCCCACCCCCAGCTCTCTCATCAAATCCTCCCCCTAAGTTGAATCCCAGCTCTGCGTCAGGAACCACCCCTGCATTGGGTTCCAGCGCTTCCTTGCCTGCTCCCGCTGCCCTACCCCCTCCAAATCAGCCCCTTGCGGATCCCACACTGTCAGGGCCGGAAGTGTGAGGGGCGGTACCCGGAAGGCCGCCATCTTGGCTACCAGAGGCCCACACCACCGGGCCTGGCCAGTCACCCCAAGGCCCCGCTCCTCTGCCAGAGAACAAGTTCCCTCTTCTGGAGAGGAGAGGGAAGGGTCATCCCACCTTCAGCATGAGCCTGAGGATTCTTGGACAAGGATGTGGAAGCTGGCAACAGAAGAGGGGAACTGGGAATTGGTAGCTAAAATACAAGAAGCACCGGTGCAGAAGCAGAGGGGGACTAAGCCCCAATTGGAAGTTCTCATACATGGGAGATGAAAGACCTTTATAAAGCAGCGAAAGACCATGGGAGGGGCTTGCCCTATATTAATCATTTGTTAAATACCATCTATCCAATACATGTGTTGGTGCCCCACAATTTGTGCCACTTTATGCGCAACCTACTTTCTCCCACTGAAATTATTCTGTGGGAAGGAATGGGGAAAAAACTACTACAACAACTATTAAAAGACTATGCTAGAGAAGAGAGGCGGGCACACCTAACACTAGACCATCTAGCCAGGGAGGAAGATTTCACTAAACCTCATTCAATAGACCTTCCTTGAGCTCTGTTAGAAGAGACCTGCAGGGACCTGGGAAATCACTTCTAAAATTTATTGATCACCTTACACAAGCAATAGAGAAGAAAGTTGAACATCCAAAAGCCATGATGGCACTGCTTACTAAACTTGCTGAAACAAATGCTAAAAACACCTTTAAAGACATTTTACCTTCTCTACCCCTCAACAGAAAGCCTACCATTGCACAAATGGTCGTGGCATGCACCATTAGGCCATCCTTATACTGTAATGCTACCCGAGATAATGCTTCCTGTCACGGTGTAGTAGAGGTGATAGTAGCCTCCCTGGTTATTCCCTGACATACACATGAAAAAGGACCTGGTTTTAAGTGTAGGGAGATGGGGCATTTTCAACAGAATTATAAAAATACAGGCTATTACCAGGCACCTTCTAGGTGTCACAGCCACTGTCCTCACGGCCCCCCTCGTCCACATGCTTTCCAACACCAGCAAAACCGGTAGCCTGCGGGAAACCACACACAGACACAGAAAGGCCCCAGGCAAAGACACCAAATGCGAGGCTGTTTTGCCCTTCTCTCCCCAACATCGTGGAGAACCAGCACAGCGACCTTCTCAGATCCAGCGGGACAGCTCGATCGCTGCAGAAAACTCGACAGAAGACAGCTCTGCCCTGGAACCTAAAGGCAGCTGGTAAGCGCCTTTTCAATTCCAATCCACGCTATTTATGTTCACCATATTCCCACAGGCAAATACAGGCCTGAAGGACGGCCCAAAGACATTTTGATTTAAACCATAACCGGGAAAGGGATGCAGACACTCACTCTACTACCTGAGGTACTCACCTTGACCTCTTTGGAGGAGATAACTGTCCAGACTCTATGCTTAGTCCCTTTTCATTGCAAAAGGAACAGTTATAGCCAGAGCCTACCTCCTACTTGACACGATCACCACACCAGCTGATCCCATGTTGATGTGGGCACAGACAACAGGCAGTAATAGACCCATTCCAAAGTGTGCTTTGTCATGTAAAGGGAGAAAGAGATGTCTTTCAGGACTATTAGATACAAGAGCTGATGACACCATAATTTCCTGCTCTGTTTGGCTAAAAAACGGCCCCTGGTTCCAGCTGCTGGGGTAATTATTAGCTACCAGGGGAGCCACTACCAGCTTCTGGAGTCACAGTATCAGCTGCATGGAAGGTCCTGAGGGCACAGTTGCTACAGTAAGATCATTCGTCGCCCGGGCACCAATAACAATTTGAGGAAAAGACCTGTTGTCCCAAAGCGGGACAAGGCTAGAGATCCTATCAACACCTCAGGATTTCTAGACGGGGCCGCAGAGCAGTGCGCCACACTTCAGTCAACCTGGAAGACCAACGACCCCATATGGGTGGATCAGTGGCCCCTCCCAGGCAGAAAGTTAAAGGCCCTGCAGTCCCACGTGCAGGAGCAGCTGCCTGTGGGCCACATTGTACCATCTACTAGCCCCTGCAATGTGCCTGTCATTATCATATGAAAGCCTGGCAAAGACAAGAGGTGGCTGCTGCAGGACCTCAGGAAAATCAACGAGGTCACTGAGGACATGGGTGCCCTCCAGTCCAGCCTGCCCTCTGTTTTGCGGAGAAAAGAAGACACCTCATAACTTTATAAAAGTTGTAAAGCCCGGTATGTTTATTTACGACTCGTGCCGGACGCAAGTCCCCCAACAATGCATGCGAGTTCTTCCTTCATCTTTGGCCTCACAGACTTTTCACCTCTCTTAGACACTTCACCTAATTCAGAATGGATCTTTACTCTGTCTCATTCCCCCCTTTTCTAGGAAATAAGTAAATTCTTTTACTTAATGAAAACCTTCACTCCAGTAAGTGTCTTTTAGTGCTTCACCATGTGTTTTTGACTAAGATGTTAGTACAGCTATTCATTGTAGCATTCTCCAGATCCAAATTAACAATATAATAGATAATCCTAAGCTTACCCCAACTAATAGTAGTAAAACTACAATGGGGTGGCACAACTTATTGAAGATTCCATTTGCAGTTGTTGACCACCCAAAGATCACATCCAATAATCTTAACAAAATTACATATACAGAGATTAGAATGGTTTCTACTAGACAGTATAACATCATTGCTATCAATTTGTACAGCAGCACAAGCAGTTCTCAAGCATACACCCTTTTCCAGTATATACGAGCACAGTTTTCTGGTCAGTGACTGGATGAATTTCAAAATGACAAATACTCTGTTCAGTGTCCAAACACACATCCTGAGCATTAATAGTATTGCTTTCACAAATGAATCCCATCTGTTCTCTAGTAATGCAGGATTTTAAGTTTACTGTCTGCCACTTTCCATTCATCTTTCGTGCCCACACTCTATGTTCTGAAGGATATTGTTTTTTCATGGTTTAATCCTAGGGCAATGATGGGATGGATAACATAAACAGTGGCATTATGTATGGAAGCACAAAGGCAGTTGCCACATTAGAAACAGGATCACAGGTGAAATTCACCATAGTCTGCCAGGATTGAAAGTTCATTTCAAAATCAATTGCATTATCCCACACAATTTCTTGAATTTCAGCTGGAAAATTACCTTCACCCCTTTCCCATATGATCAGAGCTGCTGTTGCTTGTATCCATAACTGTGCTTGTATACAACTGAAAGCTAAAGACACATTATCTTGTACTATACTAAGTGTTTCTACTATCAACTTGTGGTCTTGGTCCCCAGCCTTTTCATACTTCTTTACTTTGGCAGTACTTTTGAAATCTGTCACTGGCTAGTTCCTAATGCCAATAGAGATTACTATAAAGGCTGCCTCAATTTTGTTAGGCTACCTGCTGCAGTGGCCAGTTTATTCACCAGTATTTCTGAATCAATTCCATTTAAAACTCCTAATTTTTCCCTAATATACCAGTTAGATGTTTGTTATGGGGAACAGGAACTGCTTTCTGTTTATGACCATCCTTCCCTGCCAGAGGGATGTGCTGGGCTCACACTGCAAATTCAGACACACTTCACAAGTGTATCTGACAGAGGTTTAGGTCATATCTGAGGCAGATGTTTGTTCTGAAATGTAGAGACCTCAGGAATCTCCTTCCCCCTCCAGAGCACCTGATTTCCCAGATGTGTGGCAAGTAGGAATGTCTCTCCTGGTCTATGAAACCTCACCCACCTTGCCCCTAGCTTCAGGTCCAAGCCTCAAGTAAATAATGGAGGGGAAGTCTGAGAGAAGAGCTTAAATTCATTGCAGTGCCTCAGAAGAAACTGGGATCAGGTTTCTGCTACTTGAAACACTCAGCACAAAAGTGATGCTCAAGATCCTACAGCCTGCTGCTGAGCTCTGAGGTAGGTCTCTCTCTACCTCTTTTAAGCAGAATCCAACTGCCTCAGACTGGGACAATCACTGATCCAAATCTCAGTAGGAAAGGGGATAGTTATAAATAAAGAAAATCACCTTCCTTGCTTGGGTTAATTTACCACCTGCAGTTCAGCACCCTTTACCAGTCATTGCCTGGGTGTTCAGCCAACTGGCTTGGAAAATGACCTAAGGAAACTGTTTACTTGGTGTTCCTGGTTTTAGGCCCCAGGAGAGCTGGCTCCTTCCTTTCTTGTTCTGCTCCTGAGATATGCCTGTTTTAGTCTGAACTAGTATGGGGTGTATAAGGCCCTGCTGTGGTAAAAAGTGCAGTGTCCAGCCCTCAAAGGGAGTTTTTAGGAAGGAGGAGCAGGCTGGTTGGATTTTTGAGATGTTAATTTGCATTATCAACTCCACACATTTGAGAGACCATTCTGGATTGAATAATAGCTGTTGTTCAGTCACATCCACTTTGAATTCAAATGAAAGTCTGATATTAATTCGAGCTTAAAGGCAGGTCACTTCTACAGGCTGTATCAAGGTGAAATTACACTAACAGTCTGATTCACTTAGGTTATCACAGACTTCCTGGTGTTCATATACACCAGGAGAGGTTCAGACACTAATTACATCTGGTCTCTCATAAGCTGCCCTATTGATGACCTGGCACCCTACTTTGATTTCTTCTCCTCTGATTCCCTGAAGAGTCCACAGTTTCTGTTCTTGCCATTCTTGCTCCTCACATATCTGATTCTCGTGGATTACTACAGTAGATATGTTTAAATCTTTTATCTCAGAAGGTTTTCCTATGGATCTAGTATACTGAATAAATGCCAGGGACCAAGGCCATTTAGCATTACTTTGAACAGAGGTACTCTCAAGTTCTGAAACTTCAGTTATGATTACACACAATACAATTCTACAACCTAAAATATGAGCTACTCCCGACCGCAATATACTCATTTTGCCCAGGTAAGTTTTAATCTCAGTTCATTGTCTCCTGGCGTCACTCCTTAAGGGGTTTCTGGGCCTTCTTCACCCGAGAGTGATGGATCCAGGCATTCTGCTCCTTGATTTTGATTGCAGTGAAGGTGGTGAGAAGTACTCGCAGTGGTCTCTCCCACTGTGGTTCCGAAGTCTTCTCTGTAAGAGACTTAACATATACATCAACACCAGACTATCTAACTGGCTGTCTAACTCCCTACTCCGAGTTCCAGCCACATGTTTCTCAATTACTCTGAGCTGTTTGCTTAATGCCACCATGCAGGTGGACATTCTGGACATTCCCTTTGTGTTCTATATGGTCTTCTATAAGGCATTCCAAAAGGACTCAGCATTCCTTTAGCTCAAGGTTTAGTTTGAATTTGCAATAGTGCTAGTGGAAGAGCTTGGGCTAGGGTAGATTAACTTCTTGCCCCAGTCTTATGATTTGCTGCTTAATCAAATGATTCATTCTCTCCACCTGGCCGCTTGATTGGGGGGTGGTATGGGGTGTGAAGTTCCTAATCTGTGCCCAGATGGCTACTAATCTGTTGCACTATTTTGGAAATGAAATGTGATTCTTTATCTGAGGATATCGTGGCTGGAACTCTGAAGCGTGGTATTATTCTTTATAAAAATAATCTGGTCACCTCTTGAGCTTTGACAGTTCTGGTGGGGAATGTTTCTGGCCACCCTGAAAATGTATCTATCAATACCAATAAATACTGATACCCCCCTTTCCTTGGGAGTTCTAAAAAGTTAATTTGCTACTGCTGTACAGGCCCATGGCCTCTCCCAGTCTGACCGAGTTTTGGCCGGGGGGGTATTTTGGGGTTAGTCTGGAGGCAAGGATCACATTGTCGGCTTACCTGAGTGATAGTGGCATATAAATTCCTGACAACGATACATCGACTGTTTCAATCAGATTTGTGTAATGCACTCTGTATCACTCGCAGCCTTGGTCATTTTGAAAAAGGAGCCACACTCTATAAAAGGCTTCTAAGTAGTTAAGCCCTAGTGTGTTTTCTAGTGCCCTTCCTTCACTAGTAATCACGAAAATGGGAAGGGATTCCTAGCTCTCTTTCAATGGTAGCCCACCCCTTGCAATTGTACGTCTCTTTTGGTTAGTATTATTGTATTATGGCTTACCTTCAAGGAAAATCTGTACCTCGCCCTTTGCTGCTTTCTTTGCCTCTCCATCCGCCAGCTCATTTCCAATTTTAAGCTCACTCTCTAGTGTGCCTTAATATGCCTTTTCAGGTAGCTGAACTGCTTCCAGCAGCTGGATTGTCTCTTCTTTCCCTGTGAGGTCAGCAGTCCCCTCTCTTTCCAGATGGCTCCATGTGCATGTGTGACTCTAAATGCATTCCTTGGGTCTGTGTAGATGGTTATTCTCTTCCCTTTTGCCCTTTCCAGGGCACGGGTCAGGGCAATTATCTCAGCCTTCTGCGCAGAGGTACCTGTTGGTAAGGGTCCAGACTTGATTACCTCTCTGCAGGTAGTCACCGTGAACTTTGCAATGTCGCTTTCCTGTCAGTGAACCAGGTCTCTGCATCGTCCAGAGGAGTGTCCCTTAAGTCTGGGCGGCGGGAGTACGTAGCTTCGGTGGTCTCTAGGCAACTATGGTGTCCACTGAGAAAAGAAGCTGAGTTGACAATATTAGTCACTACTATCTCTACATCGTCTTGCTCTACCATGATGGCCTGGTATTTCAGAAACCTCTGTGGTGAGAGCCAGTGGCCACCCTTTACTTCCAGTGCTGCGGACACTGTGTGGGACACTAGCACAGTCATTTTTGTTTCAGGGTAAACTTGCGTGCCTCTTGAATATTCAGCACGACTGCTGCTACAGCTCTGAGGCAACCTGGCCATCCTTTGACCGTTGCATCTAGTTGCTTAGAGAAGTAAGCAACTGCCTTTCAGTAAGGGTCCAAGTCCTGAGCCAGTATTCCCTGGGCAATTCCTTGCGTGGGAAAAATAGAAAGAATGGTTTACATCTGGAAGTTTCAAAGCTGGAGCTGACATGAGGGCACTCTCTCTAGCTGGCGAAAGGCCCATGTGGTGTCTTGTGTCCACTGGAGATCTCTGTTTCTATTGGCAATAAGAGCATAGAGGGGTCTGGCGAGTAGTCCATAAAGTCTGCTGCTCAGCACTCACTTCTTACCCCAGGTAGATTACCTTCTGTTTCACTACCTGTGCCTTTTTCTTTGAGACTCTGCGTCTTTGGAGTCTTAGGAAATTCAAAAGGCTTACCGTCCAGGCTTCTCTCACTTCCCTCATCTGAGTGGCTACTAGAAGATCGTCCACATACTGCAACAGCCTCCTTTCCTCTTGTGGAGCTTCCTGGGACTCTGGGTCTTTGCAAGCTGTTCTCCAATCGGAGTGGGGAATCTTGAAGCCTTCAGGCACATGGACTATGTGAGCTTGTGTTTGAATTTTCTGGCTGGCTTCGTGGATAGGGAGGCAAAAGAAGGCATCTCTTAGGCCTAAAACAGTGAACCAGGTTAGCTCAGGTGTGAAACAAGTTAGTAAGGTAGATGGATTTGCTACCACAGGGTATAAATTCTGTGTTATCTTATTGACAGCCCTTAGTCCAGTACTATCAATTATTGGGCTGATTCCTTCTTTATCTTCCTTTTGAGGGTACTACTCAGTTCTCACTAGTTGTGTTCTTTCCTTAAACTTGATGCTCATGGGGGAGCATCTTTCACTCTCCCTGGTACAGCAGAGGCCCATACCCTTGAAAACACTTGTTTACTTATTCTAATATCTCCTTACTAATGTTTTTCTTAATTTCAGTGTCTGTTAATGTTAATCCTAACATCTTTATATCATTTGCCTCCAGAGTAACCTTTCTCATTTGAGAATGTTTAGCAAATTGAGCGAATTGTACAAAAGCTTTTAGGTACACATACTACACATATTACTTTAAAGGTTTGCACAAGGATGCCTTCTCAGACTGGCCAGTTGTTCAGTTGTTCCCCACACTGCAACATAAACATTCTCCACAGGTACTAAAGTTTTATTTAAAACTGAATATATGGCCCTTGTGTCAACAAAAATTCTTCCCTTTTGGGGAGGTCATCTTTACCCTTCCTCCCTTACCTTGGGAGGAGCCTTTAGCAAATCATATGTACTCATTTTGTGAACTGTGATTGCTTTGCATTTCAGCACGATAATCCTTGCCTGATTTCATACGTTGCTATCTTATGCTGCATGCTGAACAACATGTTTGATTTGCTTTCTCTTTGCCTTGTTTTCCCTTTTCAAGAAATCTGGGTGATTTCTTAAAACACAAAGACATTTCAGCATACAAAACTCTATCCCATTTATCCTCCTATTTTAAAACAGTACTAACAGCAATGAAGTATTAGAAATCTTTTTATTTTCTGAGCTGCTCCTATTGGCAGCCTTCTCCCAGTGAGCCCCTCCCAAAAGGGGCTAATTTAGGAACCTTTTTGCTCTGGTCAGTTCTCATTATTTATTTCTCCTTGCCCTATCTTGCTTCCACTCAAACCTTTTTACAGACCTTCACAGTAGTTTCTGAACTTTCCTCCTATACACACAGCTCCAGGTGGCAGGTATCAGATGTGGTTCCCACACACAAGTTCTAAGACCTTAGGTTATGAATCCGCTTGACCAGAAACCTCTAATTTACATGTGCCCTGACACTTATTAGAACAGCAAAACCAGTGTTTCTCATAAACACCATACTGCAATAATAACTGCACATCCAGCTTTTGCTCACAGGCCATTCCTGTGTTCCCTGGGGAGATGGGGCAGCCAGAGCTGTCCCTGTGCCCAGGGGACAGCCACTGACACCTCACACAGCATGTTAATCAAAAACATGATATAGACACTATATTCTGATCAAACAAAATATCAGTCTTTTCTAATTCTCTTCTTGCACAATCTAATTAAGCCCTGTGTCTACTTACACTTGTTTTACTGCTTTGCAAAAAGGCTGTGCAAGTCACAGCCAAAACTCTGATATGCCCTCAGAAACAAACACTCGCACCCACACCCCCCCTTTATCTCAAATTCGCTAGAGCCAAGGCTTGAATTGCTGTGAGGGGGGGAATTCTTAGAATTCCTTTAACTCTATCGTAGTTAAGCATAAATCACTGTACTATAGTTCTCCTATGTAAAATACCACTCTTGTTGCAACAAAATCTTAAAATCTCCACAAACACTACTATACAATCTGAGAATCAAATTATCACAATGCAGAGGAAGAAAATCACCACACAAAACCACTGGGAAAGGGCATATCTCTCAAAGTGCTCGCTTTTCTCAACACAACATAGCATACCATAATTCAGCATTTACTCACATCAATTTTCTTGGACACAATCAAAATAACATCATACAGTCTACAGATCAAAATCAAACATCCAAGGCAAAGGAACTCTCTGAGCTCATACTCACGGTTAAAATGTACCAGATCTACACAAATCACTACATTTAACCACGATAAATACCATCACTGACATTCTTCCACTCGTTTCTCTGCGGGGCACTTCTGTCCCTGACCCCGCAGCCTGCTGCAGCCGGCGCCTCAGGCCTCACTCGGCTGCTTCAAACACGGGTAGTACTGACCCCCCCACACTGTAGATTTATTCCTTTTATACACCATACACTTATACACTTGCACGATTAGAAACACAGTGCATCGACCACACAATGCACACATTAACCATACAGCAACACAATGTCCGGACATCACACACACACAAACAAAGCACACACGGGCTCAACAGTTCTGCTCTATCAGAACTATGAACCCCAAACACACATACATGGGTTCACCCGGCTCACCCCCAGAGCCTCTAGCAGTTCTGCTCTATCAGAACTATGAACCCCCAACACACATACACGGGTTCACCCGGCTCACCCCCAGAGCCTCTAGCGGTTCTGCTCTATCAGAACTATGAACCCCGAACACACATACACGGGTTCACCCGGCTCACCCCCAGAGCCACTAGCGGTCTGCTCTATCAGAACGATGAACCCCGTCTCTAATACAGCTGCTCTAACAGCTGAACGCAGACGTCTCCGGTTTACTCCCTTGCTCTCCTTTCCCTCCCCCGGGGGCCCCTCAGTACATACCGTATCTTCCTCCGCAAGCCAGCAGGTCCTTGTCTGTCCTCGCAGGTGGCAAATTGAGACGAGCGGAGCCCCACCAGGAAAAAATCCTAGGGCGCGCCTTGAAGGTCCGTCTATCCCCCCTGCCCCTGCGGGGACAGAGAACTCCTGGCTGGCTCGCCATAATGTTTTGCGAAGAAAAGAAGAAACCTCACAACTTTATAAAAGTTGTAAAGCCCGGTATGTTTATTTACGACACGTGCCGGACGCTAGTCCCGCAACAAGGCATGTGAGTTCTTCATTCAGCTTTGGCCTCACAGAATTTTCACCTCTCTTAGACATTTCATCTACTTCAGAATGGATCTTTACTCTGTCTCACCTCAGCCTCCATGTTACCTCGAGATTGCCGATGGTGCACCATGCCCTAGTTGTGGGTAGCATCTTTTGGAGTCCTCCTATTTTTCGGATACCTTGTTCGACATTTAGGCTGTGATTGGTGGAGTCTGAGCACAGGAAGAGCATTGCTTTGAAGATTGCACGGGTTGAGATGTAAAGGAAGGCTAGTTCAGGGCGGTTTAGTCCAATTGTCATTTTATTTCACAGTTATTGGCAGAGGGTTGTTATAGATCTTAATGACTATTTTTTTGATGCCCCCACCATTCCAAATGACATCCCCTGGTTTGCCTTGTCCGCCCCTAAACCACCAAACACCTTTACAGAGGTACCAGTGGACTGCACTGCCTCAAACAAAGAAGAGTAGCTCAACTATTTGGCAATGGCTTTGATCCCAAAATCTCTCGCCCAGATGGAAAAGACATCCTAATGCTATCGTTTTTCATTACATGGACGATACAGTCATTTGTGCAGAAGCTCAAATCATTTTGGACGTTGCAGTACAAGATGTCATCACTGTGGTACAGCAGAAGGGTTTTGAGATTGCAGCAGATAAAGTTCAAAAGACAGACCCCTGGAAGTTCCTCGGCCTAAAAAGCACAGAGAGAACCATCACACCCCAGACACTGTACATCAAGGACAACCCAAAAACTCTGCAAGAACTCCAAATGCTCTGTGGAACAATCAGTTGGGTTGGTTCACTCCTGGCAATCACCACAGAAGATCTCATGCCACTGTTCCTGCTCCTTAAAGGCAGAGAAGGACTTGATTCCCGTGATCACTGACACCAGAGGCAGAAGCAGCTGTACAAAAGGTCTTCTGGGTGATTCAAACTAAACAGGCACACAGATACCACCCTAATTTTCCTTTCTCCCTGGCAATCCTTGGTGTAAGTCCAAAATTCCATACATTATTGTTTCAGTGGGACTATACTATCTCAGGTGCCCTGATAATAATTGAATGCGTTTTCAGAGCACACCAACCTACTAAAACAATAACAACCCAACAGAAAGTTATAGCAGAACTAGTGCAGGAAACCTAGAGAGCATCTGTGCTCCCTTGCAGGGATAGACCTTGTGAATATTTACTTACTTCGCACTCAAGAACACCTCAATTGCCTACTTCAAACATCTGAACCACTGCAATACACCTTAGATCATTTTTACACATATTAGGATCAGCCATCAATTCTACCACCAAAATATTCCTGTGCTGCTCAGGATGTTCAAAATTACCCCACACCCGGCAAGATCCATTGTAGCCACCTGCCCAAATTGTCAGGAACATGGCCTTGCTTCTGTCACAGCAGGAGTCAGTCCAAGAGGACTAGAGAGTCTCCACATCTGGCAATCAGACATCACACACTAAACTCCTTTGGACAGACTAAAATACATCCACGTCTCAATCGACGCCTTTAGCAGTACGTTTTTTGGCTCTGTCCATGCTGCAGAAAAATCAGAAAATGCTATAAAACATTACTTTTTCGTTTGTTCCACCTTAGCACTTCCACAGGAAATTTACACTGATAATGCACTTGCTTATACCTTGCACTGATTCAAACAAGGGGCTTTCTGACCACTGGGGTATAAAACATGTCACAGGCATACCACACTCCACCACAGGACGGTCCATAGCTGAGAGGGCCAACTGAGCCATCAGAAGGATCTTCGATCAACTGAGAGGGGTAATCCAGATATTATCTTCCATTGAGACACTGGCCAAGGCCTTTTATGTACTCAACTTTTTGAACAACTCGTTGATGGAGACAACTCCCCCAGTCATCAGGCATTATACTAATTCAGCTGCAGCCCAATTAAAAGACCAGCCACCTGTGTCAATCAAAGAACCTGAATCTAAACAATTTATGGACACCTACCCATTAATTACTTGGGGAAGAGAAGATGCCCTTGTCTCTACAGCAACACTCCTAAGATCGATCTCAGCAAAATACATAAAAAATCTTTCTGGGAACGGTAAGGCAAACACCAGAGCCACCATCAGAAGAACAGAATGGAAGCCTAAGAGAGACAGCAGCAGCCTGGGAAAGAAGAAAAAGAAGGACAGAAGAAGATCTCCTAAGCAGCGTTGACCACACACACCAAGACCAAGATAGCTCAGACACCACTAACCAGGATATATGAATTAACATTTGTAAAAGCTATATTTTAGCATTGATATAAGATTCTTCTAATAAGCTGTTTTTACACCCTTGGCTTATGGAACAGAAAGTTTAGTGGGACCTGAACTTATGTTTCATCTTCTACTCACTTTATCTGTTTACTTTTAGCCCAAACAAGCCTCCAGATACTAAATGAGCCCAAGTCAGACGATGCTGCTGTTGGTTGCTGCTGACATAGAGAACTGGATGCTCCTCACTGAGCCGCATGCCTTCAGCTGGCTGCTTCCACAGACAAGCCACAATTTCTTGTCCACGGCCACGGCTGTCAGACACTACAAGGCATGTGTTTGTTCAACCTGCTGTCACATAGGGAGTCAGTATATCAGGGCATCCAGCTGCTAAAAATCAAGGAAAGAAGATGCAGATGGAGGGCAACTACAACTGGTTCACTGGACTTTTCAAACACTGGGGGATAAAAGGCTGACTTTCTTGTTTAGTTAAGACTGTTTTGTGGACTTTGTTTATCGTATTCATTGTGTTGGTTATTTTATCCATTATGCTAAATGCCTGCAAAACTCTATGGCTGAAGCCTTCTTTATAGACAACAAAATGGGAAGTTCTGGGGGCCGAGGGGCCGACCGTTGGAGCTGTAATACCTCAGGGCAAAGTGACCAAGGTAAAAGAGAGACATCGCTCTGAATGCAATGGTCTCGCCCGTGGGCATTTGCAGGCTCATGGTGATGCAGCACGTTTTGTTGGTATCACCCAGTTAAACTGCAGTATTTTTCTTATATGTACTGACTCGAGAATGTTCTCCCCTCTCTTGTACCATTTTGGACCTGGCTTACTGCAATGCTACCCCGATTTCTCTCCGTCATTTTCCCGCTGTGTGCACAGCCCCATTTTGTCTCTCTTCCTGGACCCTCTTCATTGCAATCCACTGAAGTGTTTGCAGATCCCCACAAAGATCCCTCTCTCACCTCGTTCACCAGCAGTTTAAGCAAGCATGCTCCCAGCTCTGGGAGTGCAGGTCACTCAAAGAGGCTGGCTGTGGACAGGCTGAAACACAGGAACTGAGTGCAACAGGGAGCCTGGCCTCTAATAAAAGGCATGAAACCCACAGCACACCCAACGCAAAACCTTGCATGTCTCTTCTTTATCCTCCTTCTCTCAGTCCTCATGCCACTTTCCCCACTTTGTCTGACTGGGTACTTGGCTTCTCTCTCTCCTCTCTGCAGGTTCAGCTACACGTGTGACCCTGCAGGAACAGCCTGACCCAGGGAAGTGGGAGAGCACTCTTGGTCAGGAACTGTAGTGACAGGACGCAGAGGAATGCGATCAAACTGCAAGAGGGGGAAGAGATTTGATGATGGGAAGAAGTTCTTTACTCTCAGGGGGCTTATCCCTGACACAGGGACCTGTGCAGAGAGGCTGTGGATGCCCCATCCCCAGCAACATTCAAGGACAGGTGGGACAGGGGCCGCAGCAACCTGCTCTGCTGGGAGCTTGCTCACCTTGGAACCACATCACTTTAAGGGTCCCTTCCAAGCCAAATCATTCAAGGATTGGATCATTCTGCCATCCCCATCTCCCACTGCACAGCACCCCTGAATCTTCAGTGACATCACAGCTCCCAGAGGGTTCCAGGTGGAACGTCCAGGACCTGGAAACGAGCACAGCAGACACTGCAATGGCTGCCAAGGGTCAGTTGCTGCTCACCCTGCGCTCTGACCCTCAGTGCTGAGCTGCTGCTGCTGCCTGGGCTTTTCCTGACGCCTGCTCTGGAGCGTCAATCCCGCAGGATGTGCTCTGCTGTGCCCGTGGAGGTAGAGTGCCATGCCAGGCAGGGGGCACCCGGCTTGGGCTGGCTGCAGCCATGTGGGAATGGATGGTGCGGGACAGAAAGCCCACTGGGAGGTGGTGCTTCCCCTTGCAGACTGAGAGAGACACTGTGGAGGCGATGGATGTGGACCAGGGGCTGGAAGAGGATGACATGATGGAGGTGGACACCTCCTCTACTTCCATGTCCTCCACTGTTGAGGACATGGAAGTAGAGGTGGAGGACAACACTGAAGAAATGGAAGTGGATGAGGAAGATGACACGGAAGAGATGCAAGTTGATGAGGAGGATGAGGAGGAGCCCATGGTCCTTGGATGAAGATGGTTCCCCACAGGTAAGACAGGCAGATGCTTCCCACGCCCTGCCCACACACACACTGGGTCCCCTGACGCCAGCCCTGCCAGCCCCGGCCCAGCCTTTGGGGCCCAGCTGCCAGCCCTGCTGGGCCCAGTGCTGCCAACTGACTCCAGCTCTGCTCCTTCCTTTCTTCCAGGACTCATTCACATCATGGCACTGATGCCATGCAGTTGTAAATACGTTTTAAAGATTAGAAGTTTCCTGTAAATACGTTCACTATGTTTGAAGTTTCCTGTAAATACGTTTTGAAGATTGTTGGCCCATCGGATCCCATGTAAATATGTTTTGTATATTACTGTTGATGTTGTTATAACGCTTGTTATAACGAAGCATGTTCTGTAAATCCTACATTTGCCGATCTTCGGCAAATAAATACTGTTTCTTTTAAAAACCTGACTTCTCTTGGCCATTCCTTGGGGCACAGGCAGCCTTTGCACACTTGTGGGTTCCACTTGTTCCGCATTCCCGGGGCTGGAGCTCCCTGGCACGGCCACCCCGGGGCTGGGGGTCCCTGTGCACAGGGGCTCCCACTGACACCACTCCTGGCCCTGGGCACTGCTGCTCTTCCTGGCCTGGGGCACAGCGCTGTCCCCAAGAGCTCAGCTCTCACCAGCTCTAACACAGGGAGCTCTCACAGCACTGGCCCCTGCAGCCATGCCACCAAAGCAGCCAGCAAACCTTCAGCCACCCTTCCTGCTGCAGACACAGGCACTCCTGGGCCCAGAGCTGCCAGCAGGCCACAGCCCTGCAAAATCCACCTGCACACTCTCAAGGCCACCAGAGCTTTGGCAACTGGGCCAGCTACATCTGGGCTGCTGCAGGGGCTGATCTTTAAGCCTTGGTGCCTCCAAAGGCCCTGGGCTCTGCTTTCCAGCCTGCTCTGCACAGCCCTGAGCCCGTATTGTTCCAGAGACAAAAGCCAAGCCAGGGCATCCCCACCCTGCCCTCATTCCTGCTGCTGCCAGCGGCCACCGGGCCCTGGGCCCGACTCGGGTGACAGCTGCAGGGACAGGGCAGCCTGTGCTGGGCAGGGGGCACGGGGCTGTGGGCCCTGGGGCTGCTGCTGGGGACCATGGTCCCAGAGGGCCCCGAGCTCAGCCCCTGCCCGGCCAGCTGCCCCCATGGCCCCACACTCCCTGAGCATCCCCATCACACCTGCCAGGGGGAAATCCCACGGGCTTCAGGAAAGAAATTCCCCATAGTGACTAAACCAAGGGGTCCAAGGGGAAAGTCAGCACCAGCTGATGTTTACAGCACTTTGACACAGGTGGCTGCAGGGCAGGTGAGATCTCCAGGGCCTCTGGCAGTGCCTGCTCTGCACGTGAGCCTGTGCGGCTGCTCCCAGTGGGACACAGCTCAGGCCAGCCCTCAGCCCCTCACAGTTGATACCAAGGAGCAGGCTCAGAAAGCAGTTTCAGATCACTTCCTGTAGATATTTCAAAGGTCTAAATGTCATTCAAAAACCCAAACTCTAGATTTATTTTTGGTGTTGTGGCATGAGAAGCCATGAAGGTGCCTCTGAATGTGCACTCAAGGCACTTCCACTGCCATCCCAAAGGGAACACAAAGGACAGGCCTCAGCTTTCAGCACTGCTGAGCTCCTCACCCTGCAATGAAGTCTGAGGCAGAGGCAATGTTTTGCAGGCCGGGGGGCCTATCACTGGAATAGTAATACCTCATGACAATCATATAGATTTAAAGTAAGGTGAATAACCCCTCTGAATACAATGATCTTGCTCAATGTCTTTTGCGGGATGGTGCAGATTCAGCACATTTCTTGGTATCATGAACTTCCTTCTTTCCTTATATATACTCCCCTAGGATGTTCTCCCCTCCCTTAACCTCTATTAGTCCTGAATTACTGCATACAAGGTCCTTTTCCCCACCCTGAAAATCCTTGTGTGCCCACCCCCACTTTGTCTCCCTCCCTGGACCCGCTCCAGCGCATTCCACAGTATTTGCTGTTTCACACATAGATCCCTCTCTTGCCTCATCCATCATGCATTCCAGCAAGCCTGCTCCTAGCTCTGGGAGTGCACATCTCTCACAGTGTCTGGCTGTGGACATGCCACAAGGGGTGCCGAAACAGGGACCTTCTTTGAGAATTCCTGAGAGCCACTCCAGTGAGGATTCGGCTCTTCCACCGTCACGGGACAGAAGACGCCTCGGGTCAGCCACCGCCCTGGAGTGGGACCTGAGTTTTATCAGGGTTTGCTGAAGGCAGCAGCAGCACTCTCCAGCAGCAACAGGGCTAGCTCAGCTGCTGAAGCCCAGGGGACATTTTGAACCCTCTGCATCCAGAGCCACCAGAGCAGTGAGTTGGAGGACAGCCGCCTGCAGTGCAGGATCCTTGGGAGATATTTCAGTCCTGTGGGTGGGCCACCCTTTACATCAGGGGCAGCTCTGGGTAACAAATTATCCAATCCTTAGAGGGATACATATCTTCCAGTTAGGGAGGCTCTCCTTTCAGAGTGGAAGACTTTTACTAAAGGAAGTTGGAAGCCTATTGTTCATTGGCTTTTTAATGAGTTCACAGACATGTCTGTTGATTCAGTTGGTCATGTAGCATTTTGGGACTCAGGGAAAGACTCTACCTTTTGTAAACTCAGGGAGTGATAAGAGTCGCAACATTTTACCCAAATTCTCATATGATTTGTAGAGTTTTCTCAAGGGTTCAAAGATCTAATATTCAACCCAGACTTTCTGTTCTGCCCCCCACATTCCTGACCCTACTGATACCATTAGGATGAGAGACAGAAACTGCTGTAAAGCACAGACAAGCCACCTGCTGTCTGCCATCTCCCCTCCTTCTCTACCCCCTGCCCACGTCTGTACTGATCACACTGGCCTGGATTCTAGCCTAACCCCTTCTCCAGTACCTCTCCTCCCTGGATCACCCTCAGGTAGCTCACAAAATGTAGTCCCTCCTATGGAGGGGGTTGTCAATGTCAAACACCCTCCCACCCCAGGCTGTTTTATCGTGTCCTGCCCCTATGTTGGGTCCCAGCTCTGCGTCAGGAACCACCCCTGCATTGGGATCCAGCGCTTCCTTGCCTACTCCCACTGCCCTACCTCCTCCAACTCAGCCCCTTGCGGATCCCACACTGTCGGAGCCGAAAGTGTGAGGGGCGGTACCCGGAAGGCCGCCATCTTGGCTACCAGAGGCCCACACCACCGGGCCTGGCCAGTCACCCCAAGGCCCCGCTCCTCTGCCAGAGACCAAGTTTCCTCTTCTGGAGAGGAGAGGGAAGGTTCATCGCACCTGGAGGATGAGCCTGAGGATTCTTGGCAGAGGATGGAGAAGCTCGCGGCTGAAGAGTGGGACTGGGAATTGGTAGCTAAAATACAAGCAGCACCGGTGCAGTACCAGAGGGCGGCTAACCCCTGATGGGAAGCTGTCACACAAGGGAGATGAAAGACCTTTATAAAGCTGCGAAACACCATGGGAGGGGCTTGCCCTATATTAATCATTTGTTAAATGCCATCTTTATGCACATGTTATGGTACCTCACAATCTGCACCATTTTGTGCGCATCCTACTTTCTCCCACTGAAATTATTCTGTGGGAAGGAATGGGGAAAAAACTAATACAACAGCTATTAAAAGACTATGCTAGAGAAGACAGGCAGGCACGCCTAACGCTAGACCATCTAGGGAGGAAGATTTCACTAAGTCTCATTCAATTGACCTTCCCTGAGCTCTGATGAAGAGAATAAAGTGTGGAAAAGACAGTTCTCATGCAGACACCCAATGGAGAATCACCTACTCTAGATTTCACAGACATTCTCCAGGGACCTGGGCAATCCTTTCAAAAATTTATTGACCACCTTCCACAAGCAATAGAGAAACAAATTGAACATCCAAAAGCCAGGAAGGTACTGCCTCCTAAACTTGCTGAAACAAATGCTAACAACACCTGTAAAGACATTTTACCTTCTCTACCCCTTAGCCCAAAGCCTACCATTGCACAAATGGTCAAGGTATGCACACGTACAGCATCCTTACACCGTGATGCCACCTAGCTATGGCGACCAATCAGGGTGTGGTAGAGGTGCTAGTAGCCTCCCTGGTTATTCCCTGACATACACATGAAAAAAGACCTGGCTTTAAGTGTAGGGAGATGGGACATTTTCAACAGAATTTGAAAAATGCAGACAATTACCGGGGACCTTCTATGTGTCACAGCCACTGCCCTCACTGCCCCCCTCATCCACATGCTTTCCAACACCAGCAAAACCGGTGGCCTGCGGGAAACCACACACAGACACAGAAAGGCCCTTCGCTCAATGACACCAAATGCGAGGCCATTGCGCCCCACGCTACCAAACATCGTGGAGAACCAGCACAGCGACCTTCTCAGATCCAGCGGGACAGCTCGATCGCTGCAGAAAACTCGACAGAAGACAGCTCTGCCCTGGAACCTAAAGGCAGCTGGTAAGCGCCTTTTCAATTCCAATCCACGCTATTTATGTTCACCATATTCCCACAGGCAAATACAGGCCTGAAGGACGGCCCAAAGACATTTTGATTTAAACCATAACCGGGAAAGGGATGCAGACACTCACTCTATTACCTGAGGTACTCACCTTGACCTCTTTGGAGGAGATAACTGTCCAGACTCTATGCTTAGTCCCTTTTCATTGCAAAAGGAACAGTTATAGCCAGAGCTTTCCTCCTACTTGACACGATCACCACACCAGCTGATCCCGTGTTGATGTGGGCACAGACAACAGGCAGAAATAGACCCATTCCAAAGTATGCTTTGTCATGTAAAGGGAGAAAGAGATGTCTTTCAGGACTATTAGATACAAGAGCTGATGACACCATAATTTCCTGCTCTGTTTGGCTAAAAAACGGCCCCTGGTTCCAGCTGCTGGGGTAATTATTAGCTACCAGGGGGGCCACTACCAGCTTCTGGAGTCACAGTATCAGCTGCATGGAAGGTCCTGAGGGCACAGTTGCTACAGTAAGATCATTCGTCGCCCGGGCACCAATAACAATTTGAGGAAAAGACCTGTTGTCCCAAAGCGGGACAAGGCTAGAGATCCTATCAACACCTCAGGATTTCTAGACGGGGCCACAGAGCAGCGCGCCACACTTCAGTCAACCTGGAAGACCAACGACCCCATATGGGTGGATCAGTGGCCCCTCCCAGGCAGAAAGTTAAAGGCCCTGCAGTCCCACGTGCAGGAGCAGCTGCCTGTGGGCCACACTGTACCATCTACTAGCCCCTGCAATGTGCCTGTCATTACCATATGAAAGCCTGGCAAAGACAAGAGGTGGCTGCTGCAGGACCTCAGGAAAATCAAAGAGGTCACTGAGGACATGGGTGCCCTCCAGTCCAGCCTGCCCTCAGCCTCCATGTTACCTCGAGTTTGCCGATGGTGCACCATGCCGTAGCTGTGGGTAGCATCTTTTGGAGTCCCTCTATTTTTCGGATACCTTGTTCGACATTTAGGCTGTGATTGGTGGAGCCTGAGCACAGGAAGAGCATTGCTTTGAAGATTGCACAGGTTGAGATATGAAGGAAGGCTAGTTCAGGGAGGTTTAGTCCAATTGTAATTTTATTTCACAGTTATTGGCAGAGGGTTGTTATAGATCTTAATGACTACTTTTTTGATGCCCCCATGCTTCCAAATGACATCCCCTGGTTTGCCTTGTCCGCCCCTAAACCACCAAACACCTTTACAGAGCTACCAGTGGACTGCATTGCCTCAAACAAAGAAGAGTAGCTCAACTATTTGGCAATGGCTTTGATCCCAAAATCTCTCGCCCAGATGGAAAAGACATCCTAATGCTATCGTTTTTCATTACATGGACAATACAGTCATTTGTGCAGATGCTCAAATCATTTTGGACGTTGCGGTACAAGATGTCATCACTGTGGTACAGCAGAAGGGTTTTGAGATTGCAGCAGATAAAGTTCAAAAAACAGACCCCTGGAAGTACCTTGGCCTAAAAAGCACAGAGAGAACCATCACACCCCAAACACTGTACATCAAGGACAACCCAAAAACTCTGCAAGAACTCCAAATGCTCTGTGGAACAATCAGTTGGGTACGTTCACTCCTGGCAATCACCACAGAAGATCTCATGCCACTGTTCCTGCTCCTTAAAGGCAGAGAAGGACTTGATTCCCGTGATCACTGAAACCAGAGGCAGAAGCAGCTGTACAAAAGGTCTTCTGGGTGATTCAAACTAAACAGGCACACAGATACCACCCTAATTTTCCTTTCTCCCTGGCAATCCTTGGTGTAAGTCCAAAATTCCATACATTATTGTTTCAGTGGGACTATACTATCTCAGATCCTGATAATAATTGAATGCGTTTTCAGAGCACACCAACCTACTAAAACAATAACAACCCAACAGAAAGTTATTGCAGAACTAGTGCAGGAAACCTAGAGAGCGTCTGTGCTCCCTTGCAGGAATACACCTTGTGAATATTTACTTACTTCGCACTCAAGAGCACCTCAATTGCCTACTTCGAACATCTGAACCACTGCAATACACCTTAGATCATTTTTACACATATTAGGATCAGCCATCAATTCTACCACCAAAATATTCCTGTGCTGCTCAGGATGTTCAAAATTACCCCACACCCGGCAAGATCCATTGTAGCCACCTGCCCAAATTGTCAGGAACATGGCCTTGCTTCTGTCACAGCAGGAGTCCGTCCAAGAGGACTAGAGAGTCTCCACATCTGGCAACCAGACATCACACAATAAGCTCCTTTGGACAGACTAAAATACATCCACGTCTCAATCGACGCCTTTACCAGTACGTTTTTTGGCTCTGTCCATGCTGCAGAAAAATCAGAAGATGCTATAAAACATTACTTTTTTGTTTGTTCCACCTTAGCAATTCCACAGGAAATTTAAACTGATAATGCTCTTGCTTATACCTTGCACTGATTCAAACAAGGGGCTTTCTGACCACTGGGGTATAAAACATGTCACAGGCATACCACACTCCACCACAGGACAGTCCATAGCTGAGAGGGCCAACTGAGCCATCGAAAGGATCTTTGATCAACTGAGAGGGGTAATCCAGATATTATCTTCCATTGAGACACTGGCCAAGGCCTTCTTTGTACTCAACCTTTTGAACAACTCGTTTAGGGAGACAACTCCCCCAGTCATCATGCAGTTTACTAATTCAACTGCAGCCCAATTAAAAGACCAGCCACCTGTGTCAATCAAAGAACCTGAATCTAAGCAATTTATGGACACCTACCCATTAATTACTTGGGGAAGAGAAGATGCCCTTGTCTCTACAGCAACACTCCTAAGATCGATCCCAGCAAAATACATAAAAACTCTTTCTGGGAACGGTGAGGCAAACACCAGAGCCACCATCAGAAGAACAGAATGGAAGCCTAAGAGAGACAGCAGCAGGCTGGGAAAGAAGAAAAAGAAGGACAGAAGAAGATCTCCTAAGCAGCGTTGACCACACACACCAAGACCAAGATAGCTCAGACACCACTAACCAGGATATATGAATTAACATTTGTAAAAGCTATATTTTAGCATTGATATAAGATTCTTCTAATAAGCTGTTTTTACACCCTTGGCTTATGGAACAGAAAGTTTAGTGGCACCTGAACTTATGTTTCATCTTCTACTCACTTTATCTGTTTACTTTTAGCCCAAACAAGCCTCCAGATACTAAATGAGCCCAAGTCAGACGATGCTGCTGTTGGTTGCTGCTGACATAGAGAACTGGATGCTCCTCACTGAGCCGCATGCCTTCAGCTGGCTGCTTCCACAGACAAGCCACAATTTCTTGTCCACGGCCATGGCTGTCAGACACTACAAGGCATGTGTTTGTTCAACCTGCTGTCACATAGGGAGTCAGTATATCAGGGCATCCAGCTGCTAAAAATCAAGGAAAGAAGATGCAGATGGAGGGCAACTACAACTGGTTCACTGGACTTTTCAAACACTGGGGGATAAAAGGCTGAATTTCTTGTTTAGTTAAGACTGTTTTGTGGACTTTGTTTATCGTATTCATTGTGTTGGTTATTTTATCCATTATGCTAAATGCCTGCAAAACTCTATGGCTGAAGCCTTCTTTATAGACAACAAAATGGGAAGTTCTGGGGGCCAAGGGGCCGACCGTTGGAGCTGTAATACCTCAGGGAAAAGTGACCAAGGTAAAAGAGAGACATCGCTCTGAATGCAATGGTCTCGCCCATGGGCATTTGCAGGCTCATGGTGATGCAGCACGTTTTGTTGGTATCACCCAGTTAAACTGCAGTATTTTTCTTATATGTACTGACTCGAGAATGTTCTCCCCTCTCTTGTACCATTTTGGACCTGGCTTACTGCAATGCTACCCCGATTTCTCTCCGTCATTTTCCCGCTGTGTGCACAGCCCCATTTTGTCTCCCTTCCTGGACCCTCTTCATTGCAATCCACTGAAGTGTTTGTAGATCCCCACAAAGATCCCTCTCTCACCTCGTTCACCAGCAGTTTAAGCAAGCATGCTCCCAGCTCTGGGAGTGCAGGTCACTCAAAGAGGCTGGCTGTGGACAGGCTGAAACACAGGAACTGAGTGCAACAGGGAGCCTGGCCTCTAATAAAAGGCATGAAACCCACAGCACACCCAACGCAAAACCTTGCATGTCTCTTCTTTATCCTCCTTCTCTCAGTCCTCATGCCACTTTCCCCACTTTGTCTGACTGGGTACTTGGCTTCTCTCTCTCCTCTCTGCAGGTTCAGCTACACGTGTGACCCTGCAGGAACAGCCTGACCCAGGGAAGGGGGAGAGTACTCTTAGTCAGGAACTGTAGTGACAGGACGCAGAGGAATGCGATCAAACTGCAAGAGGGGGAAGAGATTTGATGATGGGAAGAAGTTCTTTACTCTCAGGGGGCTTATCCCTGACACAGGGACCTGTGCAGAGAGGCTGTGGATGCCCCATCCCCAGCAACATCCAAGGACAGGTGGGACAGGGGCCGCAGCAACCTGCTCTGCTGGGAGCTTGCTCACCTTGGAACCACATCACCTTAAGGGTCCCTTCCAAGCCAAACCATTCAAGGATTGGATCATTCTGCCATCCCCATCTCCCACTGCACAGCACCCCTAAATCTTCAGTGACATCACAGCTCCCAGAGGGTTCCAGGTGGAACGTCCAGGACCTGGAAACGAGCACAGCAGACACTGCAATGGCTGCCAAGGGTCAGTTGCTGCTCACCCTGCGCTCTGACCCTCAGTGCTGAGCTGCTGCTGCTGCCTGGGCTTTTCCCGCTGCCTGCTCTGGAGCGCCAATCCCGCAGGATGTGCTCTGCTGTGCCAATGGAGGTACAGTGCCATGCCAGGCAGGGGGCACCCAGCTTGGGCTGGGTGCAGCCATGTGGGAATGGATGGTGCGGGACAGAAAGCCCACTGGGAGGTGGTGCTTCCCCTTGCAGACTGAGAGAGACACTGTGGAGGCGATGGATGTGGACCAGGGGCTGGAAGAGGATGACATGATGGAAGTGGACTCCTCCTCTACTTCCATGTCCTCCACTGTTGAGGACATGGAAGTAGAGGTGGAGGACAACACTGAAGAAATGGAAGTGGATGAGGAAGATGACACGGAAGAGATGCAAGTTGATGAGGAGGATGAGGAGGAGCCCATGGTCCTTGGATGAAGATGGTGCCCCACAGGTAAGACAGGCAGATGCTTCCCACGCCCTGCCCACACACACACTGGGTCCCCTGACGCCAGCCCTGCCAGCCCCGGCTCAGCCCCTGGGGCCCAGCTGCCAGCCCTGCTGGGCCCAGTGCTGCCAACTGACTCCAGCTCTGCTCCTTCCTTTCTTCCAGGACTCATTCACATCATGGCACTGATGCCATGCCGTTGTAAATACGTTTTAAAGATTAGAAGTTTCCTGTAAATACGTTCACTATGTTTGAAGTTTCCTGTAAATACGTTTTGAAGATTGTTGGCCCATCAGATCCCATGTAAATATGTTCTGTATATTACTGTTGATGTTGTTATAACGCTTGTTATAACGAAACATGTTCTGTAAATCCTACATTTGCCGATCTTCGGCAAATAAATACTGTTTCTTTTAAAAACCTGACTTCTCTTGGCCATTCCTTGGGGCACAGGCAGCCTTTGCACACTTGTGGGTTCCACTTGTTCCGCATTCCCGGGGCTGGAGCTCCCTGGCACGGCCACCCCGGGGCTGGGGGTCCCTGTGCACAGGGGCTCCCACTGACACCACTCCTGGCCCTGGGCACTGCTGCTCTTCCTGGCCTGGGGCACAGAGCTGTCCCCAAGAGCTCAGCTCTCACCAGCTCTCACACAGGGGGCTCTCACAGCACTGGCCCCTGCAGCCATGCCACCAAAGCAGCCAGCAAACCTTCAGCCACCCTTCCTGCTGCAGACACAGGCACTCTTGGGCCCAGAGCCGCCAGCAGGCCACCGCCCTGCAAAATCCACCTGCACACTCTCAAGGCCACCAGAGCTTTGGCAACTGGGCCAGCTACATCTGGGCTGATGCAGGGGCTGATCTTTAAGCCTTGGTGCCTCCAAAGGCCCTGGGCTCTGCTTTCCAGCCTGCTCTGCACAGCCCTGAGCCCGTATTGTTCCAGAGACAAAAGCCAAGCCAGGGCATCCTCACCCTGCCCGCATTCCTGCTGCTGCCAGCGGCCACCGGGCCCTGGGCCCGACTCGGGTGACAGCTGCAGGGACAGGGCAGCCTGTGCTGGGCAGGGGGCACGGGGCTGTGGGCCCTGGGGCTGCTGCTGGGGACCATGGTCCCAGAGGGCCCCGAGCTCAGCCCCTGCCCGGCCAGCTGCCCCCATGGCCCCACACTCCCTGAGCATCCCCATCACACCTGCCAGGGGGAAATCCCACGGGCTTCAGGAAAGAAATTCCCCATAGTGACTAAACCAAGGGGTCCAAGGGGAAAGTCAGCACCAGCTGATGTTTACAGCACCTTGACACAGGTGGCTGCAGGGCAGGTGAGATCTCCAGGGCCTCTGGCAGTGCCTGCTCTGCACGTGAGCCTGTGCGGCTGCTCCCAGTGGGACACAGCTCAGGCCAGCCCTCAGCCCCTCACAGTTGATACCAAGGAGCAGGCTCAGAAAGCAGTTTCAGATCACTTCCTGTAGATATTTCAAAGGTCTAAATGTCATTCAAAAACCCAAACTCTAGATTTATTTTTGGTGTTGTGGCATGAGAAGCCATGAAAGTGCCTCTGAATGTGCACTCAGGGCACTTCCACTGCCATCCCAAAGGGAACACAAAGGACAGGCCTCAGCTTTCAGCACTGCTGAGCTCCTCACCCTGCAATGAAGTCTGAGGCAGAGGCAATGTTTTGCAGGCCGGGGGGCCTATCACTGGAATAGTAATACCTCATGACAATCATATAGATTTAAAGTAAGGTGAATAACCCCTCTGAATACAATGATCTTGCTCAATGTCTTTTGCGGGATCGTGCAGATTCAGCACATTTCTTGGTATCATGAACTTCCTTCTTTCCTTATATATACTCCCCTAGGATGTTCTCCCCTCCCTTAACCTCTATTAGTCCTGAATTACTGCATACAAGGTCCTTTTCCCCACCCTGAAAATCCTTGTGTGCCCACCCCCACTTTGTCTCCCTCCCTGGACCCGCTCCAGCGCATTCCACAGTATTTGCTGTTTCACACATAGATCCCTCTCTTGCCTCATCCATCATGCATTCCAGCAAGCCTGCTCCTAGCTCTGGGAGTGCACATCTCTCACAGTGTCTGGCTGTGGACATGCCACAAGGGGTGCCGAAACAGGGACCTTCTTTGAGAATTCCTGAGAGCCACTCCAGTGAGGATTCGGCTCTTCCACCGTCACGGGACAGAAGACGCCTCGGGTCAGCCACTGCCCTGGAGTGGGACCTGAGTTTTATCAGGGTTTGCTGAAGGCAGCATCAGCACCCTCCAGCAGCAACAGGGCTAGCTCAGCTGCTGAAGCCCAGGGGACATTTTGAACCCTCTGCATCCAGAGCCACCAGAGCAGTGAGTTGGAGGACAGCCGCCTGCAGTGCAGGATCCTTGGGAGATATTTCAGTCCTGTGGGTGGGCCACCCTTTACATCAGGGGCAGCTCTGGGTAACAAATTATCCAATCCTTAGAGGGATACATATCTTCCAGTTAGGGAGGCTCTTCTTTCAGAGTGGAAGACTTTTACTAAAGGAAGTTGGAAGCCTATTGTTCATTGGCTTTTTAATGAGTTCACAGACATGTCTGTTGATTCAGGTGGTCATGTAGCATTTTGGGACTCAGGGAAAGACTCTACCTTTTGTAAACTCAGGGAGTGATAAGAGTCGCAACATTTTACCCAAATTATCATATGATTTGTAGAGTTTTCTCAAGGGTTCAAAGATCTAATATTCAACCCAGACTTTCGGTTATGCCCCCCACATTCCTGACCCTACTGATACCATTAGGATGAGAGACAGAAACTGCTGTAAAGCACAGACAAGCCACCTGCTGTCTGCCATCTCCCCTCCTTCTCTACCCCCTGCCCACGTCTGTACTGATCACACTGGCCTGGATTCTAGCCTAACCCCTTCTCCAGTACCTCTCCTCCCTGGATCACCCTCAGGTAGCTCACAAAATGTAGTTCCTCCTATGGAGGGGGTGTTCAATGTCAAACACCCTCCCACCCCCGGCTGATTTATCGTGTCCTGCCCCTATGTTGGGTCCCAGCTCTGCGTCAGGTACCACCCCTGCATTGGGATCCAGCGCTTTCTTGCCTACTCCCGCTGCCCTACCCCCTCCAACTCAGCCCCTTGCGGATCCCACACTGTCGGAGCCGGAAGTGTGAGGGGCGGTACCCGGAAGGCCGCCATCTTGGCTACCAGAGGCCCACACCACCGGGCCTGGCCAGTCACCCCAAGGCCCCGCTCCTCTGCCAGAGACCAAGTTCCCTCTTCTGGAGAGGAGAGGGAAGGTTCATCGCACCTGGAGGATGAGCCTGAGGATTCTTGGCAGAGGATGGAGAAGCTCGCGGCTGAAGAGGGGGACTGGGAATTGGTAGCTAAAATACAAGCAGCACCGGTGCAGTACCAGAGGGCGGCTAACCCCTGATGGGAAGCTGTCACACAAGGGAGATGAAAGACCTTTATAAAGCTGCGAAACACCATGGGAGGGGCTTGCCCTATATTAATCATTTGTTAAATGCCATCTTTATGCACATGTTATGGTACCTCACAATCTGCACCATTTTATGCGCATCCTACTTTCTCCCACTGAAATTATTCTGTGGGAAGGAATGGGGAAAAAACTAATACAACAGCTATTAAAAGACTATGCTAGAGAAGACAGGCAGGCACGCCTAACACTAGACCATCTAGGGAGGAAGATTTCACTAAGTCTCATTCAATTGACCTTCCCTGAGCTCTGATGAAGAGAATAAAGTGTGGAAAAGACAGTTCTCATGCAGACACCCAATGGAGAATCACCTACTCTAGATTTCACAGACATTCTCCAGGGACCTGGGCAATCCTTTCAAAAATTTATTGACCACCTTCCACAAGCAATAGAGAAACAAATTGAACATCCAAAAGCCAGGAAGGTACTGCCTCCTAAACTTGCTGAAACAAATGCTAACAACACCTGTAAAGACATTTTACCTTCTCTACCCCTTAGCCCAAAGCCTACCATTGCACAAATGGTCAAGGTATGCACACGTACAGCATCCTTACACCGTGATGCCACCTAGCTATGGCGACCAATCAGGGTGTGGTAGAGGTGCTAGTAGCCTCCCTGGTTATTCCCTGACATACACATGAAAAAGGACCTGGCTTTAAGTGTAGGGAGATGGGATATTTTCAACAGAATTTGAAAAATGCAGACAATTACCGGGGACCTTCTATGTGTCACAGCCACTGCCCTCACTGCCCCCCTCATTCACATGCTTTCCAACACCAGCAAAACCGGTGGCCTGCGGGAAACCACACACAGACACAGAAAGGCACTTCGCGATGACACCAAATGCGAGTCCATTGCGCCCCACGCTACCAAACATCGTGGAGAACCAGCACAGCGACCTTCTCAGATCCAGCGGGACAGCTCGATCGCTGCAGAAAACTCGACAGAAGACAGCTCTGCCCTGGAACCTAAAGGCAGCTGGTAAGCGCCTTTTCAATTCCAATCCACGCTATTTATGTTCACCATATTCCCACAGGCAAATACAGGCCTGAAGGACGGCCCAAAGACATTTTGATTTAAACCATAACCGGGAAAGGGATGCAGACACTCACTCTACTACCTGAGGTACTCACCTTGACCTCTTTGGAGGTGATAACTGTCCAGGCTCTATGCTTAGTCCCTTTTCATTGCAAAAGGAACAGTTATAGCCAGAGCTTTCCTCCTACTTGACACGATCACCACACCAGCTGATCCCATGTTGATGTGGGCACAGACAACAGGCAGAAATAGACCCATTCCAAAGTGTGCTTTGTCATGTAAAGGGAGAAAGAGATGTCTTTCAGGACTATTAGATACAAGAGCTGATGACACCATAATTTCCTGCTCTGCTTGGCTAAAAAACGGCCCCTGGTTCCAGCTGCTGGGGTAATTATTAGCTACCAGGGGAGCCACTACCAGCTTCTGGAGTCACAGTATCAGCTGCATGGAAGGTCCTGAGGGCACAGTTGCTACAGTAAGATCATTCGTCGCCCGGGCACCAATAACAATTTGAGGAAAAGACCTGTTGTCCCAAAGCGGGACAAGGCTAGAGATCCTATCAACACCTCTGGATTTCTAGACGGGGCCACAGAGCAGCGCGCCACACTTCAGTCAACCTGGAAGACCAACGACCCCATATGGGTGGATCAGTGGCCCCTCCCAGGCAGAAAGTTAAAGGCCCTGCAGTCCCACGTGCAGGAGCAGCTGCCTGTGGGCCACATTGTACCATCTACTAGCCCCTGCAATGTGCCTGTCATTACCATATGAAAGCCTGGCAAAGACAAGAGGTGGCTGCTGCAGGACCTCAGGAAAATCAACGAGGTCACTGAGGACATGGGTGCCCTCCAGTCCAGCCTGCCCTCAGCCTCCATGTTACCTCGAGATTGCCGATGGTGCACCATGCCGTAGTTGTGGGTAGCATCTTTTGGAGTCCTCCTATTTTTCGGATACCTTGTTCGACATTTAGGCTGTGATTGATGGAGCCTGAGCACAGGAAGAGTCTTGCTTTGAAGATTGCACGTGTTGAGATGTAAAGGAAGGCTAGTTCAGGGCGGTTTAGTCCAATTGTCATTTTATTTCACAGTTATTGGCAGAGGGTTGTTATAGATCTTAATGACTACTTTTTTGATGCCCCCATGCTTCCAAATGACATCCCCTGGTTTGCCTTGACCATCCCTGAACCACCAAACACCTTTACAGAGGTACCAGTGGACTGCATTGCCTCAAACAAAGAAGAGTAGCTCAACTATTTGGCAATGGCTTTGATCCCAAAATCTCTCGCCCAGATGGAAAAGACATCCTAATGCTATCGTTTTTCATTACATGGACGATACAGTCATTTGTGCAGATGCTCAAATCATTTTGGACGTTGCACGACAAGATGTCATCACTGTGGTACAGCAGAAGGGTTTTGAGATTGCAGCAGATAAAGTTCAAAAGACAGGAAGTACCTTGGGCTAAAGAGCACAGAGAGAACCATCACACCCCAAACACTGCACATCAAGGACAACCCAAACACTCTGCAAGAACCCCAAATGCTCTGTGGAACAATCAGTTGGGTACGTTCACTCCTGGCAATCACCACAGAAGATCTCATGCCACTGTTCCTCCTCTGTAAAGGCAGAGAAGGACTTGATTCCCCTGATCACTGACACCAGAGGCAGAAGCAGCTGTACAAAAGGTCTCCTGGGTGATTCAAACTAAACAGGCACACAGATACCACCCTAATTTTCCTTTCTCCCTGGCAATCCTTGGTGTACGTCCAAAATTCCATACATTATTGTTTCAGTGGGACTATACTATCTCAGGTGCCCTGATAATAATTGAATGCGTTTTCAGAGCACACCAACCTACTAAAACAATAACAACCCAACAGAAAGCTATTGCAGAACTAGTGCAGGAAACCTAGAGAGCGTCTGTGCTCCCTTGCAGGAATACACCTTGTGAATATTTACTTACTTCGCACTCAAGAGCACCTCAATTGCCTACTTCAAACATCTGAACCACTGCAATACACCTTAGATCATTTTTACACATATTAGGATCAGCCATCAATTCTACCACCAAAATATTCCTGTGCTGCTCAGGATGTTCAAAATTACCCCACACCCGGCAAGATCCATTGTAGCCACCTGCCCAAATCGTCAGGAACATGGCCTTGCTTCTGTCACAGCAGGAGTCAGTCCAAGAGGACTAGAGAGTCTCCACATCTGGCAATCAGACATCACACACTTTACTCCTTTGGACAGACTAAAATACATCCACGTCTCAATCGATGCCTTTACAAGTGTGATTTTTGGCTCTGTCCATGCTGGAGAAAAATCAGAAGATGCTATAAAACATTACTTTTTCGTTTTTTCCACCATAGCACTTCCACAGGAAATTTACACTGATAATGCACTTGCTTATACCTTGCACTGATTCAAACAAGGGGCTTTCTGACCACTGGGGTATAAAACATGTCACAGGCATACCACACTCCACCACAGGACAGTCCATAGCTGAGAGGGCCAACTGAGCCATCGAAAGGATCTTTGATCAACTGAGAGGGGTAATCCAGATATTATCTTCCACTGAGACACTGGCCAAGGCCTTCTTTGTACTCAACTTTTTGAACAACTCGTTTAGGGAGACAACTCCCCCAGTCATCATGCAGTTTACTAATTCAACTGCAGCCCAATTAAAAGACCAGCCACCTGTGTCAATCAAAGAACCTGAATCTAAACAATTTATGGACACCTACCCATTAATTACTTGGGGAAGAGAAGATGCCCTTGTCTCTACAGCAACACTCCTAAGATCGATCCCAGCAAAATACATAAAAACTCTTTCTGGGAACGGTGAGGCAAACACCAGAGCCACCATCAGAAGAACAGAATGGAAGCCTAAGAGAGACAGCAGCAGCCTGGGAAAGAAGAAAAAGAAGGACAGAAGAAGATCTCCTAAGCAGCGTTGACCACACACACCAAGACCAAGATAGCTCAGACACCACTAACCAGGATATATGAATTAACATTTGTAAAAGCTATATTTTAGCATTGATATAAGATTCTTCTAATAAGCTGTTTTCACACCCTTGGCTTATGGAACAGAAAGTTTAGTGGGACCTGAACTTATGTTTCATCTTCTACTCACTTTATCTGTTTACTTTTAGCCCAAACAAGCCTCCAGATACTAAATGAGCCCAAGTCAGACAATGCTGCTGTTGGTTGCTGCTGACATAGAGAACTGGATGCTCCTCACTGAGCCGCATGCCTTCAGCTGGCTGCTTCCACAGACAAGCCACAATTTCTTGTCCACGGCCATGGCTGTCAGACACTACAAGGCATGTGTTTTTTCAACCTGCTGTCACATAGGGAGTCAGTATATCAGGGCATCCAGCTGCTAAAAATCAAGGAAAGAAGATGCAGATGGAGGGCAACTACAACTGGTTCACTGGACTTTTCAAACACTGGGGGATAAAAGGCTGACTTTCTTGTTTAGTTAAGACTGTTTTGTGGACTTTGTTTATCGTATTCATTGTGTTGGTTATTTTATCCATTATGCTAAATGCCTGCAAAACTCTATGGCTGAAGCCTTCTTTATAGACAACAAAATGGGAAGTTCTGGGGGCCGAGGGGCCGACCGTTGGAGCTGTAATACCTCAGGGCAAAGTGACCAAGGTAAAAGAGAGACATCGCTCTGAATGCAATGGTCTCGCCCATGGGCATTTGCAGGCTCATGGTGATGCAGCACGTTTTGTTGGTATCACCCAGTTAAACTGCAGTATTTTTCTTATATGTACTGACTCGAGAATGTTCTCCCCTCTCTTGTACCATTTTGGACCTGGCTTACTGCAATGCTACCCCGATTTCTCTCCGTCATTTTCCCGCTGTGTGCACAGCCCCATTTTGTCTCCCTTCCTGGACCCTCTTCATTGCAATCCACTGAAGTGTTTGCAGATCCCCACAAAGATCCCTCTCTCACCTCGTTCACCAGCAGTTTAAGCAAGCATGCTCCCAGCTCTGGGAGTGCAGGTCACTCAAAGAGGCTGGCTGTGGACAGGCTGAAACACAGGAACTGAGTGCAACAGGGAGCCTGGCCTCTAATAAAAGGCATGAAACCCACAGCACACCCAACGCAAAACCTTGCATGTCTCTTCTTTATCCTCCTTCTCTCAGTCCTCATGCCACTTTCCCCACTTTGTCTGACTGGGTACTTGGCTTCTCTCTCTCCTCTCTGCAGGTTCAGCTACACGTGTTACCCTGCAGGAACAGCCTGACCCAGGGAAGTGGGAGAGCACTCTTGGTCAGGAACTGTAGTGACAGGACGCAGAGGAATGCGATCAAACTGCAAGAGGGGGAAGAGATTTGATGATGGGAAGAAGTTCTTTACTCTCAGGGGGCTTATCCCTGACACAGGGACCTGTGCAGAGAGGCTGTGGATGCCCCATCCCCAGCAACATCCAAGGACAGGTGGGACAGGGGCCGCAGCAACCTGCTCTGCTGGGAGCTTGCTCACCTTGGAACCACATCACCTTAAGGGTCCCTTCCAAGCCAAACCATTCAAGGATTGGATCATTCTGCCATCCCCATCTCCCACTGCACAGCACCCCTGAATCTTCAGTGACATCACAGCTCCCAGAGGGTTCCAGGTGGAACGTCCAGGACCTGGAAACGAGCACAGCAGACACTGCAACGGCTGCCAAGGGTCAGTTGCTGCTCACCCTGCGCTCTGACCCTCAGTGCTGAGCTGCTGCTGCCGCCTGGGCTTTTCCTGACGCCTGCTCTGGAGCGCCAATCCCGCAGGATGTGCTCTGCTGTGCCAATGGAGGTACAGTGCCATGCCAGGCAGGGGGCACCCAGCTTGGGCTGGGTGCAGCCATGTGGGAATGGATGGTGCGGGACAGAAAGCCCACTGGGAGGTGGTGCTTCCCCTTGCAGACTGAGAGAGACACTGTGGAGGCGATGGATGTGGACCAGGGGCTGGAAGAGGATGACATGATGGAAGGGGACTCCTCCTCTACTTCCATGTCCTCCACTGTTGAGGACATGGAAGTAGAGGTGGAGGACAACACTGAAGAAATGGAAGTGGATGAGGAAGATGACACGGAAGAGATGCAAGTTGATGAGGAGGATGAGGAGGAGCCCATGGTCCTTGGATGAAGATGGTGCCCCACAGGTAAGACAGGCAGATGCTTCCCACGCCCTGCCCACACACACACTGGGTCCCCTGACGCCAGCCCTTCCAGCCCCGGCCCAGCCCCTGGGGCCCAGCTGCCAGCCCTGCTGGGCCCAGTGCTGCCAACTGACTCCAGCTCTGCTCCTTCCTTTCTTCCAGGACTCATTCACATCATGGCACTGATGCCATGCCGTTGTAAATACGTTTTAAAGATTAGAAGTTTCCTGTAAATACGTTCACTATGTTTGAAGTTTCCTGTAAATACGTTTTGAAGATTGTTGGCCCATCAGATCCCATGTAAATATGTTCTGTATATTACTGTTGATGTTGTTATAACGCTTGTTATAAAGAAAGATGTTCTGTAAATCCTACATTTGCCCATCTTCGGCAAATAAATACTGTTTCTTTTAAAAACCTGACTTCTCTTGGCTATTCCTTGGGGCACAGGCAGCCTTTGCACACTTGTGGGTTCCACTTGTTCCGCATTCCCGGGGCTGGAGCTCCCTGGCACGGCCACCCCGGGGCGGGGGGTCCCTGTGCACAGGGGCTCCCACTGACACCACTCCTGGCCCTGGGCACTGCTGCTCTTCCTGGCAGCTGAGGACAGGCCTCAGCTTTCAGCACTGCTGAGCTCCTCACCCTGCAATGAAGTCTGAGGCACAGGCAATGTTTTGCAGGCCGGGGGGCCTATCACTGGAATAGTAATACCTCATGATAATCATATAGATTTAAAGTAAGGTGAATAACCCCTCTGAATACAATGATCTTGCTCAATGTCTTTTGCGGGATCGTGCAGATTCAGCACATTTCTTGGTATCATGAACTTCCTTCTTTCCTTATATATACTCCCCTAGGATGTTCTCCCCTCCCTTAACCTCTATTAGTCCTGAATTACTGCATACAAGGTCCTTTTCCCCACCCTGAAAATCCTTGTGTGCCCACCCCCACTTTGTCTCCCTCCCTGGACCCGCTCCAGCGCATTCCACAGTATTTGCTGTTTCACACATAGATCCCTCTCTTGCCTCATCCATCATGCATTCCAGCAAGCCTACTCCTAGCTCTGGGAGTGCACATCTCTCACAGTGTCTGGCTGTGGACATGCCACAAGGGGTGCCGAAACAGGGACCTTCTTTGAGAATTCCTGAGAGCCACTCCAGTGAGGATTCGGCTCTTCCACCGTCACGGGACAGAAGACGCCTCGGGTCAGCCACCGCTCTGGAGTGGGACCTGAGTTTTATCAGGGTTTGCTGAAGGCAGCAGCAGCACCCTCCAGCAGCAACAGGGCTAGCTCAGCTGCTGAAGCCCAGGGGACATTTTGAACCCTCTGCATCCAGAGCCACCAGAGCAGTGAGTTGGAGGACAGCCGCCTGCAGTGCAGGATCCTTGGGAGATATTTCAGTCCTGTGGGTGGGCCACCCTTTACATCAGGGGCAGCTCTGGGTAACAAATTATCCAATCCTTAGAGGGATACATATCTTCCAGTTAGGGAGGCTCTCCTTTCAGAGTGGAAGACTTTTACTAAAGGAAGTTGGAAGCCTATTGTTCATTGGCTTTTTAATGAGTTCACAGACATGTCTGTTGATTCAGTTGGTCATGTAGCATTTTGGGACTCAGGGAAAGACTCTACCTTTTGTAAACTCAGGGAGTGATAAGAGTCGCAACATTTTACCCAAATTTTCATATGATTTATAGAGTTTTCTCAAGGGTTCAAAGTTCTAATATTCAACCCAGACTTTCGGTTATGCCCCCCACATTCCTGACCCCACTGATACCATTAGGATGAGAGACAGAAACTGCTGTAAAGCACAGACAAGCCACCTGCTGTCTGCCATCTCCCCTCCTTCTCTACCCCCTGCCCACGTCTGTACTGATCACACTGGCCTGGATTCTAGCCTAACCCCTTCTCCAGTACCTCTCCTCCCTGGATCACCCTCAGGTAGCTCACAAAATGTAGTCCCTCCTCTGGAGGGGGTGTTCAATGTCAAACACCCTCCCACCCCAGGCTGTTTTATCGTGTCCTGCCCCTATGTTGGGTCCCAGCTCTGCGTCAGGAACCACCCCTGCATTGGGATCCAGCGCTTCCTTGCCTACTCCCGCTGCCCTACCCCCTCCAACTCAGCCCCTTGCGGATCCCACACTGTCGGAGCCGGAGGTGTGAGGGGCGGTACCCGGAAGGCCGCCATCTTGGCTACCAGAGGCCCACACCACCGGGCCTGGCCAGTCACCCCAAGGCCCCGCTCCTCTGCCAGAGACCAAGTTCCCTCTTCTGGAGAGGAGAGGGAAGGGTCATCGCACCTGGAGGATGAGCCTGAGGATTCTTGGCAGAGGATGGAGAAGCTCGCGGCTGAAGAGTGGGACTGGGAATTGGTAGCTAAAATACAAGCAGCACCGATGCAGTACCAGAGGGCGGCTAACCCATGATGGGAAGCTGTCACACAAGGGAGATGAAAGACCTTTATAAAGCTGCGAAACACCATGGGAGGGGCTTGCCCTATATTAATCATTTGTTAAATGCCATCTTTATGCACATGTTATGGTACCTCACAATCTGCACCATTTTGTGCGCATCCTACTTTCTCCCACTGAAATTATTCTGTGGGAAGGAATGGGGAAAAAACTAATACAACAGCTATTAAAAGACTATGCTAGAGAAGACAGGCAGGCACGCCTAACACTAGACCATCTAGGGAGGAAGATTTCACTAAGTCTCATTCAATTGACCTTCCCTGAGCTCTGATGAAGAGAATAAAGTGTGGAAAAGACAGTTCTCATGCAGACACCCAATGGAGAATCACCTACTCTAGATTTCACAGACATTCTCCAGGGACCTGGGCAATCCTTTCAAAAATTTATTGACCACCTTCCACAAGCAATAGAGAAACAAATTGAACATCCAAAAGCCAGGAAGGTACTGCCTCCTAAACTTGCTGAAACAAATGCTAACAACACCTGTAAAGACATTTTACCTTCTCTACCCCTTAGCCCAAAGCCTACCATTGCACAAATGGTCAAGGTATGCACACGTACAGCATCCTTACACCGTGATGCCACCTAGCTATGGCGACCAATCAGGGTGTGGTAGAGGTGCTAGTAGCCTCCCTGGTTATTCCCTGACATACACATGAAAAAGGACCTGGCTTTAAGTGTAGGGAGATGGGACATTTTCAACAGAATTTGAAAAATGCAGACAATTACCGGGGACCTTCTATGTGTCACAGCCACTGCCCTCACTGCCCCCCTCATCCACATGCTTTCCAACACCAGCAAAACCGGTGGCCTGCGGGAAACCACACACAGACACAGAAAGGCCCTTCGCTCAATGACACCAAATGCGAGGCCATTGCGCCCCACGCTACCAAACATCGTGGAGAACCAGCACAGCGACCTTCTCAGATCCAGCGGGACAGCTCGATCGCTGCAGAAAACTCGACAGAAGACAGCTCTGCCCTGGAACCTAAAGGCAGCTGGTAAGCGCCTTTTCAATTCCAATCCACGCTATTTATGTTCACCATATTCCCACAGGCAAATACAGGCCTGAAGGACAGCCCAAAGACATTTTGATTTAAACCATAACCGGGAAAAGGGATGCAGACACTCACTCTATTACCTGAGGTACTCACCTTGACCTCTTTGGAGGAGATAACTGTCCAGACTCTATGCTTAGTCCCTTTTCATTGCAAAAGGAACAGTTATAGCCAGAGCTTTCCTCCTACTTGACACGATCACCACACCAGCTGATCCCATGTTGATGTGGGCACAGACAACAGGCAGAAATAGACCCATTCCAAAGTGTGCTTTGTCATGTAAAGGGAGAAAGAGATGTCTTTCAGGACTATTAGATACAAGAGCTGATGACACCATAATTTCCTGCTCAGTTTGGCTGAAAACCGGCCCCTGGTTCCAGCTGCTGGGGTAATTATTAGCTACCAGGGGGGCCACTACCAGCTTCTGGAGTCACAGTATCAGCTGCATGGAAGGTCCTGAGGGCACAGTTGCTACAGTAAGATCATTCGTCGCCCGGGCACCAATAACAATTTGAGGAAAAGACCTGTTGTTGCAAAGCGGGACAAGGCTAGAGATCCTATCAACACCTCAGGATTTCTAGACGGGGCCACAGAGCAGCGCGCCACACTTCAGTCAACCTGGAAGACCAACGACCCCATATGGGTGGATCAGTGGCCCCTCCCAGGCAGAAAGTTAAAGGCCCTGCAGTCCCACGTGCACGAGCAGCTGCCTGTGGGCCACACTATACCATCTACTAGCCCCTGCAATGTGCCTGTCATTACCATATGAAATCCTGGCAAAGACAAGAGGTGGCTGCTGCAGGACCTCAGGAAAATCAACGAGGTCACTGAGGACATGGGTGCCCTCCAGTCCAGCCTGTCCTCAGCCTCCATGTTACCTTGAGATTGCCGATGGTGCACCATGCCGTAGTTGTGGGTAGCATCTTTTGGAGTCCTATTTTTCGGATACCTTGTTCGACATTTAGGCTGTGATTGGTGGAGCCTGAGCACAGGAAGAGCATTGCTTTGAAGATTGCACGGGTTGAGATATGAAGGAAGGCTAGTTCAGGGAGGTTTAGTCCAATTGTAATTTTATTTCACAGTTATTGGCAGAGGGTTGTTATAGATCTTAATGACTACTTTTTTGATGCCCCCACCATTCCAAATGACATCCCCTGGTTTGCCTTGTCCGCCCCTAAACCACCAAACACCTTTACAGAGGTACCAGTGGACTGCATTGCCTCAAACAAAGAAGAGTAGCTCAACTATTTGGCAATGGCTTTGATCCCAAAATCTCTCGCCCAGATGGAAAAGACATCCTAATGCTATCGTTTTTCATTACATGGACAATACAGTCATTTGTGCAGATGCTCAAATCATTTTGGACGTTGCGGTACAAGATGTCATCACTGTGGTACAGCAGAAGGGTTTTGAGATTGCAGCAGATAAAGTTCAAAAAACAGACCCCTGGAAGTTCCTTGGCCTAAAAAGCACAGAGAGAACCATCACACCCCAAACACTGTACATCAAGGACAACCCAAAAACTCTGCAAGAACTCCAAATGTTCTGTGGAACAATCAGTTGGGTACGTTCACTGCTGGCAATCACCACAGAAGATCTCATGCCACTGTTCCTGCTCCTTAAAGGCAGAGAAGGACTTGATTCCCGTGATCACTGACACCAGAGGCAGAAGCAGCTGTTCAAAAGGTCTTCTGGGTGATTCAAACTAAACAGGCACACAGATACCACCCTAATTTTCCTTTCTCCCTGGCAATCCTTGGTGTAAGTCCAAAATTCCATACATTATTGTTTCAGTGGGACTATACTATCTCAGATCCTGATAATAATTGAATGCGTTTTCAGAGCACACCAACCTACTAAAATAATAACAACCCAACAGAAAGTTATTGCAGAACTAGTGCAGGAAACCTAGAGAGCGTCTGTGCTCCCTTGCAGGAATACACCTTGTGAATATTTACTTACTTCGCACTCAAGAGCACCTCAATTGCCTACTTCGAACATCTGAACCACTGCAATACACCTTAGATCATTTTTACACATATTAGGATCAGCCATCAATTCTACCACCAAAATATTCCTGTGCTGCTCAGGATGTTCAAAATTACCCCACACCCGGCAAGATCCATTGTAGCCACCTGCCCAAATTGTCAGGAACATGGCCTTGCTTCTGTCACAGCAGGAGTCAGTCCAAGAGGACTAGAGACTCTCCACATCTGGCAACCAGACATCACACACTAAGCTCCTTTGGACAGACTAAAATACATCCACGTCTCAATCGACGCCTTTACCAGTACGTTTTTTGGCTCTGTCCATGCTGCAGAAAAATCAGAAGATGCTATAAAACATTACTTTTTTGTTTGTTCCACCTTAGCAATTCCACAGGAAATTTAAACTGATAATGCTCTTGCTTCTACCTTGCACTGATTCAAACAAGGGGCTTTCTGACCACTGGGGTATAAAACATGTCACAGGCATACCACACTCCACCACAGGACAGTCCATAGCTGAGAGGGCCAACTGAGCCATCGAAAGGATCTTTGATCAACTGAGAGGGCTAATCCAGATATTATCTTCCATTGAGACACTGGCCAAGGCCTTTTATGTACTCAACTTTTTGAACAACTCGTTTATGGAGACAACTCCCCCAGTCATCATGCAGTTTACTAATTCAACTGCAGCCCAATTAAAAGACCAGCCACCTGTGTCAATCAAAGAACCTGAATCTAAGCAATTTATGGACACCTACCCATTAATTACTTGGGGAAGAGAAGATGCCCTTGTCTCTACAGCAACACTCCTAAGATCGATCCCAGCAAAATACATAAAAACTCTTTCTGGGAACGGTGAGGCAAACACCAGAGCCACCATCAGAAGAACAGAATGGAAGCCTGAGAGAGACAGCAGCAGCCTGGGAAAGAAGAAAAAGAAGGACAGAAGAAGATCTCCTAAGCAGCGTTGACCACACACACCAAGACCAAGATAGCTCAGACACCACTAACCAGGATATATGAATTAACATTTGTAAAAGCTATATTTTAGCATTGATATAAGATTCTTCTAATAAGCTGTTTTTACACCCTTGGCTTATGGAACAGAAAGTTTAGTGGCACCTGAACTTATGTTTCATCTTCTACTCACTTTATCTGTTTACTTTTAGCCCAAATAAGCCTCCAGATACTAAATCAGCCCAAGTCAGACGATGCTGCTGTTGGTTGCTGCTGACATAGAGAACTGGATGCTCCTCACTGAGCCGCATGCCTTCAGCTGGCTGCTTCCACAGACAAGCCACAATTTCTTGTCCACGGCCATGGCTGTCAGACACTACAAGGCATGTGTTTTTTCAACCTGCTGTCACATAGGGAGTCAGTATATCAGGGCATCCAGCTGCTAAAAATCAAGGAAAGAAGATCCAGATGGAGGGCAACTACAACTGGTTCACTGGACTTTTCAAACACTGGGGGATAAAAGGCTGACTTTCTTGTTTAGTTAAGACTGTTTTGTGGACTTTGTTTATCGTATTCATTGTGTTGGTTATTTTATCCATTATGCTAAATGCCTGCAAAACTCTATGGCTGAAGCCTTCTTTATAGACAACAAAATGGGAAGTTCTGGGGGCCGAGGGGCCGACCGTTGGAGCTGTAATACCTCAGGGCAAAGTGACCAAGGTAAAAGAGAGACATCGCTCTGAATGCAATGGTCTCGCCCATGGGCATTTGCAGGCTCATGGTGATGCAGCACGTTTTGTTGGTATCACCCAGTTAAACTGCAGTATTTTTCTTATATGTACTGACTCGAGAATGTTCTCCCCTCTCTTGTACCATTTTGGACCTGGCTTACTGCAATGCTACCCCGATTTCTCTCCGTCATTTTCCCGCTGTGTGCACAGCCCCATTTTGTCTCCCTTCCTGGACCCTCTTCATTGCAATCCACTGAAGTGTTTGTAGATCCCCACAAAGATCCCTCTCTCACCTCGTTCACCAGCAGTTTAAGCAAGCATGCTCCCAGCTCTGGGAGTGCAGGTCACTCAAAGAGGCTGGCTGTGGACAGGCTGAAACACAGGAACTGAGTGCAACAGGGAGCCTGGCCTCTAATAAAAGGCATGAAACCCACAGCACACCCAACGCAAAACCTTGCATGTCTCTTCTTTATCCTCCTTCTCTCAGTCCTCATGCCACTTTCCCCACTTTGTCTGACTGGGTACTTGGCTTCTCTCTCTCCTCTCTGCAGGTTCAGCTACACGTGTGACCCTGCAGGAACAGCCTGACCCAGGGAAGTGGGAGAGCACTCTTGGTCAGGAACTGTAGTGACAGGACGCAGAGGAATGCGATCAAACTGCAAGAGGGGGAAGAGATTTGATGATGGGAAGAAGTTCTTTACTCTCAGGGGGCTTATCCCTGACACAGGGACCTGTGCAGAGAGGCTGTGGATGCCCCACCCCCAGCAACATCCAAGGACAGGTGGGACAGGGGCCGCAGCAACCTGCTCTGCTGGGAGCTTGCTCACCTTGGAACCACATCACTTTAAGGGTCCCTTCCAAGCCAAACCATTCAAGGATTGGATCATTCTGCCATCCCCATCTCCCACTGCACAGCACCCCTGAATCTTCAGTGACATCACAGCTCCCAGAGGGTTCCAGGTGGAACGTCCAGGACCTGGAAACGAGCACAGCAGACACTGCAAAGGCTGCCAAGGGTCAGTTGCTGCTCACCCTGCGCTCTGACCCTCAGTGCTGAGCTGCTGCTGCTGCCTGGGCTTTTCCTGACGCCTGCTCTGGAGCGCCAATCCCGCAGGATGTGCTCTGCTGTGCCAATGGAGGTACAGTGCCATGCCAGGCAGGGGGCACCCAGCTTGGGCTGGCTGCAGCCATGTGGGAATGGATGGTGCGGGACAGAAAGCCCACTGGGAGGTGGTGCTTCCCCTTGCAGACTGAGAGAGACACTGTGGAGGCGATGGATGTGGACCAGGGGCTGGAAGAGGATGACATGATGGAGGTGGACTCCTCCTCTACTTCCATGTCCTCCACTGTTGAGGACATGGAAGTAGAGGTGGAGGACAACACTGAAGAAATGGAAGTGGATGAGGAAGATGACATGGAAGAGATGCAAGTTGATGAGGAGGATGAGGAGGAGCCCATGGTCCTTGGATGAAGATGGTGCCCCACAGGTAAGACAGGCAGATGCTTCCCACGCCCTGCCCACACACACACTGGGTCCCCTGACGCCAGCCCTGCCAGCCCCGGCCCAGCCCCTGGGGCCCAGCTGCCAGCCCTGCTGGGCCCAGTGCTGCCAACTGACTCCAGCTCTGCTCCTTCCTTTCTTCCAGGACTCATTCACATCATGGCACTGATGCCATGCCGTTGTAAATACGTTTTAAAGATTAGAAGTTTCCTGTAAATACGTTCACTATGTTTGAAGTTTCCTGTAAATACGTTTTGAAGATTGTTGGCCCATCGGATCCCATGTAAATATGTTCTGTATATTACTGTTGATGTTGTTATAACGCTTGTTATAACGAAACATGTTCTGTAAATCCTACATTTGCCGATCTTCGGCAAATAAATACTGTTTCCTTTAAAAACCAGACTTCTCTTGGCCATTCCTTGGGGCACAGGCAGCCTTTGCACACTTGTGGGTTCCACTTGTTCCGCATTCCCGGGGGTGGAGCTCCCTGGCACGGCCACCCCGGGGCTGGGGGTGCCTGTGCACAGGGGCTCCCACTGACACCACTCCTGGCCCTGGGCACTGCTGCTCTTCCTGGCCTGGGGCACAGCGCTGTCCCCAAGAGCTCAGCTCTCACCAGCTCTCACACAGGGGGCTCTCACAGCACTGGCCCCTGCAGCCATGCCACCAAAGCAGCCAGCAAACCTTCAGCCACCCTTCCTGCTGCAGACACAGGCACTCCTGGGCCCAGAGCCGCCAGCAGGCCACAGCCCTGCAAAATCCACCTGCACACACTCAAGGCAACCAGAGCATTGGCAACTGGGCCAGCTACATCTGGGCTGCTCCAGGGGCTGATCTTTAAGCCTTGGTGCCTCCAAAGGCCCTGGGCTCTGCTTTCCAGCCTGCTCTGCACGGCCCTGAGCCCGTATTGTTCCAGAGACAAAAGCCAAGCCAGGGCATCCTCACCCTGCCCGCATTCCTGCTGCTGCCAGCAGCCATCGGGCCCTGGGCCCGACTCGGGTGACAGCTGCAGGGACAGGGCAGCCTGTGCTGGGCAGGGGGCACGGGGCTGTGGGCCCTGGGGCTGCTGCTGGGGACCATGGTCCCAGAGGGCCCCGAGCTCAGCCCCTGCCCGGCCAGCTGCCCCCATGGCCCCACACTCCCTGAGCATCCCCATCACACCTGCCAGGGGGAAATCCCACGGGCTTCAGGAAAGAAATTCCCCATAGTGACTAAACCAAGGGGTCCAAGGGGAAAGTCAGCACCAGCTGATGTTTACAGCACCTTGACACAGGTGGCTGCAGGGCAGGTGAGATCTCCAGGGCCTCTGGCAGTGCCTGCTCTGCACGTGAGCCTGTGCGGCTGCTCCCAGTGGGACACAGCTCAGGCCAGCCCTCAGCCCCTCACAGTTGATACCAAGGAGCAGGCTCAGAAAGCAGTTTCAGATCACTTCCTGTAGATATTTTTAAGGTCTAAATGTCATTCAAAAACCCAAACTCTAGATTTATTTTTGGTGTTGTGGTATGAGAAGCCATGAAGGTGCCTCTGAATGTGCACTCAGGGCACTTCCACTGCCATCCCAAAGGTAACACAAAGGACAGGCCTCAGCTTTCAGCACTGCTGAGCTCCTCACCTGCAATGAAGTCTGAGGCAGAGGCAATGTTTTGCAGGCCGGGGGGCCTATCACTGGAATAGTAATACCTCATGAAAATCATATAGATTTAAAGTAAGGTGAATAACCCCTCTGAATACAATGATCTTGCTCAATGTCTTTTGCGGGATCGTGCAGATTCAGCACATTTCTTGGTATCATGAACTTCCTTCTTTCCTTATATATACTCCCCTAGGATGTTCTCCCCTCCCTGAACCTCTATTAGTCCTGAATTACTGCATACAAGGTCCTTTTCCCCACCCTGAAAATCCTTGTGTGCCCACCCCCACTTTGTCTCCCTCCCTGGACCCGCTCCAGCGCATTCCACAGTATTTGCTGTTTCACACATAGATCCCTCTCTTGCCTCATCCATCATGCATTCCAGCAAGCCTGCTCCCAGCTCTGGGAGTGCACATCTCTCAGACAAGCTGGCTGTGGACATGCCACAAGGGGTGCCCAAACAGGGACCTTCTTTGAGAATTCCTGAGAGCCACTCCAGTGAGGATTCGGCTCTTCCACTGCCACGGGACAGAAGACGCCTTGGGTCAGCCTCCGCCCTGGAGTGAGACCTGAGTTTTATCAGGGCTTGCTGAAGGCAGCGTTGGCACCCTCCAGCAGCAAGAGGGCCGACTCGATGGACAAAGCCCATGGGATATTTTGAAACACCTGCATCCAGAGCCACCAGAGCAGTGAGCTGGGGGACAGCCACCAGCAGTGCAGGATCTTTGGGTCATATTTTAGTCCTGGGGGTGGGCAGCCCTTTATATCAGGGGCATCTCTAGGAAACAAATTATCCAAAGATGAGAGGGACGTATATGTTCCAGTTAGGGACGTTCTCCTTTCAGAATGGAAGACTTTTACTAAGGGAAGTTTGAAGTCGTTTGTTCATTGGCTGTTTACGGAGCTCCCAGACATTTCTGTTGATTCAGTTCGTCATGTAGCATTTTGGGACTGAGTTAGGGAAAGACTCTATCTTTTGCAAACTCAGGGAGTGATAAGAGTCGCAACATTTTCCACAATTTTTCACATGTTTTATGGAGTTTTCTCAAGGGTTCAAAGTTCTAATATTCAACCCAGACTTTCTGTTCTGCCCCCTGCATTCCTGAACCCACTGACACCATTAGGATGAGAGACAGAAACTGCTGTAAAGCACAGACAAGCCACCTGCTGTCTGCAATCTCCCCTCCTTCTCTACCCCCTGCCCATGTCTTTACGGATCACACAGGCCTGGATTCTAGCCTAACCCCTTCTCCAGTACCTCTCCTCCCTGGATCACCCTCAGGTAGCTCACAAAATGGAGTCCCTCCTCTGGAGGGGGTTGTCAATGTCAAACTCCCTCCCACCCCCAGCTCTCTCATCAAATCCTCCCCCTGTATTGGATCCCAGCTCTGCGTCAGGAACCAACCCGGCATTGGGATCCAGCGCTTCCTTGCCTACTCCCGCTGCCCTACCCCCTCCAACTCAGCCCCTTGCGGATCCCACACTGTCAGGGCCGGAAGTGTTAGGGGCGGTACCCGGAAGGCCGCCATCTTGGCTACCAGAGGCCCACACCACCGGGCCTGGCCAGTCACCCCAAGGCCCCGCTCCTCTGCCAGAGACCAAGTTCCCTCTTCTGGAGAGGAGAGGGAAGGGTCATCCCACCTTCAGCATGAGCCTGAGGATTCTTGGACAAGGATGTGGAAGCTGGCGACAGAAGAGGGGAACTGGGAATTGGTAGCTAAAATACAAGAAGCACCGGTGCAGAAGCAGAGGGGGACTAAGCCCCAATTGGAAGTTCTCATACATGGGAGATGAAAGACCTTTATAAAGCAGCGAAAGACCATGGGAGGGGCTTGCCCTATATTAATCATTTGTTAAATACCATCTATACAATACATGTGTTGGTGCCCCACAATTTGTGCCACTTTATGCGCATCCTACTTTCTCTCACTGAAATTATTCTGCGGGAAGGAATGGGGAAAAAACTACTACAACAACTATTAAAAGACTGTGTTAGAGAAGAGAGGTGGGCACACCTAACACTAGACCATCTAGCCAGGGAGGAAGATTTCACTAAACCTCATTCAATAGACCTTCCTTGAGCTCTGTTAGAAGAGACCTGCAGGGACCTGGGAAATCCCTTCTAAAATTTATTGATCACCTTACACAAGCAATAGAGAAGAAAGTTGAACATCCAAAAGCCAGGAAGGTACTGCTTACTAAACTTGCTGAAACAAATGCTAAAAACACCTTTAAAGACATTTTACCTTCTCTACCCCTCAACAGAAAGCCTACCATTGCACAAATGGTCGTGGCATGCACCATTAGGCCATCCTTATACTGTAATGCTACCCGAGATAATGCTTCCTGTCACGGTGTAGTAGAGGTGCAAGTAGCCTCCCAGGTTATTCCCTGACATACACATGAAAAAGGACCTGGTTTTAAGTGTAGGGAGATGGGGCATTTTCAACAGAATTATAAAAATACAGGCTATTACCAGGCACCTTCTAGGTGTCACAGCCACTGTCCTCACGGCCCCCCTCGTCCACATGCTTTCCAACACCAGCAAAACTGGTGGCCTGCGGGAAACCCCACACAGACACAGAAAGGCCCCAGGCAAAGACACCAAATGCGAGGCTGTTCTGCCCTTCTCTCCCCAACATCGTGGAGAACCAGCACAGCGACCTTCTCAGATCCAGCGGGACAGCTCGATCGCTGCAGAAATCTCGACAGAAGACAGCTCTGCCCTGGAACCTAAAGGCAGCTGGTAAGCGCCTTTTCAATTCCAATCCATGCTATTTATGTTCACCATATTCCCACAGGCAAATACAGGCCTGAAGGACGGCCCAAAGACATTTTCATTTAAACCATAACCGGGAAAGGGATGCAGACACTCACTGTACTACCTGAGGTACTCGCCTTGACCTCTTTGGAGGAGATAACTGTCCAGGCTCTATGCTTAGTCCCTTTTCATTGCAAAAGGAACAGTTATAGCCAGAGCCTACCTCCTACTTGACACGATCACCACACCAGCTGATCCCATGTTGATGTGGGCACAGACAACAGGCAGAAATAGACCCATTCCAAAGTGTGCTTTGTCATGTAAAGGGAGAAAGAGATGTCTTTCAGGACTATTAGATACAAGAGCTGATGACACCATAATTTCCTGCTCTGTTTGGCTAAAAAACGGCCCCTGGTTCCAGCTGCTGGGGTAATTATTAGCTACCAGGGCAGCCACTACCAGCTTCTGGAGTCACAGTATCAGCTGCATGGAAGGTCCTGAGGGCACAGTTGCTACAGTAAGATCATTCGTCGCCCGGGCACCAATAACAATTTGAGGAAAAGACCTGTTGTCCCAAAGCGGGACAAGGCTAGAGATCCTATCAACACCTCAGGATTTCTAGATGGGGCCACAGAGCAGCGCGCCACACTTCAGTCAACCTGGAAGACCAACGACCCCATATGGGTGGATCAGTGGCCCCTCCCAGGCAGAAAGTTAAAGGCCCTGCAGTCCCACGTGCACGAGCAGCTGCCTGTGGGCCACATTGTACCATCTACTAGCCCCTGCAATGTGCCTGTCATTACCATCTGAAAGCCTGGCAAAGACAAGAGGTGGCTGCTGCAGGACCTCAGGAAAATCAACGAGGTCACAGAGGACATGGGTACCCTCCAGTCCAGCCTGCCCTCAGCCTCCATGTTACCTCGAGATTGCCGATGGTGCACCATGCCGTAGTTGTGGGTAGCATCTTTTGGAGTCCTCCTATTTTTTGGATACCTTGTTCGACATTTGGGCTGTGATTGGTGGAGCCTGAGCATAGGAAGAGCATTGCTTTGAAGATTGCACGGGTTGAGATGTAAAGGAAGGCTAGTTCAGGGCGGTTTAGTCCAATTGTCATTTTATTTCACAGTTATTGGCAGAGGGTTGTTATAGATCTTAATGACTACTTTTTTGATGCCCCCATGCTTCCAAATGACATCCTCTGGTTTGCTTTGACCGTCCCTGAACCACCAAACACCTTTACAGAGGTACCAGTGGACTGCATTGCCTCAAACAAAGAAGAGTAGCTCAACTATTTGGCAATGGCTTTGAGCCCAAAATCTCTCGCCCAGATGGAAAAGACATCCTAATGCTATCATTTTTCATTACATGGACGATACAGTCATTTGTGCAGAAGCTCAAATCATTTTGGACGTTGCAGTACAAGATGTCATCACTGTGGTACAGCAGAAGGGTTTTGAGATTGCAGCAGATAAAGTTCAAAAGACAGGAAGTACCTTGGGCTAAAGAGCACAGAGAGAACCATCACACCCCAAACACTGCACATGAAGGACAACCCAAACACTCTGCAAGAACACCAAATGCTCTGTGGAACAATCAGTTGGGTACGTTCACTCCTGGCAATCACCACAGAAGATCTCATGCCACTGTTCCTGCTCCGTAAAGGCAGAGAAGGACTTGATTCCCCTGATCACTGACACCAGAGGTAGAAGCAGCTGTACAAAAGGTCTCCTGGGTGATTCAAACTAAACAGGCACACAGATACCACCCTAATTTTTCTTTCTCTAAGGCAATCCTTGGTGTACGTCCAAAATTCCATACATTATTGTTTCAGTGGGACTATACTATCTCAGGTGCCCTGATAATAATTGAATGCGTTTTCAGAGCACACCAACCTACTAAAACAATAACAACCCAACAGAAAGTTATTCCAGAACTAGTGCAGGAAACCTAGAGAGCATCTGTGCTCCCTTGCAGGAATACACCTTGTGAATATTTACTTACTTCTCACTCAAGAGCACCTCAATTGCCTACTTCAAACATCTGAACCACTGCAATACACCTTAGATCATTTTTGCACATATTAGGATCAGCCATCAATTCTACCACCAAAATATTCCTGTGCTGCTCAGGATGTTCAAAATTACCCCAGACCCGGCAAGATCCATTGTAGCCACCTGCCCAAATTGTCAGGAACATGGCCTTGCTTCTGTCACAGCAGGAGTCAGTCCAAGAGGACTAGAGAGTCTCCACATCTGGCAACCAGACATCACACAATAAGCTCCTTTGGACAGACTAAAATACATCCACGTCTCAATCGACGCCTTTACCAGTACGTTTTTTGGCTCTGTCCATGCTGCAGAAAAATCAGAAAATGCTATAAAACATTACTTTTTCGTTTGTTCCACCTTAGCACTTCCACAGGAAATTTAAACTGATAATGCTCTTGCTTCTACCTTGCACTGATTCAAACAAGGGGCTTTCTGACCACTGGGGTATAAAACATGTCACAGGCATACCACACTCCACCACAGGACAGTCCATAGCTGAGAGGGCCAACTGAGCCATCGAAAGGATCTTTGATCAACTGAGAGGGCTAATCCAGATATTATCTTCCATTGAGACACTGGCCAAGGCCTTTTATGTACTCAACTTTTTGAACAACTCGTTTATGGAGACAACTCCCCCAGTCATCATGCAGTTTACTAATTCAACTGCAGCCCAATTAAAAGACCAGCCACCTGTGTCAATCAAAGAACCTGAATCTAAGCAATTTATGGACACCTACCCATTAATTTCTTGGGGAAGAGAAGATGCCCTTGTCTCTACAGCAACACTCCTAAGATCGATCCCAGCAAAATACATAAAAACTCTTTCTGGGAACGGTGAGGCAAACACCAGAGCCACCATCAGAAGAACAGAATGGAAGCCTAAGAGAGACAGCAGCAGCCTGGGAAAGAAGAAAAAGAAGGACAGAAGAAGATCTCCTAAGCAGCGTTGACCACACACACCAAGACCAAGAGAGCTCAGACACCACTAACCAGGATATATGAATTAACATTTGTAAAAGCTATATTTTAGCATTGATATAAGATTCTTCTAATAAGCTGTTTTTACACCCTTGGCTTATGGAACAGAAAGTTTAGTGGCACCTGAACTTATGTTTCATCTTCTACTCACTTTATCTGTTTACTTTTAGCCCAAATAAGCCTCCAGATACTAAATCAGCCCAAGTCAGACGATGCTGCTGTTGGTTGCTGCTGACATAGAGAACTGGATGCTCCTCACTGAGCCGCATGCCTTCAGCTGGCTGCTTCCACAGACAAGCCACAATTTCTTGTCCACGGCCTTGGCTGTCAGACACTACAAGGCATGTGTTTTTTCAACCTGCTGTCACATAGGGAGTCAGTATATCAGGGCATCCAGCTGCTAAAAATCAAGGAAAGAAGATCCAGATGGAGGGCAACTACAACTGGTTCACTGGACTTTTCAAACACTGGCGGATAAAAGGCTGACTTTCTTGTTTAGTTAAGACTGTTTTGTGGACTTTGTTTATCGTATTCATTGTGTTGGTTATTTTATCCATTATGCTAAATGCCTGCAAAACTCTATGGCTGAAGCCTTCTTTATAGACAACAAAATGGGAAGTTCTGGGGGCCGAGGGGCCGACCGTTGGAGCTGTAATACCTCAGGGCAAAGTGACCAAGGTAAAAGAGAGACATCGCTCTGAATGCAATGGTCTCGCCCATGGGCATTTGCAGGCTCCTGGTGATGCAGCACGTTTTGTTGGTATCACCCAGTTAAACTGCAGTATTTTTCTTATATGTACTGACTTGAGAATGTTCTCCCCTCTCTTGTACCATTTTGGACCTGGCTTACTGCAATGCTACCCCGATTTCTCTCCGTCATTTTCCCGCTGTGTGCACAGCCCCATTTTGTCTCCCTTCCTGGACCCTCTTCATTGCAATCCACTGAAGTGTTTGCAGATCCCCACAAAGATCCCTCTCTCACCTCGTTCACCAGCAGTTTAAGCAAGCATGCTCCCAGCTCTGGGAGTGCAGGTCACTCAAAGAGGCTGGCTGTGGACAGGCTGAAACACAGGAACTGAGTGCAACAGGGAGCCTGGCCGCTAATAAAAGGCATGAAACCCACAGCACACCCAACGCAAAACCTTGCATGTCTCTTCTTTATCCTCCTTCTCTCAGTCCTCATGCCACTTTCCCCACTTTGTCTGACTGGGTGCTTGGCTTCTCTCTCTCCTCTCTGCAGGTTCAGCTACACGTGTGACCCTGCAGGAACAGCCTGACCCAGGGAAGTGGGAGAGCACTCTTGGTCAGGAACTGTAGTGACAGGACGCGGAGGAATGCGATCAAACTGCAAGAGGGGGAAGAGATTTGATGATGGGAAGAAGTTCTTTACTCTCAGGGGGCTTATCCCTGACACAGGGACCTGTGCAGAGAGGCTGTGGATGCCCCATCCCCAGCAACATCCAAGGACAGGTGGGACAGGGGCCGCAGCAACCTGCTCTGCTGGGAGCTTGCTCACCTTGGAACCACATCACCTTAAGGGTCCCTTCCAAGCCAAACCATTCAAGGATTGGATCATTCTGCCATCCCCATCTCCCACTGCACAGCACCCCTGAATCTTCAGTGACATCACAGCTCCCAGAGGGTTCCAGGTGGAACGTCCAGGACCTGGAAACGAGCACAGCAGACACTGCAAAGGCTGCCAAGGGTCAGTTGCTGCTCACCCTGCGCTCTGACCCTCAGTGCTGAGCTGCTGCTGCTGCCTGGGCTTTTCCCGCTGCCTGCTCTGGAGCGCCAATCCCGCAGGATGTGCTCTGCTGTGCCCGTGGAGGTACAGTGCCATGCCAGGCAGGGGCACACGGCTTGGGCTGGGTGCAGCCATGTGGGAATGGATGGTGTGGGACAGGAAGCCCACTGGGAGGTGGTGCTTCCCCTTGCAGACTGAGAGAGACACTGTGGAGGCGATGGATGTGGACCAGGGGCTGGAAGAGGATGACATGATGGAAGTGGACTCCTCCTCTACTTCCATGTCCTCCACTGTTGAGGACATGGAAGTAGAGGTGGAGGACAACACTGAAGAAATGGAAGTGGATGAGGAAGATGACACAGAAGAGATGCAAGTTGATGAGGAGGATGAGGAGGAGCCCATGGTCCTTGGATGAAGATGGTGCCCCACAGGTAAGACAGGCAGATGCTTCCCACGCCCTGCCCACACACACACTGGGTCCCCTGACGCCAGCCCTGCCAGCCCCGGCCCAGCCCCTGGGGCCCAGCTGCCAGCCCTGCTGGGCCCAGTGCTGCCAACTGACTCCAGCTCTGCTCCTTCCTTTCTTCCAGGACTCATTCACATCATGGCACTGATGCCATGCCGTTGTAAATACGTTTTAAAGATTAGAAGTTTCCTGTAAATACGTTCACTATGTTTGAAGTTTCCTGTAAATACGTTTTGAAGATTGTTGGCCCATCGGATCCCATGTAAATATGTTCTGTATATTACTGTTGATGTTGTTATAACGCTTGTTATAACGAAACATGTTCTGTAAATCCTACATTTGTCGATCTTCGGCAAATAAATACTGCTTCTTTTAAAAACCTGACTTCTCTTGGCCATTCCTTGGGGCACAGGCAGCCTTTGCACACTTGTGGGTTCCACTTGTTCCGCATTCCCGGGGCTGGAGCTCCCTGGCACGGCCACCCCGGGGCTGGGGGTGCCTGTGCACAGGGGCTCCCACTGACACCACTCCTGGCCCTGGGCACTGCTGCTCTTCCTGGCCTGGGGCACAGCGCTGTCCCCAAGAGCTCAGCTCTCACCAGCTCTCACACAGGGGGCTCTCACAGCACTGGCCCCTGCAGCCATGCCACCAAAGCAGCCAGCAAACCTTCAGCCACCCTTCCTGCTGCAGACACAGGCACTCCTGGGCCCAGAGCCGCCAGCAGGCCACAGCCCTGCAAAATCCACCTGCACACTCTCAAGGCCACCAGAGCTTTGGCAACTGGGCCAGCTACATCTGGGCTGCTGCAGGGGCTGATCTTTAAGCCTTGGTGCCTCCAAAGGCCCTGGGCTCTGCTTTCCAGCCTGCTCTGCACAGCCCTGAGCCCGTATTGTTCCAGAGACAAAAGCCAAGCCAGGGCATCCCCACCCTGCCCGCATTCCTGCTGCTGCCAGCGGCCACCGGGCCCTGGGCCCGACTCGGGTGACAGCTGCAGGGACAGGGCAGCCTGTGCTGAGCAGGAGGCACGGGGCTGTGGGCCCTGAGGCTGCTGCTGGGGACCATGGTCCCAGAGGGCCCCGAGCTCAGCCCCTGCCCGGCCAGCTGCCCCCATGGCCCCACACTCCCTGAGCATCCCCATCACACCTGCCAGGGGAAATCCCACGGGCTTCAGGAAAGAAATTCCCCATAGTGACTAAACCAAGGGGTCCAAGGGGAAAGTCAGCACCAGCTGATGTTTACAGCACCTTGACACAGGTGGCTGCAGGGCACGTGAGATCTCCAGGGCCTCTGGCAGTGCCTGCTCTGCACGTGAGCCTGTGCGGCTGCTCCCAGTGGGACACAGCTCAGGCCAGCCCTCAGCCCCTCACAGTTGATACCAAGGAGCAGGCTCAGAAAGCAGTTTCAGATCACTTCCTGTAGATATTTCAAAGGTCTAAATGTCATTCAAAAACCCAAACTCTAGATTTATTTTTGGTGTTGTGGCATGAGAAGCCATGAAGGTGCCTCTGAATGTGCACTCAGGGCACTTCCACTGCCATCCCAAAGGGAACACAAAGGACAGGCCTCAGCTTTCAGCACTGCTGAGCTCCTCACCCTGCAATGAAGTCTGAGGCAGAGGCAATGTTTTGCAGGCCGGGGGGCCTATCACTGGAATAGTAATACCTCATGACAATCATATAGATTTAAAGTAAGGTGAATAACTCCTCTGAATACAATGATCTTGCTCAATGTCTTTTGCGGGATCGTGCAGATTCAGCACATTTCTTGGTATCATGAACTTCCTTCTTTCCTTATATATACTCCCCTAGGATGTTCTCCCCTCCCTTAACCTCTATTAGTCCTGAATTACTGCATACAAGGTCCTTTTCCCCACCCTGAAAATCCTTGTGTGCCCACCCCCACTTTGTCTCCCTCCCTGGACCCGCTCCAGCGCATTCCACAGTATTTGCTGTTTCACACATAGATCCCTCTCTTGCCTCATCCATCATGCATTCCAGCAAGCCTACTCCTAGCTCTGGGAGTGCACATCTCTCACAGTGTCTGGCTGTGGACATGCCACAAGGGGTGCCGAAACAGGGACCTTCTTTGAGAATTCCTGAGAGCCACTCCAGTGAGGATTCGGCTCTTCCACCGTCACGGGACAGAAGACGCCTCGGGTCAGCCACCGCCCTGGAGTGGGACCTGAGTTTTATCAGGGTTTGCTGAAGGCAGCATCAGCACCCTCCAGCAGCAACAGGGCTAGCTCAGCTGCTGAAGCCCAGGGGACATTTTGAACCCTCTGCATCCAGAGCCACCAGAGCAGTGAGTTGGAGGACAGCCACCTGCAGTGCAGGATCCTTGGGAGATATTTCAGTCCTGTGGGTGGGCCACCCTTTACATCAGGGGCAGCTCTGGGTAACAAATTATCCAATCCTTAGAGGGATACATATCTTCCAGTTAGGGAGGCTCTCCTTTCAGAGTGGAAGACTTTTACTAAAGGAAGTTGGAAGCCTATTGTTCATTGGCTTTTTAATGAGTTCACAGACATGTCTGTTGATTCAGTTGGTCATGTAGCATTTTGGGACTGAGTTAGGGAAAGACTCTACCTTTTGTAAACTCAGGGAGTGATAAGAGTCGCAACATTTTACCCAAATTTTCGTATGATTTATAGAGTTTTCTCAAGGGTTCAAAGTTCTAATATTCAACCCAGACTTTCTGTTCTGCCCCCTGCATTCCTGACCCCACTGATACCATTAGGATGAGAGACAGAAACTGCTGTAAAGCACAGACAAGCCACCTGCTGTCTGCCATCTCCCCTTCTTCTCTACCCCCTGCCCACGTCTGTACTGATCACACTGGCTTGGATTCTAGCCTAACCCCTTCTCCAGTACCTCTCCTCCCTGGATCCCCATCAGGTAGCTCACAAAATGGAGTCCCTCCTCTGGAGGGGGTTGTCAATGTCAAACTCCCTCCCACCCCCAGCTCTCTCATCAAATCCTCCCCCTGTATTGGATCCCAGCTCTGCGTCAGGTACCACCCCTGCATTGGGTTCCAGCGCTTCCTTGCCTACTCCCGCTGCCCTACCCCCTCCAACTCAGCCCCGTTGCGGATCCCACACTGTCAGGGCCGGAAGTGTGAGGGGCGGTACCCGGAAGGCCGCCATCTTGGCTACCAGAGGCCCACACCACCGGGCCTGGCCAGTCACCCCAAGGCCCCGCTCCTCTGCCAGAGACCAAGTTCCCTCTTCTGGAGAGGAGAGGGAAGGGTCATCCCACCTTCAGCATGAGCCTGAGGATTCTTGGACAAGGATGTGGAAGCTGGCGACAGAAGAGGGGAACTGGGAATTGGTAGCTAAAATACAAGAAACACCGGTGCAGAAGCAGAGGGGGACTAATCCCCAATTGGAAGTTCTCATACATGGGAGATGAAAGACCTTTATAAAGCAGCAAAACACCATGGGAGGGGCTTGCCCTATATTAATCATTTGTTAAATACCATCCATCCAATACATGGGTCAGGGCCCCACAATTTTTGCCATTTTATGCGCATCCTACTTTCTCCCACTGAAATTATTCTGTGGGAAGGAATGGGGAAAAAACTACTACAACAACTATTAAGAGACTATGCTAGAGAAGAGAGGCGGGCACACCTAACACTAGACCATCTAGCCAGGGAGGAAGATTTCACTAAACCTCATTCAAAAGACCTTCCTTGAGCTCGTTTAGAAGAGACCTGCAGGGACCTGGGAAATCCCTTCTAAAATTTATTGATCACCTTACACAAGCAATAGAGAAGAAAGTTGAACATCCAAAAGCCAGGAAGGTACTGCTTACTAAACTTGCTGAAACAAATGCTAAAAACACCTTTAAAGACATTTTACCTTCTCTACCCCTCAACAGAAAGCCTACCATTGCACAAATGGTCGTGGCATGCACCATTAGGCCATCCTTATACTGTAATGCTACCCGAGATAATGCTTCCTGTCACGGTGTGGTAGAGGTGCTAGTAGCCTCCCTGGTTATTCCCTGACATACACATGAAAAAGGACCTGGTTTTAAGTGTAGGGAGATGGGGCATTTTCAACAGAATTATAAAAATACAGGCTATTACCAGGCACCTTCTAGGTGTCACAGCCACTGTCCTCACTGCCCCCTTTGTCCACATACTTTCCAACACCAGCAAAACCGGTGGTCTGCGGGAAACCCCACACAGACACAGAAAGGCCCCATGCAAAGACACCAAATGCGAGTCTGTTCCGCCCTACTCTCCCCAACATCGTGGAGAACCAGCACAGCGACCTTCTCAGATCCAGCGGGACAGCTCGATCGCTGCAGAGAACTCGACAGAAGACAGCTCTGCCCTGGAACCTAAAGGCAGCTGGTAAGCGCCTTTTCAATTCCAATCCACGCTATTTATGTTCACCATATTCCCACAGGCAAATACAGGCCTGAAGGACGGCCCAAAGACATTTTCATTTAAACCATAACCGGGAAAGGGATGCAGACACTCACTATACTACCTGAGGTACTCGCCTTGACCTCTTTGGAGGAGATAACTGTCCAGGCTCTATGCTTAGTCCCTTTTCATTGCAAAAGGAACAGTTATAGCCAGAGCCTACCTCCTACTTGACACGATCACCACACCAGCTGATCCCATGTTGATGTGGGCACAGACAACAGGCAGAAATAGACCCATTCCAAAGTGTGCTTTGTCATGTAAAGGGAGAAAGAGATGTCTTTCAGGACTATTAGATACAAGAGCTGATGACACCATAATTTCCTGCTCTGTTTGGCTAAAAAACGGCCCCTGGTTCCAGCTGCTGGGGTAATTATTAGCTACCAGGGGAGCCACTACCAGCTTCTGGAGTCACAGTATCAGCTGCATGGAAGGTCCTGAGGGCACAGTTGCTACAGTAAGATCATTCGTCGCCCGGGCACCAATAAAAATTTGAGGAAAAGACCTGTTGTCCCAAAGCGGGACAAGGCTAGAGATCCTATCAACACCTCAGGATTTCTAGACGGGGCCACAGAGCAGCGCGCCACACTTCAGTCAACCTGGAAGACCAACGACCCCATATGGGTGGATCAGTGGCCCCTCCCAGGCAGAAAGTTAAAGGCCCTGCAGTCCCACGTGCAGGAGCAGCTGCCTGTGGGCCACATTGTACCATCTACTAGCCCCTGCAATGTGCCTGTCATTACCATATGAAAGCCTGGCAAAGACAAGAGGTGGCTGCTGCAGGACCTCAGGAAAATCAACGAGGTCATTGAGGACATGGGTGCCCTCCAGTCCAGCCTGCCCTCAGCCTCCATGTTACCTCGAGATTGCCGATGGTGCACCATGCCGTAGTTGTGGGTAGCATCTTTTGGAGTCCTCCTATTTTTCAGATACCTTGTTTGACATTTAGGCTGTGATTGGTGGAGCCTGAGCATAGGAAGAGCATTGCTTTGAAGATTGCACGGGTTGAGATGTAAAGGAAGGCTAGTTCAGGGCGGTTTAGTCCAATTGTCATTTTATTTCACAGTTATTGACAGAGGGTTGTTATAGATCTTAATGACTACTTTTTTGATGCCCCCATGCTTCCAAATGACATCCCCTGGTTTGCCTTGACTGTCCCTGAACCACCAAACACTTTTACAGAGGTACCAGTGGACTGCATTGCCTCAAACAAAGAAGAGTAGCTCAACTATTTGGCAATGGCTTTGAGCCCAAAATCTCTCGCCCAGATGGAAAAGACATCCTAATGCTATCATTTTTCATTACATGGACGATACAGTAATTTGTGCAGAAGCTCAAATCATTTTGGACGTTGCACGACAAGATGTCATCACTGTGGTACAGCAGAAGGGTTTTGAGATTGCAGCAGATAAAGTTCAAAAGACAGGAAGTACCTTGGGCTAAAGAGCACAGAGAGAACCATCACACCCCAAACACTGCACATCAAGGACAACCCAAACACTCTGCAAGAACACCAAATGCTCTGTGGAACAATCAGTTGGGTACGTTCACTCCTGGCAATCACCACAGAAGATCTCATGCCACTGTTCCTGCTCCGTAAAGGCAGAGAAGGACTTGATTCCCCTGATCACTGACACCAGAGGCAGAAGCAGCTGTACAAAAGGTCTCCTGGGTGATTCAAACTAAACAGGCACACAGATACCACCCTAATTTTTCTTTCTCTAAGGCAATCCTTGGTGTACGTCCAAAATTCCATACATTATTGTTTCAGTGGGACTATACTATCTCAGATCCTGATAATAATTGAATGCGTTTTCAGAGCACACCAACCTACTAAAACAATAACAACCCAACAGAAAGTTATTGCAGAACTAGTGCAGGAAACCTAGAGAGCATCTGTGCTCCCTTGCAGGAATACACCTTGTGAATATTTACTTACTTCTCACTCAAGAGCACCTCAATTGCCTACTTCAAACATCTGAACCACTGCAATACACCTTAGATCATTTTTACACATATTAGGATCAGCCATCAATTCTACCACCAAAATATTCCTGTGCTGCTCAGGATGTTCAAAATTACCCCACACCCGGCAAGATCCATTGTAGCCACCTGCCCAAATTGTCAGGAACATGGCCTTGCTTCTGTCACAGCAGGAGTCAGTCCAAGAGGACTAGAGAGTCTCCACATCTGGCAACCACACATCACACACTAATCTCCTTTGGACAGACTAAAATACATCCACGTCTCAATCGATGCCTTTACCAGTACGTTTTTTGGCAAAGTGTGGCCCAGAAGGTGCTGGGCAGTTCATGGCTGCCCTGGGACCCCGAGCCCGGGCTGGCTCTGAGAACTCCGGCCCCACGCCAGGAGTGGGGAACTGCCCCAGGCTGGGCAATGACCACAGGCAGAACCCTCAGAACTGCCCCAGGCTGGGCAATGACCACAGGCAGAACCCTCAGAACTGCCCCAGGGTGGGCATTGACCACAGGCAGAACCCTCAGAACTGCCCCAGGCTGGGCATTGACCACAGGCAGAACCCTCAGAACTGCCCCAGGCTGGGCATTGACCACAGGCAGAACCCTCAGAGCCTCTTGCTCTACACTGCAAGAGACAAGCCACCAACGGGACCAGGCAGAGGAGAAAGGAGGAGGATCTGTGTCTTGAAATTATACAAGAAAGGGTTTATTCCAAGCAAAAGGATCAGAGCCAAAAGAGCCCTGGACACTCCTGTGCAAGGGCTTTTGTACAGACACAAATCAGGGGGTGGATACAAACAGCAAACCAAAAGGGAATCCTCAGGGGAGCACTGAGGGGATTACATCAAGTGTCTGGGGCCACTTTGGGTAGGAGGGTGGGGAGGATGGCTCACTTGGGCCAATGGGGCCTCCAGGAACAGGGGAATTCCAAAGGGGCGTTGCAGACAGGGATTGGCTCCAGGTTAAATTGGCAAAGAATGTTGGGGAACAAAAGGGGCTGGGTTTGACAGGCAGGGAAAGAGCTGGAACAAGGGGCAGGGAATGGCATGAGGGACGGCTTTGAGGGAGGGTAAAACCCAGGGGTAAACCAACTCGGGGAGAACACAGGGTACAACAGAACAAACCACTTCACAAGGAATCAGTACAATAAATTTGAACCGCTACACATGGCTGCAGATTTTTTTGTCTCCACTGGAGCTTCCTGCAGTGAACACAAATCATTCTGCTCCCCAGGAGGGGGGAAATGACACCAAGAAGAAAAGCTCACTGCTTGATACAATGACATCTCTCTAACAGCCACCTTCTGCCCTCATCCTTGCTCTGCCCCGTTGCAATCAAATCAATCGCTCTCAAAAACACAAGAATGGTTTCAGGCCTTGACCATAAGGTCTGTGAGCTCAGCATATGATTTTGGAAAGCAAACAGTGCTCCTTGAGGAACATCCCGACTAAGCCAGCCAGCAGAGGCCTCCCAGCAGTGCAGATCTCTCAGTGCCAGCATGCTCCAAGCTGGCACCAGAGCTAAAGCCCTCCCACCCTGCAGTGCAGCTCCAGCCCTGGTGCTGCTGCGGCTGTGGCTGGGCTCTTGCCGTACCTCGATGTCCTGGTGTCCCTGGGGGAGGATGGTGCCTCCGCTGGGATTGATGGTGAACTCCCTGGGCTCCACATGGAAATGGATTCCCTTGCTCCAGGCCGGGTCGCTGTCCCTGCGGATCTGATCCACGCTGTCCACAGCCGGCTGCGTGCCATCGTCCGACATGCGGAGCTGGAACGTCAGGGGCACCGCGGAGCTGCTGGTGAGGCGGCAGCGCTGCGTGTAGGGAAAGCCTGGGCAAGGACACAAACAGCCATTCAGGCACCCAGCAGGGAATGATCCTGGGGGCAAGATCCTGGCAGGATCAAAGTGGGATTGGAGTTGAGCTCTTTATGATCTGAACTACAGCTCACCCAGAAGCTGCGTGAGGAATTAATCGTCACTTAGTTCCCTTTGACACAGAAATGCCCACTCCTAGCCCTGCTGAACACTGCAAGCTTCTCTCTTTGGGATGGGGACGAGCTCCCTCAACTGCCCTAAACCAGCACCAGTTCTCTCTCAGTGATGAGTGTGCACCCAGACCCAGCATTTACTCTGAGAATTCAAGCTGTCCAATTCCCTGCTCAGCCTGCCAACACTCCCACCTTTTTCAAGACATATAAAGAGTGAGTTGTCAGTGAGAAGAAGCTACAGCAAAAGAAAGTGAGGATGGGATCAGCAACTAGAACGTGATGCAAAGCACCCTAATGCAGCTTCTCTCTGCAGGATCCTTAAGGCATCTCTAGCTTTGGGCCAAACAGACTGAGCACGTGACAGCTCAGAGCCCACTCAGCTGGGGGCACAGCCCAGCCTTGCTTTGAGATTAGCAATCAGGAACCAGGTCCCACCTCAGCCCACAAACAGGGACATCACAGCCGTGCTGCGCACTGAGAGTGCTGCCTGCAAGGGTTTACCCCACTTTGGCTCTGAGATTTGCTTTCCATCCTGCAAAGCCAGAGATAGAGCCACTCATGGTGGGGATGTCCTGCAGAGCGCGCAGAGCAGCCACAGCCTGCTCTGCACTCCACATCTGGCTGGGCTGGCCAGCTCTGTGGGGAGGAGACTTCTCCCCAGGCCTGCTCACCAAGAGTCACTGGGACACAGATGGGGAGGAAAAACAACTGCAGCTGCAGCCCAGAGCTTCTCTGTGCCCATCCAAGTGACCACTGCCAGCTCCAGCAGGGACTCCAGCAGGGAGGCAAGAGAGGCACAAAAAGGACAAACCCAGATGTCAAAACCTCCAACGAGACTGAGGCCAGCACAGGCAGACAACAGTCAACAGTTACAAAGAAGCAAAGATACAACAGCTGCCTTCAGCTGAAGAGCCCTTAGGCATGAAATTGGATTCAGCAGGATCAGTCTCCTGCTTCAGACCCACATTTCCATCTGTTGCCTTTCTTGTTTCATTCCTTCCAAAGTCAACTTGACAAGCGCCTCCGTGGTGATGCAGGCTGGGGAAGAAGCAGCTCAAGAAAGGCAATGAGTTTCCTTCAGAAGTTCATGAACTTCATTGTTCTGGCTTTAGGCTTGGCCGTGAACGTTGCCCTGGCTCTGGGAAGGGGGACAGGGGTTCTGGGGGGTTTTGGGCGGTTTTGGCCCTGGGCTGGGCCTTTCCCTTGGGGGTTTTTGGGAGTTGTGGCGTGATGCCGTGGGCGGCTGTGCAGTGGGAGCTGAGGCTGGGCAGGGAGCGGAGCTTCCCTTCCTCCCGCTCGGGGGTCGCAGCTCGGCCGCTGCTGCTGCGGGAGGTTTGTGCTTGGCCCGGGGCTGCCCTGGCTGCAGCTCAGCGCTGGCACCGACCCTGCCTGCCTGCCCGCTGCTGCTGCTGCTGCTGCTGGGCACTGCCCGCATTCCCCTGCCCTCTGGGGCTCTGCAAAAGGAGCATTTCCTCCTTCCCTTCCCTTCCCGCACCGGCTGGGGGGGATCCCTGCCCTGCCAGAGCCCACAGCTCCTCCTGCTGTCACCAGACCTCCACCAAAGGGGAAAAACAGGACTTGACATCTGGGAAATGTCTGTTCTTGCCTTCTTGTCTGTGCTCTCCTGAGATAGTCTAGCAAAGAACTGTTATTCCCTTTCCCACAGTTTTGCCTGGGAGCCCTGTCATTTCAAAGGGATAATCATTTGGAGGGAGGGGCTCATCTTTCCATTGCAGCAAGATTCCCACCTTCCTTGGCAGACATCTGTCTTTTAAAGCAGCACAGAGACACCAGAAAATTCTGCCTTTCTATTCCTTGCTTCCATTGGATCTCACAATGGCAAAATGCCCCCTGAGGCAGCAGCAGCAGCAGCAGCAGCCCTGCAGTTCCCAGCCTGAAGAGGCTGCTGAGGCAGGGCAGGAGTGAGGGATGCTTTTCTGTTGGAAGGCACAGATCCCTGAGGCTGTGTCCCAGCCCAGGGAACACTCACCAAAGGAGATGTCCCCGAAGTCGAGCTCAGCGAGGTCGAAGTGTAAACTCGGTGCAGTGACGCTGCCCCTGCAGGCCGAGGACAGAGCAGGCAATGGCTCGGTTAAAGGCATTGCACAGGTCCGGCTGTCGTGGCTCGGGGGCACAAAACCCGGGCTCAGGGCACCCTGGGTTTCCAACCAACACAGCCCCGTGTGCTCAGCACAGGGCCCTGGGCACAGGAGGCAGCTCCAGCCAAGGGGCAGCAGCCAACAGCCCCTGATGGGCTCTGGGCACAGGGCAGGCAGGAGAAGCCCCCGGTGTTTTGCGGAGAAAAGAAGAAACCTCACAACTTTATAAAAGTTGTAAAGCCCGGTATGTTTATTTACGGCGCGCCAGACGCAAGTCCCCCAACAAGGCATGCATGCCTCTGAAGACCTCGAGTCTTCTTTTATCCCCCTTCCAAATGCATATGCATACAGTTTCACAATAAGTTCATACATATTCATTCCGTGTGACATTTAGCACCAGTTCTTCTTTATCAAAGGAATTTCTAAGTCGGGGGCAAATCGACCTTGTGGTCTTTTCTGTTTTTCTTTCTCTGTCTCCTTGCTGTCTCCGCATGCTAGTTCTTGCTTCAGCTTTGGCCTCACAGACTTTTCACCTCTCTTAGACACTTCACCTAATTCAGAATGGATCTTTACTCTACATCGTCTTGCTCTACCATGATGGCCTGGTATTTCAGAAACCTCTGCAGTGAGAGCCAGTGGCCACCCTTTACTTCCAGTGCTGCGGACACTGTGTGGGACACTAGCACAGTCATTTTTGTCCCAGGGTAAACTTGCGTGCCTCTTGAATATTCAGCACGACTGCTGCTACAGCTCTGAGGCAACCTGGCCATCCTTTGGCTGTTGCATCTAGTTGCTTAGAGAAGTAAGCAACTGCCTTTCAGTAAGGGTCTAAGTCCTGAGCCAGTATTCCCTGGGCAATTCCTTGCGTGGGAAAAACAGAAAGAATGGTTTACATCTGGAAGTTTCAAAGCTGGAGCTGACATGAGGGCACTTTCTCTAGCTGGCGAAAGGCCCATGTGGTGTCTTGTGTCCACTGGAGATCTCAGTTTCCATTGGCAATAAGAGCATAGAGGGGTCTGGCGAGCAGTTCATAATTATAAACCCACAGCTGGCACTACCCTGCCATGCCTAAGAGGGTTCGGAGTTCTTTCGTTGTCTGGGGTTTCAGGGTTTGGCGTAGGGCTTCCCTGCCTTAAAGTCTGCTGCACAGCACTCGCTTCTTACCCCAGGCAGATTACTTTCTGTTTCACTACCTGTGCCTTTTTCTTTGAGACTCTGCGTCTTTGGAGTCTTAGGAAATTCAAAAGGCTTACCGTCCAGGCTTCTCTCACTTCCCTCATCCGAGTGGCTACTAGAAGATCGTCCACATACTGCAACAGCCTCCTTTCCTCTTGTGGAGCTTCCTGGGACTCTGGGTCTTTGCAAGCTGTTCTCCAATCGGAGTGGGGAATCTTGAAGCCTTCAGGCACATGGACTATGTGAGCTTGAGTTTGAATGCAAAAATTTCCTGGCTGGCTTCATGGATAGGGAGGCAAAAGAAGGCATCTCTTAGGCCTAAAACAGTGAACCAGGTTAGCTCAGGTGTTAAACAAGTTAGTAAGATAGATGGATTTGCTACCACAGGGTATAAATTCTGTGTTATCTTATTGACAGCCCTTAATCCAGTACTATCAGTTATTGGGCTGATTCCTTCCTTATTTTCCTTTTGAGGGTACTACTCAGTTCTCACTAGTTGTGTTCTTTCCTTAAACTTGATGCTCATGGGGGAGCATCTTTCACTCTCCCTGGTACAGCAGAGGCCCATACCCTTGAAAACACTTGTTTACTTATTCTAATATCTCCTTACTAATGTCTTTCTTAATTTCAGTGTCTGTTAATGTTAAGCCTAACATCTTTATATCATTTGCCTCCAGAGTAACCTTTCTCATTTGAGAATGTTTAGCAAATTGAGCGAATTGTACAAAAGCTTTTAGGTACACATAGTACACATATTACTTTAAAGGTTTGCACAAGGATGCCTTCTCAGACTGGCCAGTTGTTCAGTTGTTCCCCACACTGCAACATAAACATTCTCCACAGGTACTAAAGTTTTATTTAAAACTGAATATATGGCTCTTGTGTCAACAAAAATTCTTCCCTTTTGTGGAGGTCATCTTTACCCTTCCTCCCTTACCTTGGGAGGAGCCTTTAGCAAATCATATGTACTCATTTTGTGAACTGTGATTGCTTTGCATTTCAGCATGATAATCTTTGCTTGACTTCATACATTGCTATCTTATGCTGTATGCTGAACAACACGTTTGATTTGCTTTCTCTTTGCCTTGTTTTCCCTTTTCAAGAAATCTGGGTGATTTCTTAAAACACAAAGACATTTCAGCATACAAAACTCTATCCCATTTATCCTCCTATTTTAAAACAGTACTAACAGCAATGAAGTATTATAAATCTTTTTATTTTCTGAGCTGCTCCTATTGGCAGCCTTCTCCCAGTGAGCCCCTCCCAAAAGGGGCTAATTTAGGAACCTTTTTGCTCTGGTCAGTTCTCATTATTTATTTCTCCTTGCCCTATCTCGCTTCCACTCAAACCTTTTTGCAGACCTTCACAGTAGTTTCTCAACTTTCCTCGAATACACACAGCTCCAGGTGGCAGGTATCAGATGTGGTTCCCACACACAAGTTCTAAGACCTTAGGTTCTGAATCCGCTTGACCAGAAACCTCTAATTTACATGTGCCCTGACACTTATTAGAACAGCAAAACCAGTGTTTCTCATAAACACCGCACTGCAATAATAACTGCACATCCAGCTTTTGCTCACAGGCCATTCCCGTGTTCCCTGGGGAGACGGGGCAGCCAGAGCTGTCCCTGTGCCTAGGGGACAGCCACTGTCACCTCACACAGCATGCTAATCAAAAACATGACATAGACACTATATTCTGAGCAAACAAAATATCAGTCTTTTCTAGTTCTCTTCTTGCACAATCTAATTAAGCCCTGTGTCTACTTACACTTGTTTTACTGCTTTGCAAAAAGGCTGTGCTAGTCACAGCCGAAACTCTGATATGCCCACAGACACAAACACTCGCACCCGCACCCCCCCTTTATCTCAAATTCCTTAGAGCCAAGGCTTGAATTGCTGTGAGGGGGGGGGAATTCTTGGAATTCCTTTAACTCTATCGTAATAAAGCATAAATCACCGTACTATAGTTCTCCTATGTAAAATGCCACTCTTGTTCAACAAAATCTTAAAATCTCCACAAACACTACTATACAATCTGAGAATCAAATTACCACAATGCAGAGGAAGAAAATCACCACACAAAACCACTGGGAAAGGGCATATCTCTCAAAGTGCTCGCTTTTCTCAACACAACGTAGCATACCATAATTCAGCATTTACTCACATCAATTTTCTTGGACACAATCAAAATCAAACATCCAAGGCAAAGGAACTCTCTGAGCTCATACTCATACTCACGGTTAAAATGTACCAGATCTACACAAATCACTACATTTAAACACGATAAATACCATCACTGACATTCTTCCACTCGTTTCTCTGCGGGGCACTTCTGTCCCTGACCCCGCAGCCTGCTGCAGCCGGCGCTTCAGGCTTCACTCGGCTGCTTTAAACACGGGTAGTACTGACCCCCCCCGCACTGTAGATTTATTCCTTTTATACACCATACACTTATACACTTGTACGATTAGAAACACAGCTCACCGACCACACAATGCACACATTAACTATACAGCAACACAGTGTCTGGACATCACACACACACAAAAAAAGCACACACAGGCTCAACAGTTCTGCTCTATCACAACTATGAACCCCCAACCCACACATACACGGGTTCACCCGGCTCACCCCCAGAGCCACTAGTGGTCTGCTTTATCAGAACGATGAACCCCGTCTCTAATACAGCTGCTCTATCAGCTATACCCAGATGTCTCTGGGTGGTTTACTCCCTTGCTCTCCTTTCCCTCCCCCGGGGCCCCTCAGTACATACCGTATCTTCCTCCGCAGGCCAGCAGGTCCTTGTCTGTCCTCGCAGGTGGCAAGTTGAGACGAGCGGAGCCCCACCAGGAAAAGATCCTAGGGCGCGCGTTGGAGGTCCGTCTATCCCCCCTGCCCCTGCGGGGACAGAGAACTCCTGGCTTGGCTCACCATAATGTTTTGCGGAGAAAAGAAGAAACCTCACAACTTTATAAAAGTTGTAAAGCCCGGTATGTTTATTTACGGCGCGCGCTGGACGCAAGTCCCCCAACAAGGCATGCATGCCTCTGAAGACCTTGAGTCTTCTTTTATCCCCCTTCCAAATGCATATGCATACAGTTTCAAAATAAGTTCATACATATTCATTCCGTGTGACATTTAGCACCAGTTCTTCTTTATCAAAGGAATTTCTAAGTTGGGGGCAAATCGACCTTCAGGTCTTTTCTGTTTTTCTTTCGCTGTCTCCTTGCTGTCTCGGCATGCGAGTTCTTCCTTCAGCTTTGGCCTCAAAGACTTTTCACCTCTCTTAGACACTTCACCTAATTCAGAATGAATCTTTACTCTGTCTCACGGGGTTGCTGGGGGTCCCATGAAGGACCCTGAACACACACCCAGACATGGCTCCGTGCCTCAGTTTCCCCATCTGCAATGGCATGGACATCAAGGTGTCCCCACTAACTTCTGTAAGCACCCCTTCCAGCCACAGCTTCCCTGCTTTGCTCCTTCTGAGCTGCAACTGCTGTTCCCATGGAGGAGCTTTCTCAAGAGAGTTTGACCCACACAATCATTACAGACACTGTTCTGAGACACGAATCCAGGGCATTCCCAAAGATCCTCTGAAAAGAGCAGCAACAGTTCTACCCAGGGCACAGATGAATCCTAGAGGAAAGGACCAGCTTGTCAGCAGTGCACCAGCTGGCACAGCCAAGAGCAAGAGCTTCAACAACCAAACTTGGCTGTCCTGAATCTAGCACAGCACCTCAACTGCCCTTGAACTCAGCAGACACACTCCAAAAGCCACCAACATCCACTGAAATCAGCACTTGAAGCTGCACAACATTCACCAGTTGATTTCATGGTTGATGCCAATCAGTGCCCACTCCGCCTTTTGGTTCAAAATCAAGAACCAGTGAACTGTGTCCTCTATTGTACTCACAGGACTGCCCCTGGCTCTGCTCTGCACATCTCAACAAGAGACACCTGCCCCTGCTCAAGGAGAAAGCTGCTTATGCACAAACACCCCATGGCCATTTTGGGGGAGGGACAGAGGAGAATCAATTATTTGATGGTGAAAGGTTACCTCTTGATTTCCAAATGTAAAAAGCAGCACTTTTCCTCCAAAAACAAAGGCAGCATCATTGTTTCTCCACTATGGGCACACCTGCTCACCACTTTTCTCTTGCTAAGGAATAACTCCCTTGTTCTTCTTTACCCATCTCCCTTATCTCTTTGCTATCATCCAGTGCAGATTGCTTTCATTTCTTCACTGCCTTGAGCCAGTGCCGCCCAAGAGCAGCAGCCCAGCTCCAAAGCTGCAGAGCAGCCAGCATCAGCTCTCCTGCTTCCACTCCATTATCCTGCAGCACATGGCTCAGGCTGGCAGGGACGAGGCCTCACGCTGCTGTGGTGCTGAGCACTGAGCTCTGCCTCCCCTATGATCCGCCCTTCTCCCTGTGCCTGGGCCAGGATTGTCTCTTGCCCTGGCACCAGCCCACGGGATGGTGCCCAAGTCCTTGGCACAGTTCCTGACTCCCACATCAGCGCTTTGCTGGCTGTGCAAAGGAGGCACCAGAGCCCTCTGTGCACAGGAGCTGGGGGCACAGCTTGTGCCCCACAGCATGGCCATGAGAGGTGAGCTGAGGCTGCTGCTGCCCATCTGGCACGGATTATTCACACAAGGTTTTACAAACACTGCTGCTGCTGCAGAATCAGCCAGGCTGGCCCATCTGCAAAGCCCTGGGCGCCTTGCTGGGTGTTCAGGTGGGACATCCCAGAGCAGCTGCTGCCCAAAGCTGATCCATCCCACTGCCTGCCATGGCCCAAGGCACACGGAGATCCCTGCAGGGAGGAGTCATTCCAGCTCCCGGCTACCACACAGGGCAGGAGGCAGCCTCACACTAAAGCAATGCCAGCGGCAGAGCAGAGATTCAGACCTCAGGAAACACCTTTTTCCTCTGCTACACCCCAAAAGGAGGCAGGTGGGGGATGTCCCAGAGACAGCTACAGATGTGCCCACCCAGCTCCCAGGGTCCTTACTTGATGGTCAGGATGGCAGGCCTAGGAGATCCAGCCACACTGAACTGCAACTCCTCCTCAAAGCTCCCCAGCACGGTGGCTCTGAAGGAGATCTGCACAGCCTGGCTCCCACCTGCTGCAATGATGCCCTCCTCGGGGGCAAACTTGAAGAGCAAGCCCAGGTTGGTGGCTGAAGGGAGACAGGTGAAGGGAGCATCAATAGCTCCTTGGTTCATCAGTTTCACCTGCAGCAGCAAGAAAGCAAAATGGAAATACGTGTGGAATCTTCCCTTCTTGTGAGTTATTGTCTAATGATGCAATGAACACCCAGAAAAGGCAGAAGATGCTTTGTGCTGCTGAATGGCACAAGTCCAAAGAGACAACAGGACAAGTTCTGCCTTTGGGTTTTCATGCAGAGCAGTGGCAACTCCACAGAACTGCATTCACCCTGGGCTTATCCCATGGACACAGAGCAGTGCCCCTCTGCTCAGCAGCACCAAGCGCATTGAGAGCTGGCGCTGAGAGCAACGTGGGCTGATTGCAGCTGCCTAGGGAATCACCCCAGAGCTGCTGCTGCCCCAGTGAGCACAGCTCCAACAGCACCATCTGCTCATTCACCTTTTCCCAGACCATGAAAACAATACATTGAGAATGAGGCATCAGCATCAAAACGTACAGACAGCACCATCTTTTGGTGAGAAAACTCAGCGTGTCTTTCCCATCCACAGCCAAGATTTTGAAAGTGTCTGCCATGATGCAGTGCCTCATGAAGTTTTGCAAGCTTGACTCTACTGGGGGAGAGGCAAATAGGTAGAAAAACCCTTTGCTTTATTCCCAGGAACACTTTTCTCTTTCTAGAGCCAGAGATGCACCGAGGCTGAAGTGTGCAGAGGGACTGGTCAGCAAGGGAGAGAACTCCCAAGGATTTCCTGTGATTGCAGCAATAAGCAGAAGACACTTGGCTGGGAGCTCTTGGCAGTGGGCTGAAGCTCAAAGGCAGCCAGTTTGGTGCAGCTGCTTCTGCAGAGCCCAGTCCAAAGGTGCCTTGTGTCTGGCACTGCCACAAAAGCCTCTGAACATGCAGCTTTGGGAGCCAGTGTTGGTTTCATGTGCCAAGGGGTTGTTTTGCAGGAAGCCTCCCAGCTGATCCCTAAGGAAGGCTGCCCAAAAGAAGGGACTGGGGCTTCAGGAACAACTGACACACCTTTGTGACCCCCCAGATTTGAGCAGTCCATCAAATATTCCCTGCTCACAGCTGCCCAGGTTGGCAGCAAGTCCACAGCTGCACCGGGCTTGCTGCTGCCTCAGGAGCCATCAGCATCCATCCCAAGCCCTGCTGCTCAACTCACAGACATGGGGGGTGTTGACGAAAACATTCCCAAGGTTCAGAGTAGGAGAGCTGAGTTCAACCAAGGGTCCTTGGCCTTCCCCTCTGAGCTGCAGGGGCAGCCTGCTCTCACAGCCTGGGGAGAGATGTCCATTGCAGTACAATCATTCCCTCTGCTACACTGGATTTTCCAGGCTGCCTCAGTGCTAGTCCCTGACTCTGAGCTGGATGCAACCAGCTCCTGATGCTGCAGGAGAAGATATGGACCCTTCTCTTCTCTCAGGACATATCCCCTGAGGCTGACTTGCAATTTCTAACCCATTCCCTGGGCTGCTTTCCAATTTGAGCCACCAGTTTGCTGAGTTTAAAACATCTCTGGTGCCTGTAGTGACAGGTCAAGGAGTAATGGGTAGAAATGGAGAGAAAGGAGATTTAGGTGAGATATTAGGGAAGAAATTTGTCCTGTGAGGGTGGTGGGGCACTGGAGCAGGTTCCCCAGGGATGCTGTGGAGGTTCCAGCCCTGAAAGTGTTCCAAGCCAGGCTGGATGGGGCTTGGAGCTCCCTGCTCTAGGGGGAGGTGTCCCTGCCCATGGCAGGGGCCTTGGCACTGCATGATCTTTAAGGTCCATTCCATCCTTACCATACTGTGATTCTGTGGTTTCCTTCCCATGCACCTAGAGGAGCTTTGAAAGCCATTCAGTGCAGGCACAAAGCTCCTACAGAGTTTGGCAATTCCCAAACTCCCTGGCCCAGGAGCACAGGACTTTGTTGCCCAAGTGCTCCCCTTGTGACACTCAGCACTGTGTTCAATTGCCACAGACTGAGAGCTGCAAGGTGACAACTGCCACACAGGGAGAGAAGCAGCTGCTGGCCAAGGCTGCTCCCTCTACCAACAGCCCGGGCTCAGTGGGGCTCAGCCCCCTCTGCCCTGCTGCTGTCTGGGCACTGGGAGGTGGTCCAGGCTCAGGGAGCCCATTTCTAACTCAGCTCCTGCTTCCTGATGATGGATCCATGGCAAATGGAGCCATCCTGGAGGCCAGGCACCTGCAGGGGCTGAGTGCTTGTTCACTAAAGCTGTTCTGCTCTGGCACTCTCTGGCCTTTGAGGGAATGCTGGCAAAGCCATGGCATGAAAACCTCTCCCTGCACTGCCTGGGCTGTTCTGGGATCACTCAGGCACACACAGCATTCTGAGCCCCGGCCTGGCACGGGAGACTCCCTGGGAGCTGCAGGGCCAGGGGGGATGTGCCAGCACTGCCCTGCTGACCAGGGACCCTTCCCAGCACTTCCATGGGAGCCCCGTGGGCTCAGGCTGGCACCATGGCTTCACTGAGGGGGAGAGAGGCAGGGCAAAGGAGCTGCACCTGGGATGCTGCAGTAAGCCACACTTCCATACTCCAGTGCTTCCAGGGGTTTGAAGGTCACCTTCATTTCAGCCAAACAATTCGGCCCAATTTCTCCCTCCTGCAGCAGAAAGAGACAGCAAAACATTGCTCTGCAAACTTCACATTGCTTCTTTTCACCACCCTCCTGTAAGCCTTTGTTTAGAGCATCAGTGATGAGTGAACAGCACAAGGAGCCAAGGAAACACTCCAAACCCAGCCCAACACAGCTCTCAATGCTCAGCTGATCAGCTCCCACTCTCCACAATATTCCTGCTGCTCTGACACAAGCTCTTGGGCACATCATGCTGCTGTCAGCTACAGTGGGATGCCACTGCCACTGTGCCCTGCTGGCTCTTGGCCTTAGATGGACCATAGCTGTAACCAAGAAGAGAACATGATCCCCTTCCTTGGAAATAAAAATATTAGTTTAACCTGTACTGAAAGAAAGCAGAGGCTGGGATTATTGTAGGGTTTACTCCAAGATGAGAAGGGTGTTCCACTGTGCAGACACCAGGCATTCATCATCTCTCACAATGCCAGTACTCAGAATCAAGGCTCTGGTTGATGGGAGCACGTGGCAGTTTGCTTGCATCACCAGAAAAGGAAAAGGTTTTCTGTCCCTGTGTCAGGACAACTCCAAAGGCCCATTTCAGCCTTCCACCCTGGTGTCCAGGCTCACAGATGACACTGGAAGGGACACTCAGACATAGTGCAAGGCATGGTTACAGGAGGGGATGGCATTTCTGTCATTAACCTTGGGCTGAATTTGGCCTCCTTTTGCCAGAGAACAATTGCAAGCTTCAGGTCAGTGTGTGAGCTGGCAGTGCTCCAACAGCCTCTGCTGAGCCCCACGTGTGGGGGGAGCCCCTGCCTACAAGAACTGCTCCCTGGGACACTGACAGAACACGCAGGCAGTGCCTTGAGCTCGAGCCTGGCAGCAGAGCTGGGCTTTGTCAGGCTCCCAGCCCTGCCTGGAGCCTGCAGGGCACAAATGCTTTCAGCAGCGAGCCCTGCAGCCTCACCAGAAACTCCATGTCCTCCCTGCCAGCACATGGAGCCAGCTGAGGATCTGCCCAGTGACCGCAGCCGGGGAAGGGGTGGGTGTAGGGAGTAGGGTGGGAGGAGGAGGAGGAGGAGAAGGAGGAAGAGAATGTTCTCAGCTATCACTTACCATTGGCTCAAGGAAAAAAATGTCATCAGAGAACAGCATGGGGTCTTCGTGCACCTTTGCCATCTTCTCCTGGTCCATGCTGCTCAGGAGGGCACTGTGATCTCCACAAAAGCCCTTCACCTTCTCTGTTTCTTTCTCCTCTGGGAAGTTTTCCTGGGACACCTCTTTGGGCGGCCACAGCAAACACTGCCTGCAGCCCCAGGGAGAGACAAGGCCAGCAGATGGTTTCATGAGCCACAGATTTGCAGAGAGAAGTGTGAGCGCAGGAGAGCAAAGCACCTGGGGAGGAGCAGCAGCAGCAGCTCCCCAGCAAAGGCTGAGCCCAAGCCACGAGGGTCCCACAGGGATCAGAGGACAACTTGCTGTTCCCCGGCCCAGCAGGGAGTTTCACTCCACCCTTGCAAGCTCAGCAGAGGTTTGCAAAGCCAGCATCCCTCCAGAGAGCCTCCTGCCTCAAAGCCTCTGCCACAGCTGAGGGAGAATCAACCAGCCATTTCAAGTGGCTTTTCCTCCCACTGAGCTGCTCGGGGGGGGCACAGAAAGATCACAGAGCACCCACTGCAGCATTTCCCTGGCAAGGGGAGACAAAGCTGGCTTGCAGCTATGTGTTACCAGCATCACTCTTTGTTTCTTCCATTTTGGACCTGCCCCGTTCCTGACTCTGCCTTTCACAAGAGCATCCCAGAGCACTTCCACGGGAAATTGATGAATTCAGGCACCGAATCCCTTCGGGGACATTCAAGTTTTTATATGCAATATGCATGAAAACAGAGGCTCTGAGAGGGGAAGGAATTTGCTGTGCAGGAGGGAGACAGCAAACTCCTGGAGAGACCTTTTCATGAGCCACAGCTTTTTGGATCCCATCTCAGTGCACGGCACTAGAATGTCCTGAGAGGGAAAGGATCCTGCACTATCTTCTCTCACAAAAAATCCTCTCTGCTCTGAGAGCACAAAACCTCTCTGACAGCAGCACAGGGACACACTACCAGCCCGCATGGGCAAGGAGCTTTTGAAGGAAATAAAGGGAAAAAATAGGGTGTATCACCTTTGGAAAGAGGGACTGGCAACTCAGGAAATATCTAAGGATGTTGCCAGGTCATGTAGAAACAAGATTAGAGAGACAAGAGCCCAATTAGGACCCGAGGAAATCCAGTCATCACAATCAAGCTTTCCTTCCCAAAATGCCATCCCTGGTTGGAGTATAAATGACCTGCAATGCTGAGTGCTGAGCTCCTGAAGCCCAGGGACACACACCCCAGTGCCAGGCATGGTTCACTTGGCCTAAACCATTCAAAAGTACCAACATCCCCTGAGGCCACTCGTTAGTTTCAGTCTTGGGCCTGTATCTCACTGAAATGCATCTTTCAAACCAACCTCCTCTTCTCTTCATTCTCTTCTTCCTCAGTAGCAAAAGCCTTCCACTGGAAGTGGGCTGTGATGTTACTCCTGTTTTCAATGAACAGTGTTCGGTGGCTTGACATGGTGGTGAAAGTCTTGTCAAACTCCACGGAATTTGTGCTCAGCCCAACGTTGACATCTACAGCTTCTCCCTGGAGCTTTGTGTGGATTCTTTCTTCACCTGGAACAAAGCAAAGGGGAGTCTTTGCTCAGCTCACTGGCTGATGGAAGCACAAGGAACAGAGCAAAGCACAGGGCACAGAAGAAAGTGTCCCAGTTTTGCGCTGAAGGAGCAGTTCTGTGGACCACTCCATTGATCACATCCTTCAGCTCTGTGTGTACAGCGTGAGAATGTCCTGGGCACCTCCTAAAACACCTTATTTCTGAGGATGTTTGTAGAGATTTGGCCCCAAGGGGACAGGATGAACAGGGAGATTGGTCCATGTGCTCCGGTGACCCACTCAGATCACCAGGATTTCTGCATCCAAGTCCTTCAGGTGACAGGGCTGAGGAGCCCTGCTCAGTCCTGCCTTGCCCAGGCTCTCCCCGGGCATCCCAGGAGACTCCTGCCTCTCCTGAGCCCTTGGATCCCTTCTTGCTGACCAGCAAATATGCCTGGGGGCAGGTGGGCAGCAAAAGGAGGCCCAGAGGAACAAGTGAAGTGACAGCCCACAGCAGGAGGGGACACAGGTGAGGAAACACAACCAGCCTGGCTCTGCAATGTGACAAACCACTACAGAATGAGCACCATGAAAATCATCTCCCTGTCCAAACCCACAGCCACATCAGACTTTAAATATTTTATATTGTTCTGATCTGAAAAACCAAGCTGGAGCATTTCAAATCAAATAAGAAAGGGACAAAGGAAAGATTAGTGAGTACAGAGCAGTTTCTATATTCTACTGAATGGGATCCCTCAGTCTAGAAATCAAATGGGAGATAGATGTGAGAGGTTTGCAACAGCTTGAACAGCCTGGGAAATGGGGACAGGGAAAAATTCGTTTTGATTTGCCACAAAAAAGGAACTTGAGGGCCTGAAAATGTTGTTAGGCAGAAACTACATCTATGTGTAAGGGCCACATAGAAAAAGGGCCTGTGACAAGCCAGTGGAGAAGCAGCATATGGGACAGAGGTGTGCAAGAAATCCATTGCATTGGAGAGAGTCTGATGGAGACCTTACCTACAGCACTGCCCAGGAATCAAATAAAACTTCACCCAGGCATAGCCACATGGTAGTGGAGAATCAGAGTTCCTCCTTCCTCCACTCAGCAAGTCCCAGCAAAACAGCAGTCAAAAATCTTTGCCTTTCTCAAGCCCCTAAACACCAAGGAGTTCTCAGTTTGCTTTGGGGTAAGGCTGAACAGGGGAGGCACCTCTGGAGGCAATGCAGGGGATGGACAGCAGGGAGCCATGTGCAGAACTGTCCTGTGCCCTGCAGGGCCCAGCACTCACCTGAGCTGCAGCACACGGCCAGGGAGCCGCAATGGGCACCGCTGGCCAGCGGGTGAAATGCCACTGTCACCTGCACGGTGTCACCAGCGCCCAGAGCTCCTGTGGCCGGCACCACGGAGAAAGGACTGCAACACAGAGAGAGGGGTCAGGCCTGGGGACGCCTGGCCATGAGATTCCTGCTGCACTGCAGCTCCCTTGGGCAAGCAGGGAGCAAACCAAGCACAGGCAGCACAAGAGACAGAACAGACAGGATCACAAACAGCCACTGAGCCACTGCTGACAAGATCCAGCCCTCACAAGATCCTGGGGGTTAAAGGGCCTCAGCTCCCCATACTCTGCATCCAGCTCTCTGCAATGAGGCTCAAGGCTCCCACTGCCAGCAATCCCATCAGAGAATGGTTTGTGAAAGCACAGAGAGGGTTCAGAGCTATTTGCATGCACAACTTGACACTGACTGCCTCAGAAATTTCTCTTTTCCTGCTGCCTACAAATCGCATCTCAAGAGATGCAAATGGTAGGGCACTCCCTGTCCTGGGAGATTACAGCCTAGCAATCAGACAGGGAGAAGGAACTTTTCCCTGAAGACCAAAGAATAGTTCCTGTTGGATTTGCAGTGTGCTTCTTTGGTTTATTTTACCTTGAAATCATCGTGATTTAGCCTAAAAAGGGCAACTTTTAGAGGCATTTCAATGAAAGCTGCTCTAAGAAAAGGAGTAATCAAAACTCTGAAAGAGTGCAAATGCAGATTAGAGCAATACAGTGACATGGAAACCCAAAAGGACGAAGCCATTTACAGTCTGAAGGGTCCAATCCCAGCTAAATGAAGCATCATGAGCAGGAGCACATCAAGGAGGCAGAACCAGAGGTGTCTGTGTGTTTACCAGCAATGCAGTCTGGGACTCTGGGCTGTCATGCAGGCTGGTAACTGTTTGCTTGGCCCAGCAGAGAAACTCTGTGCAGTGTGTTGGAAATAATGATGCAGATGCGTTGGTGCACTTTGGATTTAACAGGAGCAATCAGGATTTAGTCACCAGGTAAACAGCTCTTGCCTGACAAACACAAGACTCTGTGCTTTGATGCTCAGGGACAGCTCAGGGGAAATGTGCTTCTGCCCAGCAGCTGCTGGGCTTGGTGCCCTTCTACAGCCCCAGTGAGGAAACAAAAGTTCCTGGCCTTGGTGCTTTGTTGCTGGTCAATCTGTCACATCAAATGTGTTCTGGGGACTTTGCTGATGAATGCATCACACACAAATACAAAGAGAACATCTGGCAAGCTGAACTTTGTTCATGTCAGTAGTGACAGCTGATGAACTCGCTTCAGGTTCTGCTCCTTAAGGACCTCTTGGTGTAATTATGGGCTGACCTGTTCCCATTGCCACTGGTGAGAACATCACTGCTGGCTGATGAAGAAGCCTTGGGCCAGCAATGTTCATGTGCTGGACGTGAGACTTTGGAGGGAGGGGAGGAAAGACAAGGCCCCAGCAGCCCCAGAGCCAGATCAGTGCTCGTGCTCCTGCATCTGCCCCGGGGCTGATGCCAGCACTGCTGCAGCTCTGCTGGGGCTGGGGGGATCAGGGCCTACTGGGGGCAAGGCACAGCATTCTGTTCTTAGTCTTTGGCCAGAAATTTCACTGCAATAGAGAAGCTGCCAGTTAGGGGAATCCCTGGCCAGGCTTCAGCACTAGCTTCCATTCCATTCCATTCCATTCCATTCCATTCCATTCCATTCCATTCCATTCCATTCCATTCCATTCCATTCCATTCCATTCCATTCCATTCCCTTCCATTCCCTTCCCACTCCTGCCCCATGTTACATGCTCCTGCCTTCAGGTGGCAGGATGGGAATAACATTCCAGGGATGACTTCAGGGCTTGCCTGAGATACAAGGTGTCTTCTTCTTTTCAAATTATCAGGAGAAGAGGATCCAGCCAAGTTCAGGACTCAGCTGTCAGGACTGAAAAACTGAGTGCAAATCAGCCCCTGCATTGCCTCCATCCCTGGGCTCTACCCACCAGACTCCTCTGTTCCTGCTGTAGCAGTCATCTCTCACACACACCTGGCTCCCCAAGACCCAAAGACACAAGCTCCACAGCTAAACTTAACTCTTCTGAATTTCAGCAACACCCCTAAACTGTTCCCTGAGCCCACAGCTAGAAGAGCTGTGAAGGAGACATCCCTGACACTGTAAGAACCAAATTAAAATCGCTGTCAAGAGATGGGCCTGGAAAGCTAAATTTTGGGCTTTTCTCTGTTAATTGTGAGCTGCTCCTTAAGACACTTCTCATCCTGTTAGATCCATCCTCTCAATGAATCACTACTGCACCTGACAGGCAGAAAAATTAGGGTATGGAGGGGGTTTTAAAAGGTTGTTTTCTTCTGCTTTTATAACTAGGTCCATTGACATGTTTGTTTTCTTGTATGGCATCTAAAGACAGGTCCATGTCTCCCAATGGCACCTTGCAACCCCCAGACACTGCTCTTGCTTTGAGCAGTGTGTTTGCTCAGATGATGTCCAGAGGTCCCCTCCAGGACCACTGCAAAGCCACGTGCCTGTGGCCTCCCAGAGAATGGCTCTCTTTGGCTGACAGTGCTGAGGAAGCATTTCAGAAGCTGCTTGTGCTCAGCAGGGTGCAAGCCGGCTCCCAACATGTTCCAGCAGCCTCCAGGAAATCTGGGACACAGAAAGCTCCAAGGCCACTGAAAGCAAGAGCAGATGCCTTCCATCCTGCTCACTTCCAGCCAGGCTGCAGGGCAGCAGATCCGATGCTTGGTTCCTTCTGTAGCTCTTTCCCAACTCCGCTCTCACCCAAAGGTGTTTGCACAGGGACAGATGAGCTGCCTCACCTCTGGGTGCTCAGCTGGTACCGAGCTGCCCGGGCACCGACATTGCGCACCAGCAGAGTCTGCTGGGTGCTGACCTTGACTGGACACTTGGAGAAGTCCAGCTGGGCAGGGAAGTTCAGCACAGCTCGGGCACCAATGGCCCGAATTGGCACAACGATCCTTTCCCTTGCAGTGAGGCACACGAGCTCGTGGCAATAATCCTGCAGGAAAAGAAACTGGCTCAGCACAGGACATTTAGTGCCATCCCCATGGCAGAAGAAAAACCATTTCCTATACCCCTTCAAGGGCATCAATTTACCTATTGCACCCTCACATGAACACTAAGTTCTACTACTATGTCACATTTTAAAGGCACCAGCGCACTTTGCAAAATCTGTCTCAGTGGCATTCAGCTCTTGTGTCACTTGGGTCTTAGAGATAACAGCCCTAGGCCACCATCATTTTTACTCTAAACTTTAATGATGTTAAAGAATTCCTAAGCCCCTTCGAAACAACATGGAGCTGGGGAACACAGGACATTGCTCTTTAGGCTTCTATATTCCCACTGTCTGAGAATAGGACAAAGTGTTCAACTGACTCTAAGCACCAAAAGGAAGAGGAGAAAACAGCTGCACCCAAAGACATCCTGCACCTCTGGCCTGGTGCAGAAACATCAGTTGCCTCACAACTCCCCTCTAACTTTGCCTGTCCAACCAAGTCAGGAGAAGAACGGTGCTAAGAGGTAGCAGGATGCTGTTGGAAAGGGCCTCTCTTTGTTTCCCTGCAAGGCTTCCTCCCTTCCATGCCATGCCCTCAACCCTTCTGTATGAACAAACCTCCAGATCAGAACATGAACCCTCCAGATCCCAGCACTGAGATCAGACTTGCCAGGGCCTCAGCACTGCTGTTCAAACCTCCCCGCAAAAGCACCTTTGGCACGGAATGGGTGCCAGCTGACAGAGCAAGCACAGGGACAGGCATGAAGACAGAGCCCCAGCAGTGTCACTGCCACGGGCTCTGGGCTCACAGCTCTGCCTGCAGCTTGTACCTGCCCTACACCAGCTCCTTCAGGCAGGTGTCCAAGTGCCCTGCAGCTCAGCAACCTCCTGCTGACCAAGGGCACCCAGGGCCCAGTGTGCCTGTGCCAGGCCGGGCTCACGGGCACAGCACATCCTCTGCCCTGGCCCTGCAGCTGTGCCATGCTCACTTGTGCTCTGGGACAGCAAAGCTGCAAGGCTGCACAACAGAGGGGGTGACAAAGCACCGGCTTTGCTCCAGCCCAGGGGCAGGCAGGGAAGCTGTTGGCAGTCCAGGAAGGAGGAAAGCTCTCTGACCTCTTTGTTCCTCTGGTGTTTTTCATCAGAATGAAACCCCTTCCACTGGACCTAGAGATGGCCCAACACCTATCAACACCCCTCTGTCATTTTCATCCTGTTTCCTGTGCATCTTCCCTTGGCAATGCTCAGCAATGTGCAAGGAGGGGAAGCAGAGCCTGTCAGGCCTTGCTGCAGTGCCTGCCAGCAGTGCCAAGGTGTGACTGGCTGCAGGCTGCCTGCCCACGCCTGGGGCCCAGCTCACAGCATGCAATGGGCTGGAGCCAGAGTGCAGGCAAAACAATGGCTGTGGAGATCATTGTGTGCTTTGGCTCCTCCAGCCTCACCCTGTTCTTGCTGGTGGTGAAGCGGATGCGCACAGGGACAGAGGCGCCCGGCGGCACGGCACGGTACGCATCGCTGGAGCTCACCAGCTGGAAGTAAGGTGAGCTCTCCATGGAGACCTTCACCATGTGAAGAAACTGCAGCAAAGATATGAAATTATGATTTTGCCATTTGTGGAAACAGGACGAGAGAAGACCTGTCCATGGCCTGCTAACATCCCTCCCCTGCCCCTTTTCCAAAGCACTTTCAGCTGAGCAGGCACAGGCACATCATTCACAAGGCTGAACTTGAATCCCTTCTCTCTGGCTCCAGCATTTTGGCCAGGGGCAGTAGGGCAGTGCCTGCTGGGAAGGAAGGGCCGAGTAGGTCAGCACCAGCAGGATGGAGACACAGCACCTGAACCAAGTCACCTGCATATTCAACAAGGCCAAAAAAACTGCTGGCTTCTGCCTGCACACAGCCATGGAGTGGTCATGTTCCAGAGGGGGAATGTGCTACCTAAAAGCAAACCAGCCCATTTCTGTGGGGGAAGGAAGAAATTCCCTTCCAGCAGATCAGGTTTGGGTAGGGACCTTCTGGGGATACAGTCAGGCAGGCAGAGCAGCAAGACAGGAGACCAAACACTGTGGTCTTACTGGGAATAAAAGCAAACCTGAAAAGCAAAAGAAGGAATGAACACAGCAAGACAATCCCTAAAACAAGGAGATGGCAAAGAGAATTTAAATGGGCAGTAAAGCAGCAAGCAAGAATCATAAAACCATGAGAGCAACCAGCTTGCCAAAAGTGACAGAAACACAGACAGGCGGTGGCTATTGACCGTGGGGCTTCAGAGGCATTTTCTGCCTGGAGAAACAGGACCAGCACTGACTGACAGTGTGGTTCCAGTATGCAAAGCCAATCTTGGCTCTCCAGGGCTTCCTGCTGCCTGTGCAGGCAAGCTGGGCTGCTGGGCATTCCTGCCTGCAGCCAGCAGGCCAGGTTCGGCCCTCTGGGGTACTACATGCACAGCACACATGCATTTTCTAGCACACTGATCTCATCAACCCCTGAGCACCAAAATGCTCTCCAAAAGTCTAAACCAGGTGATTTGGACTCCCTCCTGTCTCCTCTCACCAGCCCACTCTTGGCACAAGCCTCACTTGAGAAAATGTTTCCCGGACTGACATTCAAATGGTCTCAAGTTTTCCTCTTTACAGTGGAACACAATTGACATTTTTCAACTTTTTCCCTCTCAGCTCTCTTGGGAAACTGCAAAACAATGCCAATTTCTTCAGGTGAAGGTGGAAACCTCCAGGAGCACATGGCTTTGGATGTGCTGTGCTTCTGCAAAGGGAAAGCAGAGCACCGTGTTGCTTTTGGAAAAGCTGAGCAGAGCTGGATGGAGCTGAGCAGGAGCCTCAAGTGGCACCTAAAGGCCTCTCACTGCTTCTGCTCCATCACTCTGATTGCAGGGCTCTTGCAGAACACGGTTCCTGCAGGGCCAATGCCATTAATGAGAAGTGATTCCAGCATAAAGTGCAGAAGGCTTAGCCCCTGAGCTTTGGTTGTGAGCTGCACAAAGGGAGCCAAACTGGCTGAGAGAGGCAGAGATTCCTACCAGGAGCCAAGATTAACCAAGGACACACAGGGTGTGCTATAGAGCCAAGGCAAAACATGAGAGCAGTTAAGAACTGTACAACCCTCAACATTCCAGTCAATCCAGAGCTTTCAAGAGAAGGAAACTCCTTTGGGATAGACACCATCAACGCCTGGCCAAAATCTGGGGACAATTCCCAGCACAGGAAGATTTCCACCATCTTGCAGAAGAAGGTGCTGAGACATTTTCTTCTGCATGTGCTGCAGCAGATAACTTGCTTTGCTGTACACTCAGGGAATGAGAGCACTCTCCTCTTCCAGCACAGCGTTAAAGCTCTGGGTGCCAGCACTTACTTTGTCCTTATTCATGAGAGACAGCACCATTTCCGACACCTCGCGAGCGACGAAGTTCTGAAATACCAGCTCTGGTGGGGAAACCCCAAACCAGCTCTGTTTCGGGGCAGCTGATGGCAGCTGGAGAGGAGAGAGAGCAGGGAGAGCTTCAGCTGCTGGGAGGAAGGTTCATGCAGGAGAATCTTCCACTGATCCCCAGTGAAGTACAGACTCTGGGGGAGCACGTCTGCCCAGCCCACACTGGGCAAACAGTGGCTCACCCACCTCTGCTCTGAGCTCACCCACAGCTGCTGGGCCACACAGAGCAGGCTCAAGCCAAGCTGCTCTTTCGGCATGGATTTCTCCAGGTTTCTTTCTCCAGAATGCCAGGCAGCACTTTCCTAAAACACAGCCCTGTGCCCATGCGGTCACAGAGCTCTGGGGCACTGACTGAGCACTCACGGAGTAAGTAAAACCCATGAATTTACAGGAGACTCCATGGGAAAGGATTTGGGATGTCTTTTACTCTGAGACAGGGAAACCGAGGCCCACACAACTGCAAATATCTTTTTTGCTCTAGAACTTAGACATCAGTAAGAAGAGCACAGGACCAGAGCGGGTGTGAGAGATGAAGTGACATTTGGCTGAAGCCAAAAGGTTATTAAGCAAAAGAATGGAATTTGTTGGTTCTGTGTGTTATTTGTGGTTTGGATTTGTTCAGGTTGGTTTGTTGAGCGTCACAGTGAGAGGGACAGGGTTGAAGACCTGACCAAAAGGAAGGAGGACGAGAAGGGAGCGGACAGAAAAGTTGGTGCTCAGTAGAGAATGGAAGCTCCTGAGTACCCATCCAATGGCAAAGGGCACAGGTACAAAGGGGATACAAAGATTGCCATTTTCTCAGAGGGTGTGTGTGCGCTTGGCTCTCAGGGAGGGAGACATCCCCAGCTCAGCTGAATCCTTACTAAGAAACACTTTTCTTTTGCTTTGATGATTTTGCTCCTTTTCATTGGATTTAAAAGTTAGTGTGTTCCAAAGAGAGGGAAAGGCAAAAATAAAAAGACAAATGAGCTGAAAATAGAAAGACAAGTGAGGTGAATGCTGAATGAGGATAAGTTTCAGTTATTTTCAAAGCAACTTGGGTAAAAGCAGAGTTGGTATCTCCTTTTTCAATGGCCTTTAAATGGGTGCTTTCTTGTCATTACTGCAACCTTATTTCATGCCATTGTAGAGGCACGTCTGGAATGACACAACAACAGCAAATGCTTCTGGAGCTGAGACATTGCTTGGAGAAAACTCTGCCCTGCTTTGTCTGCCTTCTCCAGCCACACTGCTGTCACCGCAGAGACACAAGCAGGTCTCTCTGTGACTTCACAGCAGACACATTCCCTTGAAGGGAGTGGCTGCAGCACACTGTCCCTTAGCTGTGCCCTTCCCTGAGGTGTTCCCAAGGCCCCTCTCCAGGACAATCCTTAACCTGGATTGTGTTCCGTGTCTCTTGCTGCCAATTTCCTGCTCAACAGCCCACCTCAGTCACCTACCCGTTTGGAATGTGCTTTATACCGAGCTAGTCCTGCCAGAAAAGCAGCTTTAAACACACCTCTGAGTAGGCACTGATCCAGACAAAGCACATCCATTCCCCTCTGCCCAGGGCCAGTCCCCTCTACATCTGGCAGCCTGCAAAATCTAACAACCCGTCAGGCTCCAACACATTCTTCCAGCCCAAAGCAGTAATGCAATTTGTTTTGTTCAATCTGAAGTAATTCCTGCAGATCCTTGGCCTTCAAAGGCCAATGCTGCCACTCTGCAGGGAATCCTGGGACCCCGAGCATTTGATGGTGACCACACCAAAGCAAGAGGTGGCTCCTTCAGCAGGAGAATGGCAAAGGGCAATTTTGGGCCTCTGTGTCCCCAGCCTTCCTCCCATTGTTTTAGCAATGGCAGCTGCACTCCAGCACACCCCAGCAGCTTCAGCAGAGGGTATTTGTGTTGGCTTAGTGCAGATCAGGACTCCCAGTCCACCACTCCCAGCACCTTGCAATGACAGCAGGACCTGGACACTGAGGCATTTTGCTGGAGGCAAGCCTGTCACAAACACACACCCTCTTCAAACTTCATGTGAAACAGAAAGGAAAAGAGCAGGAAAAGGCTACCTTTGGGCGAGTCTCACTCCTGTCTAGAGATGGGCCAAGTCTGGGCAGAATACTCCCCCCAGTGCTGGCCTCCTTCTTCCTGCTGAGAAACTTCTCCCTCTGGAACTTACAGGGAAGCAGCTGAAAGGCAAAAGTAAAGCAGCTAGAGCCTCAGAGTTGTGCTTGTTCAGAAAGGCTTTTCTTGAACAAGTGGCACTGGTGAATAACTTGTGATCACAGCCACTAGGATATTCCTGGAAGCCCTGGGAGTTTCCTGCTGAAATACTTAGCATCAGTGAATTAATAACACAGAGTGGAACACACAAACTCCAGCCATATGGCTCTGTCCCATTGGCTTCTCCATGACTGGATGGGACATGGTTGGGGATTTCTGCTCTTTGGGCATTTGTTTCCTCTTACGTTTCATTGGATTGAGGCAGTGACCTTTCCAGAGAATGGGGAGGGGCTCTCACAACTGCCTGAACTCCATCCCTGCACAACGCTCAGAACTCACAGCAAGGAGATATCGCTGCTGGATGAGTCCAAGAGATGCAAGAAAGGAACACTGTACCAAGAGTGAGGTGCACAGGAATGTCTCTAGGTTTTAGTTCTCCCTGTTGATTGTTTTCTCTGTCTGGGCTGACAGAGCCATCCACAGAAGAAAACAGAGGCATCTCCTTGACAGAGCCTCAGCAGTGGGGCATCTTCAGCCAAGTGAGCTGCAGACAGCAAGGGACCTTTGTGGCCCTGGCTCCAGCGCTGCCTGCTGGCCTGCATCTGTGCCCACACAGGAGCTGGGAGAGAGCAGCTGCTTTGGAAGCTCTTCCAGCTGGGACCAGCCGTGGCTCTCAAGGCTTTGGGCAGAGTTTGAGCTTCCCCCCCCGCAAAACGCCCAGGTGCCCAAGGGCAGCATGGTCAGAGCAGCACAGGTGAGTGGTGCCCAGCCTGACAGAAGGAATTCCTGTGGCACAGGGAAAGGGACAGAACACATGCTCAGGGCTTCAGCTGTACATTGGTTTCACTTGGCTCTGCTGGCACAGCCAGGCAAGACACAGCTGAAGCATCCCACAGTGTTCCCTACTGCACCAGGACAGCCCCAGCAACAGCAGCACAGCACAAAGGGCTGGGGAGGGGCTCTGCAGCTTCACAGCACTGCTGGACAACAGGGGCAGGGAGAGCAGGCACACCAGGGCAGTGCCAGCCTTAACACAGCCCCAGGGGGTACTCACAGCATTAGGCTTCAGCCCTTCCCTGGACAAAAGACGAGGTGTCGGTGTCTTCTTTGGCAATCCAGACGCCATTTCCAAGGGACGATGTCGCAGGTGAGCGACAATGCCTCAACAAAACTGGAAGGAGCAACAATGGAACTCTGAAAATCCACAACCCAATTCATGGCAGATTCAAGGCATATTCTGGTGCTAAAAATGTTACATTACTTGAAAGTAGCTAAGTGCTTGTTTGGTGTAAGCAGCTAGTATAGTTAGGCCTCTAGTTGGACTTTATTTGAACTCTATGGCTACCTTATGCAATTCAAAGTTAGATCATACTGAAACCTGGAGCTAAAAATCTGAACATTAATAACAGTTCGAACAGACAAAGCTGTAGCTTAAATATTACTCAAAAATTGCTAGAGTGGGCCTCCTCTTCTTTAGGCTAAAGCACCCTTGCTCTCTCAGCTGCTCCTCACAGCTGAGAGACTAATGAGAGACTGGAATGTTATGGCTAATGGCTTAAATATCATTATAAAGGACTTTCTGCCCATTGTGACAAAACCCTATAAAGAAGCTGCGACCACCCAAGCCCACCCTTCCCTGAAAATGCCTCCTGACTGGAACTTGGCACTGTGAGTTAAGCTGCCTAAGGAAACTCGAGACAAGATCAAGGTGACACTATTGTCCCATTAGCTCAGGTCTGGGGAGAAGTAAACAAGGCTGAGGAGAAAAACCTATCCACAACAAAGCCAAACCCAGCAGCTGTCCTGAAAATCAGCTCTGTCTGGGTTCAGGCTGGGGAAGTCACAGCCACAGACTCTTCTGCTGAGGCCAGGTTTGCACACAAACCTCCCAGCAAAGACCTCCGCAGTGCCTCCAGACCCATTCCTGAGGTCTCGCACCAGACGACTGCAGGGCATGCAAGCTAACAGAACAAATCTGAAAATCCAGAACCCAACTCACGGCAGACTCAAAGGATATACGGGTGCTAAAGATTTTATATTATTTGAAAGTAGCAAGAGACAGAGTCCAACTTGCCCCACTCCTGGGAGGTACCTGGACAAGGTATCACCTTGCCCAAATCTGCATTAATCCATTGGAGTCTTACATTTTGCCAGACCTCACCACAGAGAAGACCAGAAGAGGATTTAATGGTAGGCCAATGGGATCCATGGAATGGTGATATTTTCTACTAAGTCTCTCTCTGTCACTCTCTTTATCCTCCCCCCCTTCCCAACCTCCATCCCCCTCCCACTTTTTCTTTTCTTTCTCTCTCTTTCTCCCTCACATTTACTGTTCCATAAAATCCAGACCATTGACTTTGGCATATGGTCTCCTTTGCACCTCAATACAGAGGCATCTCCCTAAAAATTTTAAAACCCAGATGATAAAAACCCACTGAAACTTGAACAGAACTCATTCACCTTTAAGCAGTTTAAGCACTTACCATAAAAAAAATGTATAGACTACTATCTTTAGAAAATGTTGCATTTCTTCAGTAAAAAAGCACAATGAGTAGTCACTTTATTGTTCATCCTCTCAGGTGTACATGTCACTGAACTACTGCTCCAGAAGACTGGCATGATCACATCCTCTATTTCCCTTTGGCATTCTCTTTCAGAGCACAGATGAAACAAAACCAAAAAGTTCAACTTTAGTCGGTCTTTACCTTCAAGTGAAATTCAGGACTCCCTAGCAGACACCAGTGTTCTGCACGCTGCGGAGCTTTTCGCAGAGGCCAATGCTCTGCACCTTTAGCAATTCTCTACGCCGACAATTCACCCGGCGAAGGGCCCGGTGCAGCCGCCTGCAGGAGCCCGGGCTGCGCACACCCAGCCAGGGCCGCGCTCTCAGGCAGCTGAGGCCGCGCCGCTGTCACAGGCGCTGAGGGCCCGGCCGCGGTTACCGGGCAACCGCGGCGCCGAGTGCGGGGCCGGGCGGGGCCGGGCCGGCCGCAGGGCTTTGCAAAGGACATTGGCACTGCAGTGACTGACTGCAGTTTGGGGCTTCCCAAGAGTCTTTCTGTAACTAATAAAAGGTTAAAATGTGGTGACAAAGGCACCTATGCCAGGTCTGTACATTGCTCTTTGCAGCACTAGTATCCGACCCTGGCTGGAACAGCAGGAGGGGCTGAGGCAGCAGGGAAGGGGGCTCAGCCTGGAGAAAAGGAGGCTCAGGGGGGACCTTCTGGCTCTGCACAACTCCCTGACAGGAGGGGACAAGAGGCTGCTGCAAGTTCAGGCAGCGCCGGAGCCGCCTGGCTCCCCCTCTCCTCCCCCGCTCCGCCTCTTCCTCCCTCCCTCCTCCTCCTCCTCGTCCTCCTCCGCTCCCGCAGCCCTCGCAGCCCCCGGCAGGGGCGGGGATGGAGCTGGGACAGGTCTGAACGCAGAGAGGCCTGGGGGGATGCCAGGACTGGGAGTGACTGGGCTGTACTGGGATCATCCTGGGAGCAGCTCCTGGGTGACTCAGTTCTACTGGGATCATCCTGGGATCACACTGGCAGTGAGGAGGAGCAGCGCCATGGCTCCAGCACTGGGGCTGAGGGCGCTCCTGGGGGGCCAGGGGCGAGTGGGACCCCCGGCACCGGGACCCTGAACCGCCACTGCCCGCACCGGGACCCCCCTGATCCCCTTAGCCTGCACAGGGACCCCCTGAATCCCCCTGTTCTGGACATCAGGTCCCGCTGCTCCCCTTTTCCCGGCCATCCCATGGCTCCCAGCCTCCAGACTTGGCGTAGGCCTGTCTCTGGGACGACCTGGAACGCCGTGGTCTCCCATTCCTGCCTTTCCCAGGCACACCTTTCTGCAAAAGCAGAGACAGCCTGAACTCCCCCTTTCCGAACATCCCGGGTGTCCCCACTCTGGTGCCCCCTTTTTGGGAAACCCTGGACTCCCCTTTCCTGGGCTCAAGGACCCCGTGGAACTCCCTTCTACCTCTCCACATCCCTGCCCACCCCCCCATTTCGATGACCCTGAGACCCCCCTAGCACCCCCATTCCTGAGAACCCAGACCCCCCTGCATCTCTTCATCGAGCACCAACGCAAACCTTTTCCCAGCCCCCCGCCTCTCCCAGCCCCCAGCCCCACCCTCTTCTCTGGCCTGGGACCAGAAGTGCAACTGACTGAAAACAAATGTGACAGAAGAAATAATTTTGCGCCTTTTATTTACTATTGAAATACAATTTCCTCCCTTTCTCACAAATCTCCTCCCAGTGTCATTCAGCAGGGCTGTTAGAAAGTCCTTAATTCTGAGTGGGTGTTCCAAGCTGCAGCTACAAGGAAACAGGGAATGGGGATTTTCCTGCTCCTGGGAAGTTTGACATCCTCAGCTGAGGAGAGGAGGAGGCACCAGAAGGAAAGGGCAGCTGGACTTCATCTTTCCACAGGGAAGAGGGGGGGGGAAATCTCTCATCCTGTCTGCAGCTGCTCCCACAGGGATGTGAGGGCTGATCCTAGAGCCCCAAGGGTCACAGTCAGGGCTGCCCTCAGGGAATGCTCACCTGGTATGGAGGGGCAGTCTGCGAGCACCTGGATCTTGGGGCACCCAGCTGCCCCTCAGGTGTGGAGGTGCCTGAGGAGGGCTGGGATGATGCCAGGGACATCCTGCAGTGACATCCCCTCTGTCCCGCTCTGTGTGAGCTCAGTCCCAAACCTGACCTTGATCCTGGTCTCAGTCTCACTCCACCTTTAGACACACTCAAAGTTCTGTATATAATCACATCCCAATTCTAAACTTGTCTAGCCCCAGACCACAACCCAACCCCAGCCCAAAGCCAATCCCATGTCTAGCCTTAACCCCAATCCCAGCACTAATCCAAATCTCAGCCCCAACTCCAACCCAGCCCCAATTCCAGCCCCTTCCTAAATCCTCAGCCCCAAACCAAATCCCAGGTTCTGCAGTTCTGCGAGTTTGTGGGTGTCTCTGTCCCTCTGACCCCGATGATGTTTGGGTGGGGTCACACCAGGGCTGAGAGGGACAGAGACTGCCCCGACCTCTGCAGGTGTGAGAAGGTCGGAGAGCCCCTCCAGCCCCAAGCACCCTCATCCGTGAGCAGCACCCCTGCCGTGTCCTTTCTCCGGTGACAGCAAAGACATTGCTTTGTGCCCGGGTCTGTGCCAGCCCCGCACAGAGCACTGCTCTGCGGGAACGGGGACACGGGAAACGGTGCCCGTCATGTGTCCCCTTTGTGTTGCTGTGTGTCCTCCCATGTCCGGCTGTGTTCCCCCGGCCAGGGAGCTGCTCTGGCCCGGGATGGCAGGGCCCAGCCGCTGGGCCTCGCCGGCAGCGGGCAAGAGCCGGCCCGGGCTGCGGGACACGGCGGGGCTGCCCGGCTGGAAAGCAGCTCTGGCTCCCGCCAGGGAGCTGTGGGCCGGGGGCTGCCGGCTGTGCGGGAGGAAAGCCGCTGGGCCGGCCCCTAACGCTGCCCCGCAGAAAGGAAGGGGAGGAGGGAGCTGACAAATGAGCTCGGAATGTGGCAGTGCAGAGATGAAGGGACAAGTGCCCTTGGGGGCCGCAGGTCGGGGCCAGCCCTCGGGCACGGCTCCGAGCGGCTCCTGAGCCGGTATGAGGGCTGCCTGTAAGGATTGCAGGCAACAGCCGAGAGCAGCAGCGCCGGCATTGCCAGCCGGGCCCCATGGCCATCTGCCCGTGAGGGCCTTCACAGCCCGTGAGGGCCGCGGGCTCTGCAGCGCGGCTCCTGCTCCCACAGCCGGCCCCGAGCCTCAGGGCTGCCCCGCAGGCGCCGCGGGAGCAGCAGCGGCCTCAGGGCCTGGCCCGGGGCTCGATCTGCTCAGCCCGGGGGCAGAGCCACAGCAGGGGGGAAGGAGCTGAAGGTGCACCAGAGAGCCCGGGGAGAGACAGGATGTGAGACAAGGCTCTGCCCGTAATTTTAACAGTTTTTATTAACCTAATAACTATATACAACTAACTTAGTTATTATATACAAGTAAAAAGTCAAGTTCCTTATGACAGTTGTCACAGGTGTTTCTCGCTTCGGACAAGATGTCCCAGGCCGAGCATTGGGCGCTAAGTCCTTTCCAGCTGGCTGGGGGCTGTTGATGTCTGGCGGGGCTGGAGAGGCTGCTCGAGCCCTGGGGCCCATGAGACCTGTCAAGGAGCTGTGCCTGGCCGGTGCTGTCCTGAGGCAGCAGGGCCTGGGCGGTGAAGGACAAGGGTGAGCCGCCACAGGTGCTGGCCCCAGCGCACCAGGACTCAAGGTCTTGTCCCACACTGGGTATGGCCATTCTCCCACGTAACTCCAGCTCCAAGCTCAGTTGCCCCATGTGCCCGTCCTCCTCCTCCATTCTGCCCCTTCCTTCTTACCCCAGACGCAAAATACCCATGCCACATTACCCAGCTCACTACACAGAGCCCCACTCATCCCCCAGCTAGCACCCTGCAGATAATCAGCCCCCTGTCGTCACTGACCCCCTTGCCCCGACAGGGCCATGTCTGACGCATCCTGTGTCCTGATCGCCGTGCGATGCTGGTCATTACGGCCCCTCGAGATGTGTCCATCACCGTGCAGCAGGGTCACACTAGGCTGAGGAGGAGAGGGCGACTGGCTGCAATGCAGGCCCCAATCCAGCACCCCCCAATAATCCTCCTATCCCAGGTCTCCCTGGGGACTGAAGGCACAGATTCCTCCTGGATAGTCAGCAATGCTTAAAGCCTCAGTCACCATTCTGTGTCTCTACCTTCATCACACCTACCTTGTTGTGGTGTACCAGGAGACGCAGCAGCTGCACACTTGTATGTGGGGAAGCCTTGATGTTCTGCATCGTGAAACTGCTGCTTTGATGGTCCCCAGAGATCTGAGGCATACGGGGGACACTGGCACAGAGCAGCGGCCTCCTGTGGGATGGGACAGAGGAGGCTCAGTGCCCAGCCCTGTGGCATGCAGGGCATCACCCTGCTGTGCCAGGGAGGGCACTAGCAGTGCTGCTTGCAGGGGCATGTCCCTGCCAGCTCCTGTCCACCTGCTGCAGGAGCCCCAAGCCCATCCCACCAGGCTTGATCTGCTGGCTCTGTCCCCACAGCAAGGTGTGCTGGCCATGACAATGGCAGGTCCCTGTGCACAGGACACCAGCTGGCAGGAGCTGCGCTGTCCCAGCTGCAGGGATTGGTTTTGGAAACTCCTTTCACAGGAGGCACACAACTCCCTACCAAGCCTGAGCTCAGACTGAAAACAGACACAGCTCATCAGATGTGCTTTCAGCAACACAGAGAGGTGGGCCAGACAGGGCAGTGCAAGGCAAGGAATGCAAAAGCCCCCAGCCCTGGGGCAAGCACTGGCCCTCCACAGCTGCCTTCTGCTCCCGTACCCTGCCCCGTCCCCCCAGGCTCCTCTGCCCCAGCCCAGGTGCAGAGCCCTCCTTGCTGTGTCAGGGCTACCCTGCACCCCAGGCGCGGGGAATGTGTCCTCAGAGCCCTTACCTTTGGCTGGGCGGTGGCTCCTTGCTAGGGGGCATCGGCTGCAAATACGGGAGTTTTTTGGGGTACCTGGGGAGGGCAGGAGTCACAGGTGCGTGGCAGGGGACAACGAACCTGTTCCTGTTGGAGGCAGCACCCCCAAAGCCATGGGATTGTAGGCCATGGCATCTCGCTGCCTGTAGCCCTTGGGATGAGCCCCCACCGGCCCTGCTGATGGGCAGGGCTGCAGAGGGGGCTCCCCACATCAGCCCCTCCCAAGCAGACACTGTCACCCCTGTGCCCAGCACAGCGGGTCACCGCTGGCACCCATCTCTCTCCATGCCAGCCCCGCTGCCCCCGATGCACGGGTGCTACTCACTGGCCAGGAACCTGCACGCTGAGCATGCAGTCACAGGACAGGCACGTGAAAGGGACTGGCAGCTGCCTAAGGAGGGTGAGGGAAGAGGGCCGGCTGAGCTCCTGGGGCCACAGGCCTGCAGCACACAGGCAGCAGCTCCCTGCAGCAGCCAGCTGCTGGGCAGGTCACTGCACAGGGTCACGGCCATTGCAGGGTGAACCACGGGCTGTTGAGCCTGTTTCTACCCATCCCCAAGGTGCTGGCTGATGCCAGGTGAAGGGCACAGGGCCCCATGCCACCATCTCAAGCAGCCCCTGCAGTGCTTTCAGCCCCTCTCTGGCACCAAAGTCCCCCCGTGTGCATAGCCAGGAGGGCAGGGCATGGCCCAGCTCAGGGACATAGTGTGTGACAGCCCTGCCTGGGAGGAGCAGTTGCCATCTCTGTTCCCAAAGCCATCAGAATCTCCATCGCACTCACTTCTTAATCCCAGCGGCGTTTTCATGCAACAGCCTATCCTCGACTTCCTCCATGTTCCTGTTCCAGGAGTCCTCCAGGTGTTTACGGAAAGTCTTCAGCTCCAGGCGATCCAGCTGTGAACAGGTGCACAGCCTCAGCCAGCTGCTCCAGGATGTGACATGGAGCTCTCCAGGGAAAAGCCTGGAGGGGGATCCTCAGAGGGATGCTGCCGCAGGCTGTCAAGTCCCAAAGGTGCCAGTTCCTCATGGTGGGGACGAAATACCCCTCACCTTGTCTTCAATTGCATTGCTGAACTGCTGCTGCATATTGTTCCAGTGCTGCTCCTGGCCTGAAATCTGGCTCTGCAACTCCTGCATGCTCTCATCCAGCTCCTCCACGTTCTCTTCAAACTGGCTGCAATTGACTTTGCTGTCCAAGGCAGCTTTTTCCGCCTTCTAGCAGAGGGGAACGGCAGGAGAGCGGCGGGGAAAGGGATGAGGAATGCCAGGCAGGGCCAGCGTGTGAGGGGCAGAGGGAGGAGTGCTTCCTCCAGGCCATCATGCCCCTTTCAGGCTGCTGTGGCCCCATGTGCCCCATCACCCTGGTGAGCTTGGTCCCACCATGTGAAGGGTGAGGGACCCCATGAGCTCAGGAAATTCCCTCTCCCAAGGGGACAATTTCTGCCACCCAGCCCCCAAGGGACAAGGGGCATTTGTCACCCTGCCTGGGAAGCCCTGGGCTGGCCCAGAGGCCCCTTAGACTGTACCATGTCCATGGCTGCCATCATGTCCTGCTGATCTGCTTTGTCCTTCTGCAGCTTCTCCAGAGACTGGGACAGCATCTTTCAGCACAGAAAGGAACCCATGACACTACAGCAAGGTTGGGGCACACCCCAGCATGTAGGAAACACACTCCTCTCCCCCTGTCTGCACACACTCTGTCCCTGATTTGTCACAAGCCTTCTGCCCAGTTGGGTCTGTCAGAGACGAGCAAAATGGACGACAAACAGGGTGAACAAAAGGGTGATAGAAGCAATGAGCAAACCAATGATAAAAAGGACGAGCAGCCAGCAGGCTCCTTCTCCTTCCACATCCCTTGCAGGACTGAGGCCCTCCTCAACACAACTCCTGTTGCCAGGCAATGCACCCCACTCCACTCCTGGGAGCCAGTGGGGCCCATGAAGTCATAGATTAATGGAGCCTTGGAATGGCATGGGCTGGAAGGGACCTAAAAGATCATCTCGTTTCACCCCCTGTCAGGGACAGGTAAAGGAACATTTTCCACTAGATGTGGTTGCGGCAAGATCCCATCTAAGCTGGTCTTGGACACTTCCAGGAATGGGGCAGGCTCTGTTAAGGCATCACCATGCTCACAAGGAAGAATTTCTTCCCAATATCCCACCTATCTCTCCCCTCTGTCATTGTGACGCCATTTCCATGCCAAGCCCTTGTACAAAGTCCACCTCCAGCCCTTTTATAGTCCTTTTAATTGCCATAAAGTGCTCAAAGTTCTCCCAGGAGAGTACAGCCACATTGCTTTTCTTTTGATCAGTTTAAGATGTGCGTCACATCTGAGCCAGTTCCCCCACTGCTGCAAGCCCTCAGCCTGGTTTGGAGCATCCATTGGGATCAGCCTTTGCCAGGGGGGCTGTGCATGAGCCCCTGGCTGAGCTATGGGGTTGTTGGGGCACAGAATCCTTTCTTCTCAGGAGTTCGGGCAAAAAGTCTCTGTGGGTGAAGCCTTTGGACATTTTCCTCCAAGTCAGGTTTTATGTCAGCTTGACAGTCCATAAAGAAGTCAATGACATAATTTCTCCTGCCAATGTCCCCAAGACTGTTGGGGAAGACAGATCAAGTTCTTCCCTTCAATACCTGCCATTTACTAAACGTTTTACTTTAGGTGTCCACAGAGCCCCATAATTACCTTGGGCCGCCTTGATTTGTTACTGAGCTCTCAAGGTAGCGCTGACTCTTCCATTAACTGCCACTTTTGCAAAATTTGCTCCGCTTTCAGCGAGGTTTTATTGTCCCCTGGGGAATGGCCTGGGGTGACAGGGACAGGGACAACCATCCCAAGCCCCTCCCAAGCATCCCCCAGGGCGAGAGGCACAGAGACCCCTTGAGCATCTCCTAGGCACTGGACAAAATAAACTTGGCAGAAATCAAACTTAACTCTGCATAAATCACTTTGAAGAATATTTGCTCTTCCCACAAGTAACTTGTGATGGAAATGCAAACAAATCCCAAATATGAATAAACTGACAATCCAAGCAGTGATGTGGCAATTCCAAGTGTCATTGGTTCCTGCACAGCTCCACCTCAGCTGCTGGCAGGTTCTGATAGAAGAAAAGAGAAAATTTGGCCCAATACAGATTATTAAAAGGAAGGGGAAGCTCTGTGTAGCTGTCACAAAGGTGACAGGGATCAAGAGAAAAATGCTTCTCACATTTGGCAAAGAACCCAAGCCTGGGAATTCAGGAGATATGCAGGAATTTAGGTACTTGAGCTGGGCTTCTTGTAGGACTTTCAGCAGCCTTATGTTCCTCACCGTGGGGTGAATGAACCTTGTCAGTCTCGCTGGTAACATTTGCTCCCTTTCCTCCAATGATTTTAACACACTTTTCAAGGAAGGACAACAAAATATTTTCTTTTCACTGGCCACCCACAACAGCCATTTTCCTCATCAGTTCTCCCATAAGTTGCTCAGAGGAAGCTGTGTCCAAGTTTCCAAGAGTTCCTCCAGAGAGAACCACAACCTCCTCAGAGGACGGGAACCATGCTGTTGTCAAAGGCACCTGGGGACAGACAACAGTGCCCTGAACTCACTGTGCCAAAATCATGTCGCAATCTGGTTAAGAAAATTGTTAGAGAGATGCCTCAGCCCCAATTAAGGTGCTAACGAGACCAAATCCAAAGTGGATTTTATTGAACAGTAAATGTGAGGTAGAGAGAGAGATGGAAAGAAAGAGACAAGGAGGGGAGAGCAAGGGAGTGACAGGGACAGAGACCTCCCCTTGAGCAGGTGTAAGAGTCTGTCCGAATTTTCCCTCACCTGCCTCATGATCGTCATTTGAGGACCACTGAAGAGAAGATCCCCCCCCCCCCCCCCCCCCCCCGTCTCCTCTGTAGGAGAAAGTCATCTGCCACAAGGCCCTGAGACCTGAGAGCATTGCTCAGCTACTGTTTCCACAAGTGTTGTTTGCTGTATGCTACACTGAGCCCAATGAGAAGAAGGGGGCACCGTGCCCTTTTTGCAACAACAGCCTTGGAAGCTGCCCCACCTCTCGGTCTGGCTGGACTTCTCCTGAGTGGTGGAACCCTGCAGAAGACCCCTCTCACTCGTTTGCAACCACTGTGACACACAGACTGAGATGTAAGAAGCCTCTCCATCAAGACACCGAGACATCAAGCCCCCATGTGAGAAGTCCCCCTCTTATACTTTCCAAGGACTGGGACTGAGACCCCCAACCCGGGGAAGGTGTGTGGGGACAGGCAAGCTGACCAAAGCAAGATGGATGTTGCAGGGGTGAGCATTGGACCACAAAAACAATGGCTCACGCCCACTGCTGAACATGGACTGTGTGTACCCTTTCAAAACACCATTCTTTCCCCAAAACTACCTTTGATTCGGTTGCAAAATTCATTCTCCCTTCCCCCATTGCAGGAAGCTCCAGTGGAGACAAAAAAATCTGCAGCCATGTGTAGCGGTTCAAATTTATTGTACTGATTCCTTGTGAAGTGGTTTGTTCTGTTGTACCCCCCCCGTGTTGTCCCCGAGTTAGTTCACCCCTGGGTTTTACCCTCCCTCAAAGCTGTCCCTCATGCCATTCCCTGCCCCTTGTTCCAGCTCTTTCCCTGCCTGTCAAACCCAGCCCCTTTTGTTCCCCAACTTTCTTTGCCAATTTAACCCGGTGCCAATCCCTGTCTGCAACGCCCCTTTGGAATTCCCCTGTTCCTGGAGGCCCCATTGGCCCAAGTGAGCCATCCTCCCCACCCTCCTACCCAAAGTGGCCCCAGACACTTGATGTAATCCCCTCAGTGCTCCCCTGAGGATTCCCTTTTGGTTTGCTGTTTGTATCCACCCCCTGATTTGTGTCTGTACAAAAGCCCTTGCACAGGAGTGTCCAGGGCTCTTTTGGCTCTGATCCTTTTGCTTGGAATAAACCCTTTCTTGTATAATTTCAAGACACAGATCCTCCTCCTTTCTCCTCTGCCTGGTCCCGTTGGTGGCTTGTCTCTTGCAGTGTAGAGCAAGAGGCTCTGAGGGTTCTGCCTGTGGTCAATGCCCAGCCTGGGGCAGTTCTGAGGGTTCTGCCTGTGGTCAATGCCCAGCCTGGGGCAGTTCTGAGGGTTCTGCCTGTGGTCAATGCCCACCCTGGGGCAGTTCTGAGGGTTCTGCCTGTGGTCATTGCCCAGCCTGGGGCAGTTCTGAGGGTTCTGCCTGTGGTCATTGCCCAGCCTGGGGCAGTTCCCCACTCCTGGCGTGGGGCCGGAGTTCTCAGAGCCAGCCCGGGCTCGGGGTCCCAGGGCAGCCGTGAACTGCCCAGCACCTTCTGGGCCACACTTTGCCCTCAGCTTCCTGCTGTAAAGCTGAACTCATTGTGGTCAAGTCAGATTGCCTCTGCATGGATGTCTTTGTAGTCAGCTGAGAAATTGGCCCCTTAATTTGAATGCAGTGGTGCATGGAGCTGTAGTCTAATGTTTTAATGTAGCTGACCTGTGCCCTGATAGCAAGGTGTGTTTAACAAGTGTGGTATTGCCAGAAGGCTTTTGTTACTCTGAGACTGTGCTCGACTCATGGAGCAGCAGAAGAATGAAGGGCAAATCCTCCCTCAGGAACTGGAGGATATCACCCGTGGGTAATGAGGTTTGGGAAGGAAGAATTGACTGTTCTTCTCTTCCACCAGGTGACCCTGTGCTCCAACACGGTGATGGAGTTCTACCGGAGATTGCTGGTGGACCTGGAGGGTATTGGCAAGGGAGTGGCAGCCCTGATCATCACAGCCAGGTACCAGCCCTTGCCTGGCCTCCCCCAGGCACTGCCTTGCCCAGGCTGTGCTGGCTGCAGCTGCCAAGGAGAAGTGCTGCTGAATGCCCTCATGTTGTGCCAGCTGGACACGAGAACAGCAGTGCTTGGGCAGCAGCCTGTAGTGAAAAGCACGTTTGCTCCCAGCCCAGCACGGTCCTGGGCCCTCTTCCAAAGGCACCAGGAATGATATCATTGATTGGCCTTGTTTTTGGTGCTTGAGGTGGAACAAATTTCCTGAGGGCCTCCTCTCCTTCTGGCTGCAAGAGGTGGAGTTGTGTTGGCTGTGAGCACCATGCACTGGTTTGGGCCACACCAAGCAGCTGCTGAGAGTCAGGCTCTGGCTCTGTCCATGAGGGCACATGGCAGGGGGGAAGTGGCTCCCAGCAAGAGTGGGGAGGGCAAGGTCTGACAAGGGGAAAGCAGCCCTTGATGTGGCAGGTCAGCTCCAGTTGTTGTCCTTGCCTCTGCTTCCCATTTTGAGCTTTAGTGTTGTCAGAGTTGAGAGCAAAAGTCGTTGTTGCTGCAGCAGAATTCCATGCTGCTGGGCTGCTGTGGGTGTCAGTGTGATGCCCAGAGGGATGCAGCTCCCTGGTGCTGTTCCCTGTGCCAGGCAGAGCCATGCAGGCAGTGCCTGGGCTGCCACTGTGTACAGCAGGTGGAGCTGGGGCCAGGCAGTGCCTGGAGCTGTGCAGTGAAGGAGCCAGGGAGCTGCAGGGCCTGGCAGGGGCTGATCAGCCCTTCTGTGGGGCAGCTGCTGTCTCGTGCCCTCCAGGGCTGGGGCAAAGAGCTGAGTTCTCAGGCAGGGCAACAGCACCATGGCAGAGAAGGGAGTCAGTTTTACTGAGACCCTGGAGCTGTGTGTTCCTTGAGCCTTAGGGAGCACTGATCCTTGTTGGGAAGGCTCCCCCAGAGCTCGTGGGTCACTGGGACTGTTGCAGGAGTCCTTGCAAGCCTTCTTGGGTAAAGGAGGGGCTGAGGCAGCTGTGGGGCAAAGTGCTCTGCCTGGGGCACTTGGCAGCCTCTGGGTGCTGCCTCTCAGGGTTTGCCCCTCCTTGACAAGACATGTGGGAGTGGGAAGAGGTAGAAGGCAATTTATCCCTGTAGGGCTCTTCAGTGTGCATTTGACAGTGACCAATGTGTTCTGCTCCATTTCACAATCTTTGCAGGTAGGCATTCTCCATTCTCTCAGTATCTCTGATTGTCCTGGGCTCATCTCTTTGCCCAGGTGTCTCGTTCCTGAGCTCCAAGTGTCCTCCCCAGTGCTGCTGTGTGATGAGTGCCACCTGAAGGTGCCCTATGAGAGGAAGATCCTTATTAGGAATCCCAGCCACCTTCCTGGCTGCTACGGGCTTATTCCCCAGGTTTGGCATCACATCCACCTCCTCCTGTCAAATATTCCTGAGGAGATTATTAGGGGAACAAAGGGTTTGGATAAGACCTTGCTGCTTTCTATTCAGTCCTAAAGATCTGCTGAGAACAGGATCCTACCCCAGTGTAAACTTGAGGAGGCAGTTTAAGCTCCTGAGGAAACAGTTGATGCTCTAGTCGTCAGGGTGTTTTCCTGTGGGAGATCTTAGAGGGTTGTGAAAAGCTGCTGCACCCACAGACACCAGTGCCTGTGCTGGCAGCCTCCTTGCAGGATGCCCTGGGAGTGCTAACCCTACAATTCTTGCATCTTGTTTGTGCCTTTGACCTTTGTCCTGGGGAGCTTTCAAGGTGTGTGTAAGTTGCTGTTGTGGTGGATGTTAAGGAGCCTACAGTTTCTTGAGAGGTCCCTCTGAATCTGTGTTTCATTGTGTCCCTTCCAGAAGCGCAAGGAGGACTCTGCTGTGCTCTACTCCAGCCCCAAGCCCTGTGGGATTGTGCAGCCCCAGAGCACAGCAGAGATCCCAGTTGTGGTGGCAGTGCAGGCCCTGGGCACGCATCGCACCGACGTTCTCATTGGCGTGTTCGGGGATGAGAGAAACCCCCTGGTGAGGGCAAGGGGAGCTGTGAGCCTGTGTGCAGCTGCTCCTGGCAGGGTGCACGGGGTCAGGGATTCTGCCGGGGAAAACAGGCACAGGCTGCTGGGGAGAAGGACAGGAGGGATGGGGGCACAAACAGCTCCTGCCTTAGAGGTGGGAATCTCAGTGTCTGACACAGAATGGAGTTGGGCTAAGCTGGAATCCAGGGGCATTTGAGGTCATTATTCTTTCAAATGCTGTTAACTTTGGAAACATCTGTTTGAAAATGTCATCTCTCTGAGCGCAAGAGAGGATGTCAGAAGTCTTCTGGGAACCTTGAGCTTTCTGTAAAAGAAAGGAAAGCTGGCACTTGAAGAGTGGTTGCAAGGACTTCGATTAAAACATATGGAAATTGCAATGCCAAATTGCCTGGATGGCACCAAACATCTGAACCCGGGCCATCGTGGCACTGCCTGTAAATCAGTGAACAGGAAGGAAAGGCAATGCAGGCTGTGCCAGGGAGCCTGAAGTTTGAGCAAACAGTTGCTTTTAACTATCAGGCTGCTTCTGTTAAAGAGGAGGGTTTCTCCCCACCAGAAGAACCAGTTGTTTAACTGTCAGGCTGGTCTTACCCTGAGATTTCTTGCAAAGATAAAAGCTTTCGGACAGTAATTTTTAGTTTGAAAGGTTCTCTTAGCTTAATCCTTTTCAATTTGGAGGTGAACATGTAATTTTCTTTTTCCCCAAAAGCCCAGCATTTCAGCTGGAGAGTGGTAGCTGTCCCTAAAGAAATAGCTTGAGCAGGGTTGAGCTGTTGAAGGTTTTTTAGGTTTCTCTGTTGTGGTTTGTTTTGGGTTTTTTAAAATCTTTCTTGCTTGCTTCCTGGAACAGAGAGCACAATTACGGAGCTCAGGACGGCTGGCAGAAATCTCCCCAAGCCCAAGGCTGGCAGAGCTTGGCAGGATCCCAGCACCACAGCCTGTGTATGTATGGATGGAAGGATGGATGGATGGGGAATGCGACTTGAGTCACCTGGGAGTGTTGTAAAATGTCAACCAACCCCCCAGCGGTGTCAGGGGAACATTCCTGATAAATCCCTGGTGGAGCTGCAGAGTTTCTGGGCTTGGGCACTGGGTGGGCTGTGCTGGCTGGGCACTGGCTGGGTCTGCCCCTCGGTGTCTCAAATCTCACCTTTGTGCTGCCTTCTCTGTCTTTTCCTCTCCCACTGTGCTTTTTGCATCCCCACCAGGTGTAAATGCCTGTCCTCTGTAATTGCTCAATGCGAGCAGTTGCAGCTGCTGCAGCTCCTCAGTGCCATTTCTGGGCTGCCTTTAGAACAGACCTGCCCCAGCCTGGATTGGGAAGGGCTGGATCAAACCATTTCTCAGTTCAACGAGCCAGCACCCAGCCAGGGGCTGCATCCTGGCCAGGAGCTGCTCGTGCAGGTGTCCCTCCCTCCGTCCCACTGCAGGTCCCTGTTCATAGTTATTTATTTTCCAGAGATGAGCTCCACCCACCTAAATTCAAACCCCAGCCACCAAAGGAGATGAGAACCAGTCTGGATTGCCCGGCAACTCGATGGAGGCACTTCAGGACTGGACAGGAGGAGGCAGCCAGAGCCCTGTCCAGGTTTAGACCAAATTTGGGGAAGAATCTCCCGAAGGAGCTCTGGTGGGAAAAGCAGATCCAATCGGCCTCTCCCCCAAACTGGTCCGGGAGGAAAAATACCTCCCTGGAGAAAGGTGGAAAAGACCCTGTTTATTAAACAATAAAACCAAAACAATATCAAACAATGAGACCCCTTGCCACTCTAAAAGAGATGACAAACTGGGAAAAGCCCGTCCCTGGGTTGCAGCTCACTCAGTCTCTGATCAGTCCCTCCGGTGCTGGAATTGTCGCAGGCCAGGCCCGGCCCGCTGGGCCACAGGTGCAGCTGCAGGTGCTCTCCTGGGTGTTCAGTCCAGAGCAGGTTTCAAGAGGTCCAAAGAAAAGAAAATACACAGTCCAGGGAACTTCTTTGCCTCAGCTAGCTAACACTAACTAAAAAGCCAAAGAAGAGCTCTGTCCTGCTGTCTGTCCGCAGACAACAACAGTCAAGGAGCAGGAATGTGGGGGAGAGGAGTGCAGTGTCTGAAAACAAGCTGCGCCCTTCTTCTCTCCCCCCTTCACTCTCTGGAACACTCTTAAAGGTGCAAAACTTATGATTCAACATAAACAGAATGAGACGACTGGGGATAAAAGCATCATATGGTCAACCCAGGACACCCTCATCCAACCCCTGGCACTCCAATGGATCAGGAATGGTGTGGCCAGCAGGAGCAGGGCAGGGATTCTTCCCCTGTGCTCAGCACTGCTTGGGCAGCACCTGGATTGCTGCGTCCAGTTCTGGGCCCCTCAATTTAGGAAGGACATGGAGGGGCTGGAGCGTGTCCAGACAAGGCTGGGGAGGAGATCGAAACACAACTGCTGTGAGGAGTGGCTGAGGGAGATGGAGTTGTTTATCCTGGAGAAGAGGAGGCTCGCGGGAGACAAGGCGGTGTCAGGGCACAGGTTGGACTTGATGATCTCCATGGCTTGTTCCACCCTTGCTGATTCTGGGATTCTCTGAAAGGACCCTTGCAGCAGTTGACCGATGAGCCCTGGGCCTCCTCTTCAGGAGCTCCAGCAGCCCAGGGCCCTCAGCTTCTCCTGCCAGCCCCAAAGCCCATCCTGTCAGTCCTGCAGAGCCTCTGCAGCTCCTCCTCACGGCCCAGAACAGGGAGCCACAGAGCCAGACACAGCAGCCCAGATGTGCCCCCCTGGCCTGGGGTGCCTCTGGCAAGGGAGCAGCACCAGGCACTGCAGGAGCCTGCAGACAATTCCTGCAGCACTTGTAGGATGATCCTGCTGCCCAAGGGACGTTCCCATGGGGACAAGTCAGGAACTGCAATGGGGAGTGGGGCCAGAGAGGAAAGGGCAAACAGAGATGGGCTGTTTGCAGGGCAGGGAACAGGGGTGGGCAATGGGAAGACATTTGTATCAGGAAGAGGAAAGAAAGCAAAGGTGAAGCAGAGGAAATGCTCAGGGCAGTTTGGGGGTGGCTGCCAGGCAGCCCTGGCTCTGAGCAACAGCGTCTGCAGTGGGACAGGAAACTTCCAGCTGATGGGAACAAACTTTCTGGCTGACTGCAGAGGCCAGGACAAAGCTGAGTGGTTTCCCTGGTGTCCCCCAGCCCTTGCTGGCCCCAGGGGCTGATGGCATTTGTGCTCCCTCAGGTTCATGTCCCCACACCAACAGCATGGGGGTGCTGCCCCTGCTGTGTGCAATGCAAACAGGGGCTGCTGAGCCAGTGCTGCCGTGTCTGTGCCTGCAAGGATGGGGCACCTGTGTGAGCTGGGGGAGAGGCCAGGGCAGCAAAGGGGGGATGTTGTTGGCAGCTCCATCAGGACGCTCTGGGACGCTGCCCTGGGCTGTGCAGCACACTGGGGATGGATCAGCCCCTGCTCTGCTGCTCCTTCCCGTCTGCCCCAGGGCCCTTGCAGAGCACCAGCTGTTGCTGCCCTCAGCTGCCATGGCAACCCTCAGGACAAAGCGGTGCCAGGGCTGTTCCAGGTACAATTGCAGTGACACTCCTTGGTGCCACCAGGCGCCATAGCAATGGCCACGGGGACCAGGTCCTTGGTTTAGTGCCATGGCAACCAATGCCCGGAGCCGTTGTGGTGGTTGGTGGCCATGGGAAGCTGCCCTGGGCCCTTGCTCAGGGCTGGTGTCAGTGCCCAGAGCCAGAGGGGATCCCTTGCTGGGGGCTGTGCCATGGCCACCTGCCCTGTGCCGCGCTGGCCGCTCTGGCACCAGGAACCAGCAGCCACCGGCACTGCCAGGGCCAAAGGCCAGGTCAGCCAGACAGAAAGGGGCAGGGCTGGGCACTGTTTCCATGGCAACCGGCACTGGGGGGACACCTGGGTCACCTGGCCTGGCAGTTGCCATGGAAACCCCTGGCAGGGACTGAGGGCACAGCCCCTGGCACTGAGACACTGCTGGGCCGGGTGCTGAGCACAGGGCTGAGCACGCAGAGATGGTTTTGTTCTTGCTGAGCTGCAGCACAGCCAAGGCCTGTCCTGCCCCTCGTCAGCCACGCTGGGGAGGGGCTGGGGCTGCGGGGGAGCTGGGCAGGGGACACAGCCAGGACAGGGGACCCCAACTGACCCCGGGCCCACCCCAGACCAGAGCACATCATGCTCATGGTATTGGTGGGGGGAACAGGGAGGAAGGGGGGAATTTTGGAGTGAGGGCTTTTGCCTTCCCAGGTAACACCTAGGCAAGAGGGGGCCCTGTGTCACCAGTGGGCAGGGTCACTACCAAAGACACAGACACCAGCTTAAGGAATTGTGTCATTTATATCATGCACAGCTGCCAAGATTTACAATAGGATAAGCTCAGCAAAGCACATCATCATTAGCAAAGAATTACAAAAGAAGCTCAGCAATGCATCAGAACCCATCATTACATTTTGATGACCAATCCCTTGGTGAAACACCAGAGGTGTTTGTGGCAGACAAAGATTCTGGCTGACTATCAAGGTACACCTTACAGACATCAGTCGTACTTCAGTGACACTGTTCTTCATTCTTTTTTCTCAATCTCATCCCAATTAGGAACAAGAATTCTGTTGTCCATGGAGCCTGCACCTTTTTAATTCCAGAATAATGCCCCCAGGCCCTTTGCTGTTCAGCTTTACCATGCTGTCTGTGGCTAACAAGGCTTGGGGGGCCCTTTCCCCTCTGGCTGGAAGGGGCCGGGTCCCAGTCCCTTGAGGGGCACCCAGGCTCCTGGATGGAATTCCCGTGCAAGTCCCTCAGTGTCACAGCAGCCTTCACATGGAGCCCTGTGGATCAGAGCATTTCCCAAAGGGGCCCTTGGGGCAAACAGGGAGATCTGGTCTGCCAGGATGTGTAAAACAATCTCCTGTCAGACCTACTTGTTCTCACACAGAATCCCTGGCTGCAGGGACACATTCCCATTGTTCCTGCCCAGGGTTCAGGACTCAGAGTTGGCTTTCCTAGGAGCTGCTCCTCCAGCTGCCTCGGGAGGGCCTTTTGGCCTCGGGACCCACACTCTGGCTCCATTATTAGGGCTGCTGCATCCAAACACTTTATCCCCACAAACGGTGGTGATTGGAGGTGGATCTCCTTTTTTCACAATTGTTCACAAAATTCCAAGATCAATAATTGTGCTACCCTGTCATGGGGTTGAATAATCCAATCTTGTTCATTACTGTTTAACAGAATTACTGTAATTTCTCCTGGATATTTTGCATCAATTCCTCCTGCCTTGACAGGAACACTTTGCAAGGCCAAGCTCCAAGGGAGCAGTTACCAAAGCAAAGTGTCCTGGAGGAATCTGAATTCCTGTTTCAGTATTGATAGCTGTCATTGGCTCTGAATTTCTCCTAATGAATTCCAATGCATGAAGGCCCAGCCCTGCAGCCTCTGGGCTGGCCCTGCCAGGGGCCATCACAGCCAGAACAATTTCCCAGGCAGCCCAAGTCTCACTGCCCATGGTTGGATTTGCAAATTAGGGGCAGCCGTGCACAGCCAGGGGGTTCCATTTCCCCAGTGGGCAACTCTTAAGGGCATGGAGCACATCTGGGAGATGGGTTCTCCATGGGCAAAGGTTCCATCTCCTCATTTTTCCAACTGATCTTTTAACAACCCCTTCACCCTTTCAACCAATCCTGCAGCTTGTGGATAGTCTGGTACATGAAAAACCCTGCAGGCAAAATCACTGTATTTTTCACAGGAACAGACAAAGCACTCTGCATCACAGTATCAGCAAACCCTGCAAAAATAGCCAATTTCCTCCCTTCCTCCTTTTTCCATTGTATACAATCTCACAAAGTTGACACTGACATTAGGGTCCTGGCCAATCCTGTTCTGTAGGGTATTTAGTGTAACATCCCTGAGCGGCCAAAGCTCCCAAATTAGTAGTGTCAGCACTATTTTGCATTGTTATTATATGTACATATTTATATAGAAATATAGATATGTAGATATAGACATGTAGATATAGACATATGTATATATAAATCTATAAATATAAACATGAAGGTCCTATTATACTATAAATACGCATATACTTATTTATTATATTGATATTTCACTTGCACAAGTGTATGTGAGCTCAAGATTAAAACCTTCTTCTGTTGCTCCATGTGGGAGCATTCCAACAATGATTGTTCCTTCTGATTGTACTGTTTCAAATGTACTCTCAAAAAATTCATCTTTGTCTGCCCAAACCCACAAGTTCTTTTCCTTTTCCATATGCAATTTTCGGTGCATTTGAAGCCTTTTTTACCCGACTGCCCCACTGCTCCCAGGGGGCTCCGACCTCAGCCCACTCCAGAGCCAGGGAACTCCAGGAAAGGGCTTCCCAGCTGGGAATTTCTGATGGCACTGATTCCTCACATTGACACTGAACAAGTGACATTTTGTTGGCATCTGGCCAGACTGTGCCAGTCTTGTTTTACCGGTGGGCAAAGTCAGCACCTAAGACACAGAGTCCAACTGAAGGAATCAGTGTCATTTCCTGCAGTTCAGGGCAGCAAAGAATCACAAAAGGAGCAGCTCAGCAATGCACCCAACCATCCCCACCCAAGATTGCCTGCAGTGATTAAGAAAGATCCAGCAGCATTTACCCTTAGCCTTTACCATCCCCCAGACCCACACAGCAGCTGGGGAAGCTGTCACAGCCAAGGGCTGCAGAGCCACTCCTGGGCACTGGGAATTCCTGCAGGTGCCTCCAGCCCCAGGTGAGGCTCCAATCCCGCTGGGAGAGGGCCCAGCTCTGACAGTGCTGAATGAACAAACTGACAGCACTGCTAGTGTGGCAACATCTGCTTTCATCCTCCTCTTGGGTCCCTCCCAAAGCCTGGCCAGGGCTCAAGGAGGAACTGAGGGAGCTGACTTTGACCATACAGCCCCAAACAAGGCCAGATGTCAGATTTCATGGCCTTGTCTGGCTTCTAAATACACAAAGGTCAATACATGTTTCACTAATGAGTGGCTACATCTATCTCAGTGCTAATGACCATGCATATTTCATTAGGGAGCAGATACAAAGATAACCTTTGCTTGGAAGGTTCATCCAGAGGCCACCTTTGGCTCAGGGCCTGCTGTCCAGGCCTCACTCAGGGCTGGTGTCCAGGCCTTGGCACTTCAGGGACGTGGTTTAGTGCTGGGCTTGGCACTGCTGGGTGACCGGCTGCACTGGGTGAGCTCAGAGGGCCTTTCCAAGAGAAAGGATTCTGTGATTCCATGATTCTATCCACTGCATTCAGCTGGGGCTATTTTAGCAGAATTACTTTGCTCCAAAAGTTCCCTCTTGCCCAGCTCCTGTGACCTGAGGCTTCAGCTCCTTCAGCTCCTGGTGCTGAGTTGCTCATGCTGAACGAGACGACTTGGAGAGAAGAACACAGTCCGTGCAATTCCTTCTGGGACACGGAGAGGTGAGGCTGTGCAAACAGGAGAATTTTTTGCTGTGGCCTCCTCTCTGCCCTTCACGCCTTTCAGCGCTTTGAACCAGCCAAGAGCTTTCTCCAAGAGTGCAATGGAGCAGCTGCTCCTGCTCCCAGGCCTGGCTCTCTCCAGTCTCTGCCCTTGCCTGGTTCTGTCCCTCGTGCTGTGCCCTCTGTTCCCCCAGGGCTCGCTGGCTGCTGCCCAGGACTGTGGCACTGGCACAGATCCAGTGCTCCAGAGCCTCCTTTCTGTGCCCTTGCAGCTGCCTGGGCACAGCAGCCTTTTCCATCTGGAAGCTCCCCATGCACAGGGAGTGCCCAGCTCTGTTCCTTGCACAGCCTCCAGGAGCCCAGGGCTGCCATCTCCAGTCCCTGCTGGCACTGGGGGCTCCCAGGTGCCTCAGGCTGCTGTGACACCGCTGCACACGGGAGGGAAGAGGGGCAGGGGCTGTGCTCAAAGTCAGCTCCATCTGCTGCTGCTGCTGCTGCTGTGGGGTCATTTGTGCAGCCCTGTCTGCCCAGAGTCAGGGATCAGATCCTGCCAGTCTCTTCCAGCCCTGGCTGCTCAGAGTTTGGGCCTTGGAGCCTCAGGTGGCCAAAGGCAGCTGCTGCTGGTCCCTCTGTGTGCCCGAGTTCAGCAGTGCTGCTCCATCAGTCTGTGCCCAGCAACGGGGAAAAGCCTCAGCCCTGCAGGGCCAGGAGCTGCCGGGCTCTGCCTGAGCAGATCAGCCAGCAGGAAGGGAGCTGCTCCACACGGGAACCAGGAGCAAAGGACACTCCTTTGATTGGACATGCTTTCTATTTAAAGGAAAAAAAAGGAAAATGGAAAAAAATAGGTAAATTGTAAAAGATAGGAATAAAATCCAAGTGTTAGTGAAAAAACATAATGTTAGTGAAAAAACAAAAGATAAAGGCAAAGTTAAATTCTTTGCATTAAGAGGTAAATGATCTTTTTAAAAAGAGAACTCAGTTATTTACATTGTAAATGTGCTGATGGCATGGATCCATCTTACTGACCTCAGCAGCCTTTTAAAAGATTTTGGGCTTTGTTTCCTAACATTTGAAATTTGTATTTGAAATTCTGGTTGAAGCAAGAGGAAATTGCTTTGTGCCCTTCCAGCTCCAAGCAGGACTGGGAATGGAGACTCTGTCAAACCCCAAATCCTTTACAAGATGACCTTCCTTCTCACCGTGCGAATGAGCTGCACATTCCCTTTCAAACTGTCAGGGATTTCTTAGAGACACAAAGTCCCACTTACGGCTTTTTGCTCTGGCTTGAAAGTGCAGAAGGCCAATTCTCCATCCACCAGCTCCAGACTGCACTGCCTCAGGAGCACGGCCCACTCTCCAGCTTTGGCCCACTCGTGGCACTTCTAGAGGAGGAAGAAAGTGCAATTGCACAATTCCAGACAATCAAGAAGGAAGAACGGGACAGACAAAACACCTTGTGCAGATCCAGGTGTTCAGCTGGACTGTGGAGAGTTTGGGTCCTTGCCAGTTGGATGTGTGTCCCCAGCTGCAATCTCTGGGCCTGCAGCAGAGTCTCCCTCACCTGCCAAAGCAGAAAGCTCAGGCGCTGTGCTCGCAACGGGCTCGTCTGATGCAGAGCTGTCAGAGCAATGTGAGGGCAGAGCCAGCCCAGCTGGGCCCAGGGCTGAGCCCAGCAGAGCCCTGGCAGAGCCCAGAGCAGCCTCAGCACCCGCAGAGCCAGGCTGCAAGGAGAGAAAGCAGAAAGTGCCTGTCAGCTGAGGGCTCCTGTGCCTTTGTGCCAAGGCCTGCGGTGCCCAGGCCATGCTGGCTGTGCCCAGAGCTGTGCCCAGAGCTGCCCATCCCTGCTGCCTTTGGCAGCAGAGCAGGAGGGCAGGACATGTGCCCAGCCTGCAGCCAGCCACGGCACATCCAGCCCTCAGCAGCTGCCCAGAGCAGGATGCTCCTGTGCTCGCTGCCAGCTCCCAAAAGCTCTGATCCCACCCTGCCAAGCACACAGGGACCCACCTCACGCCAGCCACGGCTGCAAGAAAAGCTGCTCCCAAACCATGTGCTCAGCCTTCTCCAAGGGCACCGCCCATCCACACCACAGCTGCTCCCAAGCACTTCCCCATCCAGACTGGATCACCTGGAACATTTCCTCTGCTAAAACAAACAACACATTATTGAAAAGAGATTTGATGCAAAAAGGGAAAACAAGAAAAACGGTAAAACCTCTTATCTCTGTCAGGGCCTTGAGGAAGGCCAAACCCCTGCATGCCAGGGAAAAACCCAGCCATGGCTGTGGGAAGCCCACACTTTCTCTCTTCCCCCCCTGCACTGCCCCCCAAAATCACAGTGACCCCAAAGCAAACAAGGGCAGTGGAGCAGCCCAAGCCCTTCCTTGCCTGCACAGCAAAGCAGCTCTGCATGGGTTCTGGAGCCCCACCTCTGCTCCCACCATGGGGTTGGTTTGTGTCGGGCTGGCTGCCCCAGCCCCAGCCCCAGCCCAGGGCACGGTGGGTTCTGGGGGCTGTTGGCAGGGCCAGGAGCCCACTCCCATTTCGTGCCCACCCCAGCCCATGCCCCAGCCCTGCCAAAAGCAGCTGGGCAGTGACTGAAGAATGAGTTGCATGTGCCCAGCAAAGGGGGAGCCTTTGGTTCCAGCCAGGCTGGGCCATGCCCGAATCTGGCAGAATTTCCCCGGCTGGGGACTCATCTGCAAATTCCCTGTGGAGTTTGGCTTTGAAGCAGGTGCCAGAATCAAAGTCCATCACCTTCAGCCTCCCGTGGCCAGGCTGAGGAAGAGCTTGTCATCCTTGATGTCATCCTCGCTGTCTCCAGCAGCAGCAGCAGCAGCAGCAGCAGCAGCATCCCCACCCGGTACAGCTTCTCCAGGGGCTCCTACTCCTTCCCTGGGGGCAGACCAGACTCTCAGGGCTCTGCCCAGGGCCCCAGCTGTCAGGGAACAGGGAACCAGGACAAGCAAAACCAGATGGGATGGATACTCCAGGGACCTGGAGAACCATTCCCAGCAACTGGGAAAATCCTAGGTGCTCCATCCACCCATAGATGCGGTCTCCAAATTTGCCCCAAAATTGGGTCCAGCTTTAAGAGGCCATAAAGAGCAAGTCCAAGTGACTTGATGACATTTTTAGCCCAGAAAGCCCTGCAGCTGATGGCACACTTCACAATCAGCAGGGGACACAGCTAGGCCAAAGCCCAGACCTCTGACAGCGCGGGCACAGAGCAGCGCTGTGATCGGCGCACAAAGGAGCCCCTGTGCTCCTGCCAGCCTCCTGCCATTCCCCCTCTCGGACCCCTTTGAGGCTGCATGTGCTTCCCTTTGATGCTCCAGTCCCTGCTCTCTGCCATTCTGAAATTGTTTGCCCCATCCTGTTCTGCAGGGATTTTCTGCTGGAATAGTCCAGATCGCTATGCTGGAATTCAAGGCATGCCAGGGCATTTGGGGGTTGCTTTTTAGCACAATGGCCTGATGCTCTGGCCCCCTTAATCAGGCAAGATTAGCCCTGAGTACAAATATGAAGCTCTTTAGGTGCCCATTGTTCACAGTTATTCTCTGAGTCACACAGATGCCATCAGTGACACAAAAGCAGGGAGAACAAACAGCAAGGAAGCCTCTGCATGCCCACAATGACAATTCAGAGTGGAAATTCAAGACAAAGAGCCCTGGAAATAACACTTGTATCAGCTGGCACATGGAGTCTCTCTCTCACAGCAGCAACACTTCAGCTACCTGCCTCCAAATACCACATTTGGTTCAACAAGTGCTGTTCCAGTGAAAGGGCTTGCACTGGCACCTCCCAAGAGTTGTCCTATTCACCCTCTGAAATGACAAAATGCTGCTGGAAACTCTCCCAGTGCACTCCAGACTCTCCCCAGTCACTGGGGAGGGAGAAGCCAAGTCCCTTCCCACACAGCAGAGCAGAGGCTGGATGCCCAGACACCCTCCCAGGGGTGGCACCAAGGCAGGCACCAAGCCCAGGGGAGCAGAGCTCTGTGCCTGCAGCTGCATCCAAGGGGAGGTAGGAATGTGTGAGCTGAAAGCAGAGCAAGAGAGATCAGAGAGAGGGGGGAAAAGTGTGAGCACAAACCCGAGGAAGTGAGATGCCAGGAAATATGTTCACCCTCACACAGAACTAATTAGCACAGCGAGGCTCTGCTTGCCACTGCTTACTCACACCAAGACAAAATAGGGGGTTTTGGGTGGCTGTCACCTTTCCTGGTACAGACGTTCTCTGTGAACTGATATAAGGGCACCTACCATCAACCACGGCAGCTTTCCATGGAAGCAGAAAGAAAATAATTATTTTCTGAGCAACCACCACTCTACTTACCCAAAAATGGCAGCTAAAACCCCATTTTGTAACACTAAGGAGATAAAAGAGGAAAAAGAGAGGACAAGAAAACCAGCCTGAGAAGAGACAACAAATCAGGCAACCACCAGGATACTGCTGGCTCCTGGCACAAGAGATGAATAATTCCAACCTAGATATAAAATAAGCCTGCACTAGTCCTCTGCTGTCTGTTATTGTCCCAGGATTATGGTAATTAAGCAATTTGTATTACCTGATACTGATAAGAAAAATAAAGCCCCGTTTATGACCCCGTATCCCCTGGATTTTACACGGTAGTTTCTGAGGCATTCTTGTTACTTGGTGAACATAATATTCGAGATCATAAAGCGCCGCAACTTTCTCATCCAGCGTGGAGGCAGAGCTGTTGAATTTGCTGATTAATTTACCATAATTTCATAATCTGTTTCTATCTTCATGTTCAGCTTTTCAAACTCCTCCTTCAGCTGCTCTATGGGCCGGAACTTCTTCCTCACCTCTTCCTCTCGGGCCTTGGAAACAAAAGGAGCAAAAACCAGATGTGAGATAACAAGATAGGAGATGAAGAGAGACAAGACAGACACAGAAAGGAATGCCAGCCCCAAAATTCACAAAGGGAACCTGTCTGTCTGTGCCAATGGATTTCTTGCTCTACATCAGAGGTGCAGGGGCAGGGTCCTTCTGAGAAGCCCAGGAACCCAGTTAGCTGTGATATACCCACAATATGAGTGAACAGTAGGGCTTTGTGCACCACTTCTACTTCTGTACAGCATTTGTGCACTATTTCTACATCCCATTTCCATCCAATTCAACACCAAGACCACAGGCAGCAGTACTGCGGTTCTCTGCTTGCCTGCAAGTGAATCTTCTAAAAACCTGGCTGCAAAAAGCCCTGAGGCACCTCCCTGATCTTACAGCTGAACCTCTCTGGAACTGGACATGAGGCTGGAGAGCTCCAGAGGTCCCATCCAGCCCAAAGTGCCCAGTGACTCCAACGACTTCTCAGACACAGACAAAGATGCTTTTGCCCTTCCAAGCGTTGAGCAAATTCCTGGAAGGGTCTGTCTCCTAGGGAGAGGTGTGAGGACAGAAGCTGTCAGAAAGGGAGGCAGAAGGAGCAGTGATAAGCTGGAGGCAGCTGACGTGCTGTGCCATGGGGCTTGGCCAGCACACAGCCTGTCCCGAGCTCATCTCCCTCGCAGTAACAGCACCCCAAGGGCTGCCCTGAACAGAGAGCTGACACAAAACATGTGGTGAGGAGGAAAGGCTCTGTCAGAGATCTCAGAGAGCCCCAGAGGTGCGGGAACATCAGCACTGGTGGCACTGGGGACAGAGCCTGCTGCTGCAGGGGACAGAAGCAGCAGAGAGGCCATGCTGGAGCTGGGCTGCCCCAAGGACAGGAGAAAGGCAGAAAGCCCCTTTTGGAAGGCATTTGTCACAAATGCCAAGATGTGTTTGTATGCGGAGTGAGCCTCAGCTGGAGGGTTTGCACTGTCCTGCTCCCCATGAGGGATCAGAGAGGGCTGGAGGAAAACCAAGTGAGCAATGGAGGTGAAAGCTGTGTCAATGGAATGATAAATTACCAGAGGTACCACACCCAACCCATCCCTCCCCGAGCTGCCTCTGCCAGAGCACAGAGAGGCTCGGTGTAACTCCATTTCCTCTGACACTGAGCCTTCAGGGATGGATTTGCTCTCTGCAGCAGTGACTGCAAATGGAATACTTTAGGTCCATTAGATGTAGCTGCTTTTAGCCCAGTTGCAGGGACAAAAGCTATTCTAACAGGGGGTTTTAAAATATGGCTTATTTTCACCTAATAGAGTATAACTAATTTTTGCATGTCAATGATCCTCATTTCCAGCAGCCCTTTTCAGCAGCCCTGCAATCAATCAGCAATGCTGCTATGGAAATAATCTCCAGCAAATGAAATCATGCCATGCTGCCACATAAGGGAAGAAAAAGCCCTTCTGTGACACCAGAACTTTAGAGCCTTGACTCCTCTTTCAGTTTTTGTTTGAGTGAGCCAAGACCAAGGCAGCAGGAGGAGTGAGGGTTAAAGAAATACTGCTGAGGGGGAGAAGGGAAAGAGGCTCTGATGCACCTGATGAGTCACACACCTTCCCACCTATTTACTTCGGGTTGTGGGTTGTTTTGTAACTAAATGGACAACTTGGAGCTTGTGTAAGGAAACGTCAGCCCCTGCTTCACCATGGCCACTTGGATTTTGCTATCCAGAGCACAAGGTTGGAAACCCAAAGCAAGGAGAGTAAAGGGAAATAACCTCTGTAAATACTGTCAGCTGCAATCCAGTTCCCTTTGGGGTCTGCAGACATTTTTGTGAATTGAGCTGCAGTTAAACAGATAAATTACATTGTTCAGAGCAGCTGTGACTGCCCCTGGATCCCTGGAAATGTCGAAGGCCAGCTTGAATGGGGCTTGGAGCAACCTGAGATAGTGGAAGGTGTCCCTGCCCATGGCAGGGGTGGGACTGGATCAGCTTTAAGGTCCTATCCAACCCAAACCACTCACAGAATCTTCGAGTTGTACAGAAAAGTCAGGGAACAATATCACTAACAGGTTAATAAAGGTATTTCAGGTCCATATTCATCACAAAATTAGTTTGCACAGTGTTTTCCAAGAAATCATTTTAACCATTGTGTTTCAGCAGAGTGTAACAGGGTGTTTCCAGATCCCTGCAATGTGCATTGCTTTAGAAATGGGAAACTCACCTTCCTTGCTGCCTTCTCACTTTCCTTCATTTTAGCCAAGGCCTTTTTAAGCTCCTCAGATGTGAATGAATTTGCATCGAGATCAACCTTGCCCAGCCTTGCAGAAGAAACAAAACAAACAAGAACATGTAATGAGTGAAAAACGGCCTCAATTCTATTTTCACTGTGACATTCTAGCAGTGGCTAAGAGCAGGAGGAAAGGAATGAAAAAACCTACCATACTCAAGAAAAGATTAATCTGAGTGCTGGATTCTGTATCAGGCTCACAGACACCTCCCCGTGACAATATAGGGCTCTGCTGACCCAAATTCTCAGATCCCAGCAAAATAAAAACAGCTGATAAATTGATACCTCAGAATTTCGTGTTGCAATTAAGGAATCACCCCGGCGCCACTATATAACTGCAGAGGGCCTAGAAGCTTCAACTTGCAGATTTCAGCTTAGGAACATTGTACAGAGAGTCACAGGAGACCTCAGCACCTTTCCAGTGAGGGAAGGCACAACAGAGAAGTGGGAGAGCACTCTTGGTCAGGAACTTTAGTGATGAGACAAGGAGGAATGGGATCCAACTGCAAGAGGTGGAAGAGATTTGATGATGGGAAGAAGTTCTTTACTCTCAGGGCGCTTGTCCCTGACACAGGGACCAGGGCAGAGAGGCTGTGGATGCCCCATCCCCAGCAACGTCCAAGGCCAGGTGGGACAGGGGCCGCAGCAACCTGCTCTGCTGGGAGCTTGCTCAGTTTGGAACCAGATCATCTTAAGGATCCTTTCCAAGCCAAACCATTCAAGGATTGGATCATTCTTCCATCCCCATCTCCCACTGCACAGCACCCCTGAATCTTAAGTGACATCATAGCTCCCAGAGGGTTCCAGGTGGAACGTCCAGGACCTGGAAACGAGCACAGCAGACACTGCAACGGCTGCCAAGGGTCAGTTGCTGCTCACCCTGCACTCTGACCCTCAGCGCTGAGCTGCTGCTGCTGCCTGAGCTTTTCCTGACGCCTGCTCTGGAGTGCCAATCCCGCAGGATGTGCTCTGCTGTGCCCGTGGAGGTACAGTGCCATGCCAGGCAGGGGGCACCAAACTTGGGCAGGCTTTAGCCATGTGGGAATTGATGGTGTGGGACAGGAAGCCCACTGGGAGATTGTGCTGCCCCGTGCAGACTGAGAGAGACACCGTGGAGGACATGGAAGTGGACCATGGGCTGGATGAGGAAGAAATGATGGAGATGGACTCCTCTTCTACTTCCATGTCCTCCACTGTTGAGGACATGGAAGTAGACGAGGAGGAGACCATTGAAGAGATGGAAGTGGATGAAAACGATGACATGGAAGATATGGAAGTGGACGAGAACGATGAGGAGGAGCCCATGGTCCTTGGATGAAGATGGTGCCCCACAGGTAAGACAGGCAGATGCTTCCCACGCCCTGCCCACACACACACTGGGTCCCCTGACGCCAGGCTGGGGCTGGGCTGGATGGCCCCGCCCAGGGACACGGTGCCCGCAGGGGGCCTGGATTGTGCTGCCACAAGCACCAGCCCCGGCCTGCCCTGCGCTTGCCTGGGGCCATGCCAGCCCTGCCAGCCCTGGCCCAGCACCTGGGGCCCAGCTGCCAGCCCTGCTGGGCCCAGTGCTGCCAGCTGAGTCCAGCTCTGCTGCTTCCTTTCTTACAGGACTCATGCACATGATGGCACCGCTCCAATGCCTTTGTAAATACGTTTGGAAGTTTAGAAGTTCCTTGTAAATACGTTCACTATGTTCCAAGTTCCCTGTAAATATGTTCACTATGTTCAAAGTTTTCTGTAAAAACATTTTGAAGATTGTTACCCCATCGGATCTCATGTAAATATCTTCTGTACATTGTTGTTGTTGTTATAACGATTGTTATAATGACACATGTTCTGTAAATCCTAGATTTGCCGATCTTCGGCAAATAAATACTGTTTCTTTTTAACACCTGACTCCTCTTGTGCATGCCTTTGGGCACAGGCACCCTTTGGGCACTTGTGGGTTCCTTTTGTTCCATGTTCCCAGCGCTGGAGGTCCCTGGGGGTGCTGGCACAGCCACCCTGGGGCTGGGGGTGCCTGTGCACAGGGGCTCCCACTGACACCACTCCTGGCCCTGGGCACTGCTGCTCTTCCTGGCCTGGGGCACAGCGCTGTCCCCAAGAGCTCAGCTCTCACCAGCTCTCACACAGGGGGCTCTCACAGCACTGGCCCCTGCAGCCATGCCACCAAAGCAGCCAGCAAACCTTCAGCCACCCTTCCTGCTGCAGACACAGGCACTCCTGGGCCCAGAGCCGCCAGCAGGCCACAGCCATGCAAAATCCACCTGCACACTCTCAAGGCCCCCACAGCCTTGGCAACTGGGCCACCTGAAGCGGGGCTGCTGCAGGGGCTGATCTTTAAGCCTTGCAGCCTCCAAAGGCCCTGGGCTCTGCTTCCCACCCTGCTCTGCACTGCCCTGAGCCCGCATTGTTTCAGACAAAAGCCAAGCCAGGGCATCCTCACCCTGCCCGCATTCCTGCTGCTGCCAGCGGCCACCGGGCCCTGGGCCCGACTCGGGTGACAGCTGCAGGGACAGGGCAGCCTGTGCTGGGCAGGGGGCACGGGGCTTTGGGCATTGGGGCTGCTTCTGCTGCTGCTGCTGCTGGGGGCCATGGGCCCAACAGGGCCCTGAGCTCAGCCCCTGCCGGACCAGCTGCCCCCAAAGCCCCACACTCCTTGAGCATCCCCATTACACCTGCCATGGGGAAATCCCACGGGCTTCAGGAAAGAAATTCCCCATAGTGACTAAACCAAGGGGTCCAAGGGGAAAGTCAGCACCAGCTGATGTTTAGAGCACCTTGACACAGGTGGCTGCAGGGCAGGGGAGATCTCAGGGGCCTCTGGCAGTGCCTGCTTTGCACGTGAGCCTGTGCGGCTGCTCCCAGTGGGACACAGCACCGGGCTCAGGCCAGCCCTCAGCCCCTCACAGCTGATCCCACGGAGCAGGCTCAGAAAGCATTTCCAGACCACTTCCTGTAGATATATCAAAGGACTAAATGTCATTCAAGGAAGCCGCCTTGCACATTTACTTTTGGTGTTGTGGCATGAGAAGCCGTGAAGGTGCCTCTGAATGTGCACTCAGGGCACTTCCACTGCCATCCCAAAGGGAACACAAAGAACAGGCCTCTGCTTTCAGCACTGCTGAGCTCCTCAATGAAGTCATAAATGAAGTCTCAGGAAGTAGTAGTTTTTTGGAGGTCCCGGGGCCAACCATTGCAACTCCAACACCTCATTAGTGCTATGACGAACTAAAGTAAGTTGCGGCACCCCTCTAAAGCAATGATGTGGAGAGCATTATTAATAATTGGTTGGCTGAGAAAGGCCACACTGATATAATGCCACTGGTTAAACTGAAGGAGAAAAGTCAGCAGTCAGCAAGCTAAAAGGAAGAGTCAGCAGCGACCTTGCTGCAACATGAGGATAGGGAGTTGAGATTAGTCCTGAATACATCCTAAGAATATGTAGAAAGTATCAAAAGTAGAACCATAGGAATGTAGAAGTAGGCGTAGGTGCTGATATGCAAGCTGACCAATCCTGAGCTCAACTTTTGCAATATGTATGAAGCTCATTATTAACTGTATTTAACCCGCCGTACTGATCAATAAAATCGAGCCTGTGATGATCAAACTGATGTCCTGGTTCCCTTCCGTCGACAAATGGTGGAGAATGCGGGCATAACCGAATCTCTGCCCTTTTTCTCGGATTAAAAGAAAAAGGGATTATGCCACGGTCCGGAAGTTGGATTTGGGTCCCAGCAGCCGGGACGGTGCCGGAATTTGAAGCACCCTTAAGGTTCACAACTGTGACTTAAGCCAATACGTGTCCGCCGGAGCCTGGAGAGCTGCAACAGCGCGCGCTGATTAATAGGTATGGATAGGCAAGCGGCATATGATTTATTTACCGCCTATTTAGAGCGGCGTGGGATAAAAGGGATAGATTTAAAAAAGGAGTTACCAGGGTTATTAGCTTATGGCCATGCTAAGGGTATCTTTTCTAATCCTCATACAGTTCATGAGTTATCAGAGTGGAGAAAGTTTGGGGAAATATTGTGGGATACAGTACTAGACGATGATAAGTCAGCAAAGAAATTCGTGAAGTTATGGCGGGTGGTGTATAACACGTTACTTCAGCAGGTCTCTGAGAGAAAGGCAGCAGAAAGGGCAACAGAAGCTCATAAGAGGAATATAGGGTATGGTCGTGAGGACGATCCCCTGGCACCCTCTGTAACTAAAGTACTTATGCCTAAGAGTCCCCAGCAAAGTGGTGTGGAGGATTTCTCTATAGGCGCAGTGGAACCGTCTGCACCTTTTCTGTCAGAGGGGGAGGGCGAGTCAGATGGTGGAGGTAGGAGCAAGCCAGCTTTGCCTCCGCCACCAGCTTCAGGCGGGTCGGATGGTGGGGGTAGGAGCAAGCCAGCTTTGCCTCCGCCACCAGCTTCAGGCGGGTCGGATGGTGGGGGTGGGAGCAAGCCAGCTTCGCCTCCGCCGCCAGCCTTGCCTCCGCCGCTTCCCCTCAGCGAGCCGGCTCCGGTTACAGCTTCGGTGGGGGGGTCACCTCCCTCGCCCGAGCCGGCTGCAGCAGGGGGGCTGATTGCCCCCCGCAGGCTGGCTCCGCGTGAGCCGGCTCCGGTTTCACTGTCAGCTCCAGCGGGGGAGGGGGGGCTCCTGCTTCCCCCGCGCGAGCCAGCCTCTGCTTCACTGCCCCCCCTGCGCGAAAACTCGGTGTCTGCACCGAAGCGCCAGCAGCATAGCACCCTTAAAGGGCCAGATCCCATCCCAGGGGCACACCGTGATCCATGGGGGGAGATGGCTATACAGAGGAGGGAAGCTTGGGCTGCTTTGGCGAAAGAAGTAATGCAAATGGGGGATGGTGAGGCGGTGGAAATAGCTTCTAGTCTTGCATGTCCAGTTACATACACACCACAGTATGATGCACAGGGGAACCTTACACATAATATAGCAGAATATACTCCCTTAGATTGGAAGCTGTTAACTCAGCTACGTTCTACGGTTAGTCAGTTTGGAGTAAAAAGTGAACCTGTTAAGCAAATGTTAGATTATCTTTTTAATACTCAGGTTTTATGTCCTAATGATTTAAGAGGAATAGTTCAGTTGATATTTACTCAGCATCAGCAGTTATTATTTAATGCCCATTGGCACGCGTTGGTAAATGAATCGGTTGCTGTACAACGAGCCCAGGGAGACCCATTACATGGGGTGACAGTAGAGGAGCTGATGGGCTTAGAGGCATTTTTACGTACAGAGGCACAGATGATATCGGGAGAAGATAAACTTAGAGAGTCTATGTGGTTAGTGCGTGCTGCAATATACATGGTTAAAGACCCAGGAGGGTTAACGGCTTATATGGGCATTAAACAAGGTAGAGAAGAATAATTTGGAAATTTTATCGATAGAACAGCTACTGCTATAGATCGGGCTGGTGTTGCAGGGCGCTATTGAAGCAGGTGTGCTTTGCAAAATAGCAATCCAGCAACCCAAAGAGTGTTAGCTACTTTAGGGGCAAATTAGACTATTGAGGAAGCATTAGAGCGAATGCTATTAATGCCAACAGCTTCACAGGCATTTATAGCAGAAGCCTTAAAGGAATTAGGATTAGGGTTGCAAAAGCATAGTCTACTCAAAATCAGGTGTTAGTTGCTCTTGCTCCTCTCCAAAGCTGCTCACTGGCAGTCACGTAAGGAGGCTCCAGACCATTCATCAAGTGCTACCGATGCGGCAATGAGGGACAGACACAAGTTACTGCCGTGACATCGGAGACACCAGCTGCTGCCGTGAGATCACTGCTACCTCCTGTCTGCAACCCGCAACAGCAGGGAGCCTCGGCTTGGACTTATCAGCAGCAGTAGACGTCACACTAATGACAAACCGGCCTGAGAGGATACCCACTGGAATAAAGGGTCCTCTTATACTAAATGGACAAACATGTGGAGCATTATTGCTGGGACGTTCCTCTATAACTATGTTGGGATTATTTGTTTTGCCTGGTGTTATCGATGCGGACTTTACAGGAGAAATACAAATTATGGCTTACACCCTTTATCCTCCGATTAAAATTACAAAAGGACAACGCATTGCACAATTGATACCACTGTCACAAATGACATCAGGAATACAATCATTTACTGGGCAAGCACGGGATGAAAAAGGTTTTGGCTCTACTGGTGTTACACTTTTAACTGTGGATTTACAAAATAGACCAAAACAAAAGGTTGAAATTACCTATGGGCATCAAAGCATAACCCTTTATGGATTATTGGATACAGGAGCAGATACTAGCATCATTTCTCCAGAAGCCTGGCCACAACATTGGCCTCTATTTCCTTCATCAAACATGCTCACAGGAGTGGGAGGATTTACATTGGCAAGCAGGTCGCCGTCTTTGTCTGTGTGCATTGAGAATCAACAAATATCTGCTGTGTTTTCAATTGTTCAACTGCCTCCTACAGTTTCCTGCTTAATTGGAAGGGACATTTTAACACAATTGGGAGTGGTGTTAACTAATCAGCACCCTTTGGGGTAATTGCCATTGCTTGGACTTTCCCCATTCCACTCACCTGGAAAACGGATACACCGGTGATGGTTAAGCAATGGCCATTAAAAGGGGAGAGTCTTATGCATGCCCATGAATTGGTACAGGAACAATATACAAAGGGACACCTGCGACTGTCCACAAGCCCTTGGAATACACCTATTTTTGTAATCAAAAAGAAATCAGGGAAATATCGTTTGATACATGATTTGAGGGCTGTAAATGACCAAATGGAACCTATGGGGGCCTTACAGCCTGGTCTTCCAAATCCAGCTATGATTCCAGAACACTGGCCACTTTTAATTATTGACCTAAAGGATTGTTTTTTCACTATTGGCCTGCATCCTGATGACATGAAGAGATTTGCTTTTACTTTACCAGCAATAAATCGTGGGGAACCAGATAAAAGATTTGAATGGACATCTCTTCTGCAGGGCATGCGCAACTCTCCCACTTTATGTCAGCTTTATGTTGATGCAGCATTACAGCCACTACATCGTAAATGGCCAGCAACTATAATATATCATTACATGGATGATATTTTGTTTGCACAGCAACAGCCATTCTCCTCTTTACAGATTAACACCATTAAAAATACTCTTGCTGCATATTCACTTGTTATTGCTGCAGAGAAAATTCAGACTACAAAGCCCTGGAAATATTTGGGATGGACTTTGACGGATCAAAGAGTGATACCACAAAAATTGGAATTACAATTGGACATTAAAACTCTACATGATGCACAGAAGTTGCTGGGAGACTTACAGTGGCTGAAGCCTATTGTGGGAATACCAAATCACTTATTAGAAGCCCTACGACCTTTGTTAAAAGGTGTGGACCCTACTACTCCTGTACACCTGACAAAGGAGCACCATCTTGCCTTGCAGCAAATTAGTAACTGTGTACAGCAAGGGTATGTGTCTCGTCGACAACTCGACCACCCCATTGACCTTACTATTTGGAATAGCCCTTGCCACTTGCTTGGTGCTCTCTCTCAGTTGCAAAAGAAAACGGGGGAGATACGGGTGTTGGAATGGTTATCACCACCACTACAGCATAAGAAAACAATATCTTCAAAAATTGAACAATTGGCTGCATTAATCAAAAAGGGGCGTCTCAGAATTCTTGAAGTGGATGGTAGAGAACCTGCTACTATTAGATTACCTATGGAAAAAGAAACCTTGGACTGGTACTTGATAAATTCAAAGAATTTACAAGAAGCATTATTGATGTCACCTGCTAAAGTAGAGACTAGTAAATTAGTGCCTAGAGTTTTGCAATGGATGACAGAATGGAACTGGATTACTCGACCTTTAAGAGAAGAAAACCCCATAGAAGGAGCTATTACAGTTTTTACAGATGCAGGAAAGAAATCAAGGCGTGCTGCTGTTACCCGGCAAGAAAAAAGGACAATGGAAGCATCAACTCCTCACAGCAGACCCTGCAGATAGCTTACAAACTTTGGAATTGTTAGCAGTAGTATGGGCGGTGTCCAACTTACAGGAGCCTTTAAATGTGGTCACAGACTCTATGTATGTTGAAGGAGTATTCAAACGAATAGAGGAAGCAGCAATTAAGGAAGTGAATAATAAACGATTGTATGAGTTACTGATACAGTTAAAGAAAGCTTTACGGGAAAGAGCAAATGGTACCCTTAAGCAGTATATTGAAAAACGTCAAGATTTGACAGATCCACAAGCATGTTTGGCTAAGGTTTTGTATGTGATTAATCATTTATGCATTTTTGGGGAAGATGATACCCCCCCTGCAATGAAACATCATCCAAGGTCAGGTCAGGAAAATACTAAGGAAACAGAGGTCTGGGTTAAGTATAAGAACCCAAGTACAGGATTATGGGAAAAACCTGCAAAAGTATTATATTGGGGTCGGGGGTATCTTTGTGTTTCCTCACCTACAGGGCCTTTGTGGGTGCCTGCTAAGTGGACTAAACCTGTTTTTGATGCAGCCTCTGGTGGATTGCCTTACGGAGGAGGACAAGGAGCGACTGGGGAAGAAACTGCTTCTAGTCCTACAACCACTACTGTTTCAATTGAAGGGGTACTCGGAAGCGGTGGACAGAGCACTGACACGTGACTACCGGACGGCCCAGGAGTTGATTGGTTTCATTGACTCATTATCAACTTTTCATTTAACAGATCCAGCGAAACTACATTGCCTTGACTGTCACAATCCACATTGTGCTGCCTGGATAGCTCTACGTTGTGGGGGTTGTAAAAGAACTTTTTGGATAGAACAATCATTATTACGGGATTTGTGGTGTCATACTTGTGAACACGAGCACACGTGGGGTAAAAGCTGGCAAGATGAATTAAGGAGACAAACGGGGCAAAACGCATATATAGCTTTAAATCTTTATGAGTCTCCTGAACAGAAGGTTCTTGCTTATTATCGATGGGAAATACAATGTATTGTAAATAGAATTAAGGTTCAAAGTAAATCACGTATAGTTTCTATAAGGTGTAGGAAATTAGTGCCTTTAACACAGCATTCAGTTGTAGGACCCTTCCAAGGGGATCCTGATAGAGCATTAGATTGCTGCATTGATAAGTTGCAAAAATTAAGTTTGAAAGTGGCAGGACCAGTGAAATTAGGAGCAGCAAGATTGAAGACAGATAAGAAAAAGAAGGCAAAAAAGGGAACTCATTTGAATAGAGGTATCAGTGATTGCTAATTAATTTTCTATGATTAGAACAATTTTACTGTTGTGGGACCCTCGGGAGGATATAGTTGTTGAGGAGGATAACGAACAAGAACTACGATTACGAAATAAGATACACCTTGTGTTAAAGAAAGACCTTGAGCTGTTAGCCTCATATAGTAAAAAGGCTGAAGAGGCTTTGCGATCACCACCATTGAATTGGTTGCATTGGGTTGAAGATACACAATTTTATACTGGTCCTTACTTACATTCGCTTCCTTGTTATGTTTGCAAAAAGGATAAAGATAAATGCTATGCATGGGTAGCTTTGCATTGTGCAGATTGTAATCAGGTTTATTGGTATTCACAGAAGTCATTGGGATATTTATGGTGTACATCTTGTTTTGGAAAGTGGATTCAAAATCATATCTGGGTTAGAGCTCTTGAACAAAGTACTGGCCTGCCAGGACGGACAGGATTACAGCTCTTTGAGAGTGCAGAACAAGTGGTTATAGCATATCTTAGGTGGAAGTTACAGGAAAACCTTAGAATATTTGAAATTACTAGAGCCTCACGCATCATAGCAGCTCGCTGCAAAGCTGATTTGCCTTCAAACTTACCTCGTGCTATACTTGTGAGCAAGGATGCTGATTTAGAATTAGATCAGAATATTCAAGAATTGACTCAGCCTTTCAATAGACAATCTAGCAAACCAGGGAAAAGACAGCGAAGAAAGAAAAAACAACGTAAGCAGAAGGAAGAAAAGGAGAAGCAAAGTAAGCAGAAAGAAAAATGAGGTTTGTTTTTGTTATACTGCTCAATGCTGTAGCAAGTGAAGCAGTAGGAGTAACACACTTTAGTCAACCAAGGGAAAATTTATGGGTAACACTTGCTAATCAAACTAACCAATCATCACTTTGTCTTAGTCTTGGAGGAGTCACTAACCCATTTTGAACATGCCTGGTGGGACTTCCGGTGTGGTCTCCTGGAGAATTTTGCAGTTTGATAAACAATCAAACCTTATGTATGTCTAACATGTCAAACATCACATTGCCGGTGACACAAGGGTATACTGCAGGTCAGAGTGATGGCTATCGTCAATGCTTACTAATCCAATCACTTAACACCTCTTTGCATTCTCCTCCTGAAGAATTGGATCTTTTTGGAAGTACAAATGCCAGCATATCTAACACTACAGCTGGTGGATGGTTTAGCTTCAAACTTTCGGGTGCTCAGAATTTAAACCAACCTAAAGAAACATGGGCCACCCTAGATTCATCCCTGAATGTGAGTGAATTCTCTCCACAGCATTACAGTCAATGTAACGGCACAAATATCACAGCACCAATGAAATTACCCACAGGAATATTTTTGATTTGTGGAGACAGGGCATGGAATGGTATACCAGCTAAACCACAAGGTGGACCCTGTTTTTTGGGAAAATTGTCATTGTTTCATCCTAATGTGTCCTTGCTAATGCAGCTGAGTCAAAATTCAAACAGGAGAAAACGTAGCATACATGACTTAGACTGCAGCAAGATAGGAGATCCACGATTTTGGGGCACATTCAAACAGGTGGTGGTTTCAACTATCTTACCAGGAGGATCTGCCAATAAAGCCATGAATTTAGCAAAACAATTAGGATGCTGGGCAAGGGATGAGCTGAACAAGACATCACAAATTCTAGACATGCTAACTGCAGATGTGCAAAGTGTTAATCATGCTGTTTTGCAAAATAGAGCTGCTGTAGATTTTTTGCTCTTAGCACAAGGGCATGGATGTGAAAAGTTCGAGGGAATGTGTTGCATGAATCTGTCTGATCATTCAGTGTCCATTCACACTAAGATAAAAGAATTACAACAGGGACTTCACAAACTTAAGGAAGAAGACGGTTTAGGAATTGACGAATGGCTTAAAGGCTTGGGACTCGGACCGTGGCTGAGGAACATTGTGATCTATGCTATAGGATTGCTGGGTGTAATTTTACTGTTTTTGCTTATTTTGCCTTGTATCTCTAACTGTATCCAAAACATGGTCAGCCGTACAATAGCAAAAACATGGCAAACTAATCTCCTTGCACAAGAAGAAAACGGGGGAAATGTGGAGAGCATTATTAATAATTGGTTGGCTGAGAAAGGCCACACTGATATAATGCCACTGGTTAAACTGAAAGAGAAAAGTCAGCAGTCAGCAAGCTAAAAGGAAGAGTCAGCAGCAACCTTGCTGCAACATGAGGATAGGGAGTTGAGATTAGTCCTGAATACATCCTAAGAATATGTAGAAAGTATCAAAAGTAGAACCATAGGAATGTAGAAGTAGGCGTAGGTGCTGATATGCAAGCTGACCAATCCTGAGCTCAACTTTTGCAATATGTATGAAGCTCATTATTAACTGTATTTAACCCGCCGTACTGATCAATAAAATCGAGCCTGTGATGATCAAACTGATGTCCTGGTTCCCTTCCGTCGACACAATGATCTTGCCCATTGGCTTTTGTGGGGTCATGGGGATTCAGGTAATTTTCATGATATCATGAAGTTTTTTCTTTCCTTATATGTACTCCCCTAGGTGTTCTCCCCTTTCTTATCCTCTATTGGTCCTAAGTTACTGCATACAAGGTCCTTTTTTCCCACATATAACCCCTTGTGTGCCCAGCCTCATTTTGTCTCCCTCCCTGGACCCTCTCCAGCACAAACCACACTGTTTGGAGTTCCACACAAACGCTCCTCTCTTGCCTCATCCATCATCCATTCAAGCAAGCCTGCTCCCAGCTCTGGGAGTGCACGTCTCTCACACAGGCTGGCTGTGGACATGCCACAACAAGGGGTGCCCAAACAGGGACCTTCTTTGAGAATTCCTGAGAGCGATTCCAGTGACGATTCCACTGTTCCACCGTCACGGGACAGAAGACGCCTTGGGTCAGCCTCCGCCCTGGAGTGAGACCTGAGTTTTATCAGGGCTTGCTGAAGGCAGCATTGGCACCCTCCTCCAGCAGCAAGAGGGCCGACTCAATGGACAAAGCCCATGGGATATTTTGAAACACCTGCATCCAGAGCCACCAGAGCAGTGAGCTGGGGGACAGCCACCAGCAGTGCAGGATCTTTGGGTCATATTTTAGTCCTGGGGCTGGGCAGCCCTTTACATCAGGGGCAGCTCTGGGTAACAAATTATCCAAAGATGAGAGGGACGTATATGTTCCAGTTAGGGACGTTCTCCTTTCAGAATGGAAGAGTTTTACTAAGGGAAGTTTGAAGTCGTTTGTTCATTGGCTGTTTACGGAGCTCCCAGACATTTCTGTTGATTCAGTTCGTCATGTAGCATTTTGGGACTGAGTTAGGGAAAGACTCTATCTTTTGCAAACTCAGGGAGTGATAAGAGTCGCAACATTTTCCACAATTTTTCACATATTTTATGGAGTTTTCTCAAGGGTTCAAAGTTCTAATATTCAACCCAGACTTTCTGTTCTGCCCCCTGCATTCCTGAACCCACTGACACCATTAGGATGAGAGACAGAAACTGCTGTAAAGCACAGACAAGCCACCTGCTGTCTGCCATCTCCCCTCCTTCTCTACCCCCTGCCCACGTCTGTACTGATCACACTGGCCTGGATTCTAGCCTAACCCCTTCTCCAGTACCTCTCCTCCCTGGATCCCCATCAGGTAGCTCACAAAATGGAGTCCCTCCTCTGGAGGGGGTTGTCAATGTCAAACACCCTCCCACCCCCAGCTCTCTCATCAAATCCTCCCCCTATGTTGGATCCCAGCTCTGCGTCAGGAACCACCCCTGCATTGGGATCCAGCGCTTCCTTGCCTACTCCCGCTGCCCTACCCCCTCCAACTCAGCCCCTTGCGGATCCCACACTGTCGGAGCCGGAGGTGTGAGGGGCGGTACCCGGAAGGCCGCCATCTTGGCTACCAGAGGCCCACACCACCGGGCCTGGCCAGTCACCCCAAGGCCCCGCTCCTCTGCCAGAGACCAAGTTCCCTCTTCTGGAGAGGAGAGGGAAGGTTCATCGCACCTGGAGGATGAGCCTGAGGATTCTTGGCAGAGGATGGAGAAGCTCGCGGCTGAAGAGTGGGACTGGGAATTGGTAGCTAAAATACAAGCAGCACCGCTGCAGTACCAGAGGGGGGCTAACCCCTGGTGGGAAGCTGTCACACAAGGGAGATGAAAGACCTTTATAAAGCTGCGAAACACCATGGGAGGGGCTTGCCCTATATTAATCATTTGTTAAATGCCATCTTTATGCATATGATATGGTACCTCACAATCTGCACCATTTTATGCGCATCCTACTTTCTCCCACTGAAATTATTCTGTGGGAAGGAATGGGGAAAAAACTAATACAACAGCTATTAAAAGACTATGCTAGAGAAGACAGGCAGGCACGCCTAACACTAGACCATCTAGGGAGGAAGATTTCACTAAGTCTCATTCAATTGACCTTCCCTGAGCTCTGATGAAGAGAATAAAGTGTGGAAAAGAGAGTTCTCATGCAGACACCCAATGGAGAATCACCTACTCTAGATTTCACAGACATTCTCCAGGGACCTGGGCAATCCTTTCAAAAATTTATTGACCACCTTCCACAAGCAATAGAGAAACAAGTTGAACATCCAAAAGCCAGGAAGGTACTGCTTACTAAACTTGCTGAAACAAATGCTAAAAACACCTTTAAAGACATTTTACCTTCTCTACCCCTCAACAGAAAGCCTACCATTGCACAAATGGTCGTGACATGCACCATTAGGCCATCCTTATACTGTAATGCTACCCGAGATAATGCTTCCTGTCACGGTGTAGTAGAGGTGCTAGTAGCCTCCCTGGTTATTCCCTGACATACACATGAAAAAGGACCTGGTTTTAAGTGTAGGGAGATGGGGCATTTTCAACAGAATTTGAAAAATACAGGCTATTACCAGGCATCTTCTAGGTGTCACAGCCACTGTCCTCACGGCCCCCCTCGTCCACATGCTTTCCAACACCAGCAAAACCGGTGGCCTGCGGGAAACCCCACACAGACACAGAAAGGCCCCAGGCAAAGACACCAAATGCGAGGCCGTTCTGCCCTTCACTCCCCAACATCGTGGAGAACCAGCACAGCGACCTTCTCAGATCCAGCGGGACAGCTTGATCGCTGCAGAAAACTCGACAGAAGACAGCTCTGCCCTGGAACCTAAAGGCAGCTGGTAAGCGCCTTTTCAATTCCAATCCACGCTATTTATGTTCACCATATTCCCACAGGCAAATACAGGCCTGAAGGACGGCCCAAAGACATTTTGATTTAAACCATAACCGGGAAAGGGATGCAGACACTCACTCTACTACCTGAGGTACTCGCCTTGACCTCTTTGGAGGAGATAACTGTCCAGGCTCTATGCTTAGTCCCTTTTCATTGCAAAAGGAACAGTTATAGCCAGAGCCTACCTCCTACTTGACACGATCAGCACACCAGCTGATCCCATGTTGATGTGGGCACAGACAACAGGCAGAAATAGACCCATTCCAAAGTGTGCTTTGTCATGTAAAGGGAGAAAGAGATGTCTTTCAGGACTGTTAGATACAAGAGCTGATGACACCATAATTTCCTGCTCTGTTTGGCTAAAAAACGGCCTCTGGTTCCAGCTGCTGGGGTAATTATTAGCTACCAGGGCAGCCACTACCAGCTTCTGGAGTCACAGTATCAGCTGCATGGAAGGTCCTGAGGGCACAGTTGCTACAGTAAGATCATTCGTCGCCCGGGCACCAATAACAATTTGAGGAAAAGACCTGTTGTCCCAAAGCGGGACAAGGCTAGAGATCCTATCAACACCTCAGGATTTCTAGACGGGGCCACAGAGCAGCGCGCCACACTTCAGTCAACCTGGAAGACCAACGACCCCATATGGGTGGATCAGTGGCCCCTCCCAGGCAGAAAGTTAAAGGCCCTGCAGTCCCACGTGCAGGAGCAGCTGCCTGTGGGCCACATTGTACCATCTACTAGCCCCTGCAATGTGCGTGTCATTACCATATGAAAGCCTGGCAAAGACAAGAGGTGGCTGCTGCAGGACCTCAGGAAAATCAACGAGGTCATTGAGGACATGGGTGCCCTCCAGTCCTGTGGGATCTCAGCACCTCAGGACTGAGGTACAGAGAGACCGAGACCACCCTTGGGGGGCTCGGGAGTCCTGGAATGTTGCCAGAAGTGTCTGGTGGCTGGACTTTGATCCTACACAGGAGATGACATCTGTATGAGGACTGGGAGGATTTCACTGGGGTGAATGGTGAAGGGATAAGTTAATTAAGGTGTAGAACACAGGGTTTAGGATTTCTGTACAGGGGGGTCTAAAGAAGTAAGGTGGAGGAATTGGGGCGTGTCCTGTCCTTCTTCTTCTTCTTCTTGGCCTCCATCTTCTGTGGTGATGGTGGCACTTTGGGATTGGTCTTTACTAGAAGTGCACCAGTTAATAAGAGTAGAAGGTATTGGAGAAAAATTATAAATATTGTACACGTAACTTCGAGTATAAAGATAAGTGACCGCCCCAGGGGCTGGAGAGTGTGCCCATGGCTGACTTGCTGTGCAGACCTCTGTTGGGCTGAAAGAAAATCTTTTAGATAAACAATTAATAAACACCGAGACCAAAACAAGATCAGAAGTCTCTCCTCGTCCTTTGAAGCGCGGGCTGCCCAAGGCCACTCTGGGCCTTTCCAGGTCTTTGAAACAGCCGAGAAACTGAGCAAGTGGCATCCCTGAGCTATCCCCGGACATAAATCAGCCAGCAGGAGAAACAGAAAACCGACAAGCCTAAATCAACATAAATCAAGCATAAATCAACTATAAATCAGCAATAAATCAGCGAAAAGAGAACCACATGAAATCAACAAGTGGCGTTCACTGCGTGGGCTACTCCCCACCAACCCTTTCGGGGGGGGAATCAGCCCTGAAGAGCTGAAGCTCAAGAGCTGAAGAGCAAAGAGGGCAGCTCCAATCTAGGACGAGTTCCCAGGAGAGCACTGATAGCTCCTGAGGAGAGAAGCCTGAAGAAAAAAGAAAAAGAAGAAAAAAAAAACAAACGGCCAGAAGAGTCTGCAAAAAACAGCAGTCACTGAGAATTACATCTCTCAGCTTCTACCGAAGACAGTTCGTGGCAGAGCAGCCCGGATCGGAACCGGAAGGCGCCTCTGGATTCTTCTCCTGTGACCTGCTGGACAGAGACGGGAGGCTTCGGACAGCTCTGACGACAGATTCGGTGAGAAGGTCAAAATATAAGAACATAATTGCACACTCTCCCAAGAACAACGGAAAATTTTGTCCGCCTTACAAGGCGTGGCTCAAACACACACAGAAGAGATCCCAAAGAAAGTATTAAAACAGCTATTGTTGTGGGCAAGGCTTAACTATCCACTTGCCGAAACATGCCTGCTATTCGAAGTGGGGTTTTGGCAGGAAATCAATAGGCACTGATATTTCTTAACGACAAAAAAAGACGAGACAGCGTTAAAGCTGCTCTCGTCGGCAAGGGTAATGCTAGAAAAGCATATCGGTTCAGTCGAAAAGACTGGGAGAGCAACGAAAAGTTGCGGCATCCTCAGCAGAAGGGTGGGGGAGCAAAGCTCCGGAAAAAAAAAAAAAAAAACATTTCTGGCCTTAAGAAGCCAGGGGGAAAGGGCTCTCGAAGAAAGAGAGCAAGAAATAATATTAAAGCCCCCGGTCCCAAAACCCAGAAACCCCAGGAAGCTCCTAAAGCATCCTGAAACTCCGGAGAGTACAGGGGAGTCAGGATCGGAGGGGGGGGTGAAGGGGGACAGAGAAGGGATCGGGGTGGGGGGACGCTTCCTCGCGGGGGCACGGCGCGCCAGCGGCGGAGCCGGCGGAGAACGTAGGTGAAGAGGTACCGGGAGACACATGTCCCGGTGCGGCTTTTGTCAGCACGGCGCCGGGGGGTGGCGGCCGCCCCGGAGATGCGTGCGGCGGGCAGAACTCGCAAGAACCTGCGGTTAAATTCGGCTCGAATTGTGAGGCGGGGCGGGGCCGGGTGCCGGCGGGGGGCGGGCCGTACACACTGGCGGGAGGAATGGACACAGAGACAGAGTCAGGGGCAGACCGAGGGAGGAGACCTGGGAGGTGGAACCAGGGGGGGAGAGTGACGTCAGCCCAGGAGAGACGGGGAGAGGCTCGGAGAGCACCCATGCGCAGATAGTAGAGCGCGGGCGGGGGTGGGCCCAATCCCCTGTGACGTCTCGGGCGAGGAGGGGCCATGCTCGGGATCCTATGTCCCAGCGGCTCCACACCCTCTTCAGCCTTGGTACCTCTGGTAATAACCCTCGGAGTCCCAGTCCCTTCCCTTCAAGGGAGACGTTCTGGTGTTCAAGCTCCATTTCCAGCTGAATTAAAAGCCAGGAAGACACGGTCTCAAACGAGATCACGAACACGGCAATTGACAGGACGAGGGGCAGTCGAGCTGGGGAGGCCGGTGACAGTGCCACCTAGTGGGGGGCAAGGCTTTCGCTTGTATCTCCACAGAGCGAGATCTGACGTGGGTGTCGGTACGACACGTGAAACCATTTCGAGTGCGAGAACATGAAAACGTGGATCCGAGAAACAATGATCCAAGTAACAAAGAGACGAGTACTCAGACAGGAGTCGAGACTCAGATGGCACAAGACGACTTGGAAGAGAAATAAAAAGAAACTAAAGACTTTGGGGGAATTCTCTGTTAAGGTCCTGAATGAAAAGCGAAAAATGATTTCACATAGAAGTGAAGCCATGGGTTTCATGATGCCTATCTGCATCATTCTTTCATTCATTGCAGTAAGCAATGGGGGTAATATACCTATTAGTCAGCAAAAGCAAAATGTATGGTAGAATTCTTTGACATCTCTCCCATTTGGAGAGGAATTTTAAGGGTAGAATTCTTTGACATCTCTCCCATTTGGAGAGGAATTTTAAGGGTAGAGTTCTATGTTTTAATAATTCTACTAGTCCTCATACTTGTTATCCCGTGCATATTTGCATGTTTGAAACACACTATGAATCGGATAGCAAAAGAAGTTTTCCTGGTGCAAACAGAAGGGGGAGATGTGGGATCTCAGCACCTCAAGACTGAGGTACAGAGAGACCGAGACCACCCTTGGGGGGCTCGGGAGTCCTGGAATGTTGCCAGAAGTGTCTGGTGGCTGGACTTTGATCCTACACAGGAGATGACATCTGTATGAGGACTGGGAGGATTTCACTGGGGTGAATGGTGAAAGGATAAGTTAATTAAGGTGTAGAACACAGGGTTTAGGATTTCTGTACAGGGGGGTCTAAAGAAGTAAGATGGAGGAATTGGGGCGTGTCCTGTCCTTCTTCTTCTTCTTCTTGGCCTCCATCTTCTGTGGTGATGGTGGCACTTTGGGATTGGTCTTTACTAGAAGTGCACCGGTTAATAAGAGTAGAAGGTATTGGAGAAAAATTATAAATATTGTACACGTAACTTCGAGTATAAAGATAAGTGACCGCCCCAGGGGCTGCGGGAGTGTGCCCATGGCTGACTTGCTGTGCAGACCTCTGTTAGGCTGAAAGAAAATCTTTTAGATAAACAATTAATAAACACCGAGACCGAAACAAGATCAGAAGTCTCTCCTCGTCCTTTGAAGCGCGGGCTGCCCAAGGCCACTCTGGGCCTTTCCAGGTCTTTGAAACAGCCGAGAAACCGAGCAAGTGGCATCCCTGAGCTATCCCCGGACATAAATCAGCCAGCAGGAGAAACAGAAAACCGACAAGCCTAAATCAACCTAAACCGAGCATAAATCAACTATAAATCAACATAAACCGGTAATAAATCAGCATAAATCAGCTAAGAAAAACACCAGAAAATCTACACAGTCCAGCCTGCCCTCAGACTCCATGTTACCTCGAGATTGCCAATGGTGCACCATGCCGTAGTTGTGGGTAGCATCTTTTGGAGTCCTCCTATTTTTCGGATACCTTGTTCGACATTTAGGCTGTGATTGATGGAGCCTGAGCACAGGAAGAGCATTGCTTTGAAGATCGCACGGGTTGAGATGTAAAGGAAGGCTAGTTCAGGGCGGTTTAGTCCAATTGTCATTTTATTTCACAGTTATTGGCAGAGGGTTGTTATAGATCTTAATGACTACATTTTGATGCCCCCATGCTTCCAAATGACATCCCCTGGTTTGCCTTGACCGTCCATGAACCACCAAACACCTTTACAGAGGTACCAGTGGACTGCATTGCCTCAAACAAAGAAGAGTAGCTCAACTATTTGGCAATGGCTTTGAGCCCAAAATCTCTCACCCAGATGGAAAAGACATCCTAATGCTATCATTTTTCATTACATGGACGATACAGTCATTTGTGCAGAAGCTCAAATCATTTTGGACGTTGCACGACAAGATGTCATCACTGTGGTACAGCAGAAGGGTTTTGAGATTGCAGCAGATAAAGTTCAAAAGACAGGAAGTACCTTGGGCTAAAGAGCACAGAGAGAACCATCACACCCCAAACACTGCACATCAAGGACAACCCAAACACTCTGCAAGAACCCCAAATGCTCTGTGGAACAATCAGTTGGGTACGTTCACTCCTGGCAATCACCACAGAAGATCTCATGCCACTGTTCCTGCTCCGTAAAGGCAGAGAAGGACTTGATTCCCCTGATCACTGACACCAGAGGTAGAAGCAGCTGTACAAAAGGTCTCCTGGGTGATTCAAACTAAACAGGCACACAGATACCACCCTAATTTTCCTTTCTCTAAGGCAATCCTTGGTGTACATCTAAAATTCCATACATTATTGTTTCAGTGGGACTATACTATCTCAGGTGCCCTGATAATAATTGAATGCGTTTTCAGAGCACACCAACCTACTAAAACAATAACAACCCAACAGAAAGTTATTGCAGAACTAGTGCAGGAAACCTAGAGAGCGTCTGTGCTCCCTTGCAGGAATAGACCTTGTGAATATTTACTTACTTCTCACTCAAGAGCACCTCAATTGCCTACTTCAAACATCTGAACCACTGCAATACACCTTAGATCATTTTTACACATATTAGGATCAGCCATCAATTCTACCACCAAAATATTCCTGTGCTGCTCAGGATGTTCAAAATTACCCCAGACCCGGCAAGATCCATTGTAGCCACCTGCCCAAATTGTCAGGAACATGGCCTTGCTTCTGTCACAGCAGGAGTCAGTCCAAGAGGACTAGAGAGTCTCCACATCTGGCAATCAGACATCACACACTAAACTCCTTTGGACAGACTAAAATACAACCATGTCTCAATCGATGCCTTTACCAGTGTGATTTTTGGCTCTGTCCATGCTGCAGGAAAGTCAGAAGATGCTATAAAATATTTCTTTTTCGTTTTTTCCACCATAGCACTTCCACAGGAAATTTACACTGATAATGCACTTGCTTATACCTTGCACTGATTCAAACAAGGGGCTTTCTGACCACTGGGGTATAAAACATGTCACAGGCATACCACACTCCACCACAGGACAGTCCATAGCTGAGAGGGCCAACTGAGCCATCGAAAGGATCTTTGATCAACTGAGAGGGGTAATCCAGATATTATCTTCCATTGAGACACTGGCCAAGGCCTTCTTTGTACTCAACTTTTTGAACAACTCGTTTATGGAGACAACTCCCCCAGTCATCATGCAGTTTACTAATTCAACTGCAGCCCAATTAAAAGACCAGCCACCTGTGTCAATCAAAGAACCTGAATCTAAACAATTTATGGACACCTACCCATTAATTACTTGGGGAAGAGAAGATGCCCTTGTCTCTACAGCAACACTCCTAAGATCGATCCCAGCAAAATACATAAAAACTCTTTCTGGGAACGGTGAGGCAAACACCAGAGCCACCATCAGAAGAACAGAATGGAAGCCTAAGAGAGACAGCAGCAGCCTGGGAAAGAAGAAAAAGAAGGACAGAAGAAGATCTCCTAAGCAGCGTTGACCACACACACCAAGACCAAGATAGCTCAGACACCACTAACCAGGATATATGAATTAACATTTGTAAAAGCTATATTTTAGCATTGATATAAGATTCTTCTAATAAGCTGTTTTTACACCCTTGGCTTATGGAACAGAAAGTTTAGTGGCAACTGAACTTATGTTTCATCTTCTACTCACTTTATCTGTTTACTTTTAGCCCAAACAAGCCTCCAGATACTAAATGAGCCCAAGTCAGACGATGCTGCTGTTGGTTGCTGCTGACATAGAGAACTGGATGCTCCTCACTGAGCCGCATGCCTTCAGCTGGCTGCTTCCACAGACAAGCCACAATTTCTTGTCCACGGCCATGGCTGTCAGACACTACAAGGCATGTGTTTTTTCAACCTGCTGTCACATAGGGAGTCAGTATATCAGGGCATCCAGGTGCTAAAAATCAAGGAAAGAAGATCCAGATGGAGGGCAACTACAACTGGTTCACTGGACTTTTCAAACACTGGGGGATAAAAGGCTGACTTTCTTGTTTAGTTAAGACTGTTTTGTGGACTTTGTTTATCATATTCATTGTGTTGGTTATTTTATCCATTATGCTAAATGCCTGCAAAACTCTATGGCTGAATCCTTCTTTATAGACAACAAAATGGGAAGTTCTGGGGGCCGAGGGGCCGACCGTTGGAGCTGTAATACCTCAGGGCAAAGTGACCAAGGTAAAAGAGAGACATCGCTCTGAATGCAATGGTCTCGCCCATGGGCATTTGCAGGCTCATGGTGATGCAGCACGTTTTGTTGGTATCACCCAGTTAAACTGCAGTATTTTTCTTATATGTACTGACTCGAGAATGTTCTCCCCTCTCTTGTACCATTTTGGACCTGGCTTACTGCAATGCTACCCCGATTTCTCTCCGTCATTTTCCCGCTGTGTGCACAGCCCCATTTTGTCTCCCTTCCTGGACCCTCTTCATTGCAATCCACTGAAGTGTTTGCAGATCCCCACAAAGATCCCTCTCTCACCTCGTTCACCAGCAGTTTAAACAAGCATGCTCCCAGCTCTGGGAGTGCAGGTCACTCAAAGAGGCTGGCTGTGGACAGGCTGAAACACAGGAACTGAGTGCAACAGGGAGCCTGGCCGCTAATAAAAGGCATGAAACCCACAGCACACCCAACGCAAAACCTTGCATGTCTCTTCTTTATCCTCCTTCTCTCAGTCCTCATGCCACTTTCCCCACTTTGTCTGACTGGGTACTTGGCTTCTCTCTCTCCTCTCTGCAGGTTCAGCTACACGTGTGACCCTGCAGGAACAACCTGACCCAGGGAAGTGGGAGAGCACTCTTGGTCAGGAACTGTAGTGACAGGACGCAGAGGAATGCGATCAAACTGCAAGAGGGGGAAGAGATTTGATGATGGGAAGAAGTTCTTTACTCTCAGGGGGCTTATCCCTGACACAGGGACCTGTGCAGAGAGGCTGTGGATGCCCCATCCCCAGCAACATCCAAGGACAGGTGGGACAGGGGCCGCAGCAACCTGCTCTGCTGGGAGCTTGCTCACCTTGGAACCACGTCACTTTAAGGGTCCCTTCCAAGCCAAACCATTCAAGGATTGGATCATTCTGCCATCCCCATCTCCCACTGCACAGCACCCCTGAATCTTCAGTGACATCACAGCTCCCAGAGGGTTCCAGGTGGAACGTCCAGGACCTGGAAACAAGCACAGCAGACACTGCAACGGCTGCCAAGGGTCAGTTGCTGCTCACCCTGCGCTCTGACCCTCAGTGCTGAGCTGCTGCTGCTGCCTGGGCTTTTCCCGCTGCCTGCTCTGGAGCGCCAATCCCGCAGGATGTGCTCTGCTGTGCCCGTGGAGGTACAGTGCCATGCCAGGCAGGGGGCACCCGGCTTGGGCTGGGTGCAGCCATGTGGGAATGGATGGTGCGGGACAGAAAGCCCACTGGGAGGTGGTGCTTCCCCTTGCAGACTGAGAGAGACACTGTGGAGGCGATGGATGTGGACCAGGGGCTGGAAGAGGATGACATGATGGAGGTGGACTCCTCCTCTACTTCCATGTCCTCCACTGTTGAGGACATGGAAGTAGAGGTGGAAGACAACACTGAAGAAATGGAAGTGGATGAGGAAGATGATACGGAAGAGATGCAAGTTGATGAGGAGGATGAGGAGGAGCCCATGGTCCTTGGATGAAGATGGTGCCCCACAGGTAAGACAGGCAGATGCTTCCCACGCCCTGCCCACACACACACTGGGTCCCCTGACGCCAGCCCTGCCAGCCCCGGCCCAGCCCCTGGGGCCCAGCTGCCAGCCCTGCTGGGCCCAGTGCTGCCAACTGACTCCAGCTCTGCTCCTTCCTTTCTTCCAGGACTCATGCACATCATGGCACTGATGCCATGCCGTTGTAAATACGTTTTAAAGATTAGAAGTTTCCTGTAAATACGTTCACTATGTTTGAAGTTTCCTGTAAATACGTTTTGAAGATTGTTGGCCCATCGGATCCCATGTAAATATGTTCTGTATATTACTGTTGATGTTGTTATAACGCTTGTTATAACGAAACATGTTATGTAAATCCTACATTTGCCGATCTTCGGCAAATAAATACTGTTTCTTTTAAAAACCTGACTTCTCTTGGCCATTCCTTGGGGCACAGGCAGCCTTTGCACACTTGTGGGTTCCACTTGTTCCGCATTCCCGGGGCTGGAGCTCCCTGGCACGGCCACCCCGGGGCTGGGGGTGCCTGTGCACAGGGGCTCCCACTGACACCACTCCTGGCCCTGGGCACTGCTGCTCTTCCTGGCCTGGGGCACAGAGCTGTCCCCAAGGGCTCAGCTCTCACCAGCTCTCACACAGGGGGCTCTCACAGCACTGGCCCCTGCAGCCATGCCACCAAAGCAGCCAGCAAACCTTCAGCCACCCTTCCTGCTGCAGACACAGGCACTCCTGGGCCCAGAGCCGCCAGCAGGCCACAGCCCTGCAAAATCCACCTGCACACTCTCAAGGCCACCAGAGCTTTGGCAACTGGGCCAGCTACATCTGGGCTGCTGCAGGGGCTGATCTTTAAGCCTTGGTACCTCCAAAGGCCCTGGGCTCTGCTTTCCAGCCTGCTCTGCACGGCCCTTAGCCCGTATTGTTCCAGAGACAAGAGCCAAGCCAGGGCATCCTCACCCTGCCCGCATTCCTGCTGCTGCCAGCGGCCACCGGGCCCTGGGCCCGACTCGGGTGACAGCTGCAGGGACAGGGCAGCCTGTGCTGGGCAGGGGGCACGGGGCTGTGGGCCCTGGGGCTGCTGCTGGGGACCATGGTCCCAGAGGGCCCCGAGCTCAGCCCCTGCCCGGCCAGCTGCCCCCATGGCCCCACACTCCCTGAGCATCCCCATCACACCTGCCAGGGGGAAATCCCACGGGCTTCAGGAAAGAAATTCCCCATAGTGACTAAACCAAGGGGTCCAAGGGGAAAGTCAGCACCAGCTGATGTTTACAGCACCTTGACACAGGTGGCTGCAGGGCAGGTGAGATCTCCAGGGCCTCTGGCAGTGCCTGCTCTGCACGTGAGCCTGTGCGGCTGCTCCCAGTGGGACACAGCTCAGGCCAGCCCTCAGCCCCTCACAGCTGATACCAAGGAGCAGGCTCAGAAAGCAGTTTCAGATCACTTCCTGTAGATATTTCAAAGGTCTAAATGTCATTCAAAAACCCAAACTCTAGATTTATTTTTGGTGTTGTGGCATGAGAAGCCATGAAGGTGCCTCTGAATGTGCACTCAGGGCACTTCCACTGCCATCCCAAAGGGAACACAAAGGACAGGCCTCAGCTTTCAGCACTGCTGAGCTCCTCACCCTGCAATGAAGTCTGAGGCAGAGGCAATGTTTTGCAGGCCGGGGGGCCTATCACTGGAATAGTAATACCTCATGACAATCATATAGATTTAAAGTAAGGTGAATAACCCCTCTGAATACAATGATCTTGCTCAATGTCTTTTGCGGGATCGTGCAGATTCAGCACATTTCTTGGTATCATGAACTTCCTTCTTTCCTTATATATACTCCCCTAGGATGTTCTCCCCTCCCTTAACCTCTATTAGTCCTGAATTACTGCATACAAGGTCCTTTTCCCCACCCTGAAAATCCTTGTGTGCCCACCCCCCCTTTGTCTCCCTCCCTGGACCCGTTCCAGCGCATTCCACAGTATTTGCTGTTTCACACATAGATCCCTCTCTTGCCTCATCCATCATGCATTCCAGCAAGCCTACTCCTAGCTCTGGGAGTGCACATCTCTCACAGTGTCTGGCTGTGGACATGCCACAAGGGGTGCCGAAACAGGGACCTTCTTTGAGAATTCCTGAGAGCCACTCCAGTGAGGATTCGGCTCTTCCACCGTCACGGGACAGAAGACGCCTCGGGTCAGCCACCGCCCTGGAGTGGGACCTGAGTTTTATCAGGGTTTGCTGAAGGCAGCATCAGCACCCTCCAGCAGCAACAGGGCTAGCTCAGCTGCTGAAGCCCAGGGGACATTTTGAACCCTCTGCATCCAGAGCCACCAGAGCAGTGAGTTGGAGGACAGCCGCCTGCAGTGCAGGATCCTTGGGAGATATTTCAGTCCTGTGGGTGGGCCACCCTTTACATCAGGGGCAGCTCTGGGTAACAAATTATCCAATCCTTAGAGGGATACATATCTTCCAGTTAGGGAGGCTCTCCTTTCAGAGTGGAAGACTTTTACTAAAGGAAGTTGGAAGCCTATTGTTCATTGGCTTTTTAATGAGTTCACAGACATGTCTGTTGATTCAGTTGGTCATGTAGCATTTTGGGACTCAGGGAAAGACTCTATATTTTGTAAACTCAGGGAGTGATAAGAGTCGCAACATTTTACCCAAATTTTCATATGATGTATGGACTTTTCTCAAGGGTTCAAAGTTCTAATATTCAACCAAGACTTTCTGTTCTGCCCCCCACATTCCTGATCCCACTGATACCATTAGGATGAGAGACAGAAACTGCTGTAAAGCACAGACAAGCCACCTGCTGTCTGCCATCTCCCCTCCTTCTCTACCCCCTGCCCACGGCTGTACTGATCACACTGGCCTGGATTCTAGCCTAACCCCTTCTCCAGTACCTCTCCTCCCTGGATCACCCTCAGGTAGCTCACAAAATGGAGTCCCTCCTCTGGAGGGGGTTGTCAATGTCAAACACCCTCCCACCCCCGGCTGTTTTATCGTGTCCTGCCCCTATGCTGGGTCCCGGCTCTGCGTCAGGTACCACCCCTGCATTGGGATCCAGCGCTTCCTTGCCTACTCCCGCTGCCCTACCCCCTCCAACTCAGCCCCTTGCGGATCCCACACTGTCGGAGCAGGAGGTGAGGGGCGGTACCCGGAAGGCCGCCATCTTGGCTACCAGAGGCCCACACCACCGGGCCTGGCCAGTCACCCCAAGGCCCCGCTCCTCTGCCAGAGACCAAGTTTCCTCTTCTGGAGAGGAGAGGGAAGGTTCATCGCACCTGGAGGATGAGCCTGAGGATTGGCAGAGGATGGAGAAGCTCGCGGCTGAAGAGGGGGACTGGGAATTGGTAGCTAAAATACAAGCAGCACCGGTGCAGTACCAGAGGGCGGCTAACCCCTGGTGGGAAGCTGTCACACAAGGGAGATGAAAGACCTTTATAAAGCTGCGAAACACCATGGGAGGGGCTTGCCCTATATTAATCATTTGTTAAATGCCATCTTTATGCACATGTTATGGTACCTCACAATCTGCACCATTTTATGCGCATCCTACTCTCTCCCACTGAAATTATTCTGTGGGAAGGAATGGGGAAAAAACTAATACAACAGCTATTAAAAGACTATGCTAGAGAAGACAGGCAGGCACGCCTAACACTAGACCATCTAGGGAGGAAGATTTCACTAAGTCTCATTCAATTGACCTTCCCTGAGCTCTGATGAAGAGAATAAAGTGTGGAAAAGAGAGTTCTCATGCAGACACCCAATGGAGAATCACCTACTCTAGATTTCACAGACATTCTCCAGGGACCTGGGCAATCCTTTCAAAAATTTATTGACCACCTTCCACAAGCAATAGAGAAACAAGTTGAACATCCAAAAGCCAGGAAGGTACTGCCTCCTAAACTTGCTGAAACAAATGCTAACAACACCTGTAAAGACATTTTACCTTTTCTACCCCTTAGCCCAAAGCCTACCATTGCACAAATGGTCAAGGTATGCACACTTACAGCATCCTTACACCGTGATGCCACCTAGCTATGGCGACCAATCAGGGTGTGGTAGAGGTGCTAGTAGCCTCCCTGGTTATTCCCTGACATACACATGAAAAAGGACCTGGCTTTAAGTGTAGGGAGATGGGACATTTTCAACAGAATTTGAAAAATGCAGACAATTACCGGGGACCTTCTAGGTGTCACAGCCACTGCCCTCACGGCCCCCCTCGTCCACATGCTTTCCAACACCAGCAAAACCGGTGGCCTGCGGGAAACCCCGCACAGACACAGAAAGGCCCCAGGCAAAGACACCAAATGCGAGGCCATTGCGCCCCACGCTACCAAACATCGCGGAGAACCAGCACAGCGACCTTCTCAGATCCAGCGGGACAGCTCGATCGCTGCAGAAAACTCGACAGAAGACAGCTCTGCCCTGGAACCTAAAGGCAGGTGGTAAGCGCCTTTTCAATTCCAATCCACGCTATTTATGTTCACCATATTCCCACAGGCAAATACAGGCCTGAAGGACGGCCCAAAGACATTTTGATTTAAACCATAACCGGGAAAGGGATGCAGACACTCACTCTACTACCTGAGGTACTCACCTTGACCTCTTTGGAGGAGATAACTGTCCAGGCTCTATGCTTAGTCCCTTTTCATTGCAAAAGGAACAGTTATAGCCAGAGCCTACCTCCTACTTGACATGATCACCACACCAGCTGATCCCATGTTGATGTGGGCACAGACAACAGGCAGAAATAGACCCATTCCAAAGTGTGCTTTGTCATGTAAAGGGAGAAAGAGATGTCTTTCAGGACTGTTAGATACAAGAGCTGATGACACCATAATTTCCTGCTCTGTTTGGCTAAAATACGGCCCCTGGTTCCAGCTGCTGGGGTAATTATTAGCTACCAGGGGAGCCACTACCAGCTTCTGGAGTCACAGTATCAGCTGCATGGAAGGTCCTGAGGGCACAGTTGCTACAGTAAGATCATTCGTCGCCCGGGCACCAATAACAATTTGAGGAAAAGACCTGTTGTCCCAAAGCGGGACAAGGCTAGAGATCCTATCAACACCTCAGGATTTCTAGACGGGGCCACAGAGCAGCGCGCCACACTTCAGTTACCCTGGAAGACCAACGACCCCATATGGGTGGATCAGTGGCCCCTCCCAGGCAGAAAGTTAAAGGCCCTGCAGTCCCACGTGCAGGAGCAGCTGCCTGTGGGCCACATTGTACCATCTACTAGCCCCTGCAATGTGCCTGTCATTACCATATGAAAGCCTGGCAAAGACAAGAGGTGGCTGCTGCAGGACCTCAGGAAAATCAACGAGGTCACTGAGGACATGGGTGCCCTCCAGTCCAGCCTGCCCTCAGCCTCCATGTTACCTCGAGATTGCCGATGGTGCACCATGCCGTAGTTGTGGGTAGCATCTTTTGGAGTCCTCCAATTTTTCGGATACCTTGTTCAACATTTAGGCTGTGATTGGTGGAGCCTGAGCACAGGAAGAGCATTGCTTTGAAGATTGCACGGGTTGAGATGTGAAGGAAGGCTAGTTCAGGGCGGTTTAGTCCAATTGTAATTTTATTTCACAGTTATTGGCAGAGGGTTGTAATAGATCTTAATGACTACTTTTTTGATGCCCCCATGCTTCCAAATGACATCCCCTGGTTTGCTTTGACCGTCCCTGAACCACCAAACACCTTTACAGAGGTACCAGTGGACTGCATTGCCTCAAACAAAGAAGAGTAGCTCAACTATTTGGCAATGGCTTTGAGCCCAAAATCTCTCGCCCAGATGGAAAAGACATCCTAATGCTATCGTTTTTCATTACATGGACGATACAGTCATTTGTGCAGAAGCTCAAATCATTTTGGACGTTGCACGACAAGATGTCATCACTGTGGTACAGCAGAAGGGTTTTGAGATTGCAGCAGATAAAGTTCAAAAGACAGGAAGTTCCTTGGGCTAAAGAGCACAGAGAGAACCATCACACCCCAAACACTGCACATCAAGGACAACCCAAACACTCTGCAATAACTCCAAATGCTCTGTGGAACAATCAGTTGGGTACGTTCACTCCTGGCAATCACCACAGAAGATCTCATGCCACTGTTCCTGCTCCTTAAAGGCAGAGAAGGACTTGATTCCCGTGATCACTGACACCAGAGGCAAAAGCAGCTGTACAAAAGGTCTCCTGGGTCATTCAAACTAAACAGGCACACAGATACCACCCTAATTTTCCTTTCTCCCTGGCAATCCTTGGTGTACGTCCAAAATTCCATACATTATTGTTTCAGTGGGACTATACTATCTCAGGTGCCCTGATAATAATTGAATGCATTTTCAGAGCACACCAACCTACTAAAACAATAACAACCCAACAGAAAGTTATTGCAGAACTAGTGCAGGAAACCTAGAGAGCATCTGTGCTCCCTTGCAGGAATAGACCTTGTGAATATTTACTTACTTCGCACTCAAGAGCACCTCAATTGCCTACTTCAAACATCTGAACCACTGCAATACACCTTAGATCATTTTTACACATATTAGGATCAGCCATCAATTCTACCACCAAAATATTCCTGTGCTGCTCAGGATGTTCAAAATTACCCCAGACCCGGCAAGATCCATTGTAGCCACCTGCCCAAATTGTCAGGAACATGGCCTTGCTTCTGTCACAGCAGGAGTCCCTCCAAGAGGACTAGAGAGTCTCCACATCTGGCAACCACACATCACACACTAAGCTCCTTTGGACAGACTAAAATACATCCACGTCTCAATCGACGCCTTTACCAGTACGTTTTTTGACTCTGTCCATGCTGTAGAAAAATTAGAAGATGCTATAAAACATTACTTTTTCGTTTGTTCCACCTTAGCAATTCCACAGGAAATTTAAACTGATAATGCTCTTGCTTCTACCTTGCACTGATTCAAACAAGGGGCTTTCTGACCACTGGGGTATAAAACATGTCACAGGCATACCACACTCCACCACAGGACAGTCCATAGCTGAGAGGGCCAACTGAGCCATCAGAAGGATCCTTGATCAACTGAGAGGGCTAATCCAGATATTATCTCCCATTGAGACACTGGCCAAGGCCTTTTATGTACTCAACTTTTTGAACAACTCATTTAGGGAGACAACTCCCCCAGTCATCATGCAGTTTACTAATTCAACTGCAGCCCAATTAAAAGAACAGCCACCTGTGTCAATCAATGAACCTGAATCTAAACAATTTATGGACACCTACCCATTAATTACTTGGGGAAGAGAAGATGCCCTTGTCTCTACAGCAACACTCCTAAGATCGATCCCAGCAAAATACATAAAAACTCTTTCTGGGAACGGTGAGGCAAACACCAGAGCCACCATCAGAAGACCAGAATGGAAGCCTAAGAGAGACAGCAGCAGCCTGGGAAAGAAGAAAAAGAAGGACAGAAGAAGATCTCCTAAGCAGCGTTGACCACACACACCAAGACCAAGATAGCTCAGACACCACTAACCAGGATATATGAATTAACATTTGTAAAAGCTATATTTTAGCATTGATATAAGATTCTTCTAATAAGCTGTTTTTACACCCTTGGCTTATGGAACAGAAAGTTTAGTGGCACCTGAACTTATGTTTCATCTTCTACTCACTTTATCTGTTTACTTTTAGCCCAAACAAGCCTCCAGATACTAAATGAGCCCAAGTCAGATGATGCTGCTGTTGGTTGCTGCTGACATAGAGAACTGGATGCTCCTCACTGAGCCGCATGCCTTCAGCTGGCTGCTTCCACAGACAAGCCACAATTTCTTGTCCACGGCCATGGCTGTCAGACACTACAAGGCATGTGTTTTTTCAACCTGCTGTCACATAGGGAGTCAGTATATCAGGGCATCCAGCTGCTAAAATTCAAGGAAAGAAGATGCAGATGGAGGGCAACTACAACTGGTTCACTGGACTTTTCAAACACTGGGGGATAAAAGGCTGACTTTCTTGTTTAGTTAAGACTGTTTTGTGGACTTTGTTTATCGTATTCATTGTGTTGGTTATTTTATCCATTATGCTAAATGCCTGCAAAACTCTATGGCTGAAGCCTTCTTTATAGACAACAAAATGGGAAGTTCTGGGGGCCGAGGGGCCGACCGTTGGAGCTGTAATACCTCAGGGCAAAGTGACCAAGGTAAAAGAGAGACATCGCTCTGAATGCAATGGTCTCGCCCATGGGCATTTGCAGGCTCCTGGTGATGCAGCACGTTTTGTTGGTATCACCCAGTTAAACTGCAGTATTTTTCTTATATGTACTGACTCGAGAATGTTCTCCCCTCTCTTGTACCATTTTGGACCTGGCTTACTGCAATGCTACCCCGATTTCTCTCCGTCATTTTCCCGCTGTGTGCACAGCCCCATTTTGTCTCCCTTCCTGGACCCTCTTCATTGCAATCCACTGAAGTGTTTGCAGATCCCCACAAAGATCCCTCTCTCACCTCGTTCACCAGCAGTTTAAACAAGCATGCTCCCAGCTCTGGGAGTGCAGGTCACTCAAAGAGGCTGGCTGTGGACAGGCTGAAACACAGGAACTGAGTGCAACAGGGAGCCTGGCCGCTAATAAAAGGCATGAAACCCACAGCACACCCAACGCAAAACCTTGCATGTCTCTTCTTTATCCTCCTTCTCTCAGTCCTCATGCCACTTTCCCCACTTTGTCTGACTGGGTACTTGGCTTCTCTCTCTCCTCTCTGCAGGTTCAGCTACACGTGTGACCCTGCAGGAACAACCTGACCCAGGGAAGTGGGAGAGCACTCTTGGTCAGGAACTGTAGTGACAGGACGCAGAGGAATGCGATCAAACTGCAAGAGGGGGAAGAGATTTGATGATGGGAAGAAGTTCTTTACTCTCAGGGGGCTTATCCCTGACACAGGGACCTGTGCAGAGAGGCTGTGGATGCCCCATCCCCAGCAACATCCAAGGACAGGTGGGACAGGGGCCGCAGCAACCTGCTCTGCTGGGAGCTTGCTCACCTTGGAACCACGTCACTTTAAGGGTCCCTTCCAAGCCAAACCATTCAAGGATTGGATCATTCTGCCATCCCCATCTCCCACTGCACAGCACCCCTGAATCTTCAGTGACATCACAGCTCCCAGAGGGTTCCAGGTGGAACGTCCAGGACCTGGAAACGAGCACAGCAGACACTGCAACGGCTGCCAAGGGTCAGTTGCTGCTCACCCTGCGCTCTGACCCTCAGTGCTGAGCTGCTGCTGCTGCCTGGGCTTTTCCCGCTGCCTGCTCTGGAGCGCCAATCCCGCAGGATGTGCTCTGCTGTGCCCGTGGAGGTACAGTGCCATGCCAGGCAGGGGGCACCCAGCTTGGGCTGGGTGCAGCCATGTGGAAATGGATGGTGCGGGACAGAAAGCCCACTGGGAGGTGGTGCTTCCCCTTGCAGACTGAGAGAGACACTGTGGAGGCGATGGATGTGGACCAGGGGCTGGAAGAGGATGACATGATGGAGGTGGACTCCTCCTCTACTTCCATGTCCTCCACTGTTGAGGACATGGAAGTAGAGGTGGAAGACAACACTGAAGAAATGGAAGTGGATGAGGAAGATGATACGGAAGAGATGCAAGTTGATGAGGAGGATGAGGAGGAGCCCATGGTCCTTGGATGAAGATGGTGCCCCACAGGTAAGACAGGCAGATGCTTCCCACGCCCTGCCCACACACACACTGGGTCCCCTGACGCCAGCCCTGCCAGTCCCGGCCCAGCCCCTGGGGCCCAGCTGCCAGCCCTGCTGGGCCCAGTGCTGCCAACTGACTCCAGCTCTGCTCCTTCCTTTCTTCCAGGACTCATGCACATCATGGCACTGATGCCATGCCGTTGTAAATACATTTTAAAGATTAGAAGTTTCCTGTAAATACGTTCACTATGTTTGAAGTTTCCTGTAAATACGTTTTGAAGATTGTTGGCCCATCGGATCCCATGTAAATATGTTCTGTATATTACTGTTGATGTTGTTATAACGCTTGTTATAACGAAACATGTTATGTAAATCCTACATTTGCCGATCTTCGGCAAATAAATACTGTTTCTTTTAAAAACCTGACTTCTCTTGGCCATTCCTTGGGGCACAGGCAGCCTTTGCACACTTGTGGGTTCCACTTGTTCCGCATTCCCGGGGCTGGAGCTCCCTGGCACGGCCACCCCGGGGCTGGGGGTGCCTGTGCACAGGGGCTCCCACTGACACCACTCCTGGCCCTGGGCACTGCTGCTCTTCCTGGCCTGGGGCACAGAGCTGTCCCCAAGGGCTCAGCTCTCACCAGCTCTCACACAGGGGGCTCTCACAGCACTGGCCCCTGCAGCCATGCCACCAAAGCAGCCAGCAAACCTTCAGCCACCCTTCCTGCTGCAGACACAGGCACTCCTGGGCCCAGAGCCGCCAGCAGGCCACAGCCCTGCAAAATCCACCTGCACACTCTCAAGGCCACCAGAGCTTTGGCAACTGGGCCAGCTACATCTGGGCTGCTGCAGGGGCTGATCTTTAAGCCTTGGTACCTCCAAAGGCCCTGGGCTCTGCTTTCCAGCCTGCTCTGCACGGCCCTTAGCCCGTATTGTTCCAGAGACAAGAGCCAAGCCAGGGCATCCTCACCCTGCCCGCATTCCTGCTGCTGCCAGCGGCCACCGGGCCCTGGGCCCGACTCGGGTGACAGCTGCAGGGACAGGGCAGCCTGTGCTGGGCAGGGGGCACGGGGCTGTGGGCCCTGGGGCTGCTGCTGGGGACCATGGTCCCAGAGGGCCCCGAGCTCAGCCCCTGCCCGGCCAGCTGCCCCCATGGCCCCACACTCCCTGAGCATCCCCATCACACCTGCCAGGGGGAAATCCCACGGGCTTCAGGAAAGAAATTCCCCATAGTGACTAAACCAAGGGGTCCAAGGGGAAAGTCAGCACCAGCTGATGTTTACAGCACCTTGACACAGGTGGCTGCAGGGCAGGTGAGATCTCCAGGGCCTCTGGCAGTGCCTGCTCTGCACGTGAGCCTGTGCGGCTGCTCCCAGTGGGACACAGCTCAGGCCAGCCCTCAGCCCCTCACAGCTGATACCAAGGAGCAGGCTCAGAAAGCAGTTTCAGATCACTTCCTGTAGATATTTCAAAGGTCTAAATGTCATTCAAAAACCCAAACTCTAGATTTATTTTTGGTGTTGTGGCATGAGAAGCCATGAAGGTGCCTCTGAATGTGCACTCAGGGCACTTCCACTGCCATCCCAAAGGGAACACAAAGGACAGGCCTCAGCTTTCAGCACTGCTGAGCTCCTCACCCTGCAATGAAGTCTGAGGCAGAGGCAATGTTTTGCAGGCCGGGGGGCCTATCACTGGAATAGTAATACCTCATGACAATCATATAGATTTAAAGTAAGGTGAATAACCCCTCTGAATACAATGATCTTGCTCAATGTCTTTTGCGGGATGGTGCAGATTCAGCACATTTCTTGGTATCATGAACTTCCTTCTTTCCTTATATATACTCCCCTAGGATGTTCTCCCCTCCCTTAACCTCTATTAGTCCTGAATTACTGCATACAAGGTCCTTTTCCCCACCCTGAAAATCCTTGTGTGCCCACCCCCCCTTTGTCTCCCTCCCTGGACCCGTTCCAGCGCATTCCACAGTATTTGCTGTTTCACACATAGATCCCTCTCTTGCCTCATCCATCATGCATTCCAGCAAGCCTACTCCTAGCTCTGGGAGTGCACATCTCTCACAGTGTCTGGCTGTGGACATGCCACAAGGGGTGCCGAAACAGGGACCTTCTTTGAGAATTCCTGAGAGCCACTCCAGTGAGGATTCGGCTCTTCCACCGTCACGGGACAGAAGACGCCTCGGGTCAGCCACCGCCCTGGAGTGGGACCTGAGTTTTATCAGGGTTTGCTGAAGGCAGCATCAGCACCCTCCAGCAGCAACAGGGCTAGCTCAGCTGCTGAAGCCCAGGGGACATTTTGAACCCTCTGCATCCAGAGCCACCAGAGCAGTGAGTTGGAGGACAGCCGCCTGCAGTGCAGGATCCTTGGGAGATATTTCAGTCCTGTGGGTGGGCCACCCTTTACATCAGGGGCAGCTCTGGGTAACAAATTATCCAATCCTTAGAGGGATACATATCTTCCAGTTAGGGAGGCTCTCCTTTCAGAGTGGAAGACTTTTACTAAAGGAAGTTGGAAGCCTATTGTTCATTGGCTTTTTAATGAGTTCACAGACATGTCTGTTGATTCAGTTGGTCATGTAGCATTTTGGGACTCAGGGAAAGACTCTATATTTTGTAAACTCAGGGAGTGATAAGAGTCGCAACATTTTACCCAAATTTTCATATGATGTATGGACTTTTCTCAAGGGTTCAAAGTTCTAATATTCAACCAAGACTTTCTGTTCTGCCCCCCACATTCCTGATCCCACTGATACCATTAGGATGAGAGACAGAAACTGCTGTAAAGCACAGACAAGCCACCTGCTGTCTGCCATCTCCCCTCCTTCTCTACCCCCTGCCCACGGCTGTACTGATCACACTGGCCTGGATTCTAGCCTAACCCCTTCTCCAGTACCTCTCCTCCCTGGATCACCCTCAGGTAGCTCACAAAATGGAGTCCCTCCTCTGGAGGGGGTTGTCAATGTCAAACACCCTCCCACCCCCGGCTGTTTTATCGTGTCCTGCCCCTATGCTGGGTCCCAGCTCTGCGTCAGGTACCACCCCTGCATTGGGATCCAGCGCTTCCTTGCCTACTCCCGCTGCCCTACCCCCTCCAACTCAGCCCCTTGCGGATCCCACACTGTCGGAGCCGGAGGTGTGAGGGGCGGTACCCGGAAGGCCGCCATCTTGGCTACCAGAGGCCCACACCACCGGGCCTGGCCAGTCACCCCAAGGCCCCGCTCCTCTGCCAGAGACCAAGTTTCCTCTTCTGGAGAGGAGAGGGAAGGTTCATCGCACCTGGAGGATGAGCCTGAGGATTGGCAGAGGATGGAGAAGCTCGCGGCTGAAGAGGGGGACTGGGAATTGGTAGCTAAAATACAAGCAGCACCGGTGCAGTACCAGAGGGCGGCTAACCCCTGGTGGGAAGCTGTCACACAAGGGAGATGAAAGACCTTTATAAAGCTGCGAAACACCATGGGAGGGGCTTGCCCTATATTAATCATTTGTTAAATGCCATCTTTATGCACATGTTATGGTACCTCACAATCTGCACCATTTTATGCGCATCCTACTTTCTCCCACTGAAATTATTCTGTGGGAAGGAATGGGGAAAAAACTAATACAACAGCTATTAAAAGACTATGCTAGAGAAGACAGGCAGGCACGCCTAACACTAGACCATCTAGGGAGGAAGATTTCACTAAGTCTCATTCAATTGACCTTCCCTGAGCTCTGATGAAGAGAATAAAGTGTGGAAAAGAGAGTTCTCATGCAGACACCCAATGGAGAATCACCTACTCTAGATTTCACAGACATTCTCCAGGGACCTGGGCAATCCTTTCAAAAATTTATTGACCACCTTCCACAAGCAATAGAGAAACAAGTTGAACATCCAAAAGCCAGGAAGGTACTGCCTCCTAAACTTGCTGAAACAAATGCTAACAACACCTGTAAAGACATTTTACCTTTTCTACCCCTTAGCCCAAAGCCTACCATTGCACAAATGGTCAAGGTATGCACACTTACAGCATCCTTACACCGTGATACCACCTAGCTATGGCGACCAATCAGGGTGTGGTAGAGGTGTTAGTAGCCTCCCTGGTTATTCCCTGACATACACATGAAAAAGGACCTGGCTTTAAGTGTAGGGAGATGGGACATTTTCAACAGAATTTGAAAAATGCAGACAATTACCGGGGACCTTCTAGGTGTCACAGCCACTGCCCTCACGGCCCCCCTCGTCCACATGCTTTCCAACACCAGCAAAACCGGTGGCCTGCGGGAAACCCCGCACAGACACAGAAAGGCCCCAGGCAAAGACACCAAATGCGAGGCCATTGCGCCCCACGCTACCAAACATCGTGGAGAACCAGCACAGCGACCTTCTCAGATCCAGCGGGACAGCTCGATCGCTGCAGAAAACTCGACAGAAGACAGCTCTGCCCTGGAACCTAAAGGCAGCTGGTAAGCGCCTTTTCAATTCCAATCCACGCTATTTATGTTCACCATATTCCCACAGGCAAATACAGGCCTGAAGGACGGCCCAAAGACATTTTGATTTAAACCATAACCGGGAAAGGGATGCAGACACTCACTCTACTACCTGAGGTACTCACCTTGACCTCTTTGGAGGAGATAACTGTCCAGACTCTATGCTTAGTCCCTTTTCATTGCAAAAGGAACAGTTATAGCCAGAGCCTACCTCCTACTTGACACGATCAGCACACCAGCTGATCCCATGTTGATGTGGGCACAGACAACAGGCAGAAATAGACCCATTCCAAAGTGTGCTTTGTCATGTAAAGGGAGAAAAAGATGTCTTTCAGGACTGTTAGATACAAGAGCTGATGACACCATAATTTCCTGCTCTGTTTGGCTAAAAAACGGCCTCTGGTTCCAGCTGCTGGGGTAATTATTAGCTACCAGGGCAGCCACTACCAGCTTCTGGAGTCACAGTATCAGCTGCATGGAAGGTCCTGAGGGCACAGTTGCTACAGTAAGATCATTCGTCGCCCGGGCACCAATAACAATTTGAGGAAAAGACCTGTTGTCCCAAAGCGGGACAAGGCTAGAGATCCTATCAACACCTCAGGATTTCTAGACGGGGCCACAGAGCAGCGCGCCACACTTCAGTTACCCTGGAAGACCAACGACCCCATATGGGTGGATCAGTGGCCCCTCCCAGGCAGAAAGTTAAAGGCCCTGCAGTCCCACGTGCAGGAGCAGCTGCCTGTGGGCCACATTGTACCATCTACTAGCCCCTGCAATGTGCCTGTCATTACCATATGAAAGCCTGGCAAAGACAAGAGGTGGCTGCTGCAGGACCTCAGGAAAATCAACGAGGTCACTGAGGACATGGGTGCCCTCCAGTCCAGCCTGCCCTCAGCCTCCATGTTACCTCGAGATTGCCGATGGTGCACCATGCCCTAGTTGTGGGTAGCATCTTTTGGAGTCCTCCAATTTTTCGGATACCTTGTTCAACATTTAGGCTGTGATTGGTGGAGCCTGAGCACAGGAAGAGCATTGCTTTGAAGATTGCACGGGTTGAGATGTGAAGGAAGGCTAGTTCAGGGCGGTTTAGTCCAATTGTAATTTTATTTCACAGTTATTGGCAGAGGGTTGTAATAGATCTTAATGACTACTTTTTTGATGCCCCCATGCTTCCAAATGACATCCCCTGGTTTGCTTTGACCGTCCCTGAACCACCAAACACCTTTACAGAGGTACCAGTGGACTGCATTGCCTCAAACAAAGAAGAGTAGCTCAACTATTTGGCAATGGCTTTGAGCCCAAAATCTCTCGCCCAGATGGAAAAGACATCCTAATGCTATCGTTTTTCATTACATGGACGATACAGTCATTTGTGCAGAAGCTCAAATCATTTTGGACGTTGCACGACAAGATGTCATCACTGTGGTACAGCAGAAGGGTTTTGAGATTGCAGCAGATAAAGTTCAAAAGACAGGAAGTTCCTTGGGCTAAAGAGCACAGAGAGAACCATCACACCCCAAACACTGCACATCAAGGACAACCCAAACACTCTGCAATAACTCCAAATGCTCTGTGGAACAATCAGTTGGGTACGTTCACTCCTGGCAATCACCACAGAAGATCTCATGCCACTGTTCCTGCTCCTTAAAGGCAGAGAAGGACTTGATTCCCGTGATCACTGACACCAGAGGCAAAAGCAGCTGTACAAAAGGTCTCCTGGGTGATTCAAACTAAACAGGCACACAGATACCACCCTAATTTTCCTTTCTCTAAGGCAATCCTTGGTGTACGTCCAAAATTCCATACATTATTGTTTCAGTGGGACTATACTATCTCAGGTGCCCTGATAATAATTGAATGCATTTTCAGAGCACACCAACCTACTAAAACAATAACAACCCAACAGAAAGTTATTGCAGAACTAGTGCAGGAAACCTAGAGAGCATCTGTGCTCCCTTGCAGGAATAGACCTTGTGAATATTTACTTACTTCGCACTCAAGAGCACCTCAATTGCCTACTTCAAACATCTGAACCACTGCAATACACCTTAGATCATTTTTACACATATTAGGATCAGCCATCAATTCTACCACCAAAATATTCCTGTGCTGCTCAGGATGTTCAAAATTACCCCACACCCGGCAAGATCCATTGTAGCCACCTGCCCAAATTGTCAGGAACATGGCCTTGCTTCTGTCACAGCAGGAGTCCCTCCAAGAGGACTAGAGAGTCTCCACATCTGGCAACCAGACATCACACACTAAGCTCCTTTGGACAGACTAAAATACATCCACGTCTCAATCGACGCCTTTACCAGTACGTTTTTTGACTCTGTCCATGCTGCAGAAAAATCAGAAGATGCTATAAAACATTACTTTTTCGTTTGTTCCACCTTAGCAATTCCACAGGAAATTTAAACTGATAATGCTCTTGCTTCTACCTTGCACTGATTCAAACAAGGGGCTTTCTGACCACTGGGGTATAAAACATGTCACAGGCATACCACACTCCACCACAGGACAGTCCATAGCTGAGAGGGCCAACTGAGCCATCAGAAGGATCCTTGATCAACTGAGAGGGCTAATCCAGATATTATCTCCCATTGAGACACTGGCCAAGGCCTTTTATGTACTCAACTTTTTGAACAACTCGTTTTTGGAGACAACTCCCCCAGTCATCATGCAGTTTACTAATTCAACTGCAGCCCAATTAAAAGAACAGCCACCTGTGTCAATCAAAGAACCTGAATCTAAACAATTTATGGACACCTACCCATTAATTACTTGGGGAAGAGAAGATGCCCTTGTCTCTACAGCAACACTCCTAAGATCGATCCCAGCAAAATACATAAAAACTCTTTCTGGGAACGGTGAGGCAAACACCAGAGCCACCATCAGAAGACCAGAATGGAAGCCTAAGAGAGACAGCAGCAGCCTGGGAAAGAAGAAAAAGAAGGACAGAAGAAGATCTCCTAAGCAGCGTTGACCACACACACCAAGACCAAGATAGCTCAGACACCACTAACCAGGATATATGAATTAACATTTGTAAAAGCTATATTTTAGCATTGATATAAGATTCTTCTAATAAGCTGTTTTTACACCCTTGGCTTATGGAACAGAAAGTTTAGTGGCACCTGAACTTATGTTTCATCTTCTACTCACTTTATCTGTTTACTTTTAGCCCAAACAAGCCTCCAGATACTAAATGAGCCCAAGTCAGATGATGCTGCTGTTGGTTGCTGCTGACATAGAGAACTGGATGCTCCTCACTGAGCCGCATGCCTTCAGCTGGCTGCTTCCACAGACAAGCCACAATTTCTTGTCCACGGCCATGGCTGTCAGACACTACAAGGCATGTGTTTTTTCAACCTGCTGTCACATAGGGAGTCAGTATATCAGGGCATCCAGCTGCTAAAATTCAAGGAAAGAAGATGCAGATGGAGGGCAACTACAACTGGTTCACTGGACTTTTCAAACACTGGGGGATAAAAGGCTGACTTTCTTGTTTAGTTAAGACTGTTTTGTGGACTTTGTTTATCGTATTCATTGTGTTGGTTATTTTATCCATTATGCTAAATGCCTGCAAAACTCTATGGCTGAAGCCTTCTTTATAGACAACAAAATGGGAAGTTCTGGGGGCCGAGGGGCCGACCGTTGGAGCTGTAATACCTCAGGGCAAAGTGACCAAGGTAAAAGAGAGACATCGCTCTGAATGCAATGGTCTCGCCCATGGGCATTTGCAGGCTCATGGTGATGCAGCACGTTTTGTTGGTATCACCCAGTTAAACTGCAGTATTTTTCTTATATGTACTGACTCGAGAATGTTCTCCCCTCTCTTGTACCATTTTGGACCTGGCTTACTGCAATGCTACCCCGATTTCTCTCCGTCATTTTCCCGCTGTGTGCACAGCCCCATTTTGTCTCCCTTCCTGGACCCTCTTCATTGCAATCCACTGAAGTGTTTGCAGATCCCCACAAAGATCCCTCTCTCACCTCGTTCACCAGCAGTTTAAACAAGCATGCTCCCAGCTCTGGGAGTGCAGATCACTCAAAGAGGCTGGCTGTGGACAGGCTGAAACACAGGAACTGAGTGCAACAGGGAGCCTGGCCTCTAATAAAAGGCATGAAACCCACAGCACACCCAACGCAAAACCTTGCATGTCTCTTCTTTATCCTCCTTCTCTCAGTCCTCATGCCACTTTCCCCACTTTGTCTGACTGGGTACTTGGCTTCTCTCTCTCCTCTCTACAGGTTCAGCTACACGTGTGACCCTGCAGGAACAGCCTGACCCAGGGAAGTGGGAGAGCACTCTTGGTCAGGAACTGTAGTGACAGGACGCAGAGGAATGCGATCAAACTGCAAGAGGGGGAAGAGATTTGATGATGGGAAGAAGTTCTTTACTCTCAGGGGGCTTATCCCTGACACAGGGACCTGTGCAGAGAGGCTGTGGATGCCCCATCCCCAGCAACATCCAAGGACAGGTGGGACAGGGGCCGCAGCAACCTGCTCTGCTGGGAGCTTGCTCACCTTGGAACCACGTCACTTTAAGGGTCCCTTCCAAGCCAAACCATTCAAGGATTGGATCATTCTGCCATCCCCATCTCCCACTGCACAGCACCCCTGAATCTTCAGTGACATCACAGCTCCCAGAGGGTTCCAGGTGGAACGTCCAGGACCTGGAAACAAGCACAGCAGACACTGCAACGGCTGCCAAGGGTCAGTTGCTGCTCACCCTGCGCTCTGACCCTCAGTGCTGAGCTGCTGCTGCTGCCTGGGCTTTTCCTGATGCCTGCTCTGGAGCGCCAATCCCGCAGGATGTGCTCTGCTGTGCCAATGGAGGTACAGTGCCATGCCAGGCAGGGGGCACCCGGCTTGGGCTGGCTGCAGCCATGTGGGAATGGATGGTGCGGGACAGAAAGCCCACTGGGAGGTGGTGCTTCCCCTTGCAGACTGAGAGAGACACTGTGGAGGCGATGGATGTGGACCAGGGGCTGGAAGAGGATGACATGATAGAGGTGGACTCCTCCTCTACTTCCATGTCCTCCACTGTTGAGGACATGGAAGTAGAGGTGGAGGACAACACTGAAGAAATGGAAGTGGATGAGGAAGATGATACGGAAGAGATGCAAGTTGATGAGGAGGATGAGGAGGAGCCCATGGTCCTTGGATGAAGATGGTGCCCCACAGGTAAGACAGGCAGATGCTTCCCACGCCCTGCCCACACACACACTGGGTCCCCTGACGCCAGCCCTTCCAGCCCCGGCCCAGCCCCTGGGGCCCAGCTGCCAGCCCTGCTGGGCCCAGTGCTGCCAACTGACTCCAGCTCTGCTCCTTCCTTTCTTCCAGGACTCATGCACATCATGGCACTGATGCCATGCCGTTGTAAATACGTTTTAAAGATTAGAAGTTTCCTGTAAATACGTTCACTATGTTTGAAGTTTCCTGTAAATACGTTTTGAAGATTGTTGGCCCATCGGATCCCATGTAAATATGTTCTGTATATTACTGTTGATGTTGTTATAACGCTTGTTATAACGAAACATGTTCTGTAAATCCTACATTTGCCGATCTTCGGCAAATAAATACTGTTTTTTTTAAAAACCTGACTTCTCTTGGCCATTCCTTGGGGCACAGGCAGCCTTTGCACACTTGTGGGTTCCACTTGTTCCGCATTCCCGGGGCTGGAGCTCCCTGGCACGGCCACCCCGGGGCTGGGGGTGCCTGTGCACAGGGGCTCCCACTGACACCACTCCTGGCCCTGGGCACTGCTGCTCTTCCTGGCCTGGGGCACAGAGCTGTCCCCAAGAGCTCAGCTCTCACCAGCTCTCACACAGGGGGCTCTCACAGCACTGGCCCCTGCAGCCATGCCACCAAAGCAGCCAGCAAACCTTCAGCCACCCTTCCTGCTGCAGACACAGGCACTCCTGGGCCCAGAGCCGCCAGCAGGCCACAGCCCTGCAAAATCCACCTGCACACTCTCAAGGCCACCACAGCCTTGGCAACTGGGCCAGCTACATCTGGGCTGCTGCAAGGACAGATCTTCCAGCCTTGCAGCCTCCAAAGGCCCTGGGCTCTGCTTTCCAGCCTGCTCTGCACGGCCCTTAGCCCGTATTGTTCCAGAGACAAGAGCCAAGCCAGGGCATCCTCACCCTGCCCGCATTCCTGCTGCTGCCAGCGGCCACCGGGCCCTGGGCCCGACTCGGGTGACAGCTGCAGGGACAGGGCAGCCTGTGCTGGGCAGGGGGCACGGGGCTGTGGGCCCTGGGGCTGCTGCTGGGGACCATGGTCCCAGAGGGCCCCGAGCTCAGCCCCTGCCCGGCCAGCTGCCCCCATGGCCCCACACTCCCTGAGCATCCCCATCACACCTGCCAGGGGGAAATCCCACGGGCTTCAGGAAAGAAATTCCCCATAGTGACTAAATCAAGGGGTCCAAGTGGAAAGTCAGCACCAGCTGATGTTTACAGCACCTTGACACAGGTGGCTGCAGGGCAGGTGAGATCTCCAGGGCCTCTGGCAGTGCCTGCTCTGCACGTGAGCCTGTGCGGCTGCTCCCAGTGGGACACAGCTCAGGCCAGCCCTCAGCCCCTCACAGCTGATACCAAGGAGCAGGCTCAGAAAGCAGTTTCAGATCACTTCCTGTAGATATTTCAAAGGTCTAAATGTCATTCAAAAACCCAAACTCTAGATTTATTTTTGGTGTTGTGGCATGAGAAGCCATGAAGGTGCCTCTGAATGTGCACTCAGGGCACTTCCACTGCCATCCCAAAGGGAACACAAAGGACAGGCCTCAGCTTTCAGCACTGCTGAGCTCCTCACCCTGCAATGAAGTCTGAGGCAGAGGCAATGTTTTGCAGGCCGGGGGGCCTATCACTGGAATAGTAATACCTCATGACAATCATATAGATTTAAAGTAAGGTGAATAACCCCTCTGAATACAATGATCTTGCTCAATGTCTTTTGCGGGATCGTGCAGATTCAGCACATTTCTTGGTATCATGAACTTCCTTCTTTCCTTATATATACTCCCCTAGGATGTTCTCCCCTCCCTTAACCTCTATTAGTCCTGAATTACTGCATACAAGGTCCTTTACCCCACCCTGAAAATCCTTGTGTGCCCACCCCCACTTTGTCTCCCTCCCTGGACCCGCTCCAGCGCATTCCACAGTATTTGCTGTTTCACACATAGATCCCTCTCTTGCCTCATCCATCATGCATTCCAACAAGCCTACTCCTAGCTCTGGGAGTGCACATCTCTCACAGTGTCTGGCTGTGGACATGCCACAAGGGGTGCCGAAACAGGGACCTTCTTTGAGAATTCCTGAGAGCCACTCCAGTGAGGATTCGGCTCTTCCACCGTCACAGGACAGAAGACGCCTCGGGTCAGCCACCGCCCTGGAGTGGGACCTGAGTTTTATCAGGGTTTGCTGAAGGCAGCATCAGCACCCTCCAGCAGCAACAGGGCTAGCTCAGCTGCTGAAGCCCAGGGGACATTTTGAACCCTCTGCATCCAGAGCCACCAGAGCAGTGAGTTGGAGGACAGCCGCCTGCAGTGCAGGATCCTTGGGAGATATTTCAGTCCTGTGGGTGGGCCACCCTTTACATCAGGGGCAGCTCTGGGTAACAAATTATCCAATCCTTAGAGGGATACATATCTTCCAGTTAGGGAGGCTCTCCTTTCAGAGTGGAAGACTTTTACTAAAGGAAGTTGGAAGCCTATTGTTCATTGGCTTTTTAATGAGTTCACAGACATGTCTGTTGATTCAGTTGGTCATGTAGCATTTTGGGACTCAGGGAAAGACTCTATATTTTGTAAACTCAGGGAGTGATAAGAGTCGCAACATTTTACCCAAATTTTCATATGATGTATGGACTTTTCTCAAGGGTTCAAAGTTCTAATATTCAACCCAGACTTTCTGTTCTGCCCCCCACATTCCTGATCCCACTGATACCATTAGGATGAGAGACAGAAACTGCTGTAAAGCACAGACAAGCCACCTGCTGTCTGCCATCTCCCCTCCTTCTCTACCCCCTGCCCACGGCTGTACTGATCACACTGGCCTGGATTCTAGCCTAACCCCTTCTCCAGTACCTCTCCTCCCTGGATCACCCTCAGGTAGCTCACAAAATGGAGTCCTTCCTCTGGAGGGGGTTGTCAATGTCAAACACCCTCCCACCCCCGGCTGTTTTATCGTGTCCTGCCCCTATGCTGGGTCCCAGCTCTGCGTCAGGTACCACCCCTGCATTGGGATCCAGCGCTTCCTTGCCTACTCCCGCTGCCCTACCCCCTCCAACTCAGCCCCTTGCGGATCCCACACTGTCGGAGCCGGAGGTGTGAGGGGCGGTACCCGGAAGGCCGCCATCTTGGCTACCAGAGGCCCACACCACCGGGCCTGGCCAGTCACCCCAAGGCCCCGCTCCTCTGCCAGAGACCAAGTTTCCTCTTCTGGAGAGGAGAGGGAAGGTTCATCGCACCTGGAGGATGAGCCTGAGGATTCTTGGCAGAGGATGGAGAAGCTCGCGGCTGAAGAGGGGGACTGGGAATTGGTAGCTAAAATACAAGCAGCACCGGTGCAGTACCAGAGGGGGGCTAACCCCTGGTGGGAAGCTGTCACACAAGGGAGATGAAAGACCTTTATAAAGCTGCGAAACACCATGGGAGGGGCTTGCCCTATATTAATCATTTGTTAAATGCCATCTTTATGCACATGTTATGGTACCTCACAATCTGCACCATTTTATGCGCATCCTACTTTCTCCCACTGAAATTATTCTGTGGGAAGGAATGGGGAAAAAACTAATACAACAGCTATTAAAAGACTATGCTAGAGAAGACAGGCAGGCACGCCTAACACTAGACCATCTAGGGAGGAAGATTTCACTAAGTCTCATTCAATTGACCTTCCCTGAGCTCTGATGAAGAGAATAAAGTGTGGAAAAGAGAGTTCTCATGCAGACACCCAATGGAGAATCACCTACTCTAGATTTCACAGACATTCTCCAGGGACCTGGGCAATCCTTTCAAAAATTTATTGACCGCCTTCCACAAGCAATAGAGAAACAAGTTGAACATCCAAAAGCCAAGAAGGTACTGCCTCCTAAACTTGCTGAAACAAATGCTAACAACACCTGTAAAGACATTTTACCTTCTCTACCCCTTAGCCCAAAGCCTACTATTGCACAAATGGTCAAGGTATGCACACTTACAGCATCCTTACACCGTGATGCCACCTAGCTATGGCGACCAATCAGGGTGTGGTAGAGGTGCTAGTAGCCTCCCTGGTTATTCCCTGACATACACATGAAAAAGGACCTGGCTTTAAGTGTAGGGAGATGGGACATTTTCAACAGAATTTGAAAAATGCAGACAATTACCGGGGACCTTCTAGGTGTCACAGCCACTGCCTTCACGGCCCCCCTCGTCCACATGCTTTCCAACACCAGCAAAACCGGTGGCCTGCGGGAAACCCCGCACAGACACAGAAAGGCCCCAGGCAAAGACACCAAATGCGAGGCCATTGCGCCCCACGCTACCAAACATCGTGGAGAACCAGCACAGCGACCTTCTCAGATCCAGCGGGACAGCTCGATCGCTGCAGAAAACTCGACAGAAGACAGCTCTGCCCTGGAACCTAAAGGCAGCTGGTAAGCGCCTTTTCAATTCCAATCCACGCTATTTATGTTCACCATATTCCCACAGGCAAATACAGGCCTGAAGGACGGCCCAAAGACATTTTGATTTAAACCATAACCGGGAAAGGGATGCAGACACTCACTCTACTACCTGAGGTACTCACCTTGACCTCTTTGGAGGAGATAACTGTCCAGGCTCTATGCTTAGTCCCTTTTCATTGCAAAAGGAACAGTTATAGCCAGAGCTTTCCTCCTACTTGACATGATCACCACACCAGCTGATCCCATGTTGATGTGGGCACAGACAACAGGCAGAAATAGACCCATTCCAAAGTGTGCTTTGTCATGTAAAGGGAGAAAGAGATGTCTTTCAGGACTATTAGATACAAGAGCTGATGACACCATAATTTCCTGCTCTGTTTGGCTAAAAACCGGCCCCTGGTTCCAGCTGCTGGGGTAATTATTAGCTACCAGGGGAGCCACTACCAGCTTCTGGAGTCACAATATCAGCTGCATGGAAGGTCCTGAGGGCACAGTTGCTACAGTAAGATCATTCGTCGCCCGGGCACCAATAACAATTTGAGGAAAAGACCTGTTGTCCCAAAGCGGGACAAGGCTAGAGATCCTATCAACACCTCAGGATTTCTAGACGGGGCCACAGAGCAGCGCGCCACACTTCAGTCAACCTGGAAGACCAACGACCCCATATGGGTGGATCAGTGGCCCCTCCCAGGCAGAAAGTTAAAGGCCCTGCAGTCCCACGTGCAGGAGCAGCTGCCTGTGGGCCACATTGTACCATCTACTAGCCCCTGCAATGTGCCTGTCATTACCATATGAAAGCCTGGCAAAGACAAGAGGTGGCTGCTGCAGGACCTCAGGAAAATCAACGAGGTCACTGAGGACATGGGTGCCCTCCAGTCCAGCCTGCCCTCAGCCTCCATGTTACCTCGAGATTGCCGATGGTGCACCATGCCGTAGTTGTGGCTAGTATCTTTTGGAGTCCTCCAATTTTTCGGATACCTTGTTCAACATTTAGGCTGTGATTGGTGGAGCCTGAGCACAGGAAGAGCATTGCTTTGAAGATTGCACGGGTTGAGATGTGAAGGAAGGCTAGTTCAGGGCGGTTTAGTCCAATTGTAATTTTATTTCACAGTTATTGGCAGAGGGTTGTAATAGATCTTAATGACTACTTTTTTGATGCCCCCATGCTTCCAAATGACATCCCCTGGTTTGCTTTGACCGTCCCTGAACCACCAAACACCTTTACAGAGGTACCAGTGGACTGCATTGCCTCAAACAAAGAAGAGTAGCTCAACTATTTGGCAATGGCTTTGAGCCCAAAATCTCTCGCCCAGATGGAAAAGACATCCTAATGCTATCATTTTTCATTACATGGACGATACAGTCATTTGTGCAGAAGCTCAAATCATTTTGGACGTTGCAGTACAAGATGTCATCACTGTGGTACAGCAGAAGGGTTTTGAGATTGCAGCAGATAAAGTTCAAAAGACAGGAAGTTCCTTGGGCTAAAGAGCACAGAGAGAACCATCACACCCCAAACACTGCACATCAAGGACAACCCAAACACTCTGCAATAACTCCAAATGCTCTGTGGAACAATCAGTTGGGTACGTTCACTCCTGGCAATCACCACAGAAGATCTCATGCCACTGTTCCTGCTCCGTAAAGGCAGAGAAGGACTTGATTCCCGTGATCACTGACACCAGAGGCAAAAGCAGCTGTACAAAAGGTCTCCTGGGTGATTCAAACTAAACAGGCACACAGATACCACCCTAATTTTCCTTTCTCTAAGGCAATCCTTGGTGTACGTCCAAAATTCCATACATTATTGTTTCAGTGGGACTATACTATCTCAGGTGCCCTGATAATAATTGAATGCGTTTTCAGAGCACACCAACCTACTAAAACAATAACAACCCAACAGAAAGTTATTGCAGAACTAGTGCAGGAAACCTAGAGAACATCTGGGCTCCCTTGCAGGAATAGACCTTGTGAATATTTACTTACTTCGCACTCAAGAGCACCTCAATTGCCTACTTCAAACATCTGAACCACTGCAATACACCTTAGATCATTTTTACACATATTAGGATCAGCCATCGATTCTACCACCAAAATATTCCTGTGCTGCTCAGGATGTTCAAAATTACCCCAGACCCGGCAAGATCCATTGTAGCCACCTGCCCAAATTGTCAGGAACATGGCCTTGCTTCTGTCACAGCAGGAGTCAGTCCAAGAGGACTAGAGAGTCTCCACATCTGGCAACCAGACATCACACACTAAGCTCCTTTGGACAGACTAAAATACATCCACGTCTCAATCGACGCCTTTACCAGTACGTTTTTTGACTCTGTCCATGCTGCAGAAAAATTAGAAGATGCTATAAAACATTACTTTTTCGTTTGTTCCACCTTAGCAATTCCACAGGAAATTTAAACTGATAATGCTCTTGCTTCTACCTTGCACTGATTCAAACAAGGGGCTTTCTGACCACTGGGGTATAAAACATGTCACAGGCATACCACACTCCACCACAGGACAGTCCATAGCTGAGAGGGCCAACTGAGCCATCAGAAGGATCCTTGATCAACTGAGAGGGCTAATCCAGATATTATCTCCCATTGAGACACTGGCCAAGGCCTTTTATGTACTCAACTTTTTGAACAACTCGTTTTTGGAGACAACTCCCCCAGTCATCATGCAGTTTACTAATTCAACTGCAGCCCAATTAAAAGAACAGCCACCTGTGTCAATCAAAGAACCTGAATCTAAACAATTTATGGACACCTACCCATTAATTACTTGGGGAAGAGAAGATGCCCTTGTCTCTACAGCAACACTCCTAAGATCGATCCCAGCAAAATACATAAAAACTCTTTCTGGGAACGGTGAGGCAAACACCAGAGCCACCATCAGAAGACCAGAATGGAAGCCTAAGAGAGACAGCAGCAGCCTGGGAAAGAAGAAAAAGAAGGACAGAAGAAGATCTCCTAAGCAGCGTTGACCACACACACCAAGACCAAGATAGCTCAGACACCACTAACCAGGATATATGAATTAACATTTGTAAAAGCTATATTTTAGCATTGATATAAGATTCTTCTAATAAGCTGTTTTTACACCCTTGGCTTATGGAACAGAAAGTTTAGTGGCACCTGAACTTATGTTTCATCTTCTACTCACTTTATCTGTTTACTTTTAGCCCAAACAAGCCTCCAGATACTAAATGAGCCCAAGTCAGACGATGCTGCTGTTGGTTGCTGCTGACATAGAGAACTGGATGCTCCTCACTGAGCCGCATGCCTTCAGCTGGCTGCTTCCACAGACAAGCCACAATTTCTTGTCCACGGCCATGGCTGTCAGACACTACAAGGCATGTGTTTTTTCAACCTGCTGTCACATAGGGAGTCAGTATATCAGGGCATCCAGCTGCTAAAAATCAAGGAAAGAAGATGCAGATGGAGGGCAACTACAACTGGTTCACTGGACTTTTCAAACACTGGGGGATAAAAGGCTGACTTTCTTGTTTAGTTAAGACTGTTTTGTGGACTTTGTTTATCGTATTCATTGTGTTGGTTATTTTATCCATTATGCTAAATGCCTGCAAAACTCTATGGCTGAAGCCTTCTTTATAGACAACAAAATGGGAAGTTCTGGGGGCCGAGGGGCCGACCGTTGGAGCTGTAATACCTCAGGGCAAAGTGACCAAGGTAAAAGAGAGACATCGCTCTGAATGCAATGGTCTCGCCCATGGGCATTTGCAGGCTCCTGGTGATGCAGCACGTTTTGTTGGTATCACCCAGTTAAACTGCAGTATTTTTCTTATATGTACTGACTCGAGAATGTTCTCCCCTCTCTTGTACCATTTTGGACCTGGCTTACTGCAATGCTACCCCGATTTCTCTCCGTCATTTTCCCGCTGTGTGCACAGCCCCATTTTGTCTCCCTTCCTGGACCCTCTTCATTGCAATCCACTGAAGTGTTTGCAGATCCCCACAAAGATCCCTCTCTCACCTCGTTCACCAGCAGTTTAAACAAGCATGCTCCCAGCTCTGGGAGTGCAGGTCACTCAAAGAGGCTGGCTGTGGACAGGCTGAAACACAGGAACTGAGTGCAACAGGGAGCCTGGCCGCTAATAAAAGGCATGAAACCCACAGCACACCCAACGCAAAACCTTGCATGTCTCTTCTTTATCCTCCTTCTCTCAGTCCTCATGCCACTTTCCCCACTTTGTCTGACTGGGTACTTGGCTTCTCTCTCTCCTCTCTGCAGGTTCAGCTACACGTGTGACCCTGCAGAAACAACCTGACCCAGGGAAGTGGGAGAGCACTCTTGGTCAGGAACTGTAGTGACAGGACGCAGAGGAATGCGATCAAACTGCAAGAGGGGGAAGAGATTTGATGATGGGAAGAAGTTCTTTACTCTCAGGGGGCTTATCCCTGACACAGGGACCTGTGCAGAGAGGCTGTGGATGCCCCATCCCCAGCAACATCCAAGGACAGGTGGGACAGGGGCCGCAGCAACCTGCTCTGCTGGGAGCTTGCTCACCTTGGAACCACGTCACTTTAAGGGTCCCTTCCAAGCCAAACCATTCAAGGATTGGATCATTCTGCCATCCCCATCTCCCACTGCACAGCACCCCTGAATCTTCAGTGACATCACAGCTCCCAGAGGGTTCCAGGTGGAACGTCCAGGACCTGGAAACAAGCACAGCAGACACTGCAACGGCTGCCAAGGGTCAGTTGCTGCTCACCCTGCGCTCTGACCCTCAGTGCTGAGCTGCTGCTGCTGCCTGGGCTTTTCCCGCTGCCTGCTCTGGAGCGCCAATCCCGCAGGATGTGCTCTGCTGTGCCCGTGGAGGTACAGTGCCATGCCAGGCAGGGGGCACCCGGCTTGGGCTGGGTGCAGCCATGTGGGAATGGATGGTGCGGGACAGAAAGCCCACTGGGAGGTGGTGCTTCCCCTTGCAGACTGAGAGAGACACTGTGGAGGCGATGGATGTGGACCAGGGGCTGGAAGAGGATGACATGATGGAGGTGGACTCCTCCTCTACTTCCATGTCCTCCACTGTTGAGGACATGGAAGTAGAGGTGGAGGACAACACTGAAGAAATGGAAGTGGATGAGGAAGATGATACGGAAGAGATGCAAGTTGATGAGGAGGATGAGGAGGAGCCCATGGTCCTTGGATGAAGATGGTGCCCCACAGGTAAGACAGGCAGATGCTTCCCACGCCCTGCCCACACACACACTGGGTCCCCTGACGCCAGCCCTGCCAGCCCCGGCCCAGCCCCTGGGGCCCAGCTGCCAGCCCTGCTGGGCCCAGTGCTGCCAACTGACTCCAGCTCTGCTCCTTCCTTTCTTCCAGGACTCATTCACATCATGGCACTGATGCCATGCCGTTGTAAATACGTTTTAAAGATTAGAAGTTTCCTGTAAATACGTTCACTATGTTTGAAGTTTCCTGTAAATACGTTTTGAAGATTGTTGGCCCATCGGATCCCATGTAAATATGTTCTGTATATTACTGTTGATGTTGTTATAACGCTTGTTATAACGAAACATGTTCTGTAAATCCTACATTTGCCGATCTTCGGCAAATAAATACTGTTTTTTTTAAAAACCTGACTTCTCTTGGCCATTCCTTGGGGCACAGGCAGCCTTTGCACACTTGTGGGTTCCACTTGTTCCGCATTCCCGGGGCTGGAGCTCCCTGGCACGGCCACCCCGGGGCTGGGGGTGCCTGTGCACAGGGGCTCCCACTGACACCACTCCTGGCCCTGGGCACTGCTGCTCTTCCTGGCCTGGGGCACGGAGATGTCCCCAAGAGCTCAGCTCTCACCAGCTCTCACACAGGGGGCTCTCACAGCACTGGCCCCTGCAGCCATGCCACCAAAGCAGCCAGCAAACCTTCAGCCACCCTTCCTGCTGCAGACACAGGCACTCCTGGGCCCAGAGCCGCCAGCAGGCCACAGCCCTGCAAAATCCACCTGCACACTCTCAAGGCCACCACAGCCTTGGCAACTGGGCCAGCTACATCTGGGCTGCTGCAAGGACAGATCTTCCAGCCTTGCAGCCTCCAAAGGCCCTGGGCTCTGCTTTCCAGCCTGCTCTGCACGGCCCTTAGCCCGTATTGTTCCAGAGACAAGAGCCAAGCCAGGGCATCCTCACCCTGCCCGCATTCCTGCTGCTGCCAGCGGCCACCGGGCCCTGGGCCCGACTCGGGTGACAGCTGCAGGGACAGGGCAGCCTGTGCTGGGCAGGGGGCACGGGGCTGTGGGCCCTGGGGCTGCTGCTGGGGACCATGGTCCCAGAGGGCCCCGAGCTCAGCCCCTGCCCGGCCAGCTGCCCCCATGGCCCCACACTCCCTGAGCATCCCCATCACACCTGCCAGGGGGAAATCCCACGGGCTTCAGGAAAGAAATTCCCCATAGTGACTAAACCAAGGGGTCCAAGGGGAAAGTCAGCACCAGCTGATGTTTACAGCACCTTGACACAGGTGGCTGCAGGGCAGGTGAGATCTCCAGGGCCTCTGGCGGTGCCTGCTCTGCACGTGAGCCTGTGCGGCTGCTCCCAGTGGGACACAGCTCAGGCCAGCCCTCAGCCCCTCACAGCTGATACCAAGGAGCAGGCTCAGAAAGCAGTTTCAGATCACTTCCTGTAGATATTTCAAAGGTCTAAATGTCATTCAAAAACCCAAACTCTAGATTTATTTTTGGTGTTGTGGCATGAGAAGCCATGAAGGTGCCTCTGAATGTGCACTCAGGGCACTTCCACTGCCATCCCAAAGGTAACACAAAGGACAGGCCTCAGCTTTCAGCACTGCTGAGCTCCTCACCCTGCAATGAAGTCTGAGGCAGAGGCAATGTTTTGCAGGCCGGGGGGCCTATCACTGGAATAGTAATACCTCATGACAATCATATAGATTTAAAGTAAGGTGAATAACCCCTCTGAATACAATGATCTTGCTCAATGTCTTTTGCGGGATCGTGCAGATTCAGCACATTTCTTGGTATCATGAACTTCCTTCTTTCCTTATATATACTCCCCTAGGATGTTCTCCCCTCCCTTAACCTCTATTAGTCCTGAATTACTGCATACAAGGTCCTTTACCCCACCCTGAAAATCCTTGTGTGCCCACCCCCACTTTGTCTCCCTCCCTGGACCCGCTCCAGCGCATTCCACAGTATTTGCTGTTTCACACATAGATCCCTCTCTTGCCTCATCCATCATGCATTCCAGCAAGCCTACTCCTAGCTCTGGGAGTGCACATCTCTCACAGTGTCTGGCTGTGGACATGCCACAAGGGGTGCCGAAACAGGGACCTTCTTTGAGAATTCCTGAGAGCCACTCCAGTGAGGATTCGGCTCTTCCACCGTCACAGGACAGAAGACGCCTCGGGTCAGCCACCGCCCTGGAGTGGGACCTGAGTTTTATCAGGGTTTGCTGAAGGCAGCATCAGCACCCTCCAGCAGCAACAGGGCTAGCTCAGCTGCTGAAGCCCAGGGGACATTTTGAACCCTCTGCATCCAGAGCCACCAGAGCAGTGAGTTGGAGGACAGCCGCCTGCAGTGCAGGATCCTTGGGAGATATTTCAGTCCTGTGGGTGGGCCACCCTTTACATCAGGGGCAGCTCTGGGTAACAAATTATCCAATCCTTAGAGGGATACATATCTTCCAGTTAGGGAGGCTCTCCTTTCAGAGTGGAAGACTTTTACTAAAGGAAGTTGGAAGCCTATTGTTCATTGGCTTTTTAATGAGTTCACAGACATGTCTGTTGATTCAGTTGGTCATGTAGCATTTTGGGACTCAGGGAAAGACTCTACCTTTTGTAAACTCAGGGAGTGATAAGAGTCGCAACATTTTACCCAAATTTTCATATGATGTATGGACTTTTCTCAAGGGTTCAAAGTTCTAATATTCAACCCAGACTTTCTGTTCTGCCCCCCACATTCCTGACCCCACTGATACCATTAGGATGAGAGACAGAAACTGCTGTAAAGCACAGACAAGCCACCTGCTGTCTGCCATCTCCCCTCCTTCTCTACCCCCTGCCCACGTCTGTACTGATCACACTGGCCTGGATTCTAGCCTAACCCCTTCTCCAGTACCTCTCCTCCCTGGATCACCCTCAGGTAGTTCACAAAATGGAGTCCCTCCTCTGGAGGGGGTTGTCAATGTCAAACACCCTCCCACCCCCGGCTGTTTTATCGTGTCCTGCCCCTATGTTGGGTCCCAGCTCTGCGTCAGGTACCACCCCTGCATTGGGATCCAGCGCTTCCTTGCCTACTCCCGCTGCCCTACCCCCTCCAACTCAGCCCCTTGCGGATCCCACACTGTCGGAGCCGGAGGTGTGAGGGGCGGTACCCGGAAGGCCGCCATCTTGGCTACCAGAGGCCCACACCACCGGGCCTGGCCAGTCACCCCAAGGCCCCGCTCCTCTGCCAGAGACCAAGTTCCCTCTTCTGGAGAGGAGAGGGAAGGGTCATCGCACCTGGAGGATGAGCCTGAGGATTCTTGGCAGAGGATGGAGAAGCTCGCGGCTGAAGAGGGGGACTGGGAATTGGTAGCTAAATCACAAGCAGCACCGATGCAGTACAAGAGGGGGGCTAACCCCTGGTGGGAAGCTGTCACACAAGGGAGATGAAAGACCTTTATAAAGCTGCGAAACACCATGGGAGGGGCTTGCCCTATATTAATCATTTGTTAAATGCCATCTTTATGCACATGTTATGGTACCTCACAATCTGCACCATTTTATGCGCATCCTACTTTCTCCCACTGAAATTATTCTGTGGGAAGGAATGGGGAAAAAACTAATACAACAGCTATTAAAAGACTATGCTAGAGAAGATAGGCAGGCACGCCTAACACTAGACCATCTAGGGAGGAAGATTTCACTAAGTCTCATTCAATTGACCTTCCCTGAGCTCTGATGAAGAGAATAAAGTGTGGAAAAGAGAGTTCTCATGCAGACACCCAATGGAGAATCACCTACTCTAGATTTCACAGACATTCTCCAGGGACCTGGGCAATCCTTTCAAAAATTTATTGACCACCTTCCACAAGCAATAGAGAAACAAGTTGAACATCCAAAAGCCAGGAAGGTACTGCCTCCTAAACTTGCTGAAACAAATGCTAACAACACCTGTAAAGACATTTTACCTTCTCTACCCCTTAGCCCAAAGCCTACCATTGCACAAATGGTCAAGGTATGCACACTTACAGCATCCTTACACCGTGATGCCACCTAGCTATGGCGACCAATCAGGGTGTGGTAGAGGTGCTAGTAGCCTCCCTGGTTATTCCCTGACATACACATGAAAAAGGACCTGGCTTTAAGTGTAGGGAGATGGGACATTTTCAACAGAATTTGAAAAATGCAGACAATTACCGGGGACCTTCTAGGTGTCACAGCCACTGCCCTCACGGCCCCCCTCGTCCACATGCTTTCCAACACCAGCAAAACCGGTGGCCTGCGGGAAACCCCGCACAGACACAGAAAGGCCCCAGGCAAAGACACCAAATGCGAGGCCATTGCGCCCCACGCTACCAAACATCGTGGAGAACCAGCACAGCGACCTTCTCAGATCCAGCGGGACAGCTCGATCGCTGCAGAAAACTCGACAGAAGACAGCTCTGCCCTGGAACCTAAAGGCAGCTGGTAAGCGCCTTTTCAATTCCAATCCACGCTATTTATGTTCACCATATTCCCACAGGCAAATACAGGCCTGAAGGACGGCCCAAAGACATTTTGATTTAAACCATAACCGGGAAAGGGATGCAGACACTCACTCTACTATCTGAGGTACTCACCTTGACCTCTTTGGAGGAGATAACTGTCCAGGCTCTATGCTTAGTCCCTTTTCATTGCAAAAGGAACAGTTATAGCCAGAGCTTTCCTCCTACTTGACACGATCACCACACCAGCTGATCCCATGTTGATGTGGGCACAGACAACAGGCAGAAATAGACCCATTCCAAAGTGTGCTTTGTCATGTAAAGGGAGAAAGAGATGTCTTTCAGGACTATTAGATACAAGAGCTGATGACACCATAATTTCCTGCTCTGTTTGGCTAAAATACGGCCCCTGGTTCCAGCTGCTGGGGTAATTATTAGCTACCAGGGCAGCCACTACCAGCTTCTGGAGTCACAGTATCAGCTGCATGGAAGGTCCTGAGGGCACAGTTGCTACAGTAAGATCATTCGTCGCCCGGGCACCAATAACAATTTGAGGAAAAGACCTGTTGTCCCAAAGCGGGACAAGGCTAGAGATCCTGTCAACACCTCAGGATTTCTAGACGGGGCCACAGAGCAGCGCGCCACACTTCAGTCAACCTGGAAGACCAACGACCCCATATGGGTGGATCAGTGGCCCCTCCCAGGCAGAAAGTTAAAGGCCCTGCAGTCCCACGTGCAGGAGCAGCTGCCTGTGGGCCACATTGTACCATCTACTAGCCCCTGCAATGTGCCTGTCATTATCATATGAAAGCCTGGCAAAGACAAGAGGTGACTGCTGCAGGACCTCAGGAAAATCAACGAGGTCATTGAGGACATGGGTGCCCTCCAGTCCAGCCTGCCCTCAGCCTCCATGTTACCTCGAGATTGCCGATGGTGCGCCATGCCGTAGTTGTGGGTAGCATCTTTTGGAGTCCTCCTATTTTTCGGATACCTTGTTCGACATTTCGGCTGTGATTGGTGGAGCCTGAGCACAGGAAGAGCATTGCTTTGAAGATTGCACGGGTTGAGATGTAAAGGAAGGCTAGTTCAGGGCGGTTTAGTCCAATTGTCATTTTATTTCACAGTTATTGGCAGAGGGTTGTTATAGATCTTAATGACTATATTTTTGATGCCCCCACCATTCCAAATGACATCCCCTGGTTTGCCTTGTCCGCCCCTAAACCACCAAACACCTTTACAGAGGTACCAGTGGACTGCATTGCCTCAAACAAAGAAGAGTAGCTCAACTATTTGGCAATGGCTTTGATCCCAAAATCTCTCGCCCAGATGGAAAAGACATCCTAATGCTATCATTTTTCATTACATGGACGATACAGTCATTTGTGCAGAAGCTCAAATCATTTTGGACGTTGCACGACAAGATGTCATCACTGTGGTACAGCAGAAGGGTTTTGAGATTGCAGCAGATAAAGTTCAAAAGACAGACCCCTGGGAGTTCCTCGGCCTAAAAAGCAGAGAGAGAACCATCACACCCCAAACACTGTACATCAAGGACAACCCAAAAACTCTGCAAGAACTCCAAATGCTCTGTGGAACAATCAGTTGGGTACGTTCACTCCTGGCAATCACCACAGAAGATCTCATGCCACTGTTCCTGCTCCGTAAAGGCAGAGAAGGACTTGATTCCCATGATCACTGACACCAGAGGCAGAAGCAGCTGTACAAAAGGTCTTCTGGGTGATTCAAACTAAACAGGCACACAGTTACCACCCTAATTTTCCTTTCTCCCTGGCAAACCTTGGTGTAAGTCCAAAACTCCATACATTATTGTTTCAGTGGGACTATACTATCTCAGATCCTGATAATAATTGAATGCGTTTTCAGAGCACACCAACCTACTAAAACAATAACAACCCAACAGAAAGTTATTGCAGAACTAGTGCAGGAAACCTAGAGAACGTCTGTGCTCCCTTGCAGGAATACACCTTGTGAATATTTACTTACTTCGCACTCAAGAGCACCTCAATTGCCTACTTCAAACATCTGAACCACTGCAATACACCTTAGATCATTTTTACACATATTAGGATCAGCCATCAATTCTACCACCAAAATATTCCTGTGCTGCTCAGGATGTTCAAAATTACCCCACACCCGGCAAGATCCATTGTAGCCACCTGCCCAAATTGTCAGGAACATGGCCTTGCTTCTGTCACAGCAGGAGTCAGTCCAAGAGGACTAGAGAGTCTCCACATCTGGCAACCACACATCACACACTAAGCTCCTTTGGACAGACTAAAATACATCCACGTCTCAATCGACGCCTTTACCAGTACGTTTTTTGACTCTGTCCATGCTGTAGAAAAATTAGAAGATGCTATAAAACATTACTTTTTCGTTTGTTCCACCTTAGCAATTCCACAGGAAATTTAAACTGATAATGCTCTTGCTTCTACCTTGCACTGATTCAAACAAGGGGCTTTCTGACCACTGGGGTATAAAACATGTCACAGGCATACCACACTCCACCACAGGACAGTCCATAGCTGAGAGGGCCAACTGAGCCATCAGAAGGATCCTTGATCAACTGAGAGGGCTAATCCAGATATTATCTCCCATTGAGACACTGGCCAAGGCCTTTTATGTACTCAACTTTTTGAACAACTCATTTAGGGAGACAACTCCCCCAGTCATCATGCAGTTTACTAATTCAACTGCAGCCCAATTAAAAGAACAGCCACCTGTGTCAATCAATGAACCTGAATCTAAACAATTTATGGACACCTACCCATTAATTACTTGGGGAAGAGAAGATGCCCTTGTCTCTACAGCAACACTCCTAAGATCGATCCCAGCAAAATACATAAAAACTCTTTCTGGGAACGGTGAGGCAAACACCAGAGCCACCATCAGAAGACCAGAATCAAAGACTAAGAGAGACAGTAGCAGCCTAGAAAAGAAGAAGGGGAAGGACAGAAGAAGATCTCCTAAGCAGCATTGATCACACACACCAAGACCAAGATGGCTCGGACACCACTAAACAGGATATATGAATTTATACTTGTAAAAATTATATTTTAGCATTGATACATGATTCTTCTAATAAGCTGTGTTCACACCCTTGGCTTACAGAAGAGAAAGTTTACTGGGAACAAAACTTAACTTTCATCTTCTAATCTCTTTATCTGTTTACTTTTAGGACACCCAAGCCTCCAGATAATAAATCAGACTAAGTCCGAGGGTGCTGCCGTTTGTAGCCGCTGCAGCAGGAATCTGGATGCTCCTCACTGAGCCGCATGCCTTCAGCTGGGCACTTCCACAGACAAGCCACAATGTCTTGTCCATGGCCATGCCTATCAGACATTTGAAGGCATGTGTTTTTTCTACCCGTTGTCACATAGGGAGTCAGTATATCAGGGCATCCAGCTGCTAAAAGATCAAGGAAACAAGATCCAGATGGAAGGCAACTACGACTGGTTCACTAGACTTTGCAAACACAGGGCTTTGCGAGGCTGGCTTTCATCTTTAGTTAAGACTGTTGTGTGGGCTTTGTTTTTTGTATTCATTGTGTTTTTTATTTTATGCTTTTTTGCTAAATACCTCCAAAAGTCTATGGCAGAAGCATTCTTCCTAGATAACAAAAAGGGGGAGATGTGAGGGCCTAGGGGCCTACCACTGGAACTGTAATACCTCAGGGCAAAGTGACCAAGGTAAAAAAAAGTCACCGCTCTGAATGCAATGATGTTGCCCATGCGCATTTGCAGGCTCATGGTGATGCAGCACGTTTTTCTGGCATCAGCCAGTTCAACGGCTGCATTTTCCCTTCATGTACTCCCTCAGAATGTTCCAAATCTCTTGTATCAATTTGGTCCTGGCTTACTGTAATGATCCTGCGCTGTTCACCCACATATTGTGTGCCCAGCCCCATTTTATCTCCATTCCTGGACCCTCTTCAGCGTAATCCACACTACTTGGATTTCCACACAACGATCCCTCTCTTGCCTCATACATCAGCCATCCAAGCAAGCCAGCTCCCAGCTCTGGGAGAGCAGGTCCCTCACAGAGTTTCCTGTGGGCAGGCTGCAACACAGGAACTCAGTGCACCAGGGACCGGGCCTCTAATAAAAGGCATGAATCCCACAGCCCACGCAACCCAAAGACATCCATGTTTTTTCTTTTTCCTTATTCTCTCAATTCTCAAGCCATATTCCGCATTTTTTCTGACTGGGAACTTGGCTTGTCTCTCTCCTCTCTGCAGGTTAAGTCACACGTGTTACCCTGCAGGAACAGCCTGAAACACAGGGAAGTGGGAGAGCACACTTTCTCAGGAACTGTAGTGACAGGACACGGAGGAATGGGATCAAACTGCAAGATGGGGAAGAGATTTGAGGATGGGAAGAAGTTCTTTACTCTCAGGGGGCTTGTCCCTGACACAGAGACCAGTGCAGAGGGGATGTGGATGCCCCATCCCCAGCAACATCCAAGGACAGGTGGGACAGGGGCCACATTCCACATGGTGTGCTGGGAGCTGGCTTAGCTTGGAACCAGATCATCTTGAGGGTCCCTTCCAAGCCAAACAATTCAAGGATTGGATCATTTTGCCATCCCCATCTCCCACTGCACAGTACCCCTGAATCTTCAGTGACATCACAGCTCCCAGAGGGTTCCAGGTGGAACGTCCAGGACCTGGAAACGAGCACAGCAGACACTGCAACGGCTGCCAAGGGTCAGTTGCTGCTCACCCTGCGCTCTGACCCTCAGTGCTGAGCTGCTGCCTGGGCTTTTCCCGCTGCCGGCTCTGGAGAGCCAATCCCAGCAGGATGTGCTCTGCTGTGCCAATGGAGGTACAGTGCCATGCCAGGCAGGGGGCACCCAGCTTGGGCAGGCTGCAGCCATGTGGGAATGGATGGTGCGGGACAGGAAGCCCACTGGGAGGTGGTGCTTCCCCTTGCAGACTGACAGAGACACTGTGGAGGCAATGGATGTGGACCAGGGGCTGGAAGAGGATGGCATGATGGAGGTGGACTCCTCCTCTACTTCCATGTCCTCCCCTGTTGAGGACATGGAAGTAGACGAGGAGGAGACCATTGAGGAGATGGAGGTGGACATGGAGGATGACACGGAAGATATGGAAGTGGATGAGAATGATGAGGAGGAGCCCATGGTCCTTAGATGAAGATGGTGCCCCACAGGTAAGACAGGCAGATGCTTCCCACGCCCTGCCCACACACACACTGGGTCCCCTGACGCCAGGCTGGGGCTGGGCTGGATGGCCCCGCCCAGGGACACGGTGCCCGCAGGGGGCCTGGATTGTGCTGCCACAAGCACCAGCCCTGGCCTGCCCTGCGCTTGCCTGGGGCCACGCCAGCCCTGCCAGCCCCGGCCCAGCCCCTGGGGCCCAGCTGCCAGCCCTGCTGGGCCCAGTGCTGCCAACTGAGTCCAGCTCTGCTGCTTCCTTTCTTACAGGACTCATGCACATGATGGCACCGATCAGATGCATTTGTAAATATGTTTGAAAGTTTAGAAGTTTCCTGTAAATATGTTTTCTACGTTAGAAGTTCTCTGTAAATACGTTTTGAAGATTGTTACCCCATCGGATCCCATGTAAATATCTTCTGTACGTTGTTGTTGTTGTTGTTATAACAATTGTTATAATGACACATGTTCTGAAAATCCTAGATTTGCCAATTTTGGCAAATAAATACTGTTTCTTTTAAAAACCTGACTCCTCTTGGCCATTCCTTTGGGCACAGGCAGCCTTTGCACATTTGTGGGTTCCACTTGTTCCGCATTCCCGGGGCTGGAGCTCCCTGGCACGGCCACCCCGGGGCTGGGGGTGCCTGTGCACAGGGGCTCCCACTGACACCACTCCTGGCCCTGGGCACTGCTGCTCTTCCTGGCCTGGGGCACAGCGCTGTCCCCAAGAGCTCAGCTCTCACCAGCTCTCACACAGGGGGCTCTCACAGCACTGGCCCCTGCAGCCATGCCACCAAAGCAGCCAGCAAACCTTCAGCCACCCTTCCTGCTGCAGACACAGGCACTCCTGGGCCCAGAGCAGCCAGAAGACCACAGCCCTGCAAAATCCACTTGCACACTCTCAAGGACACCACAGCCTTGGCAACTGGACCAGCTGCATCTGGGCTGCTGCAAGGACAGATCTTGCAGCCTTGCAGCCTCCAAAGGCCCTGGGCTCGGCTTCCGAGCCTGCTTTGCACTGCCCTGAGCCTGCATTGTTCCAGAGACAAGAGCCAAGCCAGGGCATCCTCACCCTGCCCGCATTCCTGCTGCTGCCAGGGGCCACCGGGCCCTGGGCCGCACTCGGGTGACAGCTGCAGGGACAGGGCAGCCTGTGCTGGGCAGGGGGCATGGGGCTTTGGGCCCTGAGGCTGCTGCTGCTGCTGGGGGCAATGAGCCCAAGAGGGCCCCGAGCTCAGCCCCTGCCCGGCCAGCTGCCCCCAAAGCCCCACACTCCCCAAGCATCCCCATCACATCTGCCAGGGGAAATACCACGGGCTTCCGGAAAGAAATTCCCCATAGTGACTAAACCAAGGGGTCCAAGGGGAAAGTACACACCAGCTGATATTTACTCACCCTTACAATGGTGGCTGCAGGGCAGGTGAGATCTCCAGGGCCTCTGGCAGTGCCTGCTCTGCACGTGAGCCTGTGCGGCTGCTCCCAGTGGGACACAGCACCAGGCTCAGGCCAGCCCTCAGCCCCTCACAGCTGATCCCAAGGAGCAGGCTCAGAAAGCAGTTTCAGACCACTTCCTCTAGATATTTCAAAGGACTAAATGTCATTCAAGGAAGCCACCTTGCACATTCAGTTTTGGTGTCGTGGCATGAGAAGCCATGAAGGTGCCTCTGAATGTGCACTCAGGGCACTTCCACTGCCATCCCAAAGGGAACACAAAGGACAGGCCTCTGCTTTCAGCACTGCTGAGCTCCTCAATGAAGTCATAAATGAAGTCTCAGGAAGTCGTAGTTTTTTGGAGTTCCAGGGGCCTACCATTGCAACTCCAACACCTCATTAGTGCTATGACGAACTAAAGTAAGTTGCAGCACCCCTCTAAAGCAATGATCTTGCCCATTGGCTTTTGTGGGGTCATTGGGGTTCAGGTAATTTTCATGATATCATGAAGTTTTTTCTTTCCTTATATGTACTCCCCTAGGTGTTCTCCCCTTTCTTATCCTCTATTGGTCCTAAGTTACTGCATACAAGGTCCTTTTTTCCCGCATATAACACCTTGTGTGCCCAGCCTCATTTTGCCTCCCTCCCTGGACCCTCTCCAGCACAAACCACACTGTTTGGAGTTCCACACAAACGCTCCTCTCTTGCCTCATCCATCATCCATTCAAGCAAGCCTGCTCCCAGCTCTGGGAGTGCACGTCTCTCACACAGGCTGGCTGTGGACATGCCACAACAAGGGGTGCCCAAACAGGGACCTTCTTTGAGAATTCCTGAGAGCGATTCCAGTGACGATTCCACTGTTCCACCGTCACGGGACAGAAGACGCCTTGGGTCAGCCTCCGCCCTGGAGTGAGACCTGAGTTTTATCAGGGCTTGCTGAAGGCAGTGTTGACACCCTCCAGCAGCAAGAGGGCTGACTCGATGGACAAAGCCCATGGGATATTTTGAAACACCTGCATCCAGAGCCACCAGAGCAGTGAGCTGGGGGACAGCCACCAGCAGTGCAGGATCTTTGGGTCATATTTTAGTCCTGGGGGTGGGCAGCCCTTTACATCAGGGGCAGCTCTAGGAAACAAATTATCCAAAGATGAGAGGGACGTATATGTTCCAGTTAGGGACGTTCTCCTTTCAGAATGGAAGACTTTTACTAAGGGAAGTTTGAAGTCGTTTGTTCATTGGCGGTTTACGGAGCTCCCAGACATTTCTGTTGATTCAGTTCGTCATGTAGCATTTTGGGACTGAGTTAGGGAAAGACTCTATCTTTTGCAAACTCAGGGAGTGATAAGAGTCGCAACATTTTCCACAATTTTTCACATGTTTTATGGAGTTTTCTCAAGGGTTCAAAGTTCTAATATTCAACCCAGACTTTCTGTTCTGCCCCCTGCATTCCTGAACCCACTGACACCATTAGGATGAGAGACAGAAACTGCTGAAAAGCACAGACAAGCCACCTGCTGTCTGCCATCTCCCCTCCTTCTCTACCCCCTGCCCTGGTCTGTACGGATCACACAGGCCTGGATTCTAGCCTAACCCCTTCTCCAGTACCTCTCCTCCCTGGATCCCCATCAGGTAGCTCACAAAATGGAGTCCCTCCTCTGGAGGGGGTTGTCAATGTCAAACTCCCTCCCACCCCCAGCTCTCTCATCAAATCCTCCCCCTGTGTTGGATCCCAGCTCTGCGTCAGGTACCACCCCTGCATTGGGTTCCAGCGCTTCCTTGCCTACTCCCGCTGCCCTACCCCCTCCAACTCAGCCCCTTGCGGATCCCACACTGTCAGGGCCGGAAGTGTGAGGGGCGGTACCCGGAAGGCCGCCATCTTGGCTACCAGAGGCCCACACCACCGGGCCTGGCCAGTCACCCCAAGGCCCCGCTCCTCTGCCAGAGACCAAGTTCCCTCTTCTGGAGAGGAGAGGGAAGGGTCATCCCACCTTCAGCATGAGCCTGAGGATTCTTGGACAAGGATGTGGAAGCTGGCGACAGAAGAGGGGAACTGGGAATTGGTAGCTAAAATACAAGAAGCACCGGTGCAGAAGCAGAGGGGGACTAAGCCCCAATTGGAAGTTCTCATACATGGGAGATGAAAGACCTTTATAAAGCAGCGAAAGACCATGGGAGGGGCTTGCCCTATATTAATCATTTGTTAAATACCATCTATACAATAAATGTGTTGGTGCCCCACAATTTGTGCCACTTTATGCGCATCCTACTTTCTCCCACTGAAATTATTCTGTGGGAAGGAATGGGGAAAAAACTACTACAAAAACTATTAAGAGACTATGCTAGAGAAGAGAGGCGGGCACACCTAACACTAGACCATCTAGCCAGGGAGGAAGATTTCACTAAGTCTCATTCAATAGACCTTCCTTGAGCTCTGTTAGAAGAGACCTGCAGGGACCTGGGAAATCCCTTCAAAAATTTATTGATCACCTTACACAAGCAATAGAGAAGAAAGTTAAACATCCAAAAGCCAGGAAGGTACTGCTTACTAAACTTGCTGAAACAAATGCTAAAAACACCTTTAAAGACATTTTACCTTCTCTACCCCTCAACAGAAAGCCTACCATTGCACAAATGGTCGTGGCATGCACCATTAGGCCATCCTTATACTGTAATGCTATCTGAGATAATGCTTCCTGTCACAGTGTAGTAGAGGTGCTAGTAGCCTCCCTGGTTATTCCCTGACATACACATGAAAAAGGACCTGGTTTTAAGTGTAGGGAGATGGGGCATTTTCAACAGAATTATAAAAATACAGGCTATTACCAGGCACCTTCTAGGTTTCACAGCCACTATCTTCACGGTCCCCTTCGTCCACATGCTTTCCAACACCAGCAAAACCGGTGGCCTGCGGGAAACCCCACACAGACACAGAAAGGCCCCAGGCAAAGACACCAAATGCGAGGCTGTTCTGCCCTTCTCTCCCCAACATCGTGGAGAACCAGCACAGCGACCTTCTCAGATCCAGCGGGACAGCTCGATCGCTGCAGAAAACTCGACAGAAGACAGCTCTGCCCTGGAACCTAAAGGCAGCTGGTAAGCGCCTTTTCAATTCCAATCCACGCTATTTATGTTCACCATATTCCCACAGGCAAATACAGGCCTGAAGGACGGCCCAAAGACATTTTGATTTAAACCATAACCGGGAAAGGGATGCAGACACTCACTGTACTACCTGAGGTACTCGCCTTGACCTCTTTGGAGGAGATAACTGTCCAGGCTCTATGCTTAGTCCCTTTTCATTGCAAAAGGAACAGTTATAGCCAGAGCCTACCTCCTACTTGACACGATCACCACACCAGCTGATCCCATGTTGATGTGGGCACAGACAACAGGCAGAAATAGACCCATTCCAAAGTGTGCTTTGTCATGTAAAGGGAGAAAGAGATGTCTTTCAGGACTATTAGATACAAGAGCTGATGACACCATAATTTCCTGCTCTGTTTGGCTAAAAAACGGCCCCTGGTTCCACCTGCAGGGGTAATGATTAGCTACCAGGGGAGCCACTACCAGCTTCTGGAGTCACAGTATCAGCTGCATGGAAGGTCCTGAGGGCACAGTTGCTACAGTAAGATCATTCGTCGCCCGGGCACCAATAACAATTTGAGGAAAAGACCTGTTGTCGCAAAGCGGGACAAGGCTAGAGATCCTATCAACACCTCAGGATTTCTAGACGGGGCCACAGAGCAGCGCGCCACACTTCAGTCAACCTGGAAGACCAACGACCCCATATGGGTGGATCAGTGGCCCCTCCCAGGCAGAAAGTTAAAGGCCCTGCAGTCCCACGTGCAGGAGCAGCTGCCTGTGGGCCACATTGTACCATCTACTAGCCCCTGCAATGTGCCTGTCATTACCATATGAAAGCCTGGCAAAGACAAGAGGTGGCTGCTGCAGGACCTCAGGAAAATCAACGAGGTCATTGAGGACATGGGTGCCCTCCAGTCCAGCCTGCCCTCAGCCTCCATGTTACCTCGAGATTGCCGATGGTGCACCATGCCGTAGTTGTGGGTAGCATCTTTTGGAGTCCTCCTATTTTTTGGATACCTTGTTCAACATTTAGGCTGTGATTGGTGGAGCCTGAGCATAGGAAGAGCATTGCTTTGAAGATCGAACGGGTTGAGATGTAAAGGAAGGCTAGTTCAGGGCAGTTTAGTCCAATTGTCATTTTATTTCACAGTTATTGGCAGAGGGTTGTTATAGATCTTAATGACTACTTTTTTGATGCCTCCATGCTTCCAAATGACATCCCCTGGTTTGCCTTGACCGTCCCTGAACCACCAAACACCTTTTCAGAGGTACCAGTGGACTGCATTGCCTCAAACAAAGAAGAGTAGCTCAACTATTTGGCAATGGCTTTGAGCCCAAAATCTCTCGCCCAGATGGAAAAGACATCCTAATGCTATAATTTTTCATTACATGGACGATACAGTCATTTGTGCAGAAGCTCAAATCATTTTGGACGTTGCACGACAAGATGTCATCACTGTGGTACAGCAGAAGGGTTTTGAGATTGCAGCAGATAAATTTCAAAGACAGGAGGTACCTTGGGCTAAAGAGCACAGAGAGAACCATCACACCCCAAACACTGCACATCAAGGACAACCCAAAAACTCTGCAAGAACCCCAAATGCTCTGTGGAACAATCAGTTGGGTACGTTCACTCCTGGCAATCACCACAGAAGATCTCATGCCACTGTTCCTGCTCCGTAAAGGCAGAGAAGGACTTGATTCCCGTGATCACTGACACCAGAGGCAGAAGCAGCTGTACAAAAGGTCTCCTGGGTGATTCAAACTAAACAGGCACACAGATACCACCCTAATTTTCCTTTCTCCCTGGCAAACCTTTGTGTACGTCCAAAATTCCATACATTATTGTTTCAGTGGGACTATACTATCTCAGGTGCCCTGATAATAATTGAATGCGTTTTCAGAGCACACCAACCTACTAAAACAATAACAACCCAACAGAAAGTTATTGCAGAACTAGTGCAGGAAAACTAGAGAACGTCTGTGCTCCCTTGCAGGAATAGACCTTGTGAATATTTACTTACTTCTCACTCAAGAACACCTCAATTGCCTACTTCAAACATCTGAACCACTGCAATACACCTTAGATCATTTTTACACATATTAGGATCAGCCATCAATTCTACCACCAAAATATTCCTGTGCTGCTCAGGATGTTCAAAATTACCCCAGACCCGGCAAGATCCATTGTAGCCACCTGCCCAAATTGTCAGGAACATGGCCTTGCTTCTGTCACAGCAGGAGTCAGTCCAAGAGGACTAGAGAGTCTCCACATCTGGCAATCAGACATCACACACTAAACTCCTTTGGACAGACTAAAATACATCCACGTCTCAATCGACGCCTTTACCAGTGTGATTTTTGGCTCTGTCCATGCTGCAGAAAAATCAGAAGATGCTATAAAACATTACTTTTTCATTTGTTCCACCTTAGCAATTCCACAGGATATTTAAACTGATAATGCACTTGCTTATACCTTGCACTGATTCAAACAAGGGGCTTTCTGACCACTGGGGAATAAAATATGTCACAGGCATACCACACTCCACCACAGGACAGTCCATAGCTGAGAGGGCCAACTGAGCCATCGAAAGGATCTTTGATCAACTGAGAGGGGTAATCCAGATATTATCTTCCATTGAGACACTGGCCAAGGCCTTTTATGTACTCAACTTTTTGAACAACTCGTTTTTGGAGACAACTCCCCCAGTCATCATGCAGTTTACTAATTCAACTGCAGCCCAATTAAAAGACCAGCCACCTGTGTCAATCAAAGAACCTGAATCTAAACAATTTATGGATACCTACCCATTAATTACTTGGGGAAGAGAAGATGCCCTTGTCTCTACAGCAACACTCCTAAGATCGATCCCAGCAAAATACATAAAAACTCTTTCTGGGAACGGTGAGGCAAACACCAGAGCCACCATCAGAAGAACAGAATGGAAGCCTAAGAGAGACAGCAGAAGCCTGGGAAAGAAGAAAAAGAAGGACAGAAGAAGATCTCCTAAGCAGCGTTGACCACACACACCAAGACCAAGATAGCTCAGACACCACTAACCAGGTTATATGAACTCACATTTGTAAAAGCTATATTTTAGCATTGATATAAGATTCTTCTAATAAGCTGTTTTTACATCCTTGGCTTATGGAACAGAAAGTTTAGTGGGACCTGAACTTATGTTTCATCTTCTACTCACTTTATCAGTTTACTTTTAGCCCAAACAAGCCTCCAGATACTAAATGAGCCCAAGTCAGACGATGCTGCTGTTGGTTGCTGCTGACATAGAGAACTGGATGCTCCTCACTGAGCCGCATGCCTTCAGCTGGCTGCTTCCACAGACAAGCCACAATTTCTTGTCCACGGCCATGGCTGTCAGACACTACAAGGCATGTGTTTTTTCAACCTGCTGTCACATAGGGAGTCAGTATATCAGGGCATCCAGCTGCTAAAAATCAAGGAAAGAAGATGCAGATGGAGGGCAACTACAACTGGTTCACTGGACTTTTCAAACACTGGGGGATAAAAGGCTGACTTTCTTGTTTAGTTAAGACTGTTTTGTGGACTTTGTTTATCGTATTCATTGTGTTGGTTATTTTATCCATTATGCTAAATGCCTGCAAAACTCTATGGCTGAAGCCTTCTTTATAGACAACAAAATGGGAAGTTCTGGGGGCCGAGGGGCCGACCGTTGGAGCTGTAATACCTCAGGGCAAAGTGACCAAGGTAAAAGAGAGACATCGCTCTGAATGCAATGGTCTCGCCCATGGGCATGTGCAGGCTCATGGTGATGCAGCACGTTTTGTTGGTATCACCCAGTTAAACTGCAGTATTTTTCTTATATGTACTGACTCGAGAATGTTCTCCCCTCTCTTGTACCATTTTGGACCTGGCTTACTGCAATGCTACCCCGATTTCTCTCCGTCATTTTCCCGCTGTGTGCACAGCCCCATTTTGTCTCCCTTCCTGGACCCTCTTCATTGCAATCCACTGAAGTGTTTGCAGATCCCCACAAAGATCCCTCTCTCACCTCGTTCACCAGCAGTTTAAGCAAGCATGCTCCCAGCTCTGGGAGTGCAGGTCACTCAAAGAGGCTGGCTGTGGACAGGCTGAAACACAGGAACTGAGTGCAACAGGGAGCCTGGCCTCTAATAAAAGGCATGAAACCCACAGCACACCCAACGCAAAACCTTGCATGTCTCTTCTTTATCCTCCTTCTCTCAGTCCTCATGCCACTTTCCCCACTTTGTCTGACTGGGTACTTGGCTTCTCTCTCTCCTCTCTGCAGGTTCAGCTACACGTGTGACCCTGCAGGAACAGCCTGACCCAGGGAAGTGGGAGAGCACTCCTGGTCAGGAACTGTAGTGACAGGACGCGGAGGAATGCGATCAAACTGCAAAAGGGGGAAGAGATTTGATGATGGGAAGAAGTTCTTTACTCTCAGGGGGCTTATCCCTGACACAGGGACCTGTGCAGAGAGGCTGTGGATGCCCCATCCCCAGCAACATCCAAGGACAGGTGGGACAGGGGCCGCAGCAACCTGCTCTGCTGGGAGCTTGCTCACCTTGGAACCACATCACTTTAAGGGTCCCTTCCAAGCCAAACCATTCAAGGATTGGATCATTCTGCCATCCCCATCTCCCACTGCACAGCACCCCTGAATCTTCAGTGACATCACAGCTCCCAGAGGGTTCCAGGTGGAACGTCCAGGACCTGGAAACGAGCACAGCAGACACTGCAACGGCTGCCAAGGGTCAGTTGCTGCTCACCCTGCGCTCTGACCCTCAGTGCTGAGCTGCTGCTGCTGCCTGGGCTTTTCCTGACGCCTGCTCTGGAGCGCCAATCCCGCAGGATGTGCTCTGCTGTGCCCGTGGAGGTACAGTGCCATGCCAGGCAGGGGGCACCCGGCTTGGGCTGGCTGCAGCCATGTGGGAATGGATGGTGCGGGACAGAAAGCCCACTGGGAGGTGGTGCTTCCCCTTGCAGACTGAGAGAGACACTGTGGAGGCGATGGATGTGGACCAGGGGCTGGAAGAGGATGACATGATGGAGGTGGACTCCTCCTCTACTTCCATGTCCTCCACTGTTGAGGACATGGAAGTAGAGGTGGAGGACAACACTGAAGAAATGGAAGTGGATGAGGAAGATGACACGGAAGAGATGCAAGTTGATGAGGAGGATGAGGAGGAGCCCATGGTCCTTGGATGAAGATGGTGCCCCACAGGTAAGACAGGCAGATGCTTCCCACGCCCTGCCCACACACACACTGGGTCCCCTGACGCCAGCCCTGCCAGCCCCAGCCCAGCCCCTGGGGCCCAGCTGCCAGCCCTGCTGGGCCCAGTGCTGCCAACTGACTCCAGCTCTGCTCCTTCCTTTCTTCCAGCACTCATTCACATCATGGCACTGATGCCATGCCGTTGCAAATACATTTTAAAGATTAGAAGTTTCCTGTAAATACGTTCACTATGTTTGAAGTTTCCTGTAAATACGTTTTGAAGATTGTTGGCCCATCGGATCCCATGTAAATATGTTCTGTATATTACTGTTGATGTTGTTATAACGCTTGTTATAACGAAACATGTTCAGTAAATCCTTCATTTGCCGATCTTCGGCAAATAAATACTGTTTCTTTTAAAAACCTGACTTCTCTTGGCCATTCCTTGGGGCACAGGCAGCCTTTGCACACTTGTGGGTTCCACTTGTTCCGCATTCCCGGGGCTGGAGCTCCCTGGCACGGCCACCCCGGGGCTGGGGGTGCCTGTGCACAGGGGCTCCCACTGACACCACTCCTGGCCCTGGGCACTGCTGCTCTTCCTGGCCTGGGGCACAGCACTGTCCCCAAGAGCTCAGCTCTCACCAGCTCTCACACAGGGGGCTCTCACAGCACTGGCCCCTGCAGCCATGCCACCAAAGCAGCCAGCAAACCTTCAGTCACCCTTCCTGCTTCAGACACACTCCTGGGCACTCCTGGGCCCAGAGCAGCCAGCAGGTCACAGCCCTGCAAAATCCACCTGCACACTCTCAAGGCCACCACAGCCTTGGCAACTGGGCCAGCTGCATCTGGGCTGCTGCAAGGACAGATCTTGCAGCCTTGGTGCCTCCAAAGGCCCTGGGCTCAGCTTCCCAGCCTGGTCTGCTCTGCCCTGAGCCTGCATTTTTCCACAGACAAGAGCCAAGCCAGGGCATCCTCACCCTGCCCGCATTCCTGCTGCTGCCAGCGGCCACCGGGCCCTGGGCCCGACTCAGGTGACAGCTGCAGGGACAGGGCAGCCTGTGCTGGGCAGTGGGCACGGGGCTGTGGGCCCTGGGGCTGCTGCTGGGGACCATGGTCCCAGAGGGCCCCGAGCTCAGCCCCTGCCCGGCCAGCTGCCCCCATGGCCCCACACTCCCTGAGCATCCCCATCACACCTGCCAGGGGGAAATCCCACGGGCTTCCGGAAAGAAATTCCCCATAGTGACTAAACCAAGGGGTCCAAGGGGAAAGTCAGCACCAGCTGATGTTTACAGCACCTTGACACAGGTGGCTGCAGGGCAGGTGAGATCTCCAGGGCCTCTGGCGGTGCCTGCTCTGCACGTGAGCCTGTGCGGCTGCTCCCAGTGGGACACAGCTCAGGCCAGCCCTCAGCCCCTCACACTTGATACCAAGGAGCAGGCTCAGAAAGCAGTTTCAGACCACTTCCAGTAGATATTTCAAAGGTCTAAATGTCATTCAAAAACCCAAACTCTAGATTTATTTTTGGTGTTGTGGCATGAGAAGCCATGAAGGTGCCTCTGAATGTGCACTCAGGGCACTTCCACTGCCATCCCAAAGGGAACACAAAGGACAGGCCTCAGCTTTCAGCACTGCTGAGCTCCTCACCCTGCAATGAAGTCTGAGGCAGAGGCAATGTTTTGCAGGCCGGGGAGCCTATCACTGGAATAGTAATACCTCATGACAATCATATAGATTTAAAGTAAGGTGAATAACCCCTCTGAATACAATGATCTTGCTCAATGTCTTTTGCGGGATGGTGCAGATTCAGCACATTTCTTGGTATCATGAACTTCCTTCTTTCCTTATATATACTCCCCTAGGATGTTCTCCCCTCCCTTAACCTCTATTAGTCCTGAATTACTGCATACAAGGTCCTTTTCCCCACCCTGAAAATCCTTGTGTGCCCACCCCCACTTTGTCTCCCTCCCTGGACCCGCTCCAGCGCATTCCACAGTATTTGCTGTTTCACACATAGATCCCTCTCTTGCCTCATCCATCATGCATTCCAGCAAGCCTACTCCTAGCTCTGGGAGTGCACATCTCTCACAGTGTCTGGCTGTGGACATGCCACAAGGGGTGCCGAAACAGGGACCTTCTTTGAGAATTCCTGAGAGCCACTCCAGTGAGGATTCGGCTCTTCCACCGTCACGGGACAGAAGACGCCTCGGGTCAGCCACCGCCCTGGAGTGGGACCTGAGTTTTATCAGGGTTTGCTGAAGGCAGCATCAGCACCCTCCAGCAGCAACAGGGCTAGCTCAGCTGCTGAAGCCCAGGGGACAGTTTGAACCCTCTGCATCCAGAGCCACCAGAGCAGTGAGTTGGAGGACAGCCGCCTGCAGTGCAGGATCCTTGGGAGATATTTCAGTCCTGTGAGTGGGCCACCCTTTACATCAGGGGAAGCTCTGGGTAACAAATTATCCAATCCTTAGAGGGATACATATCTTCCAGTTAGGGAGGCTCTCCTTTCCGAATGGAAGACTTTTACTAAAGGAAGTTGGAAGCCTATTGTTCATTGGCTTTTTAATGAGTTCACAGACATGTCTGTTGATTCAGTTGGTCATGTAGCATTTTGGAACTCAGGAAAAGACTCTACCTTTTGTAAACTCAGGGAGTGATAAGAGTCGCAACATTTTACCCAAATGTTCATATGATTTATAGAGTTTTCTCAAGGGTTCAAAGTTCTAATATTCAACCCAGACTTTCTGTTCTGCCCCCCACATTCCTGACCCCACTGATACCATTAGGATGTGAGACAGAAACTGCTGTAAAGCACAGACAATCCACCTGCTGTCTGCCCTCTCCCCTCCTTCTCTACCCCCTGCCCTGGTTTGTACGGATCACACTGGCCTGGATTCTAGCCTAACCCCTTCTCCAGTACCACTCTTCCCTGGATCACCCTCAGGTAGCTCACAAAATGGAGTCCCTCCTATGGAGGGGGTGTTCAATGTCAAACACCCTCCCACCCCCGGCTGTTTTATCGTGTCCTGCCCCTATGTTGGGTCCCAGCTCTGCGTCAGGTACCACCCCTGCATTGGGATCCAGCGCTTCCTTGCCTACTCCCGCTGCCCTACCTCCTCCAACTCAGCCCCTTGCGGATTCCACACTGTCGGAGCCGGAGGTGTGAGGGGCGGTACCCGGAAGGCCGCCATCTTGGCTACCAGAGGCCCACACCACCGGGCCTTGGCAGTCACCCCAAGGCCCCGCTCCTCTGCCAGAGACCAAGTTCCCTCTTCTGGAGAGGAGAGGGAAGGTTCATCGCACCTGGAGGATGAGCCTGAGGATTCTTGGCAGAGGATGGAGAAGCTCGCGGCTGAAGAGGGGGACTGGGAATTGGTAGCTAAAATACAAGCAGCACCGGTGCAGTACCAGAGGGCGACTAACCCCTGATGGGAAGCTGTCACACAGGGGAGATGAAAGACCTTTATAAAGCTGCGAAACACCATGGGAGGGGCTTGCCCTATATTAATCATTTGTTAAATGCCATCTTTATGCACATGTTATGGTACCTCACAATCTGCACCATTTTGTGCGCATCCTACTTTCTCCCACTGAAATTATTCTGTGGGAAAGAATGGGGAAAAAACTAATACAACAGCTATTAAAAGACTATGCTAGAGAAGACCGGCAGGCACGCCTAACACTAGACCATCTAGGGAGGAAGATTTCACTAAGTCTCATTCAATTGACCTTCCCTGAGCTCTGATGAAGAGAATAAAGTGTGGAAAAGAGAGTTCTCATGCAGACACCCAATGGAGAATCACCTACTCTAGATTTCACAGACATTCTCCAGGGACCTGGGCAATCCTTTGAAAAATTTATTGACCACCTTCCACAAGCAATAGAGAAACAAGTTGAACATCCAAAAGCCAGGAAGGTACTGCCTCCTAAACTTGCTGAAACAAATGCTAACAACACCTGTAAAGACATTTTACCTTCTCTACCCCTTAGCCCAAAGCCTACCATTGCACAAATGGTCAAGGTATGCACACTTACAGCATCCTTACACCGTGATGCCACCTAGCTATGGCGACCAATCAGGGTGTGGTAGAGGTGCTAGTAGCCTCCCTGGTTATTCCCTGACATACACATGAAAAAGGACCTGGCTTTAAGTGTAGGGAGATGGGACATTTTCAACAGAATTTGAAAAATGCAGACAATTACCGGGGACCTTCTAGGTGTCACAGCCACTGCCCTCACTGCCCCCTCTCATCCACATGCTTTCCAACACCAGCAAAACCGGTGGCCTGCGGGAAACCACACACAGACACAGAAAGGCCCTTCGCGATGACACCAAATGCGAGGCCATTGCGCCCCACGCTACCAAACATCGTGGAGAACCAGCACAGCGACCTTCTCAGATCCAGCGGGACAGCTCGATCGCTGCAGAAAACTCGACAGAAGACAGCTCTGCCCTGGAACCTAAAGGCAGCTGGTAAGCGTCTTTTCAATTCCAATCCACGCTATTTATGTTCACCATATTCCCACAGGCAAATACAGGCCTGAAGGACAGCCCAAAGACATTTTGATTTAAACCATAACCAGGAAAGGGATGCAGACACTCACTCTACTACCTGAGGTACTCGCCTTGACCTCTTTGGAGGAGATAACTGTCCAGGCTCTATGCTTAGTCCCTTTTCATTGCAAAAGGAACAGTTATAGCCAGAGCTTTCCTCCTACTTGACACGATCACCACACTAGCTGATCCCATGTTGATGTGGGTACAGACAACAGGCAGAAATAGACCCATTCCAAAGTGTGCTTTGTCATGTAAAGGGAGAAAGAGATGTCTTTCAGGACTATTAGATACAAGAGCTGATGACACCATAATTTCCTGCTCTGTTTGGCTAAAAAACGGCCCCTGGTTCCAGCTGCTGGGGTAATTAATAGCTACCAGGGGAGCCACTACCAGCTTCTGGAGTCACAGTATCAGCTGCATGGAAGGTCCTGAGGGCACAGTTGCTACAGTAAGATCATTCGTCGCCCGGGCACCAATAACAATTTGAGGAAAAGACCTGTTGTCCCAAAGCGGGACAAGGCTAGAGATCCTATCAACACCTCAGGATTTCAAGACGGGGCCACAGAGCAGCGCGCCACACTTCAGTTACCCTGGAAGACCAACGACCCCATATGGGTGGATCAGTGGCCCCTCCCAGGCAGAAAGTTAAAGGCCCTGCAGTCCCACGTGCAGGAGCAGCTGCCTGTGGGCCACATTGTACCATCTACTAGCCCCTGCAATGTGCCTGTCATTACCATATGAAAGCCTGGCAAAGACAAGAGGTGGCTGCTGCAGGACCTCAGGAAAATCAACGAGGTCATTGAGGACATGGGTGCCCTCCAGTCCAGCCTGCCCTCAGCCTCCATGTTACCTCGAGATTGCCGATGGTGCACCATGCCGTAGTTGTGGGTAGCATCTTTTGGAGTCCTCCTATTTTTCGGATACCTTGTTCGACATTTAGGCTGTGATTGATGGAGCCTGAGCATAGGAAGAGCATTGCTTTGAAGATCGCACGGGTTGAGATGTAAAGGAAGGCTAGTTCAGGGCGGTTTAGTCCAATTGTCATTTTATTTCACAGTTATTGGCAGAGGGTTGTTATAGATCTTAATGACTACTTTTTTGATGCCCCCACCATTCCAAATGACATCCCCTGGTTTGCCTTGACCGTCCCTGAACAACCAAACACCTTTACAGAGGTACCAGTGGACTGCATTGCCTCAAACAAAGAAGAGTAGCTCAACTATTTGGCAATGGCTTTGAGCCCAAAATCTCTCGCCCAGATGGAAAAGACATCCTAATGCTATCATTTTTCATTACATGGACAATACAGTCATTTGTGCAGAAGCTCAAATCATTTTGGACGTTGCACAACAAGATGTCATCACTGTGGTACAGCAGAAGGGTTTTGAGATTGCAGCAGATAAAGTTCAAAAGACAGGAAGTACCTTGGGCTAAAGAGCACAGAGAGAACCATCACACCCCAAACACTGCACATCAAGGACAACCCAAACACTCTGCAAGAACTCCAAATGCTCTGTGGCACAATCAGTTGGGTACGTTCACTCCTGGCAATCACCACAGAAGATCTCATGCCACTGTTCCTGCTCCGTAAAGGCAGAGAAGGACTTGATTCCCGTGATCACTGACACCAGAGGTAGAAGCAGCTGTACAAAAGGTATTCTGGGTGATTCAAACTAAACAGGCACACAGATACCACCCTAATTTTCCTTTCTCTAAGGCAATCTTTGGTGTACGTCCAAAATTCCATACATTATTGTTTCAGTGGGACTATACTATCTCAGGTGCCCTGATAATAATTGAATGCGTTTTCAGAGCACACCAACCTACTAAAACAATAACAACCCAACAGAAAGTTATTGCAGAACTAGTGCAGGAAACCTAGAGAACGTCTGTGCTCCCTTGCAGGAATACACCTTGTGAATATTTACTTACTTCTCACTCAAGAGCACCTCAATTGCCTACTTCAAACATCTGAACCACTGCAATACACCTTAGATCATTTTTACACATATTAGGATCAGCCATCAATTCTACCACCAAAATATTCCTGTGCTGCTCAGGATGTTCAAAATTACCCCAGACCCGGCAAGATCCATTGTAGCCACCTGCCCAAATTGTCAGGAACATGGCCTTGCTTCTGTCACAGCAGGAGTCAGTCCAAGAGGACTAGAGAGTCTCCACATCTGGCAACCAGACATCACAGACTAAGCTCATTTGGACAGACTAAAATACATCCACGTCTCAATCGACGCCTTTACCAGTACGTTTTTTGGCTCTGTCCATGCTGCAGAATAATTAGAAGATGCTATAAAACATTACTTTTTCGTTTATTCCACCTTAGCAATTCCACAGGAAATTTAAACTGATAATGCTCTTGCTTATACCTTGCACTGATTCAAACAAGGGGCTTTCTGACCACTGGGGTATAAAACATGTCACAGGCATACCACACTCCACCACAAGACAATCCATAGCTGAGAGGGCCAACTGAGCCATCGAAACGATCTTTGATCAACTGAGAGGGGTAATCCAGATATTATCTTCCATTGAGACACTGGCCAAGGCCTTTTATGTACTCAACTTTTTGAACAACTCGTTTTTGGAGACAACTCCCCCAGTCATCATGCAGTTTACTAATTCAACTGCAGCCCAATTAAAAGACCAGCCACCTGTGTCAATCAAAGAACCTGAATCTAAGCAATTTATGGACACCTACCCATTAATTACTTGGGGAAGAGAAGATGCCCTTGTCTCTACAGCAACACTCCTAAGATCGATCCCAGCAAAATACATAAAAACTCTTTCTGGGAACGGTGAGGCAAACACCAGAGCCACCATCAGAAGAACAGAATGGAAGCCTAAGAGAGACAGCAGCAGCCTGGGAAAGAAGAAAAAGAAGGACAGAAGAAGATCTCCTAAGCAGCGTTGACCACACACACCAAGACCAAGATAGCTCAGACACCACTAACCAGGATATATGAATTAACATTTGTAAAAGCTATATTTTAGCATTGATATAAGATTCTTCTAATAAGCTGTTTTTACACCCTTGGCTTATGGAACAGAAAGTTTAGTGGCACCTGAACTTATGTTTCATCTTCTACTCACTTTATCAGTTTACTTTTAGCCCAAACAAGCCTCCAGATACTAAATGAGCCCAAGTCAGACGATGCTGCTGTTGGTTGCTGCTGACATAGAGAACTGGATGCTCCTCACTGAGCCGCATGCCTTCAGCTGGCTGCTTCCACAGACAAGCCACAATTTCTTGTCCACGGCCATGGCTGTCAGACACTACAAGGCATGTGTTTTTTCAACCTGCTGTCACATAGGGAGTCAGTATATCAGGGCATCCAGCTGCTAAAAATCAAGGAAAGAAGATGCAGATGGAGGGCAACTACAACTGGTTCACTGGACTTTTCAAACACTGGGGGATAAAAGGCTGACTTTCTTGTTTAGTTAAGACTGTTTTGTGGACTTTGTTTATCGTATTCATTGTGTTAGTTATTTTATCCATTATGCTAAATGCCTGCAAAACTCTATGGCTGAAGCCTTCTTTATAGACAACAAAATGGGAAGTTCTGGGGACCGAGGGGCCGACCGTTGGAGCTGTAATACCTCAGGGCAAAGTGACCAAGGTAAAAGAGAGACATCGCTCTGAATGCAATGGTCTCGCCCATGGGCATGTGCAGGCTCATGGTGATGCAGCACGTTTTGTTGGTATCACCCAGTTAAACTGCAGTATTTTTCTTATATGTACTGACTCGAGAATGTTCTCCCCTCTCTTGTACCATTTTGGACCTGGCTTACTGCAATGCTACCCCGATTTCTCTCCGTCATTTTCCCGCTGTGTGCACAGCCCCATTTTGTCTCCCTTCCTGGACCCTCTTCATTGCAATCCACTGAAGTGTTTGCAGATCCCCACAAAGATCCCTCTCTCACCTCGTTCACCAGCAGTTTAAGCAAGCATGCTCCCAGCTCTGGGAGTGCAGGTCACTCAAAGAGGCTGGCTGTGGACAGGCTGAAACACAGGAACTGAGTGCAACAGGGAGCCTGGCCTCTAATAAAAGGCATGAAACCCACAGCACACCCAACGCAAAACCTTGCATGTCTCTTCTTTATCCTCCTTCTCTCAGTCCTCATGCCACTTTCCCCACTTTGTCTGACTGGGTACTTGGCTTCTCTCTCTCCTCTCTGCAGGTTCAGCTACACGTGTGACCCTGCAGGAACAGCCTGACCCAGGGAAGTGGGAGAGCACACTTGGTCAGGAACTGTAGTGACAGGACGCGGAGGAATGCGATCAAACTGCAAGAGGGGGAAGAGATTTGATGATGGGAAGAAGTTCTTTACTATCAGGGAGCTTATCCCTGACACAGGGACCTGTGCAGAGAGGCTGTGGATGCCCCATCCCCAGCGACATCCAAGGACAGGTGGGACAGGGGCCGCAGCAACCTGCTCTGCTGGGAGCTTGCTCACCTTGGAACCACATCACTTTAAGGGTCCCTTCCAAGCCAAACCATTCAAGGATTGGATCATTCTGCCATCCTCATCTCCCACTGCACAGCACCCCTGAATCTTAAGTGACATCACAGCTCCCAGAGGGTTCCAGGTGGAACGTCCAGGACCTGGAAACGAGCACAGCAGACACTGCAACGGCTGCCAAGGGTCAGTTGCTGCTCACCCTGCGCTCTGACCCTCAGTGCTGAGCTGCTGCTGCTGCCTGGGCTTTTCCTGACGCCTGCTCTGGAGCGCCAATCCCGCAGGATGTGCTCTGCTGTGCCCGTGGAGGTACAGTGCCATGCCAGGCAGGGGGCACCCGGCTTGGGCTGGGTGCAGCCATGTGGGAATGGATGGTGCGGGACAGAAAGCCCACTGGGAGGTGGTGCTTCCCCTTGCAGACTGAGTGAGACACTGTGGAGGCGATGGATGTGGACCAGGGGCTGGAAGAGGATGACATGATGGAGGTGGACTCCTCCTCTACTTCCATGTCCTCCCCTGTTGAGGACATGGAAGTAGAGGTGGAGGACAACACTGAAGAAATGGAAGTGGATGAGGAAGATGACACGGAAGAGATGCAAGTTGATGAGGAGGATGAGGAGGAGCCCATGGTCCTTGGATGAAGATGGTGCCCCACAGGTAAGACAGGCAGATGCTTCCCACGCCCTGCCCACACACACACTGGGTCCCCTGACGCCAGCCCTGCCAGCCCCGGCCCAGCCCCTGGGGCCCAGCTGCCAGCCCTGCTGGGCCCAGTGCTGCCAACTGACTCCAGCTCTGCTCCTTCCTTTCTTCCAGGACTCATTCACATCATGGCACTGATGCCATGCCGTTGCAAATACATTTTAAATATTAGAAGTTTCCTGTAAATACGATCACTATGTTTGAAGTTTCCTGTAAATACGTTTTGAAGATTGTTGGCCCATCGGATCCCATGTAAATATGTTCTGTATATTACTGTTGATGTTGTTATAGCGCTTGTTATAACGAAACATGTTCTGTAAATCCTACATTTGCCGATCTTCGGCAAATAAATACTGTTTCTTTTAAAAACCTGACTTCTCTTGGCCATTCCTTGGGGCACAGGCAGCCTTTGCACACTTGTGGGTTCCACTTGTTCCGCATTCCCGGGGCTGGAGCTCCCTGGCACGGCCACCCCGGGGCTGGGGGTGCCTGTGCACAGGGGCTCCCACTGACACCACTCCTGGCCCTGGGCACTGCTGCTCTTCCTGGCCTGGGGCACAGCACTGTCCCCAAGGGCTCAGCTCTCACCAGCTCTCACACAGGGGGCTCTCACAGCACTGGCCCCTGCAGCCATGCCACCAAAGCAGCCAGCAAACCTTCAGCCACCCTTCCTGCTGCAGACACAGGCACTCTTGGGCCCAGAGCCGCCAGCAGGCCACAGCCCTGCAAAATCCACCTGCACACTCTCAAGGCCACCAGAGCTTTGGCAACTGGGCCAGCTACATCTGGGCTGCTGCAGGGGCTGATCTTTAAGCCTTGGTGCCTCCAAAGGCCCTGGGCTCGGCTTTCCAGCCTGCTCTGCACAGCCCTGAGCCCGTATTGTTCCAGAGACAAAAGCCAAGCCAGGGCATCTTCACCCTGCCCGCATTACTGCTGCTGCCAGCGGCCACCGGGCCCTGGGCCCGACTCGGGTGACAGCTGCAGGGACAGGGCAGCCTGTGCTGGGCAGGAGGCACGGGGCTGTGGGCCCTGGGGCTGCTGCTGGGGACCATGGTCCCAGAGGGCCCCGAGCTCAGCCCCTGCCCGGCCAGCTGCCCCCATGGCCCCACACTCCCTGAGCATCCCCATCACACCTGCAAGGGGGAAATCCCACGGGCTTCAGGAAAGAAATTCCCCATAGTGACTTAACCAAGGGGTCCAAGGGGAAAGTCAGCACCAGCTGATGTTTACAGCACCTTGACACAGGTGGCTGCAGGGCAGGTGAGATCTCCAGGGCCTCTGGCAGTGCCTGCTCTGCACGTGAGCCTGTGCGGCTGCTCCCAGTGGGACACAGCTCAGGCCAGCCCTCAGCCCCTCACAGTTGATACCAAGGAGCAGGCTCAGAAAGCAGTTTCAGATCACTTCCTGTAGATATTTCAAAGGTCTAAATGTCATTCAAAAACCCAAACTCTAGATCTATTTTTGGTGTTGTGGCATGAGAAGCCATGAAGGTGCCTCTGAATGTGCACTCAGGGCACTTCCACTGCCATCCCAAAGGGAACACAAAGGACAGGCCTCAGCTTTCAGCACTGCTGAGCTCCTCACCCTGCAATGAAGTCTGAGGCAGAGGCAATGTTTTGCAGGCCGGGGGGCCTATCACTGGAATAGTAATACCTCATGACAATCATATAGATTTAAAGTAAGGTGAATAACCCCTCTGAATACAATGATCTTGCTCAATGTCTTTTGTGGGATGGTGCAGATTCAGCACATTTCTTGGTATCATGAACTTCCTTCTTTCCTTATATATACTCCCCTAGGATGTTCTCCCCTCCCTTAACCTCTATTAGTCCTGAATTACTGCATACAAGGTCCTTTTCCCCACCCTGAAAATCCTTGTGTGCCCACCCCCACTTTGTCTCCCTCCCTGGACCCGTTCCAGCACATTCCACAGTATTTGCTGTTTCACACATAGATCCCTCTCTTGCCTCATCCATCATGCATTCCAGCAAGCCTACTCCTAGCTCTGGGAGTGCACATCTCTCACAGTGTCTGGCTGTGGACATGCCACAAGGGGTGCCGAAACAGGGACCTTCTTTGAGAATTCCTGAGAGCCACTCCAGTGAGGATTCAGCTCTTCCACCGTCACGGGACAGAAGACGCCTCGGGTCAGCCACCGCCCTGGAGTGGGACCTGAGTTTTATCAGGGTTTGCTGAAGGCAGCATCAGCACCCTCCAGCAGCAACAGGGCTAGCTCAGCTGCTGAAGCCCAGGGGACATTTTGAACCCTCTGCATCCAGAGCCACCAGAGCAGTGAGTTGGAGGACAGCCGCCTGCAGTGCAGGATCCTTGGGAGATATTTCAGTCCTGTGGGTGGGCCACCCTTTACATCAGGGGCAGCTCTGGGTAACAAATTATCCAATCCTTAGAGGAATACATATCTTCCAGTTAGGGAGGCTCTCCTTTCAGAGTGGAAGACTTTTACTAAAGGAAGTTGGAAGCCTATTGTTCATTGGCTTTTTAATGAGTTCACAGACATGTCTGTTGATTCAGTTGGTCATGTAGCATTTTGGGACTCAGGAAAAGACTCTACCTTTTGTAAACTCAGGGAGTGATAAGAGTCGCAACATTTTACCCAAATGTTCATATTATTTATAGAGTTTTCTCAAGGGTTCAAAGTTCTAATATTCAACCCAGACTTTCTGTTCTGCCCCCCACATTCCTGACCCCACTGATACCATTAGGATGAGAGACAGAAACTGCTGTAAAGCACAGACAAGCCATCTGCTGTCTGCCATCTCCCCTCCTTCTCTACCCCCTGCCCATGTCTCTACTGATCACACTGGCCTGGATTCTAGCCTAACCCCTTCTCCAGTACCTCTCCTCCCTGGATCACCCTCAGGTAGCTCACAAAATGGAGTCCCTCCTCTGGAGGGGGTGTTCAATGTCAAACACCCTCCCACCCCCGGCTGTTTTATCGTGTCCTGCCCCTATGTTGGGTCCCAGCTCTGCGTCAGGTACCACCCCTGCATTGGGATCCAGCGCTTCCTTGCCTACTCCCGCTGCCCTACCTCCTCCAACTCAGCCCCTTGCGGATCCCACACTGTCGGAGCCGGAAGTGTGAGGGGCGGTACCCGGAAGGCCGCCATCTTGGCTACCAGAGGCCCACACCACCGGGCCTGGCCAGTCACCCCAAGGCCCCGCTCCTCAGCCAAAGAACAAGTTCCCTCTTCTGGAGAGGAGAGGGAAGGTTCATCGCACCTGGAGGATGAGCCTGAGGATTCTTGGCAGAGGATGGAGAAGCTCGCGGCTGAAGAGGGGGACTGGGAATTGGTAGCTAAAATACAAGCAGCACCGGTGCAGTACCAGAGGGCGGCTAACCCCTGATGGGAAGCTGTCACACAAGGGAGATGAAAGACCTTTATAAAGCTGCGAAACACCATGGGAGGGGCTTGCCCTATATTAATCATTTGTTAAATGCCATCTTTATGCACATGTTATGGTACCTCACAATCTGCACCATTTTATGCGCATCCTACTTTCTCCCACTGAAATTATTCTGTGGGAAGGAATGGGGAAAAAACTAATACAACAGCTATTAAAAGACTATGCTAGAGAAGACAGGCAGGCACGCCTAACACTAGACCATCTAGGGAGGAAGATTTCACTAAGTCTCATTCAATTGACCTTCCCTGAGCTCTGATGAAGAGAATAATGTGTGGAAAAGACAGTTCTCATGCAGACACCCAATGGAGAATCACCTACTCTAGATTTCACAGACATTCTCCAGGGACCTGGGCAATCCTTTGAAAAATTTATTGACCACCTTCCACAAGCAATAGAGAAACAAGTTGAACATCCAAAAGCCAGGAAGGTACTGCCTCCTAAACTTGCTGAAACAAATGCTAACAACACCTGTAAAGACATTTTACCTTCTCTACCCCTTAGCCCAAAGCCTACCATTGCACAAATGGTCAAGGTATGCACACTTACAGCATCCTTACACCGTGATGCCACCTAGCTATGGCGACCAATCAGGGTGTGGTAGAGGTGCTAGTAGCCTCCCTGGTTATTCCCTGACATACACATGAAAAAGGACCTGGCTTTAAGTGTAGGGAGATGGGACATTTTCAACAGAATTTGAAAAATGCAGACAATTACCGGGGACCTTCTATGTGTCACAGCCACTGCCCTCACTGCCCCCCACATCCACATGCTTTCCAACACCAGCAAAACCGGTGGCCTGCGGGAAACCACACACAGACACAGAAAGGCCCTTCGCGATGACACCAAATGCGAGGCCATTGTGCCCCACGCTACCAAACATCGTGGAGAACCAGCACAGCGACCTTCTCAGATCCAGCGGGACAGCTCGATCGCTGCAGAAAACTCGACAGAAGACAGCTCTGCCCTGGAACCTAAAGGCAGCTGGTAAGCGTCTTTTCAATTCCAATCCACGCTATTTATGTTCACCATATTCCCACAGGCAAATACAGGCCTGAAGGACGGCCCAAAGACATTTTGATTTAAACCATAACCGGGAAAGGGATGCAGACACTCACTCTACTACCTGAGGTACTCACCTTGACCTCTTTGGAGGAGATAACTGTCCAGGCTCTATGCTTAGTCCCTTTTCATTGCAAAAGGAACAGTTATAGCCAGAGCCTACCTCCTACTTGACACGATCACCACACCAGCTGATCCCATGTTGATGTGGGCACAGACAACAGGCAGAAATAGACCCATTCCAAAGTGTGCTTTGTCATGTAAAGGGAGAAAGAGATGTCTTTCAGGACTATTAGATACAAGAGCTGATGACACCATAATTTCCTGCTCTGTTTGGCTAAAAAACGGCCCCTGGTTCCAGCTGCTGGGGTAATTATTAGCTACCAGGGGAGCCACTACCAGCTTCTGGAGTCACAGTATCAGCTGCATGGAAGGTCCTGAGGGCACAGTTGCTACAGTAAGATCATTCGTCGCCCGGGCACCAATAACAATTTGAGGAAAAGACCTGTTGTCCCAAAGCGGGACAAGGCTAGAGATCCTATCAACACCTCAGGATTTCTAGACGGAGCCACAGAGCAGCGAGCCACACTTCAGGCCACCTGGAAGACCAACGACCCCATATGGGTGGATCAGTGGCCCCTCCCAGGCAGAAAGTTAAAGGCCCTGCAGTCCCACGTGCAGGAGCAGCTGCCTGTGGGCCACATTGTACCATCTACTAGCCCCTGCAATGTGCCTGTCATTATCATATGAAAGCCTGGCAAAGACAAGAGGTGGCTGCTGCAGGACCTCAGGAAAATCAACGAGGTCACTGAGGACATGGGTGCCCTCCAGTCCAGCCTGCCCTCAGCCTCCATGTTACCTCGAGATTGCCGATGGTGCACCATGCCGTAGTTGTGGGTAGCATCTTTTGGAGTCCTCCTATTTTTCGGATACCTTGTTCGACATTTAGGCTGTGATTGATGGAGCCTGAGCACAGGAAGAGCATTGCTTTGAAGATTGCACGGGTTGAGATGTAAAGGAAGGCTAGTTCAGGGCGGTTTAGTCCAATTGTCATTTTATTTCACAGTTATTGGCAGAGGGTTGTTATAGATCTTAATGACTATTTTTTTGATGCCCCCACCATTCCAAATGACATCCCCTGGTTTGCCTTGTCCGCCCCTAAACCACCAAACACCTTTACAGAGGTACCAGTGGACTGCATTGCCTCAAACAAAGAAGAGTAGCTCTACTATTTGGCAATGGCTTTGAGCCCAAAATCTCTCGCCCAGATGGAAAAGACATCCTAATGCTATTGTTTTTCATTACATGGACGATACAGTCATTTGTGCAGATGCTCAAATCATTTTGGACGTTGCAGTACAAGATGTCATCACTGTGGTACAGCAGAAGGGTTTTGAGATTGCAGCAGATAAAGTTCAAAAGACAGACCCCTGGAAGTTCCTCGGCCTAAAAATCACAGAGAGAACCATCACACCCCTAACACTGCACATCAAGGACAACCCAAACACTCTGCAAGAATTTCAAATGCTCTGTGGAACAATCAGTTGGGTACGTTCACTCCTGGCAATCACCACAGAAGATCTCATGCCACTGTTCCTGCTCCGTAAAGGCAGAGAAGGACTTGATTCCCCTGATCACTGACACCAGAGGCAGAAGCAGCTGTACAAAAGGTCTTCTGGGTGATTCAAATTAAACAGGCACACAGATACCACCCTAATTTTCCTTTCTCCCTGGCAATCCTTGGTGTAAGTCCAAAATTCCATACATTATTGTTTCAGTGGGACTATACTATCTCAGGTGCCCTGATAATAATTGAATGCGTTTTCAGAGCACACCAACCCACTAAAACAGTAACAACCCAACAGAAAGTTATTGCAGAACTAGTGCAGGAAGCCTAGAGAGCATCTGTGCTCCCTTGCAGGAATAGACCTTGTGAATATTTACTTACTTCACACTCAAGGGCACCTCAATTGCCTACTTCAAACATCTGAACCACTGCAATACACCTTAGATCATTTTTACACATATTAGGATCAGCCATCAATTCTACCACCAAAATATTCCTGTGCTGCTCAGGATGTTCAAAATTACCCCACACCCGGCAAGATCCATTGTAGCCACCTGCCCAAATTGTCAGGAACATGGCCTTGCTTCTGTCACAGCAGGAGTCAGTCCAAGAGGACTAGAGAGTCTCCACATCTGGCAATCAGACATCACACACTAAACTCCTTTGGACAGACTAAAATACATCCACGTCTCAATCGACGCCTTTTCCAGTGTGATTTTTGGCTCTGTCCATGGTGGAGAAAAATCAGAAGATGCTATAAAACATTACTTTTTCGTTTGTTCCACCTTAGCACATCCACAGGAAATTTACACTGATAATGCACTTGCTTATACCTTGCACTGATTCAAACAAGGGGCTTTCTGACCACTGGGGTATAAAACATGTCACAGGCATACCACACTCCACCACAGGACAGTCCATAGCTGAGAGGGCCAACTGAGCCATCGAAAGGATCTTTGATCAACTGAGAGGGGTAATCCAGATATTATCTTCCATTGAGACACTGGCCAAGGCCTTCTTTGTACTCAACTTTTTGAACAACTCGTTTAGGGAGACAACTCCCCCAGTCATCATGCAGTTTACTAATTCAACTGCAGCCCAATTAAAAGACCAGCCACCTGTGTCAATCAAAGAACCTGAATCTAAACAATTTATGGACACCTACCCATTAATTACTTGGGGAAGAGAAGATGCCCTTGTCTCTACAGCAACACTCCTAAGATCGATCCCAGCAAAATACATAAAAACTCTTTCTGGGAACGGTGAGGCAAACACCAGAGCCACCATCAGAAGAACAGAATGGAAGCCTAAGAGAGACAGCAGCAGCCTGGGAAAGAAGAAAAAGAAGGACAGAAGAAGATCTCCTAAGCAGCGTTGACCACACACACCAAGACCAAGATAGCTCAGACACCACTAACCAGGATATATGAATTAACATTTGTAAAAGCTATATTTTAGCATTGATATAAGATTCTTCTAATAAGCTGTTTTTACACCCTTGGCTTATGGAACAGAAAGTTTAGTGGCACCTGAACTTATGTTTCATCTTCTACTCACTTTATCAGTTTACTTTTAGCCCAAACAAGCCTCCAGATACTAAATGAGCCCAAGTCAGATGATGCTGCTGTTGGTTGCTGCTGACATAGAGAACTGGATGCTCCTCACTGAGCCGCATGCCTTCAGCTGGCTGCTTCCACAGACAAGCCACAATTTCTTGTCCACGGCCATGGCTGTCAGACACTACAAGGCATGTGTTTTTTCAACCTGCTGTCACATAGGGAGTCAGTATATCAGGGCATCCAGCTGCTAAAATTCAAGGAAAGAAGATGCAGATGGAGGGCAACTACAACTGGTTCACTGGACTTTTCAAACACTGGGGGATAAAAGGCTGACTTTCTTGTTTAGTTAAGACTGTTTTGTGGACTTTGTTTATCGTATTCATTGTGTTGGTTATTTTATCCATTATGCTAAATGCCTGCAAATCTCTATGGCTGAAGCCTTCTTTATAGACAACAAAATGGGAAGTTCTGGGGGCCGAGGGGCCGACCGTTGGAGCTGTAATACCTCAGGGCAAAGTGACCAAGGTAAAAGAGAGACATCGCTCTGAATGCAATGGTCTCGCCCATGGGCATGTGCAGGCTCATGGTGATGCAGCACGTTTTGTTGGTATCACCCAGTTAAACTGCAGTATTTTTCTTATATGTACTGACTCGAGAATGTTCTCCCCTCTCTTGTACCATTTTGGACCTGGCTTACTGCAATGCTACCCCGATTTCTCTCCGTCATTTTCCCGCTGTGTGCACAGCCCCATTTTGTCTCCCTTCCTGGACCCTCTTCATTGCAATCCACTGAAGTGTTTGCAGATCCCCACAAAGATCCCTCTCTCACCTCGTTCACCAGCAGTTTAAGCAAGCATGCTCCCAGCTCTGGGAGTGCAGGTCACTCAAAGAGGCTGGCTGTGGACAGGCTGAAACACAGGAACTGAGTGCAACAGGGAGCCTGGCCTCTAATAAAAGGCATGAAACCCACAGCACACCCAACGCAAAACCTTGCATGTCTCTTCTTTATCCTCCTTCTCTCAGTCCTCATGCCACTTTCCCCACTTTGTCTGACTGGGTACTTGGCTTCTCTCTCTCCTCTCTGCAGGTTCAGCTACACGTGTGACCCTGCAGGAACAGCCTGACCCAGGGAAGTGGGAGAGCACTCTTGGTCAGGAACTGTAGTGACAGGACGCAGAGGAATGCGATCAAACTGCAAGAGGGGGAAGAGATTTGATGATGGGAAGAAGTTCTTTACTCTCAGGGGGCTTATCCCTGACACAGGGACCTGTGCAGAGGGGATGTGGATGCCCCATCCCCAGCAACATCCAAGGACAGGTGGGACACGGGCCAAATTCCACTTGGTGTGTTGGGAGCTTGCTTAGCTTGGAACCAGATCATCTTGAGGGTCCTTTCCAAGCCAAACCATTCAAGGATTGGATCATTCTGCCATCCCCATCTCCCACTGCACAGCACCCCTGAATCTTCAGTGACATCACAGCTCCCAGAGGGTTCCAGGTGGAACGTCCAGGACCTGGAAACGAGCACAGCAGACACTGCAACGGCTGCCAAGGGTCAGTTGCTGCTCACCCTGCGCTCTGACCCTCAGCGCTGAGCTGCTGCTGCTGCCTGGGCTTTTCCCGCTGCCGGCTCTGGAGAGCCAATCCCAGCAGGATGTGCTCTGCTGTGCCAATGGAGGTACAGTGCCATGCCAGGCAGGGGGCACCCGGCTTGGGCTGGGTGCAGCCATGTGGGAATGGATGGTGTGGGACAGGAAGCCCACTGGGAGATTGTGCTGCCCCGTGCAGACTGAGAGAGACACTGTGGAGGCAATGGATGTGGACCAGGGGCTGGAAGAGGATGGCATGATGGAGGTGGACTCCTCCTCTACTTCCATGTCCTCCCCTGTTGAGGACATGGAAGTAGACGAGGAGGAGACCATTGAGGAGATGGAGGTGGACATGGAGGATGACACGGAAGATATGGAAGTGGATGAGAACGATGAGGAGGAGCCCATGGTCCTTGGATGAAGATGGTGCCCAACAGGTAAGACAGGCAGATGCTTCCCACGCCTTGCCCACGCACACACTGGGTCCCCTGACGCCAGGCTGGGGCTGGGCTGGATGGCCCCGCCCAGGGACACGGTGTCCGCAGGCGGCCTGGATTGTGCTGCCACAAGCACCAGCCCCGGCCTGCCCTGCGCTTGCCTGGGGCCACGCCAGCCCGGCCAGCCCCGGCCCAGCCCCTGGGGCCCAGCTGCCAGCCCTGCTGGGCCCAGTGCTGCAAGCTGAGTCCAGCTCTGCTGCTTCCTTTCTTACAGGACTCATGCACATGATGGCACCGATCAGATGCATTTGTAAATATGTTTGAAAGTTTAGAAGTTTCCTGTAAATATGTTTTCTACGTTAGAAGTTCTCTGTAAATACGTTTTGAAGATTGTTACCCCATCAGATCCCATGTAAATATCTTCTGTACGTTGTTGTTGTTGTTGTTATAACGATTGTTATAATGACACATGTTCTGAAAATCCTAGATTTGCCAATTTTGGCAAATAAATGCAGTTTCTTTTTAAAACCTGACTCCTCTTGGCCATTCCTTGGGGCACAGGCAGCCTTTGCACACTTGTGGGTTCCACTTGTTCCACGTTCCCACTGCTGGAGGTCCCTGGGGGTGCTGGCACGGCCACCCCGGGGCTGGGGGTGCCTGTGCACAGGGGCTCCCACTGACACCACTCCTGGCACTGGGCACTGCTGCTCTTCCTGGCCTGGGGCACAGCGCTATCCCCAAGGGCTCAGCTCTCACCAGCTCCCACACAGGGGGCTCTCACAGCACTGGCCCCTGCAGCCATGCCACCAAAGCAGCCAGCAAACCTTCAGCCACCCTTCCTGCTGCAGACACAGGCTCTCCTGGGCCCAGAGCAGCCAGCAGGCCACAGCCCTGCAAAATCCACCTGCACGCTCTCAAGGCCACCACAGCCTTGGCAACCGGGCCAGCTGCATCTGGGCTGCTGCAAGGACAGATCTTGCAGCCTTGCAGCCTCCAAAGGCCCTGGGTTCGGCTTCCCAGCCTGCTCTGCACTGCCCCGAGCCTGCATTGTTCCAGAGACAAGAGCCAAGCCAGGGCATCCTCACCCTGCCCGCATTCCTGCTGCTGCCAGCGGCCACCGGGCCCTGGGCCCGACTCGGGTGACAGCTGCAGGGACAGGGCAGCCTGTGCTGGGCAGGGGGCACGGGGCTTTGGGCCCTGAGGCTGCTGCTGCTGCTGGGGGCCATGAGCCCAAGAGGGCCCCAAGCTCAGCCCCTGCCCGGCCAGCTGCCCCCAAAGCCCCACACTCCCAAGCATCCCCATCACACCTGCCAGGGGAAATACCACTGGCTTCCGGAAAGAAATTCCCCATAGTGACTAAACTAAGGGGTCCAAGGGGAAAGTCAGCACCAGCTGATATTTACCCACCCCTACAATGGTGGCTGCAGGGCAGGTGAGATCTCCAGGGCCTCTGGCAGTGCCTGCTCTGCACTTGAGTCTGTGCGGCTGCTCCCAGTGGGACACAGCACCAGGCTCAGGCCAGCCCTCAGCCCCTCACAGCTGATCCCAAGGAGCAGGCTCAGAAAGCAGTTTCAGACCACTTCCTCTAGATATTTCAAAGGACTAAATATCATTCAAGGAAGCCGCCTTGCACATTCAGTTTTGGTGTCGTGGCATGAGAAGCCATGAAGGTGCCTCTGAATGTGCACTCAGGGCACTTCCACTGCCATCCCAAAGGGAACACAAAGGACAGGCCTCTGCTTTCAGCACTGCTGAGCTCCTCAATGAAGTCATAAATGAAGTCTCAGGAAGTCGTAGTTTTTTGGGGTTCCAGGGGCCTACCATTGCAACTCCAACACCTCATTAGTGCTATGACGAACTAAAGTAAGTTGCGGCACCCCTCTAAAGCAATGATCTTGCCCATTGGCTTTTGTGGGGTCATGGGGATTCAGGTAATTTTCATGATATCATGAAGTTTTTTCTTTCCTTATATGTACTCCCCTAGGTGTTCTCCCCTTTCTTATCCTCTATTGGTCCTAAGTTACTGCATACAAGGTCCTTTTTTCCCGCATATAACACCTTGTGTGCCCAGCCTCATTTTGCCTCCCTCCCTGCACCCTCTCCAGCACAAACCACACTGTTTGGAGTTCCACACAAACGCTCCTCTCTTGCCTCATCCATCATCCATTCAAGCAAGCCTGCTCCCAGCTCTGGGAGTGCACGTCTCTCACACAGGCTGGCTGTGGACATGCCACAACAAGGGGTGCCCAAACAGGGACCTTCTTTGAGAATTCCTGAGAGCGATTCCAGTGACGATTCCACTGTTCCACCGTCACGGGACAGAAGACGCCTTGGGTCAGCCTCCGCCCTGGAGTGAGACCTGAGTTTTATCAGGGCTTGCTGAAGGCAGCGTTGGCACCCTCCTCCAGCAGCAAGAGGGCCGACTCGATGGACAAAGCCCATGGGATATTTTGAAACACCTGCATCCAGAGCCACCAGAGCAGTGAGCTGGGGGACAACCACCAGCAGTGCAGGATCTTTGGGTCATATTTTAGTCCTGGTGATGGGCAGCCCTTTACATCAGGGGCAGCTCTAGGTAACAAATTATCCAAAGATGAGAGGGACGTATATGTTCCAGTTAGGGACGTTCTCCTTTCAGAATGGAAGACTGTTAATAAGGGAAGTTTGAAGTCGTTTGTTTATTGGCTGTTTACGGAGTTCCCAGACATTTCTGTTGATTCAGTTCTTCATGTAGCATTTTGGGACTGAGTTAGGGAAAGACTCTATCTTTTGCAAACTCAGGGAGTGATAAGAGTCGCAACATTTTCCACAATTTTTCACATGTTTTATGGAGTTTTCTCAAGGGTTCAAAGTTCTAATATTCAACCCAGACTTTCTGTTCTGCCCCCTGCATTCCTGAACCCACTGACACCATTAGGATGAGAGACAGAAACTGCTGTAAAGCACAGACAAGCCACCTGCTGTCTGCCATCTCCCCTCCTTCTCTACCCCCTGCCCTGGTCTCTACAGATCACACAGGCCTGGATTCTAGCCTAACCCCTTCTCCAGTACCTCTCCTCCCTGGATCCCCATCAGGTAGCTCACAAAATGGAGTTCCTCCTCTGGAGGGGGTTGTCAATGTCAAACTCCCTCCCACCCCCAGCTCTCTCATCAAATCCTCCCCCTGTGTTGGATCCCAGCTCTGCGTCAGGTACCACCCCTGCATTGGGATCCAGCGCTTCCTTGCCTACTCCCACTGCCCTAACCCCTCCAACTCAGCCCCGTTGCGGATCCCACACTGTCAGGGCCGGAAGTGTGAGGGGCGGTACCCGGAAGGCCGCCATCTTGGCTACCAGAGGCCCACACCACCGGGCCTGGCCAGTCACCCCAAGGCCCCGCTCCTCTGCCAGAGACCAAGTTCCCTCTTCTGGAGAGGAGAGGGAAGGGTCATCCCACCTTCAGCATGAGCCTGAGGATTCTTGGACAAGGATGTGGAAGCTGGCAACAGAAGAGGGGAACTGGGAATTGGTAGCTAAAATACAAGAAGCACCGGTGCAGAAGCAGAGGGGGACTAAGCCCCAATTGGAAGTTCTCATACATGGGAGATGAAAGACCTTTATAAAGCAGCGAAAGACCATGGGAGGGGCTTGCCCTATATTAATCATTTGTTAAATACCATCTATACAATACATGTGTTGGTGCCCCACAATTTGTGCCACTTTATGCGCATCCTACTTTCTCCCACTGAAATTATTCTGTGGGAAGGAATGGGGAAAAAACTACTACAACAACTATTAAAAGACTATGCTAGAGAAGAGAGGCGGGCACACCTAACACTAGACCATCTAGCCAGGGAGGAAGATTTCACTAAACCTCATTCAATAGACCTTCCTTGAGCTCTGTTAGAAGAGACCTGCAGGGACCTGGGAAATCCCTTCTAAAATTTATTGATCACCTTACACAAGCAATAGAGAAGAAAGTTGAACATCCAAAAGCCAGGAAGGTACTGCTTACTAAACTTGCTGAAACAAATGCTAAAAACACCTTTAAAGACATTTTACCTTCTCTACCCCTCAACAGAAAGCCTACCATTGCACAAATGGTCGTGGCATGCACCATTAGGCCATCCTTATACTGTAATGCTACCCGAGATAATGCTTCCTGTCACGGTGTAGTAGAAGTGCTAGTAGCCTCCCTAGTTATTCCCTGACATACACATGAAAAAGGACCTGGCTTTAAGTGTAGGGAGATGGGGCATTTTCAACAGAATTTGAAAAATACAGGCTATTACCAGGCACCTTCTAGGTGTCACAGCCACTGTCCTCACGGCCCCCCTCGTCCACATGCTTTCCAACACCAGCAAAACCGGTGGCCTGCGGGAAACCCCACACAGACACAGAAAGGCCCCAGGCAAAGACACCAAATGCGAGGCCGTTCTGCCCTTCTCTCCCCAACATCGTGGAGAACCAGCACAGCGACCTTCTCAGATCCAGCGGGACAGCTCGATCGCTGCAGAAAACTCGACAGAAGACAGCTCTGCCCTGGAACCTAAAGGCAGCTGGTAAGCGCCTTTTCAATTCCAATCCACGCTATTTATGTTCACCATATTCCCGAAGGCAAATACAGGCCTGAAGGATGGCCCAAAGACATTTTGATTTAAACCATAACCGGGAAAGGGATGCAGACACTCACTCTACTATCTGAGGTACTCGCCTTGACCTCTTTGGAGGAGACAACTCTCCAGGCTCTATGCTTAGTCCCTTTTCATTGCAAAAGGAACAGTTATAGCCAGAGCCTACCTCCTACTTGACACGATCACCACACCAGCTGATCCCATGTTGATGTGGGCACAGACAACAGGCAGAAATAGACCCATTCCAAAGTGTGCTTTGTCATGTAAAGGGAGAAAGAGATGTCTTTCAGGACTATTAGATACAAGAGCTGATGACACCATAATTTCCTGCTCTGTTTGGCTAAAAAACGGCCCCTGGTTCCAGCTGCTGGGGTAATTATTAGCTACCAGGGGAGCCACTACCAGCTTCTGGAGTCACAGTATCAGCTGCATGGAAGGTCCTGAGGGCACAGTTGCTACAGTAAGATCATTCGTCGCCCGGGCACCAATAACAATTTGAGGAAAAGACCTGTTGTCGCAAAGCGGGACAAGGCTAGAGATCCTATCAACACCTCAGGATTTCTAGACGGGGCCACAGAGCAGCGCGCCACACTTCAGTCAACCTGGAAGACCAACGACCCCATATGGGTGGATCAGTGGCCCCTCCCAGGCAGAAAGTTACAGGCCCTGCAGTCCCACATGCAGGAGCAGCTGCCTGTGGGCCACATTGTACCATCTACTAGCCCCTGCAATGTGCCTGTCATTATCATATGAAAGCCTGGCAAAGACAAGAGGTGGCTGCTGCAGGACCTCAGGAAAATCAACGAGGTCACTGAGGACATGGGTGCCCTCCAGTCCAGCCTGCCCTCAGCCTCCATGTTACCTCGAGATTGCCGATAGTGCACCATGCCGTAGTTGTGGGTAGCATCTTTTGGAGTCCTCCTATTTTTCGGATACCTTGTTCGACATTTAGGCTGTGATTGGTGGAGCCTGAGCATAGGAAGAGCATTGCTTTGAAGATCGCACGGGTTGAGATGTAAAGGAAGGCTAGTTCAGGGCGGTTTAGTCCAATTGTAATTTTATTTCCCAGTTATTGGCAGAGGGTTGTTATAGATCTTAATGACTATTTTTTTGATGCCCCCATGCTTCCAAATGACATCCCCTGGTTTGCCTTGTCCGCCCCTAAACCACCAAACACCTTTACAGAGGTACCAGTGGACTGCTTGCCTCAAACAAAGAAGAGTAGCTCAACTATTTGGCAATGGCTTTGAGCCAAAAATCTCTCGCCCAGATGGAAAAGACATCCTAATGCTATCGTTTTTCATTACATGGACGATACAGTCATTTGTGCAGAAGCTCAAATCATTTTGGACGTTGCAGTACAAGATGTCATCACTGTGGTACAGCAGAAGGGTTTTGAGATTGCAGCGAGAACCATCACACCCCAAACACTGTACATCAAGGACAACCCTAAAACTCTGTAAGAACTCCAAATACACTGAGGAACAATCAGTTGGGTACGTTCACTCCTGGCAATCACCACAGAAGATCTCATGCCACTGTTCCTGCTCCGTAAAGGCAGAGAAGGACTTGATTCCCCTGATCACTGACACCAGAGGCAGAAGCAGCTGTACAAAAGGTCTTCTGGGTGATTCAAACTAAACAGGCACACAGATACCACCCTAATTTTCCTTTCTCCCTGGCAAACCTTGGTGTAAGTCCATAATTCCATACATTACTGTTTCAGTGGGTCTATACTATCTTAGATCCTGATAATAATTGAATGCGTTTTCAGAGCACACCAACCTACTAAAACAATAACAACCCAACAGAAAGTTATTGCAGAACTAGTGCAGGAAACCTAGAGAGCATCTGTGCTCCCTTGCAGGAATACACCTTGTGAATATTTACTTGCTTCGCACTCAAGAACACCTCAATTGCCTAATTCAAACATCTGAACCACTGCAATACACCTTAGATCATTTTTACACATATTAGGATCAGCCATCAATTCTACCACCAAAATATTCCTGTGCTGCTCAGGATGTTCAAAATTACCCCACACCCGGCAAGATCCATTGTAGCCACCTGCCCAAATTGTCAGGAACATGGCCTTGCTTCTGTCACAGCAGGAGTCAGTCCAAGAGGACTAGAGAGTCTCCACATCTGGCAACCAGACATCACACACTAAGCTCCTTTGGACAGACTAAAATACATCCACGTCTCAATCGATGCCTTTACCAGTACGTTTTTTGGCTCTGTCCATGCTGCAGAAAAATCAGAAGATGCTATAAAACATTACTTTTTCATTTGTTCCACCTTAGCACTTCCACAGGAAATTTACACTGATAATGCACTTGCTTATACCTTGCACTGATTCAAACAAGGGGCTTTCTGACCACTGGGGTATAAAACATGTCACAGGCATACCACACTCCACCACAGGACAGTCCATAGCTGAGAGGGCCAACTGAGCCATCAGAAGGATCCTTGATCAACTGAGAGGGGTAGTCCAGATATTATCTCCCATTGAGACACTGGCCAAGGCCTTTTATGTACTCAACTTTTTGAACAACTCATTTAGGGAGACAACTCCCCCAGTCATCAGGCATTTTACTAATTCAGCTGCAGCCCAATTAAAAAAACAGCCACCTGTGTTGACCAAAGACCCTGAATCTAAACAAATTATCGGCACATTCCCATTGATTACTTGGGGAAGAGAAGATGCCCTTGTCTCTACAGCAACACTCCTAAGATGAATCCCAGCAAAATACATAAAAACTCTTTCTGGAAATGGTGAGGCAAACACCAGAGCCACCATCAGAAGAACAGAATCAAAGACTAAGAGAGACAGTAGCAGCCTAGAAAAGAAGAAGGGAAAGGACAGAAGAAGATCTCCTAAGCAGCATTGACCACAGACACCAAGACCAAGATGGCTCAGACACCACTAACCAGGATATATGAATTAACATTTGTAAAAGCTATATTTTAGCATTGATATAAGATTCTTCTAATAAGCTGTTTTCACACCCTTGGCTTATGGAACAGAAAGTTTAGTGGGACCTGAACTTATGTTTCATCTTCTACTCACTTTATCAGTTTACTTTTAGCCCAAACAAGCCTCCAGATACTAAATGAGCCCAAGTCAGATGATGCTGCTGTTGGTTGCTGCTGACATAGAGAACTGGATGCTCCTCACTGAGCCGCATGCCTTCAGCTGGCTGCTTCCACAGACAAGCCACAATTTCTTGTCCACGGCCATGGCTGTCAGACACTACAAGGCATGTGTTTTTTCAACCTGCTGTCACATAGGGAGTCAGTATATCAGGGCATCCAGCTGCTAAAAATCAAGGAAAGAAGATGCAGATGGAGGGCAACTACAACTGGTTCACTGGACTTTTCAAACACTGGGGGATAAAAGGCTGACTTTCTTGTTTAGTTAAGACTGTTTTGTGGACTTTGTTTATCGTATTCATTGTGTTGGTTATTTTATCCATTATGCTAAATGCCTGCAAATCTCTATGGCTGAAGCCTTCTTTATAGACAACAAAATGGGAAGTTCTGGGGGCCGAGGGGCCGACCGTTGGAGCTGTAATACCTCAGGGCAAAGTGACCAAGGTAAAAGAGAGACATCGCTCTGAATGCAATGGTCTCGCCCATGGGCATTTGCAGGCTCATGGTGATGCAGCACGTTTTGTTGGTATCACCCAGTTAAACTGCAGTATTTTTCTTATATGTACTGACTCGAGAATGTTCTCCCCTCTCTTGTACCATTTTGGACCTGGCTTACTGCAATGCTACCCCGATTTCTCTCCGTCATTTTCCCGCTGTGTGCACAGCCCCATTTTGTCTCCCTTCCTGGACCCTCTTCATTGCAATCCACTGAAGTGTTTGCAGATCCCCACAAAGATCCCTCTCTCACCTCGTTCACCAGCAGTTTAAGCAAGCATGCTCCCAGCTCTGGGAGTGCAGGTCACTCAAAGAGGCTGGCTGTGGACAGGCTGAAACACAGGAACTGAGTGCAACAGGGAGCCTGGCCTCTAATAAAAGGCATGAAACCCACAGCACACCCAACGCAAAACCTTGCATGTCTCTTCTTTATCCTCCTTCTCTCAGTCCTCATGCCACTTTCCCCACTTTGTCTGACTGGGTACTTGGCTTCTCTCTCTCCTCTCTGCAGGTTCAGCTACACGTGTGACCCTGCAGGAACAGCCTGACCCAGGGAAGTGGGAGAGCACTCTTGGTCAGGAACTGTAGTGACAGGACGCAGAGGAATGCGATCAAACTGCAAGAGGGGGAAGAGATTTGATGATGGGAAGAAGTTCTTTACTCTCAGGGGGCTTATCCCTGACACAGGGACCTGTGCAGAGAGGCTGTGGATGCCCCATCCCCAGAAACATCCAAGGACAGGTGGGACAGGGGCCGCAGCAACCTGCTCTGCTGGGAGCTTGCTCACCTTGGAACCACATCACTTTAAGGGTCCCTTCCAAGCCAAACCATTCAAGGATTGGATCATTCTGCCATCCCCATCTCCCACTGCACAGCACCCCTGAATCTTCAGTGACATCACAGCTCCCAGAGGGTTCCAGGTGGAACGTCCAGAACCTGGAAACGAGCACAGCAGACACTGCAACGGCTGCCAAGGGTCAGTTGCTGCTCACCCTGCGCTCTGACCCTCAGTGCTGAGCTGCTGCTGCTGCCTGGGCTTTTCCTGACGCCTGCTCTGGAGCGCCAATCCCGCAGGATGTGCTCTGCTGTGCCCGTGGAGGTACAGTGCCATGCCAGGCAGGGGGCACCCGGCTTGGGCTGGGTGCAGCCATGTGGGAATGGATGGTGCGGGACAGAAAGCCCACTGGGAGGTGGTGCTTCCCCTTGCAGACTGAGTGAGACACTGTGGAGGCGATGGATGTGGACCAGGGGCTGGAAGAGGATGACATGATGGAGGTGGACTCCTCCTCTACTTCCATGTCCTCCCCTGTTGAGGACATGGAAGTAGAGGTGGAGGACAACACTGAAGAAATGGAAGTGGATGAGGAAGATGACACGGAAGAGATGCAAGTTGATGAGGAGGATGAGGAGGAGCCCATGGTCCTTGGATGAAGATGGTGCCCAACAGGTAAGACAGGCAGATGCTTCCCACGCCCTGCCCACACACACACTGGGTCCCCTGACGCCAGCCCTGCCAGCCCCGGCCCAGCCCCTGGGGCCCAGCTGCCAGCCCTGCTGGGCCCAGTGCTGCCAACTGACTCCAGCTCTGCTCCTTCCTTTCTTCCAGGACTCATTCACATCATGGCACTGATGCCATGCCGTTGTAAATACGTTTTAAAGATTAGAAGTTTCCTGTAAATACGTTCACTATGTTTGAAGTTTCCTGTAAATACGTTTTGAAGATTGTTGGCCCATCGGATCCCATGTAAATATGTTCTGTATATCACTGTTGATGTTGTTATAACGCTTGTTATAACGAAACATGTTCTGTAAATCCTACATTTGCCGATCTTCGGCAAATAAATTCTGTTTCTTTTAAAAACTTGACTTCTCTTGGCCATTTCTTGGGGCACAGGCAGCCTTTGCACACTTGTGGGTTCCACTTGTTCCACATTCCCGGGGCTGGAGCTCCCTGGCACGGCCACCCCGGGGCTGGGGTTCCCTGTGCACAGGGGCTCCCACTGACACCACTCCTGGCACTGGGCACTGCTGCTCTTCCTGGCCTGGGGCACAGCGCTGTCCCCAAGAGCTCAGCTCTCACCAGCTCTCACACAGGGGGCTCTCACAGCACTGGCCCCTGCAGCCATGCCACCAAAGCAGCCAGCAAACCTTCAGCCACCCTTCCTGCTGCAGACACAGGCACTCTTGGGCCCAGAGCCGCCAGCAGGCCACAGCCCTGCAAAATCCACCTGCACACTCTCAAGGCCACCAGAGCTTTGGCAACTGGGCCAGCTACATCTGGGCTGCTGCAGGGGCTGATCTTTAAGCCTTGGTGCCTCCAAAGGCCCTGGGTTCGGCTTCCCAGCCTGCTCTGCACTGCCCCGAGCCTGCATTGTTCCAGAGACAAGAGCCAAGCCAGGGCATCCTCACCCTGCCCGCATTCCTGCTGCTGCCAGCGGCCACCGGGCCCTGGGCCCGACTCGGGTGACAGCTGCAGGGACAGGGCAGCCTGTGCTGGGCAGGGGGCATGGGGCTGTGGGCCCTGGGGCTGCTGCTGGGGACCATGGTCCCAGAGGGCCCCGAGCTCAGCCCCTGCCCAGCCAGCTGCCCCCATGGCCCCACACTCCCTGAGCATCCCCATCACACCTGCCAGGGGGAAATCCCACGGGCTTCAGGAAAGAAATTCCCCATAGTGACTAAACCAAGGGGTCCAAGGGGAAAGTCAGCACCAGCTGATGTTTACAGCACCTTGACACAGGTGGCTGCAGGGCAGAAGAGATCTCCAGGGCCTCTGGCAGTGCCTGCTCTGCACGTGAGCCTGTGCGGCTGCTCCCAGTGGGACACAGCACAAGGCTCAGGCCAGCCCTCAGCCCCTCACTGTTGATACCAAGGAGCAGGCTCAGAAAGCAGTTTCAGATCACTTCCTCTAGATATTTCAAAGGTCTAAATGTCATTCAAAAACCCAAACTCTAGATTTATTTTTGGTGTTGTGGCATGAGAAGCCATGAAGGTGCCTCTGAATGTGCACTCAGGGCATTTCCACTGCCATCCCAAAGGTAACACAAAGGACAGGCCTCAGCTTTCAGCACTGCTGAGCTCCTCACCCTGCAATGAAGTCTGAGGCAGAGGCAATGTTTTGCAGGCCGGGGGGCCTATCACTGGAATAGTAATACCTCATGACAATCATATAGATTTAAAGTAAGGTGAATAACCCCTCTGAATACAATGATCTTGCTCAATGTCTTTTGCGGGATGGTGCAGATTCAGCACATTTCTTGGTATCATGAACTTCCTTCTTTCCTTATATATACTCCCCTAGGATGTTCTCCCCTCCCTTAACCTCTATTAGTCTTGAATTACTGCATACAAGGTCCTTTTCCCCACCCTGAAAATCCTTGTGTGCCCACCCCCACTTTGTCTCCCTCCCTGGACCCGCTCCAGCGCATTCCACAGTATTTGCTGTTTCACACATAGATCCCTCTCTTGCCTCATCCATCATGCATTCAAGCAAGCCTGCTCCTAGCTCTGGGAGTGCACATCTCTCACAGTGTCTGGCTGTGGACATGCCACAAGGGGTGCCGAAACAGGGACCTTCTTTGAGAATTCCTGAGAGCCACTCCAGTGAGGATTCGGCTCTTCCACCGTCACGGGACAGAAGACGCCTCGGGTCAGCCACCGCCCTGGAGTGGGACCTGAGTTTTATCAGGGTTTGCTGAAGGCAGCATCAGCACCCTCCAGCAGCAACAGGGCTAGCTCAGCTGCTGAAGCCCAGGGGACATTTTGAACCCTCTGCATCCAGAGCCACCAGAGCAGTGAGTTGGAGGACAGCCGCCTGCAGTGCAGGATCCTTGGGAGATATTTCAGTCCTGTGGGTGGGCCACCCTTTACATCAGGGGCAGCTCTGGGTAACAAATTATCCAATCCTTAGAGGGATACATATCTTCCAGTTAGGGAGGCTCTCCTTTCAGAGTGGAAGACTTTTACTAAAGGAAGTTGGAAGCCTATTGTTCATTGGCTTTTTAATGAGTTCACAGACATGTCTGTTGATTCAGTTGGTCATGTAGCATTTTGGGACTCAGGGAAAGACTCTACCTTTTGTAAACTCAGGGAGTGATAAGAGTCGCAACATTTTACCCAAATTTTCATATGATTTATAGAGTTTTCTCAAGGGTTCAAAGTTCTAATATTCAACCCAGACTTTCTGTTCTGCCCCCCACATTCCTGACCCCACTGATACCATTAGGATGAGAGACAGAAACTGCTGTAAAGCACAGACAAGCCACCTGCTGTCTGCCATCTCCCCTCCTTCTCTACCCCCTGCCCACGTCTGTACTGATCACACTGGCCTGGATTCTAGCCTAACCCCTTCTCCAGTACCTCTCCTCCCTGGATCACCCTCAGGTAGCTCACAAAATGGAGTCCCTCCTATGGAGGGGGTGTTCAATGTCAAACTCCCTCCCACCACCGGCTGTTTTATCGTGTCCTGCCCCTATGTTGGGTCCTTGCTCTGCGTCAGGTACCACCCCTGCATTGGGATCCAGCGCTTCCTTGCCTACTCCCGCTGTCCTACCTCCTCCAACTCAGCCCCTTGCGGATCCCACACTGTCGGAGCCGGAAGTGTGAGGGGCGGTACCCGGAAGGCCGCCATCTTGGCTACCAGAGGCCCACACCACCGGGCCTGGCCAGTCACCCCAAGGCCCCGCTCCTCTGCCAGAGACCAAGTTCCCTCTTCTGGAGAGGAGAGGGAAGGTTCATCGCACCTGGAGGATGAGCCTGAGGATTCTTGGCAGAGGATGGAGAAGCTCGCGGCTGAAGAGGGGGACTGGGAATTGGTAGCTAAAATACAAGCAGCACCGGTGCAGTACCAGAGGGCGGCTAACCCTGATGGGAAGGGAGATGAAAGACCTTTATAAAGCTGCGAAACACCATGGGAGGGGCTTGCCCTAGATTAATCATTTGTTAAATGCCATCTTTATGCACATGTTATGGTACCTCACAATCTGCACCATTTTATGCGCATCCTACTTTCTCCCACTGAAATTATTCTGTGGGAAGGAATGGGGAAAAAACTAATACAACAGCTATTAAAAGACTATGCTAGAGAAGACAGGCAGGCACGCCTAACACTAGACCATCTAGGGAGGAAGATTTCACTAAGTCTCATTCAATTGACCTTCCCTGAGCTCTGATGAAGAGAATAATGTGTGGAAAAGACAGTTCTCATGCAGACACCCAATGGAGAATCACCTACTCTAGATTTCACAGACATTCTCCAGGGACCTGGGCAATCCTTTGAAAAATTTATTGACCACCTTCCACAAGCAATAGAGAAACAAGTTGAACATCCAAAAGCCAGGAAGGTACTGCCTCCTAAACTTGCTGAAACAAATGCTAACAACACCTGTAAAGACATTTTACCTTCTCTACCCCTTAGCCCAAAGCCTACCATTGCACAAATGGTCAAGGTATGCACACTTACAGCATCCTTACACCGTGATGCCACCTAGCTATGGCGACCAATCAGGGTGTGGTAGAGGTGCTAGTAGCCTCCCTGGTTATTCCCTGACATACACATGAAAAAGGACCTGGCTTTAAGTGTAGGGAGATGGGACATTTTCAACAGAATTTGAAAAATGCAGACAATTACCGGGGACCTTCTATGTGTCACAGCCACTGCCCTCACTGCCCCCCTCATTCACATGCTTTCCAACACCAGCAAAACCGGTGGCCTGCGGGAAACCACACACAGACACAGAAAGGCCCTTCGCGATGACACCAAATGCGAGGCCATTGCGCCCCACGCTACCAAACATCGTGGAGAACCAGCACAGTGACCTTCTCAGATCCAGCGGGACAGCTCGATCGCTGCAGAAAACTCGACAGAAGACAGCTCTGCCCTGGAACCTAAAGGCAGCTGGTAAGCGTCTTTTCAATTCCAATCCACGCTATTTATGTTCACCATATTCCCACAGGCAAATACAGGCCTGAAGGACAGCCCAAAGACATTTTGATTTAAACCATAACCAGGAAAGGGATGCAGACACTCACTCTACTACCTGAGGTACTCGCCTTGACCTCTTTGGAGGAGATAACTGTCCAGGCTCTATGCTTAGTCCCTTTTCATTGCAAAAGGAACAGTTATAGCCAGAGCTTTCCTCCTACTTGACACGATCACCACACTAGCTGATCCCATGTTGATGTGGGTACAGACAACAGGCAGAAATAGACCCATTCCAAAGTGTGCTTTGTCATGTAAAGGGAGAAAGAGATGTCTTTCAGGACTATTAGATACAAGAGCTGATGACACCATAATTTCCTGCTCTGTTTGGCTAAAAAACGGCCCCTGGTTCCAGCTGCTGGGGTAATTATTAGCTACCAGGGGAGCCACTACCAGCTTCTGGAGTCACAGTATCAGCTGCATGGAAGGTCCTGAGGGCACAGTTGCTACAGTAAGATCATTTGTCGCCCGGGCACCAATAACAATTTGAGGAAAAGACCTGTTGTCACAAAGCGGGACAAGGCTAGAGATCCTATCAACACCTCAGGATTTCTAGACGGGGCCACAGAGCAGCGCGCCACACTTCAGTCAACCTGGAAGACCAACGACCCCATATGGGTGGATCAGTGGCCCCTCCCAGGCAGAAAGTTAAAGGCCCTGCAGTCCCACGTGCAGGAGCAGCTGCCTGTGGGCCACATTGTACCATCTACTAGCCCCTGCAATGTGCCTGTTATTATCATATGAAAGCCTGGCAAAGACAAGAGGTGGCTGCTGCAGGACCTCAGGAAAATCAACGAGGTCACTGAGGACATGGGTGCCCTCCAGTCCAGCCTGCCCTCAGCCTCCATGTTACCTCGAGATTGCCGATGGTGCACCATGCCGTAGTTGTGGGTAGTATCTTTTGGAGTCCTCCAATTTTTCGGATACCTTGTTCAACATTTAGGCTGTGATTGATGGAGCCTGAGCACAGGAAGAGCATTACTTTGAAAATTGCAATGGTTGAGATGTAAAGGAAGGCTAGTTCAGGGCGGTTTAGTCCAATTGTCATTTTATTTCACAGTTATTGGCAGAGGGTTGTTATAGATCTTAATGACTACTTTTTTGATGCCCCCATGCTTCCAAATGACATCCCCTGGTTTTCCTTGTCCGCCCCTAAACCACCAAACACCTTTACAGAGGTACCAGTGGACTGCATTGCCTCAAACAAAGAAGAGTAGCTCAACTATTTGACAATGGCTTTGATCCTAAAATCTCTCGCCCAGATGGAAAAGACATCCTAATGCTATCGTTTTTCATTACATGGACGATACAGTCATTTGTGCAGAAGCTCAAATCATTTTGGACGTTGCAGTACAAGATGTCATCACTGTGGTACAGCAGAAGGGTTTTGAGATTGCAGCAGATAAAGTTCAAAAGACAGGAAGTACCTTGGGCTAAAGAGCACAGAGAGAACCATCACACCCCAAACAATGCACATCAAGGACAACCCAAACACTCTGAAGAACCCCAAATGCTCTGTGGCACAATCAGTTGGGTACGTTCACTCCTGGCAATCACCACAGAAGATCTCATGCCACTGTTCCTGCTCCGTAAAGGCAGAGAAGGACTTGATTCCCCTGATCACTGACACCAGAGGCAGAAGCAGCTGTACAAAAGGTCTCCTGGGTGATTCAAACTAAACAGGCACACAGATACCACCCTAATTTTCCTTTCTCTAAGGCAATACTTGGTTTACGTCCAAAATTCCATACATTATTGTTTCAGTGGGACTATACTATCTCAGGTGCCCTGATAATAATTGAATGCATTTTCAGAGCACACCAACCTACTAAAACAATAACAACCCAACAGAAAGTTATTGCAGAACTAGTGCAGGAAACCTAGAGAGCATCTGTGCTCCCTTGCAGGAATTGACCTTGTGAATATTTACTTACTTCTCACTCAAGAGCATTTCAATTGCCTACTTCAAACATCTGAACCACTGCAATACACCTTAGATCATTTTTACACATATTAGGATCAGCCATCAATTCTACCACCAAAATATTCCTGTGCTGCTCAGGATGTACAAAATTACCCCAGACCCGGCAAGATCCATTGTAGCCACCTGCCCAAATTGTCAGGAACATGGCCTTGCTTCTGTCACAGCAGGAGTCAGTCCAAGAGGACTAGAGAGTCTCCACATCTGGCAATCAGACATCACACACTAAGCTCCTTTGGACAGACTAAAATACAGCCACGTCTCAATCGATGCCTTTACCAGTGTGATTTTTGGCTCTGTCCATGCTGGAGAAAAATCAGAAGATGCTATAAAACATTACTTTTTCGTTTTTTCCACCTTAGCACTTCCACAGGAAATTTACACTGATAATGCACTTGCTTATACCTTGCACTGATTCAAACAAGGGGCTTTCTGACCACTGGGGTATAAAACATGTCACAGGCATACCACACTCCGCCACAGGACAATCCAGAGCTGAGAGGGCCAACTGAGCCATCAGAAGGATCCTTGATCAACTGAGAGGGGTAGTCCAGATATTATCTCCCATTGAGACACTGGCCAAGGCCTTTTATGTACTCAACTTTTTGAACAACTCATTTAGGGAGACAACTCCCCCAGTCATCAGGCATTTTACTAATTCAGCTGCAGCCCAATTAAAAAAACAGCCACCTGTGTTGACAAAAGACCCTGAATCTAAACAAATTATCGGCACCTTCCCATTGATTACTTGGGGAAGAGAAGATGCCCTTGTCTCTACAGCAACACTCCTAAGATGAATCCCAGAAAAATACATAAAAACTCTTTCTGAAAATGGTGAGGCAAACACCAGAGCCACCATCAGAAGAACAGAATCAAAGACTAAGAGAGACAGTAGCAGCCTAGTAAAGAAGAAGGGGAAGGACAGAAGAAGATCTCCTAAGCAGCATTGACCAGACACACCAAGACCAAGATGGCTCAGAAACCATATATGAATTTACACTTGTAAAAATTATATTTTAGCATTGATACATGATTCTTCTAATAAGCTGTGTTCACACCCTTGGCTTACAGAAGAGAAAGTTTAGTGGGAACAAAACTTAACTTTCATCTTCTAATCTCTTTATCTGTTTACTTTTAGGACACCCAAGCATCCAGATAATAAATCAGACTAAGTCCGAGGGTGCTGCCGTTTGTAGCCGCTGCAGCAGGAATCTGGATGCTCCTCACTGAGCCGCATGCCTTCAGCTGGGCACTTCCACAGACAAGCCACAATGTCTTGTCCATGGCCATGCCTATCAGACATTTGAAGGCATGTGTTTTTTCTACCCGTTGTCACATAGGGAGTCAGTATATCAGGGCATCCAGCTGCTAAAAGATCAAGGAAACAAGATCCAGATGGAAGGCAACTACGACTGGTTCACTAGACTTTGCAAACACAGGGCTTTGCGAGGCTGGCTTTCATCTTTAGTTAAGACTGTTGTGTGGGCTTTGTTTTTTGTATTCATTGTGTTTTTTATTTTATCCTTTTTTGCTAAATACCTCCAAAAGTCTATGGCAGAAGCTTTCTTTCTAGATAACAAAAAGGGGGAGATGTGAGGGCCTAGGGGCCTACCACTGGAACTGTAATACCTCAGGGCAAAGTGACCAAGGTAAAAAAAGTCACCGCTCTGAATGCAATGATGTTGCCCATGCGCATTTGCAGGCTCATGGTGATGCAGCACGTTTTTCTGGCATCAGCCAGTTCAACGGCTGCATTTTCCCTTCATGTACTCCCTCAGAATAATCCAAATCTCTTGTATTAATTTGGTCCTGGCTTACTGTAATGATCCTGCGCTGTTCACCCCCATATTGTGTGCCCAGCCCCATTTTGTCTCCATTCCTGGACCCTCTTCAGCGCAATCCACACTACTTGGATTTCCACACAACGATCCCTCTCTTGCCTCATACATCAGCCATCCAAGCAAGCCAGCTCCAAACTCTGGGAGTGCAGGTCCCTCACAGAGGTTGCTGTGGGCAGGCTGCAAAACAGGAACTCAGTGCACCAGGGACTGGGCCTCTAATAAAAGGCATGAATCCCACAGCCCACGCAACCCAAAGACTTCCATGTTTTTTCTTTTTCCTTATTCTCTCAATTCTCAAGCCATATTCCGCATTTTGTCTGACTGGGAACTTGGCTTGTCTCTCTCCTGTCTGCAGGTTAAGTCACACGTGTTACCCTGCAGGAACAGCCTGAAACACAGGGAAGTGGGAGAGCACACTTTCTCAGGAACTGTAGTGACAGGACACGGAGGAATGGGATCAAACTGCAAGAGGGGGAAGAGATTTGAGGATGGGAAGAAGTTCTTTACTCTCAGGGTGCTTGTCCCTGACACAGAGACCAGTGCAGAGGGGATGTGGATGCCCCATCCCCAGCAACATCCAAGGACAGGTGGGACAGGGGCCACATTCCACATGGTGTGCTGGGAGCTGGCTTAGCTTGGAACCAGATCATCTTGAGGGTCCCTTCCAAGCCAAACAATTCAAGGATTGGATCATTTCGCCATCCCCATCTCCCACTGCACAGCACCCCTGAATCTTCAGTGACATCACAGCTCCCAGAGGGTTCCAGGTGGAACGTCCAGGACCTGGAAACGAGCACAGCAGACACTGCAACGGCTGCCAAGGGTCAGTTGCTGCTCACCCTGCGCTCTGACCCTCAGCGCTGAGCTGCTGCTGCTGCCTGGGCTTTTCCCGCTGCCAGCTCTGTAGAGCCAATCCCAGCAGGATGTACTCTGCTGTGCCAATGGAGGTACAGTGCCATGCTAGGCAGGGGGCACCCAGCTTGGGCAGGCTGCAGCCATGTGGGAATGGATGGTGTGGGACAGGAAGCCCACTGGGAGATTGTGCTGCCCCTTGCAGACTGAGAGAGACACTGTGGAGGCAATGGATGTGGACCAGGGGCTGGAAGAGGATGGCATGATGGAGGTGGACTCCTCCTCTACTTCCATGTCCTCCCCTGTTGAGGACATGGAAGTAGAGGAGGAGGAGACCATCGAGGAGATGGAGGTGGACATGGAGGATGACACGGAAGATATGGAAGTGGATGAGAACGATGAGGAGGAGCCCATGGTCCTTGGATGAAGATGGTGCCCCACAGGTAAGACAGGCAGATGCTTCCCACACCCTGCCCACGCACACACTGGGTCCCCTGACGCCAGGCTGGGGCTGGGCTGGATGGCCCCGCTCAGGGACACGGTGCCCGCAGGGGGCCTGGATTGTGCTGCCACAAGCACCAGCCCCGGCCTGCCCTGCGCTTGCCCGGGACCACGCCAGCCCTGCCAGCCCCGGCCCAGCCCCTGGGGCCCAGCTGCCAGCCCTGCTGGGCCCAGTGCTGCCAGCTGAATCCAGCTCTGCTGCTTCCTTTCTTACAGGACTCATGCACATGATGGCACCGATCAGATGCATTTGTAAATATGTTTGAAAGTTTAGAAGTTTCCTGTAAATATGTTTTCTACGTTAGAAGTTCTCTGTAAATACGTTTTGAAGATTTTTACCCCATCGGATCCCATGTAAATATCTTCTGTACGTTGTTGTTGTTGTTGTTATAACGATTGTTATAATGACACATGTTCTGAAAATCCTAGATTTGCCAATTTTGGCAAATAAATACTGTTTCTTTTTAAAACCTGACTCCTCTTGGCCATTCCTTTGGGCACAGGCAGCCTTTGCACATTTGTGGCTTCCACTTGTTCCACGTTCCCACTGCTGGAGGTCCCTGGGGGTGCTGGCATGGCCACCCCTGGGCCGGGGGTGCCTGTGCACAGGGGCTCCCACTGACACCACTCCTGGCCCTGGGCACTGCTGCTCTTCCTGGCCTGGGGCTCAGCGCTGTCCCAAGGGCTCAGCTCTCACCAGCTCTCACACAGGGGGCTCTCACAGCACTGGCCCCTGCAGCCATGCCACCAAAGCAGCCAGCAAACCTTCAGCCACCCTTCCTGCTGCAGACACAGGCACTCCTGGGCCCAGAGCAGCCAGCAGGCCACAGCCCTGCAAAATCCACCTGCACGCTCTCAAGGCCACCACAGCCTTGGCAACTGGACCAGCTGCATCTGGGCTGCTGCAAGGACAGATCTTGCAGCCTTGCAGCCTCCAAAGGCCCTGGGCTCGGCTTCCCAGCCTGCTTTGCACTGCCCTGAGCCTGCATTGTTCCAGAGACAAGAGCCAAGCCAGGGCATCCTCACCCTGCCCGCATTCCTGCTGCTGCCAGCGGCCACCGGGCCCTGGGCCCGACTCGGGTGACAGCTGCAGGGACAGGGCAGCCTGTGCTGGGCAGGGGGCACGGGGCTGTGGGCCCTGGGGCTGCTGCTGCTGCTGGGGGCCATGAGCCCAAGAGGGCCCCAAGCTCAGCCCCTGCCCGGCCAGCTGCCCCCAAAGCCCCACACTCCCTGAGCATCCCCATCACACCTGCAAGGGGGAAATCCCACGGGCTTCAGGAAAGAAATTCCCCATAGTGACTAAACCAAGGGGTCCAAGGGGAAAGTCAGCACCAGCTGATATTTACCCACCCTTACAATTGTGGCTGCAGGGCAGGTGAGATCTCCAGGGCCTCTGGCAGTGCCTGCTCTGCACGTGAGCCTGTGCGGCTGCTCCCAGTGGGACACAGCACCAGGCTCAGGCCCGCCCTCAGCCCTTCACAGCCGATCCCAAGGAGCAGGCTCAGAAAGCAGTTTCAGACCACTTCCTCTAGATATTTCAAAGGACTAAATGTCATTCAAGGAAGCCACCTTGCACATTCAGTTTTGGTGTCGTGGCATGAGAAGCCATGAAGGTGCCTCTGAATGTGCACTCAGGGCACTTCCACTGCCATCCCAAAGGGAACACAAAGGAAAGGCCTCTGCTTTCAGCACTGCTGAGCTCCTCAATGAAGTCATAAATGAAGTCTCAGGAAGTCGTAGTTTTTTGGAGTTCCAGGGGCCTACCATTGCAACTCCAACACCTCATTAGTGCTATGACGAACTAAAGTAAGTTGCGGCACCCCTCTAAAGCAATGATCTTGCCCATTGACTTTTGTGGGGTCATGGGGATTCAGGTAATTTTCATGATATCATGAAGTTTTTTCTTTCCTTAAATGTACTCCCCTAGGTGTTCTCCCCTTTCTTATCCTCTATTGGTCCTAAGTTACTGCATACAAGGTCCTTTTTTCCCGCATATAACACCTTGTGTGCCCAGCCTCATTTTGTCTCCCTCCCTGGACCCTCTCCAGCACAAACCACACTGTTTGGAGTTCCACACAAACGCTCCTCTCTTGCCTCATCCATCATCCATTCAAGCAAGCCTGCTCCCAGCTCTGGGAGTGCACGTCTCTCACACAGGCTGGCTGTGGACATGCCACAACAAGGGGTGCCCAAACAGGGACCTTCTTTGAGAATTCCTGAGAGCGATTCCAGTGACGATTCCACTGTTCCACCGTCGCGGGACAGAAGACGCCTTGGGTCAGCCTCCGCCCTGGAGTGAGACCTGAGTTTTATCAGGGCTTGCTGAAGGCAGCGTTGGCACCCTCCAGCAGCAAGAGGGCCGACTCGATGGACAAAGTCCATGGGATATTTTGAAACACCTGCATCCAGAGCCACCAGAGCAGTGAGCTGGGGGACAACCACCAGCAGTGCAGGATCTTTGGGTCATATTTTAGTCCTGGGGGTGGGCAGCCCTTTACATCAGGGGCAGCTCTAGGTAACAAATTATCCAAAGATGAGAGGGACGTATATGTTCCAGTTAGGGACGTTCTCCTTTCAGAATGGAAGACTTTTACTAAGGGAAGTTTGAAGTCGTTTGTTCATTGGCTGTTTACGGAGCTCCCAGACATTTCTGTTGATTCAGTTCGTCATGTAGCATTTTGGGACTGAGTTAGGGAAAGACTCTATCTTTTGCAAACTCAGGGAGTGATAAGAGTCGCAACATTTTCCACAATTTTTCACATATTTTATGGAGTTTTCTCAAGGGTTCAAAGTTCTAATATTCAACCCAGACTTTCTGTTCTGCCCCCTGCATTCCTGAACCCACTGACACCATTAGGATGAGAGACAGAAACTGCTGTAAAGCACAGACAAGCCACCTGCTGTCTGCCATCTCCCCTCCTTCTCTACCCCCTGCCCTGGTCTCTACGGATCACACAGGCCTGGATTCTAGCCTAACCCCTTCTCCAGTACCTCTCCTCCCTGGATCACCCTCAGGTAGCTCACAAAATGGAGTCTCTCATCTGGAGGGGGTTGTCAATGTCAAACTCCCTCCCACCCCCAGCTCTCTCATCAAATCCTCCCCCTGTGTTGGATCCCAGCTCTGCGTCAGGAACCACCCCTGCATTGGGATCCAGTGCTTCCTTGCCTGCTCCCGCTGCCCTACCCCCTCCAACTCAGCCCCATGCGGATCCCACACTGTCAGGGCCGGAAGTGTGAGGGGCGGTACCCGGAAGGCCGCCATCTTGGCTACCAGAGGCCCACACCACCGGGCCTGGCCAGTCACCCCAAGGCCCCGCTCCTCTGCCAGAGACCAAGTTCCCTCTTCTGGAGAGGAGAGGGAAGGGTCATCCCACCTTCAGCATGAGCCTGAGGATTCTTGGACAAGGATGTGGAAGCTGGCAACAGAAGAGGGGAACTGGGAATTGGTAGCTAAAATACAAGAAGCACCGGTGCAGAAGCAGAGGGGGACTAAGCCCCAATTGGAAGTTCTCATACATGGGAGATGAAAGACCTTTATAAAGCAGCGAAAGACCATGGGAGGGGCTTGCCCTATATTAATCATTTGTTAAATACCATCTATACAATACATGTGTTGGTGCCCCACAATCTGTGCCACTTTATACGCATCCTACTTTCTCCCACTGAAATTATTCTGTGGGAAGGAATGGGGAAAAAACTACTACAACAACTATTAAAAGACTATGCTAGAGAAGAGAGGCGGGCACACCTAACACTAGACCATCTAGCCAGGGAGGAAGATTTCACTAAACCTCATTCAATAGACCTTCCTTGAGCTCTGTTAGAAGAGACCGGCAGGGACCTGGGAAATCCCTTCTAAAATTTATTGATCACCTTACACAAGCAATAGAGAAGAAAGTTGAACATTCAAAAGCCAGGAAGGTACTGCTTACTAAACTTGCTGAAACAAATGCTAAAAACAACTGTAAAGACATTTTACCTTCTCTACCCCTCAACAGAAAGCCGACCATTGCACAAATGGTCGTGGCATGCACCATTAGGCCATCCTTATACTGTAATGCTACCCGAGATAATGCTTCCTGTCACGGTGTAGTAGAGGTGCTAGTAGCCTCCCTGGTTATTCCCTGACATACACATGAAAAAGGACCTGGTTTTAAGTGTAGGGAGATGGAGCATTTTCAACAGAATTATAAAAATACAGGCTATTACCAGGCACCTTCTAGGTGTCACAGCCACTGTCCTCACGGCCCCCCTCGTCCACATGCTTTCCAACACCAGCAAAACCGGTGGCCTGCGGGAAACCACACACAGACACAGAAAGGCCCCAGGCAAAGACACCAAATGCGAGGCCGTTCTGCCCTTCTCTCCCCAACATCGTGGAGAACCAGCACAGCGACCTTCTCAGATCCAGCGGGACAGCTCGATCGCTGCAGAAAACTCGACAGAAGACAGCTCTGCCCTGGAACCTAAAGGCAGCTGGTAAGCGCCTTTTCAATTCCAATCCACGCTATTTATGTTCACCATATTCCCACAGGCAAATACAGGCCTGAAGGACGGCCCAAAGACATTTTGATTTAAACCATAACCGGGAAAGGGATGCAGACTCTCGCTCTACTACCTGAGGTACTCACCTTGACCTCTTTGGAGGAGATAACTGTCCAGACTCTATGCTTAGTCCCTTTTCATTGCAAAAGGAACAGTTATAGCCAGAGCCTACCTCCTACTTGACACGATCACCACACCAGCTGATCCCATGTTGATGTGGGCACAGACAACAGGCAGAAATAGACCCATTCCAAAGTGTGCTTTGTCATGTAAAGGGAGAAAGAGATGTCTTTCAGGACTATTAGATACAAGAGCTGATGACACCATAATTTCCTGCTCTGTTTGGCTAAAAAACGGCCCCTGGTTCCAGCTGCTGGGGTAATTATTAGCTACCAGGGGAGCCACTACCAGCTTCTGGAGTCACAGTATCAGCTGCATGGAAGGTCCTGAGGGCACAGTTGCTACAGTAAGATCATTCGTCGCCCGGGCACCAATAACAATTTGAGGAAAAGACCTGTTGTCCCAAAGCGGGACAAGGCTAGAGATCCTATCAACACCTCAGGATTTCTAGACGGGGCCACAGAGCAGCGTGCCACACTTCAGTCAACCTGGAAGACCAACGACCCCATATGGGTGGATCAGTGGCCCCTCCCAGGCAGAAAGTTAAAGGCCCTGCAGTCCCACGTGCAGGAGCAGCTGCCTGTGGGCCACATTGTACCATCTACTAGCCCCTGCAATGTGCCTGTCATTACCATATGAAAGCCTGGCAAAGACAAGAGGTGGCTGCTGCAGGACCTCAGGAAAATCAACGAGGTCATTGAGGACATGGGTGCCCTCCAGTCCAGCCTGCCCTCAGCCTCCATGTTACCTCAAGATTGCCGATGGTGCACCATGCCGTAGTTGTGGGTAGCATCTTTTGGAGTCCTCCTATTTTTCGGATACCTTGTTCGACATTTAGGCTGTGATTGATGGAGCCTGAGCATAGGAAGAGCATTGCTTTGAAGATCGCACGGGTTGAGATGTAAAGGAAGGCTAGTTCAGGGCGGTTTAGTCCAATTGTCATTTTATTTCACAGTTATTGGCAGAGGGTTGTTATAGATCTTAATGACTACTTTTTTGATGCCCCCACCATTTCAAATGACATCCCCTGGTTTGCCTTGACCGTCCCTGAAGCACCAAACACCTTTACAGAGGTACCAGTGGACTGCATTGCCTCAAACAAAGAAGAGTAGCTCAACTATTTGGCAATGGCTTTGATCCCAAAATCTCTCGCCCAGATGGAAAAGACATCCTAATGCTATCATTTTTCATTACATGGACGATACAGTCATTTGTGCAGAAGCTCAAATCATTTTGGACTTTGCAGTACAAGATGTCATCACTGTGGTACAGCAGAAGTGTTTTGAGATTGCAGCAGATAAAGTTCAAAAGACAGGAGGTACCTTGGGCTAAAAAGCAGAGAGAGAACCATCACACCCCAAACACTGCACATCAAGGACAACCCAAACACTCTGCAAGAACTCCAAATGCTCTGTGGAACAATCAGTTGGGTATGTTCACTCCTGGCAATCACCACAGAAGATCTCGTGCCACTGTTCCTGCTCCTTAAAGGCAGAGAAGGACTTGATTCCCGTGATCACTGACACCAGAGGCAGAAGCAGCTGTACAAAAGGTCTTCTGGGTGATTCAAACTAAACAGGCACACAGATACCACCCTAATTTTCCTTTCTCTAAGGCAAGCCTTGGAGTACGTCCAAAATTCCATACATTATTGTTTCAGTGGGACTATACTATCTCAGGTGCCCTGATAATAATTGAATGCGTTTTCAGAGCACACCAACCTACTAAAACAATAACAACCCAACAGAAAGTTATTGCAGAACTAGTGCAGGAAACCTAGAGAGCATCTGTGCTCCCTTGCAGGAATACACCTTGTGAATATTTACTTACTTCGCACTCAAGAGCACCTCAATTGCCTACTTCGAACATCTGAACCACTGCAATACACCTTAGATCATTTTTACACATATTAGGATCAGCCATCAATTCTACCACCAAAATATTCCTGTGCTGCTCAGGATGTACAAAATTACCCCAGACCCGGCAAGATCGATTGTAGCCACCTGCCCAAATTGTCAGGAACATGGCCTTGCTTCTGTCACAGCAGGAGTCAGTCCAAGAGGACTAGAGAGTCTCCACATCTGGCAATCAGACATCACACACTAAGCTCCTTTGGACAGACTAAAATACATCCACGTCTCAATCGATGCATTTACCAGTGTGATTTTTGGCTCTGTCCATGCTGCAGAAAAATCAGAAGATGCTATAAAACATTACTTTTTTGTTTTTTCCACCTTAGCACTTCCACAGGAAATTTACACTGATAATGCACTTGCTCATACCTTGCACTGATTCAAACAAGGGGCTTTCTGACCACTGGGGTATAAAACATGTCACAGGCATACCACACTCCGCCACAGGACAGTCCATAGCTGAGAGGGCCAACTGAGCCATCAGAAGGATCCTTGATCAACTGAGAGGGGTAGTCCAGATATTATCTCCCATTGAGACACTGGCCAAGGCCTTTTATGTACTCAACTTTTTGAACAACTCATTTAGGGAGACAACTCCCCCAGTCATCAGGCATTTTACTAATTCAGCTGCAGCCCAATTAAAAAAACAGCCACCTGTGTTGACCAAAGACCCTGAATCTAAACAAATTATCGGCACCTTCCCATTGATTACTTGGGGAAGAGAAGATGCCCTTGTCTCTACAGCAACACTCCTAAGATGAATCCCAGAAAAATACATAAAAACTCTTTCTGGAAATGGTGAGGCAAACACCAGAGCCACCATCAGAAGAACAGAATCAAAGACTAAGAGAGACAGTAGCAGCCTAGAAAATAAGAAGGGGAAGGACAGAAGAAGATCTCCTAAGCAGCATTGACCACACACACCAAGACCAAGATGGCTCAGACACCACTTCAGCAGGATATATGAATTTACACTTGTAAAAATTATATTTTAGCATTGATACATGATTCTTCTAATAAGCTGTGTTCACACCCTTGGCTTACAGAAGAGAAAGTTTAGTGGGAACAAAACTTAACTTTCATCTTCTAATCTCTTTATCTGTTTACTTTTAGGACACCCAAGCCTCCAGATAATAAATCAGACTAAGTCCGAGGGTGCTGCTGTTTGTAGCCGCTGCAGCAGGAATCTGGATGCTCCTCACTGAGCCGCATGCCTTCAGCTGGGCACTTCCACAGACAAGCCACAATGTCTTGTCCATGGCCATGCCTATCAGACATTTGAAGGCATGTGTTTTTTCTACCCGTTGTCACATAGGGAGTCAGTATATCAGGGCATCCAGCTGCTAAAAGATCAAGGAAACAAGATCCAGATGGAAGGCAACTACGACTGGTTCACTAGACTTTGCAAACACAGGGCTTTGCGAGGCTGGCTTTCATCTTTAGTTAAGACTGTTGTGTGGGCTTTGTTTTTTGTATTCATTGTGTTTTTTATTTTATCCTTTTTTGCTAAATACCTCCAAAAGTCTATGGCAGAAGCTTTCTTTCTAGATAACAAAAAGGGGGAGATGTGAGGGCCTAGGGGCCTACCACTGGAACTGTAATACCTCAGGGCAAAGTGACCAAGGTAAAAAAAAGTCACCGCTCTGAATGCAATGATGTTGCCCATGAGCATTTGCAGGCTCATGGTGATGCAGCACGTTTTTCTGGCATCAGCCAGTTCAACGGCTGCATTTTCCCTTCATGTACTCCCTCAGAATGTTCCAAATCTCTTGTATCAATTTGGTCCTGGCTTACTGTAATGATCCTGCGCTGTTCACCCCCATATTGTGTGCCCAGCCCCATTTTGTCTCCATTCCTGGACCCTCTTCAGCGCAATCCACACTACTTGGATTTCCACACAACGATCCCTCTCTGGCCTCATACATCAGCCATCCAAGCAAGCCAGCTCCCAGCTCTGGGAGTGCAGGTCCCTCACAGAGGTTGCTGTGGGCAGGCTGCAACACAGGAACTCAGTGCACCAGGGACTGGGCCTCTAATAAAAGGCATGAATCCCACAGCCCACGCAACCCAAAGACTTCCATGTTTTTTCTTTTTCCTTATTCTCTCAATTCTCAAGCCATATTCCGCATTTTTTCTGACTGGGAACTTGGCTTGTCTCTCTCCTGTCTGCAGGTTAAGTCACACGTGTTACCCTGCAGGAACAGCCTGAAACACAGGGAAGTGGGAGAGCACACTTTCTCAGGAACTGTAGTGACAGGACACGGAGGAATGGGATCAAACTGCAAGAGGTAGAAGAGATTTGATGATGGGAAGAAGTTCTTTACTCTCAGGGGGCTTATCCCTGACACAGGGACCTGTGCAGAGAGGCTGTGGATGCCCCATCCCCAGCAACATCCAAGGACAGGTGGGACAGGGGCCGCAGCAACCTGCTCTGTTGGGAGCTTGCTCACCTTGGAACCACATCACTTTAAGGGTCCCTTCCAAGCCAAACCATTCAAGGATTGGATCATTCTGCCATACCCATCTCCCACTGCACAGCACCCCTGAATCTTCAGTGACATCACAGCTCCCAGAGGGTTCCAGGTGGAACGTCCAGGACCTGGAAACGAGCACAGCAGACACTGCAACGGCTGCCAAGGGTCAGTTGCTGCTCACCCTGCGCTCTGACCCTCAGTGCTGAGCTGCTGCTGCTGCCTGGGCTTTTCCTGACGCCTGCTCTGGAGCGCCAATCCCGCAGGATGTGCTCTGCTGTGCCCGTGGAGGTACAGTGCCATGCCAGGCAGGGGGCACCCGGCTTGGGCTGGGTGCAGCCATGTGGGAATGGATGGTGCGGGACAGAAAGCCCACTGGGAGGTGGTGCTTCCCCTTGCAGACTGAGTGAGACACTGTGGAGGCGATGGATGTGGACCAGGGGCTGGAAGAGGATGACATGATGGAGGTGGACTCCTCCTCTACTTCCATGTCCTCCCCTGTTGAGGACATGGAAGTAGAGGTGGAGGACAACACTGAAGAAATGGAAGTGGATGAGGAAGATGACACGGAAGAGATGCAAGTTGATGAGGAGGATGAGGAGGAGCCCATGGTCCTTGGATGAAGATGGTGCCCCACAGGTAAGACAGGCAGATGCTTCCCACGCCCTGCCCACACACACACTGGGTCCCCTGACGCCAGGCTGGGGCTGGGCTGGATGGCCCCGCCCAGGGACACGGTGCCCGCAGGGGGCCTGGATTGTGCTGCCACAAGCACCAGCCCCAGCCTGCCCTGCACTTGCCTGGGGCCACGCCAGCCCTGCCAGCCCCGGCCCAGCCCCTGGGGCCCAGCTGCCAGCCCTGCTGGGCCCAGTGCTGCCAGCTGAGTCCAGCTCTGCTGCTTCCTTTCTTACAGGACTCATGCACATGATGGCACCGATCAGATGCATTTGTAAATATGTTTGAAAGTTTAGAAGTTTTCTGTAAATATGTTTTCTACGTTAGAAGTTCTCTGTAAATACGTTTTGAAGATTGTTACCCCATCGGATCCCATGTAAATATCTTCTGTACGTTGTTGTTGTTGTTGTTATAACAATTGTTATAATGACACATGTTCTGAACATCCTAGATTTGCCAATTTTGGCAAATAAATACTGTTTCTTTTTAAAACCAGACTCCTCTTGGCCATTCCTTTGGGCACAGGCAGCCTTTGCACATTTGTGGGTTCCACTTGCTCCACGTTCCCACTGCTGGAGGTCCCTGGGGGTGCTGGCACGGCCACCCCTGGGCCGGGGGTGCCTGTGCACAGGGGCTCCCACTGACACCACTCCTGGCACTGGGCACTGCTGCTCTTCCTGGCCTGGGGCACAGCGCTGTCCCCAAGAGCTCAGCTCTCACCAGCTCTCACACAGGGGGCTCTCACAGCACTGGCCCCTGCAGCCATGCCACCAAAGCAGCCAGCAAACCTTCAGTCACCCTTCCTGCTGCAGACACAGGCACTCCTGGGCCCAGAGCAGCCAGCAGGTCACAGCCCTGCAAAATCCACCTGCACACTCTCAAGGCCACCACAGCCTTGGCAACTGGGCCAGCTGCATCTGGGCTGCTGCAAGGACAGATCTTGCAGCCTTGGTGCCTCCAAAGGCCCTGGGCTCAGCTTCCCAGCCTGGTCTGCTCTGCCCTGAGCCTGCATTTTTCCAGAGACAAGAGCCAAGCCAGGGCATCCTCACCCTGCCCGCATTCCTGCTGCTGCCAGCGGCCACCGGTCCCTGGGTCCGACTTGGGTGACAGCTGCAGGGACAGGGCAGCCTGTGCTGGGCAGGGGGCACGGGGCTGTGGGCCCTGAGGCTGCTGCTGCTGCTGGGGGCCATGAGCCCAAGAGGGCCCCAAGCTCAGCCCCTTCCCGGCCAGCTGCCCCCAAAGCCCCACACTCCCCAAGCATCCCCATCACACCTGCCAGGGGAAATCCCACGGGCTTCAGGAAAGAAATTCCCCATAGTGACTAAACCAAGGGGTCCAAGGGGAAAGTACACACCAGCTGATATTTACCCACCCTTACAATGGTGGCTGCAGGGCAGGTGAGATCTCCAGGGCCTCTGGCAGTGCCTGCTTCTCACGTGAGCCTGTGCGGCTGCTCCCAGTGGGACACAGCACCAGGCTCAGGCCAGCCCTCAGCCCCTCACAGTTGATACCAAGGAGCAGGCTCAGAAAGCAGTTTCAGACCACTTCCTCTAGATATTTCAAAGGACTAAATGTCATTCAAGGAAGCCACCTTGCACATTCAGTTTTGGTGTCGTGGCATGAGAAGCCATGAAGGTGCCTCTGAATGTGCCCTCAGGGCACTTCCACTGCCATCCCAAAGGGAACACAAAGGACAGGCCTCTGCTTTCAGCACTGCTGAGCTCCTCAATGAAGTCATAAATGAAGTCTCAGGAAGTAGTAGTTTTTTGGAGTTCCAGGGGCCTACCATTGCAACTCCAACACCTCATTAGTGCTATGACGAACTAAAGTAAATTGCGGCACCCCTCTAAAGCAATGATCTTGCCCATTGGCTTTTGTGGGGTCATTGGGGTTCAGGTAATTTTCATGATATCATGAAGTTTTTTCTTTCCTTATATGTACTCCCCTAGGTGTTCTCCCCTTTCTTATCCTCTATTGGTCCTAAGTTACTGCATACAAGGTCCTTTTTTCCCGCATATAACACCTTGTGTGCCCAGCCTCATTTTGCCTCCCTCCCTGGACCCTCTCCAGCACAAACCACACTGTTTGGAGTTCCACACAAACGCTCCTCTCTTGCCTCATCCATCATCCATTCAAGCAAGCCTGCTCCCAGCTCTGGGAGTGCACGTCTCTCACACAGGCTGGCTGTGGACATGCCACAACAAGGGGTGCCCAAACAGGGACCTTCTTTGAGAATTCCTGAGAGCGATTCCAGTGACGATTCCACTGTTCCACCGTCACGGGACAGAAGACGCCTTGGGTCAGCCTCCGCCCTGGAGTGAGACCTGAGTTTTATCAGGGCTTGCTGAAGGCAGCGTTGGCACCCTCCAGCAGCAAGAGGGCCGACTCGATGGACAAAGCCCATGGGATATTTTGAAACACCTGCATCCAGAGCCACCAGAGCAGTGAGCTGGGGGACAGCCACCAGCAGTGCAGGATCTTTGGGTCATATTTTAGTCCTGGGGGTGGGCAGCCCTTTACATCAGGGGCAGCTCTAGGTAACAAATTATCCAAAGATGAGAGGGACGTATATGTTCCAGTTAGGGACGTTCTCCTTTCAGAATGGAAGACTTTTACTAAGGGAAGTTTGAAGTCGTTTGGTCATTGGCTGTTTACGGAGCTCCCAGACATTTCTGTTGATTCAGTTCGTCATGTAGCATTTTGGGACTGAGTTAGGGAAAGATTCTATCTTTTGCAAACTCAGGGAGTGATAAGAGTCGCAACATTTTCCACAATTTTTCACATGTTTTATGGAGTTTTCTCAAGGGTTCAAAGTTCTAATATTCAACCCAGACTTTCTGTTCTGCCCCCTGCATTCCTGAACCCACTGACACCATTAGGATGAGAGACAGAAACTGCTGAAAAGCACAGACAAGCCACCTGCTGTCTGCCATCTCCCCTCCTTCTCTACCCCCTGCCCACGTCTGTACTGATCACACTGGCCTGGATTCTAGCCTAACCCCTTCTCCAGTACCTCTCCTCCCTGGATCCCCATCAGGTAGCTCACAAAATGGAGTCCCTCCTCTGGAGGGGGTTGTCAATGTCAAACTCCCTCCCACCCCCAGCTCTCTCATCAAATCCTCCCCCTAAGTTGAATCCCAGCTCCGCGTCAGGAACCACCCCTGCATTGGGTTCCAGCGCTTCCTTGCCTGCTCCCGCTGCCCTACCCCCTCCAACTCAGCCCCTTGCGGATCCCACACTGTCAGGGCCGGAAGTGTGAGGGGCGGTACCCGGAAGGCCGCCATCTTGGCTACCAGAGGCCCACACCACCGGGCCTGGCCAGTCACCCCAAGGCCCCGCTCCTCTGCCAGAGAACAAGTTCCCTCTTCTGGAGAGGAGAGGGAAGGGTCATCCCACCTTCAGCATGAGCCTGAGGATTCTTGGACAAGGATGTGGAAGCTGGCAACAGAAGAGGGGAACTGGGAATTGGTAGCTAAAATACAAGAAGCACCGGTGCAGAAGCAGAGGGGGACTAAGCCCCAATTGGAAGTTCTCATACATGGGAGATGAAAGACCTTTATAAAGCAGCGAAAGACCATGGGAGGGGCTTGCCCTATATTAATCATTTGTTAAATACCATCTATCCAATACATGTGTTGGTGCCCCACAATTTGTGCCACTTTATGCGCAACCTACTTTCTCCCACTGAAATTATTCTGTGGGAAGGAATGGGGAAAAAACTACTACAACAACTATTAAAAGACTATGCTAGAGAAGAGAGGCGGGCACACCTAACACTAGACCATCTAGCCAGGGAGGAAGATTTCAATAAACCTCATTCAATAGACCTTCCTTGAGCTCTGTTAGAAGAGACCTGCAGGGACCTGGGAAATCCCTTCTAAAATTTATTGATCACCTTACACAAGCAATAGAGAAGAAAGTTGAACATCCAAAAGCCAGGAAGGTACTGCTTACTAAACTTGCTGAAACAAATGCTAAAAACACCTTTAAAGACATTTTACCTTCTCTACCCCTCAACAGAAAGCCTACCATTGCACAAATGGTCGTGGCATGCACCATTAGGCCATCCTTATACTGTAATGCTACCCGAGATAATGCTTCCTGTCACGGTGTAGTAGAGGTGATAGTAGCCTCCCTGGTTATTCCCTGACATACACATGAAAAAGGACCTGGTTTTAAGTGTAGGGAGATGGGGCATTTTCAACAGAATTATAAAAATACAGGCTATTACCAGGCACCTTCTAGGTGTCACAGCCACTGTCCTCACGGCACCCCTCGTCCACATGCTTTCCAACACCAGCAAAACCGGTAGCCTGCGGGAAACCACACACAGACACAGAAAGGCCCCAGGCAAAGACACCAAATGCGAGGCTGTTTTGCCCTTCTCTCCCCAACATCGTGGAGAACCAGCACAGCGACCTTCTCAGATCCAGCGGGACAGCTCGATCGCTGCAGAAAACTCGACAGAAGACAGCTCTGCCCTGGAACCTAAAGGCAGCTGGTAAGCGCCTTTTCAATTCCAATCCACGCTATTTATGTTCACCATATTCCCACAGGCAAATACAGGCCTGAAGGACGGCCCAAAGACATTTTGATTTAAACCATAACCGGGAAAGGGATGCAGACACTCACTCTACTACCTGAGGTACTCACCTTGACCTCTTTGGAGGAGATAACTGTCCAGACTCTATGCTTAGTCCCTTTTCATTGTAAAAGGAACAGTTATAGCCAGAGCCTACCTCCTACTTGACACGATCACCACACCAGCTGATCCCATGTTGATGTGGGCACAGACAACAGGCAGAAATAGACCCATTCCAAAGTGTGCTTTGTCATGTAAAGGGAGAAAGAGATGTCTTTCAGGACTATTAGATACAAGAGCTGATGACACCATAATTTCCTGCTCTGTTTGGCTAAAAAACGGCCCCTGGTTCCAGCTGCTGGGGTAATTATTAGCTACCAGGGGAGCCACTACCAGCTTCTGGAGTCACAGTATCAGCTGCATGGAAGGTCCTGAGGGCACAGTTGCTACAGTAAGATCATTCGTCGCCCGGGCACCAATAACAATTTGAGGAAAAGACCTGTTGTCCCAAAGCGGGACAAGGCTAGAGATCCTATCAACACCTCAGGATTTCTAGACGGGGCCACAGAGCAGTGCGCCACACTTCAGTCAACCTGGAAGACCAACGACCCCATATGGGTGGATCAGTGGCCCCTCCCAGGCAGAAAGTTAAAGGCCCTGCAGTCCCACGTGCAGGAGCAGCTGCCTGTGGGCCACATTGTACCATCTACTAGCCCCTGCAATGTGCCTGTCATTATCATATGAAAGCCTGGCAAAGACAAGAGGTGGCTGCTGCAGGACCTCAGGAAAATCAACGAGGTCACTGAGGACATGGGTGCCCTCCAGTCCAGCCTGCCCTCTGTTTTGCGGAGAAAAGAAGAAACCTCATAACTTTATAAAAGTTGTAAAGCCCGGTATGTTTATTTTCGACTCGTGCCGGACGCAAGTCCCCCAACAAGGCATGCGAGTTCTTCCTTCATCTTTGGCCTCACAGACTTTTCACCTCTCTTAGACACTTCACCTAATTCAGAATGGATCTTTACTCTGTCTCATTCCCCCCTTTTCTAGGAAATAAGTAAATTCTTTTACTTAATGAAAACCTTCACTCCAGTAAGTGTCTTTTAGTGCTTCACCATGTGTTTTTGACTAAGATGTTAGTACAGCTATTCATTGTAGCATTCTCCAGATCCAAATTAACAATATAATAGATAATCCTAAGCTTACCCCAACTAATAGTAGTAAAACTACAATGGGGTGGCACAACTTATTGAAGATTCCATTTGCAGTTGTTGACCACCCAAAGATCACATCCAATAATCTTAACAAAATTACATATACAGAGATTAGAATGGTTTCTACTAGACAGTATAACATCATTGCTATCAATTTGTACAGCAGCACAAGCAGTTCTCAAGCATACACCCTTTTCCAGTATATACGAGCACAGTTTTCTGGTCAGTGACTGGATGAATTTCAAAATGACAAATACTCTGTTCAGTGTCCAAACACACATCCTGAGCATTAATAGTATTGCTTTCACAAATGAATCCCATCTGTTCTCTAGTAATGCAGGATTTTAAGTTTACTGTCTGCCACTTTCCATTCATCTTTCGTGCCCACACTCTATGTTCTGAAGGATATTGTTTTTTCATGGTTTAATCCTAGGGCAATGATGGGATGGATAACATAAACAGTGGCATTATGTATGGAAGCACAAAGGCAGTTGCCACATTAGAAACAGGATCACAGGTGAAATTCACCATAGTCTGCCAGGATTGAAAGTTCATTTCAAAATCAATTGCATTATCCCACACAATTTCTTGAATTTCAGCTGGAAAATTACCTTCACCCCTTTCCCATATGATCAGAACTGCTGTTGCTTGTATCCATAACTGTGCTTGTATACAACTGAAAGCTAAAGACACATTATCTTGTACTATACTAAGTGTTTCTACTATCAACTTGTGGTCTTGGTCCCCAGCCTTTTCATACTTCTTTACTTTGGCAGTACTTTTGAAATCTGTCACTGGCTAGTTCCTAATGCCAATAGAGATTACTATAAAGGCTGCCTCAATTTTGTTAGGCTACCTGCTGCAGTGGCCAGTTTATTCACCAGTATTTCTGAATCAATTCCATTTAAAACTCCTAATTTTTCCCTAATATACCAGTTAGATGTTTGTTATGGGGAACAGGAACTGCTTTCTGTTTATGACCATCCTTCCCTGCCAGAGGGATGTGCTGGGCTCACACTGCAAATTCAGACACACTTCACAAGTGTATCTGACAGAGGTTTAGGTCATATCTGAGGCAGATGTTTGTTCTGAAATGTAGAGACCTCAGGAATCTCCTTCCCCCTCCAGAGCACCTGATTTCCCAGATGTGTGGCAAGTAGGAATGTCTCTCCTGGTCTATGAAACCTCACCCACCTTGCCCCTAGCTTCAGGTCCAAGCCTCAAGTAAATAATGGAGGGGAAGTCTGAGAGAAGAGCTTAAATTCATTGCAGTGCCTCAGAAGAAACTGGGATCAGGTTTCTGCTACTTGAAACACTCAGCACAAAAGTGATGCTCAAGATCCTACAGCCTGCTGCTGAGCTCTGAGGTAGGTCTCTCTCTACCTCTTTTAAGCAGAATCCAACTGCCTCAGACTGGGACAATCACTGATCCAAATCTCAGTAGGAAAGGGGATAGTTATAAATAAAGAAAATCACCTTCCTTGCTTGGGTTAATTTACCACCTGCAGTTCAGCACCCTTTACCAGTCATTGCCTGGGTGTTCAGCCAACTGGCTTGGAAAATGACCTAAGGAAACTGTTTACTTGGTGTTCCTGGTTTTAGGCCCCAGGAGAGCTGGCTCCTTCCTTTCTTGTTCTGCTCCTGAGATATGCCTGTTTTAGTCTGAACTAGTATGGGGTGTATAAGGCCCTGCTGTGGTAAAAAGTGCAGTGTCCAGCCCTCAAAGGGAGTTTTTAGGAAGGAGGAGCAGGCTGGTTGGATTTTTGAGATGTTAATTTGCATTATCAACTCCACACATTTGAGAGACCATTCTGGATTGAATAATAGCTGTTGTTCAGTCACATCCACTTTGAATTCAAATGAAAGTCTGATATTAATTCGAGCTTAAAGGCAGGTCACTTCTACAGGCTGTATCAAGGTGAAATTACACTAACAGTCTGATTCACTTAGGTTATCACAGACTTCCTGGTGTTCATATACACCAGGAGAGGTTCAGACACTAATTACATCTGGTCTCTCATAAGCTGCCCTATTGATGACCTGGCACCCTACTTTGATTTCTTCTCCTCTGATTCCCTGAAGAGTCCACAGTTTCTGTTCTTGCCATTCTTGCTCCTCACATATCTGATTCTCGTGGATTACTACAGTAGATATGTTTAAATCTTTTATCTCAGAAGGTTTTCCTATGGATCTAGTATACTGAATAAATGCCAGGGACCAAGGCCATTTAGCATTACTTTGAACAGAGGTACTCTCAAGTTCTGAAACTTCAGTTATGATTACACACAATACAATTCTACAACCTAAAATATGAGCTACTCCCGACCGCAATATACTCATTTTGCCCAGGTAAGTTTTAATCTCAGTTCATTGTCTCCTGGCGTCACTCCTTAAGGGGTTTCTGGGCCTTCTTCACCCGAGAGTGATGGATCCAGGCATTCTGCTCCTTGATTTTGATTGCAGTGAAGGTGGTGAGAAGTACTCGCAGTGGTCTCTCCCACTGTGGTTCCGAAGTCTTCTCTGTAAGAGACTTAACATATACATCAACACCAGACTATCTAACTGGCTGTCTAACTCCCTACTCCGAGTTCCAGCCACATGTTTCTCAATTACTCTGAGCTGTTTGCTTAATGCCACCATGCAGGTGGACATTCTGGACATTCCCTTTGTGTTCTATATGGTCTTCTATAAGGCATTCCAAAAGGACTCAGCATTCCTTTAGCTCAAGGTTTAGTTTGAATTTGCAATAGTGCTAGTGGAAGAGCTTGGGCTAGGGTAGATTAACTTCTTGCCCCAGTCTTATGATTTGCTGCTTAATCAAATGATTCATTCTCTCCACCTGGCCGCTTGATTGGGGGGTGGTATGGGGTGTGAAGTTCCTAATCTGTGCCCAGATGGCTACTAATCTGTTGCACTATTTTGGAAATGAAATGTGATTCTTTATCTGAGGATATCGTGGCTGGAACTCTGAAGCGTGGTATTATTCTTTATAAAAATAATCTGGTCACCTCTTGAGCTTTGACAGTTCTGGTGGGGAATGTTTCTGGCCACCCTGAAAATGTATCTATCAATACCAATAAATACTGATACCCCCCTTTCCTTGGGAGTTCTAAAAAGTTAATTTGCTACTGCTGTACAGGCCCATGGCCTCTCCCAGTCTGACCGAGTTTTGGCCGGGGGGGTATTTTGGGGTTAGTCTGGAGGCAAGGATCACATTGTCGGCTTACCTGAGTGATAGTGGCATATAAATTCCTGACAACGATACATCGACTGTTTCAATCAGATTTGTGTAATGCACTCTGTATCACTCGCAGCCTTGGTCATTTTGAAAAAGGAGCCACACTCTATAAAAGGCTTCTAAGTAGTTAGGCCCTAGTGTGTTTTCTAGTGCCCTTCCTTCACTAGTAATCACGAAAATGGGAAGGGATTCCTAGCTCTCTTTCAATGGTAGCCCACCCCTTGCAGTTGTACGTCTCTTTTGGTTAGTATTATTGTATTATGGCTTACCTTCAAGGAAAATCTGTACCTCGCCCTTTGCTGCTTTCTTTGCCTCTCCATCCGCCAGCTCATTTCCAATTTTAAGCTCACTCTCTAGTGTGCCTTAATATGCCTTTTCAGGTAGCTGAACTGCTTCCAGCAGCTGGATTGTCTCTTCTTTCCCTGTGAGGTCAGCAGTCCCCTCTCTTTCCAGATGGCTCCATGTGCATGTGTGACTCTAAATGCATTCCTTGGGTCTGTGTAGATGGTTATTCTCTTCCCTTTTGCCCTTTCCAGGGCACGGGTCAGGGCAATTATCTCAGCCTTCTGCGCAGAGGTACCTGTTGGTAAGGGTCCAGACTTGATTACCTCTCGGCAGGTAGTCACTGTGAACTTTGCAATGTCGCTTTCCTGTCAGTGAACCAGGTCTCTGCATCGTCCAGAGGAGTGTCCCTTAAGTCTGGGCGGCGGGAGTACGTAGCTTTGGTGGTCTCTAGGCAACTATGGTGTCCACTGAGAAAAGAAGCTGAGTTGACAATATTAGTCACTACTATCTCTACATCGTCTTGCTCTACCATGATGGCCTGGTATTTCAGAAACCTCTGTGGTGAGAGCCAGTGGCCACCCTTTACTTCCAGTGCTGCGGACACTGTGTGGGACACTAGCACAGTCATTTTTGTTTCAGGGTAAACTTGCGTGCCTCTTGAATATTCAGCACGACTGCTGCTACAGCTCTGAGGCAACCTGGCCATCCTTTGACCGTTGCATCTAGTTGCTTAGAGAAGTAAGCAACTGCCTTTCAGTAAGGGTCCAAGTCCTGAGCCAGTATTCCCTGGGCAATTCCTTGCGTGGGAAAAATAGAAAGAATGGTTTACATCTGGAAGTTTCAAAGCTGGAGCTGACATGAGGGCACTCTCTCTAGCTGGCGAAAGGCCCATGTGGTGTCTTGTGTCCACTGGAGATCTCTGTTTCTATTGGCAATAAGAGCATAGAGGGGTCTGGCGAGTAGTCCATAAAGTCTGCTGCTCAGCACTCACTTCTTACCCCAGGTAGATTACCTTCTGTTTCACTACCTGTGCCTTTTTCTTTGAGACTCTGCGTCTTTGGAGTCTTAGGAAATTCAAAAGGCTTACCGTCCAGGCTTCTCTCGCTTCCCTCATCTGAGTGGCTACTAGAAGATCGTCCACATACTGCAACAGCCTCCTTTCCTCTTGTGGAGCTTCCTGGGACTCTGGGTCTTTGCAAGCTGTTCTCCAATCGGAGTGGGGAATCTTGAAGCCTTCAGGCACATGGACTATGTGAGCTTGTGTTTGAATTTTCTGGCTGGCTTCGTGGATAGGGAGGCAAAAGAAGGCATCTCTTAGGCCTAAAACAGTGAACCAGGTTAGCTCAGGTGTGAAACAAGTTAGTAAGGTAGATGGATTTGCTACCACAGGGTATAAATTCTGTGTTATCTTATTGACAGCCCTTAGTCCAGTACTATCAATTATTGGGCTGATTCCTTCTTTATCTTCCTTTTGAGGGTACTACTCAGTTCTCACTAGTTGTGTTCTTTCCTTAAACTTGATGCTCATGGGGGAGCATCTTTCACTCTCCCTGGTACAGCAGAGGCCCATACCCTTGAAAACACTTGTTTACTTATTCTAATATCTCCTTACTAATGTTTTTCTTAATTTCAGTGTCTGTTAATGTTAATCCTAACATCTTTATATCATTTGCCTCCAGAGTAACCTTTCTCATTTGAGAATGTTTAGCAAATTGAGCGAATTGTACAAAAGCTTTTAGGTACACATACTACACATATTACTTTAAAGGTTTGCACAAGGATGCCTTCTCAGACTGGCCAGTTGTTCAGTTGTTCCCCACACTGCAACATAAACATTCTCCACAGGTACTAAAGTTTTATTTAAAACTGAATATATGGCCCTTGTGTCAACAAAAATTCTTCCCTTTTGGGGAGGTCATCTTTACCCTTCCTCCCTTACCTTGGGAGGAGCCTTTAGCAAATCATATGTACTCATTTTGTGAACTGTGATTGCTTTGCATTTCAGCACGATAATCCTTGCCTGATTTCATACGTTGCTATCTTATGCTGCATGCTGAACAACATGTTTGATTTGCTTTCTCTTTGCCTTGTTTTCCCTTTTCAAGAAATCTGGGTGATTTCTTAAAACACAAAGACATTTCAGCATACAAAACTCTATCCCATTTATCCTCCTATTTTAAAACAGTACTAACAGCAATGAAGTATTAGAAATCTTTTTATTTTCTGAGCTGCTCCTATTGGCAGCCTTCTCCCAGTGAGCCCCTCCCAAAAGGGGCTAATTTAGGAACCTTTTTGCTCTGGTCAGTTCTCATTATTTATTTCTCCTTGCCCTATCTTGCTTCCACTCAAACCTTTTTACAGACCTTCACAGTAGTTTCTGAACTTTCCTCCTATACACACAGCTCCAGGTGGCAGGTATCAGATGTGGTTCCCACACACAAGTTCTAAGACCTTAGGTTATGAATCCGCTTGACCAGAAACCTCTAATTTACATGTGCCCTGACACTTATTAGAACAGCAAAACCAGTGTTTCTCATAAACACCATACTGCAATAATAACTGCACATCCAGCTTTTGCTCACAGGCCATTCCTGTGTTCCCTGGGGAGATGGGGCAGCCAGAGCTGTCCCTGTGCCCAGGGGACAGCCACTGACACCTCACACAGCATGTTAATCAAAAACATGATATAGACACTATATTCTGATCAAACAAAATATCAGTCTTTTCTAATTCTCTTCTTGCACAATCTAATTAAGCCCTGTGTCTACTTACACTTGTTTTACTGCTTTGCAAAAAGGCTGTGCAAGTCACAGCCAAAACTCTGATATGCCCTCAGAAACAAACACTCGCACCCGCACCCCCCCTTTATCTCAAATTCCTTAGAGCCAAGGCTTGAATTGCTGTGAGGGGGGGAATTCTTAGAATTCCTTTAACTCTATCGTAGTTAAGCATAAATCACTGTACTATAGTTCTCCTATGTAAAATACCACTCTTGTTGCAACAAAATCTTAAAATCTCCACAAACACTACTATACAATCTGAGAATCAAATTATCACAATGCAGAGGAAGAAAATCACCACACAAAACCACTGGGAAAGGGCATATCTCTCAAAGTGCTCGCTTTTCTCAACACAACATAGCATACCATAATTCAGCATTTACTCACATCAATTTTCTTGGACACAATCAAAATAACATCATACAGTCTACAGATCAAAATCAAACATCCAAGGCAAAGGAACTCTCTGAGCTCATACTCACGGTTAAAATGTACCAGATCTACACAAATCACTACATTTAACCACGATAAATACCATCACTGACATTCTTCCACTCGTTTCTCTGCGGGGCACTTCTGTCCCTGACCCCGCAGCCTGCTGCAGCCGGCGCCTCAGGCCTCACTCGGCTGCTTCAAACACGGGTAGTACTGACCCCCCCACACTGTAGATTTATTCCTTTTATACACCATACACTTATACACTTGCACGATTAGAAACACAGTGCATCGACCACACAATGCACACATTAACCATACAGCAACACAATGTCCGGACATCACACACACACAAACAAAGCACACACGGGCTCAACAGTTCTGCTCTATCAGAACTATGAACCCCAAACACACAAACATGGGTTCACCCGGCTCACCCCCAGAGCCTCTAGCAGTTCTGCTCTATCAGAACTATGAACCCCCAACACACATACACGGGTTCACCCGGCTCACCCCCAGAGCCTCTAGCGGTTCTGCTCTATCAGAACTATGAACCCCGAACACACATACACGGGTTCACCCGGCTCACCCCCAGAGCCACTAGCGGTCTGCTCTATCAGAACGATGAACCCCGTCTCTAATACAGCTGCTCTAACAGCTGAACGCAGACGTCTCCGGTTTACTCCCTTGCTCTCCTTTCCCTCCCCCGGGGGCCCCTCAGTACATACCGTATCTTCCTCCGCAAGCCAGCAGGTCCTTGTCTGTCCTCGCAGGTGGCAAATTGAGACGAGCGGAGCCCCACCAGGAAAAAATCCTAGGGCGCGCCTTGGAGGTCCGTCTATCCCCCCTGCCCCTGCGGGGACAGAGAACTCCTGGCTGGCTCGCCATAATGTTTTGCGAAGAAAAGAAGAAACCTCACAACTTTATAAAAGTTGTAAAGCCCGGTATGTTTATTTACGACACGTGCCGGACGCTAGTCCCGCAACAAGGCATGTGAGTTCTTCATTCAGCTTTGGCCTCACAGAATTTTCACCTCTCTTAGACAATTCATCTACTTCAGAATGGATCTTTACTCTGTCTCACCTCAGCCTCCATGTTACCTCGAGATTGCCGATGGTGCACCATGCCCTAGTTGTGGGTAGCATCTTTTGGAGTCCTCCTATTTTTCGGATACCTTGTTCGACATTTAGGCTGTGATTGGTGGAGCCTGAGCACAGGAAGAGCATTGCTTTGAAGATTGCACGGGTTGAGATGTAAAGGAAGGCTAGTTCAGGGCGGTTTAGTCCAATTGTCATTTTATTTCACAGTTATTGGCAGAGGGTTGTTATAGATCTTAATGACTACTTTTTTGATGCCCCCACCATTCCAAATGACATCCCCTGGTTTGCCTTGTCCGCCCCTAAACCACCAAACACCTTTACAGAGGTACCAGTGGACTGCATTGCCTCAAACAAAGAAGAGTAGCTCAACTATTTGGCAATGGCTTTGAGCCCAAAATCTCTCGCCCAGATGGAAAAGACATCCTAATGCTATCGTTTTTCATTACATGGACGATACAGTCATTTGTGCAGAAGCTCAAATCATTTTGGACGTTGCAGTACAAGATGTCATCACTGTGGTACAGCAGAAGGGTTTTGAGATTGCAGCAGATAAAGTTCAAAAGACAGACCCCTGGAAGTTCCTCGGCCTTAAAAGCACAGAGAGAACCATCACACCCCAGACACTGTACATCAAGGACAACCCAAAAACTCTGCAAGAACTCCAATTCTCTGTGGAACAATCAGTTGGGTTGGTTCACTCCTGGCAATCACCACAGAAGATCTCATGCCACTGTTCCTGCTCCTTAAAGGCAGAGAAGGACTTGATTCCCCTGATCACTGACACCAGAGGCAGAAGCAGCTGTACAAAAGGTCTCCTGGGTGATTCAAACTAAACAGGCACACAGATACCACCCTAATTTTCCTTTCTCCCTGGCAAACCTTGGTGTAAGTCCAAAATTCCATACATTATTGTTTCAGTGGGACTATACTATCTCAGGTGCCCTGATAATAATTGAATGCGTTTTCAGAGCACACCAACCTACTAAAACAATAACAACCCAACAGAAAGTTATTGCAGAACTAGTGCAGGAAACCTAGAGAGCATCTGTGCTCCCTTGCAGGAATACACCTTGTGAATATTTACTTACTTCTCACTCAAGAGCACCTCAATTGCCTACTTCAAACATCTGAACCACTGCAATACACCTTAGATCATTTTTACACATATTAGGATCAGCCATCAATTCTACCACCAAAATATTCCTGTGCTGCTCAGGATGTTCAAAATTACCCCACACCCGGCAAGATCCATTGTAGCCACCTGCCCAAATTGTCAGGAACATGGCCTTGCTTCTGTCACAGCAGGAGTCAGTCCAAGAGGACTAGAGAGTCTCCACATCTGGCAATCAGACATCACACACTAAACTCCTTTGGACAGACTAAAATACATCCACGTCTCAATCGACGCCTTTAGCAGTACGTTTTTTGGCTCTGTCCATGCTGCAGAAAAATCAGAAGATGCTATAAAACATTACTTTTTCGTTTGTTCCACCTTAGCAATTCCACAGGAAATTTACACTGATAATGCACTTGCTTATACCTTGCACTGATTCAAACAAGGGGCTTTCTGACCACTGGGGTATAAAACATGTCACAGGCATACCACACTCCACCACAGGACGGTCCATAGCTGAGAGGGCCAACTGAGCCATCAGAAGGATCTTCGATCAACTGAGAGGGGTAATCCAGATATTATCTTCCATTGAGACACTGGCCAAGGCCTTTTATGTACTCAACTTTTTGAACAACTCGTTTAGGGAGACAACTCCCCCAGTCATCAGGCATTATACTAATTCAGCTGCAGCCCAATTAAAAAAACAGCCACCTGTGTTGACCAAAGACCCTGAATCTAAACAAATTATCGGCACCTTCCCATTGATTACTTGGGGAAGAGAAGATGCCCTTGTCTCTATAGCAACACTCCTAAGATGAATCCCAGAAAAATACATAAAAACTCTTTCTGGAAATGGTGAGGCAAACACCAGAGCCAACATCAGAAGAACAGAATCAAAGACTAAGAGAGACAGTAGCAGCCTAGAAAAGAAGAAGGGGAAGGACAGAAGAAGATCTCCTAAGCAGCATTGACCAGACACACCAAGACCAAGATGGCTCAGACACCACTTCAGCAGGATATATGAATTTACACTTGTAAAAATTATATTTTATCATTGATACATGATTCTTCTAATAAGCTGTGTTCACACCCTTGGCTTACAGAAGAGAAAGTTTAGTGGGAACAAAACTTAACTTTCATCTTCTAATCTCTTTATCTGTTTACTTTTAGGACACCCAAGCCTCCAGATAATAAATCAGACTAAGTCCGAGGGTGCTGCTGTTTGTAGCCGCTGCAGCAGGAATCTGGATGCTCCTCACTGAGCCGCATGCCTTCAGCTGGGCACTTCCACAGACAAGCCACAATGTCTTGTCCATGGCCATGCCTATCAGACATTTGAAGGCATGTGTTTTTTCTACCCGTTGTCACATAGGGAGTCAGTATATCAGGGCATCCAGCTGCTAAAAGATCAAGGAAACAAGATCCAGATGGAAGGCAACTACGACTGGTTCACTGGACTTTTCAAACACAGGGCTTTGCAAGGCTGGCTTTCATCTTTAGTTAAGACTGTTGTGTGGGCTTTGTTTTTTATATTCATTGTGTTTTTTATTTTATCCTTTTTTGCTAAATACCTCCAAAAGTCTATGGCAGAAGCTTTCTTTCTAGATAACAAAAAGGGGGAGATGTGAGGGCCTAGGGGCCTACCACTGGAACTGTAATACCTCAGGGCAAAGTGACCAAGGTAAAAAAACTCACCGCTCTGAATGCAATGATGTTGCCCATGCGCATTTGCAGGCTCATGGTGATGCAGCACATTTTTCTGGCATCAGCCAGTTCAACGGCTGCATTTTCCCTTCATGTACTCCCTCAGAATAATCCAAATCTCTTGTATTAATTTGGTCCTGGCTTACTGTAATGATCCTGCGCTGTTCACCTCCATATTGTGTGCCCAGCCCCATTTTGTCTCCATTCCTGGACCCTCTTCAGCGCAATCCACACTACTTGGATTTCCACACAACGATCCCTCTCTTGCCTCATACATCAGCCATCCAAGCAAGCCAGCTCCCAGCTCTGGGAGTGCAGGTCCCTCACAGAGGTTGCTGTGGGCAGGCTGCAACACAGGAACTCAGTGCACCAGGGACTGGGCCTCTAATAAAAGGCATGAATCCCACAGCCCACGCAACCCAAAGACTTCCATGTTTTTTATTTTTCCTTATTCTCTCAATTCTCAAGCCATATTCCACATTTTTTCTGACTGGGAACTTGGCTTGTCTCTCTCCTGTCTGCAGGTTAAGTCACACGTGTTACCCTGCAGGAACAGCCTGAAACACAGGGAAGTGGGAGAGCACACTTTCTCAGGAACTGTAGTGACAGGACAGGGAGGAATGGGATCAAACTGCAAGATGGGGAAGAGATTTGAGGAAGGGAAGAACTTCTTTACTCTCAGGGTGCTTGTCCCTGACACAGAGACCAGTGCAGAGGGGATGTGGATGCCCCATCCCCAGCAACATCCAAGGACAGGTGGGACACGGGCCACATTCCACATGGTGTGCTGGGAGCTTGCTTAGCTTGGAACCAGATCATCTTGAGGGTCCCTTCCAAGCCAAACAATTCAAGGATTGGATCATTTCGCCATCCCCATCTCCCACTGCACAGCACCCCTGAATCTTCAGTGACATCACAGCTCCCAGAGGGTTCCAGGTGGAACGTCCAGGACCTGGAAACGAGCACAGCAGACACTGCAACGGCTGCCAAGGGTCAGTTGCTGCTCACCCTGCGCTCTGACCCTCAGCGCTGAGCTGCTGCTGCTGCCTGGGCTTTTCCCGCTGCCGGCTCTGGAGAGCCAATCCCAGCAGGATGTGCTCTGCTGTGCCAATGGAGGTACAGTGCCATGCCAGGCAGGGGGCACCCAGCTTGGGCAGGCTGCAGCCATGTGGGAATGGATGGTGTGGGACAGAAAGCCCACTGGGAGATTGTGCTGCCCCTTGCAGACTGACAGAGACACTGTGGAGGCAATGGATGTGGACCAGGGGCTGGAAGAGGATGGCATGATGGAGGTGGACTCCTCCTCTACTTCCATGTCCTCCCCTGTTGAGGACATGGAAGTAGACGAGGAGGAGACCATCGAGGAGATGGAGGTGGACATGGAGGATGACACGGAAGATATGGAAGTAGATGAGGAGGATGAGGAGGAGCCCATGGTCCTTGGATGAAGATGGTGCCCCACAGGTAAGACAGGCAGATACTTCCCACGCCCTGCCCACACACACTCTGGGTCCCCTGACGCCAGGCTGGGGCTGGGCTGGATGGCCCCGCCCAGGGACACGGTGCCCGCAGGGGGCCTGGATTGTACTGCCACAAGCACCAGCCCCGGCCTGCCCTGCGCTTGCCTGGGGCCACGCCAGCCCTGCCAGCCCCGGCCCAGCCCCTGGGGCCCAGCTGCCAGCCCTGCTGGGCCCTGAGCTGCCAGATGAGTCCAGCTCTGCTGCTTTCTTTCTTACAGGACTCATGCACATGATGGCACCGATCAGATGCATTTGTAAATATGTTTGAAAGTTTAGAAGTTTTCTGTAAATATGTTTTCTACGTTAGAAGTTCTCTGTAAATACGTTTTGAAGATTGTTACCCCATCGGATCCCATGTAAATATCTTCCGTACGTTGTTGTTGTTGTTGTTATAACAATTGTTATAATGACACATGTTCTGAAAATCCTAGATTTGCCAATTTTGGCAAATAAATACTGTTTCTTTTTAAAACCTGACTCCTCTTGGCCATTCCTTTGGGCACAGGCAGCCTTTGCACATTTGTGGGTTCCACTTGTTCCACGTTCCCACTGCTGGAGGTCCCTGGGGGTGCTGGCACGGCCACCCCTGGGGCAGGGGTGCCTGTGCACAGGGGCTCCCACTGACACCACTCCTGGCACTGGGCACTGCTGCTCTTCCTGGCCTGGGGCACAGCGCTGTCCCCAAGAGCTCAGCTCTCACCAGCTCTCACACAGGGGGCTCTCACAGCACTGGCCCCTGCAGCCATGCCACCAAAGCAGCCAGCAAACCTTCAGCCACCCTTCCTGCTGCAGACACAGGCACTCCTGGGCCCAGAGCAGCCAGAAGGCCACAGCCCTGCAAAATCCACCTGCACACTCTCAAGGCCACCACAGCCTTGGCACCTGGGCCAGCTGCATCTGGGCTGCTACAAGGACAGATCTTGCAGCCTTGCAGCCTCCAAAGGCCCTGGGCTCAGCTTCCCAGCCTGCTTTGCACTGCCCTGAGCCTGCATTGTTCCAGAGACAAGAGCCAAGCCAGGGCATCCTCACCCTGCCCGCATTCCTGCTGCTGCCAGCGGCCACCGGGCCCTGGGCCCCACTCGGGTGACGGCTGCAGGGACAGGGCAGCCTGTGCTGGGCAGGGGGCACGGGGCTTTGGGCATTGGGGCTGCTGCTGCTGTTGGGGGCCATGAGCCCAAGAGGGCCCCAAGCTCAGCCCCTGCCCGGCCAGCTGCCCCCAAAGCCCCACACTCCCCAAGCATCCCCATCACACCTGCCAGGGGAAATACCACGGGCTTCCGGAAAGAAATTCCCCATAGTGACTAAACCAAGGGGTCCAAGGGGAAAGTACACACCAGCTGATATTTACCCACCCTTACAATGGTGGCTGCAGGGCAGGTGAGATCTCCAGGGCCTCTGGCAGTGCCTGCTCTGCACGTGAGCCTGTGCGGCTGCTCCCAGTGGGACACAGCACCAGGCTCAGGCCAGCCCTCAGCCCCTCACAGCTGATCCCAAGGAGCAGGCTCAGAAAGCAGTTTCAGATCACTTCCTCTAGATATTTCAAAGGACTAAATGTCATTCAAGGAAGCCACCTTGCACATTCAGTTTTGGTGTCGTGGCATGAGAAGCCATGAAGGTGCCTCTGAATGTGCACTCAGGGCACTTCCACTGCCATCCCAAAGGGAACACAAAGGACAGGCCTCTGCTTTCAGCACTGCTGAGCTCCTCAATGAAGTCATAAATGAAGTCTCAGGAAGTAGTAGTTTTTTGGAGTTCCAGGGGCCTACCATTGCAACTCCAACACCTCATTAGTGCTATGACGAACTAAAGTAAATTGCGGCACCCCTCTAAAGCAATGATCTTGCACATTGGCTTTTGTGGGGTCATTGAGGTTCAGGTAATTTTCATGATATCATGAAGTTTTCTCTTTCCTTATATGTACTCCCCTAGGTGTTCTCCCCTTTCTTATCCTCTATTGGTCCTAAGTTACTGCATACAAGGTCCTTTTTTCCCGCATATAACACCTTGTGTGCCCAGCCTCATTTTGTCTCCCTCCCTGGACCCTCTCCAGCACAAACCACACTGTTTGGAGTTCCACACAAATGCTCCTCTCTTGCCTCATCCATCATCCATTCAAGCAAGCCTGCTCCCAGCTCTGGGAGTGCACGTCTCTCACACAGGCTGGCTGTGGACATGCCACAACAAGGGGTGCCCAAACAGGGACCTTCTTTGAGAATTCCTGAGAGCGATTCCAGTGACGATTCCACTGTTCCACCGTCACGGGACAGAAGACGCCTTGGGTCAGCCTCCGCCCTGGAGTGAGACCTGAGTTTTATCAGGGCTTGCTGAAGGCAGCGTTGGAACCCTCCAGCAGCAAGAGGGCTGACTCGATGGACAAAGCCCATGGGATATTTTGAAACACCTGCATCCAGAGCCACCAGAGCAGTGAGCTGGGGGACAGCCACCAGCAGTGCAGCATTTTTGGGTCATATTTTAGTCCTGGGGGTGGGCAGCCCTTTACATCAGGGGCAGCTCTAGGTAACAAATTATCCAAAGATGAGAGGGACGTATATGTTCCAGTTAGGGACGTTCTCCTTTCAGAATGGAAGAGTTTTACTAAGGGAAGTTTGAAGTCGTTTGTTCATTGGCTGTTTACGGAGCTCCCAGACATTTCTGTTGATTCAGTTCGTCATGTAGCATTTTGGGACTGAGTTAGGGAAAGATTCTATCTTTTGCAAACTCAGGTAGTGATAAGAGTTGCAACATTTTCCACAATTTTTCACATGTTTTATGGAGTTTTCTCAAGGGTTCAAAGTTCTAATATTCAACCCAGACTTTCTGTTCTGCCCCCTGCATTCCTGAACCCACTGACACCATTAGGATGAGAGACAGAAACTGCTGAAAAGCACAGACAAGCCACCTGCTGTCTGCCATCTCCCCTCCTTCTCTACCCCCTGCCCACGTCTGTACTGATCACACTGGCCTGGATTCTAGCCTAACCCCTTCTCCAGTACCTCTCCTCCCTGGATCCCCATCAGGTAGCTCACAAAATGGAGTCCCTCCTCTGGAGGGGGTTGTCAATGTCAAACTCCCTCCCACCCCCAGCTCTCTCATCAAATCCTCCCCCTATGTTGGATCCCAGCTCTGCATCAGGTACCACCCCTGCATTGGGATCCAGCGCTTCCTTGCCTACTCCTGCTGCCCTACCCCCTCCAACTCAGCCCCTTGCGGATCCCACACTGTCGGAGCCGGAAGTGTGAGGGGTGGTACTCGGAAGGCCGCCATCTTGCCTACCAGAAGCCCACACCACCGGGCCTGGCCAGTCACCCCAAGGCCCCGCTCCTCTGCCAGAGACCAAGTTCCCTCTTCTGGAGAGGAGAGGGAAGGGTCATTCCACCTTCAGCATGAGCCTGAGGATTCTTGGACAAGGATGTGGAAGCTGGCGACAGAAGAGGGGAACTGGGAATTGGTAGCTAAAATACAAGAAGCACCGGTGCAGAAGCAGAGGGGGACTAAGCCCCAATTGGAAGTTCTCATACATGGGAGATGAAAGACCTTTATAAAGCAGCGAAAGACCATGGGAGGGGCTTGCCCTATATTAATCATTTGTTAAATACCATCTATACAATACATGTGTTGGTGCCCCACAATTTGTGCCACTTTATGCACATCCTACTTTCTCCCACTGAAATTATTCTGTGGGAAGGAATGGGGAAAAAACTACTACAACAACTATTAAAAGACTATGCTAGAGAAGAGAGGCGGGCACACCTAACACTAGACCATCTAGCCAGGGAGGAAGATTTCACTAAACCTCATTCAATAGACCTTCCTTGAGCTCTGTTAGAAGAGACCTGCAGGGACCTGGGAAATCCCTTCTAAAATTTATTGATCACCTTACACAAGCAATAGAGAAGAAAGTTGAACATCCAAAAGCCAGGAAGGTACTGCTTACTAAACTTGCTGAAACAAATGCTAAAAACACCTTTAAAGACATTTTACCTTCTCTACCCCTCAACAGAAAGCCTACCATTGCACAAATGGTCGTGGCATGCACCATTAGGCCATCCTTATACTGTAATGCTACCCGAGATAATGCTTCCTGTCACGGTGTAGTAGAGGTGCTAGTAGCCTCCCTGGTTATTCCCTGACATACACATGAAAAAGGACCTGGTTTTAAGTGTAGGGAGATGGGGCATTTTCAACAGAATTATAAAAATACAGGCTATTACCAGGCACCTTCTAGGTGTCACAGCCACTGTCCTCACGGCCCCCCTCGTCCACATGCTTTCCAACACCAGCAAAACCGGTGGCCTGCGGGAAACCCCACACAGACACAGAAAGGCCCCAGGCAAAGACACCAAATGCGAGGCTGTTCTGCCCTTCTCTCCCCAACATCGTGGAGAACCAGCACAGCGACCTTCTCAGATCCAGCGGGACAGCTCGATCGCTGCAGAAAACTTGACAGAAGACAGCTGTGCTCTGGAACCTAAAGGCAGGTGGTAAGCGCCTTTTCAATTCCAATCCACGCTATTTATGTTCACCATATTCCCACAGGCAAATACAGGCCTGAAGGACGGCCCAAAGACATTTTGATTTAAACCATAACCGGGAAAGGGATGCAGACACTCACTGTACTACCTGAGGTACTCGCCTTGACCTCTTTGGAGGAGATAACTGTCCAGGCTCTATGCTTAGTCCCTTTTCATTGCAAAAGGAACAGTTATAGCCAGAGCCTACCTCCTAGCTGACACGATCACCACACCAGCTGATCCCATGTTGATGTGGGTACAGACAACAGGCAGAAATAGACCCATTCCAAAGTGTGCTTTGTCATGTAAAGGGAGAAAGAGATGTCTTTCAGGACAATTAGATACAAGAGCTGATGACACCATAATTTCCTGCTCTGTTTGGCTAAAAACCGGCCCCTGGTTCCAGCTGCTGGGGTAATTATTAGCTACCAGGGGAGCCACTACCAGCTTCTGGAGTCACAGTATCAGCTGCATGGAAGGTCCTGAGGGCACAGTTGCTACAGTAAGATCATTCGTCGCCCGGGGACCAATAACAATTTGAGGAAAAGACCTGTTGTCCCAAAACGGGACAAGGCTAGAGATCCTATCAACACCTCAGGATTTCTAGACGGGGCCACAGAGCAGTGCGCCAAACTTCAGTCCATCTGGAAGACCAACGACCCCATATGGGTGGATCAGTGGCCCCTCCCAGGCAGAAAGTTAAAGGCCCTGCAGTCCCACGTGCAGGAGCAGCTGCCTGTGGGCCACATTGTACCATCTACTAGCCCCTGCAATGTGCCTGTCATTACTATATGAAAGCCTGGCAAAGACAAGAGGTGGCTGCTGCAGGACCTCAGGAAAATCAACGAGGTCACTGAGGACATGGGTGCCCTCCAGTCCAGCCTGCCCTCAGCCTCCATGTTACCTCGAGATTGCCAATGGTGCACCATGCCCTAGTTGTGGGTAGCATGTTTTGGAGTCCCTCTATTTTTCGGATACCTTGTTCGACATTTAGGCTGTGATTGGTGGAGCCTGAGAACAGGAAGAGCATTGCTTTGAAGATCGCACGGGTTGAGATGTAAAGGAAGGCTAGTTCAGGGCGGTTTAGTCCAATTGTCATTTTATTTCACAGTTATTGGCAGAGGGTTGTTATAGATCTTAATGACTATTTTTTTGATGCCCCCATGCTTCCAAATGACATCCCCTGGTTTGCCTTGTCCGCCCCTAAACCACCAAACACCTTTACAGAGGTACCAGTGGACTGCATTGCCTCAAACAAAGAAGAGTAGCTCAACTATTTGGCAATGGCTTTGAGCCCAAAACCTCTCGCCCAGATGGAAAAGACATCCTAATGCTATCGTTTTTCATTACATGGACGATACAGTCATTTGTGCAGAAGCTCAAATCATTTTGGACGTTGCGGTACAAGATGTCATCACTGTGGTACAGCAGAAGGGTTTTGAGATTGCAGCAGATAAAGTTCAAAAAACAGACCCCTGGAAGTTCCTCGGCCTTAAAAGCACAGAGAGAACCATCACACCCCAGACACTGTACATCAAGGACAACCCTAAAACTCTGCAAGAACTCCAAATGCTCTGTGGAACAATCAGTTGGGTACGTTCACTCCTGGCAATCACCACAGAAGATCTCATGCCACTGTTCCTGCTCCGTAAAGGCAGAGAAGGACTTGATTCCCCTGATCACTGACACCAGAGGCAGAAGCAGCTGTACAAAAGGTCTCCTGGGTGATTCAAACTAAACAGGCACACAGATACCACCCTAATTTTCCTTTCTCTAAGGCAATCCTTGGTGTACCTCCAAAATTCCATACATTATTGTTTCAGTGGGACTATACTATCTCAGGTGCCCTGATAATAATTGAATGCGTTTTCAGAGCACACCAACCTACTAAAACAATAACAACCCAACAGAAAGTTATTGCAGAACTAGTGCAGAAAACCTAGAGAGCGTCTGTGCTCCCTTGCAGGAATGGACCTTGTGAATATTTACTTACTTCTCACACAAGAGCACCTCAATTGCCTACTTCGAACATCTGAACCACTGCAATACACCTTAGATCATTTTTACACATATTAGGATCAGCCATCAATTCTACCACCAAAATATTCCTGTGCTGCTCAGGATGTTCAAAATTACCCCACACCCGGCAAGATCCATTGTAGCCACCTGCCCAAATTTTCAGGAACATGGCCTTGCTTCTGTCACAGCAGGAGTCAGTCCAAGAGGACTAGAGTCTCCACATCTGGCAACCAGACATCACAGACTAAGCTCATTTGGACAGACTAAAATACATCCACGTCTCAATCGACGCCTTTACCAGTACGTTTTTTGGCTCTGTCCATGCTGCAGAAAAATCAGAAGATGCTATAAAACATTACTTTTTCGTTTGTTCCACCTTAGCAATTCCACAGGAAATTTAAACTGATAATGCTCTTGCTTATACCTTGCACTGATTCAAACAAGGGGCTTTCTGACCACTGGGGTATAAAACATGTCACAGGCATACCACACTCCACCACAGGACAGTCCATAGCTGAGAGGGCCAACTGAGCCATCGAAAGGATCTTTGATCAACTGAGAGGGGTAATCCAGATATTATCTTCCATTGAGACACTGGCCAAGGCCTTTTATGTACTCAACTTTTTGAATAACTCGTTGATGGAGACAACTCCCCCAGTCATCATTCAGTTTACTAATTCAACTGCAGCCCAATTAAAAGACCAGCCACCTGTGTCAATCAAAGAACCTGAATCCTAACAATTTATGGACACCTACCCATTAATTACTTGGGGAAGAGAAGATGCCCTTGTCTCTACAGCAACACTCCTAAGATCGATCTCAGTAAAATACATAAAAAATCTTTTTGGGAACGGTAAGGCAAACACCAGAGCCACCATCAGAAGAACAGAATGGAAGCCTAAGAGAGACAGCAGCAGCCTGGGAAAGAAGAAAAAGAAGGACAGAAGAAGATCTCCTAAGCAGCGTTGACCACACACACCAAGACCAAGATAGCTCAGACACCACTAACCAGGATATATGAATTAACATTTGTAAAAGCTATATTTTAGCATTGATATAAGATTCTTCTAATAAGCTGTTTTTACACCCTTGGCTTATGGAACAGAAAGTTTAGTGGCACCTGAACTTATGTTTCATCTTCTACTCACTTTATCTGTTTACTTTTAGCCCAAACAAGCCTCCAGATACTAAATGAGCCCAAGTCAGATGATGCTGCTGTTGGTTGCTGCTGACATAGAGAACTGGATGCTCCTCACTGAGCCGCATGCCTTCAGCTGGCTGCTTCCACAGACAAGCCACAATTTCTTGTCCACGGCCATGGCTGTCAGACACTACAAGGCATGTGTTTTTTCAACCTGCTGTCACATAGGGAGTCAGTATATCAGGGCATCCAGCTGCTAAAAATCAAGGAAAGAAGATGCAGATGGAGGGCAACTACAACTGGTTCACTGGACTTTTCAAACACTGGGGGATAAAAGGCTGACTTTCTTGTTTAGTTAAGACTGTTTTGTGGACTTTGTTTATCGTATTCATTGTGTTGGTTATTTTATCCATTATGCTAAATGCCTGCAAAACTCTATGGCTGAAGCCTTCTTTATAGACAACAAAATGGGAAGTTCTGGGGGCCGAGGGGCCGACCGTTGGAGCTGTAATACCTCAGGGCAAAGTGACCAAGGTAAAAGAGAGACATCGCTCTGAATGCAATGGTCTCGCCCATGGGCATTTGCAGGCTCCTGGTGATGCAGCACGTTTTGTTGGTATCACCCAGTTAAACTGCAGTATTTTTCTTATATGTACTGACTCGAGAATGTTCTCCCCTCTCTTATACCATTTTGGACCTGGCTTACTGCAATGCTACCCCGATTTCTCTCCGTCATTTTCCCGCTGTGTGCACAGCCCCATTTTGTCTCCCTTCCTGGACCCTCTTCATTGCAATCCACTGAAGTGTTTGCAGATCCCCACAAAGATCCCTCTCTCACCTCGTTCACCAGCAGTTTAAGCAAGCATGCTCCCAGCTCTGGGAGTGCAGGTCACTCAAAGAGGCTGGCTGTGGACAGGCTGAAACACAGGAACTGAGTGCAACAGGGAGCCTGGCCTCTAATAAAAGGCATGAAACCCACAGCACACCCAACGCAAAACCTTGCATGTCTCTTCTTTATCCTCCTTCTCTCAGTCCTCATGCCACTTTCCCCACTTTGTCTGACTGGGTACTTGGCTTCTCTCTCTCCTCTCTGCAGGTTCAGCTACACGTGTGACCCTGCAGGAACAGCCTGACCCAGGGAAGTGGGAGAGCACTCTTGGTCAGGAACTGTAGTGACAGGACGCAGAGGAATGCGATCAAACTGCAAGAGGGGGAAGAGATTTGATGATGGGAAGAAGTTCTTTACTCTCAGGGGGCTTATCCCTGACACAGGGACCTGTGCAGAGAGGCTGTGGATGCCCCATCCCCAGCAACATCCAAGGACAGGTGGGACAGGGGCCGCAGCAACCTGCTCTGCTGGGAGCTTGCTCACCTTGGAACCACATCACTTTAAGGGTCCCTTCCAAGCCAAACCATTCAAGGATTGGATCATTCTGCCATCCCCATCTCCCACTGCACAGCACCCCTGAATCTTCAGTGACATCACAGCTCCCAGAGGGTTCCAGGTGGAACGTCCAGGACCTGGAAACGAGCACAGCAGACACTGCAACGGCTGCCAAAGGTCAGTTGCTGCTCACCCTGCGCTCTGACCCTCAGTGCTGAGCTGCTGCTGCTGCCTGGGCTTTTCCTGACGCCTGCTCTGGAGCGCCAATCCCGCAGGATGTGCTCTGCTGTGCCCGTGGAGGTACAGTGCCATGCCAGGCAGGGGGCACCCGGCTTGGGCAGGCTGCAGCCATGTGGGAATGGATGGTGCGGGACAGAAAGCCCACTGGGAGGTGGTGCTTCCCCTTGCAGACTGAGAGAGACACTGTGGAGGCGATGGATGTGGACCAGGGGCTGGAAGAGGATGACATGATGGAGGTGGACACCTCCTCTACTTCCATGTCCTCCCCTGTTGAGGACATGGAAGTAGAGGTGGAGGACAACACTGAAGAAATGGAAGTGGATGAGGAAGATGACACGGAAGAGATGCAAGTTGATGAGGAGGATGAGGAGGAGCCCATGGTCCTTGGATGAAGATGGTGCCCCACAGGTAAGACAGGCAGATGCTTCCCACGCCCTGCCCACACACACACTGGGTCCCCTGACGCCAGCCCTGCCAGCCCCGGCCCAGCCCCTGGGGCCCAGCTGCCAGCCCTGCTGGGCCCAGTGCTGCCAACTGACTCCAGCTCTGCTCCTTCCTTTCTTCCAGGACTCATTCACATCATGGCACTGATGCCATGCCGTTGTAAATACGTTTTAAAGATTAGAAGTTTCCTGTAAATACGTTCACTATGTTTGAAGTTTCCTGTAAATACGTTTTGAAGATTGTTGGCCCATCGGATCCCATGTAAATATGTTCTGTATATTACTGTTGATGTTGTTATAACGCTTGTTATAACGAAGCATGTTCTGTAAATCCTACATTTGCCGATCTTCGGCAAATAAATACTGTTTCTTTTAAAAACCTGACTTCTCTTGGCCATTCCTTGGGGCACAGGCAGCCTTTGCACACTTGTGGGTTCCACTTGTTCCGCATTCCCGGGGCTGGACCTCCCTGGCACGGCCACCCCAGGGCTGGGGGTCCCTGTGCACAGGGGCTCCCACTGACACCACTCCTGGCACTGGGCACTGCTGCTCTTCCTGGCCTGGGGCACAGCGCTGTCCCCAAGAGCTCAGCTCTCACCAGCTCTAACACAGGGAGCTCTCAAAGCACTGGCCCCTGCAGCCATGCCACCAAAGCAGCCAGCAAACCTTCAGCCACCCTTCCTGCTGCAGACACAGGCACTCCTGGGCCCAGAGCAGCCAGCAGGCCACAGCCCTGCAAAATCCACCTGCACACTCTCAAGGCCACCAGAGCTTTGGCAACTGGGCCAGCTACATCTGGGCTGCTGCAGGGGCTGATCTTTAAGCCTTGGTGCCTCCAAAGGCCCTGGGCTCTGCTTTCCAGCCTGCTCTGCACAGCCCTGAGCCCGTATTGTTCCAGAGACAAAAGCCAAGCCAGGGCATCCTCACCCTGCCCGCATTCCTGCTGCTGCCAGCGGCCACCGGGCCCTGGGCCCGACTCGGGTGACAGCTGCAGGGACAGGGCAGCCTGTGCTGAGCAGGGGGCACGGGGCTGTGGGCCCTGAGGCTGCTGCTGGGGACCATGGTCCCAGAGGGCCCTGAGCTCAGCCCCTGCCCGGCCAGCTGCCCCCATGCCCCACACTCCCTGAGCATCCCCATCACACCTGCCAGGGGAAATCCCACGGGCTTCAGGAAAGAAATTCCCCATAGTGACTAAACCAAGGGGTCCAAGGGGAAAGTCAGCACCAGCTGATGTTTACAGCACCTTGACACAGGTGGCTGCAGGGCAGGTGAGATCTCCAGGGCCTCTGGCAGTGCCTGCTCTGCACGTGAGCCTGTGCGGCTGCTCCCAGTGGGACACAGCTCAGGCCAGCCCTCAGCCCCTCACAGTTGATACCAAGGAGCAGGCTCAGAAAGCAGTTTCAGATCACTTCCTGTAGATATTTCAAAGGTCTAAATGTCATTCAAAAACCCAAACTCTAGATTTATTTTTGGTGTTGTGGCATGAGAAGCCATGAAGGTGCCTCTGAATGTGCACTCAGGGCACTTCCACTGCCATCCCAAAGGTAACACAAAGGACAGGCCTCAGCTTTCAGCACTGCTGAGCTCCTCACCCTGCAATGAAGTCTGAGGCAGAGGCAATGTTTTGCAGGCCGGGGGGCCTATCACTGGAATAGTAATACCTCATGACAATCATATAGATTTAAAGTAAGGTGAATAACCCCTCTGAATACAATGATCTTGCTCAATGTCTTTTGCGGGATCGTGCAGATTCAGCACATTTCTTGGTATCATGAACTTCCTTCTTTCCTTATATATACTCCCCTAGGATGTTCTCCCCTCCCTTAACCTCTATTAGTCCTGAATTACTGCATACAAGGTCCTTTTCCCCACCCTGAAAATCCTTGTGTGCCCACCCCCACTTTGTCTCCCTCCCTGGACCCGCTCCAGCGCATTCCACAGTATTTGCTGTTTCACACATAGATCCCTCTCTTGCCTCATCCATCATGCATTCCAGCAAGCCTACTCCTAGCTCTGGGAGTGCACATCTCTCACAGTGTCTGGCTGTGGACATGCCACAAGGGGTGCCGAAACAGGGACCTTCTTTGAGAATTCCTGAGAGCCACTCCAGTGAGGATTCGGCTCTTCCACCGTCACAGGACAGAAGACGCCTCGGGTCAGCCACCGCCCTGGAGTGGGACCTGAGTTTTATCAGGGTTTGCTGAAGGCAGCATCAGCACCCTCCAGCAGCAACAGGGCTAGCTCAGCTGCTGAAGCCCAGGGGACATTTTGAACCCTCTGCATCCAGAGCCACCAGAGCAGTGAGTTGGAGGACAGCCACCTGCAGTGCAGGATCCTTGGGAGATATTTCAGTCCTGTGGGTGGGCCACCCTTTACATCAGGGGCAGCTCTGGGTAACAAATTATCCAATCCTTAGAGGGATACATATCTTCCAGTTAGGGAGGCTCTCCTTTCAGAGTGGAAGACTTTTACTAAAGGAAGTTGGAAGCCTATTGTTGGCTTTTTAATGAGTTCACAGATATGTCTGTTGATTCAGTTGGTCATGTAGCATTTTGGGACTCAGGGAAAGACTCTACCTTTTGTAAACTCAGGGAGTGATAAGAGTCGCAACATTTTACCCAAATTTTCATATGATTTATAGAGTTTTCTCAAGGGTTCAAAGTTCTAATATTCAACCCAGACTTTCTGTTCTGCCCCCCACATTCCTGACCCCACTGATACCATTAGGATGAGAGACAGAAACTGCTGTAAAGCACAGACAAGCCACCTGCTGTCTGCCATCTCCCCTCCTTCTCTACCCCCTGCCCACGTCTGTACTGATCACACTGGCCTGGATTCTAGCCTAACCCCTTCTCCAGTACCTCTCCTCCCTGGATCACCCTCAGGTAGCTCACAAAATGTAGTCCCTCCTATGGAGGGGGTGTTCAATGTCAAACACCCTCCCACCCCCGGCTGTTTTATCGTGTCCTGCCCCTATGTTGGGTCCCAGCTCTGCGTCAGGTACCACCCCTGCATTGGGATCCAGCGCTTCCTTGCCTACTCCCGCTGCCCTACCTCCTCCAACTCAGCCCCTTGCGGATCCCACACTGTCGGAGCCGGAGATGTGAGGGGCGGTACCCGGAAGGCCGCCATCTTGGCTACCAGAGGCCCACACCACCGGGCCTGGCCAGTCACCCCAAGGCCCCGCTCCTCTGCCAAAGAACAAGTTCCCTCTTCTGGAGAGGAGAGGGAAGGTTCATCGCACCTGGAGGATGAGCCTGAGGATTCTTGGCAGAGGATGGAGAAGCTCGCGGCTGAAGAGGGGGACTGGGAATTGGTAGCTAAAATACAAGCGGCACCGCTGCAGTACCAGAGGGGGGCTAACCCCTGATGAGAAGCTGTCACACAAGGGAGATGAAAGACCTTTATAAAGCTGCGAAACACCATGGGAGGGGCTTGCCCTATATTAATCATTTGTTAAATGCCATCTTTATGCACATGTTATGGTACCTCACAATCTGCACCATTTTATGCGCATCCTACTTTCTCCCACTGAAATTATTCTGTGGGAAGGAATGGGGAAAAAACTAATACAACAGCTATTAAAAGACTATGCTAGAGAAGACAGGCAGGCACACCTAACACTAGACCATCTAGGGAGGAAGATTTCACTAAGTCTCATTCAATTGACCTTCCCTGAGCTCTGATGAAGAGAATAAAGTGTGGAAAAGACAGTTCTCATGCAGACACCCAATGGAGAATCACCTACTCTAGATTTCACAGACATTCTCCAGGGACCTGGGCAATCCTTTCAATAATTTATTGACCACCTTCCACAAGCAATAGAGAAACAAATTGAACATCCAAAAGCCAGGAAGGTACTGCCTCCTAAACTTGCTGAAACAAATGCTAGCAACACCTGTAAAGACATTTTACCTTCTCTAACCCTTAGCCCAAAGCCGACCATTGCACAAATGGTCAAGGTATGCACACTTACAGCATCCTTACACCGTGATGCCACCTAGCTATGGCGACCAATCAGGGTGTGGTAGAGGTGCTAGTAGCCTCCCTGGTTATTCCCTGGCATACACATGAAAAAGGACCTGGCTTTAAGTGTAGGGAGATGGGGCATTTTCAACAGAATTTGAAAAATGCAGACAATTACCGGGGACCTTCTATGTGTCACAGCCACTGCCCTCACTGCCCCCCTCATCCACATGCTTTCCAACACCAGCAAAACCGGTGGCCTGCAGGAAACCACACACAGACACAGAAAGGCCCCAGGCAAAGACACCAAATGCGAGGCCATTGCGCCCCACGCTACCAAACATCGTGGAGAACCAGCACAGCGACCTTCTCAGATCCAGCGGGACAGCTCGATCACTGCAGAAAACTCGACAGAAGACAGCTCTGCCCTGGAACCTAAAGGCAGCTGGTAAGCGCCTTTTCAATTCCAATCCACGCTATTTATGTTCACCATATTCCCACAGGCAAATACAGGCCTGAAGGACGGCCCAAAGACATTTTGATTTAAACCATAACCAGGAAAGGGATGCAGACACTCACTCTACTACCTGAGGTACTCGCCTTGACCTCTTTGGAGGAGATAACTGTCCAGGCTCTATGCTTAGTCCCTTTTCATTGCAAAAGGAACAGTTATAGCCAGAACTTTCCTCCTAATTGACACGATCACCACACCAGCTGATCCCATGTTGATGTGGGCACAGACAACAGGCAGAAATAGACCCATTCCAAAGTGTGCTTTGTCATGTAAAGGGAGAAAGAGATGTCTTTCAGGACTATTAGATACAAGAGCTGATGACACCATATATTCCTGCTCTGTTTGGCTAAAAAACGGCCCCTGGTTCCAGCTGCTGGGGTAATTATTAGCTACCAGGGGAGCCACTACCAGCTTCTGGAGTCACAGTATCAGCTGCATGGAAGGTCCTGAGGGCACAGTTGCTACAGTAAGATCATTTGTCGCCCGGGCACCAATAACAATTTGAGGAAAAGACCTGTTGTCCCAAAGCGGGACAGGGCTAGAGATCCTATCAACACCTCAGGATTTCTAGACGGGGCCACAGAGCAGCGCGCCACACTTCAGTCAACCTGGAAGACCAACGACCCCATATGGGTGGATCAGTGGCCCCTCCCAGGCAGAAAGTTAAAGGCCCTGCAGTCCCACGTGCAGGAGCAGCTGCCTGTGGGCCACATTGTACCATCTACTAGCTCCTGCAATGTGCCTGTTATTATCATATGAAAGCCTGGCAAAGACAAGAGGTGGCTGCTGCAGGACCTCAGGAAAATCAACGAGGTCACTGAGGACATGGGTGCCCTCCAGTCCAGCCTGCCCTCAGCCTCCATGTTACCTCGAGATTGCCGATGGTGCACCATGCCCTAGTTGTGGGTAGCATCTTTTGGAGTCCTCCTATTTTTCGGATACCTTGTTCGACATTTAGGCTGTGATTGGTGGAGCCTGAGCACAGGAAGAGCATTGTTTTGCAGATTGCACGGGTTGAGATGTAAAGGAAGGCTAGTTCAGGGCGGTTTAATCCAATTGTAATTTTATTTCACAGTTATTGGCAGAGGGTTGTTATAGATCTTAATGACTATTTTTTTGATGCCGCCACCATTCCAAATGACATCCCCTGGTTTGCCTTGTCCGCCCCTAAACCACCAAACACCTTTACAGAGGTACCAGTGTACTGCATTGCCTCAAACAAAGAAGAGTAGCTCAACTATTTGGCAATGGCTTTGATCCCAAAATCTCTCACCCAGATGGAAAAGACATCCTAATGCTATCGTTTTTCATTACATGGACGATACAGTCATTTGTGCAGAAGCTCAAATCATTTTGGATGTTGCGGTACAAGATGTCATCACTGTGGTACAGCAGAAGGGTTTTGAGATTGCAGCAGATAAAGTTCAAAAAACAGACCCCTGGAAGTTCCTCGGCCTTAAAAGCACAGAGAGAACCATCACACCCCAGACACTGTACATCAAGGACAACCCTAAAACTCTGCAAGAACTCCAAATGCTCTGTGGAACAATCAGTTGGGTACGTTCACTCCTGGCAATCACCACAGAAGATCTCATGCCACTGTTCCTGCTCCGTAAAGGCAGAGAAGGACTTGATTCCCCTGATCACTGACACCAGAGGCAGAAGCAGCTGTACAAAAGGTCTCCTGGGTGATTCAAACTAAACAGGCACACAGATACCACCCTAATTTTCCTTTCTCTAAGGCAATCCTTGGTGTACCTCCAAAATTCCATACATTATTGTTTCAGTGGGACTATACTATCTCAGGTGCCCTGATAATAATTGAATGCGTTTTCAGAGCACACCAACCTACTAAAACAATAACAACCCAACAGAAAGTTATTGCAGAACTAGTGCAGAAAACCTAGAGAGCGTCTGTGCTCCCTTGCAGGAATGGACCTTGTGAATATTTACTTACTTCTCACACAAGAGCACCTCAATTGCCTACTTCGAACATCTGAACCACTGCAATACACCTTAGATCATTTTTACACATATTAGGATCAGCCATCAATTCTACCACCAAAATATTCCTGTGCTGCTCAGGATGTTCAAAATTACCCCACACCCGGCAAGATCCATTGTAGCCACCTGCCCAAATTTTCAGGAACATGGCCTTGCTTCTGTCACAGCAGGAGTCAGTCCAAGAGGACTAGAGTCTCCACATCTGGCAGCCAGACATCACAGACTAAGCTCATTTGGACAGACTAAAATACATCCACGTCTCAATCGACGCCTTTACCAGTACGTTTTTTGGCTCTGTCCATGCTGCAGAAAAATCAGAAGATGCTATAAAACATTACTTTTTCGTTTTTTCCACCTTAGCAATTCCACAGGAAATTTAAACTGATAATGCTCTTGCTTATACCTTGCACTGATTCAAACAAGGGGCTTTCTGACCACTGGGGTATAAAACATGTCACAGGCATACCACACTCCACCACAGGACAGTCCATAGCTGAGAGGGCCAACTGAGCCATCGAAAGGATCTTTGATCAACTGAGAGGGGTAATCCAGATATTATCTTCCATTGAGACACTGGCCAAGGCCTTTTATGTACTCAACTTTTTGAATAACTCGTTGATGGAGACAACTCCCCCAGTCATCATTCAGTTTACTAATTCAACTGCAGCCCAATTAAAAGACCAGCCACCTGTGTCAATCAAAGAACCTGAATCCTAACAATTTATGGACACCTACCCATTAATTACTTGGGGAAGAGAAGATGCCCTTGTCTCTACAGCAACACTCCTAAGATCGATCTCAGTAAAATACATAAAAAATCTTTCTGGGAACGGTAAGGCAAACACCAGAGCCACCATCAGAAGAACAGAATGGAAGCCTAAGAGAGACAGCAGCAGCCTGGGAAAGAAGAAAAAGAAGGACAGAAGAAGATCTCCTAAGCAGCGTTGACCACACACACCAAGACCAAGATAGCTCAGACACCACTAACCAGGATATATGAATTAACATTTGTAAAAGCTATATTTTAGCATTGATATAAGATTCTTCTAATAAGCTGTTTTTACACCCTTGGCTTATGGAACAGAAAGTTTAGTGGCACCTGAACTTATGTTTCATCTTCTACTCACTTTATCTGTTTACTTTTAGCCCAAACAAGCCTCCAGATACTAAATGAGCCCAAGTCAGATGATGCTGCTGTTGGTTGCTGCTGACATAGAGAACTGGATGCTCCTCACTGAGCCGCATGCCTTCAGCTGGCTGCTTCCACAGACAAGCCACAATTTCTTGTCCACGGCCATGGCTGTCAGACACTACAAGGCATGTGTTTTTTCAACCTGCTGTCACATAGGGAGTCAGTATATCAGGGCATCCAGCTGCTAAAAATCAAGGAAAGAAGATGCAGATGGAGGGCAACTACAACTGGTTCACTGGACTTTTCAAACACTGGGGGATAAAAGGCTGACTTTCTTGTTTAGTTAAGACTGTTTTGTGGACTTTGTTTATCGTATTCATTGTGTTGGTTATTTTATCCATTATGCTAAATGCCTGCAAAACTCTATGGCTGAAGCCTTCTTTATAGACAACAAAATGGGAAGTTCTGGGGGCCGAGGGGCCGACCGTTGGAGCTGTAATACCTCAGGGCAAAGTGACCAAGGTAAAAGAGAGACATCGCTCTGAATGCAATGGTCTCGCCCATGGGCATTTGCAGGCTCCTGGTGATGCAGCACGTTTTGTTGGTATCACCCAGTTAAACTGCAGTATTTTTCTTATATGTACTGACTCGAGAATGTTCTCCCCTCTCTTATACCATTTTGGACCTGGCTTACTGCAATGCTACCCCGATTTCTCTCCGTCATTTTCCCGCTGTGTGCACAGCCCCATTTTGTCTCCCTTCCTGGACCCTCTTCATTGCAATCCACTGAAGTGTTTGCAGATCCCCACAAAGATCCCTCTCTCACCTCGTTCACCAGCAGTTTAAGCAAGCATGCTCCCAGCTCTGGGAGTGCAGGTCACTCAAAGAGGCTGGCTGTGGACAGGCTGAAACACAGGAACTGAGTGCAACAGGGAGCCTGGCCTCTAATAAAAGGCATGAAACCCACAGCACACCCAACGCAAAACCTTGCATGTCTCTTCTTTATCCTCCTTCTCTCAGTCCTCATGCCACTTTCCCCACTTTGTCTGACTGGGTACTTGGCTTCTCTCTCTCCTCTCTGCAGGTTCAGCTACACGTGTGACCCTGCAGGAACAGCCTGACCCAGGGAAGTGGGAGAGCACTCTTGGTCAGGAACTGTAGTGACAGGACGCAGAGGAATGCGATCAAACTGCAAGAGGGGGAAGAGATTTGATGATGGGAAGAAGTTCTTTACTCTCAGGGGGCTTATCCCTGACACAGGGACCTGTGCAGAGAGGCTGTGGATGCCCCATCCCCAGCAACATTCAAGGACAGGTGGGACAGGGGCCGCAGCAACCTGCTCTGCTGGGAGCTTGCTCACCTTGGAACCACATCACTTTAAGGGTCCCTTCCAAGCCAAACCATTCAAGGATTGGATCATTCTGCCATCCCCATCTCCCACTGCACAACACCCCTGAATCTTCAGTGACATCACAGCTCCCAGAGGGTTCCAGGTGGAACGTCCAGGACCTGGAAACGAGCACAGCAGACACTGCAACGGCTGCCAAAGGTCAGTTGCTGCTCACCCTGCGCTCTGACCCTCAGTGCTGAGCTGCTGCTGCTGCCTGGGCTTTTCCTGACGCCTGCTCTGGAGCGCCAATCCCGCAGGATGTGCTCTGCTGTGCCCGTGGAGGTACAGTGCCATGCCAGGCAGGGGGCACCCGGCTTGGGCAGGCTGCAGCCATGTGGGAATGGATGGTGCGGGACAGAAAGCCCACTGGGAGGTGGTGCTTCCCCTTGCAGACTGAGAGAGACACTGTGGAGGCGATGGATGTGGACCAGGGGCTGGAAGAGGATGACATGATGGAGGTGGACACCTCCTCTACTTCCATGTCCTCCCCTGTTGAGGACATGGAAGTAGAGGTGGAGGACAACACTGAAGAAATGGAAGTGGATGAGGAAGATGACACGGAAGAGATGCAAGTTGATGAGGAGGATGAGGAGGAGCCCATGGTCCTTGGATGAAGATGGTGCCCCACAGGTAAGACAGGCAGATGCTTCCCACGCCCTGCCCACACACACACTGGGTCCCCTGACGCCAGCCCTGCCAGCCCCGGCCCAGCCCCTGGGGCCCAGCTGCCAGCCCTGCTGGGCCCAGTGCTGCCAACTGACTCCAGCTCTGCTCCTTCCTTTCTTCCAGGACTCATTCACATCATGGCACTGATGCCATGCCGTTGTAAATACGTTTTAAAGATTAGAAGTTTCCTGTAAATACGTTCACTATGTTTGAAGTTTCCTGTAAATACGTTTTGAAGATTGTTGGCCCATCGGATCCCATGTAAATATGTTCTGTATATTACTGTTGATGTTGTTATAACGCTTGTTATAACGAAGCATGTTCTGTAAATCCTACATTTGCCGATCTTCGGCAAATAAATACTGTTTCTTTTAAAAACCTGACTTCTCTTGGCCATTCCTTGGGGCACAGGCAGCCTTTGCACACTTGTGGGTTCCACTTGTTCCGCATTCCCGGGGCTGGACCTCCCTGGCACGGCCACCCCGGGGCTGGGGGTCCCTGTGCACAGGGGCTCCCACTGACACCACTCCTGGCACTGGGCACTGCTGCTCTTCCTGGCCTGGGGCACAGCGCTGTCCCCAAGAGCTCAGCTCTCACCAGCTCTAACACAGGGAGCTCTCAAAGCACTGGCCCCTGCAGCCATGCCACCAAAGCAGCCAGCAAACCTTCAGCCACCCTTCCTGCTGCAGACACAGGCACTCCTGGGCCCAGAGCTGCCAGCAGGCCACAGCCCTGCAAAATCCACCTGCACACTCTCAAGGCCACCAGAGCTTTGGCAACTGGGCCAGCTACATCTGGGCTGCTGCAGGGGCTGATCTTTAAGCCTTGGTGCCTCCAAAGGCCCTGGGCTCTGCTTTCCAGCCTGCTCTGCACAGCCCTGAGCCCGTATTGTTCCAGAGACAAAAGCCAAGCCAGGGCATCCTCACCCTGCCCGCATTCCTGCTGCTGCCAGCGGCCACCGGGCCCTGGGCCCGACTCGGGTGACAGCTGCAGGGACAGGGCAGCCTGTGCTGAGCAGGGGGCACGGGGCTGTGGGCCCTGAGGCTGCTGCTGGGGACCATGGTCCCAGAGGGCCCTGAGCTCAGCCCCTGCCCGGCCAGCTGCCCCCATGCCCCACACTCCCTGAGCATCCCCATCACACCTGCCAGGGGAAATCCCACGGGCTTCAGGAAAGAAATTCCCCATAGTGACTAAACCAAGGGGTCCAAGGGGAAAGTCAGCACCAGCTGATGTTTACAGCACCTTGACACAGGTGGCTGCAGGGCAGGTGAGATCTCCAGGGCCTCTGGCAGTGCCTGCTCTGCACGTGAGCCTGTGCGGCTGCTCCCAGTGGGACACAGCTCAGGCCAGCCCTCAGCCCCTCACAGTTGATACCAAGGAGCATGCTCAGAAAGCAGTTTCAGATCACTTCCTGTAGATATTTCAAAGGTCTAAATGTCATTCAAAAACCCAAACTCTAGATTTATTTTTGGTGTTGTGGCATGAGAAGCCATGAAGGTGCCTCTGAATGTGCACTCAGGGCACTTCCACTGCCATCCCAAAGGTAACACAAAGGACAGGCCTCAGCTTTCAGCACTGCTGAGCTCCTCACCCTGCAATGAAGTCTGAGGCAGAGGCAATGTTTTGCAGGCCGGGGGGCCTATCACTGGAATAGTAATACCTCATGACAATCATATAGATTTAAAGTAAGGTGAATAACCCCTCTGAATACAATGATCTTGCTCAATGTCTTTTGCGGGATCGTGCAGATTCAGCACATTTCTTGGTATCATGAACTTCCTTCTTTCCTTATATATACTCCCCTAGGATGTTCTCCCCTCCCTTAACCTCTATTAGTCCTGAATTACTGCATACAAGGTCCTTTTCCCCACCCTGAAAATCCTTGTGTGCCCACCCCCACTTTGTCTCCCTCCCTGGACCCGCTCCAGCGCATTCCACAGTATTTGCTGTTTCACACATAGATCCCTCTCTTGCCTCATCCATCATGCATTCCAGCAAGCCTACTCCTAGCTCTGGGAGTGCACATCTCTCACAGTGTCTGGCTGTGGACATGCCACAAGGGGTGCCGAAACAGGGACCTTCTTTGAGAATTCCTGAGAGCCACTCCAGTGAGGATTCGGCTCTTCCACCGTCACAGGACAGAAGACGCCTCGGGTCAGCCACCGCCCTGGAGTGGGACCTGAGTTTTATCAGGGTTTGCTGAAGGCAGCATCAGCACCCTCCAGCAGCAACAGGGCTAGCTCAGCTGCTGAAGCCCAGGGGACATTTTGAACCCTCTGCATCCAGAGCCACCAGAGCAGTGAGTTGGAGGACAGCCACCTGCAGTGCAGGATCCTTGGGAGATATTTCAGTCCTGTGGGTGGGCCACCCTTTACATCAGGGGCAGCTCTGGGTAACAAATTATCCAATCCTTAGAGGGATACATATCTTCCAGTTAGGGAGGCTCTCCTTTCAGAGTGGAAGACTTTTACTAAAGGAAGTTGGAAGCCTATTGTTGGCTTTTTAATGAGTTCACAGATATGTCTGTTGATTCAGTTGGTCATGTAGCATTTTGGGACTCAGGGAAAGACTCTACCTTTTGTAAACTCAGGGAGTGATAAGAGTCGCAACATTTTACCCAAATTTTCATATGATTTATAGAGTTTTCTCAAGGGTTCAAAGTTCTAATATTCAACCCAGACTTTCTGTTCTGCCCCCCACATTCCTGACCCCACTGATACCATTAGGATGAGAGACAGAAACTGCTGTAAAGCACAGACAAGCCACCTGCTGTCTGCCATCTCCCCTCCTTCTCTACCCCCTGCCCACGTCTGTACTGATCACACTGGCCTGGATTCTAGCCTAACCCCTTCTCCAGTACCTCTCCTCCCTGGATCACCCTCAGGTAGCTCACAAAATGTAGTCCCTCCTATGGAGGGGGTGTTCAATGTCAAACACCCTCCCACCCCCGGCTGTTTTATCGTGTCCTGCCCCTATGTTGGGTCCCAGCTCTGCGTCAGGTACCACCCCTGCATTGGGATCCAGCGCTTCCTTGCCTACTCCCGCTGCCCTACCTCCTCCAACTCAGCCCCTTGCGGATCCCACACTGTCGGAGCCGGAGATGTGAGGGGCGGTACCCGGAAGGCCGCCATCTTGGCTACCAGAGGCCCACACCACCGGGCCTGGCCAGTCACCCCAAGGCCCCGCTCCTCTGCCAAAGAACAAGTTCCCTCTTCTGGAGAGGAGAGGGAAGGTTCATCGCACCTGGAGGATGAGCCTGAGGATTCTTGGCAGAGGATGGAGAAGCTCGCGGCTGAAGAGGGGGACTGGGAATTGGTAGCTAAAATACAAGCGGCACCGCTGCAGTACCAGAGGGGGGCTAACCCCTGATGAGAAGCTGTCACACAAGGGAGATGAAAGACCTTTATAAAGCTGCGAAACACCATGGGAGGGGCTTGCCCTATATTAATCATTTGTTAAATGCCATCTTTATGCACATGTTATGGTACCTCACAATCTGCACCATTTTATGCGCATCCTACTTTCTCCCACTGAAATTATTCTGTGGGAAGGAATGGGGAAAAAACTAATACAACAGCTATTAAAAGACTATGCTAGAGAAGACAGGCAGGCACACCTAACACTAGACCATCTAGGGAGGAAGATTTCACTAAGTCTCATTCAATTGACCTTCCCTGAGCTCTGATGAAGAGAATAAAGTGTGGAAAAGACAGTTCTCATGCAGACACCCAATGGAGAATCACCTACTCTAGATTTCACAGACATTCTCCAGGGACCTGGGCAATCCTTTCAATAATTTATTGACCACCTTCCACAAGCAATAGAGAAACAAATTGAACATCCAAAAGCCAGGAAGGTACTGCCTCCTAAACTTGCTGAAACAAATGCTAGCAACACCTGTAAAGACATTTTACCTTCTCTAACCCTTAGCCCAAAGCCGACCATTGCACAAATGGTCAAGGTATGCACACTTACAGCATCCTTACACCGTGATGCCACCTAGCTATGGCGACCAATCAGGGTGTGGTAGAGGTGCTAGTAGCCTCCCTGGTTATTCCCTGGCATACACATGAAAAAGGACCTGGCTTTAAGTGTAGGGAGATGGGGCATTTTCAACAGAATTTGAAAAATGCAGACAATTACCGGGGACCTTCTATGTGTCACAGCCACTGCCCTCACTGCCCCCCTCATCCACATGCTTTCCAACACCAGCAAAACCGGTGGCCTGCAGGAAACCACACACAGACACAGAAAGGCCCCAGGCAAAGACACCAAATGCGAGGCCATTGCGCCCCACGCTACCAAACATCGTGGAGAACCAGCACAGCGACCTTCTCAGATCCAGCGGGACAGCTCGATCACTGCAGAAAACTCGACAGAAGACAGCTCTGCCCTGGAACCTAAAGGCAGCTGGTAAGCGCCTTTTCAATTCCAATCCACGCTATTTATGTTCACCATATTCCCACAGGCAAATACAGGCCTGAAGGACGGCCCAAAGACATTTTGATTTAAACCATAACCAGGAAAGGGATGCAGACACTCACTCTACTACCTGAGGTACTCGCCTTGACCTCTTTGGAGGAGATAACTGTCCAGGCTCTATGCTTAGTCCCTTTTCATTGCAAAAGGAACAGTTATAGCCAGAACTTTCCTCCTAATTGACACGATCACCACACCAGCTGATCCCATGTTGATGTGGGCACAGACAACAGGCAGAAATAGACCCATTCCAAAGTGTGCTTTGTCATGTAAAGGGAGAAAGAGATGTCTTTCAGGACTATTAGATACAAGAGCTGATGACACCATAATTTCCTGCTCTGTTTGGCTAAAAAACGGCCTCTGGTTCCAGCTGCTGGGGTAATTATTAGCTACCAGGGGAGCCACTACCAGCTTCTGGAGTCACAGTATCAGCTGCATGGAAGGTCCTGAGGGCACAGTTGCTACAGTAAGATCATTTGTCGCCCGGGCACCAATAACAATTTGAGGAAAAGACCTGTTGTCCCAAAGCGGGACAGGGCTAGAGATCCTATCAACACCTCAGGATTTCTAGACGGGGCCACAGAGCAGCGCGCCACACTTCAGTCAACCTGGAAGACCAACGACCCCATATGGGTGGATCAGTGGCCCCTCCCAGGCAGAAAGTTAAAGGCCCTGCAGTCCCACGTGCAGGAGCAGCTGCCTGTGGGCCACATTGTACCATCTACTAGCTCCTGCAATGTGCCTGTTATTATCATATGAAAGCCTGGCAAAGACAAGAGGTGGCTGCTGCAGGACCTCAGGAAAATCAACGAGGTCACTGAGGACATGGGTGCCCTCCAGTCCAGCCTGCCCTCAGCCTCCATGTTACCTCGAGATTGCCGATGGTGCACCATGCCCTAGTTGTGGGTAGCATCTTTTGGAGTCCTCCTATTTTTCGGATACCTTGTTCGACATTTAGGCTGTGATTGGTGGAGCCTGAGCACAGGAAGAGCATTGTTTTGCAGATTGCACGGGTTGAGATGTAAAGGAAGGCTAGTTCAGGGCGGTTTAATCCAATTGTAATTTTATTTCACAGTTATTGGCAGAGGGTTGTTATAGATCTTAATGACTATTTTTTTGATGCCGCCACCATTCCAAATGACATCCCCTGGTTTGCCTTGTCCGCCCCTAAACCACCAAACACCTTTACAGAGGTACCAGTGTACTGCATTGCCTCAAACAAAGAAGAGTAGCTCAACTATTTGGCAATGGCTTTGATCCCAAAATCTCTCACCCAGATGGAAAAGACATCCTAATGCTATCGTTTTTCATTACATGGACGATACAGTCATTTGTGCAGAAGCTCAAATCATTTTGGATGTTGCGGTACAAGATGTCATCACTGTGGTACAGCAGAAGGGTTTTGAGATTGCAGCAGATAAAGTTCAAAAAACAGACCCCTGGAAGTTCCTCGGCCTTAAAAGCACAGAGAGAACCATCACACCCCAGACACTGTACATCAAGGACAACCCAAAAACTCTGCAAGAACTCCAAATGCTCTGTGGAACAATCAGTTGGGTACGTTCACTCCTGGCAATCACCACAGAAGATCTCATGCCACTGTTCCTGCTCCGTAAAGGCAGAGAAGGACTTGATTCCCCTGATCACTGACACCAGAGGCAGAAGCAGCTGTACAAAAGGTCTCCTGGGTGATTCAAACTAAACAGGCACACAGATACCACCCTAATTTTCCTTTCTCTAAGGCAATCCTTGGTGTACCTCCAAAATTCCATACATTATTGTTTCAGTGGGACTATACTATCTCAGGTGCCCTGATAATAATTGAATGCGTTTTCAGAGCACACCAACCTACTAAAACAATAACAACCCAACAGAAAGTTATTGCAGAACTAGTGCAGAAAACCTAGAGAGCGTCTGTGCTCCCTTGCAGGAATGGACCTTGTGAATATTTACTTACTTCTCACACAAGAGCACCTCAATTGTTTACTTCGAACATCTGAACCACTGCAATACACCTTAGATCATTTTTACACATATTAGGATCAGCCATCAATTCTACCACCAAAATATTCCTGTGCTGCTCAGGATGTTCAAAATTACCCCACACCCGGCAAGATCCATTGTAGCCACCTGCCCAAATTTTCAGGAACATGGCCTTGCTTCTGTCACAGCAGGAGTCAGTCCAAGAGGACTAGAGTCTCCACATCTGGCAACCAGACATCACAGACTAAGCTCATTTGGACAGACTAAAATACATCCACGTCTCAATCGACGCCTTTACCAGTACGTTTTTTGGCTCTGTCCATGCTGCAGAAAAATCAGAAGATGCTATAAAACATTACTTTTTCGTTTGTTCCACCTTAGCAATTCCACAGGAAATTTAAACTGATAATGCTCTTGCTTATACCTTGCACTGATTCAAACAAGGGGCTTTCTGACCACTGGGGTATAAAACATGTCACAGGCATACCACACTCCACCACAGGACAGTCCATAGCTGAGAGGGCCAACTGAGCCATCGAAAGGATCTTTGATCAACTGAGAGGGGTAATCCAGATATTATCTTCCATTGAGACACTGGCCAAGGCCTTTTATGTACTCAACTTTTTGAATAACTCGTTGATGGAGACAACTCCCCCAGTCATCATTCAGTTTACTAATTCAACTGCAGCCCAATTAAAAGACCAGCCACCTGTGTCAATCAAAGAACCTGAATCCTAACAATTTATGGACACCTACCCATTAATTACTTGGGGAAGAGAAGATGCCCTTGTCTCTACAGCAACACTCCTAAGATCGATCTCAGTAAAATACATAAAAAATCTTTCTGGGAACGGTAAGGCAAACACCAGAGCCACCATCAGAAGAACAGAATGGAAGCCTAAGAGAGACAGCAGCAGCCTGGGAAAGAAGAAAAAGAAGGACAGAAGAAGATCTCCTAAGCAGCGTTGACCACACACACCAAGACCAAGATAGCTCAGACACCACTAACCAGGATATATGAATTAACATTTGTAAAAGCTATATTTTAGCATTGATATAAGATTCTTCTAATAAGCTGTTTTTACACCCTTGGCTTATGGAACAGAAAGTTTAGTGGCACCTGAACTTATGTTTCATCTTCTACTCACTTTATCTGTTTACTTTTAGCCCAAACAAGCCTCCAGATACTAAATGAGCCCAAGTCAGATGATGCTGCTGTTGGTTGCTGCTGACATAGAGAACTGGATGCTCCTCACTGAGCCGCATGCCTTCAGCTGGCTGCTTCCACAGACAAGCCACAATTTCTTGTCCACGGCCATGGCTGTCAGACACTACAAGGCATGTGTTTTTTCAACCTGCTGTCACATAGGGAGTCAGTATATCAGGGCATCCAGCTGCTAAAAATCAAGGAAAGAAGATGCAGATGGAGGGCAACTACAACTGGTTCACTGGACTTTTCAAACACTGGGGGATAAAAGGCTGACTTTCTTGTTTAGTTAAGACTGTTTTGTGGACTTTGTTTATCGTATTCATTGTGTTGGTTATTTTATCCATTATGCTAAATGCCTGCAAAACTCTATGTCTGAAGCCTTCTTTATAGACAACAAAATGGGAAGTTCTGGGGGCCGAGGGGCCGACCGTTGGAGCTGTAATACCTCAGGGCAAAGTGACCAAGGTAAAAGAGAGACATCGCTCTGAATGCAATGGTCTCGCCCATGGGCATTTGCAGGCTCATGGTGATGCAGCACGTTTTGTTGGTATCACCCAGTTAAACTGCAGTATTTTTATTATATGTACTGACTCGAGAATGTTCTCCCCTCTCTTGTACCATTTTGGACCTGGCTTACTGCAATGCTACCCCGATTTCTCTCCGTCATTTTCCCGCTGTGTGCACAGCCCCATTTTGTCTCCCTTCCTGGACCCTCTTCATTGCAATCCACTGAAGTGTTTGCAGATCCCCACAAAGATCCCTCTCTCACCTCGTTCACCAGCAGTTTAAGCAAGCATGCTCCCAGCTCTGGGAGTGCAGGTCACTCAAAGAGGCTGGCTGTGGACAGGCTGAAACACAGGAACTGAGTGCAACAGGGAGCCTGGCCTCTAATAAAAGGCATGAAACCCACAGCACACCCAACGCAAAACCTTGCATGTCTCTTCTTTATCCTCCTTCTCTCAGTCCTCATGCCACTTTCCCCACTTTGTCTGACTGGGTACTTGGCTTCTCTCTCTCCTCTCTGCAGGTTCAGCTACACGTGTGACCCTGCAGGAACAGCCTGACCCAGGGAAGTGGGAGAGCACTCTTGGTCAGGAACTGTAGTGACAGGACGCAGAGGAATGCGATCAAACTGCAAGAGGGGGAAGAGATTTGATGATGGGAAGAAGTTCTTTACTCTCAGGGGGCTTATCCCTGACACAGGGACCTGTGCAGAGAGGCTGTGGATGCCCCATCCCCAGCAACATTCAAGGACAGGTGGGACAGGGGCCGCAGCAACCTGCTCTGCTGGGAGCTTGCTCACCTTGGAACCACATCACTTTAAGGGTCCCTTCCAAGCCAAACCATTCAAGGATTGGATCATTCTGCCATCCCCATCTCCCACTGCACAGCACCCCTGAATCTTCAGTGACATCACAGCTCCCAGAGGGTTCCAGGTGGAACGTCCAGGACCTGGAAACGAGCACAGCAGACACTGCAACGGCTGCCAAAGGTCAGTTGCTGCTCACCCTGCGCTCTGACCCTCAGTGCTGAGCTGCTGCTGCTGCCTGGGCTTTTCCTGACGCCTGCTCTGGAGCGCCAATCCCGCAGGATGTGCTCTGCTGTGCCCGTGGAGGTACAGTGCCATGCCAGGCAGGGGGCACCCGGCTTGGGCAGGCTGCAGCCATGTGGGAATGGATGGTGCGGGACAGAAAGCCCACTGGGAGGTGGTGCTTCCTCTTGCAGACTGAGAGAGACACTGTGGAGGCGATGGATGTGGACCAGGGGCTGGAAGAGGATGACATGATGGAGGTGGACACCTCCTCTACTTCCATGTCCTCCCCTGTTGAGGACATGGAAGTAGAGGTGGAGGACAACACTGAAGAAATGGAAGTGGATGAGGAAGATGACACGGAAGAGATGCAAGTTGATGAGGAGGATGAGGAGGAGCCCATGGTCCTTGGATGAAGATGGTGCCCCACAGGTAAGACAGGCAGATGCTTCCCACGCCCTGCCCACACACACACTGGGTCCCCTGACGCCAGCCCTGCCAGCCCCGGCCCAGCCCCTGGGGCCCAGCTGCCAGCCCTGCTGGGCCCAGTGCTGCCAACTGACTCCAGCTCTGCTCCTTCCTTTCTTCCAGGACTCATTCACATCATGGCACTGATGCCATGCCGTTGTAAATACGTTTTAAAGATTAGAAGTTTCCTGTAAATACGTTCACTATGTTTGAAGTTTCCTGTAAATACGTTTTGAAGATTGTTGGCCCATCAGATCCCATGTAAATATGTTCTGTATATTACTGTTGATGTTGTTATAACGCTTGTTATAACGAAGCATGTTCTGTAAATCCTACATTTGCCGATCTTCGGCAAATAAATACTGTTTCTTTTAAAAACCTGACTTCTCTTGGCCATTCCTTGGGGCACAGGCAGCCTTTGCACACTTGTGGGTTCCACTTGTTCCGCATTCCCGGGGCTGGACCTCCCTGGCACGGCCACCCCGGGGCTGGGGGTGCCTGTGCACAGGGGCTCCCACTGACACCACTCCTGGCACTGGGCACTGCTGCTCTTCCTGGCCTGGGGCACAGCGCTGTCCCCAAGAGCTCAGCTCTCACCAGCTCTAACACAGGGAGCTCTCACAGCACTGGCCCCTGCAGCCATGCCACCAAAGCAGCCAGCAAACCTTCAGCCACCCTTCCTGCTGCAGACACAGGCACTCCTGGGCCCAGAGCTGCCAGCAGGCCACAGCCCTGCAAAATCCACCTGCACACTCTCAAGGCCACCAGAGCTTTGGCAACTGGGCCAGCTACATCTGGGCTGCTGCAGGGGCTGATCTTTAAGCCTTGGTGCCTCCAAAGGCCCTGGGCTCTGCTTTCCAGCCTGCTCTGCACAGCCCTGAGCCCGTATTGTTCCAGAGACTAAAGCCAAGCCAGGGCATCCTCACCCTGCCCGCATTCCTGCTGCTGCCAGCGGCCACCGGGCCCTGGGCCCGACTCGGGTGACAGCTGCAGGGACAGGGCAGCCTGTGCTGAGCAGGGGGCACGGGGCTGTGGGCCCTGAGGCTGCTGCTGGGGACCATGGTCCCAGAGGGCCCTGAGCTCAGCCCCTGCCCGGCCAGCTGCCCCCATGCCCCACACTCCCTGAGCATCCCCATCACACCTGCCAGGGGAAATCCCACGGGCTTCAGGAAAGAAATTCCCCATAGTGACTAAACCAAGGGGTCCAAGGGGAAAGTCAGCACCAGCTGATGTTTACAGCACCTTGACACAGGTGGCTGCAGGGCAGGTGAGATCTCCAGGGCCTCTGGCAGTGCCTGCTCTGCACGTGAGCCTGTGCGGCTGCTCCCAGTGGGACACAGCTCAGGCCAGCCCTCAGCCCCTCACAGTTGATACCAAGGAGCAGGCTCAGAAAGCAGTTTCAGATCACTTCCTGTAGATATTTCAAAGGTCTAAATGTCATTCAAAAACCCAAACTCTAGATTTATTTTTGGTGTTGTGGCATGAGAAGCCATGAAGGTGCCTCTGAATGTGCACTCAGGGCACTTCCACTGCCATCCCAAAGGTAACACAAAGGACAGGCCTCAGCTTTCAGCACTGCTGAGCTCCTCACCCTGCAATGAAGTCTGAGGCAGAGGCAATGTTTTGCAGGCCGGGGGGCCTATCACTGGAATAGTAATACCTCATGACAATCATATAGATTTAAAGTAAGGTGAATAACCCCTCTGAATACAATGATCTTGCTCAATGTCTTTTGCGGGATCGTGCAGATTCAGCACATTTCTTGGTATCATGAACTTCCTTCTTTCCTTATATATACTCCCCTAGGATGTTCTCCCCTCCCTTAACCTCTATTAGTCCTGAATTACTGCATACAAGGTCCTTTTCCCCACCCTGAAAATCCTTGTGTGCCCACCCCCACTTTGTCTCCCTCCCTGGACCCGCTCCAGCGCATTCCACAGTATTTGCTGTTTCACACATAGATCCCTCTCTTGCCTCATCCATCATGCATTCCAGCAAGCCTACTCCTAGCTCTGGGAGTGCACATCTCTCACAGTGTCTGGCTGTGGACATGCCACAAGGGGTGCCGAAACAGGGACCTTCTTTGAGAATTCCTGAGAGCCACTCCAGTGAGGATTCGGCTCTTCCACCGTCACAGGACAGAAGACGCCTCGGGTCAGCCACCGCCCTGGAGTGGGACCTGAGTTTTATCAGGGTTTGCTGAAGGCAGCATCAGCACCCTCCAGCAGCAACAGGGCTAGCTCAGCTGCTGAAGCCCAGGGGACATTTTGAACCCTCTGCATCCAGAGCCACCAGAGCAGTGAGTTGGAGGACAGCCACCTGCAGTGCAGGATCCTTGGGAGATATTTCAGTCCTGTGGGTGGGCCACCCTTTACATCAGGGGCAGCTCTGGGTAACAAATTATCCAATCCTTAGAGGGATACATATCTTCCAGTTAGGGAGGCTCTCCTTTCAGAGTGGAAGACTTTTACTAAAGGAAGTTGGAAGCCTATTGTTGGCTTTTTAATGAGTTCACAGACATGTCTGTTGATTCAGTTGGTCATGTAGCATTTTGGGACTCAGGGAAAGACTCTACCTTTTGTAAACTCAGGGAGTGATAAGAGTCGCAACATTTTACCCAAATTTTCATATGATTTATAGAGTTTTCTCAAGGGTTCAAAGTTCTAATATTCAACCCAGACTTTCTGTTCTGCCCCCCACATTCCTGACCCCACTGATACCATTAGGATGAGAGACAGAAACTGCTGTAAAGCACAGACAAGCCACCTGCTGTCTGCCATCTCCCCTCCTTCTCTACCCCCTGCCCACGTCTGTACTGATCACACTGGCCTGGATTCTAGCCTAACCCCTTCTCCAGTACCTCTCCTCCCTGGATCACCCTCAGGTAGCTCACAAAATGTAGTCCCTCCTCTGGAGGGGGTGTTCAATGTCAAACACCCTCCCACCCCCGGCTGTTTTATCGTGTCCTGCCCCTATGTTGGGTCCCAGCTCTGCGTCAGGTACCACCCCTGCATTGGGATCCAGCGCTTCCTTGCCTACTCCCGCTGCCCTACCTCCTCCAACTCAGCCCCTTGCGGATCCCACACTGTCGGAGCCGGAGATGTGAGGGGCGGTACCCGGAAGGCCGCCATCTTGGCTACCAGAGGCCCACACCACCGGGCCTGGCCAGTCACCCCAAGGCCCCGCTCCTCTGCCAAAGAACAAGTTCCCTCTTCTGGAGAGGAGAGGGAAGGTTCATCGCACCTGGAGGATGAGCCTGAGGATTCTTGGCAGAGGATGGAGAAGCTCGCGGCTGAAGAGGGGGACTGGGAATTGGTAGCTAAAATACAAGCAGCACCGGTGCAGTACCAGAGGGGGGCTAACCCCTGATGGGAAGCTGTCACACAAGGGAGATGAAAGACCTTTATAAAGCTGCGAAACACCATGGGAGGGGCTTGCCCTATATTAATCATTTGTTAAATGCCATCTTTATGCACATGTTATGGTACCTCACAATCTGCACCATTTTATGCGCATCCTACTTTCTCCCACTGAAATTATTCTGTGGGAAGGAATGGGGAAAAAACTAATACAACAGCTATTAAAAGACTATGCTAGAGAAGACAGGCAGGCACACCTAACACTAGACCATCTAGGGAGGAAGATTTCACTAAGTCTCATTCAATTGACCTTCCCTGAGCTCTGATGAAGAGAATAAAGTGTGGAAAAGACAGTTCTCATGCAGACACCCAATGGAGAATCACCTACTCTAGATTTCACAGACATTCTCCAGGGACCTGGGCAATCCTTTCAATAATTTATTGACCACCTTCCACAAGCAATAGAGAAACAAATTGAACATCCAAAAGCCAGGAAGGTACTGCCTCCTAAACTTGCTGAAACAAATGCTAGCAACACCTGTAAAGACATTTTACCTTCTCTAACCCTTAGCCCAAAGCCGACCATTGCACAAATTGTCAAGGTATGCACACTTACAGCATCCTTACACCGTGATGCCACCTAGCTATGGCGACCAATCAGGGTGTGGTAGAGGTGCTAGTAGCCTCCCTGGTTATTCCCTGACATACACATGAAAAAGGACCTGGCTTTAAGTGTAGGGAGATGGGGCATTTTCAACAGAATTTGAAAAATGCAGACAATTACCGGGGACCTTCTATGTGTCACAGCCACTGCCCTCACTGCCCCCCTCATCCACATGCTTTCCAACACCAGCAAAACCGGTGGCCTGCAGGAAACCACACACAGACACAGAAAGGCCCCAGGCAAAGACACCAAATGCGAGGCCATTGCGCCCCACGCTACCAAACATCGTGGAGAACCAGCACAGCGACCTTCTCAGATCCAGCGGGACAGCTCGATCACTGCAGAAAACTCGACAGAAGACAGCTCTGCCCTGGAACCTAAAGGCAGCTGGTAAGCGCCTTTTCAATTCCAATCCACGCTATTTATGTTCACCATATTCCCACAGGCAAATACAGGCCGGAAGGACGGCCCAAAGACATTTTGATTTAAACCATAACCAGGAAAGGGATGCAGACACTCACTCTACTACCTGAGGTACTCGCCTTGACCTCTTTGGAGGAGATAACTGTCCAGGCTCTATGCTTAGTCCCTTTTCATTGCAAAAGGAACAGTTATAGCCAGAACTTTCCTCCTAATTGACACGATCACCACACCAGCTGATCCCATGTTGATGTGGGCCCAGACAACAGGCAGAAATAGACCCATTCCAAAGTGTGCTTTGTCATGTAAAGGGAGAAAGAGATGTCTTTCAGGACTATTAGATACAAGAGCTGATGACACCATATATTCCTGCTCTGTTTGGCTAAAAAACGGCCTCTGGTTCCAGCTGCTGGGGTAATTATTAGCTACCAGGGGAGCCACTACCAGCTTCTGGAGTCACAGTATCAGCTGCATGGAAGGTCCTGAGGGCACAGTTGCTACAGTAAGATCATTTGTCGCCCGGGCACCAATAACAATTTGAGGAAAAGACCTGTTGTCCCAAAGCGGGACAAGGCTAGAGATCCTATCAACACCTCAGGATTTCTAGACGGGGCCACAGAGCAGCGCGCCACACTTCAGTCAACCTGGAAGACCAACGACCCCATATGGGTGGATCAGTGGCCCCTCCCAGGCAGAAAGTTAAAGGCCCTGCAGTCCCACGTGCAGGAGCAGCTGCCTGTGGGCCACATTGTACCATCTACTAGCTCCTGCAATGTGCCTGTTATTATCATATGAAAGCCTGTCAAAGACAAGAGGTGGCTGCTGCAGGAACTCAGGAAAATCAACGAGGTCACTGAGGACATGGGTGCCCTCCAGTCCAGCCTGCCCTCAGCCTCCATGTTACCTCGAGATTGCCGATGGTGCACCATGCCCTAGTTGTGGGTAGCATCTTTTGGAGTCCTCCTATTTTTCGGATACCTTGTTCGACATTTAGGCTGTGATTGGTGGAGCCTGAGCACAGGAAGAGCATTGTTTTGCAGATTGCACGGGTTGAGATGTAAAGGAAGGCTAGTTCAGGGCGGTTTAATCCAATTGTAATTTTATTTCACAGTTATTGGCAGAGGGTTGTTATAGATCTTAATGACTATTTTTTTGATGCCGCCACCATTCCAAATGACATCCCCTGGTTTGCCTTGTCCGCCCCTAAACCACCAAACACCTTTACAGAGGTACCAGTGTACTGCATTGCCTCAAACAAAGAAGAGTAGCTCAACTATTTGGCAATGGCTTTGAGCCCAAAATCTCTCACCCAGATGGAAAAGACATCCTAATGCTATCGTTTTTCATTACATGGACGATACAGTCATTTGTGCAGAAGCTCAAATCATTTTGGACGTTGCGGTACAAGATGTCATCACTGTGGTACAGCAGAAGGGTTTTGAGATTGCAGCAGATAAAGTTCAAAAAACAGACCCCTGGAAGTTCCTCGGCCTTAAAAGCACAGAGAGAACCATCACACCCCAGACACTGTACATCAAGGACAACCCAAAAACTCTGCAAGAACTCCAAATGCTCTGTGGAACAATCAGTTGGGTACGTTCACTCCTGGCAATCACCACAGAAGATCTCATGCCACTGTTCCTGCTCCGTAAAGGCAGAGAAGGACTTGATTCCCGTGATCACTGACACCAGAGGCAGAAGCAGCTGTACAAAAGGTCTCCTGGGTGATTCAAACTAAACAGGCACACAGATACCACCCTAATTTTCCTTTCTCTAAGGCAATCCTTGGTGTACGTCCAAAATTCCATACATTATTGTTTCAGTGGGACTATACTATCTCAGGTGCCCTGATAATAATTGAATGCGTTTTCAGAGCACACCAACCTACTAAAACAATAACAACCCAACAGAAAGTTATTGCAGAACTAGTGCAGGAAACCTAGAGAGCGTCTGTGCTCCCTTGCAGGAATAGACCTTGTGAATATTTACTTACTTCGCACTCAAGAGCACCTCAATTGCCTACTTCGAACATCTGAACCACTGCAATACACCTTAGATCATTTTTACACATATTAGGATCAGTCATCAATTCTACCACCAAAATATTCCTGTGCTGCTCAGGATGTTCAAAATTACCCCACACCCGGCAAGATCCATTGTAGCCACCTGCCCAAATTGTCAGGAACATGGCCTTGCTTCTGTCACAGCAGGAGTCAGTCCAAGAGGACTAGAGTCTCCACATCTGGCAACCAGACATCACAGACTAAGCTCCTTTGGACAGACTAAAATACATCCACGTCTCAATCGACGCCTTTACCAGTACGTTTTTTGGCTCTGTCCATGCTGCAGAAAAATCAGAAGATGCTATAAAACATTACTTTTTCGTTTGTTCCACCTTAGCAATTCCACAGGAAATTTAAACTGATAATGCTCTTGCTTATACCTTGCACTGATTCAAACAAGGGGCTTTCTGACCACTGGGGTATAAAACATGTCACAGGCATACCACACTCCACCACAGGACAGTCCATAGCTGAGAGGGCCAACTGAGCCATCGAAAGGATCTTTGATCTGTTGGAAAAGAAATGAAATTTAGCAAAATATTTAATTATAGTGAGTTGTGTGTGAATTGGTTTGTTAAAAAGCAGTTTTGTAGCCGTTGAAAAGTGTGTTGGGTTTTGTGTGTAACCTAGCAGGTAGTCTTAGGGATTTAATAAATAATTAAACTAGTGCAAGAAAGTAAGAATGCTAACCTGTCTAGAGGCAGCATACAATGCTCTTAGAATAAGATAAGCAGAGGATTAATGATCTTGTTTGTGAACCAAGGAATGTATCACAAGGGGTCTGTGACCAGGCAAGGGGAACGGGGAAACTGTTCCTTGGAGACTTTGTTGTGAATCGCATGTATAAGAGGGAAGCACCCATACGTGAATTTGGGGGCTCGGACTTTAGGGACGTGAGTCCCCCAGTTCCCCGGGCCCTTAATAAAGCACCCACAAAACTTATCCGAGTTTTGTGTCATTTATCAATCGGGCAACAGTTTTCTGGCGACCGCGGCAGGACTCCGAGGGCTGCTGGGGCGGTTCGCGTCCCGATCCACTCCAAGCCGGCACCGAGCACTTCTCGGGGAGTCATCGGTCGTGCCCGACCCCCCGCGCCTGTCGGACAAACTGCATTAAGGTAAGCCCGAAGGTGCTTTATATTGGAAAAAGGTGATAATTGGATTTGGATTTGGTGGTTGGTAAAAAAGCCTAGGCTCCGGCCATAAGACGTCTAAGGACGCAGGACCGGAACTCGCCTCCTGTTTGTTTTAGGGAAGGACGGCGAGAAGGTATATTGGTTTAAGGTATATTGGTTTATTGGGATTAATAGTGGAATTAAACATTGTAATATGATGTCTTTTAAAACTTTTAAAACCTTAGTGCAAGCCAATGGTAAAATACCTGGAAATACACCATTAGGTTGTATATTGAAACGGTGGAAAAGTGAAGGGTATTATCAGGAATTGGATAAAAGTAAAATGATAGATTATTGTAATCATTGGTGGCCTGAATATGAGATTGGGGAAGTGGGATGGCCGGTGAATGGTACACTGGAATTGGGGATAATGGAATCTTTGATGCAATTTTTAAGGAGGAATGAGAAATGGGATGAAATACCATATTTGGATTTGTTTTTCGTTTTATATCGGAAAGAGGAATGGCAAAAGGAATGTGGTATTTTGGTTTTAGAAGTGAATGATGAAAGGGAGTGTGTGGGATGTAAAGAAAGAAAGGAGCGTAATTTGTATCCTTCAGTCGAGGAAGATTTGTCTTATTGTATAGCACCTCCGAGGGTTCCGGTTGCTCCTAATGTGCCCCCTGCTCCCCCTGCGGATATAGCTATAAAAACGGGATCTAGTGAGAGTGATAGTGATGGTGGTGATGGTGAAAAGAATGAGAGTGTTAAAAGAACTCCGTTAGCAGGGCGGACTCGCAAGGGAAGGAAGGGGCAGAAGGGGCCACATTTAATTGCGCCGTTGAGGGAAGCTGTGGGACCACAGGGAGAAAGAATACTTATAAAGGTGCCTTTCTCCCCCGGGGATTTGGTAATATGGAAGCAATCAGCGGGGAGTTATCGGGAGGATCCTGAAAGGGTGGCAAGGGTGGTTAAAATGGTGATAAAGACTCAGAATCCGGACTGGAATGATTTACAGGTATTATTAGATACTATAATGGATTCCACGGAAAAGGAAATGGTTATTAGAGCCACTAGAGAAAAGGCTCGTGAGGAAATTCGGTTGAGACAACTAAATGAGACAGTTGATGAATTGGTACCAAGTGAGGAACCTAAGTGGGACCCAAACTCTACGGGAGGAATAAGGGCTGTAAAACGATATCAGGAATTGTTGGTGGAAGGAATTAGGACAGGAATACCTAAGACTATGAACTGGTCTAAGTTGTATTCGGTCAAGCAGGACAAGAATGAGTCTCCGTCTGCCTTTTTAGAACGATTAAAAGACATGGCTCGGAAGTTTACTAATTTAGATGTAGAGGATCAATCAGGAAAACTTCAGTTGGCATTGTTGTTTATGGGGAAATCACAAGAGGATATTAGGAAAAAGTTACAAAAGCTGGAAGGAGAGGATACTAGAAGTTTGGATAAAATGCTGGAGGTAGCGTGGAAGGTATACAACAACAGGGAAAAAGAAACTGCAAAAAGACAACAAGCTAGTATTCTGGCTGTAATGCAACAGGCAGGGGCAGGAGGAAGACCCATTAGGGGTCGAGGTCGGGGAGGAGCTAATCACGGACAGAGGGGGTTGCCAAGAGGTCGGGGAGGATTTGGGTTTGCACCTAACATGGGGAGGTTGGATCCAAACCAGTGTGCGTTTTGCCGACAATTGGGACACTGGAAAAATGAATGCCCAGTTAGAGGAGGTATGGGCATGGGAAACATGGGATTAAGGACAGCCCCAGTGGGAAATGCCCCTGTGGGAGGATTCACGGGAGGACCAGCAGAAGTCGCTCAAGCACTAGTTTTGGGAAACTATCAGAATCAAAGCTGACTAGAAAAGGATTTAAGGGTAGTTTTAGAAATAGATGGAAAGGATCAAGAATTTATGGTAGACACTGGAGCTACTTATTCTGTACTCAATAGACGATTGGGACCTTTGAGTGACACAACGGTACAGGTGGTGGGGGCAACAGGGAAACTAGAGGAACAACCATTTTTACAACCTTTAAATCTTAGGTTCGGGGGGAAGGAATTAGATCACCAATTTTTGTATATGCCAAACTGCCCCACACCCCTTCTTGGCAGAGATCTGTTGTCCCGACTTAATGTGAAAATAATATTTGAAGGGGGAAGGGTGAAATTGGAAATACCTGAGGAACAAATAGCAGGCATTTTTGTAATCAAGGAAGTGGATGCCTCTCCTATTCCAGAAGAAATTGAGCAGGCTGTAGTACCCTGGGTATGGGAGTCAGGGGTCCCCGGAAAATCTAAAGCTGCACAGCCAGTAAAGGTGGAACTAAAGGAAGGGGCCCGACCAGTGAGGATAAAGCAATACCCCTTGAAGCTTGAGGCAAGGAGGGGAGTAGCCCCGTTAATTAAACAATTTTTGGCTCAAGGAATATTACAGGAATGTGAATCGGAGTATAATACTCCAATTTTTCCAGTAAAGAAACCTAATGGTAAGTACCGTTTGGTACAGGACTTAAGGGCTATTAATGAAATAGTGAAAGACATACATCCAGTTGTTGCTAATCCTTATACTTTGTTAACATCTGTATCAGAGGAGTTTAAATGGTTCTCAGTGATTGACCTTAAAGATGCCTTCTTCTGCATCCCACTGGCAGTAGAGAGTAGGAAATATTTTGCCTTCGAGTGGGAGAGTCCTGATTTTGGGAGAAAGAAGCAGCTCATGTGGACGAGACTCCCACAGGGATTTAAATGCTCCCCTACTATTTTTGGAAACCAACTGGCCAAGGAGCTGGAGGAATGGAAGATAACCCAGGTAACAATATGCCCATCCTTGTATGTAGTCCTGCAGTACGTGGACGACATTTTTCTGGCTACTAAGGAAAGGGAAATGTGCGTGGAATTAACAATTAAATTACTCAACATGCTTGGCCAAGCAGGGTATCGGGTTTCTAAGGAAAAAGCTCAATTGGTCAAAAATAGTGTTATTTACCTCGGTTGTGAGATCACACAAGGGCAGAGACGTTTGGGAGTAAACCGAATAGAGGCAATATGTGCTATTCCTTTGCCTCGTAACCATCAGGAATTGAGATCTTTTCTAGGAATGGTGGGATGGTGTCGACTGTGGATCATGAATTTCGGTCTCCTAGCCAAGCCACTTTATGAGGCCTTGAAGCAGCATCGGTTGGAGTGGACAACACAGCAAAAGAAGGCCTTCCAGGAATTGAAGCAGGCATTAAAAGAGGCCCCAGCCCTAGGACTCCCTGACGTGACCAAGGAATTCCAGTTGTACATGAATGAGAGGCAAAAACTGGCATTGGGGGTCCTCACCCAGAAGGTGGGATCCTGGAAAAGGCCTGTGGGATACTTCTCTAAACAACTGGATTCGGTAAGTTCCGGGTGGCCCTCGTGTTTACGAGCCGTGGCGGCAACAATAATTCTTATTCAAGAGGCCCGGAAATTGACTTTGGGGGCAAAAATGAAAGTGTTTGTTCCCCATATGGTCATGGCCGTTTTGGAGCAAAAGGGGGGTCACTGGCTATCATTCAGTCGAATGTTGCAATACCAGGCCATCCTGAGAGAACAGGATGATATTGAAATAAGGACTACTAATCATGTTAATCCAGCAGAGTTTTTACGCAGTGACCAGGAAGCTGGGGGACTGGTGCATGATTGCGTAGAGGTAATTGAACAAGTATATGCCAGCAGACCCGACCTAAAGGATGAACCATTGGAAGAACCTGAATGGGAACTATACACTGATGGATCCAGTTTTGTCGAGAATGGGACTCGCTATGCCGGGTATGCAGTGGTAACATTGGATCGGGTAATAGAGGCAAAGGCTTTGTTACCTGGAACTTCGGCCCAGAAGGCAGAGGTGATTGGACTCACCAGAGCCCTGTATCTGAGCAAGGACAAAAGGGTTAATATCTGGACAGATTCTAAATATGCCTTTGGTGTGGTTCATGTACATGGGGCGTTGTGGAAGGAAAGGGGGCTTTTGAATTCACAGGGAACCAACATCAAGCACCGGGAAGAAGTGCTACAGCTACTGGATGCGGTACACAGTCCCAAAGCAGTTGCAGTAATGCATGTTAGAGGACATCAGACTGCGGAAGGAGACGTTTACAGAGGAAATCGATTTGCTGATGTTACAGCTCGGCAAGTGGCACGGGAAGTATGGACTCAAATGGCATTGGTACCGGTAAGAACAAATCCGGCTACCCCATACCTGAATCAGGAGCCCAAATATTCAATAGAAGATGGAAAACTAATAAACTTGCTAGGGGCACAGAAGAATCAACTTGGGTGGTACGTTACACCAATGGGACAAATAGTGGTACCTACCCGCAAATTGAAATTTATTTTGGAATCAGAACATAATAAATGTCATTGGGGGGCAGAAGTATTGGTGAAATTTTTGAAGAATGAGATAATCTCTAATCAGATGTTAACAATGGCAAAAAGAGTTAATGCAATGTGCCCAGTATGTTTGAAAAATAATCCAGTAGTTAGGAGACAAATACAAATGGGAAAGTTGCAAGTCAGGCCACAACCAGGAGATTACTGGCAAGTTGATTTTTCTGAATTGCCTAGGGCACAGGGATACAGATACTTGTTAGTGTACGTATGTACATTCTCAGGGTGGCCGGAAGCTTTTCCATGTAGAACTAATCAGGCTAAGGAGGTGGTAAAAACCTTGTTAAAAGAAATAATACCAAGATTTGGAGTACCTTTAGGATTGTCATCAGATAGGGGTCCACATTTTATAGCCGGGGTAGTGCAGGAATTAGCACGAATGTTAGATATAACCTGGAATTTGCATACCCCCTGGAGACCTCAGTCTAGTGGGCAGGTGGAAAGGATGAATCAAACCCTGAAAGGACAAATCAAAAAGATTTGCCAGGAAGCTAAACTGCACTGGCCTCAAGCTTTGCCTTTGGCCCTACTCAGGATTCGAATTAAACCAAGGGAAAAGGTAGGCGTAAGTCCATATGAGATATTATATGGCAAACCATATCATGCAACTGTATTAAAAGGGGAGGTACATGTGAGTGGGGACCAGGCGATTGCAGAGTATGTTATGTCACTTAATAAGATCTTGAATTCTTTAAGAAATACGTTACAGTGGAATAGACCGCTCACACTGGAGAATTCTGTCCACGACATCCAGCCTGGGGACCAGGTGTACGTCAAGAAGTGGATCACGGATCCGCTACGGGAATCATGGAGCAGACCCCACCAGGTGATGATGACGACCTACACGGCGGTGAAGGTCCAGGGGATGGATGCTTGGATCCATTACACCAGGGTAAAGAAGGCACCATTCCAGTGGGAAACCCAGATAGTGTCTCCAACCCGGATGATCTTCCGCGCAAAGCCGCCTTCTTAATTATATTACTGCTAGTGATCATGAGACTAGTACCCGTTCAAGGGTCTACTCTTGTACAGGTTGAAGAAACAAAGGTTACAGTCATGGAAGGGATGGATGTTCAATTAACTTGTGTTATCTTTGACAGCCAGAAAGTTGAGGCCGGTGAAGTTATTGCAATATGGCAACGGGGGGCTGAAAGAAGCCGAGGCAAGATAGGAGTCGGTTGGGATAAGGATAAACAACAAGGAAACACGGTACTGAATCTTACCAAGGTAACCACAAACGATACGGGAGAATATACATGTTTGGTCAAAATACGGGATAGTTTTGATTACAAAAGAGTGAGTATGAGGGTTTTGCCATGGACAGGGGATCGTGCTGAAAACATAAAGGTTAATCCAGTATCAATGGCAGTGGACATGTGGGATGGGCCACCTCTCAGAATAAATTGTTCCTTCCTAGTAAGATCAAGATATCAAAGGAACCTTTGGGTCAAATGGTGGAAGCAAAATAGGGAACTGACCTGGGACAGAATAGAGGACGGGACCAATTGGTGGGGAAAGGAAGGCAAAGGTTGTGGGTGGTTGAGTGTCACTAATCCTAGAATAGGAAATGCATGGTGGAGGCATGACAGAATGATGTTATCCTTACAGAGGCACGGTAGGAGTAGGCGGGAGGTTAATGATACAATAGAACGAAATACTGAGCAGGAAAATTTAGTGGTAGGATTAATCAGGGATTTTGGGATCATGCAGAATGTGACTAAAATAACAGCTTGCCTGCCATTGCCACAGGCTGCAGGTGAACCAATTCCCTGGGGAATAATACCAGTAACCAAAATGCCTGAAACATTCAAGAATGTTTCATGGTCCTGCCAGTCAGTTCCCAAACCAGTAGATGTATGGAGGGATTTGTGTATGACCACTCGGGCTATGACTAGAGAGGAATGTGAAAAGAAATCCAATCATTATGGTTGGATTCAAAATACCAGGAGGTGTTTAATTGCAACCCCAATAGATGAGCCATGCAATACAGTACGAATAAGAACGAAATCCCAACAAAATGAGATGAGTTGTCAGAATGTCACACAGAATTTTGACACCTGGAATAGTTGGAAGACATTATGGGGACCTAGTGTTTTGGAACACTATAATTACCTTGGGGAAGTACAATGGTGCATCCAATGGTCAGGAGTAAAGAATCAGTCACATTATAGGGCCCTTATCACGTCTACATCTTCCCGAGAGTTCAGACCGCAGAAAGAGGATTGGAATTGTACTGAGGTTTTTACATGTGATACACCGGAAGACCGAATCGGATTGGTACCGGTGAAAATGGCATTAAAGTGGGGATGCGAGTGTAGGGGGTATGATCACACGGTTAGCAGAGAGTCCATGGATGGACCTATAGATTGCAGATATACTACTGTGCATAGCCCTGGAAATCTAGTCTGGGTGTTGGGACACGGACAGTGGACCACACATTTACCTCTAGATGGATCAGTAACACAAATCACCCTAGGGGTTCCCACATTGTGTCCATACTGGAAACAGAACAGATTGATCCAAAGGAAAGGACTCAGAAAGAGGGAAGAATCCCTAGAGGAGCAGTGGCATGAACCTGGCTCAGGAGTGCAATTTGGATGGATATTGGAGTCATTATTCCCTCCGGTAGCGACATATCGAAACAGGGAAATGCTCAACAATTTGTTAGGACAGACAGAAAGGTTGGCAGCAGCTACTAAGAAGGGATTTAAGGATCTAAATTTGCAATTGCAAGCTACATCAAGAATGACCCTACAAAACAGAATGGCATTGGATTTGCTACTGTTAAAGGAACATGGAGTTTGTGGTTACCTGAGTAGGAGAATAGATCATTGCTGTGTACACATTCCAAATGTTACACTTGAAGTTGAGAAAGATATTTCTCAACTGGCAGAAGTGGAAACAAAAACCAAGGAAATTGAAAGGGAAGCACAGCATAATTGGATAGGAGCAGTATTTGATTCTTTGGGGCTTCACCTGTCTGGCTGGATTACGTCTGCTATACAGTATGTACTAATGTTTTTAGTATTTCTAGTGACTATATGGATTGTATATACATGCCTCTTAGGTGTGATCGAAAAGGAAAGGAGGCGATCTCTCCGGTTGCTGAAGGCGATGACCCGTGGGCGGCAGAATGAAGAACATTCCCCACCTCGTTATGAAGATGTTACTGTCAATACTGTTGATTGAGCATCCTTGCAGCAGGACTGAAGGATGCTCAAAAGGGGGGAAATGTTGGAAAAGAAATGAAATTTAGCAAAATATTTAATTATAGTGAGTTGTGTGTGAATTGGTTTGTTAAAAAGCAGTTTTGTAGCCGTTGAAAAGTGTGTTGGGTTTTGTGTGTAACCTAGCAGGTAGTCTTAGGGATTTAATAAATAATTAAACTAGTGCAAGAAAGTAAGAATGCTAACCTGTCTAGAGGCAGCATACAATGCTCTTAGAATAAGATAAGCAGAGGATTAATGATCTTGTTTGTGAACCAAGGAATGTATCACAAGGGGTCTGTGACCAGGCAAGGGGAACGGGGAAACTGTTCCTTGGAGACTTTGTTGTGAATCGCATGTATAAGAGGGAAGCACCCATACGTGAATTTGGGGGCTCGGACTTTAGGGACGTGAGTCCCCCAGTTCCCCGGGCCCTTAATAAAGCACCCACAAAACTTATCCGAGTTTTGTGTCATTTATCAATCGGGCAACAGATCAACTGAGAGGGGTAATCCAGATATTATCTTCCATTGAGACACTGGCCAAGGCCTTTTATGTACTCAACTTTTTGAACAACTCGTTTAGGGAGACAACTCCCCCAGTCATCATTCAGTTTACTAATTGAACTGCAGCCCAATTAAAAGACCAGTCACCTGTGTCAATCAAAGAACTTGAATCTAAACAATTTATGGACACCTACCCATTAATTACTTGGGGAAGAGAAGATGCCCTTGTCTCTACAGCAACACTCCTAAGATCGATCCCAGCAAAATACATAAAAAATCTTTCTGGGAACGGTGAGGCAAACACCAGAGCCACCATCAGAAGAACAGAATGGAAGCCTAAGAGAGACAGCAGCAGCCTGGGAAAGAAGAAAAAGAAGGACAGAAGAAGATCTCCTAAGCAGCGTTGACCACACACACCAAGACCAAGATAGCTCAGACACCACTAACCAGGATATATGAATTAACATTTGTAAAAGCTATATTTTAGCATTGATATAAGATTCTTCTAATAAGCTGTTTTTACACCCTTGGCTTATGGAACAGAAAGTTTAGTGGCACCTGAACTTATGTTTCATCTTCTACTCACTTTATCTGTTTACTTTTAGCCCAAACAAGCCTCCAGATACTAAATGAGCCCAAGTCAGACGATGCTGCTGTTGGTTGCTGCTGACATAGAGAACTGGATGCTCCTCACTGAGCCGCATGCCTTCAGCTGGCTGCTTCCACAGACAAGCCACAATTTCTTGTCCACGGCCATGGCTGTCAGACACTACAAGGCATGTGTTTTTTCAACCTGCTGTCACATAGGGAGTCAGTATATCAGGGCATCCAGCTGCTAAAAATCAAGGAAAGAAGATGCAGATGGAGGGCAACTACAACTGGTTCACTGGACTTTTCAAACACTGGGGGATAAAAGGCTGACTTTCTTGTTTAGTTAAGACTGTTTTGTGGACTTTGTTTATCGTATTCATTGTGTTGGTTATTTTATCCATTATGCTAAATGCCTGCAAAACTCTATGGCTGAAGCCTTCTTTATAGACAACAAAATGGGAAGTTCTGGGGGCCGAGGGGCCGACCGTTGGAGCTGTAATACCTCAGGGCAAAGTGACCAAGGTAAAAGTGAGACATCGCTCTGAATGCAATGGTCTCGCCCGTGGGCATTTGCAGGCTCATGGTGATGCAGCACGTTTTGTTGGTATCACCCAGTTAAACTGCAGTATTTTTCTTATATGTACTGACTCGAGAATGTTCTCCCCTCTCTTGTACCATTTTGGACCTGGCTTACTGCAATGCTACCCCGATTTCTCTCCGTCATTTTCCCGCTGTGTGCACAGCCCCATTTTGTCTCCCTTCCTGGACCCTCTTCATTGCAATCCACTGAAGTGTTTGCAGATCCCCACAAAGATCCCTCTCTCACCTCGTTCACCAGCAGTTTAAGCAAGCATGCTCCCAGCTCTGGGAGTGCAGGTCACTCAAAGAGGCTGGCTGTGGACAGGCTGAAACACAGGAACTGAGTGCAACAGGGAGCCTGGCCTCTAATAAAAGGCATGAAACCCACAGCACACCCAACGCAAAACCTTGCATGTCTCTTCTTTATCCTCCTTCTCTCAGTCCTCATGCCACTTTCCCCGCTTTGTCTGACTGGGTACTTGGCTTCTCTCTCTCCTCTCTGCAGGTTCAGCTACACGTGTGACCCTGCAGGAACAGCCTGACCCAGGGAAGTGGGAGAGCACTCTTGGTCAGGAACTGTAGTGACAGGACGCAGAGGAATGCGATCAAACTGCAAGAGGGGGAAGAGATTTGATGATGGGAAGAAGTTCTTTACTCTCAGGGGGCTTATCCCTGACACAGGGACCTGTGCAGAGAGGCTGTGGATGCCCCATCCCCAGCAACATCCAAGGACAGGTGGGACAGGGGCCGCAGCAATCTGCTCTGCTGGGAGCTTGCTCACCTTGGAACCACATCACTTTAAGGGTCCCTTCCAAGCCAAACCATTCAAGGATTGGATCATTCTGCCATCCCCATCTCCCACTGCACAGCACCCCTGAATCTTCAGTGACATCACAGCTCCCAGAGGGTTCCAGGTGGAACGTCCAGGACCTGGAAACGAGCACAGCAGACACTGCAACGGCTGCCAAGGGTCAGTTGCTGCTCACCCTGCGCTCTGACCCTCAGTGCTGAGCTGCTGCTGCTGCCTGGGCTTTTCCTGACGCCTGCTCTGGAGCGTCAATCCCGCAGGATGTGCTCTGCTGTGCCCGTGGAGGTAGAGTGCCATGCCAGGCAGGGGGCACCCGGCTTGGGCTGGCTGCAGCCATGTGGGAATGGATGGTGCGGGACAGAAAGCCCACTGGGAGGTGGTGCTTCCCCTTGCAGACAGAGAGAGACACTGTGGAGGCGATGGATGTGGACCAGGGGCTGGAAGAGGATGACATGATGGAGGTGGACTCCTCCTCTACTTCCATGTCCTCCCCTGTTGAGGACATGGAAGTAGAGGTGGAGGACAACACTGAAGAAATGGAAGTGGATGAGGAAGATGACACGGAAGAGATGCAAGTTGATGAGGAGGATGAGGAGGAGCCCATGGTCCTTGGATGAAGATGGTTCCCCACAGGTAAGACAGGCAGATGCTTCCCACACCCTGCCCACACACACACTGGGTCCCCTGACGCCAGCCCTGCCAGCCCCGGCCCAGCCCCTGGGGCCCAGCTGCCAGCCCTGCTGGGCCCAGTGCTGCCAACTGACTCCAGCTCTGCTCCTTCCTTTCTTCCAGGACTCATTCACATCATGGTACTGATGCCATGCCGTTGTAAATACGTTTTAAAGATTAGAAGTTTCCTGTAAATACGTTCACTATGTTTGAAGTTTCCTGTAAATACGTTTTGAAGATTGTTGGCCCATCGGATCCCATGTAAATATGTTCTGTATATTACTGTTGATGTTGTTATAACGCTTGTTATAACGAAGCATGTTCTGTAAATCCTACATTTGCCGATCTTCGGCAAATAAATACTGTTTCTTTTAAAAACCTGACTTCTCTTGGCCATTCCTTGGGGCACAGGCAGCCTTTGCACACTTGTGGGTTCCACTTGTTCCGCATTCCCGGGGCTGGAGCTCCCTGGCACGGCCACCCCGGGGCTGGGGGTGCCTGTGCACAGGGGCTCCCACTGACACCACTCCTGGCCCTGGGCACTGCTGCTCTTCCAGGCCTGGGGCACAGCGCTGTCCCCAAGAGCTCAGCTCTCACCAGCTCTAACACAGGGAGCTCTCACAGCACTGGCCCCTGCAGCCATGCCACCAAAGCAGCCAGCACACCTTCAGCCACCCTTCCTGCTGCAGACACAGGCAATCCTGGGCCCAGAGCTGCCAGCAGGCCACAGCCCTGCAAAATCCACCTGCACACTCTCAAGGCCACCAGAGCTTTGGCAACTGGGCCAGCTACATCTGGGCTGCTGCAGGGGCTGATCTTTAAGCCTTGGTGCCTCCAAAGGCCCTGGGCTCTGCTTTCCAGCCTGCTCTGCACAGCCCTGAGCCCGTATTGTTCCAGAGACAAAAGCCAAGCCAGGGCATCCCCACCCTGCCCGCATTCCTGCTGCTGCCAGCGGCCACCGGGCCCTGGGGCCGACTCGGGTGACAGCTGCAGGGACAGGGCAGCCTGTGCTGAGCAGGGGGCACGGGGCTGTGGGCCCTGGGGCTGCTGCTGGGGACCATGGTCCCAGAGGGCCATGAGCTCAGCCCCTGCCCGGCCAGCTGCCCCCATGGCCCCACACTCCCTGAGCATCCCCATCACACCTGCCAGGGGGAAATCCCATGGGCTTCAGGAAAGAAATTCCCCATAGTGACTAAACCAAGGGGTCCAAGGGGAAAGTCAGCACCAGCTGATGTTTACAGCACCTTGACACAGGTGGCTGCAGGGCAGGTGAGATCTCCAGGGCCTCTGGCAGTGCCTGCTCTGCACATGAGCCTGTGCGGCTGCTCCCAGTGGGACACAGCTCAGGCCAGCCCTCAGCCCCTCACAGTTGATACCAAGGAGCAGGCTCAGAAAGCAGTTTCAGATCACTTCCTGTAGATATTTCAAAGGTCTAAATGTCATTCAAAAACCCAAACTCTAGATTTATTTTTGGTGTTGTGGCATGAGAAGCCATGAAGGTGCCTCTGAATGTGCACTCAGGGCACTTCCACTGCCATCCCAAAGGTAACACAAAGGACAGGCCTCAGCTTTCAGCACTGCTGAGCTCCTCACCCTGCAATGAAGTCTGAGGCAGAGGCAATGTTTTGCAGGCCGGGGGGCCTATCACTGGAATAGTAATACCTCATGACAATCATATAGATTTAAAGTAAGGTGAATAACCCCTCTGAATACAATGATCTTGCTCAATGTCTTTTGCGGGATCGTGCAGATTCAGCACATTTCTTGGTATCATGAACTTCCTTCTTTCCTTATATATACTCCCCTAGGATGTTCTCCCCTCCCTTAACCTCTATTAGTCCTGAATTACTGCATACAAGGTCCTTTTCCCCACCCTGAAAATCCTTGTGTGCCCACCCCCACTTTGTCTCCCTCCCTGGACCCGCTCCAGCGCATTCCACAGTATTTGCTGTTTCACACATAGATCCCTCTCTTGCCTCATCCATCATGCATTCCAGCAAGCCTACTCCTAGCTCTGGGAGTGCACATCTCTCACAGTGTCTGGCTGTGGACATGCCACAAGGGGTGCCGAAACAGGGACCTTCTTTGAGAATTCCTGAGAGCCACTCCAGTGAGGATTCGGCTCTTCCACCGTCACAGGACAGAAGACGCCTCGGGTCAGCCACCGCCCTGGAGTGGGACCTGAGTTTTATCAGGGTTTGCTGAAGGCAGCATCAGCACCCTCCAGCAGCAACAGGGCTAGCTCAGCTGCTGAAGCCCAGGGGACATTTTGAACCCTCTGCATCCAGAGCCACCAGAGCAGTGAGTTGGAGGACAGCCACCTGCAGTGCAGGATCCTTGGGAGATATTTCAGTCCTGTGGGTGGGCCACCCTTTACATCAGGGGCAGCTCTGGGTAACAAATTATCCAATCCTTAGAGGGATACATATCTTCCAGTTAGGGAGGCTCTCCTTTCAGAGTGGAAGACTTTTACTAAAGGAAGTTGGAAGCCTATTGTTCATTGGCTTTTTAATGAGTTCACAGACATGTCTGTTGATTCAGTTGGTCATGTAGCATTTTGGGACTCAGGGAAAGACTCTACCTTTTGTAAACTCAGGGAGTGATAAGAGTCGCAACATTTTACCCAAATTTTCATATGATTTATAGAGTTTTCTCAAGGGTTCAAAGTTCTAATATTCAACCCAGACTTTCTGTTCTGCCCCCCACATTCCTGACCCCACTGATACCATTAGGATGAGAGACAGAAACTGCTGTAAAGCACAGACAAGCCACCTGCTGTCTGCCATCTCCCCTCCTTCTCTACCCCCTGCCCACGTCTGTACTGATCACACTGGCCTGGATTCTAGCCTAACCCCTTCTCCAGTACCTCTCCTCCCTGGATCACCCTCAGGTAGCTCACAAAATGTAGTCCCTCCTCTGGAGGGGGTGTTCAATGTCAAACACCCTCCCACCCCCGGCTGTTTTATCGTGTCCTGCCCCTATGTTGGGTCCCAGCTCTGCGTCAGGAACCACCCCTGCATTGGGATCCAGCGCTTCCTTGCCTACTCCCGCTGCCCTACCTCCTCCAACTCAGCCCCTTGCGGATCCCACACTGTCAGGGCCGGAAGTGTGAGGGGCGGTACCCGGAAGGCCGCCATCTTGGCTACCAGAGGCCCACACCACCGGGCCTGGCCAGTCACCCCAAGGCCCCGCTCCTCTGCCAAAGAACAAGTTCCCTCTTCTGGAGAGGAGAGGGAAGGTTCATCGCACCTGGAGGATGAGCCTGAGGATTCTTGGCAGAGGATGGAGAAGCTCGCGGCTGAAGAGGGGGACTGGGAATTGGTAGCTAAAATACAAGCAGCACCGGTGCAGTACCAGAGGGGGGCTAACCCCTGATGGGAAGCTGTCACGCAAGGGAGATGAAAGACCTTTATAAAGCTGCGAAACACCATGGGAGGGGCTTGCCCTATATTAATCATTTGTTAAATGCCATCTTTATGCACATGTTATGGTACCTCACAATCTGCACCATTTTATGCGCATCCTACTTTCTCCCACTGAAATTATTCTGTGGGAAGGAATGGGGAAAAAACTAATACAACAGCTATTAAAAGACTATGCTAGAGAAGACAGGCAGGCACACCTAACACTAGACCATCTAGGGAGGAAGATTTCACTAAGTCTCATTCAATTGACCTTCCCTGAGCTCTGATGAAGAGAATAAAGTGTGGAAAAGACAGTTCTCATGCAGACACCCAATGGAGAATCACCTACTCTAGATTTCACAGACATTCTCCAGGGACCTGGGCAATCCTTTCAATAATTTATTGACCACCTTCCACAAGCAATAGAGAAACAAATTGAACATCCAAAAGCCAGGAAGGTACTGCCTCCTAAACTTGCTGAAACAAATGCTAACAACACCTTTAAAGACATTTTACCTTCTCTAACCCTTAGCCCAAAGCCTACCATTGCACAAATGGTCAAGGTATGCACACTTACAGCATCCTTACACCGTGATGCCACCTAGCTATGGCGACCAATCAGGGTGTGGTAGAGGTGCTAGTAGCCTCCCTGGTTATTCCCTGACATACACATGAAAAAGAACCTGGCTTTAAGTGTAGGGAGATGGGGCATTTTCAACAGAATTTGAAAAATGCAGACAATTACCGGGGACCTTCTATGTGTCACAGCCACTGCCCTCACTGCCCCCCTCATCCACATGCTTTCCAACACCAGCAAAACCGGTGGCCTGCAGGAAACCACACACAGACACAGAAAGGCCCCAGGCAAAGACACCAAATGCGAGGCCATTGCGCCCCACGCTACCAAACATCGTGGAGAACCAGCACAGCGACCTTCTCAGATCCAGCGGGACAGCTCGATCACTGCAGAAAACTCGACAGAAGACAGCTCTGCCCTGGAACCTAAAGGCAGCTGGTAAGCGCCTTTTCAATTCCAATCCACGCTATTTATGTTCACCATATTCCCACAGGCAAATACAGGCCTGAAGGACGGCCCAAAGACATTTTGATTTAAACCATAACCAGGAAAGGGATGCAGACACTCACTCTACTACCTGAGGTACTCGCCTTGACCTCTTTGGAGGAGATAACTGTCCAGGCTCTATGCTTAGTCCCTTTTCATTGCAAAAGGAACAGTTATAGCCAGAGCCTGCCTCCTACTTGACACGATCACCACACCAGCTGATCCCATGTTGATGTGGGCACAGACAACAGGCAGAAATAGACCCATTCCAAAGTGTGCTTTGTCATGTAAAGGGAGAAAGAGATGTCTTTCAGGACTATTAGATACAAGAGCTGATGACACCATATATTCCTGCTCTGTTTGGCTAAAAAACGGCCTCTGGTTCCAGCTGCTGGGGTAATTATTAGCTACCAGGGGAGCCACTACCAGCTTCTGGAGTCACAGTATCAGCTGCATGGAAGGTCCTGAGGGCACAGTTGCTACAGTAAGATCATTTGTCGCCCGGGCACCAATAACAATTTGAGGAAAAGACCTGTTGTCCCAAAGCGGGACAAGGCTAGAGATCCTATCAACACCTCAGGATTTCTAGACGGGGCCACAGAGCAGCGCGCCACACTTCAGTCAACCTGGAAGACCAACGACCCCATATGGGTGGATCAGTGGCCCCTCCCAGGCAGAAAGTTAAAGGCCCTGCAGTCCCACGTGCAGGAGCAGCTGCCTGTGGGCCACATTGTACCATCTACTAGCTCCTGCAATGTGCCTGTTATTATCATATGAAAGCCTGTCAAAGACAAGAGGTGGCTGCTGCAGGAACTCAGGAAAATCAACGAGGTCACTGAGGACATGGGTGCCCTCCAGTCCAGCCTGCCCTCAGCCTCCATGTTACCTCGAGATTGCCGATGGTGCACCATGCCCTAGTTGTGGGTAGCATCTTTTGGAGTCCTCCTATTTTTTGGATACCTTGTTCGACATTTAGGCTGTGATTGGTGGAGCCTGAGCACAGGAAGAGCATTGTTTTGCAGATTGCACGGGTTGAGATGTAAAGGAAGGCTAGTTCAGGGCGGTTTAATCCAATTGTAATTTTATTTCACAGTTATTGGCAGAGGGTTGTTATAGATCTTAATGACTATTTTTTTGATGCCGCCACCATTCCAAATGACATCCCCTGGTTTGCCTTGTCCGCCCCTAAACCACCAAACACCTTTACAGAGGTACCAGTGTACTGCATTGCCTCAAACAAAGAAGAGTAGCTCAACTATTTGGCAATGGCTTTGATCCCAAAATCTCTCACCCAGATGGAAAAGACATCCTAATGCTATCGTTTTTCATTACATGGACGATACAGTCATTTGTGCAGAAGCTCAAATCATTTTGGACGTTGCGGTACAAGATGTCATCACTGTGGTACAGCAGAAGGGTTTTGAGATTGCAGCAGATAAAGTTCAAAAAACAGACCCCTGGAAGTTCCTCGGCCTTAAAAGCACAGAGAGAACCATCACACCCCAGACACTGTACATCAAGGACAACCCAAAAACTCTGCAATAACTCCAAATGCTCTGTGGAACAATCAGTTGGGTACGTTCACTCCTGGCAATCACCACAGAAGATCTCATGCCACTGTTCCTGCTCCGTAAAGGCAGAGAAGGACTTGATTCCCGTGATCACTGACACCAGAGGCAGAAGCAGCTGTACAAAAGGTCTCCTGGGTGATTCAAACTAAACAGGCACACAGATACCACCCTAATTTTCCTTTCTCTAAGGCAATCCTTGGTGTACGTCCAAAATTCCATACATTATTGTTTCAGTGGGACTATACTATCTCAGGTGCCATGATAATAATTGAATGCGTTTTCAGAGCACACCAACCTACTAAAACAATAACAACCCAACAGAAAGTTATTGCAGAACTAGTGCAGGAAACCTAGAGAGCGTCTGTGCTCCCTTGCAGGAATAGACCTTGTGAATATTTACTTACTTCGCACTCAAGAGCACCTCAATTGCCTACTTCGAATATCTGAACCACTGCAATACACCTTAGATCATTTTTACACATATTAGGATCAGCCATCAATTCTACCACCAAAATATTCCTGTGCTGCTCAGGATGTACAAAATTACCCCAGACCCGCCAAGATCGATTGTAGCCACCTGCCCAAATTGTCAGGAACATGGCCTTGCTTCTGTCACAGCAGGAGTCAGTCCAAGAGGACTAGAGAGTCTCCACATCTGGCAATCAGACATCACACACTAAGCTCCTTTGGACAGACTAAAATACATCCACGTCTCAATCGATGCCTTTACCAGTGTGATTTTTGGCTCTGTCCATGCTGGAGAAAAATCAGAAGATGCTATAAAACATTACTTTTTCGTTTGTTCCACCTTAGCAATTCCACAGGAAATTTACACTGATAATGCTCTTGCTTCTACCTTGCACTGATTCAAACAAGGGGCTTTCTGACCACTGGGGTATAAAACATGTCACAGGCATACCACACTCCGCCACAGGACAGTCCATAGCTGAGAGGGCCAACTGAGCCATCGAAAGGATCTTTGATCAACTGAGAGGGGTAATCCAGATATTATCTTCCATTGAGACACTGGCCAAGGCCTTTTATGTACTCAACTTTTTGAACAACTCGTTTAGGGAGACAACTCCCCCAGTCATCATTCAGTTTACTAATTGAACTGCAGCCCAATTAAAAGACCAGTCACCTGTGTCAATCAAAGAACTTGAATCTAAACAATTTATGGACACCTACCCATTAATTACTTGGGGAAGAGAAGATGCCCTTGTCTCTACAGCAACACTCCTAAGATCGATCCCAGCAAAATACATAAAAAATCTTTCTGGGAACGGTGAGGCAAACACCAGAGCCACCATCAGAAGAACAGAATGGAAGCCTAAGAGAGACAGCAGCAGCCTGGGAAAGAAGAAAAAGAAGGACACAAGGAGATCTCCTAAGCACCGTTGACCACACACACCAAGACCAAGATAGCTCAGACACCGCTAACCAGGATATATGAATTAACATTTGTAAAAGCTATATTTTAGCATTGATATAAGATTCTTCTAATAAGCTGTTTTTACACCCTTGGCTTATGGAACAGAAAGTTTAGTGGCACCTGAACTTATGTTTCATCTTCTACTCACTTTATCTGTTTACTTTTAGCCCAAACAAGCCTCCAGATACTAAATGAGCCCAAGTCAGACGATGCTGCTGTTGGTTGCTGCTGACATAGAGAACTGGATGCTCCTCACTGAGCCGCATGCCTTCAGCTGGCTGCTTCCACAGACAAGCCACAATTTCTTGTCCACGGCCATGGCTGTCAGACACTACAAGGCATGTGTTTTTTCAACCTGCTGTCACATAGGGAGTCAGTATATCAGGGCATCCAGCTGCTAAAAATCAAGGAAAGAAGATGCAGATGGAGGGCAACTACAACTGGTTCACTGGACTTTTCAAACACTGGGGGATAAAAGGCTGACTTTCTTGTTTAGTTAAGACTGTTTTGTGGACTTTGTTTATCGTATTCATTGTGTTGGTTATTTTATCCATTATGCTAAATGCCTGCAAAACTCTATGGCTGAAGCCTTCTTTATAGACAACAAAATGGGAAGTTCTGGGGGCCGAGGGGCCGACCGTTGGAGCTGTAATACCTCAGGGCAAAGTGACCAAGGTAAAAGTGAGACATCGCTCTGAATGCAATGGTCTCGCCCATGGGCATTTGCAGGCTCATGGTGATGCAGCACGTTTTGTTGGTATCACCCAGTTAAACTGCAGTATTTTTCTTATATGTACTGACTCGAGAATGTTCTCCCCTCTCTTGTACCATTTTGGACCTGGCTTACTGCAATGCTACCCCGATTTCTCTCCGTCATTTTCCCGCTGTGTGCACAGCCCCATTTTGTCTCCCTTCCTGGACCCTCTTCATTGCAATCCACTGAAGTGTTTGCAGATCCCCACAAAGATCCCTCTCTCACCTCGTTCACCAGCAGTTTAAGCAAGCATGCTCCCAGCTCTGGGAGTGCAGGTCACTCAAAGAGGCTGGCTGTGGACAGGCTGAAACACAGGAACTGAGTGCAACAGGGAGCCTGGCCTCTAATAAAAGGCATGAAACCCACAGCACACCCAACGCAAAACCTTGCATGTCTCTTCTTTATCCTCCTTCTCTCAGTCCTCATGCCACTTTCCCCGCTTTGTCTGACTGGGTACTTGGCTTCTCTCTCTCCTCTCTGCAGGTTCAGCTACACGTGTGACCCTGCAGGAACAGCCTGACCCAGGGAAGTGGGAGAGCACTCTTGGTCAGGAACTGTAGTGACAGGACGCAGAGGAATGCGATCAAACTGCAAGAGGGGGAAGAGATTTGATGATGGGAAGAAGTTCTTTACTCTCAGGGGGCTTATCCCTGACACAGGGACCTGTGCAGAGAGGCTGTGGATGCCCCATCCCCAGCAACATCCAAGGACAGGTGGGACAGGGGCCGCAGCAATCTGCTCTGCTGGGAGCTTGCTCACCTTGGAACCACATCACTTTAAGGGTCCCTTCCAAGCCAAACCATTCAAGGATTGGATCATTCTGCCATCCCCATCTCCCACTGCACAGCACCCCTGAATCTTCAGTGACATCACAGCTCCCAGAGGGTTCCAGGTGGAACGTCCAGGACCTGGAAACGAGCACAGCAGACACTGCAACGGCTGCCAAGGGTCAGTTGCTGCTCACCCTGCGCTCTGACCCTCAGTGCTGAGCTGCTGCTGCTGCCTGGGCTTTTCCTGACGCCTGCTCTGGAGCGTCAATCCCGCAGGATGTGCTCTGCTGTGCCCGTGGAGGTAGAGTGCCATGCCAGGCAGGGGGCACCCGGCTTGGGCTGGCTGCAGCCATGTGGGAATGGATGGTGCGGGACAGAAAGCCCACTGGGAGGTGGTGCTTCCCCTTGCAGACAGAGAGAGACACTGTGGAGGCGATGGATGTGGACCAGGGGCTGGAAGAGGATGACATGATGGAGGTGGACTCCTCCTCTACTTCCATGTCCTCCCCTGTTGAGGACATGGAAGTAGAGGTGGAGGACAACACTGAAGAAATGGAAGTGGATGAGGAAGATGACACGGAAGAGATGCAAGTTGATGAGGAGGATGAGGAGGAGCCCATGGTCCTTGGATGAAGATGGTTCCCCACAGGTAAGACAGGCAGATGCTTCCCACACCCTGCCCACACATACACTGGGTCCCCTGACGCCAGCCCTGCCAGCCCCGGCCCAGCCCCTGGGGCCCAGCTGCCAGCCCTGCTGGGCCCAGTGCTGCCAACTGACTCCAGCTCTGCTCCTTCCTTTCTTCCAGGACTCATTCACATCATGGTACTGATGCCATGCCGTTGTAAATACGTTTTAAAGATTAGAAGTTTCCTGTAAATACGTTCACTATGTTTGAAGTTTCCTGTAAATACGTTTTGAAGATTGTTGGCCCATCGGATCCCATGTAAATATGTTCTGTATATTACTGTTGATGTTGTTATAACGCTTGTTATAACGAAGCATGTTCTGTAAATCCTACATTTGCCGATCTTCGGCAAATAAATACTGTTTCTTTTAAAAACCTGACTTCTCTTGGCCATTCCTTGGGGCACAGGCAGCCTTTGCACACTTGTGGGTTCCACTTGTTCCGCATTCCCGGGGCTGGAGCTCCCTGGCACGGCCACCCCGGGGCTGGGGGTGCCTGTGCGCAGGGGCTCCCACTGACACCACTCCTGGCCCTGGGCACTGCTGCTCTTCCAGGCCTGGGGCACAGCGCTGTCCCCAAGAGCTCAGCTCTCACCAGCTCTAACACAGGGAGCTCTCACAGCACTGGCCCCTGCAGCCATGCCACCAAAGCAGCCAGCACACCTTCAGCCACCCTTCCTGCTGCAGACACAGGCAATCCTGGGCCCAGAGCTGCCAGCAGGCCACAGCCCTGCAAAATCCACCTGCACACTCTCAAGGCCACCAGAGCTTTGGCAACTGGGCCAGCTACATCTGGGCTGCTGCAGGGGCTGATCTTTAAGCCTTGGTGCCTCCAAAGGCCCTGGGCTCTGCTTTCCAGCCTGCTCTGCACAGCCCTGAGCCCGTATTGTTCCAGAGACAAAAGCCAAGCCAGGGCATCCCCACCCTGCCCGCATTCCTGCTGCTGCCAGCGGCCACCGGGCCCTGGGGCCGACTCGGGTGACAGCTGCAGGGACAGGGCAGCCTGTGCTGAGCAGGGGGCACGGGGCTGTGGGCCCTGGGGCTGCTGCTGGGGACCATGGTCCCAGAGGGCCATGAACTCAGCCCCTGCCCGGCCAGCTGCCCCCATGGCCCCACACTCCCTGAGCATCCCCATCACACCTGCCAGGGGGAAATCCCATGGGCTTCAGGAAAGAAATTCCCCATAGTGACTAAACCAAGGGGTCCAAGGGGAAAGTCAGCACCAGCTGATGTTTACAGCACCTTGACACAGGTGGCTGCAGGGCAGGTGAGATCTCCAGGGCCTCTGGCAGTGCCTGCTCTGCACATGAGCCTGTGCGGCTGCTCCCAGTGGGACACAGCTCAGGCCAGCCCTCAGCCCCTCACAGTTGATACCAAGGAGCAGGCTCAGAAAGCAGTTTCAGATCACTTCCTGTAGATATTTCAAAGGTCTAAATGTCATTCAAAAACCCAAACTCTAGATTTATTTTTGGTGTTGTGGCATGAGAAGCCATGAAGGTGCCTCTGAATGTGCACTCAGGGCACTTCCACTGCCATCCCAAAGGTAACACAAAGGACAGGCCTCAGCTTTCAGCACTGCTGAGCTCCTCACCCTGCAATGAAGTCTGAGGCAGAGGCAATGTTTTGCAGGCCGGGGGGCCTATCACTGGAATAGTAATACCTCATGACAATCATATAGATTTAAAGTAAGGTGAATAACCCCTCTGAATACAATGATCTTGCTCAATGTCTTTTGCGGGATCGTGCAGATTCAGCACATTTCTTGGTATCATGAACTTCCTTCTTTCCTTATATATACTCCCCTAGGATGTTCTCCCCTCCCTTAACCTCTATTAGTCCTGAATTACTGCATACAAGGTCCTTTTCCCCACCCTGAAAATCCTTGTGTGCCCACCCCCACTTTGTCTCCCTCCCTGGACCCGCTCCAGCGCATTCCACAGTATTTGCTGTTTCACACATAGATCCCTCTCTTGCCTCATCCATCATGCATTCCAGCAAGCCTACTCCTAGCTCTGGGAGTGCACATCTCTCACAGTGTCTGGCTGTGGACATGCCACAAGGGGTGCCGAAACAGGGACCTTCTTTGAGAATTCCTGAGAGCCACTCCAGTGAGGATTCGGCTCTTCCACCGTCACAGGACAGAAGACGCCTCGGGTCAGCCACCGCCCTGGAGTGGGACCTGAGTTTTATCAGGGTTTGCTGAAGGCAGCATCAGCACCCTCCAGCAGCAACAGGGCTAGCTCAGCTGCTGAAGCCCAGGGGACATTTTGAACCCTCTGCATCCAGAGCCACCAGAGCAGTGAGTTGGAGGACAGCCACCTGCAGTGCAGGATCCTTGGGAGATATTTCAGTCCTGTGGGTGGGCCACCCTTTACATCAGGGGCAGCTCTGGGTAACAAATTATCCAATCCTTAGAGGGATACATATCTTCCAGTTAGGGAGGCTCTCCTTTCAGAGTGGAAGACTTTTACTAAAGGAAGTTGGAAGCCTATTGTTCATTGGCTTTTTAATGAGTTCACAGACATGTCTGTTGATTCAGTTGGTCATGTAGCATTTTGGGACTCAGGGAAAGACTCTACCTTTTGTAAACTCAGGGAGTGATAAGAGTCGCAACATTTTACCCAAATTTTCATATGATTTATAGAGTTTTCTCAAGGGTTCAAAGTTCTAATATTCAACCCAGACTTTCTGTTCTGCCCCCCACATTCCTGACCCCACTGATACCATTAGGATGAGAGACAGAAACTGCTGTAAAGCACAGACAAGCCACCTGCTGTCTGCCATCTCCCCTCCTTCTCTACCCCCTGCCCACGTCTGTACTGATCACACTGGCCTGGATTCTAGCCTAACCCCTTCTCCAGTACCTCTCCTCCCTGGATCACCCTCAGGTAGCTCACAAAATGTAGTCCCTCCTCTGGAGGGGGTGTTCAATGTCAAACACCCTCCCACCCCCGGCTGTTTTATCGTGTCCTGCCCCTATGTTGGGTCCCAGCTCTGCGTCAGGAACCACCCCTGCATTGGGATCCAGCGCTTCCTTGCCTACTCCCGCTGCCCTACCTCCTCCAACTCAGCCCCTTGCGGATCCCACACTGTCGGAGCCGGAGGTGTGAGGGGCGGTACCCGGAAGGCCGCCATCTTGGCTACCAGAGGCCCACACCACCGGGCCTGGCCAGTCACCCCAAGGCCCCGCTCCTCTGCCAAAGAACAAGTTCCCTCTTCTGGAGAGGAGAGGGAAGGTTCATCGCACCTGGAGGATGAGCCTGAGGATTCTTGGCAGAGGATGGAGAAGCTCGCGGCTGAAGAGGGGGACTGGGAATTGGTAGCTAAAATACAAGCAGCACCGCTGCAGTACCAGAGGGGGGCTAACCCCTGATGGGAAGCTGTCACGCAAGGGAGATGAAAGACCTTTATAAAGCTGCGAAACACCATGGGAGGGGCTTGCCCTATATTAATCATTTGTTAAATGCCATCTTTATGCACATGTTATGGTACCTCACAATCTGCACCATTTTATGCGCATCCTACTTTCTCCCACTGAAATTATTCTGTGGGAAGGAATGGGGAAAAAACTAATACAACAGCTATTAAAAGACTATGCTAGAGAAGACAGGCAGGCACACCTAACACTAGACCATCTAGGGAGGAAGATTTCACTAAGTCTCATTCAATTGACCTTCCCTGAGCTCTGATGAAGAGAATAAAGTGTGGAAAAGACAGTTCTCATGCAGACACCCAATGGAGAATCACCTACTCTAGATTTCACAGACATTCTCCAGGGACCTGGGCAATCCTTTCAATAATTTATTGACCACCTTCCACAAGCAATAGAGAAACAAATTGAACATCCAAAAGCCAGGAAGGTACTGCCTCCTAAACTTGCTGAAACAAATGCTAACAACACCTTTAAAGACATTTTACCTTCTCTAACCCTTAGCCCAAAGCCTACCATTGCACAAATGGTCAAGGTATGCACACTTACAGCATCCTTACACCGTGATGCCACCTAGCTATGGCGACCAATCAGGGTGTGGTAGAGGTGCTAGTAGCCTCCCTGGTTATTCCCTGACATACACATGAAAAAGAACCTGGCTTTAAGTGTAGGGAGATGGGGCATTTTCAACAGAATTTGAAAAATGCAGACAATTACCGGGGACCTTCTATGTGTCACAGCCACTGCCCTCACTGCCCCCCTCATCCACATGCTTTCCAACACCAGCAAAACCGGTGGCCTGCAGGAAACCACACACAGACACAGAAAGGCCCCAGGCAAAGACACCAAATGCGAGGCCATTGCGCCCCACGCTACCAAACATCGTGGAGAACCAGCACAGCGACCTTCTCAGATCCAGCGGGACAGCTCGATCACTGCAGAAAACTCGACAGAAGACAGCTCTGCCCTGGAACCTAAAGGCAGCTGGTAAGCGCCTTTTCAATTCCAATCCACGCTATTTATGTTCACCATATTCCCACAGGCAAATACAGGCCTGAAGGACGGCCCAAAGACATTTTGATTTAAACCATAACCAGGAAAGGGATGCAGACACTCACTCTACTACCTGAGGTACTCGCCTTGACCTCTTTGGAGGAGATAACTGTCCAGGCTCTATGCTTAGTCCCTTTTCATTGCAAAAGGAACAGTTATAGCCAGAGCCTGCCTCCTACTTGACACGATCACCACACCAGCTGATCCCATGTTGATGTGGGCACAGACAACAGGCAGAAATAGACCCATTCCAAAGTGTGCTTTGTCATGTAAAGGGAGAAAGAGATGTCTTTCAGGACTATTAGATACAAGAGCTGATGACACCATATATTCCTGCTCTGTTTGGCTAAAAAACGGCCTCTGGTTCCAGCTGCTGGGGTAATTATTAGCTACCAGGGGAGCCACTACCAGCTTCTGGAGTCACAGTATCAGCTGCATGGAAGGTCCTGAGGGCACAGTTGCTACAGTAAGATCATTTGTCGCCCGGGCACCAATAACAATTTGAGGAAAAGACCTGTTGTCCCAAAGCGGGACAAGGCTAGAGATCCTATCAACACCTCAGGATTTCTAGACGGGGCCACAGAGCAGCGCGCCACACTTCAGTCAACCTGGAAGACCAACGACCCCATATGGGTGGATCAGTGGCCCCTCCCAGGCAGAAAGTTAAAGGCCCTGCAGTCCCACGTGCAGGAGCAGCTGCCTGTGGGCCACATTGTACCATCTACTAGCTCCTGCAATGTGCCTGTTATTATCATATGAAAGCCTGTCAAAGACAAGAGGTGGCTGCTGCAGGAACTCAGGAAAATCAACGAGGTCACTGAGGACATGGGTGCCCTCCAGTCCAGCCTGCCCTCAGCCTCCATGTTACCTCGAGATTGCCGATGGTGCACCATGCCCTAGTTGTGGGTAGCATCTTTTGGAGTCCTCCTATTTTTTGGATACCTTGTTCGACATTTAGGCTGTGATTGGTGGAGCCTGAGCACAGGAAGAGCATTGTTTTGCAGATTGCACGGGTTGAGATGTAAAGGAAGGCTAGTTCAGGGCGGTTTAATCCAATTGTAATTTTATTTCACAGTTATTGGCAGAGGGTTGTTATAGATCTTAATGACTATTTTTTTGATGCCGCCACCATTCCAAATGACATCCCCTGGTTTGCCTTGTCCGCCCCTAAACCACCAAACACCTTTACAGAGGTACCAGTGTACTGCATTGCCTCAAACAAAGAAGAGTAGCTCAACTATTTGGCAATGGCTTTGATCCCAAAATCTCTCACCCAGATGGAAAAGACATCCTAATGCTATCGTTTTTCATTACATGGACGATACAGTCATTTGTGCAGAAGCTCAAATCATTTTGGACGTTGCGGTACAAGATGTCATCACTGTGGTACAGCAGAAGGGTTTTGAGATTGCAGCAGATAAAGTTCAAAAAACAGACCCCTGGAAGTTCCTCGGCCTTAAAAGCACAGAGAGAACCATCACACCCCAGACACTGTACATCAAGGACAACCCAAAAACTCTGCAATAACTCCAAATGCTCTGTGGAACAATCAGTTGGGTACGTTCACTCCTGGCAATCACCACAGAAGATCTCATGCCACTGTTCCTGCTCCGTAAAGGCAGAGAAGGACTTGATTCCCGTGATCACTGACACCAGAGGCAGAAGCAGCTGTACAAAAGGTCTCCTGGGTGATTCAAACTAAACAGGCACACAGATACCACCCTAATTTTCCTTTCTCTAAGGCAATCCTTGGTGTACGTCCAAAATTCCATACATTATTGTTTCAGTGGGACTATACTATCTCAGGTGCCCTGATAATAATTGAATGCGTTTTCAGAGCACACCAACCTACTAAAACAATAACAACCCAACAGAAAGTTATTGCAGAACTAGTGCAGGAAACCTAGAGAGCGTCTGTGCTCCCTTGCAGGAATAGACCTTGTGAATATTTACTTACTTCGCACTCAAGAGCACCTCAATTGCCTACTTCGAATATCTGAACCACTGCAATACACCTTAGATCATTTTTACACATATTAGGATCAGCCATCAATTCTACCACCAAAATATTCCTGTGCTGCTCAGGATGTACAAAATTACCCCAGACCCGCCAAGATCGATTGTAGCCACCTGCCCAAATTGTCAGGAACATGGCCTTGCTTCTGTCACAGCAGGAGTCAGTCCAAGAGGACTAGAGAGTCTCCACATCTGGCAATCAGACATCACACACTAAGCTCCTTTGGACAGACTAAAATACATCCACGTCTCAATCGATGCCTTTACCAGTGTGATTTTTGGCTCTGTCCATGCTGGAGAAAAATCAGAAGATGCTATAAAACATTACTTTTTCGTTTGTTCCACCTTAGCAATTCCACAGGAAATTTACACTGATAATGCTCTTGCTTCTACCTTGCACTGATTCAAACAAGGGGCTTTCTGACCACTGGGGTATAAAACATGTCACAGGCATACCACACTCCGCCACAGGACAGTCCATAGCTGAGAGGGCCAACTGAGCCATCGAAAGGATCTTTGATCAACTGAGAGGGGTAATCCAGATATTATCTTCCATTGAGACACTGGCCAAGGCCTTTTATGTACTCAACTTTTTGAACAACTCGTTTAGGGAGACAACTCCCCCAGTCATCATTCAGTTTACTAATTGAACTGCAGCCCAATTAAAAGACCAGTCACCTGTGTCAATCAAAGAACTTGAATCTAAACAATTTATGGACACCTACCCATTAATTACTTGGGGAAGAGAAGATGCCCTTGTCTCTACAGCAACACTCCTAAGATCGATCCCAGCAAAATACATAAAAAATCTTTCTGGGAACGGTGAGGCAAACACCAGAGCCACCATCAGAAGAACAGAATGGAAGCCTAAGAGAGACAGCAGCAGCCTGGGAAAGAAGAAAAAGAAGGACAGAAGAAGATCTCCTAAGCAGCGTTGACCACACACACCAAGACCAAGATAGCTCAGACACCACTAACCAGGATATATGAATTAACATTTGTAAAAGCTATATTTTAGCATTGATATAAGATTCTTCTAATAAGCTGTTTTTACACCCTTGGCTTATGGAACAGAAAGTTTAGTGGCACCTGAACTTATGTTTCATCTTCTACTCACTTTATCTGTTTACTTTTAGCCCAAACAAGCCTCCAGATACTAAATGAGCCCAAGTCAGACGATGCTGCTGTTGGTTGCTGCTGACATAGAGAACTGGATGCTCCTCACTGAGCCGCATGCCTTCAGCTGGCTGCTTCCACAGACAAGCCACAATTTCTTGTCCACGGCCATGGCTGTCAGACACTACAAGGCATGTGTTTTTTCAACCTGCTGTCACATAGGGAGTCAGTATATCAGGGCATCCAGCTGCTAAAAATCAAGGAAAGAAGATGCAGATGGAGGGCAACTACAACTGGTTCACTGGACTTTTCAAACACTGGGGGATAAAAGGCTGACTTTCTTGTTTAGTTAAGACTGTTTTGTGGACTTTGTTTATCGTATTCATTGTGTTGGTTATTTTATCCATTATGCTAAATGCCTGCAAAACTCTTTGGCTGAAGCCTTCTTTATAGACAACAAAATGGGAAGTTCTGGGGGCCGAGGGGCCGACCGTTGGAGCTGTAATACCTCAGGGCAAAGTGACCAAGGTAAAAGAGAGACATCGCTCTGAATGCAATGGTCTCGCCCATGGGCATGTGCAGGCTCATGGTGATGCAGCACGTTTTGTTGGTATCACCCAGTTAAACTGCAGTATTTTTCTTATATGTACTGACTCGAGAATGTTCTCCCCTCTCTTGTACCATTTTGGACCTGGCTTACTGCAATGCTACCCCGATTTCTCTCCGTCATTTTCCCGCTGTGTGCACAGCCCCATTTTGTCTCCCTTCCTGGACCCTCTTCATTGCAATCCACTGAAGTGTTTGCAGATCCCCACAAAGATCCCTCTCTCACCTCGTTCACCAGCAGTTTAAGCAAGCATGCTCCCAGCTCTGGGAGTGCAGGTCACTCTAAGAGGCTGGCTGTGGACAGGCTGAAACACAGGAACTGAGTGCAACAGGGAGCCTGGCCTCTAATAAAAGGCATGAAACCCACAGCACACCCAACGCAAAACCTTGCATGTCTCTTCTTTATCCTCCTTCTCTCAGTCCTCATGCCACTTTCCCCACTTTGTCTGACTGGGTACTTGGCTTCTCTCTCTCCTCTCTGCAGGTTCAGCTACACGTGTGACCCTGCAGGAACAGCCTGACCCAGGGAAGTGGGAGAGCACTCTTGGTCAGGAACTGTAGTGACAGGATGCAGAGGAATGCGATCAAACTGTAAGAGGTAGAAGAGATTTGAGGATGGGAAGAAGTTCTTTACTCTCAGGGGGCTTATCCCTGACACAGGGACCTGTGCAGAGAGGCTGTGGATGCCCCATCCCCAGCAACATCCAAGGACAGGTGGGACAGGGGCCGCAGCAACCTGCTCTGCTGGGAGCTTGCTCACCTTGGAACCACATCACTTTAAGGGTCCCTTCCAAGCCAAACCATTCAAGGATTGGATCATTCTGCCATCCCCATCTCCCACTGCACAGCACCCCTGAATCTTCAGTGACATCACAGCTCCCAGAGGGTTCCAGGTGGAACGTCCAGGACCTGGAAACGAGCACAGCAGACACTGCAACGGCTGCCAAGGGTCAGTTGCTGCTCACCCTGCGCTCTGACCCTCAGTGCTGAGCTGCTGCTGCTGCCTGGGCTTTTCCTGACGCCTGCTCTGGAGCGCCAATCCCGCAGGATGTGCTCTGCTGTGCCCGTGGAGGTACAGTGCCATGCCAGGCAGGGGGCACCCAGCTTGGGCTGGCTGCAGCCATGTGGGAATGGATGGTGCGGGACAGAAAGCCCACTGGGAGGTGGTGCTTCCCCTTGCAGACTGAGAGAGACACTGTGGAGGCGATGGATGTGGACCAGGGGCTGGAAGAGGATGACATGATGGAGGTGGACTCCTCCTCTACTTCCATGTCCTCCACTGTTGAGGACATGGAAGTAGAGGTGGAGGACAACACTGAAGAAATGGAAGTGGATGAGGAAGATGACACGGAAGAGATGCAAGCTGATGAGGAGGACGAGGAGGGGCCCATGGTCCTTGGATGAAGATGGTTCCCCACAGGTAAGACAGGCAGATGCTTCCCACGCCCTGCCCACACACACACTGGGTCCCCTGACGCCAGCCCTGCCAGCCCCGGCCCAGCCCCTGGGGCCCAGCTGCCAGCCCTGCTGGGCCCTGTGCTGCCAACTGACTCCAGCTCTGCTCCTTCCTTTCTTCCAGGACTCATTCACATCATGGCACTGATGCCATGCCGTTGTAAATACGTTTTAAAGATTAGAAGTTTCCTGTAAATACGTTCACTATGTTTGAAGTTTCCTGTAAATACGTTTTGAAGATTGTTGGCCCATCGGATCCCATGTAAATATGTTCTGTATATTACTGTTGATGTTGTTATAACGCTTGTTATAACGAAACATGTTCTGTAAATCCTACATTTGCCGATCTTCGGCAAATAAATACTGTTTCTTTTAAAAACCTGACTTCTCTTGGCCATTCCTTGGGGCACAGGCAGCCTTTGCACATTTGTGGGTTCCACTTGTTCCGCATTCCCGGGGCTGGAGCTCCCTGGCACGGCCACCCCGGGGCTGGGGGTGCCTGTGCACAGGGGCTCCCACTGACACCACTCCTGGCCCTGGGCACTGCTGCTCTTCCTGGCCTGGGGCACAGTGCTGTCCCCAAGAGCTCAGCTCTCACCAGCTCTCACACAGGGGCCTCTCACAGCACTGGCCCCTGCAGCCATGCCACCAAAGCAGCCAGCAAACCTTCAGCCACCCTTCCTGCTGCAGACACAGGCACTCCTGGGCCCAGAGCCGCCAGCAGGCCACAGCCCTGCAAAATCCACCTGCACACTCTCAAGGCCACTAGAGCTTTGGCAACTGGGCCAGCTACATCTGGGCTGCTGCAGGGGCTGATCTTTAAGCCTTGGTACCTCCAAAGGCCCTGGGCTCTGCTTTCCAGCCTGCTCTGCACAGCCCTGAGCCCGTATTGTTCCAGAGACAAAAGCCAAGTCAGGGCATCCTCACCCTGCCCGCATTCCTGCTGCTGCCAGCGGCCACCGGGCCCTGGGCCCGACTCGGGTGACAGCTGCAGGGACAGGGCAGCCTGTGCTGGGCAGGGGGCACGGGGCTGTGGGCCCTGGGGCTGCTGCTGGGGACCATGGTCCCAGAGGGCCCCGAGCTCAGCCCCTGCCCGGCCAGCTGCCCCCATGGCCCCACACTCCCTGAGCATCCCCATCACACCTGCCAGGGGGAAATCCCACGGGCTTCAGGAAAGAAATTCTCCATAGTGACTAAACCAAGGGGTCCAAGGGGAAAGTCAGCACCAGCTGATGTTTACAGCACCTTGACACAGGTGGCTGCAGGGCAAGTGAGATCTCCAGGGCCTCTGGCAGTGCCTGCTCTGCACGTGAGCCTGTGCGGCTGCTCCCAATGGGACACAGCTCAGGCCAGCCCTCAGCCCCTCACAGTTGATACCAAGGAGCAGGCTCAGAAAGCAGTTTCAGATCACTTCCTGTAGATATTTCAAAGGTCTAAATGTCATTCAAAAACCCAAACTCTAGATTTATTTTTGGTGTTGTGGCATGAGAAGCCATGAAGGTGCCTCTGAATGTGCACTCAGGGCACTTCCACTGCCATCCCAAAGGTAACACAAAGGACAGGCCTCAGCTTTCAGCACTGCTGAGCTCCTCACCCTGCAATGAAGTCTGAGGCAGAGGCAATGTTTTACAGGCCGAGGGGCCTATCACTGGAATAGTAATACCTCATGACAATCATATAGATTTAAAGTAAGGTGAATAACCCCTCTGAATACAATGATCTTGCTCAATGTCTTTTGCGGGATTGTGCAGATTCAGCACATTTCTTGGTATCATGAACTTCCTTCTTTCCTTATATATACTCCCCTAGGATGTTCTCCCCTCCCTTAACCTCTATTAGTCCTGAATTACTGCATACAAGGTCCTTTTCCCCACCCTGAAAATCCTTGTGTGCCCACCCCCACTTTATCTCCCTCCCTGGACCCGCTCCAGCGCATTCCACAGTATTTGCTGTTTCACACATAGATCCCTCTCTTGCCTCATCCATCATGCATTCCAGCAAGCCTACTCCTAGCTCTGGGAGTGCACATCTCTCACAGTGTCTGGCTGTGGACATGCCACAAGGGGTGCCGAAACAGGGACCTTCTTTGAGAATTCCTGAGAGCCACTCCAGTGAGGATTCGGCTCTTCCACCGTCACGGGACAGAAGACGCCTCGGGTCAGCCACCGCCCTGGAGTGGGACCTGAGTTTTATCAGGGTTTGCTGAAGGCAGCATCAGCACCCTCCAGCAGCAACAGGGCTAGCTCAGCTGCTGAAGCCCAGGGGACATTTTGAACCCTCTGCATCCAGAGCCACCAGAGCAGTGAGTTGGAGGACAGCCGCCTGCAGTGTAGGATCCTTGGGAGATATTTCAGTCCTGTGGCTGGGCCACCCTTTACATCATGGGCAGCTGTGGGTAACAAATTATCCAATCCTTAGAGGGATACATATCTTCCAGTTAGGGAGGCTCTCCTTTCAGAGTGGAAGACTTTTACTAAAGGAAGTTGGAAGCCTATTGTTCATTGGCTTTTTAATGAGTTCACAGACATGTCTGTTGATTCAGTTGGTCATGTAGCATTTTGGGACTCAGGGAAAGACTCTACCTTTTGTAAACTCAGGGAGTGATAAGAGTCGCAACATTTTACCCAAATTTTCATATGATTTATAGAGTTTTCTCAAGGGTTCAAAGTTCTAATATTCAACCCAGACTTTCTGTTCTGCCCCCCACATTCCTGACCCCACTGATACCATTAGGATGAGAGACAGAAACTGCTGTAAAGCACAGACAAGCCACCTGCTGTCTGCCATCTCCCCTCCTTCTCTACCCCCTGCCCACGTCTGTACTGATCACACTGGCCTGGATTCTAGCCTAACCCCTTCTCCAGTACCTCTCCTCCCTGGATCACCCTCAGGTAGCTCACAAAATGTAGTCCCTCCTCTGGAGGGGGTGTTCAATGTCAAACACCCTCCCACCCCCGGCTGTTTTATCGTGTCCTGCCCCTATGTTGGGTCCCAGCTCTGCGTCAGGAACCACCCCTGCATTGGGATCCAGCGCTTCCTTGCCTACTCCCGCTGCCCTACCTCCTCCAACTCAGCCCCTTGCGGATCCCACACTGTCAGGGCCGGAAGTGTGAGGGGCGGTACCCGGAAGGCCGCCATCTTGGCTACCAGAGGCCCACACCACCGGGCCTGGCCAGTCACCCCAAGGCCCCGCTCCTCTGCCAAAGAACAAGTTCCCTCTTCTGGAGAGGAGAGGGAAGGTTCATCGCACCTGGAGGATGAGCCTGAGGATTCTTAGCAGAGGATGGAGAAGCTCGCGGCTGAAGAGGGGGACTGGGAATTGGTAGCTAAAATACAAGCAGCACCGCTGCAGTACCAGAGGGGGCTAACCCCTGATGAGAAGCTGTCACACAAGGGAGATGAAAGACCTTTATAAAGCTGCGAAACACCATGGGAGGGGCTTGCCCTATATTAATCATTTGTTAAATGCCATCTTTATGCACATGTTATGGTACCTCACAATCTGCACCATTTTATGCGCATCCTACTTTCTCCCACTGAAATTATTCTGTGGGAAGGAATGGGGAAAAAACTAATACAACAGCTATTAAAAGACTATGCTAGAGAAGACAGGCAGGCACACCTAACACTAGACCATCTAGGGAGGAAGATTTCACTAAGTCTCATTCAATTGACCTTCCCTGAGCTCTGATGAAGAGAATAAAGTGTGGAAAAGACAGTTCTCATGCAGACACCCAATGGAGAATCACCTACTCTAGATTTCACAGACATTCTCCAGGGACCTGGGCAATCCTTTCAAAAATTTATTGACCACCTTCCACAAGCAATAGAGAAACAAATTGAACATCCAAAAGCCAGGAAGGTACTGCCTCCTAAACTTGCTGAAACAAATGCTAACAACACCTTTAAAGACATTTTACCTTCTCTAACCCTTAGCCCAAAGCCTACCATTGCACAAATGGTCAAGGTATGCACACTTACAGCATCCTTACACCGTGATGCCACCTAGCTATGGCGACCAATCAGGGTGTGGTAGAGGTGCTAGTAGCCTCCCTGGTTATTCCCTGACATACACATGAAAAAGAACCTGGCTTTAAGTGTAGGGAGATGGGGCATTTTCAACAGAATTTGAAAAATGCAGACAATTACCGGGGACCTTCTATGTGTCACAGCCACTGCCCTCACTGCCCCCCTCATCCACATGCTTTCCAACACCAGCAAAACCGGTGGCCTGCAGGAAACCACACACAGACACAGAAAGGCCCTTCGCGATGACACCAAATGCGAGGCCATTGCGCCCCACGCTACCAAACATCGTGGAGAACCAGCACAGCGACCTTCTCAGATCCAGCGGGACAGCTCGATCGCTGCAGAAAACTCGACAGAAGACAGCTCTGCCCTGGAACCTAAAGGCAGCTGGTAAGCGCCTTTTCAATTCCAATCCACGCTATTTATGTTCACCATATTCCCAAAGGCAAATACAGGCCTGAAGGACGGCCCAAAGACATTTTGATTTAAACAATAACCGGGAAAGGGATGCAGACACTCACTCTACTACCTGAGGTACTCACCTTGACCTCTTTGGAGGAGATAACTGTCCAGGCTCTATGCTTAGTCCCTTTTCATTGCAAAAGGAACAGTTATAGCCAGAGCTTTCCTCCTACTTGACACGATCACCACACCAGCTGATCCCATGTTGATGTGGGCACAGACAACAGGCAGAAATAGACCCATTCCAAAGTGTGCTTTGTCATGTAAAGGGAGAAAGAGATGTCTTTCAGGACTATTAGACACAAGAGCTGATGACACCATAATTTCCTGCTCTGTTTGGCTAAAAAACAGCCCCTGGTTCCAGCTGCTGGGGTAATTATTAGCTACCAGGGGAGCCACTACCAGCTTCTGGAGTCACAGTATCAGCTGCATGGAAGGTCCTGAGGGCACAGTTGCTACAGTAAGATCATTTGTCGCCCGGGCACCAATAACAATTTGAGGAAAAGACCTGTTGTCCCAAAGCGGGACAAGGCTAGAGATCCTATCAACACCTCAGGATTTCTAGACGGGGCCACAGAGCAGCGCGCCACACTTCAGGCCACCTGGAAGACCAACGACCCCATATGGGTGGATCAGTGGCCCCTCCCAGGCAGAAAGTTAAAGGCCTTGCAGTCCCACGTGCAGGAGCAGCTGCCTGTGGGCCACATTGTACCATCTACTAGCCCCTGCAATGTGCCTGTCATTACCATATGAAATCCTGGCAAAGACAAGAGGTGGCTGCTGCAGGACCTCAGGAAAATCAACGAGGTCACTGAGGACATGGGTGCCCTCCAGTCCAGCCTGCCCTCAGCCTCCATGTTACCTCGAGATTGCCGATGGTGCACCATGCCGTAGTTGTGGGTAGCATCTTTTGGAGTCCTCCTATTTTTCGGATACCTTGTTCGACATTTAGGCTGTGATTGATGGAGCCTGAGCACAGGAAGAGCATTGCTTTGAAGATTGCACGGGTTGAGATGTAAAGGAAGGCTAGTTCAGGGCGGTTTAGTCCAATTGTAATTTTATTTCCCAGTTATTGTCAGAGGGTTGTTATAGATCTTAATGACTATTTTTTTGATGCCCCCACCATTCCAAATGACATCCCCTGGTTTGCCTTGTCCGCCCCTAAACCACCAAACACCTTTACAGAGGTACCAGTGGACTGCATTGCCTCAAACAAAGAAGAGTAGCTCAACTATTTGGCAATGGCTTTGAGCCCAAAATCTCTCGCCCAGATAAAGTTCAAAAAACAGACCCCTGGAAGTTCCTCGGCCTTAAAAGCACAGAGAGAACCATCACAGCCCTAACACTGTACATCAAGGACAACCCAAAAACTCTGCAAGAACTCCAAATGCTCTGTGGAACAATCAGTTGCGTACGTTCACTCCTGGCAATCACCACAGAAGATCTCATGCCACTGTTCCTGCTCCTTAAAGGCAGAGAAGGACTTGATTCCCGTGATCACTGACACCAGAGGCAGAAGCAGCTGTACAAAAGGTCTCCTGGGTGATTCAAACTAAACAGGCACACAGATACCACCCTAATTTTCCTTTCTCCCTGGCAAACCTTGGTGTAAGTCCAAAATTCCATACATTATTGTTTCAGTGGGACTATACTATCTTAGATCCTGATAATAATTGAATGCGTTTTCAGAGCACACCAACCTACTAAAACAATAACAAACCAACAGAAAGTTATTGCAGAACTAGAGCAGCAAACCTAGAGAGCATCTGTGCTCCCTTGCAGGAATAGACCTTGTGAATATTTACTTACTTCGCACTCAAGAGCACCTCAATTGCCTACTTCAAACATCTGAACCACTGCAATACACCTTAGATCATTTTTACACATATTAGGATCAGCCATCAATTCTACCACCAAAATATTCCTGTGCTGCTCAGGATGTTCAAAATTACCCCACACCCGGCAAGATCCATTGTAGCCACCTGCCCAAATTGTCAGGAACATGGCCTTGCTTCTGTCACAGCAGGAGTCAGTCCAAGAGGACTAGAGAGTCTCCACATCTGGCAATCAGACATCACACACTAAACTCCTTTGGACAGACTAAAATACATCCACGTCTCAATCGATGCCTTTACCAGTGTGATTTTTGGCTCTGTCCATGCTGCAGAAAAATCAGAAGATGCTATAAAACATTACTTTTTCGTTTTTTCCACCTTAGCACTTCCACAGGAAATTTACACTGATAATGCACTTGCTTATACCTTGCACTGATTCAAACAAGGGGCTTTCTGACCACTGGGGTATAAAACATGTCACAGGCATACCACACTCCGCCACAGGACAGTCCATAGCTGAGAGGGCCAACTGAGCCATCAGAAGGATCCTTGATCAACTGAGAGGGGTAGTCCAGATATTATCTCCCATTGAGACACTGGCCAAGGCCTTTTATGTACTCATCTTTTTGAACAACTCATTTAGGGAGACAACTCCCCCAGTCATCAGGCATTTTACTAATTCAGCTGCGGCCCAATTAAAAAAACAGCCACCTGTGTTGACCAAAGACCCTGAATCTAAACAAATTATCGGCACCTTCCCATTGATTACTTGGGGAAGAGAAGATGCCCTTGTCTCTACAGCAACACTCCTAAGATGAATCCCAGAAAAATACATAAAAACTCTTTCTGGAAATGGTGAGGCAAACACCAGAGCCACCATCAGAAGAACAGAATCAAAGACTAAGAGAGACAGTAGCAGCCTAGAAAAGAAGAAGGGGAAGGACAGAAGAAGATCTCCTAAGCAGCATTGACCACACACACCAAGACCAAGATGGCTCAGACACCACTAAGCAGGATATATGAATTTACACTTCTAAAAATTATATTTTAGCACTGATACATGATTCTTCTAATAAGCTGTGTTCACACCCTTGGCTTACAGATGAGAAAGTTTAGTGGGAACAAAACTTAACTTTCATCTTCTAATCTCTTTATCTGTTTACTTTTAGGACACCCAAGCCTCCAGATAATAAATCAGACTAAGTCCGAGGGTGCTGCCTTTTGTAGCTGCTGCAGCAGGAATCTGGATGCTCCTCACTGAGCCGCATGCCTTCAGCTGGGCACTTCCACAGACAAGCCACAATGTCTTGTCCATGGCCATGGCTGTCAGGCATTTGAAGGCATGTGTTTTTTCTACCCGTTGTCACATAGGGAGTCAGTATATCAGGGCATCCAGCTGCTAAAAGATCAAGGAAACAAGATCCAGATGGAAGGCAACTACGACTGGTTCACTAGACTTTGCAAACACAGGGCTTTGCGAGGCTGGCTTTCATCTTTAGTTAAGACTGTTGTGTGGGCTTTGTTTTTTGTATTCATTGTGTTTTTTATTTTATCCTTTTTTGCTAAATACCTCCAAAAGTCTATGGCAGAAGCTTTCTTTCTAGATAACAAAAAGGGGGAGATGTGAGGGCCTAGGGGCCTACCACTGGAACTGTAATACCTCAGGGCAAAGTGACCAAGGTAAAAAAAGTCACCGCTCTGAATGCAATGATGTTGCCCATGCGCATTTGCAGGCTCATGGTGATGCAGCACGTTTTTCTGGCATCAGCCAGTTCAACGGCTGCATTTTCCCTTCATGTACTCCCTCAGAATGTTCCAAATCTCTTGTATCAATTTGGTCCTGGCTTACTGTAATGATCCTGCGCTGTTCACCCCCATATTGTGTGCCCAGCCTCATTTTGTCTCCATTCCTGGACCCTCTTCAGCACAATCCACACTACTTGGATTTCCACACAACGATCCCTCTCTTGCCTCATACATCAGCCATCCAAGCAAGCCAGCTCCAAACTCTGGGAATGCAGGTCCCTCACAGAGGTTGCTGTGGGCAGGCTGCAACACAGGAACTCAGTGCACCAGGGACTGGGCCTCTAATAAAAGGCATGAATCGCACAGCCCACGCAACCCAAAGACTTCCATGTTTTTTCTTTTTCCTTATTCTCTCAATTCTCAAGCCATATTCCGCATTTTTTATGACTGGGAACTTGGCTTGTCTCTCTCCTGTCTGCAGGTTAAGTCACACGTGTTAGCCTGCAGGAACAGCCTGAAACACAGGGAAGTGGGAGAGCACACTTTCTCAGGAACTGTAGTGACAGGACACGGAGGAAGGGGATCAAACTGCAAGAGGGGGAAGAGATTTGAGGAAGGGAAGAAGTTCTTTACTCTCAGGGTGCTTGTCCCTGACACAGAGACCAGTGCAGAGGGGATGTGGATGCCCCATCCCCAGCAACATCCAAGGACAGGTGGGACACGGGCCACATTCCACATGGTGTGCTGGGAGCTGGCTTAGCTTGGAACCAGATCATCTTGAGGGTCCCTTCCAAGCCAAACAATTCAAGGATTGGATCATTTCGCCATCCCCATCTCCCACTGCACAGCACCCCTGAATCTTCAGTGACATCACAGCTCCCAGAGGGTTCCAGGTGGAACGTCCAGGACCTGGAAACGAGCACAGCAGACACTGCAACGGCTGCCAAGGGTCAGTTGCTGCTCACCCTGCGCTGACCCTCAGCGCTGAGCTGCTGCTGCTGCCTGGGCTTTTCCCGCTGCCGGCTCTGGAGAGCCAATCCCAGCAGAATGTGCTCTGCTGTGCCAATGGAGGTACAGTGCCATGCCAGGCAGGGGGCACCCGGCTTGGGCTGGCTGCAGCCATGTGGGAATGGATGGTGTGGGACAGGAAGCCCACTGGGAGATTGTGTTGCCCCTTGCAGACTGACAGAGACACTGTGGAGGCAATGGATGTGGACCAGGGGCTGGAAGAGGATGGCATGATGGAGGTGGACTCCTCCTCTACTTCCATGTCCTCCCCTGTTGAGGACATGGAAGTAGAGGAGGAGGAGACCATCGAGGAGATGGAGGTGGACATGGAGGATGACACGGAAGATATGGAAGTGGATGAGAACGATGAGGAGGAGCCCATGGTCTTTGGATGAAGATGGTGCCCCACAGGTAAGACAGGCAGATGCTTCCCACGCCCTGCCCACACACACACTGGGTCCTCTGACGCCAGGCTGGGGCTGGGCTTGATGGCCTCGCCCAGGGACACGGTGCCCGCAGGGGGCCTGGATTGTGCTGCCACAAGCACCAGCCCCGGCCTGCCCTGCACTTGCCTGGGGCCACGCCAGCCCTGCCAGCCCCGGCCCAGCCCCTGGGGCCCAGCTGCCAGCCCTGCTGGGCCCAGTGCTGCCAGCTGAGTTCAGCTCTGCTGCTTCCTTTCTTACAGGACTCATGCACATGATGGCACCGATCAGATGCATTTGTAAATATGTTTGAAAGTTTAGAAGTTTCCTGTAAATATGTTTTCTACGTTAGAAGTTCTCTGTAAATACGTTTTGAAGATTGTTACCCCATCGGATCCCATGTAAATATCTTCTGTACCTTGTTGTTGTTGTTGTTGTTGTTATAACGATTGTTATAATGACACGTTCTGAAAATCCTAGATTTGCCAATTTTGGCAAATAAATACTGTTTCTTTTTAAAACCTGACTCCTCTTGGCCATTCCTTCGGGCACAGGCAGCCTTTGCACATTTGTGGGTTCCACTTGTTCCACGTTCCCACTGCTGGTGGTCCCTGGGGGTGCTGGCACGGCCACCCCGGGGCTGGGGGTACCTGTGCACAGGGGCTCCCACTGACACCACTCCTGGAACTGGGCACTGCTGCTCTTCCTGGCCTGGGGCACAGCGCTGTCCCCAAGGGCTCAGCTCTCACTAGCTCTCAAACAGGGGGCTCTCACAGCACTGGCCCCTGCAGCCATGGCACCAAAGCAGCCAGAAAACCTTCAGCCACCCTTCCTGCTGCAGACACAGGCAGTCCTGGGCCCAGAGCAGCCAGCAGGCCACAGCCCTGCAAAATCCACCTGCACGCTCTCAAGGCCACCACAGCCTTGGCAACAGGGCCACCTGAAGCGGGGCTGCTGCAAGGACAGATCTTGCAGCCTTGCAGCCTCCAAAGGCCCTGGGCTCTGCTTTCCAGCCTGCTTTGCACTGCCCTGAGCCTGCATTGTTCTGGAGACAAGAGCCAAGCCAGGGCATCCTCACCCTGCCCGCATTCCTGCTGCTGCCAGCGGCCACCGGGCCCTGGGCCCCACTCGGGTGACGGCTGCAGGGACAGGGCAACCTGTGCTGGGCAGGGGGCATGGGGCTTTGGGCCCTGAGGCTGCTGCTGCTGCTGGGGGCCATGAGCCCAAGAGGGCCCAAGCTCAGCCCCTGCCCGGCCAGCTGCCCCCAAAGCCCCACACTCCCCAAGCATCCCCATCACACCTGCCAGGGGAAATACCATGGGCTTCAGGAAAGAAATTCCCCATAGTGATTAAACCAAGGGGTCCAAGGGGAAAGTACACACCAGCTGATATTTACCCACCGTTACAATGGTGGCTGCAGGGCAGGTGAGATCTCCAGGGCCTCTGGCAGTGCCTGCTCTGCACGTGAGCCTGTGCGGCTGCTCCCAGTGGGACACAGCACCGGGCTCAGGCCAGTCCTCAGCCCCTCACAGCTGATCCCAAGGAGCAGGCTCAGAAAGCAGTTTCAGACCACTTCCTGTAGATATTTCAAAGGACTAAATGTCATTCAAGGAAGCCACCTTGCACATTCAGTTTTGGTGTCGTGGCATGAGAAGCCATGAAGGTGCCTCTGAATGTGCCCTCAGGGCACTTCCACTGCCATCCCAAAGGGAACACAAAGGACAGGCCTCTGCTTTCAGCATTGCTGAGCTCTTCAATGAAGTCATAAATGAAGTCTCAGGAAGTAGTAGTTTTTTGGAGTTCCAGGGGCCTACCATTGCAACTCCAACACCTCATTAGTGCTATGACGAACTAAAGTAAGTTGCGGCACCCCTCTAAAGCAATGATCTTGCCCATTGGCTTTTGTGGGGTCATGGGGATTCAGGTAATTTTCATGATATCATGAAGTTTTTTCTTTCCTTATATGTACTCCCCTAGGTGTTCTCCCCTTTCTTATCCTCTATTGGTCCTAAGTTACTGCATACAAGGTCCTTTTTTCCCGCATATAACACCTTGTGTGCCCAGCCTCATTTTGTCTCCCTCCCTGGACCCTCTCCAGCACAAACCACACTGTTTGGAGTTCCACACAAATGCTCCTCTCTTGCCTCATCCATCATCCATTCAAGCAAGCCTGCTCCCAGCTCTGGGAGTGCACGTCTCTCACACAGGCTGGCTGTGGACATGCCACAACAAGGGGTGTCCAAACAGGGACCTTCTTTGAGAATTCCTGAGAGCGATTCCAGTGACGATTCCACTGTTCCACCGTCACGGGACAGAAGACGCCTTGGGTCAGCCTCCGCCCTGGAGTGAGACCTGAGTTTTATCAGGGCTTGCTGAAGGCAGCGTTGGCACCCTCCTCCAGCAGCAAGAGGGCCGACTCGATGGACAAAGCCCATGGGATATTTTGAAACACCTGCATCCAGAGCCACCAAAACAGTGAGTGGGGGGACAGCCACCAGCAGTGCAGGATCTTTGGGTCATATTTTAGTCCTGGGGGTGGGCAGCCCTTTACATCAGGGGCAGCTCTAGGTAACAAATTATCCAAAGATGAGAGGGACGTATATGTTCCAGTTAGGGACGTTCTCCTTTCAGAATGGAAGACTTTTACTAAGGGAAGTTTGAAGTCATTTGTTCATTGGCTGTTTACGGAGCTCCCAGACATTTCTGTTGATTCAGTTCGTCATGTAGCATTTTGGGACTGAGTTAGGGAGAGACTCTATCTTTTGCAAAATCAGGGAGTGATAAGAGTCGCAACATTTTACCCAAATTTTCATATGTTTTATGGAGTTTTCTCAAGGGTTCAAAGTTCTAATATTCAACCCAGACTTTCTGTTCTGCCCCCTGCATTCCTGAACCCACTGACACCATTAGGATGAGAGACAGAAACTGCTGTAAAACACAGACAAGCCACATGCTGTCTGCCATCTCCCCTCCTTCTCTATCCCCTGCCCACGTCTGTACTGATCACACAGGCCTGGATTCTAGCCTAACCCCTTCTCCAGTACCTCTCCTCCCTGGATCCCCATCAGGTAGCTCACAAAATGGAGTCCCTCCTCTGGAGGGGGTGTTCAATGTCAAACTCCCTCCCACCCCCAGCTCTCTCATCAAATCCTCCCCCTGTATTGGATCCCAGCTCTGCGTCAGGTACCACCCCTGCATTGGGATCCAGCGCTTTCTTGCCTACTCCCGCTGCCCTACCCCCTCCAACTCAGCCCCTTGCGGATCCCACACTGTCAGGGCCGGAAGTGTGAGGGGCGGTACCCGGAAGGCCGCCATCTTGGCTACCAGAGGCCCACACCACCGGGCCTGGCCAGTCACCCCAAGGCCCCGCTCCTCTGCCAGAGACCAAGTTCCCTCTTCTGGAGAGGAGAGGGAAGGGTCATCCCACCTTCAGCATGAGCCTGAGGATTCTTGGACAAGGATGTGGAAGCTGGCGACAGAAGAGGGGAACTGGGAATTGGTAGCTAAAATACAAGAAGCACCGGTGCAGAAGCAGAGGGGGACTAAGCCCCAATTGGAAGTTCTCATACATGGGAGATGAAAGACCTTTATAAAGCAGCGAAAGACCATGGGAGGGGCTTGCCCTATATTAATCATTTGTTAACTACCATCTATACAATACATGTGTTGGTGCCCCACAATTTGTGCCACTTTATGCGCATCCTACTTTCTCCCACTGAAATTATTCTGTGGGAAGGAATGGGGAAAAAACTACTACAACAACTATTAAAAGACTATGCTAGAGAAGAGAGGCGGGCACACCTAACACTAGACCATCTAGCCAGGGAGGAAGATTTCACTAAACCTCATTCAATAGACCTTCCTTGAGCTCTGTTAGAAGAGACCTGCAGGGACCTGGGAAATCCCTTCTAAAATTTATTGATCACCTTACACAAGCAATAGAGAAGAAAGTTGAACATCCAAAAGCCAGGAAGGTACTGCTTACTAAACTTGCTGAAACAAATGCTAAAAACACCTTTAAAGACATTTTACCTTCTCTACCCCTCAACAGAAAGCCTACCATTGCACAAATGGTCGTGGCATGCACCATTAGGCCATCCTTATACTGTAATGCTACCTGAGATAATGCTTCCTGTCACGGTGTAGTAGAGGTGCTAGTAGCCTCCCTGGTTATTCCCTGACATACAGATGAAAAAGGACCTGGTTTTAAGTGTAGGGAGATGGGGCATTTCCAACAGAATTATAAAAATACAGGCTATTACCAGGCACCTTCTAGGTGTCACAGCCACTGCCCTCACTGCCCCCTCATCCACATGCTTTCCAACACCAGCAAAACCGGTGGCCTGCGGGAAACCCCACACAGACACAGAAAGGCCCCAGGCAAAGACACCAAATGCGAGGCTGTTCTGCCCTTCTCTCCCTAACATCGTGGAGAACCAGCACAGCGACCTTCTCAGATCCAGCGGGACAGCTCGATCGCTGCAGAAAACTCGACAGAAGACAGCTGTGCCCTGGAACCTAAAGGCAGCTGGTAAGCGCCTTTTCAATTCCAATCCACGCTATTTATGTTCACCATATTCCCACAGGCAAATACAGGCCTGAAGGACGGCCCAAAGACATTTTGATTTAAACAATAACCGGGAAAGGGATGCAGACACTCACTGTACTACCTGAGGTACTCGCCTTGACCTCTTTGGAGGAGATAACTGTCCAGGCTCTATGCTTAGTCCCTTTTCATTGCAAAAGGAACAGTTATAGCCAGAGCCTACCTCCTACTTGACACGATCACCACACCAGCTGATCCCATGTTGATGTGGGCACAGACAACAGGCAGAAATAGACCCATTCCAAAGTGTGCTTTGTCATGTAAAGGGAGAAAGAGATGTCTTTCAGGACTATTAGATACAAGAGCTGATGACACCATAATTTCCTGCTCTGTTTGGCTAAAAACCGGCCCCTGGTTCCAGCTGCTGGGGTAATGATTAGCTACCCGGGGAGCCACTACCAGCTTCTGGAGTCACAGTATCAGCTGCATGGAAGGTCCTGAGGGCACAGTTGCTACAGTAAGATCATTCGTCGCCCGGGCACCAATAACAATTTGAGGAAAAGACCTGTTGTCCCAAAGCGGGACAAGGCTAGAGATCCTATCAACACCTCTGGATTTCTAGACGGGGCCACAGAGCAGCGCGCCACACTTCAGTCAACCTGGAAGACCAACGACCCCATATGGGTGGATCAGTGGCCCCTCCCAGGCAGAAAGTTAAAGGCCCTGCAGTCCCACGTGCAGGAGCAGCTGCCTGTGGGCCACATTGTACCATCTACTAGCCCCTGCAATGTGCCTTGCATTATCATATGAAAGCCTGGCAAAGACAAGAGGTGGCTGCTGCAGGACCTCAGGAAAATCAACGAGGTCACTGAGGACATGGGTGCCCTCCAGTCCAGCCTGCCCTCAGCCTCCATGTTACCTCGAGATTGCCGATGGTGCACCATGCCGTAGTTGTGGGTGGCATCTTTTGGAGTCCTCCTATTTTTCGGATAACTTGTTCGACATTTAGGCTTTGAATGGTGGAGCCTGAGCACAGGAAGAGCATTGCTTTGAAGATTGCACGGGTTGAGATGTAAAGGAAGGCTAGTTCAGGGCGGTTTAGTCCAATTGTCATTTTTTTTCACAGTTATTGGCAGAGGGTTGTTATAGATCTTAATGACTACATTTTTGATGCCCCCATGCTTCCTAATGACATCCCCTGGTTTGCCTTGTCCGCCCCTAAACCACCAAACACCTTTACAGAGGTACCAGTGGACTGCATTGCCTCAAACAAAGAAGAGTAGCTCAACTATTTGGCAATGGCTTTGAGCCCAAAATCTCTCGCCCAGATGGAAAAGACATCCTAATGCTATCGTTTTTCATTACATGGACGATACAGTCATTTGTGCAGAAGCTCAAATCATTTTGGACGTTGCACGACAAGATGTCATCACTGTGGTACAGCAGAAGGGTTTTGAGATTGCAGCAGATAAAGTTCAAAAGACAGGAAGTACCTTGGGCTAAAGAGCACAGAGAGAACCATCACACCCCAAACGATGCACATCAAGGACAACCCAAACACTCTGCAAGAACTCCAAATGCTCTGTGGCACAATCAGTTGGGTACGTTCACTCCTGGCAATCACCACAGAAGATCTCATGCCACTGTTCCTGCTCCGTAAAGGCAGAGAAGGACTTGATTCCCCTGATCACTGACACCAGAGGCAGAAGCAGCTGTACAAAAGGTCTCCTGGGTGATTCAAACTAAACCGGCACACAGATACCACCCTAATTTTCCTTTCTCTAAGGCAATCCTTGGTGTACGTCCAAAATTCCATACATTATTGTTTCAGTGGGACTATACTATCTCAGGTGCCCTGATAATAATTGAATGCGTTTTCAGAGCACACCAACCTACTAAAACAATAACAACCCAACAGAAAGTTATTGCAGAACTAGTGCAGTGTTGTGGTGTGCTGTGATGTCCCATTTTGGCCTTCCAGGTCACTTTCCCAGGTGTGCCTGTACGTCTATCCCTTCCCCCTTGCCCCCATGCTGAGTGAGTCCTGTCAATCAGGCTAAACGTTCCAGCAAGGCGTCGTGTGGTTGGTCAAGTTCAAAGGATGCCCCTCAGGCCCAGGGGTCATTGGCCTGGCTGGGTGTCATCTTCCTCTGAGACCCTGCCCCTCTCACCTGGTTGGTGGCTCACCTGTACCTCCCCTCCCCCTGTCCCTGAGCTTAAAAAGGTGATCAGACCATGCGGTCATGGTTCTGTTGGAGCAGCTCCTCATGTTCAGACCTCTGTAAGCATGGAATAAACCTCTGGACATTAAACCCTCCAGCAGAATCCTCTCCTTTTTCTCTTCACCATCGCCTGAAGCTATCCTCCTGAGGTAACGGGGTCCCTTACAAGCCTGGACTTGTTCAGTGCCCAGCTGCAACCACCAGCAAGCCGAGGTATCTCTGCGGTGATACACCGCAGTTGCTGCCTTTGGCCCAGCAGCGAGGGTCAGACTGGCCCAGGCACAATCTTACTGGTAATATTGGGAGCCTTTTTTTTTTTTTTTTCCAATATTTGGCGTCCCTGAGGCGGGCAAAGCGACTCTGCAGCCTGACACGGACCTGCAGTACCTTGGAGAAGCTTCTGGCAGCCGTGCATCCAGCTGAAAGGGGCTTTGGTTGCAACGCCCTCGGCTAGAGACTTAGGGAATATTCCCAGAAGAAGTTTCGTGGACTGTTCGGCGCCTCTGGAAAGCCCAGCTCCTTTCTGGTGAGCAGATTTTCCAGACGGAGGACAGGGTAGCCTCTCTCGCCCAAGAGAGGTCCTGTTCCGGTGAAGAGACCTGCCTGTACCCAGCCAGCTACAGCTTCCATTTCGGGTGAGTATCTCTGCTCTCGGAAGGGCAGGAGCTCAAAAACAGACTCTGCCGTGAGTTCTGTTCCTTTTTGCATTTGCATTTTTGGCTGCGCAGCCCCACAGACGGGAATTCATTGATTTCTAGCTATTAGCTTTCTGCCGCGTGTTTTGCTGTCTTTTGGAATTCGCGCGGGAGCTCTCTGCCCTTCCCTCCCGGCTCTGCAGGCTCAGCTCTCTCCACGTGGTCGGGAGATCTTTCTCTCTGTGCGGGGGAGGGGGGGTTCTCGGCTCTCTTGCCGCGGGGGACTCTCTTTCTCTCTCTCTGTGGGGAAGGGGGATTCTCTGCACACGCGGCGCGGGGGGCCCCGGTTTCGGCTTGCCACGTGGCGTGGCTGCTCTCGCTGCTCCGCGGGGGGGTGCATTCCACGGCGGGGGAGGCTTTGTTTCTGCCTTTGCTCGGCAGGGCGTGCCCTGCTGCTGCTGCCCGGGAATTTTAAAAGCGGTAAATACAGCTGCATTGTGAAGCTTTTGTCAGCTCGTTATCCCTTTCCATCTGTGGTTTTTTTTTGAAATCGGTAGCTGATTTTGGCTTTGTTTTTGGTCAGGCAGGATTTAGTACTTTGCTTTTTACATCTAACATGGGTTTGAAACTCAGCATTGTACAAAAAGGAGTGTATTATAATATTGTAAGCATTTTGGACAGTGGTAATGTTAAGTTCTCTAAAGGAAAATTGAAACAGTTTGTAAGATGGCTTTTCCTCCACTTCCCACAAATCTCCCCTGAAGAAATCCACAATATTCAATTCTGGGATAAAGTTGGAAATGAATTGATAACCTTAGGACAATCTGGCAATGCCCCCTCAGCCAAATTTGTGTTTTGGAGTTTACAAATTCGAACAGCATTGCTCAAACAAAAGGAAATGGAGAAAAAGCCAAATGTAAAGCCATGTAGCCCTGCTCTCCCTGTTTCTCCCTCTCCTAGTTCTAAAACCCCTAAACCTCTTTCCCCAAAACTCAGTATTTTAAACAGATCAAACTCATTGGGAAGTCGACGCCCAAAGTCTGTTGAAATGCCTGAGTTGCCCTATCCAGAAGGCCCTGGCCAGGCTGCGTGGTACCTTTCCCAATCCCCTGTGTCCCCTCCTCTGAAACCCACAGCACGTGTTAGCTTTCCGGAGAGCAGTGATGACCAAAATGGCCCCCAGCCCCTAGGGAGTCCACAAGATGGTGGATGCCACGTGGCATCTTCCCAAACCTGGTCTTCTTCTTCCCAAAATCCTCTTAAGCATCCCGAAACTCCAGTCCCATCCCCCTCTCCTCCTGTTCCTCGTGATACCTTCCCCCCTCCCCCTCCCTTTCCTGCAGTACCCTCAGCTCCACCCCTCTACTCCTCCCAGGGGGCGTCTGCTGACGTGATGTCACCAGGTGTCCCCGCCCCCTACGAGCCCCTTGACCCCGCCCCTTGTTCCCACGGTATCCCCGCCCCTTGCCGGCCCCCTGTCCCCGCCCCCTCCCCGGGTTCCCACGGTGGGGACACACCCACTGCCATCCCCCAAACCTGTATCTGTGATCCCAATGCTTCCAATTCAAGGGATACAGAGCAGGGAACAGCAGACCCAATGCATAGTCCCATGTTGTCACTGGCTCCTGTTACCTTTCAGCCTGCAGCTCAGGGGGGAGCAGCTCCAACTGCTAATTGGAGTTCTTTTGGACGGCAATTGATTAAAGAGATCTGTAAGTCTCATAAAGAATATGGTCCACACAGTCCATATTTCCGTGGCCTTTTAAATTCTGAATTGAGTAGGACTGTAGTGATTCCACATGATTTAAAACAGCTTTTTTCCTGTCTAATGACCTCCACGGAATTTAAATTATGGGAAATAGCATGGAAACAAATGCTAAAAGATGCTCTCCCAGGCTTGCATGCTGATCCAAACACAGCCAAAGACAACAGTGGTAACCCTATCACCATTGAGCACCTCTGTGGTGAGGGCCAATGGTCTTCTCCCTCGATCCAAGCTACTGCAATTCCTGCAGAAACACTCGAAAAAGTAAAGGAAGCAGCTGAAAAAGCATTCTTTTCCCTACAACCTGAGGGGCCTTTTGAGCCCTATAGTAAAATTAAACAGCTACCATCAGAGCCTTTTTTGAAATTTGTAGAAAGGTTAACTAGAGCTATTGAAATACAAGTTAAAAAAGAGAATGCTAGGGAAGCAATTTTAGAAGAAATGGCGTTTACAAATGCAAATAATCAGTGTCAAACGGCAATCCTGAGCCTTCCTTTTCAACCTTCTCCAACGTTAAAAGATATGCTTCTAGTGTGTAACAGGAAAGTGCCTCTGATGAGTGTAGCTGAAGACACCAGACCAAGGCTGCTGCCAAGACCACCTCAGCGTGTCGCCGTTGCCAGCCCTGCGCCTTTCCCCTCATCACAGCAGTACCCTGGGCAGCAGCGGAGACCAGCAATGGTTGAGCCCACAAAACCATGCCTGCTTTGTAACAACCTAGGGCACTGGAGTAACCAGTGCCCCCTGAAAAGGGAATTTGATGAATTTAGAAATGGCAGGGGAGGAGAACTACAAGCCCTCCCTGGGGGTCAACAACAACAAAAAAACTAAAGAGCCAGCGCCGGCCTGCCAGGCGCGTAGACACAAAAAGAGCAGGCCAAGGGAATAAGGGTAGCATAACAAATCAAGCGCACGATAATATTAATGATTGTGTAAGTGAAGCAGGTGCTTCAAAGACTGTGTATGATTTAGGTGATCCTGTGTTAACCACGTCTTCTGTCAATGAGCCTTACAGGTTGCAGCTGACTGAGTCACTCCATCTGGAGGACACTGATTGGCATTTTGTCTCTGTCAATCCTGAACAGAAAGGTACTTGGAACCGGATTCGTTGTAAGTACATCGTCATTGGGGACACCAAACACACACCACAAGAGATCGAAATTGCTCCAGGAATGACAACATCAGATCCTGAGCAATTCGTTCTCGGCCTGCATTGTTTCCACCCACCCCTGTTTCTTCCCAAGGGACAAATTGTTGCACAAGCTATCCCTGTGCCATCTTTACCTGAAAATAACAAAAAACAAGGGCCCACAGTTGCCCGGGTCCAAGTTATTGGAAAAGACAAACCCAAATTATGGTGTAATGTCAGTGGGGGTGGGGAGTCTAAACGCATTGAGATGCTTGTAGACACAGGCGCAGACTGCACAGTGATTCCAGTACAAGACTGGCCAGCACATTGGCCTTTGCAAAATGTTGCCGGTCACCTTCAAGGTGTAGGAGGTCTGCAATTGGCAAGACAATCCAAAAGCATTATTCAATTTGAGGGACCAAACGGACAATTGGCAAATATCCGTCCATTTGTGTTGGATTATTCAGAACCTTTGTTAGGGAGAGATTTAATGGCCCAGTGGGGTGTCACAATTGATATTCCAGACTCTCCACAGCATATTTGTACAGCAGTCACTGAACAACAGCGCCCCACCCAAAAACTGAAGTGGATAACAGACAAACCAGTTCAGGTGAAACAGTGGCCGCTAAGTAAACAAAAAATAAAGGTGCTTGAAGAACTAGTGGAAGAGCAACTAAAAAAGGGCCACATTGTGGAGACCATGTCCCCATGGAACTCTCCAGTGTTTGTCATCCAAAAAGCTGACAAAAAGAGATGGCGGCTCCTCTGCGACCTCCGTCAAATTAATAATGTAATTGAAGATATGGGTTCTCCCCAACCTGGTATGCCATCCCCAACAATGCTTCCCCAAGATTGGAAATTAGCTGTTATTGATATTAAGGATTGTTTTTTCCAAATCCCCTTGCACCCTGACGATGCACCGCGTTTTGCATTCTCAGTCCCTTCTATTAATATGGAATCCCCTATGAAAAGGTACCATTGGACCGTTCTTCCTCAGGGATTAAAGGTATCTCCAGCTATTTGCCAGTGGTATGTGTCTTCCCTGCTTTCCCCAGTACGTGCAGCCGCAGAGAAGGCCATCATCTATCATTATATGGATGATATCCTTGTGTGTGCCCCCAATGATGATTTACTCACGCATGCGCTTGACCTAATGATCGATGCATTGATTGTTGCAGGGTTCGAGCTCCAGGAAAAGAAAATTCAAAAGATGCCACCTTGGAAGTATTTGGGCTTAGAAATTGGAAATAGGACCATTGTTCCTCAAAAATTAGAAATCAATCCAAAGATCAAGACCCTTGCGGATGTCCACAGGTTGTGTGGGTCTTTGAATTGGGTAAGACCATGGCTCGGTCTGACTAATGAAGACCTTGCCCCTCTTTTCAATTTATTGAAAGGGGGAGAGGACCCAGGTGCTCCTAGGTCTGTTACCCTAGAGGCACGGAAAGCTCTAGAAAAGGTTCAGATTGCAATGTCCACAAGACAGGCCAACCGATGCCGGCCTGACCTGCCATTCAAATTTATCATCCTAGGTAAGTTGCCACACCTCCATGGAATTATTTTCCAGTGGGAGGAAAAACAAACACCTAAGGCAAAGAACACACCAAAAAAGGACCGGGACCAGAGGGACCCTCTCTTGATCATAGAATGGGTTTTCCTCAATCACAAAAGGTCCAAGAGACTGACAAAGCCTCAGGAGCTGGTAGCAGAACTGATCCGAAAAGCAAGGACCCGGATCAGGGAGTTAGCAGGATGTGATTTTAAGTGCATTCACATTCCAGTTGAGTTAAAATCAGGTCAAAATACTATGAAAATACTGGAACAATTGTTTCAAGAAAATGAAGTGTTGCAGTTTGCTCTGGATTCCTACTCAGGACAAATTTCGGTAGTGCGGCCCGCTCACAAATTGTTCGAACAAGATGTTCAATTTACCTTAAAACTGAGAAGTGCTCTAAGTAGGAGACCTTTAAAAAGGGCTCTAACTGTCTTCACAGATGCATCCGGGAGGTCCCACAAGTCTGTTATGACTTGGAAGGATCCTCAAACCCAGCAGTGGGAGACAGACATTGCTGAGGTGGAAGGTTCACCTCAGGTTGCTGAATTGGCTGCAGTTGTTAGGGCCTTTGAAAGGTTCTCAGAACCATTTAATCAGATTACAGACTCTGCATATGTGGCAGGAGTAGTATCCAGGGCAGATCAAGCAATACTGCAAGATGTGTCTAACATCGCACTTTTCGAATTGCTCTCAAAGCTGGTAAAGTTAGTCACTCACCGAGAGCAACCATTTTATGTGATGCACGTCAGGTCACACACTGACTTGCCAGGGTTTATTGCTGAAGGCAACAGAAGGGCAGATGCTCTTGCTGCACCTGCAGTGATGGCCACTCTCCCAAATGTTTTTGAACAGGCAAAAATCAGCCACCAGCTTTTCCACCAAAATGCACCTGGCCTGGTTCGTCAGTTTAACATCACTCGAGAACAGGCCAAAGCGATTGTGGCCACATGCCCAAATTGCCAACAACATGCACTCCCTACAGTGAGTACGGGAGCAAACCCAAGGGGACTGAACAGTTGTGAACTGTGGCAAACAGATGTAACACACATACAGTCTTTTGGACGGCAGAAATATGTTCATGTTAGTGTAGATACCTTTTCTGGAGCGGTCTATGCTTCTGCCCACACAGGAGAATCATCTATTGATGCTACTAAGCACCTCTTGCAGGCTTTTTCTTTCATGGGCATCCCCAAGGAGCTGAAAACTGATAATGGGCCTGCTTACAAATCCAAGGAATTCGGGAGCTTCCTGCAGCAATGGGGAGTAGAGCACAAAACTGGCATCCCCTACTCCCCTACAGGTCAAGCCATTGTAGAAAGAACTCACTGTGATATTAAAAGGGTCCTGGACCAGCAACAACAGGTTCTGAAGGTAGAACCTCCCCACATCCGGTTATCCAGGGCGCTATTCACAATAAATTTTCTGAATTGTTCTTTTGACAGCCTAAACCCACCCATCCTACGCCACTTTGGGGGGAGCAATCATAGGTTAATTAAGGAAAAACCTCCAGTTTTAGTAAAGGACCCTGAGACTTGGAAAATGGTGGGACCTTACAAATTGGTTACTTGGGGACGTGGATATGCCTGTGTGTCCACCCCCTCTGGCTTAAGGTGGGTCCCTTCCAAATGGGTAAAGCCCTATGTTCCCAAGGTCTCAGAGAAATCTGCAGAAGCACCCCAGGTTGCTCATGCTGCCTGGAGAAGAAAACGCCGCACGTGTTCTCTGGAGGAAATTCCATTTAAGCCTCCTATCTGGAATAGTTTATAATATATGTTTGTTTCAAGTTCTTGTACCAGTTTAGATCCCACTGTTCATGTGTAGCCTCGAGACGCCATGAGACCAAGCCTGCTTCTCGTCCTACTCGTGATCATCCCACCTGTGACCTCCTGCATAGTGCCTCAGCCCAAACCACGTATGGACTACCTTGACAACGGCTCTCAGACATCAACAGAGAAACTGACAACTGGCTGAATGAACTGTTCAAAGGCTGGGGATTCTCGGGCTGGTTGGGATCTATTCTGAAAACTGTGTTTTAGTTCTGTTTATTTTAGTTATAGTTATTGTAGTTTATAGCATTGTTTTTGGACTAATCAAACGCATGGTGCTCAAGTTAATTTCAAGCTCATCTCCCCCTCCTGAAGTCTACCATTTGGGAGCCCTCAGTGCTCCAATAGATGACCTGGAAGCCTCAGTAGAAAACACTGACCCTCCTGTAGAGGAAGAACTGATTTACCAACCATGGTTTGGCAATCATTCTGCACCACAAACATAGTCCTCTTCTTTTTAAACAAAACTAGGGGGAGATGTTGTGGTGTGCTGTGATGTCCCATTTTGGCCTTCCAGGTCACTTTCCCAGGTGTGCCTGTACGTCTATCCCTTCCCCCTTGCCCCCATGCTGAGTGAGTCCTGTCAATCAGGCTAAACGTTCCAGCAAGGCGTCGTGTGGTTGGTCAAGTTCAAAGGATGCCCCTCAGGCCCAGGGGTCATTGGCCTGGCTGGGTGTCATCTTCCTCTGAGACCCTGCCCCTCTCACCTGGTTGGTGGCTCACCTGTACCTCCCCTCCCCCTGTCCCTGAGCTTAAAAAGGTGATCAGACCATGCGGTCATGGTTCTGTTGGAGCAGCTCCTCACGTTCAGACCTCTGTAAGCATGGAATAAACCTCTGGACATTAAACCCTCCAGCAGAATCCTCTCCTTTTTCTCTTCACCATCGCCTGAAGCTATCCTCCTGAGGTAACGGGGTCCCTTACAAGCCTGGACTTGTTCAGTGCCCAGCTGCAACCACCAGCAAGCCGAGGTATCTCTGCGGTGATACACCGCAGTTGCTGCCTTTGGCCCAGCAGCGAGGGTCAGACTGGCCCAGGCACAATCTTACTGGTAATATTGGGAGCCTTTTTTCCAATAGTGCAGGAAACCTAGAGAGCGTCTGTGCTCCCTTGCAGGAATAGACCTTGTGAATATTTACTTACTTCTCACTCACGAGCACCTCAATTGCCTACTTCGAACATCTGAACCACTGCAATACACCTTAGATCATTTTTACACATATTAGGATCAGCCATCAATTCTACCACCAAAATATTCCTGTGCTGCTCAGGATGTTCAAAATTACCCCACACCTGGCAAGATCCATTGTAGCCACCTGCCCAAATTGTCAGGAACATGGCCTTGCTTCTGTCACAGCAGGAGTCAGTCCAAGAGGACTAGAGAGTCTCCACATCTGGCAATCAGACATCACACACTAAACTCCTTTGGACAGACTAAAATACATCCACGTCTCAATCGATGCCTTTACCAGTGTGATTTTTGGCTCTGTCCATGCTGCAGAAAAATCAGAAGATGCTATAAAACATTACTTTTTTGTTTTTTCCACCTTAGCACTTCCACAGGAAATTTACACTGATAATGCACTTGCTTATACCTTGCACTGATTCAAACAAGGGGCTTTCTGACCACTGGGGTATAAAACATGTCACAGGCATACCACACTCCACCACAGGACAGTCCATAGCTGAGAGGGCCAACTGAGCCATCCAAAGGATCTTTGATCAACTGAGAGGGGTATTCCAGATATTATCTCCCATTGAGACACTGGCCAAGGCCTTTTATGTACTCAACTTTTTGAACAACTCATTTAGGGAGACAACTCCCCCAGTCATCAGGCATTTTACTAATTCAGCTGCGGCCCAATTAAAAAAACAGCCACCTGTGTTGACCAAAGACCCTGAATCTAAACAAATTATCGGCACCTTCCCATTAATTACTTGGGGAAGAGAAGATGCCCTTGTCTCTACAGCAACACTCCTAAGATGAATCCCAGAAAAATACGTAAAAACTCTTTCTGGAAATGGTGAGGCAAACACCAGAGCCACCATCAGAAGAACAGAATCAAAGACTAAGAGAGACAGTAGCAGCCTAGAAAAGAAGAAGGGGAAGGACAGAAGAAGATCTCCTAAGCAGCATTGACCACACACACCAAGATCAAGATGGCTCAGACACCACTAAGCAGGATATATGAATTTACACTTGTAAAAATTATATTTTATCATTGATACATGATTCTTCTAATAAGCTGTGTTCACACCCTTGGCTTACAGAAGAGAAAGTTTAGTGGGAACAAAACTTAACTTTCATCTTCTAATCTCTTTATCTGTTTACTTTTAGGACACCCAAGCCTCCAGATAATAAATCAGACTAAGTCCGAGGGTGCTGCCGTTTGTAGCCGCTGCAGCAGGAATCTGGATGCTCCTCACTGAGCCGCATGCCTTCAGCTGGGCACTTCCACAGACAAGCCACAATGTCTTGTCCATGGCCATGCCTATCAGACATTTGAAGGCATGTGTTTTTTCTACCCGTTGTCACATAGGGAGTCAGTATATCAGGGCATCCAGCTGCTAAAAGATCAAGGAAACAAGATCCAGATGGAAGGCAACTACGACTGGTTCACTGGACTTTGCAAACACAGGGCTTTGCGAGGCTGGCTTTCATCTTTAGTTAAGACTGTTGTGTGGGCTTTGTTTTTTGTATTCATTGTGTTTTTTATTTTATCCTTTTTTGCTAAATACCTCCAAAAGTCTATGGCAGAAGCTTTCTTTCTAGATAACAAAAAGGGGGAAATGTGAGGGCCTAGGGGCCTACCACTGGAACTGTAATACCTCAGGGCAAAGTGACCAAGGTAAAAAAAAGTCACCGCTCTGAATGCAATGATGTTGCCCATGCGCATTTGCAGGCTCATGGTGATGCAGCACGTTTTTCTGGCATCAGCCAGTTCAACGGCTGCATTTTCCCTTCATGTACTCCCTCAGAATGTTCCAAATCTCTTGTATCAATTTGGTCCTTGCTTACTGTAATGATCCTGTGCTGTTCACCCCCATATTGTGTGCCCAGCCCCATTTTGTCTCCATTCCTGGACCCTCTTCAGCGCAATCCACACTACTTGGATTTCCACACAACGATCCCTCTCTTGCCTCATACATCAGCCATCCAAGCAAGTCAGCTCCCAGCTCTGGGAGTGCAGGTCCCTCACAGAGGTTGCTGTGGGCAGGCTGCAACACAGGAACTCAGTGCACCAGGGACTGGGCCTCTAATAAAAGGCATGAATCGCACAGCCCACGCAACCCAAAGACTTCCATGTTTTTTCTTTTTCCTTATTCTCTCAATTCTCAAGCCATATTCCGCATTTTTTCTGACTGGAAACTTGGCTTGTCTCTCTCCTGTCTGCAGGTTAAGTCACACGTGTTAGCCTGCAGGAACAGCCTGAAACACAGGGAAGTGGGAGAGCACACTTTCTCAGGAACTGTAGTGACAGGACACGGAGGAATGGGATCAAATTGCAAGAGGGGGAAGAGATTTGAGGATGGGAAGAAGTTCTTTACTCTCAGGGTTCTTCTCCCTGACACAGAGACCAGTGCAGAGAGGCTGTGGATGCCCCATCCCCAGCAACATCCAAGGACAGGTGGGACACGGGCCACATTCCACATGGTGTGCTGGGAGCTGGCTTAGCTTGGAACCAGATCATCTTGAGGGTCCCTTCCAAGCCAAACAATTTAAGGATTGGATCATTTCGCCATCCCCATCTCCCACTGCACAGCACCCCTGAATCTTCAGTGACATCACAGCTCCCAGAGGGTTCCAGGTGGAACGTCCAGGACCTGGAAACGAGCACAGCAGACACTGCAACGGCTGCCAAGGGTCAGTTGCTGCTCACCCTGCGCTCTGACCCTCAGCGCTGAGCTGCTGCTGCTGCCTGGGCTTTTCCCGCTGCCGACTCCGGAGAGCCAATCCCAGCAGGATGTGCTCTGCTGTGCCAATGGAGGTACAGTGCCATGCCAGGCAGGGGGCACCCAGCTTGGGCAGGCTGCAGCCATGTGGGAATGGATGGTGTGGGACAGGAAGCCCACTGGGAGATTGTGCTGCCCCTTGCAGACTGACAGAGACACTGTGGAGGCAATGGATGTGGACCAGGGGCTGGAAGAGGATGGCATGATGGAGGTGGACTCCTCCTCTACTTCCATGTCCTCCCCTGTTGAGGACATGGAAGTAGACAAGGAGGAGACCATCGAGGAGATGGAGGTGAACATGGAGGATGACACGGAAGATATGGAAGTGGATGAGAACGATGAGGAGGAGCCCATGGTCCTTGGATGAAGATGGTGCCCCACAGGTAAGACAGGCAGATGCTTCCCACGCCCTGCCCATGCACACACTGGGTCCCCTGACGCCAGGCTGGGGCTGGGCTGGATGGCCCCGCTCAGGGACACGGTGCCCGCAGGGGGCCTGGATTGTGCTGCCACAAGCACCAGCCCCGGCCTGCCCTGCACTTGCCCGGGGCCACGCCAGCCCTGCCAGCCCCGGCCCAGCCCCTGGGGCCCAGGTGCCAGCCCTGCTGGGCCCAGTGCTGCCAGCTGAGTCCAGCTCTGCTGCTTCCTTACTTACAGGACTCATGCACATGATGGCACCGATCAGATGCATTTGTAAATATGTTTGAAAGTTTAGAAGTTTCCTGTAAATATGTTTTCTACGTTAGAAGTTCTCTGTAAATACGTTTTGAAGATTGTTACCCCATCGGATCCCATGTAAATATCTTCTGTACGTTGTTGTTGTTGTTATAACGATTGTTATAATGACACATGTTCTGAAAATCCTAGATTTGCCAATTTTGGCAAATAAATACTGTTTCTTTTTAAAACCTGACTCCTCTTGGCCATTCCTTTGGGCACAGGCAGCCTTTGCACATTTGTGGCTTCCACTTGTTCCACGTTCCAACTGCTGGAGGTCCCTGGTGGTGCTGTCACGGCCACCCCTGGGCCGGGGGTGCCTGTGCACAGGGGCTCCCACTGACACCACTCCTGGCCCTGGGCACTGCTGCTCTTCCTGGCCTGGGGCACAGCGCTGTCCCCAAGAGCTCAGCTCTCACCAGCTCTCACACAGGGGGCTCTCACAGCACTGGCCCCTGCAGCCATGCCACCAAAGCAGCCAGCAAACCTTCAGCCACCCTTCCTGCTGCAGACACAGGCAGTCCTGGGCCCAGAGCAGCCAGCAGGCCACAGCCCTGCAAAATCCACCTGCAAGCTCTCAAGGCCACCACAGCCTTGGCAACTGGGCCAGCTGCATCTGGGCTGCTGCAAGGACAGATCTTGCAGCCTTGGTGCCTCCAAAGGCCCTGGGCTCGGCTTCCCAGCCTGCTTTGCACTGCCCTGAGCCTGCATTGTTCCACAGACAAGAGCCAAGCCAGGGCATCCTCACCCTGCCCGCATTCCTGCTGCTGCCAGCGGCCACCGGGCCCTGGGCCCGACTCGGGTGACAGCTGCAGGGACAGGGCAGCCTGTGCTGGGCAGGGGGCACGGGGCTTTGGGCCCTGAGGCTGCTGCTGCTGCTGGGGGCCATGAGCCCAAGAGGGCCCCAAGCTCAGCCCCTGCCTGGCCAGCTGCCCCCAAAGCCCCACACTCACCAAGCATCCCCATCACACCTGCCAGGGGAAATACCACGGGCTTCGGGAAAGAAATTCCCTATAGTGACTAAACCAAGGGGTCCAAGGGGAAAGTACGCACCAGCTGATATTTACCCACCCTTACAATGGTGGCTGCAGGGCAGGTGAGATCTCCAGGGCCTCTGGCAGTGCCTGCTCTGCACGTGAGTCTGTGCGGCTGCTCCCAGTGGGACACAGCACCAGGCTCAGGCCAGCCATCAGCCCCTCACAGCTGATCCCAAGGAGCAGGCTCAGAAAGCAGTTTCAGACCACTTCCTCTAGATATTTCAAAGGACTAAATGTCATTCAAGGAAGCCACCTTGCACATTCAGTTTTGGTGTCGTGGCATGAGAAGCCATGAAGGTGCCTCTGAATGTGCACTCAGGGCACTTCCACTGCCATCCCAAAGGGAACACAAAGGACAGGCCTCTGCTTTCAGCATTGCTGAGCTCCTCAATGAAGTCATAAATGAAGTCTCAGGAAGTAGTAGTTTTTTGGAGTTCCAGGGGCCTACCATTGCAACTCCAACACCTCATTAGTGCTATGACGAACTAAAGTAAGTTGCGGCACCCCTCTAAAGCAATGATCTTGCCCATTGGCTTTTGTGGGGTCATGGGGATTCAGGTAATTTTCATGATATCATGAAGTTTTTTCTTTCCTTATATGTACTCCCCTAGGTGTTCTCCCCTTTCTTATCCTCTATTGGTCCTAAGTTACGGCATACAAGGTCCTTTTTTCCCGCATATAACACCTTGTGTGCCCAGCCTCATTTTGTCTCCCTCCCTGGACCCTCTCCAGCACAAACCACACTGTTTGGAGTTCCACACAAACACTCCTCTCTTGCCTCATCCATCATCCATTCAAGCAAGCCTGCTCCCAGCTCTGGGTGTGCACGTCTCTCACACAGGCTGGTTGTGGACATGCCACAACAAGGGGTGCCCAAACAGTGACCTTCTTTGAGAATTCCTGAGAGCGATTCCAGTGACAATTCCACTGTTCCACCGTCACGGGACAGAAGACGCCTTGGGTCAGCCTCCGCCCTGGAGTGAGACCTGAGTTTTATCAGGGCTTGCTGAAGTCAGCGTTGGCACCCTCCTCCAGCAGCAAGAGGGCCGACTCGATGGACAAAGCCCATGGGATATTTTGAAACACCTGCATCCAGAGCCACCAGAGCAGTGAGCGGGGGGACAGCCACCAGCAGTGCAGGATCTTTGGGTCATATTTTAGTCCTGGGGGTGGGCAGCCCTTTACATCAGGGGCAGCTCTAGGTAACAAATTATCCAAAGATGAGAGGGACGTATATGTTCCAGTTAGGGACGTTCTCCTTTCAGAATGGAAGACTTTCACTAAGGGAAGTTTGAAGTCGTTTGTTCATTGGCTGTTTACGGAGCTCCCAGACATTTCTGTTGATTCAGTTCGTCATGTAGCATTTTGGGACTGAGTTAGGGAAAGACTCTATCTTTTGCAAACTCAGGGAGTGATAAGAGTCGCAACATTTTCCACAATTTTTCACATGTTTTATGGAGTTTTCTCAAGGGTTCAAAGTTCTAATATTCAACCCAGACTCTCTGTTCTGCCCCCTGCATTCCTGAACGCACTGACACCATTAGGATGAGAGACAGAAACTGCTGTAAAGCACAGACAAGCCACATGCTGTCTGCCATCTCCCCTCCTTCTCTACCCCCTGCCCACGTCTGTACGGATCACACAGGCCTGGATTCTAGCCTAACCCCTTCTCCAGTACCTCTCCTCCCTGGATCCCCATCAGGTAGCTCACAAAATGGAGTCCCTCCTATGGAGGGGGTTGTCAATGTCAAACTCCCTCCCACCCCCAGCTCTCTCATCAAATCCTCCCCCTGTGTTGGATCCCAGCTCTGCATCAGGTACCACCCCTGCATTGGGTTCCAGCGCTTCCTTGCCTACTCCCGCTACCCTACCCCCTCCAACTCAGCCCCTTGCAGATCCCACACTGTCAGGGCCGGAAGTGTGAGGGGCGGTACCCGGAAGGCCGCCATCTTGGCTACCAGAGGCCCACACCACCGGGCCTGGCCAGTCACCCCAAGGCCCCGCTCCTCTGCCAGAGACCAAGTTCCCTCTTCTGGAGAGGAGAGGGAAGGGTCATCCCACCTTCAGCATGAGCCTGAGGATTCTTGGACAAGGATGTGGAAGCTGGCGACAGAAGAGGGGAACTGGGAATTGGTAGCTAAAATACAAGAAGCACCGGTGCAGAAGCAGAGGGGGACTAAGCCCCAATTGGAATTTCTCATACATGGGAGATGAAAGACCTTTATAAAGCAGCGAAAGACCATGGGAGGGGCTTGCCCTATATTAATCATTTGTTAAATACCATCTATACAATACATGTGTTGGTGCCCCACAATTTGTGCCACTTTATGCGCATCCTACCTTCTCCCACTGAAATTATTCTGTGGGAAGGAATGGGGAAAAAACTACTACAACAACTATTAAAAGACTATGCTAGAGAAGAGAGGCGGGCACACCTAACACTAGACCATCTAGCCAGGGAGGAAGATTTCACTAAACCTCATTCAATAGACCTTCCTTGAGCTCTGTTAGAAGAGACCTGCAGGGACCTGGGAAATCCCTTCTAAAATTTATTGATCACCTTACACAAGCAATAGAGAAGAAAGTTGAACATCCAAAAGCCAGGAAGGTACTGCCTCCTAAACTTGCTGAAACAAATGCTAAAAACACCTTTAAATACATTTTACCTTCTCTACCCCTCAACAGAAAGCCTACCATTGCAAAAAATGGTCGTGGCATGCACCATTAGGCCATCCTTATACTGTAATGCTACCCGAGATAATGCTTCCTGTCACGGTGTAGTAGAGGTGCTAGTAGCCTCCCTGGTTATTCCCTGACATACACATGAAAAAGGACCTGGTTTTAAGTGTAGGGAGATGGGGCATTTTCAACAGAATTATAAAAATACAGGCTATTACCAGGCACCTTCTAGGTGTCACAGCCACTGTCCTCACGGCCCCCCTCGTCCACATGCTTTCCAACACCAGCAAAACCGGTGGCCTGCGGGAAACCCCACACAGACACAGAAAGGCCCCAGGCAAAGACACCAAATGCGAGGCTGTTCTGCCCTTCTCTCCCTAACATCGTGGAGAACCAGCACAGCGACCTTCTCAGATCCAGCGGGACAGCTCGATCGCTGCAGAAAACTCGACAGAAGACAGCTCTGCCCTGGAACCTAAAGGCAGCTGGTAAGCGCCTTTTCAATTCCAATCCACGCTATTTATGTTCACCATATTCCCACAGGCAAATACAGGCCTGAAGGACGGCCCAAAGACATTTTGATTTAAACCATAACCGGGAAAGGGATGCAGACACTCACTCTACTACCTGAGGTACTCACCTTGACCTCTTTGGAGGAGATAACTGTCCAGACTCTATGCTTAGTCCCTTTTCATTGCAAAAGGAACAGTTATAGCCAGAGCTTTCCTCCTACTTGACACGATCACCACACCAGCTGATCCCATGTTGATGTGGGCACAGACAACAGGCAGAAATAGACCCATTCCAAAGTGTGCTTTGTCATGTAAAGGGAGAAAGAGATGTCTTTCAGGACTATTAGACACAAGAGCTGATGACACCATAATTTCCTGCTCTGTTTGGCTAAAAACCGGCCCCTGGTTCCAGCTGCTGGGGTAATTATTAGCTACCCGGGGAGCCACTACCAGCTTCTGGAGTCACAGTATCAGCTGCATGGAAGGTCCTGAGGGCACAGTTGCTACAGTAAGATCATTCGTCGCCCGGGCACCAATAACAATTTGAGGAAAAGACCTGTTGTCCCAAAGCGGGACAAGGCTAGAGATCCTATCAACACCTCAGGATTTCTAGACGGGGCCACAGAGCAGCGCGCCACACTTCAGGCCAACTGGAAGACCAACGACCCCATATGGGTGGATCAGTGGCCCCGCCCAGGCAGAAAGTTAAAGGCCCTGCAGTCCCACGTGCAGGAGCAGCTGCCTGTGGGCCACATTGTACCATCTACTAGCCCCTGCAATGTGCCTGTCATTACCATATGAAATCCTGGCAAAGACAAGAGGTGGCTGCTGCAGGACCTCAGGAAAATCAACGAGGTCACTGAGGACATGGGTGCCCTCCAGTCCAGCCTGCCCTCAGCCTCCATGTTACCTCGAGATTGCCGATGGTGCACCATGCCGTAGTTGTGGGTAGCATCTTTTGGAGTCCTCCTATTTTTCGGATACCTTGTTCGACATTTAGGCTGTGATTGGTGGAGCCTGAGCACAGGAAGAGCATTGCTTTGAAGATTGCACGGGTTGAGATGTAAAGGAAGGCTAGTTCAGGGCGGTTTAGTCCAATTGTCATTTTTTTTCACAGTTATTGGCAGAGGGTTGTTATAGATCTTAATGACTATTTTTTTGATGCCGCCACCATTCCAAATGACATCCCCTGGTTTGCCTTGTCCGCCCCTAAACCACCAAACACCTTTACAGAGGTACCAGTGGACTGCATTGCCTCAAACAAAGAAGAGTAGCTCAACTATTTGGCAATGGCTGTGATCCCAAAATCTCTCGCCCAGATGGAAAAGACATCCTAATGCTATCATTTTTCATTACATGGACGATACAGTCATTTGTGCAGATGCTCAAATCATTTTGGACGTTGCACGACAAGATGTCATCACTGTGGTACAGCAGAAGTGTTTTGAGATTGCAGCAGATAAAGTTCAAAAGACAGGAAGTACCTTGGGCTAAAGAGCACAGAGAGAACCATCACAGCCCTAACACTGTACATCAAGGACAACCCAAAAACTCTGCAAGAACTCCAAATGCTCTGTGGAACAATCAGTTGGGTACGTTCACTCCTGGCAATCACCACAGAAGATCTCATGCCACTGTTCCTGCTCCTTAAAGGCAGAGAAGGACTTGATTCCCGTGATCACTGACACCAGAGGCAGAAGCAGCTGTACAAAAGGTCTCCTGGGTGATTCAAACTAAACAGGCACACAGATACCACCCTAATTTTCCTTTCTCCCTGGCAAACCTTGGTGTAAGTCCAAAATTCCATACATTATTGTTTCAGTGGGACTATATTATCTCAGATCCTGATAATAATTGAATGCGTTTTCAGAGCACACCAACCTACTAAAACAATAACAACCCAACAGAAAGTTATTGCAGAACTAGTGCAGGAATCCTAGAGAGCGTCTGTGCTCCCTTGCAGGAATACACCTTGTGAATATTTACTTACTTCGCACTCAAGAGCACCTCAATTGCCTACTTCAAACATCTGAACCACTGCAATACACCTTAGATCATTTTTACACATATTAGGATCAGCCATCAATTCTACCACCAAAATATTCCTGTGCTGCTCAGGATGTTCAAAATTACCCCAGACCCGGCAAGATCCATTGTAGCCACCTGCCCAAATTGTCAGGAACATGGCCTTGCTTCTGTCACAGCAGGAGTCAGTCCAAGAGGACTAGAGAGTCTCCACATCTGGCAATCAGACATCACACACTAAACTCCTTTGGACAGACTAAAATACATCCGCGTCTCAATCGATGCCTTTACCAGTGTGATTTTTGGCTCTGTCCATGCTGGAGAAAAATCAGAAGATGCTATAAAACATTACTTTTTCGTTTTTTCCACCTTAGCACTTCCACAGGAAATTTACACTGATAATGCACTTGCTTATACCTTGCACTGATTCAAACAAGGGGCTTTCTGACCACTGGGGTATAAAACATGTCACAGGCATACCACACTCCACCACAGGACAGTCCATAGCTGAGAGAGCCAACTGAGCCATCGAAAGGATCTTTGATCAACTGAGAGGGGTAGTCCAGATATTATCTTCCATTGAGACACTGGCCAAGGCCTTTTATGTACTCAACTTTTTGAACAACTTGTTTATGGAGACAACTCCCCCAGTCATCATTCAGTTTACTAATTCAACTGCAGCCCAATTAAAAGACCTGCCACCTGTGTCAATCAAAGAACCTGAATCTAAGCAATTTATGGACACCTACCCATTAATTACTTGGGGAAGAAAAGATGCCCTTGTCTCTACAGCAACACTCCTAAGATCGATCCCAGCAAAATACATAAAAACTCTTTCTGGGAACGGTGAGGCAAACACCAGAGCCACCATCAGAAGAACAGAATGGAAGCCTAAGAGAGACAGCAGCAGCCTGGGAAAGAAGAAAAAGAAGGACACAAGGAGATCTCCTAAGCACCGTTGACCACACACACCAAGACCAAGATAGCTCAGACACCACTAACCAGGATATATGAATTAACATTTGTAAAAGCTATATTTTAGCATTGATATAAGATTCTTCTAATAAGCTGTTTTTACACCCTTGGCTTATGGAACAGAAAGTTTAGTGGGACCTGAACTTATGTTTCATCTTCTACTCACTTTATCTGTTTACTTTTAGCCCAAACAAGCCTCCAGATACTAAATGAGCCCAAGTCAGACGATGCTGCTGTTGGTTGCTGCTGACATAGAGAACTGGATGCTCCTCACTGAGCCGCATGCCTTCAGCTGGCTGCTTCCACAGACAAGCCACAATTTCTTGTCCACGGCCATGGTTGTCAGACACTACAAGGCATGTGTTTTTTCAACCTGCTGTCACATAGGGAGTCAGTATACAGGGCATCCAGCTGCTAAAAATCAAGGAAAGAAGATGCAGATGGAGGGCAACTACAACTGGTTCACTGGACTTTTCAAACACTGGGGGATAAAAGGCTGACTTTCTTGTTTAGTTAAGACTGTTTTGTGGACTTTGTTTATCGTATTCATTGTGTTGGTTATTTTATCCATTATGCTAAATGCCTGCAAAACTCTATGGCTGAAGCCTTCTTTATAGACAACAAAATGGGAAGTTCTGGGGGCCGAGGGGCCGACCGTTGGAGCTGTAATACCTCAGGGCAAAGTGACCAAGGTAAAAGAGAGACATCGCTCTGAATGCAATGGTCTCGCCCATGGGCATTTGCAGGCTCATGGTGATGCAGAACGTTTTGTTGGTATCACCCAGTTAAACTGCAGTATTTTTCTTATATGTACTGACTTGAGAATGTTCTCCCCTCTCTTGTACCATTTTGGACCTGGCTTACTGCAATGCTACCCCGATTTCTCTCCGTCATTTTCCCGCTGTGTGCACAGCCCCATTTTGTCTCCCTTCCTGGACCCTCTTCATTGCAATCCACTGAAGTGTTTGCAGATCCCCACAAAGATCCCTCTCTCACCTCGTTCACCAGCAGTTTAAGCAAGCATGCTCCCAGCTCTGGGAGTGCAGGTCACTCAAAGAGGCTGGCTGTGGACAGGCTGAAACACAGGAACTGAGTGCAACAGGGAGCCTGGCCTCTAATAAAAGGCATGAAACCCACAGCACACCCAACGCAAAACCTTGCATGTCTCTTTTTTATCCTCCTTCTCTCAGTCCTCATGCCACTTTCCCCACTTTGTCTGACTGGGTACTTGGCTTTTCTCTCTCCTCTCTGCAGGTTCAGCTACACGTGTGACCCTGCAGGAACAGCCTGAAACACAGGGAAGTGGGAGAGCACTCTTGGTCAGGAACTGTAGTGACAGGACGCGGAGGAATGCGATCAAACTGCAAGAGGGGGAAGAGATTTGATGAATGGAAGAAGTTCTTTACTCTCAGGGGGCTTATCCCTGACACAGGGACCTGTGCAGAGAGGCTGTGGATGCCCCATCCCCAGCAACATCCAAGGACAGGTGGGACAGGGGCCGCAGCAACCTGCTCTGCTGGGAGCTTGCTCACCTTGGAACCACATCACTTTAAGGGTCCCTTCCAAGCCAAACCATTCAAGGATTGGATCATTCTGCCATCCCCATCTCCCACTGCACAGCACCCCTGAATCTTCAGTGACATCACAGCTCCCAGAGGGTTCCAGGTGGAACGTCCAGGACCTGGAAACGAGCACAGCAGACACTGCAACGGCTGCCAAGGGTCAGTTGCTGCTCACCCTGCGCTCTGACCCTCAGTGCTGAGCTGCTGCTGCTGCCTGGGCTTTTCCTGACGCCTGCTCTGGAGCGCCAATCCCGCAGGATGTGCTCTGCTGTGCCCGTGGAGGTACAGTGCCATGCCAGGCAGGGGGCACCCGGCTTGGGCTGGGTGCAGCCATGTGGGAATGGATGGTGCGGGACAGAAAGCCCACTGGGAGGTGGTGCTTCCCCTTGCAGACTGAGAGAGACACTGTGGAGGCGATGGATGTGGACCAGGGGCTGGAAGAGGATGACATGATGGAGGTGGACTCCTCCTCTACTTCCATGTCCTCCACTGTTGAGGACATGGAAGTAGAGGTGGAGGACAACACTGAAGAAATGGAAGTGGATGAGGAAGATGACACGGAAGAGATGCAAGTTGATGAGGAGGATGAGGAGGAGCCCATGGTCCTTGGATGAAGATGGTGCCCCACAGGTAAGACAGGCAGATGCTTCCCACGCCCTGCCCACACACACACTGGGTCCCCTGACGCCAGCCCTGCCAGCCCCGGCCCAGCCCCTGGGGCCCAGCTGCCAGCCCTGCTGGGCCCCAGTGCTGCCAACTGACTCCAGCTCTGCTCCTTCCTTTCTTCCAGGACTCATTCACATCATGGCACTGATGCCATGCCGTTGTAAATACGTTTTAAAGATTAGAAGTTTCCTGTAAATACGTTCACTATGTTTGAAGTTTCCTGTAAATACGTTTTGAAGATTGTTGGCCCATCGGATCCCATGTAAATATGTTCTGTATATTACTGTTGATGTTGTTATAACGCTTGTTATAACGAAGCATGTTCTGAAAATCCTACATTTGCCGATCTTCGGCAAATAAATACTGTTTCTTTTAAAAACCTGACTTCTCTTGGCCATTCCTTGGGGCACAGGCAGCCTTTGCACACTTGTGGGTTCCACTTGTTCCGCATTCCCGGGGCTGGAGCTCCCTGGCACGGCCACCCCGGGGCTGGGGGTCCCTGTGCACAGGGGCTCCCACTGACACCACTCCTGGCACTGGGCACTGCTGCTCTTCCTGGCCTGGGGCACAGCGCTGTCCCCAAGAGCTCAGCTCTCACCAGCTCTCACACAGGGGTCTCTCACAGCACTGGCCCCTGCAGCCATGCCACCAAAGCAGCCAGCAAACCTTCAGCCACCCTTCCTGCTGCAGACACAGGCACTCCTGGGCCCAGAGCCGCCAGCAGGCCACAGCCCTGCAAAATCCACCTGCACACTCTCAAGGCCACCAGAGCTTTGGCAACTGGGCCAGCTACATCTGGGCTGCTGCAGGGGCTGATCTTTAAGCCTTGGTGCCTCCAAAGGCCCTGGGCTCTGCTTTCCAGCCTGCTCTGCACAGCCCTGAGCCGGTATTGTTCCAGAGACAAAAGCCAAGCCAGGGCATCCCCACCCTGCCCGCATTCCTGCTGCTGCCAGCGGCCACCGGGCCCTGGGCCCGACTCGGGTGACAACTGCAGGGACAGGGCAGCCTGTGCTGGGCAGGGGGCACGGGGCTGTGGGCCCTGGGGCTGCTGCTGGGGACCATGGTCCCAGAGGGCCCCAAGCTCAGCCCCTGCCCGGCCAGCTGCCCCCATGGCCCCACACTCCCTGAGCATCCCCATCACACCTGCCAGGGGGAAATCCCACGGGCTTCAGGAAAGAAATTCCCCATAGTGACTAAACCAAGGGGTCCAAGGGGAAAGTCAGCACCAGCTGATGTTTACAGCACCTTGACACAGGTGGCTGCAGGGCAGGTGAGATCTCCAGGGCCTCTGGCAGTGCCTGCTCTGCACGTGAGCCTGTGCGGCTGCTCCCAGTGGGACACAGCTCAGGCCAGCCCTCAGCCCCTCACAGTTGATACTAAGGAGCAGGCTCAGAAAGCAGTTTCAGATCACTTCCTGTAGATATTTCAAAGGTCTAAATGTCATTCAAAAACCCAAACTCTAGATTTATTTTTGGTGTTGTGGCATGAGAAGCCATGAAGGTGCCTCTGAATGTGCACTCAGGGCACTTCCACTGCCATCCCAAAGGGAACACAAAGGACAGGCCTCAGCTTTCAGCACTGCTGAGCTCCTCACCCTGCAATGAAGTCTGAGGCAGAGGCAATGTTTTGCAGGCCGGGGGGCCTCTCACTGGAATAGTAATACCTCATGACAATCATATAGATTTAAAGTAAGGTGAATACCCCTCTGAATACAATGATCTTGCTCAATGTCTTTTGCGGGATGGTGCAGATTCAGCACATTTCTTGGTATCATGAACTTCCTTCTTTCCTTATATATACTCCCCTAGGATGTTCTCCCCTCCCTTAACCTCTATTAGTCCTGAATTACTGCATACAAGGTCCTTTTCCCCACCCTGAAAATCCTTGTGTGCCCACCCCCACTTTGTCTCCCTCCCTGGACCCGCTCCAGCGCATTCCACAGTATTTGCTGTTTCACACATAGATCCCTCTCTTGCCTCATCCATCATGCATTCCAGCAAGCCTACTCCTAGCTCTGGGAGTGCACATCTCTCACAGTGTCTGGCTGTGGACATGCCACAAGGGGTGCCGAAACAGGGACCTTCTTTGAGAATTCCTGAGAGCCACTCCAGTGAGGATTCGGCTCTTCCACCGTCACGGGACAGAAGACGCCTCGGGTCAGCCACCGCCCTGGAGTGGGACCTGAGTTTTATCAGGGTTTGCTGAAGGCAGCATCAGCACCCTCCAGCAGCAACAGGGCTAGCTCAGCTGCTGAAGCCCAGGGGACATTTTGAACCCTCTGCATCCAGAGCCACCAGAGCAGTGAGTTGGAGGACAGCCGCCTGCAGTGCAGGATCCTTGGGAGATATTTCAGTCCTGTGGGTGGGCCACCCTTTACATCAGGGGCAGCTCTGGGTAACAAATTATCCAATCCTTAGAGGGATACATATCTTCCAGTTAGGGAGGCTCTCCTTTCAGAGTGGAAGACTTTTACTAAAGGAAGTTGGAAGCCTATTGTTCATTGGCTTTTTAATGAGTTCACAGACATGTCTGTTGATTCAGTTGGTCATGTAGCATTTTGGGACTCAGGGAAAGACTCTACCTTTTGTAAACTCAGGGAGTGATAAGAGTCGCAACATTTTACCCAAATTTTCATATGATTTATAGAGTTTTCTCAAGGGTTCAAAGTTCTAATATTCAACCCAGACTTTCTGTTCTGCCCCCCACATTCCTGACCCCACTGATACCATTAGGATGAGAGACAGAAACTGCTGTAAAGCACAGACAAGCCACCTGCTGTCTGCCATCTCCCCTCCTTCTCTAACCCCTGCCCACGTCTGTACTGATCACACTGGCCTGGATTCTAGCCTAACCCCTTCTCCAGTACCTCTCCTCCCTGGATCACCCTCAGGTAGCTCACAAAATGGAGTCCCTCCTATGGAGGGGGTGTTCAATGTCAAACACCCTCCCACCCCCGGCTGTTTTATCGTGTCCTGCCCCTATGTTGGGTCCCAGCTCTGCGTCAGGTACCACCCGTGCATTGGGATCCAGCGCTTCCTTGCCTACTCCCGCTGCCCTACCCCCTCCAACTCAGCCCCTTGCGGATCCCACACTGTCGGAGCCGGAGGTGTGAGGGGCGGTACCCGGAAGGCCGCCATATTGGCTACCAGAGGCCCACACCACCGGGCCTGGCCAGTCACCCCAAGGCCCCGCTCCTCTGCCAGAGAACAAGTTCCCTCTTCTGGAGAGGAGAGGGAAGGTTCATCGCACCTGGAGGATGAGCCTGAGGATTCTTGGCAGAGGATGGAGAAGCTCGCGGCTGAAGAGTGGGACTGGGAATTGGTAGCTAAAATACAAGCAGCACCGGTGCAGTACCAGAGGGGGGCTAACCCCTGATGGGAAGCTGTCACACAAGGGAGATGAAAGACCTTTATAAAGCTGCGAAAGACCATGGGAGGGGCTTGTCCTATATTAATCATTTGTTAAATGCCAACTTTATGCACATGTTATGGTACCTCACAATCTGCACCATTTTATGCGCATCCTACGTTCTCCCACTGAAATTATTCTGTGGGAAGGAATGGGGAAAAAACTAATACAACAGCTATTAAAAGAATATGCTAGAGAAGACAGGCAGGCACACCTAACACTAGACCATCTAGGGAGGAAGATTTCACTAAGTCTCATTCAATTGACCTTCCCTGAGCTCTGATGAAGAGAATAAAGTGTGGAAAAGACAGTTCTCATGCAGACACCCAATGGAGAATCACCTACTCTAGATTTCACAGACATTCTCCAGGGACCTGGGCAATCCTTTCAAAAATTTATTGACCACCTTCCACAAGCAATAGAGAAACAAATTGAACATCCAAAAGCCAGGAAGGTACTGCCTCCTAAACTTGCTGAAACAAATGCTAACAACACCTGTAAAGACATTTTACCTTCTCTACCCCTTAGCCCAAAGCCTACCATTGCACAAATGGTCAAGGTATGCACACTTACAGCATCCTTACACCGTGATGCCACCTAGCTATGGCGACCAATCAGGGTGTGGTAGAGGTGCTAGTAGCCTCCCTGGTTATTCCCTGGCATACACATGAAAAAGGACCTGGCTTTAAGTGTAGGGAGATGGGACATTTTCAACAGAATTTGAAAAATACAGACAATTACCGGGGACCTTCTATGAGTCACAGCCACTGCCCTCACTGCCCCCCTCGTCCACATGCTTTCCAACACCAGCAAAACCGGTGGCCTGCGGGAAACCCCACACAGACACAGAAATGCCCCAGGCAAAGACACCAAATGCGAGGCCATTGCGCCCCACGCTACCAAACATCGTGGAGAACCAGCACAGTGACCTTCTCAGATCCAGCGGGACAGCTCGATCGCTGCAGAAAACTCGACAGAAGACAGCTCTGCCCTGGAACCTAAAGGCAGCTGGTAAGCGCCTTTTCAATTCCAATCCACGCTATTTATGTTCACCATATTCCCACAGGCAAATACAGGCCTGAAGGATGGCCCAAAGACATTTTGATTTAAACCATAACCGGGAAAGGGATGCAGACACTCACTCTATTACCTGAGGTACTCACCTTGACCTCTTTGGAGGAGATAACTGTCCAGGCTCTATGCTTAGTCCCTTTTCATTGCAAAAGGAACAGTTATAGCCAGAGCTTTCCTCCTACTTGACACGATCACCACACCAGCTGATCCCGTGTTGATGTGGGCACAGACAACAGGCAGAAATAGACCCATTCCAAAGTGTGCTTTGTCATGTAAAGGGAGAAAGAGATGTCTTTCAGGACTATTAGATACAAGAGCTGATGACACCATAATTTCCTGCTCTGTTTGGCTAAAAAGCGGCCCCTGGTTCCAGCTGCTGGGGTAATTATTAGCTACCAGGGGAGCCACTACCAGCTTCTGGAGTCACAGTATCAGCTGCATGGAAGGTCCTGAGGGCACAGTTGCTACAGTAAGATCATTCGTCGCCCGGGCACCAATAACAATTTGAGGAAAAGACCTGTTGTCCCAAAGTGGGACAAGGCTAGAGATCCTATCAACACCTCAGGATTTCTAGACGGGGCCACAGAGCAGCGCGTCACACTTCAGGCCACCTGGAAGACCAACGACCCCATATGGGTGGATCAGTGGCCCCTCCCAGGCAGAAAGTTAAAGGCCCTGCAGTCCCACGTGCAGGAGCAGCTGCCTGTGGGCCACATTGTACCATCTACTAGCCCCTGCAATGTGCCTGTCATTACCATATGAAAGCCTGGCAAAGACAAGAGGTGGCTGCTTCAGGACCTCAGGAAAATCAATGAGGTCACTGAGGACATGGGTGCCCTCCAGTCCAGCCTACCCTCAGCCTCCATGTTACCTCGAGATTGCCGATGGTGCACCATGCCGTAGTTGTGGGTAGCATCTTTTGGAGTCCTCCTATTTTTCGGATACCTTGTTCGACATTTAGGCTGTGATTGGTGGAGCCTGAGCACAGGAAGAGCATTGCTTTGAAGATTGCACGGGTTGAGATGTAAAGGAAGGCTAGTTCAGGGCGGTTTAGTCCAATTGTCATTTTATTTCACAGTTATTGGCAGAGGGTTGTTATAGATCTTAATGACTACTTTTTTGATGCCCCCATGCTTCCTAATGACATCCCCTGGTTTGCCTTGTCCGCCCCTAAACCACCAAACACCTTTACAGAGGTACCAGTGGACTGCATTGCCTCAAACAAAGAAGAGTAGCTCAACTATTTGGCAATGGCTTTGAGCCCAAAATCTCTCGCCCAGATGGAAAAGACATCCTAATGCTATCGTTTTTCATTACATGGACAATACAGTCATTTGTGCAGAGGCTCAAATCATTTTGGACGTTGCAGTACAAGATGTCATCACTGTGGTACAGCAGAAGTGTTTTGAGATTGCAGCAGATAAAATTCAAAAGACAGGAAGTACCTTGGGCTAAAGAGCACAGAGAGAACCATCACACCCCAAACACTGCACATCAAGGACAACCCAAAAACTCTGCAAGAACTCCAAATGCTCTGTGGAACAATCAGTTGGGTTGGTTCACTCCTGGCAATCACAACAGAAGATCTCATGCCACTGTTCCTGCTCCTTAAAGGCAGAGAAGGACTTGATTCCCCTGATCACTGACACCAGAGGCAGAAGCAGCTGTACAAAAGGTCTTCTGGGTGATTCAAACTAAACCGGCACACAGATACCACCCTAATTTTCCTTTCTCTAAGGCAATCCTTGGTGTACGTCCAAAATTCCATACATTATTGTTTCAGTGGGACTATACTATCTCAGGTGCCCTGATAATAATTGAATGCATTTTCAGAGCACACCAACCTACTAAAACAATAACAACCCAACAGAAAGTTATTGCAGAACTAGTGCAGGAATCCTAGAGAGCGTCTGTGCTCCCTTGCAGGAATAGAGCTTGTGAATATTTACTTACTTCGCACTCAAGAGCACCTCAATTGCCTACTTCAAACATCTGAACCACTGCAATACACCTTAGATCATTTTTACACATATTAGGATCAGCCATCAATTCTACCACCAAAATATTCCTGTGCTGCTCAGGATGTTCAAAATTACCCCAGACCCGGCAAGATCCATTGTAGCCACCTGCCCAAATTGTCAGGAACATGGCCTTGCTTCTGTCACAGCAGGAGTCAGTCCAAGAGGACTACAGAGCCTCCACATCTGGCAATCAGACATCACACACTAAACTCCTTTGGACAGACTAAAATACATCCACGTCTCAATCGATGCCTTTACCAGTGTGATTTTTGGCTCTGTCCATGCTGGAGAAAAATCAGAAGATGCTATAAAAAATTACTTTTTCGTTTTTTCCACCTTAGCACTTCCACAGGAAATTTACACTGATAATGCACTTGCTTATACCTTGCACTGATTCAAACAAGGGGCTTTCTGACCACTGGGGTATAAAACATGTCACAGGCATACCACACTCCACCACAGGACAGTCCATAGCTGAGAGGGCCAACTGAGCCATCGAAAGGATCTTTGATCAACTGAGAGGGGTAGTCCAGATATTATCTTCCATTGAGACACTGGCCAAGGCCTTTTATGTACTCAACTTTTTGAACAACTTGTTTATGGAGACAACTCCCCCAGTCATCATGCAGTTTACTAATTCAACTGCAGCCCAATTAAAAGACCTGCCACCTGTGTCAATCAAAGAACCTGAATCTAAGCAATTTATGGACACCTACCCATTAATTACTTGGGGAAGAGAAGATGCCCTTGTCTCTACAGCAACACTCCTAAGATCGATCCCAGCAAAATACATAAAAACTCTTTCTGGGAACGGTGAGGCAAACACCAGAGCCACCATCAGAAGAACAGAATGGAAGCCTAAGAGAGACAGCAGCAGCCTGGGAAAGAAGAAAAAGAAGGACACAAGGAGATCTCCTAAGCACCGTTGACCACACACACCAAGACCAAGATAGCTCAGACACCGCTAACCAGGATATATGAATTAACATTTGTAAAAGCTATATTTTAGCATTGATATAAGATTCTTCTAATAAGCTGTTTTTACACCCTTGGCTTATGGAACAGAAAGTTTAGTGGCACCTGAACTTATGTTTCATCTTCTACTCACTTTATCTGTTTACTTTTAGCCCAAACAAGCCTCCAGATACTAAATGAGCCCAAGTCAGACGATGCTGCTGTTGGTTGCTGCTGACATAGAGAACTGGATGCTCCTCACTGAGCCGCATGCCTTCAGCTGGCTGCTTCCACAGACAAGCCACAATTTCTTGTCCACGGCCATGGCTGTCAGACACTACAAGGCATGTGTTTTTTCAACCTGCTGTCACATAGGGAGTCAGTATACAGGGCATCCAGCTGCTAAAAATCAAGGAAAGAAGATGCAGATGGAGGGCAACTACAACTGGTTCACTGGACTTTTCAAACACTGGGGGATAAAAGGCTGACTTTCTTGTTTAGTTAAGACTGTTTTGTGGACTTTGTTTATCGTATTCATTGTGTTGGTTATTTTATCCATTATGCTAAATGCCTGCAAAACTCTATGGCTGAAGCCTTCTTTATAGACAACAAAATGGGAAGTTCTGGGGGCCGAGGGGCCGACCGTTGGAGCTGTAATACCTCAGGGCAAAGTGACCAAGGTAAAAGAGAGACATCGCTCTGAATGCAATGGTCTCGCCCATGGGCATTTGCAGGCTCATGGTGATGCAGAACGTTTTGTTGGTATCACCCAGTTAAACTGCAGTATTTTTCTTATATGTACTGACTCGAGAATGTTCTCCCCTCTCTTGTACCATTTTGGACCTGGCTTACTGCAATGCTACCCCGATTTCTCTCCGTCATTTTCCCGCTGTGTGCACAGCCCCATTTTGTCTCCCTTCCTGGACCCTCTTCATTGCAATCCACTGAAGTGTTTGCAGATCCCCACAAAGATCCCTCTCTCACCTCGTTCACCAGCAGTTTAAGCAAGCATGCTCCCAGCTCTGGGAGTGCAGGTCACTCAAAGAGGCTGGCTGTGGACAGGCTGAAACACAGGAACTGAGTGCAACAGGGAGCCTGGCCTCTAATAAAAGGCATGAAACCCACAGCACACCCAACGCAAAACCTTGCATGTCTCTTTTTTATCCTCCTTCTCTCAGTCCTCATGCCACTTTCCCCACTTTGTCTGACTGGGTACTTGGCTTTTCTCTCTCCTCTCTGCAGGTTCAGCTACACGTGTGACCCTGCAGGAACAGCCTGAAACACAGGGAAGTGGGAGAGCACTCTTGGTCAGGAACTGTAGTGACAGGACGCGGAGGAATGCGATCAAACTGCAAGAGGGGGAAGAGATTTGATGAATGGAAGAAGTTCTTTACTCTCAGGGGGCTTATCCCTGACACAGGGACCTGTGCAGAGAGGCTGTGGATGCCCCATCCCCAGCAACATCCAAGGCCAGGTGGGACAGGGGCCGCAGCAACCTGCTCTGCTGGGAGCTTGCTCACCTTGGAACCACATCACTTTAAGGGTCCCTTCCAAGCCAAACCATTCAAGGATTGGATCATTCTGCCATCTCCATCTCCCACTGCACAGCACCCCTGAATCTTCAGTGACATCACAGCTCCCAGAGGGTTCCAGGTGGAACGTCCAGGACCTGGAAACGAGCACAGCAGACACTGCAACGGCTGCCAAGGGTCAGTTGCTGCTCACCCTGCGCTCTGACCCTCAGTGCTGAGCTGCTGCTGCTGCCTGGGCTTTTCCTGACGCCTGCTCTGGAGCGCCAATCCCGCAGGATGTGCTCTGCTGTGCCTGTGGAGGTACAGTGCCATGCCAAGCAGGGGGCACCCGGCTTGGGCTGGGTGCAGCCATGTGGGAATGGATGGTGCGGGACAGAAAGCCCACTGGGAGGTGGTGCTTCCCCTTGCAGACTGAGAGAGACACTGTGGAGGCGATGGATGTGGACCAGGGGCTGGAAGAGGATGACATGATGGAGGTGGACTCCTCCTCTACTTCCATGTCCTCCACTGTTGAGGACATGGAAGTAGAGGTGGAGGACAACACTGAAGAAATGGAAGTGGATGAGGAAGATGACACGGAAGAGATGCAAGTTGATGAGGAGGATGAGGAGGAGCCCATGGTCCTTGGATGAAGATGGTGCCCCACAGGTAAGACAGGCAGATGCTTCCCACGCCCTGCCCACACACACACTGGGTCCCCTGACGCCAGCCCTGCCAGCCCCGGCCCAGCCCCTGGGGCCCAGCTGCCAGCCCTGCTGGGCCTCAGTGCTGCCAACTGACTCCAGCTCTGCTCCTTCCTTTCTTCCAGGACTCATTCACATCATGGCACTGATGCCATGCCGTTGTAAATACGTTTTAAAGATTAGAAGTTTCCTGTAAATACGTTCACTATGTTTGAAGTTTCCTGTAAATACGTTTTGAAGATTGTTGGCCCATCGGATCCCATGTAAATATGATATGTATATTACTGTTGATGTTGTTATAACGCTTGTTATAACGAAGCATGTTCTGAAAATCCTACATTTGCCGATCTTCGGCAAATAAATACTGTTTCTTTTAAAAACCTGACTTCTCTTGGCCATTCCTTGGGGCACAGGCAGCCTTTGCACACTTGTGGGTTCCACTTGTTCCGCATTCCCGGGGCTGGAGCTCCATGGCATGGCCACCCCGGGGCTGGGGGTCCCTGTGCACAGGGGCTCCCACTGACACCACTCCTGGCACTGGGCACTGCTGCTCTTCCTGGCCTGGGGCACAGCGCTGTCCCCAAGAGCTCAGCTCTCACCAGCTCTCACACAGGGGTCTCTCACAGCACTGGCCCCTGCAGCCATGCCACCAAAGCAGCCAGCAAACCTTCAGCCACCCTTCCTGCTGCAGACACAGGCACTCCTGGGCCCAGAGCCGCCAGCAGGCCACAGCCCTGCAAAATCCACCTGCACACTCTCAAGGCCACCAGAGCTTTGGCAACTGGGCCAGCTACATCTGGGCTGCTGCAGGGGCTGATCTTTAAGCCTTGGTGCCTCCAAAGGCCCTGGGCTCTGCTTTCCAGCCTGCTCTGCAATGCCCTGAGCCAGTATTGTTCCAGAGACAAAAGCCAAGTCAGGGCATCCTCACCCTGCCCGCATTCCTGCTGCTGCCAGCGGCCACCGGGCCCTGGGCCCGAGACGGGTGACAGCTGCAGGGACAGGGCAGCCTGTGCTGGGCAGGGGGCACGGGGCTGTGGGCCCTGGGGCTGCTGCTGGGGACCATGGTCCCAGAGGGCCCCAAGCTCAGCCCCTGCCCGGCCAGCTGCCCCCATGGCCCCACACTCCCTGAGCATCCCCATCACACCTGCCAGGGGGAAATCCCACGGGCTTCAGGAAAGAAATTCCCCATAGTGACTTTCCAAGGGGAAAGTCAGCACCAGGTGATGTTTACAGCACTTTGACACAGGTGGCTGCAGGGCAGGTGAGATCTCCAGGGCCTCTGGCAGTGCCTGCTCTGCACGTGAGCCTGTGCGGCTGCTCCCAGTGGGACACAGCTCAGGCCAGCCCTCAGCCCCTCACAGTTGATACCAAGGAGCAGGCTCAGAAAGCAGTTTCAGATCACTTCCTGTAGATATTTCAAAGGTCTAAATGTCATTCAAAAACCCAAACTCTAGATTTATTTTTGGTGTTGTGGCATGAGAAGCCATGAAGGTGCCTCTGAATGTGCACTCAGGGCACTTCCACTGCCATCCCAAAGGTAACACAAAGGACAGGCCTCAGCTTTCAGCACTGCTGAGCTCCTCACCCTGCAATGAAGTCTGAGGCAGAGGCAATGTTTTGCAGGCCGGGGGGCCTCTCACTGGAATAGTAATACCTCATGACAATCATATAGATTTAAAGTAAGGTGAATAACCCCTCTGAATACAATGATCTTGCTCAATGTCTTTTGCGGGATCGTGCAGATTCAGCACATTTCTTGGTATCATGAACTTCCTTCTTTCCTTATATATACTCCCCTAGGATGTTCTCCCCTCCCTTAACCTCTATTAGTCCTGAATTACTGCATACAAGGTCCTTTTCCCCACCCTGAAAATCCTTGTGTGCCCACCCCCACTTTGTCTCCCTCCCTGGACCCGATCCAGCGCATTCCACAGTATTTGCTGTTTCACACATAGATCCCTCTCTTGCCTCATCCATCATGCATTCCAGCAAGCCTACTCCTAGCTCTGGGAGTGCACATCTCTCACAGTGTCTGGCTGTGGACATGCCACAAGGGGTGCCGAAACAGGGACCTTCTTTGAGAATTCCTGAGAGCCACTCCAGTGAGGATTCGGCTCTTCCACCGTCACGGGCCAGAAGACGCCTCGGGTCAGCCACCGCCCTGGAGTGGGACCTGAGTTTTATCAGGGTTTGCTGAAGGCAGCATCAGCACCCTCCAGCAGCAACAGGGCTAGCTCAGCTGCTGAAGCCCAGGGGACATTTTGAACCCTCTGCATCCAGAGCCACCAGAGCAGTGAGTTGGAGGACAGCCGCCTGCAGTGCAGGATCCTTGGGAGATATTTCAGTCCTGTGGGTGGGCCACCCTTTACATCAGGGGCAGCTCTGGGTAACAAATTATCCAATCCTTAGAGGGATACATATCTTCCAGTTAGGGAGGCTCTCCTTTCAGAGTGGAAGACTTTTACTAAAGGAAGTTGGAAGCCTATTGTTCATTGGCTTTTTAATGAGTTCACAGACATGTCTGTTGATTCAGTTGGTCATGTAGCATTTTGGGACTCAGGGAAAGACTCTACCTTTTGTAAACTCAGGGAGTGATAAGAGTCGCAACATTTTACCCAAATTTTCATATGATTTATAGAGTTTTCTCAAGGGTTCAAAGTTCTAATATTCAACCCAGACTTTCTGTTCTGTCCCCCACATTCCTGACCCCACTGATATCATTAGGATGAGAGACAGAAACTGCTGTAAAGCACAGACAAGCCACCTGCTGTCTGCCATCTCCCCTCCTTCTCTAACCCCTGCCCACGTCTGTACTGATCACACTGGCCTGGATTCTAGCCTAACCCCTTCTCCAGTACCTCTCCTCCCTGGATCACCCTCAGGTAGCTCACAAAATGGAGTCCCTCCTATGGAGGGGGTGTTCAATGTCAAACACCCTCCCACCCCCGGCTGTTTTATCGTGTCCTGCCCCTATGTTGGGTCCCAGCTCTGCGTCAGGTACCACCCCTGCATTGGGATCCAGCGCTTCCTTGCCTACTCCCGCTGCCCTACCTCCTCCAACTCAGCCCCTTGCGGATCCCACACTGTCGGAGCCGGAGGTGTGAGGGGCGGTACCCGGAAGGCCGCCATCTTGGCTACCAGAGGCCCACACCACCGGGCCTGGCCAGTCACCCCAAGGCCCCGCTCCTCTGCCAGAGAACAAGTTCCCTCTTCTGGAGAGGAGAGGGAAGGTTCATCGCACCTGAAGGATGAGCCTGAGGATTCTTGGCAGAGGATGGAGAAGCTCGCGGCTGAAGAGTGGGACTGGGAATTGGTAGCTAAAATACAAGCAGCACCGGTGCAGTACCAGAGGGGGGCTAACCCCTGATGGGAAGCTGTCACACAAGGGAGATGAAAGACCTTTATAAAGCTGCGAAAGACCATGGGAGGGGCTTGTCCTATATTAATCATTTGTTAAATGCCAACTTTATGCACATGTTATGGTACCTCACAATCTGCACCATTTTATGCGCATCCTACGTTCTCCCACTGAAATTATTCTGTGGGAAGGAATGGGGAAAAAACTAATACAACAGCTATTAAAAGAATATGCTAGAGAAGACAGGCAGGCACGCCTAACACTAGACCATCTAGGGAGGAAGATTTCACTAAGTCTCATTCAATTGACCTTCCCTGAGCTCTGATGAAGAGAATAAAGTGTGGAAAAGACAGTTCTCATGCAGACACCCAATGGAGAATCACCTACTCTAGATTTCACAGACATTCTCCAGGGACCTGGGCAATCCTTTCAATAATTTATTGACCACCTTCCACAAGCAATAGAGAAACAAATTGAACATCCAAAAGCCAGGAAGGTACTGCCTCCTAAACTTGCTGAAACAAATGCTAACAACACCTGTAAAGACATTTTACCTTCTCTACCCCTTAGCCCAAAGCCTACCATTGCACAAATGGTCAAGGTATGCACACTTACAGCATCCTTACACCGTGATGCCACCTAGCTATGGCGACCAATCAGGGTGTGGTAGAGGTGCTAGTAGCCTCCCTGGTTATTCCCTGGCATACACATGAAAAAGGACCTGGCTTTAAGTGTAGGGAGATGGGACATTTTCAACAGAATTTGAAAAATGCAGACAATTACCGGGGACCTTCTATGTGTCACAGCCACTGCCCTCACTGCCCCCCTCGTCCACATGCTTTCCAACACTAGCAAAACCGGTGGCCTGCGGGAAACCCCACACAGACACAGAAATGCCCCAGGCAAAGACACCAAATGCGAGGCCATTGCGCCCCACGCTACCAAACATCGTGGAGAACCAGCACAGCGACCTTCTCAGATCCAGCGGGACAGCTCGATCGCTGCAGAAAACTCGACAGAAGACAGCTCTGCCCTGGAACCTAAAGGCAGCTGGTAAGCGCCTTTTCAATTCCAATCCACGCTATTTATGTTCACCATATTCCCACAGGCAAATACAGGCCTGAAGGACGGCCCAAAGACATTTTGATTTAAACCATAACCGGGAAAGGGATGCAGACACTCACTCTATTACCTGAGGTACTCACCTTGACCTCTTTGGAGGAGATAACTGTCCAGGCTCTATGCTTAGTCCCTTTTCATTGCAAAAGGAACAGTTATAGCCAGAGCTTTCCTCCTACTTGACACGATCACCACACCAGCTGATCCCATGTTGATGTGGGCACAGACAAGAGGCAGAAATAGACCCATTCCAAAGTGTGCTTTGTCATGTAAAGGGAGAAAGAGATGTCTTTCAGGACTATTAGATACAAGAGCTGATGACACCATAATTTCCTGCTCTGTTTGGCTAAAAAACGGCCCCTGGTTCCAGCTGCTGGGGTAATTATTAGCTACTAGGGGAGCCACTACCAGCTTCTGGAGTCACAGTATCAGCTGCATGGAAGGTCCTGAGGGCACAGTTGCTACAGTAAGATCATTCGTCGCCCGGGCACCAATAACAATTTGAGGAAAAGACCTGTTGTCCCAAAGCGGGACAGGGCTTGAGATCCTATCAACACCTCAGGATTTCTAGACGGGGCCACAGAGCAGCGCGCCACACTTCAGGCCACCTGGAAGACCAACGACCCCATATGGGTGGATCAGTGGCCCCTCCCAGGCAGAAAGTTAAAGGCCCTGCAGTCCCACGTGCAGGAGCAGCTGCCTGTGGGCCACATTGCACCATCTACTAGCCCCTGCAATGTGCCTGTCATTACCATATGAAAGCCTGGCAAAGACAAGAGGTGGCTGCTGCAGGACCTCAGGAAAATCAACGAGGTCACTGAGGACATGGGTGCCCTCCAGTCCAGCCTGCCCTCAGCCTCCATGTTACCTCGAGATTGCCGATGGTGCACCATGCCGTAGTTGTGGGTAGCATCTTTTGGAGTCCTCCTATTTTTCGGATACCTTGTTCGACATTTAGGCTGTGATTGGTGGAGCCTGAGCACAGGAAGAGCATTGCTTTGAAGATTGCACGGGTTGAGATGTAAAGGAAGGCTAGTTCAGGGCGGTTTAGTCCAATTGTCATTTTATTTCACAGTTATTGGCAGAGGGTTGTTATAGATCTTAATGACTACTTTTTTGATGCCCCCATGCTTCCAAATGACATCCCCTGGTTTGCCTTGACCATCCCTGAACAACCAAACACCTTTACAGAGGTACCAGTGGACTGCATTGCCTCAAACAAAGAAGAGTAGCTCAACTATTTGGCAATGGCTTTGATCCCAAAATCTCTCGCCCAGATGGAAAAGACATCCTAATGCTATCATTTTTCATTACATGGACGATACAGTCATTTGTGCAGAAGCTCAAATCATTTTGGACGTTGCACGACAAGATGTCATCACTGTGGTACAGCAGAAGGGTTTTGAGATTGCAGCAGATAAAGTTCAAAAGACAGACCCCTGGAAGATCCTCGGCCTAAAAAGCACAGAGAGAACGATCACACCCCTAACACTGTACATCAAGGACAACCCAAAAACTCTGCAAGAACTCCAAATGCTCTGTGGAACAATCAGTTGGGTTGGTTCACTCCTGGCAATCACCACAGAAGATCTCATGCCACTGTTCCTGCTCCTTAAAGGCAGAGAAGGACTTGATTCCCGTGATCACTGACACCAGAGGCAGAAGCAGCTGTACAAAAGGTCTTCTGGGTGATTCAAACTAAACAGGCACACAGATACCACCCTAATTTTCCTTTCTCTAAGGCAATCCTTGGTGTACCTCCAAAATTCCATACATTATTTTTTCAGTGGGACTATACTATCTCAGGTGCCCTGATAATAATTGAATGCGTTTTCAGAGCACACCAACCTACTAAAACAATAACAACCCAACAGAAAGTTATTGCAGAACTAGTGCAGGAAACCTAGAGAGCATCTGTGCTCCCTTGCAGGAATACACCTTGTGAATATTTACTTACTTCGCACTCAAGAGCACCTCAATTGCCTACTTCAAACATCTGAACCACTGCAATACACCTTAGATCATTTTTACACATATTAGGATCAGCCATCAATTCTACCACCAAAATATTCCTGTGCTGCTCAGGATGTTCAAAATTACCCCACACCCGGCAAGATCCATTGTAGCCACCTGCCCAAATTGTCAGGAACATGGCCTTGCTTCTGTCACAGCAGGAGTCAGTCCTAGAGGACTAGAGAGTCTCCACATCTGGCAATCAGACATCACACACTAAACTCCTTTGGACAGACTAAAATACAACCATGTCTCAATCGATGCCTTTACCAGTGTGATTTTTGGCTCTGTCCATGCTGCAGGAAAGTCAGAAGATGCTATAAAATATTTCTTTTTCGTTTTTTCCACCATAGCACTTCCACAGGAAATTTAAACTGATAATGCACTTGCTTATACCTTGCACTGATTCAAACAAGGGGCTTTCTGACCACTGGGGTATAAAACATGTCACAGGCATACCACACTCCGCCACAGGACAGTCCATAGCTGAGAGGGCAAACTGAGCCACCGAAAGGATCTTTGATCAACTGAGAGGGGTAGTCCAGATATTATCTTCCATTGAGACACTGGCCAAGGCCTTTTATGTACTCAACTTTTTGAACAACTCATTTAGGGAGACAACTCCCCCAGTCATCATGCAGTTTACTAATTCAACTGCAGCCCAATTAAAAGACCAGCCACCTGTGTCAATCAAAGAACATGAATCTAAGCAATTTATGGACACCTACCCATTAATTACTTGGGGAAGAGAAGATGCCCTTGTCTCTACAGCAACACTCCTAAGATCGATCCCAGCAAAATACATAAAAACTCTTTCTGGGAACGGTGAGGCAAACACCAGAGCCACCATCAGAAGAACAGAATGGAAGCCTAAGAGAGACAGCAGCAGCCTGGGAAAGAAGAAAAAGAAGGACAGAAGAAGATCTCCTAAGCAGCGTTGACCACACACACCAAGACCAAGATAGCTCAGACACCACTAACCAGGATATATGAATTAACATTTGTAAAAGCTATATTTTAGCATTGATATAAGATTCTTCTAATAAGCTGTTTTTACACCCTTGGCTTATGGAACAGAAAGTTTAGTGGCACCTGAACTTATGTTTCATCTTCTACTCACTTTATCTGTTTACTTTTAGCCCAAACAAGCCTCCAGATACTAAATGAGCCCAAGTCAGACGATGCTGCTGTTGGTTGCTGCTGACATAGAGAACTGGATGCTCCTCACTGAGCCGCATGCCTTCAGCTGGCTGCTTCCACAGACAAGCCACAATTTCTTGTCCACGGCCATGGCTGTCAGACACTACAAGGCATGTGTTTTTTCAACCTGCTGTCACATAGGGAGTCAGTATATCAGGGCATCCAGCTGCTAAAAATCAAGGAAAGAAGATGCAGATGGAGGGCAACTACAACTGGTTCACTGGACTTTTCAAACACTGGGGGATAAAAGGCTGACTTTCTTGTTTAGTTAAGACTGTTTTGTGGACTTTGTTTATCGTATTCATTGTGTTGGTTATTATATCCATTATGCTAAATGCCTGCAAAACTCTATGGCTGAAGCCTTCTTTATAGACAACAAAATGGGAAGTTCTGGGGGCCGAGGGGCCGACCGTTGAAGCTGTAATACCTCAGAGCAAAGTGACCAAGGCAAAAGAGAGACATCGCTCTGAATGCAATGGTCTCGCCCATGGGCATTTGCAGGCTCATGGTGATGCAGCACGTTTTGTTGGTATCACCCAGTTAAACTGCAGTATTTTTCTTATATGTACTGACTCGAGAATGTTCTCCCCTCTCTTGTACCATTTTGGACCTGGCTTACTGCAATGCTACCCCGATTTCTCTCCGTCATTTTCCCGCTGTGTGCACAGCCCCATTTTGTCTCCCTTCCTGGACCCTCTTCATTGCAATCCACTGAAGTGTTTGCAGATCCCCACAAAGATCCCTCTCTCACCTCGTTCACCAGCAGTTTAAGCAAGCATGCTCCCAGCTCTGGGAGTGCAGGTCACTCAAAGAGGCTGGCTGTGGACAGGCTGAAACACAGGAACTGAGTGCAACAGGGAGCCTGGCCTCTAATAAAAGGCATGAAACCCACAGCACACCCAACGCAAAACCTTGCATGTCTCTTCTTTATCCTCCTTCTCTCAGTCCTCATGCCACTTTCCCCACTTTGTCTGACTGGGTACTTGGCTTCTCTCTCTCCTCTCTGCAGGTTCAGCTACACGTGTGACCCTGCAGGAACAGCCTGACCCAGGGAAGTGGGAGAGCACTCTTGGTCAGGAACTGTAGTGACAGGACGCAGAGGAATGCGATCAAACTGCAAGAGGGGGAAGAGATTTGATGATGGGAAGAAGTTCTTTACTCTCAGGGGGCTTATCCCTGAAACAGGGACCTGTGCAGAGAGGCTGTGGATGCCCCATCCCCAGCAACATCCAAGGCCAGGTGGGACAGGGGCCGCAGCAACCTGCTCTGCTGGGAGCTTGCTCACCTTGGAACCACATCACTTTAAGGGTCCCTTCCAAGCCAAACCATTCAAGGATTGGATCATTCTGCCATCCCCATCTCCCACTGCACAGCACCCCTGAATCTTCAGTGACATCACAGCTCCCAGAGGGTTCCAGGTGGAACGTCCAGGACCTGGAAACGAGCACAGCAGACACTGCAACGGCTGCCAAGGGTCAGTTGCTGCTCACCCTGCGCTCTGACCCTCAGCGCTGAGCTGCTGCTGCTGCCTGGGCTTTTCCTGACGCCTGCTCTGGAGCGCCAATCCCGCAGGATGTGCTCTGCTGTGCCCGTGGAGGTAGAGTGCCATGCCAGGCAGGGGGCACCCAGCTTGGGCTGGCTGCAGCCATGTGGGAATGGATGGTGCGGGACAGAAAGCCCACTGGGAGGTGGTGCTTCCCCTTGCAGACTGAGAGAGACACTGTGGAGGCGATGGATGTGGACCAGGGGCTGGAAGAGGATGACATGATGGAGGTGGACTCCTCCTCTACTTCCATGTCCTCCACTGTTGAGGACATGGAAGTAGAGGTGGAGGACAACACTGAAGAAATGGAAGTGGATGAGGAAGATGACACGGAAGAGATGCAAGTTGATGAGGAGGATGAGGAGGAGCCCATGGTCCTTGGATGAAGATGGTGCCCCACAGGTAAGACAGGCAGATGCTTCCCACGCCCTGCCCACACACACACTGGGTCCCCTGACGCCAGCCCTGCCAGCCCCAGCCCAGCCCCTGGGGCCCAGCTGCCAGCCCTGCTGGGCCCAGTGCTGCCAACTGACTCCAGCTCTGCTCCTTCCTTTCTTCCAGGACTCATTCACATCATGGCACTGATGCCATGCCGTTGTAAATATGTTTTAAAGATTAGAAGTTTCCTGTAAATACGTTCATTATGTTTGAAGTTTCCTATAAATACGTTTTGAAGATTGTTGGCCCATCGGATCCCATGTAAATATGTTCTGTATATTACTGTTGATGTTGTTATAACGCTTGTTATAACGAAATCCAACATTTGCCGATCTTCGGCAAATAAATACTGTTTCTTTTAAAAACCTGACTTCTCTTGGCCATTCCTTGGGGCACAGGCAGCCTTTGCACACTTGTGGGTTCCACTTGTTCCGCATTCCCGGGGCTGGAGCTCCCTGGCACGGCCACCCCGGGGCTGGGGGTCCCTGTGCACAGGGGCTCCCACTGACACCACTCCTGGCCCTGGGCACTGCTGCTCTTCCTGGCCTGGGGCACAGCGCTGTCCCCAAGAGCTCAGCTCTCACCAGCTCTCACACAGGGGGCTCTCACAGCACTGGCCCCTGCAGCCATGCCACCAAAGCAGCCAGCAAACCTTCAGCCACCCTTCCTGCTGCAGACACAGGCACTCCTGGGCCCAGAGCCGCCAGCAGGCCACAGCCCTGCAAAATCCACCTGCACACTCTCAAGGCCACCAGAGCTTTGGCAACTGGGCCAGCTACATCTGGGCTGCTGCAGGGGCTGAACTTTAAGCCTTGGTGCCTCCAAAGGCCCTGGGCTCTGCTTTCCAGCCTGCTCTGCACAGCCCTGAGCCGGTATTGTTCCAGAGACAAAAGCCAAGCCAGGGCATCCTCACGCTGCCCGCATTCCTGCTGCTGCCAGCGGCCACCGGGCCCTGGGCCCGACTCGGGTGACAGCTGCAGGGACAGGGCAGCCTGTGCTGGGCAGGGGGCACGGGGATGTGGGCCCTGGGGCTGCTGCTGGGGACCATGGTCCCAGAGGGCTCTGAGCTCAGCCCCTGCCTGGACAGCTGCCCCCATGGCCCCACACTCCCTGAGCATCCCCATCACACCTGCCAGGGGGAAATCCCACGGGCTTCAGGAAAGAAATTCCCCATAGTGACTAAACCAAGGGGTCCAAGGGGAAAGTCAGCACCAGCTGATGTTTACAGCACCTTGACACAGGTGGCTGCAGGGCAGGTGAGATCTCCAGGGCCTCTGGCAGTGCCTGCTCTGCACGTGAGCCTGTGCGGCTGCTCCCAGTGGGACACAGCTCAGGCCAGCCCTCAGCCCCTCACACTTGATACCAAGGAGCAGGCTCAGAAAGCAGTTTCAGATCACATCCTGTAGATATTTTTAAGGTCTAAATGTCATTCAAAACCCAAACTCTAGATTTATTTTGGTGTTGTGGCATGAGAAGCCATGAAGGTGCCTCTGAATGTGCACTCAGGGCACTTCCACTGCCATCCCAAAGGTAACACAAAGGACAGGCCTCAGCTTTCAGCACTGCTGAGCTCCTCACCCTGCAATGAAGTCTGAGGCAGAGGCAATGTTTTGCAGGCCGGGGGGCCTCTCACTGGAATAGTAATACCTCATGACAATCATATAGATTTAAAGTAAGGTGAATAACCCCTCTGAATACAATGATCTTGCTCAATGTCTTTTGCGGGATGGTGCAGATTCAGCACATTTCTTGGTATCATGAACTTCCTTCTTTCCTTATATATACTCCCCTAGGATGTTCTCCCCTCCCTTAACCTCTATTAGTCCTGAATTACTGCATACAAGGTCCTTTTCCCCACCCTGAAAATCCTTGTGTGCCCACCCCCACTTTGTCTCCCTCCCTGGACCCGCTCCAGCGCATTCCACAGTATTTGCTGTTTCACACATAGATCCCTCTCTTGCCTCATCCATCATGCATTCCAGCAAGCCTACTCCTAGCTCTGGGAGTGCACATCTCTCACAGTGTCTGGCTGTGGACATGCCACAAGGGGTGCCGAAACAGGGACCTTCTTTGAGAATTCCTGAGAGCCACTCCAGTGAGGATTCGGCTCTTCCACCGTCACGGGACAGAAGACGCCTCGGGTCAGCCACCGCCCTGGAGTGGGACCTGAGTTTTATCAGGGTTTGCTGAAGGCAGCAGCAGCACCCTCCAGCAGCAACAGGGCTAGCTCAGCTGCTGAAGCCCAGGGGACATTTTGAACCCTCTGCATCCAGAGCCACCAGAGCAGTGAGTTGGAGGACAGCCGCCTGCAGTGCAGGATCCTTGGGAGATATTTCAGTCCTGTGGCTGGGCCACCCTTTACATCAGGGGCAGCTCTGGGTAACAAATTATCCAATCCTTAGAGGGATACATATCTTCCAGTTAGGGAGGCTCTCCTTTCAGAGTGGAAGACTTTTACTAAAGGAAGTTGGAAGCCTATTGTTCATTGGCTTTTTAATGAGTTCACAGACATGTCTGTTGATTCAGTTGGTCATGTAGCATTTTGGGACTCAGGGAAAGACTCTACCTTTTGTAAACTCAGGGAGTGATAAGAGTCGCAACATTTTACCCAAATTTTCATATGATTTATAGAGTTTTCTCAAGGGTTCAAAGTTCTAATATTCAGCCCAGACTTTCTGTTCTGCCCCCCACATTCCTGACCCCACTGATACCATTAGGATGAGAGACAGAAACTGCTGTAAAGCACAGACAAGCCACCTGCTGTCTGCCATCTCCCCTCCTTCTCTACCCCCTGCCCACGTCTGTACTGATCACACTGGCCTGGATTCTAGCCTAACCCCTTCTCCAGTACCTCTCCTCCCTGGATCACCCTCAGGTAGCTCACAAAATGGAGTCCCTCCTATGGAGGGGGTGTTCAATGTCAAACACCCTCCCACCCCCGGCTGTTTTATCGTGTCCTGCCCCTATGTTGGGTCCCAGCTCTGCTTCAGGTACCACCCCTGCATTGGGATCCAGCGCTTCCTTGCCTACTCCCACTGCCCTACCTCCTCCAACTCAGCCCCTTGCGGATCCCACACTGTCGGAGCCGGAGGTGTGAGGGGCGGTACCCGGAAGGCTGCCATCTTGGCTACCAGAGGCCCACACCACCGGGTCTGGCCAGTCACCCCAAGGCCCCGCTCCTCAGCCAAAGACCAAGTTCCCTCTTCTGGAGAGGAGAGGGAAGGTTCATCGCACCTGGAGGATGAGCCTGAGGATTCTTGGCAGAGGATGGAGAAGCTCGCGGCTGAAGAGGGGGACTGGGAATTGGTAGCTAAAATACAAGCAGCACCGGTGCAGTACCAGAGGGGGGCTAACCCCTGATGGGAAGCTGTCACGCAAGGGAGATGAAAGACCTTTATAAAGCTGCGAAACACCATGGGAGGGGCTTGCCCTATATTAATCATTTGTTAAATGCCATCTTTATGCACATGTTATGGTACCTCACAATCTGCACCATTTTATGCGCATCCTACTTTCTCCCACTGAAATTATTCTGTGGGAAGGAATGGGGAAAAAACTAATACAACAGCTATTAAAAGACTATGCTAGAGAAGACAGGCAGGCACGCCTAACACTAGACCATCTAGGGAGGAAGATTTCACTAAATCTCATTCAACTGACCTCCCCTGAGCTCTGATGAAGAGAATAAAGTGTGGAAAAGACAGTTCTCATGCAGACACCCAATGGAGAATCACCTACTCTAGATTTCACAGACATTCTCCAGGGACCTGGGCAATCCTTTCAAAAATTTATTGACCACCTTCCACAAGCAATAGAGAGACAAATTGAACATCCAAAAGCCAGGAAGGTACTGCCTCCTAAACTTGCTGAAACAAATGCTAACAACACCTGTAAAGACGTTTTACCTTCTCTACCCCTTAGCCCAAAGCCTACCATTGCACAAATGGTCAAGGTATGCACACTTACAGCATCCTTACACCGTGATGCCACCTAGCTATGGCGACCAATCAGGGTGTGGTAGAGGTGCTAGTAGCCTCCCTGGTTATTCCCTGACATACACATGAAAAAGGACCTGGCTTTAAGTGTAGGGAGATGGGACATTTTCAACAGAATTTGAAAAATGCAGACAATTACCGGGGACCTTCTATGTGTCACAGCCACTGCCCTCACTGCCCCCCTCATTCACATGCTTTCCAACACCAGCAAAACCGGTGGCCTGCGGGAAACCACACACAGACACAGAAAGGCCCTTCGCGATGACACCAAATGCGAGGCCATTGCGCCGCACGCTACCAAACATCGTGGAGAACCAGCACAGCGACCTTCTCAGATCCAGCGGGACAGCTCGATCGCTGCAGAAAACTCGACAGAAGACAGCTCTGCCCTGGAACCTAAAGGCAGCTGGTAAGCGCCTTTTCAATTCCAATCCACGCTATTTATGTTCACCATATTCCCACAGGCAAATACAGGCCTGAAGGACGGCCCAAAGACATTTTGATTTAAACCATAACCGGGAAAGGGATGCAGACACTCGCTCTACTACCTGAGGTACTCACCTTGACCTCTTTGGAGGAGATAACTGTCCAGGCTCTATGCTTAGTCCCTTTTCATTGCAAAAGGAACAGTTATAGCCAGAGCTTTCCTCCTACTTGACACGATCAGCACACCAGCTGATCCCATGTTGATGTGGGCACAGACAACAGGCAGAAATAGACCCATTCCAAAGTGTGCTTTGTCATGTAAAGGGAGAAAGAGATGTCTTTCAGGACTATTAGATACAAGAGCTGATGACACCATAATTTCCTGCTCTGTTTGGCTAAAAGACGGCCCCTGGTTCCAGCTGCTGGGGTAATTATTAGCTACCAGGGGAGCCACTACCAGCTTCTGAAGTCACAGTATCAGCTGCATGGAAGGTCCTGAGGGCACAGTTGCTACAGTAAGATCATTCGTCGCCCGGGCACCAATAACAATTTGAGGAAAAGACCTGTTGTCCCAAAGCGGGACAAGGCTAGAGATCCTATCAACACCTCAGGATTTCTAGACGGGGCCACAGAGCAGCGCGCCACACTTCAGTCAACCTGGAAGACCAACGACCCCATATGGGTTGATCAGTGGCCCCTCCCAGGCAGAAAGCTAAAGGCCCTGCAGTCCCACGTGCAGGAGCAGCTGCCTGTGGGCCACATTGTACCATCTACTAGCCCCTGCAATGTGCCTGTCATTACCATATGAAAGCCTGGCAAAGACAAGAGGTGGCTGCTGCAGGACCTCAGGAAAATCAACGAGGTCACTGAGGACATGGGTGCCCTCCAGTCCAGCCTGCCCTCAGCCTCCATGTTACCTCGAGATTGCCGATGGTGCACCATGCCGTAGTTGTGGGTAGCATCTTTTGGAGTCCTCCTATTTTTCGGATACCTTGTTCGACATTTAGGCTGTGATTGATGGAGCCTGAGCACAGGAAGAGCATTGCTTTGAAGATTGCACGGGTTGAGATGTAAAGGAAGGCTAGTTCAGGGCGGTTTAGTCCAATTGTCATTTTATTTCACAGTTATTGGCAGAGGGTTGTTATAGATCTTAATGACTATTTTTTTGATGCCCCCACCATTCCAAATGACATCCCCTGGTTTGCCTTGTCCGCCCCTAAACCACCAAACACCTTTACAGAGGTACCAGTGGACTGCATTGCCTCAAACAAAGAAGAGTAGCTCAACTATTTGGCAATGGCTTTGAGCCCAAAATCTCTCGCCCAGATGGAAAAGACATCCTAATGCTATCGTTTTTCATTACATGGACGATACAGTCATTTGTGCAGATGCTCAAATCATTTTGGACGTTGCACGACAAGATGTCATCACTGTGGTACAGCAGAAGGGTTTTGAGATTGCAGCAGATAAAATTCAAAAGACAGGAAGTACCTTGGCCTAAAGAGCGCAGAGAGAACCATCACACCCCAAACACTGCACATCAAGGACAACCCAAACACTCTGCAAGAACTCCAAATGCTCTGTGGAACAATCAGTTGGGTACGTTCACTCCTGGCAATCACCACAGAAGATCTCATGCCACTGTTCCTGCTCCTTAAAGGCAGAGAAGGACTTGATTCCCGTGATCACTGACACCAGAGGCAGAAGCAGCTGTACAAAAGGTCTTCTGGGTGATTCAAACTAAACAGGCACACAGATACCACCCTAATTTTCCTTTCTCTAAGGCAATCCTTGGTGTACGTCCAAAATTCCATACATTATTGTTTCAGTGGGACTATACTATCTCAGGTGCCCTGATAATAATTGAATGCGTTTTCAGAGCACACCAACCTACTAAAACAATAACAACCCAACAGAAAGTTATTGCAGAACTAGTGCAGGAAACCTAGAGAGCATCTGTGCTCCCTTGCAGGAATACACCTTGTGAATATTTACTTACTTCTCACTCAAGAGCACCTCAATTGCCTACTTCAAACATCTGAACCACTGCAATACACCTTAGATCATTTTTACACATATTAGGATCAGCCATCAATTCTACCACCAAAATATTCCTGTGCTGCTCAGGATGTTCAAAATTACCCCACACCCGGCAAGATCCATTGTAGCCACCTGCCCAAATTGTCAGGAACATGGCCTTGCTTCTGTCACAGCAGGAGTCAGTCCAAGAGGACTAGAGAGTGTCCACATCTGGCAACCAGACATCACACACTAAGCTCCTTTGGACAGACTAAAATACATCCACGTCTCAATCGATGCCTTTACCAGTGTGATTTTTGGCTCTGTCCATGGTGGAGAAAAATCAGAAGATGCTATGAAACATTACTTTTTCGTTTTTTCCACCTTAGCACTTCCACAGGAAATTCACACTGATAATGCACTTGCTTATACCTTGCACTGATTCAAACAAGGGGCTTTCTGACCACTAGGGTATAAAACATGTCACAGGCATACCACACTCCGCCACAGGACAGTCCATAGCTGAGAGGGCCAACTGAGCCATCGAAAGGATCTTTGATCAACTGAGAGGGGTAGTCCAGATATTATCTTCCATTGAGACACTGGCCAAGGCCTTTTATGTACTCAACTTTTTGAACAACTCATTTAGCGAGACAACTCCCCCAGTCATCATGCAGTTTACTAATTCAACTGCAGCCCAATTAAAAGACCAGCCACTGTGTCAATCAAAGAACCTGAATCTAAGCAATTTATGGACACCTACCCATTAATTACTTGGGGAAGAGAAGATGCCCTTGTCTCTACAGCAACACTCCTAAGATCGATCCCAGCAAAATACATAAAAACTCTTTCTGGGAACGGTGAGGCAAACACCAGAGCCACCATCAGAAGAACAGAATGGAAGCCTAAGAGAGACAGCAGCAGCCTGGGAAAGAAGAAAAAGAAGGACAGAAGAAGATCTCCTAAGCAGCGTTGACCGCACACACCAAGACCAAGATAGCTCAGACACCACTAACCAGGATATATGAATTAACATTTGTAAAAGCTATATTTTAGCATTGATATAAGATTCTTCTAATAAGCTGTTTTCACACCCTTGGCTTATGGAACAGAAAGTTTAGTGGCACCTGAACTTATGTTTCATCTTCTACTCACTTTATCTGTTAACTTTTAGCCCAAACAAGCCTCCAGATACTAAATGAGCCCAAGTCAGATGATGCTGCTGTTGGTTGCTGCTGACATAGAGAACTGGATGCTCCTCACTGAGCCGCATGCCTTCAGCTGGCTGCTTCCACAGACAAGCCACAATTTCTTGTCCACGGCCATGGCTGTCAGACACTACAAGGCATGTGTTTTTTCAACCTGCTGTCACATAGGGAGTCAGTATATCAGGGCATCCAGCTGCTAAAAATCAAGGAAAGAAGATGCAGATGGAGGGCAACTACAACTGGTTCACTGGACTTTTCAAACACTGGGGGATAAAAGGCTGACTTTCTTGTTTAGTTAAGACTGTTTTGTGGACTTTGTTTATCGTATTCATTGTGTTGGTTATTTTATCCATTATGCTAAATGCCTGCAAAACTCTATGGCTGAAGCCTTCTTTATAGACAACAAAATGGGAAGTTCTGGGGGCCGAGGGGCCGACCGTTGGAGCTGTAATACCTCAGGGCAAAGTGACCAAGGTAAAAGAGAGACATCGCTCTGAATGCAATGGTCTCGCCCATGGGCATGTGCAGGCTCATGGTGATGCAGCACGTTTTGTTGGTATCACCCAGTTAAACTGCAGTATTTTTCTTATATGTACTGACTCGAGAATGTTCTCCCCTCTCTTGTACCATTTTGGACCTGGCTTACTGCAATGCTACCCCGATTTCTCTCCGTCATTTTCCCGCTGTGTGCACAGCCCCATTTTGTCTCCCTTCCTGGACCCTCTTCATTGCAATCCACTGAAGTGTTTGCAGATCCCCACAAAGATCCCTCTCTCACCTCGTTCACCAGCAGTTTAAGCAAGCATGCTCCCAGCTCTGGGAGTGCAGGTCACTCAAAGAGGCTGGCTGTGGACAGGCTGAAACACAGGAACTGAGTGCAACAGGGAGCCTGGCCTCTAATAAAAGGCATGAAACCCACAGCACACCCAACGCAAAACCTTGCATGTCTCTTCTTTATCCTCCTTCTCTCAGTCCTCATGCCACTTTCCCCACTTTGTCTGACTGGGTACTTGGCTTCTCTCTCTCCTCTCTGCAGGTTCAGCTACACGTGTGACCCTGCAGGAACAGCCTGACCCAGGGAAGTGGGAGAGCACTCTTGGTCAGGAACTGTAGTGACAGGACGCAGAGGAATGCGATCAAACTGCAAGAGGGGGAAGAGATTTGATGATGGGAAGAAGTTCTTTACTCTCAGGGGGCTTATCCCTGACACAGGGACCTGTGCAGAGAGGCTGTGGATGCCCCATCCCCAGCAACATCCAAGGCCAGGTGGGACAGGGGCCGCAGCAACCTGCTCTGCTGGGAGCTTGCTCACCTTGGAACCACATCACTTTAAGGGTCCCTTCCAAGCCAAACCATTCAAGGATTGGATCATTCTGCCATCCCCATCTCCCACTGCACAGCACCCCTGAATCTTCAGTGACATCACAGCTCCCAGAGGGTTCCAGGTGGAACGTCCAGGACCTGGAAACGAGCACAGCAGACACTGCAACAGCTGCCAAGGGTCAGTTGCTGCTCACCCTGCGCTCTGACCCTCAGTGCTGAGCTGCTGCTGCTGCCTGGGCTTTTCCTGACGCCTGCTCTGGAGCGCCAATCCCGCAGGATGTGCTCTGCTGTGCCCGTGGAGGTACAGTGCCATGCCAGGCAGGGGGCACCCGGCTTGGGCTGGCTGCAGCCATGTGGGAATGGATGGTGCGGGACAGAAAGCCCACTGGGAGGTGGTGCTTCCCCTTGCAGACTGAGAGAGACACTGTGGAGGCGATGGATGTGGACCAGGGGCTGGAAGAGGATGACATGATGGAGGTGGACTCCTCCTCTACTTCCATGTCCTCCACTGTTGAGGACATGGAAGTAGAGGTGGAGGACAACACTGAAGAAATGGAAGTGGATGAGGAAGATGACACGGAAGAGATGCAAGTTGATGAGGAGGATGAGGAGGAACCCATGGTCCTTGGATGAAGATGGTGCCCCACAGGTAAGACAGGCAGATGCTTCCCACGCCCTGCCCACACACACACTGGGTCCCCTGACGCCAGCCCTGCCAGCCCCGGCCCAGCCCCTGGGGCCCAGCTGCCAGCCCTGCTGGGCCCAGTGCTGCCAACTGACTCCAGCTCTGCTCCTTCCTTTCTTCCAGGACTCATTCACATCATGGCACTGATGCCATGCCGTTGTAAATACGTTTTAAAGATTAGAAGTTTCCTGTAAATACGTTCACTATGATTGAAGTTTCCTGTAAATACGTTTTGAAGATTGTTGGCCCATCAGATCCCATGTAAATATGTTCTGTATATTACTGTTGATGTTGTTATAACGCTTGATATAACGAAACATGTTCTGTAAATCCTACATTTGCCGATCTTCGGCAAATAAATACTGTTTCTTTTAAAAACCTGACTTCTCTTGGCTATTCCTTGGGGCACAGGCAGCCTTTGCACACTTGTGGGTTCCACTTGTTCCACATTCCCGGGGCTGGAGCTCCCTGGCACGGCCACCCCGGGGCTGGGGGTGCCTGTGCACAGGGGCTCCCACTGACACCACTCCTGGCCCTGGGCACTGCTGCTCTTCCTGGCCTGGGGCACAGCGCTGTCCCCAAGGGCTCAGCTCTCACCAGCTCTCACACAGGGGGCTCTCACAGCACTGGCCCCTGCATCCATGCCACCAAAGCAGCAAGCAAACCTTCAGCCAACCTTCCTGCTGCAGACACAGGCACTCTTGGGCCCAGAGCTGCCAGCAGGCCACAGCCCTGCAAAATCCACCTGCACACTCTCAAGGCCACCAGAGCTTTGGCAACTGGGCCAGCTACATCTGGGCTGCTGCAGGGGCTGATCTTTAAGCCTTGGTGCCTCCAAAGGCCCTGGGCTCTGCTTTCCAGCCTGCTCTGCACAGCCCTGAACCCGTATTGTTCCAGAGACTAAAGCCAAGCCAGGGCATCCTCACCCTGCCCGCATTCCTGCTGCTGCCAGCGGCCACCGGGCCCTGGGCCTGACTCGGGTGACAGCTGCAGGGACAGGGCAGCCTGTGCTGGGCAGGGGGCACGGGGCTGTGGGCCCTGGGGCTGCTGCTGGGGACCATGGTCCCAGAGGGCCCCGAGCTCAGCCCCTGCCCGGCCAGCTGCCCCCATGGCCCCACACTCCCTGAGCATCCCCATCACACCTGCCAGGGGGAAATCCCACGGGCTTCAGGAAAGAAATTCCCCATAGTGACTAAACCAAGGGGTCCAAGGGGAAAGTCAGCACCAGCTGATGTTTACAGCACCTTGACACAGGTGGCTGCAGGGCAGGTGAGATCTCCAGGGCCTCTGGCAGTGCCTGCTCTGCACGTGAGCCTGTGCGGCTGCTCCCAGTGGGACACAGCTCAGGCCAGCCCTCAGCCCCTCACAGTTGATACCAAGGAGCAGGCTCAGAAAGCAGTTTCAGATCACTTCCTGTAGATATTTCAAAGGTCTAAATGTCATTCAAAAACCCAAACTCTAGATTTATTTTTGGTGTTGTGGCATGAGAAGCCATGAAGGTGCCTCTGAATGTGCACTCAGGGCACTTCCACTGCCATCCCAAAGGGAACACAAAGGACAGGCCTCAGCTTTCAGCACTGCTGAGCTCCTCACCCTGCAATGAAGTCTGAGGCAGAGGCAATGTTTTGCAGGCCGGGGGGCCTATCACTGGAATAGTAATACCTCATGACAATCATATAGATTTAAAGTAAGGTGAATAACCCCTCTGAATACAATGATCTTGCTCAATGTCTTTTGCGGGATGGTGCAGATTCAGCACATTTCTTGGTATCATGAACTTCCTTCTTTCCTTATATATACTCTCCTAGGATGTTCTCCCCTCCCTTAACCTCTATTAGTCCTGAATTACTGCATACAAGGTCCTTTTCCCCACCCTGAAAATCCTTGTGTGCCCACCCCCTCTTTGTCTCCCTCCCTGGACCCGCTCCAGCGCATTCCACAGTATTTGCTGTTTCACACATAGATCCCTCTCTTGCCTCATCCATCATGCATTCCAGCAAGCCTACTCCTAGCTCTGGGAGTGCACATCTCTCACAGTGTCTGGCTGTGGACATGCCACAAGGGGTGCCGAAACAGGGACCTTCTTTGAGAATTCCTGAGAGCCACTCCAGTGAGGATTCGGCTCTTCCACCGTCACGGGACAGAAGACGCCTCGGGTCAGCCACCGCCCTGGAGTGGGACCTGAGTTTTATCAGGGTTTGCTGAAGGCAGCATCAGCACCCTCCAGCAGCAACAGGGCTAGCTCAGCTGCTGAAGCCCAGGGGACATTTTGAACCCTCTGCATCCAGAGCCACCAGAGCAGTGAGTTGGAGGACAGCCGCCTGCAGTGCAGGATCCTTGGGAGATATTTCAGTCCTGTGGGTGGGCCACCCTTTACATCAGGGGCAGCTCTGGGTAACAAATTATCCAATCCTTAGAGGGATACATATCTTCCAGTTAGGGAGGCTCTCCTTTCAGAGTGGAAGACTTTTACTAAAGGAAGTTGGAAGCCTATTGTTCATTGGCTTTTTAATGAGTTCACAAACATGTCTGTTGATTCAGTTGGTCATGTAGCATTTTGGGACTCAGGGAAAGACTCTATATTTGCAAACTCAGGGAGTGATAAGAGTCGCAAAATTTTCCACAATTTTTCACATGTTTTATGGAGTTTTCTCAAGGGTTCAAAGTTCTAATATTCAACCCAGACTTTCTGTTCTGCCCCCCACATTCCTGACCCCACTGATACCATTAGGATGAGAGACAGAAACTGCTGTAAAGCACAGACAAGCCACCTGCTGTCTGCCATCTCCCCTCCTTCTCTACCCCCTGCCCTGGTCTCTACGGACCACACAGGCCTGGATTCTAGCCTAATCCCTTCTCCAGTACCTCTCCTCCCTGGATCACCCTCAGGTAGCTCACAAAATGGAGTCCCTCTTCTGGAGGGGGTGTTCAATGTCAAACACCCTCCCACCCCCGGCTGTTTTATCGTGTCCTGCCCCTATGTTGGGTCCCAGCTCTGCGTCAGGTACCACCCCTGCATTGGGATCCAGCGCTTCCTTGCCTACTCCCGCTGCCCTACCCCCTCCAACTCAGCCCCTTGCGGATCCCACACTGTCGGAGCAGGAGGTGAGGGGCGGTACCCGGAAGGCCGCCATCTTGGCTACCAGAGGCCCACACCACCGGGCCTGGCCAGTCACCCCAAGGCCCCGCTCCTCTGCCAGAGACCAAGTTCCCTCTTCTGGAGAGGAGAGGGAAGGTTCATCGCACCTGGAGGATGAGCCTGAGGATTCTTGGCAGAGGATGGAGAAGCTCGTGGCTGAAGAGGGGGACTGGGAATTGGTAGCTAAAATACAAGCAGCACCGGTGCAGTACCAGAGGGGGGCTAACCCCTGGTGGGAAGCTGTCACACAAGGGAGATGAAAGACCTTTATAAAGCTGCGAAACACCATGGGAGGGGCTTGCCTTATATTAATCATTTGTTAAATGCCATCTTTATGCACATGTTATGGTACCTCACAATCTGCACCATTTTATGCGCATCCTACTTTCTCCCACTGAAATTATTCTGTGGGAAGGAATGGGGAAAAAACTAATACAACAGCTATTAAAAGACTATGCTAGAGAAGACAGGCAGGCACGCCTAACACTAGACCATCTAGGGAGGAAGATTTCACTAAGTCTCATTCAATTGACCTTCCCTGAGCTCTGATGAAGAGAATAAAGTGTGGAAAAGACAGTTCTCATGCAGACACCCAATGGAGAATCACCTACTCTAGATTTCACAGACATTCTCCAGGGACCTGGGCAATCCTTTCAAAAATTTATTGACCACCTTCCACAAGCAATAGAGAAACAAGTTGAACATCCAAAAGCCAGGAAGGTACTGCCTCCTAAACTTGCTGAAACAAATGCTAACAACACCTGTAAAGACATTTTACCTTCTCTACCCCTTAGCCCAAAGCCTACCATTGCACAAATGGTCAAGGTATGCACACTTACAGCATCCTTACACCGTGATGCCACCTAGCTATGGCGACCAATCAGGGTGTGGTAGAGGTGCTAGTAGCCTCCCTGGTTATTCCCTGACATACACATGAAAAAGGACCTGGGTTAAAGGGTAGGGAGATGGGACATTTTCAACAGAATTTGAAAAATGCAGACAATTACCGGGGACCTTCTATGTGTCACAGCCACTGCCCTCACTGCCCCCCTCGTCCACATGCTTTCCAACACAAGCAAAGCCGGTGGCCTGCGGGAAACCCCACACAGACACCGAAAGGCACTTCGCGATGACACCAAATGCGAGGCCATTGAGCCCCACGCTACCAAACATCGCGGAGAACCAGCACAGCGACCTTCTCAGATCCAGCGGGACAGCTCGATCGCTGCAGAAAACTCGACAGAAGACAGCTCTGCCCTGGAACCTAAAGGCAGCTGGTAAGCGCCTTTTCAATTCCAATCCACTCTATTTATGTTCACCATATTCCCACAGGCAAATACAGGCCTGAAGGACGGCCCAAAGACATTTTGATTTAAACCATAACCGGGAAAGGGATGCAGACACTCACTCTACTACCTGAGGTACTCACCTTGACCTCTTTGGAGGAGATAACTCTCCAGGCTCTATGCTTAGTCCCTTTTCATTGCAAAAGGAACAGTTATAGCCAGAGCTTTCCTCCTACTTGACACGATCACCACACCAGCTGATCCCATGTTGATGTGGGCCCAGACAACAGGCAGAAATAGACCCATTCCAAAGTGTGCTTTGTCATGTAAAGGGAGAAAGAGATGTCTTTCAGGACTATTAGATACAAGAGCTGATGACACCATAATTTCCTGCTCTGTTTGGCTAAAAAACGGCCCCTGGTTCCAGCTGCTGGGGTAATTATTAGCTACCAGGGGAGCCACTACCAGCTTCTGGAGTCACAGTATCAGCTGCATGGAAGGTCCTGAGGGCACAGTTGCTACAGTAAGATCATTCGTCGCCCGGGCACCAATAACAATTTGAGGAAAAGACCTGTTGTCCCAAAGCGGGACAAGGCTAGAGATCCTATCAACACCTCAGGATTTCTAGACGGGGCCACAGAGCAGCGCGCCACACTTCAGGCCAACTGGAAGACCAACGACCCCATATGGGTGGATCAGTGGCCCCTCCCAGGCAGAAAGTTAAAGGCCCTGCAGTCCCACGTGCAGGAGCAGCTGCCTGTGGGCCACATTGTACCATCTACTAGCCCCTGCAATGTGCCTGTCATTACCATATGAAAGCCTGGCAAAGACAAGAGGTGGCTGCTGCAGGACCTCAGGAAAATCAACGAGGTCACTGAGGACATGGGTGCCCTCCAGTCCAGCCTGCCCTCAGCCTCCATGTTACCTCGAGATTGCCGATGGTGCACCATGCCGTAGTTGTGGGTAGCATCTTTTGGAGTCCTCCTATTTTTCGGATACCTTGTTCGACATTTAGGCTGTGATTGATGGAGCCTGAGCACAGGAAGAGCATTGCTTTGAAGATTGCACGGGTTGAGATGTAAAGGAAGGCTAGTTCAGGGCGGTTTAGTCCAATTGTAATTTTATTTCACAGTTATTGGAAGAGGGTTGTTATAGATCTTAATGACTACATTTTTGATGCCCCCACCATTCCAAATGACATCCCCTGGTTTGCCTTGTCCGCCCCTAAACCACCAAACACCTTTACAGAGGTACCAGTGGACTGCATTGCCTCAAACAAAGAAGAGTAGCTCAACTATCTGGCAATGGCTTTGAGCCCAAAATCTCTCGCCCAGATGGAAAAGACATCCTAATGCTATCGTTTTTCATTACATGGACGATACAGTCATTTGTGCAGATGCTCAAATCATTTTGGACGTTGCAGTACAAGATGTCATCACTGTGGTACAGCAGAAGGGTTTTGAGATTGCAGCAGATAAGGTTCAAAATACAGGAAGTACCTTGGGCTAAAGAGCACAGAGAGAACCATCACACCCCAAACACTGTACATCAAGGACAACCCAAACACTCTGCAAGAACTCCAAATGCTCTGTGGAACAATCAGTTGGGTTGGTTCACTCCTGGCAATCACCACAGAAGATCTCATGCCACTGTTCCTGCTCCTTAAAGGCAGAGAAGGACTTGATTCCCGTGATCACTGACACCAGAGGCAGAAGCAGCTGTACAAAAGGTCTCCTGGGTGATTCAAACTAAACAGGCAGACAGATACCACCCTAATTTTCCTTTCTCTAAGGCAATCCTTGGTGTAAGTCCAAAATTCCATACATCATTGTTTCAGTGGGACTATACTATCTCAGGTGCCCTGATAATAATTGAATGCGTTTTCAGAGCACACCAACCTACTAAAACAATAACAACCCAACAGAAAGTTATTGCAGAACTAGTGCAGGAAACCTAGAGAGCATCTGTGCTCCCTTGCAGGAATACACCTTGTGAATATTTACTTACTTCGCACTCAAGAGCACCTCAATTGCCTACTTCAAACATCTGAACCACTGCAATACACCTTAGATCATTTTTACACATATTAGGATCAGCCATCAATTCTACCACCAAAATATTCCTGTGCTGCTCAGGATGTTCAAAATTACCCCACACCCGGCAAGATCCATTGTAGCCACCTGCCCAAATTGTCAGGAACATGGCCTTGCTTCTGTCACAGCAGGAGTCAGTCCAAGAGGACTAGAGAGTCTCCACATCTGGCAATCAGACATCACACACTAAACTCCTTTGGACAGACTAAAATACATCCACGTCTCAATCGATGCTTTTACCAGTGTGATTTTTGGCTCTGTCCATGCTGGAGAAAAATCAGAAGATGCTATAAAACATTACTTTTTCGTTTTTTCCACCTTAGCACTTCCACAGGAAATTTACACTGATAATGCACTTGCTTACACCTTGCACTGATTCAAACAAGGGGCTTTCTGACCACTGGGGTATAAAACATGTCACAGGCATACCACACTCCACCACAGGACAGTCCATAGCTGAGAGGGCCAACTGAGCCATCGAAAGGATCCTTGATCAACTGAGAGGGGTAATCCAGATATTATCTTCCATTGAGACACTGGCCAAGGCCTTTTATGTACTCAACTTTTTGAACAACTCGTTGATGGAGACAACTCCCCCGGTCATCATGCAGTTTACTAATTCAACTGCAGCCCAATTAAAAAAACAGCCACCTGTGTCAATCAAAGAACCTGAATCTAAGCAATTTATGGACACCTACCCATTAATTACTTGGGGAAGAGAAGATGCCCTTGTCTCTACAGCAACACTCCTAAGATCGATCCCAGCAAAATACATAAAAACTCTTTCTGGGAACGGTGAGGCAAACACCAGAGCCACCATCAGAAGAACAGAATGGAAGCCTAAGAGAGACAGCAGCAGCCTGGGAAAGAAGAAAAAGAAGGACAGAAGAAGATCTCCTAAGCAGCGTTGACCACACACACCAAGACCAAGATAGCTCAGACACCACTAACCAGGATATATGAATTAACATTTGTAAAAGCTATATTTTAGCATTGATATAAGATTCTTCTAATAAGCTGTTTTTACACCCTTGGCTTATGGAACAGAAAGTTTAGCGGGACCTGAACTTATGTTTCATCTTCTACTCACTTTATCTGTTTACTTTTAGCCCAAACAAGCCTCCAGATACTAAATGAGCCCAAGTCAGACGATGCTGCTGTTGGTTGCTGCTGACATAGAGAACTGGATGCTCCTCACTGAGCCGCATGCCTTCAGCTGGCTGCTTCCACAGACAAGCCACAATTTCTTGTCCACGGCCATGGCTGTCAGACACTACAAGGCATGTGTTTTTTCAACCTGCTGTCACATAGGGAGTCAGTATATCAGGGCATCCAGCTGCTAAAAATCAAGGAAAGAAGATGCAGATGGAGGGCAACTACAACTGGTTCACTGGACTTTTCAAACACTGGGGGATAAAAGGCTGACTTTCTTGTTTAGTTAAGACTGTTTTGTGGACTTTGTTTATCGTATTCATTGTGTTGGTTATTTTATCCATTATGCTAAATGCCTGCAAAACTCTATGGCTGAAGCCTTCTTTATAGACAACAAAATGGGAAGTTCTGGGGGCCGAGGGGCCGACCGTTGGAGCTGTAATACCTCAGGGCAAAGTGACCAAGGTAAAAGAGAGACATCGCTCTGAATGCAATGGTCTCGCCCATGGGCATGTGCAGGCTCATGGTGATGCAGCACGTTTTGTTGGTATCACCCAGTTAAACTGCAGTATTTTTCTTATATGTACTGACTCGAGAATGTTCTCCCCTCTCTTGTACCATTTTGGACCTGGCTTACTGCAATGCTACCCCGATTTCTCTCCGTCATTTTCCCGCTGTGTGCACAGCCCCATTTTGTCTCCCTTCCTGGACCCTCTTCATTGCAATCCACTGAAGTGTTTGCAGATCCCCACAAAGATCCCTCTCTCACCTCGTTCACCAGCAGTTTAAGCAAGCATGCTCCCAGCTCTGGGAGTGCAGGTCACTCAAAGAGGCTGGCTGTGGACAGGCTGAAACACAGGAACTGAGTGCAACAGGGAGCCTGGCCTCTAATAAAAGGCATGAAACCCACAGCACACCCAACGCAAAACCTTGCATGTCTCTTCTTTATCCTCCTTCTCTCAGTCCTCATGCCACTTTCCCCACTTTGTCTGACTGGGTACTTGGCTTCTCTCTCTCCTCTCTGCAGGTTCAGCTACACGTGTGACCCTGCAGGAACAGCCTGACCCAGGGAAGTGGGAGAGCACTCTTGGTCAGGAACTGTAGTGACAGGACGCAGAGGAATGCGATCAAACTGCAAGAGGGGGAAGAGATTTGATGATGGGAAGAAGTTCTTTACTCTCAGGGGGCTTATCCCTGACACAGGGACCTGTGCAGAGAGGCTGTGGATGCCCCATCCCCAGCAACATCCAAGGCCAGGTGGGACAGGGGCCGCAGCAACCTGCTCTGCTGGGAGCTTGCTCACCTTGGAACCACATCACTTTAAGGGTCCCTTCCAAGCCAAACCATTCAAGGATTGGATCATTCTGCCATCCCCATCTCCCACTGCACAGCACCCCTGAATCTTCAGTGACATCACAGCTCCCAGAGGGTTCCAGGTGGAACGTCCAGGACCTGGAAACGAGCACAGCAGACACTGCAACAGCTGCCAAGGGTCAGTTGCTGCTCACCCTGCGCTCTGACCCTCAGTGCTGAGCTGCTGCTGCTGCCTGGGCTTTTCCTGACGCCTGCTCTGGAGCGCCAATCCCGCAGGATGTGCTCTGCTGTGCCCGTGGAGGTACAGTGCCATGCCAGGCAGGGGGCACCCGGCTTGGGCTGGCTGCAGCCATGTGGGAATGGATGGTGCGGGACAGAAAGCCCACTGGGAGGTGGTGCTTCCCCTTGCAGACTGAGAGAGACACTGTGGAGGCGATGGATGTGGACCAGGGGCTGGAAGAGGATGACATGATGGAGGTGGACTCCTCCTCTACTTCCATGTCCTCCACTGTTGAGGACATGGAAGTAGAGGTGGAGGACAACACTGAAGAAATGGAAGTGGATGAGGAAGATGACACGGAAGAGATGCAAGTTGATGAGGAGGATGAGGAGGAACCCATGGTCCTTGGATGAAGATGGTGCCCCACAGGTAAGACAGGCAGATGCTTCCCACGCCCTGCCCACACACACACTGGGTCCCCTGACGCCAGCCCTGCCAGCCCCGGCCCAGCCCCTGGGGCCCAGCTGCCAGCCCTGCTGGGCCCAGTGCTGCCAACTGACTCCAGCTCTGCTCCTTCCTTTCTTCCAGGACTCATTCACATCATGGCACTGATGCCATGCCGTTGTAAATACGTTTTAAAGATTAGAAGTTTCCTGTAAATACGTTCACTATGATTGAAGTTTCCTGTAAATACGTTTTGAAGATTGTTGGCCCATCAGATCCCATGTAAATATGTTCTGTATATTACTGTTGATGTTGTTATAACGCTTGATATAACGAAACATGTTCTGTAAATCCTACATTTGCCGATCTTCGGCAAATAAATACTGTTTCTTTTAAAAACCTGACTTCTCTTGGCTATTCCTTGGGGCACAGGCAGCCTTTGCACACTTGTGGGTTCCACTTGTTCCGCATTCCCGGGGCTGGAGCTCCCTGGCACGGCCACCCCGGGGCTGGGGGTGCCTGTGCACAGGGGCTCCCACTGACACCACTCCTGGCCCTGGGCACTGCTGCTCTTCCTGGCCTGGGGCACAGCGCTGTCCCCAAGGGCTCAGCTCTCACCAGCTCTCACACAGGGGGCTCTCACAGCACTGGCCCCTGCATCCATGCCACCAAAGCAGCAAGCAAACCTTCAGCCAACCTTCCTGCTGCAGACACAGGCACTCTTGGGCCCAGAGCTGCCAGCAGGCCACAGCCCTGCAAAATCCACCTGCACACTCTCAAGGCCACCAGAGCTTTGGCAACTGGGCCAGCTACATCTGGGCTGCTGCAGGGGCTGATCTTTAAGCCTTGGTGCCTCCAAAGGCCCTGGGCTCTGCTTTCCAGCCTGCTCTGCACAGCCCTGAACCCGTATTGTTCCAGAGACTAAAGCCAAGCCAGGGCATCCTCACCCTGCCCGCATTCCTGCTGCTGCCAGCGGCCACCGGGCCCTGGGCCTGACTCGGGTGACAGCTGCAGGGACAGGGCAGCCTGTGCTGGGCAGGGGGCACGGGGCTGTGGGCCCTGGGGCTGCTGCTGGGGACCATGGTCCCAGAGGGCCCCGAGCTCAGCCCCTGCCCGGCCAGCTGCCCCCATGGCCCCACACTCCCTGAGCATCCCCATCACACCTGCCAGGGGGAAATCCCACGGGCTTCAGGAAAGAAATTCCCCATAGTGACTAAACCAAGGGGTCCAAGGGGAAAGTCAGCACCAGCTGATGTTTACAGCACCTTGACACAGGTGGCTGCAGGGCAGGTGAGATCTCCAGGGCCTCTGGCAGTGCCTGCTCTGCACGTGAGCCTGTGCGGCTGCTCCCAGTGGGACACAGCTCAGGCCAGCCCTCAGCCCCTCACAGTTGATACCAAGGAGCAGGCTCAGAAAGCAGTTTCAGATCACTTCCTGTAGATATTTCAAAGGTCTAAATGTCATTCAAAAACCCAAACTCTAGATTTATTTTTGGTGTTGTGGCATGAGAAGCCATGAAGGTGCCTCTGAATGTGCACTCAGGGCACTTCCACTGCCATCCCAAAGGGAACACAAAGGACAGGCCTCAGCTTTCAGCACTGCTGAGCTCCTCACCCTGCAATGAAGTCTGAGGCAGAGGCAATGTTTTGCAGGCCGGGGGGCCTATCACTGGAATAGTAATACCTCATGACAATCATATAGATTTAAAGTAAGGTGAATAACCCCTCTGAATACAATGATCTTGCTCAATGTCTTTTGCGGGATGGTGCAGATTCAGCACATTTCTTGGTATCATGAACTTCCTTCTTTCCTTATATATACTCTCCTAGGATGTTCTCCCCTCCCTTAACCTCTATTAGTCCTGAATTACTGCATACAAGGTCCTTTTCCCCACCCTGAAAATCCTTGTGTGCCCACCCCCTCTTTGTCTCCCTCCCTGGACCCGCTCCAGCGCATTCCACAGTATTTGCTGTTTCACACATAGATCCCTCTCTTGCCTCATCCATCATGCATTCCAGCAAGCCTACTCCTAGCTCTGGGAGTGCACATCTCTCACAGTGTCTGGCTGTGGACATGCCACAAGGGGTGCCGAAACAGGGACCTTCTTTGAGAATTCCTGAGAGCCACTCCAGTGAGGATTCGGCTCTTCCACCGTCACGGGACAGAAGACGCCTCGGGTCAGCCACCGCCCTGGAGTGGGACCTGAGTTTTATCAGGGTTTGCTGAAGGCAGCATCAGCACCCTCCAGCAGCAACAGGGCTAGCTCAGCTGCTGAAGCCCAGGGGACATTTTGAACCCTCTGCATCCAGAGCCACCAGAGCAGTGAGTTGGAGGACAGCCGCCTGCAGTGCAGGATCCTTGGGAGATATTTCAGTCCTGTGGGTGGGCCACCCTTTACATCAGGGGCAGCTCTGGGTAACAAATTATCCAATCCTTAGAGGGATACATATCTTCCAGTTAGGGAGGCTCTCCTTTCAGAGTGGAAGACTTTTACTAAAGGAAGTTGGAAGCCTATTGTTCATTGGCTTTTTAATGAGTTCACAAACATGTCTGTTGATTCAGTTGGTCATGTAGCATTTTGGGACTCAGGGAAAGACTCTATATTTGCAAACTCAGGGAGTGATAAGAGTCGCAAAATTTTCCACAATTTTTCACATGTTTTATGGAGTTTTCTCAAGGGTTCAAAGTTCTAATATTCAACCCAGACTTTCTGTTCTGCCCCCCACATTCCTGACCCCACTGATACCATTAGGATGAGAGACAGAAACTGCTGTAAAGCACAGACAAGCCACCTGCTGTCTGCCATCTCCCCTCCTTCTCTACCCCCTGCCCTGGTCTCTACGGACCACACAGGCCTGGATTCTAGCCTAATCCCTTCTCCAGTACCTCTCCTCCCTGGATCACCCTCAGGTAGCTCACAAAATGGAGTCCCTCTTCTGGAGGGGGTGTTCAATGTCAAACACCCTCCCACCCCCGGCTGTTTTATCGTGTCCTGCCCCTATGTTGGGTCCCAGCTCTGCGTCAGGTACCACCCCTGCATTGGGATCCAGCGCTTCCTTGCCTACTCCCGCTGCCCTACCCCCTCCAACTCAGCCCCTTGCAGATCCCACACTGTCGGAGCAGGAGGTGAGGGGCGGTACCCGGAAGGCCGCCATCTTGGCTACCAGAGGCCCACACCACCGGGCCTGGCCAGTCACCCCAAGGCCCCGCTCCTCTGCCAGAGACCAAGTTCCCTCTTCTGGAGAGGAGAGGGAAGGTTCATCGCACCTGGAGGATGAGCCTGAGGATTCTTGGCAGAGGATGGAGAAGCTCGTGGCTGAAGAGGGGGACTGGGAATTGGTAGCTAAAATACAAGCAGCACCGGTGCAGTACCAGAGGGGGGCTAACCCCTGGTGGGAAGCTGTCACACAAGGGAGATGAAAGACCTTTATAAAGCTGCGAAACACCATGGGAGGGGCTTGCCTTATATTAATCATTTGTTAAATGCCATCTTTATGCACATGTTATGGTACCTCACAATCTGCACCATTTTATGCGCATCCTACTTTCTCCCACTGAAATTATTCTGTGGGAAGGAATGGGGAAAAAACTAATACAACAGCTATTAAAAGACTATGCTAGAGAAGACAGGCAGGCACGCCTAACACTAGACCATCTAGGGAGGAAGATTTCACTAAGTCTCATTCAATTGACCTTCCCTGAGCTCTGATGAAGAGAATAAAGTGTGGAAAAGACAGTTCTCATGCAGACACCCAATGGAGAATCACCTACTCTAGATTTCACAGACATTCTCCAGGGACCTGGGCAATCCTTTCAAAAATTTATTGACCACCTTCCACAAGCAATAGAGAAACAAGTTGAACATCCAAAAGCCAGGAAGGTACTGCCTCCTAAACTTGCTGAAACAAATGCTAACAACACCTGTAAAGACATTTTACCTTCTCTACCCCTTAGCCCAAAGCCTACCATTGCACAAATGGTCAAGGTATGCACACTTACAGCATCCTTACACCGTGATGCCACCTAGCTATGGCGACCAATCAGGGTGTGGTAGAGGTGCTAGTAGCCTCCCTGGTTATTCCCTGACATACACATGAAAAAGGACCTGGGTTAAAGGGTAGGGAGATGGGACATTTTCAACAGAATTTGAAAAATGCAGACAATTACCGGGGACCTTCTATGTGTCACAGCCACTGCCCTCACTGCCCCCCTCGTCCACATGCTTTCCAACACAAGCAAAGCCGGTGGCCTGCGGGAAACCCCACACAGACACCGAAAGGCACTTCGCGATGACACCAAATGCGAGGCCATTGAGCCCCACGCTACCAAACATCGCGGAGAACCAGCACAGCGACCTTCTCAGATCCAGCGGGACAGCTCGATCGCTGCAGAAAACTCGACAGAAGACAGCTCTGCCCTGGAACCTAAAGGCAGCTGGTAAGCGCCTTTTCAATTCCAATCCACTCTATTTATGTTCACCATATTCCCACAGGCAAATACAGGCCTGAAGGACGGCCCAAAGACATTTTGATTTAAACCATAACCGGGAAAGGGATGCAGACACTCACTCTACTACCTGAGGTACTCACCTTGACCTCTTTGGAGGAGATAACTCTCCAGGCTCTATGCTTAGTCCCTTTTCATTGCAAAAGGAACAGTTATAGCCAGAGCTTTCCTCCTACTTGACACGATCACCACACCAGCTGATCCCATGTTGATGTGGGCCCAGACAACAGGCAGAAATAGACCCATTCCAAAGTGTGCTTTGTCATGTAAAGGGAGAAAGAGATGTCTTTCAGGACTATTAGATACAAGAGCTGATGACACCATAATTTCCTGCTCTGTTTGGCTAAAAAACGGCCCCTGGTTCCAGCTGCTGGGGTAATTATTAGCTACCAGGGGAGCCACTACCAGCTTCTGGAGTCACAGTATCAGCTGCATGGAAGGTCCTGAGGGCACAGTTGCTACAGTAAGATCATTCGTCGCCCGGGCACCAATAACAATTTGAGGAAAAGACCTGTTGTCCCAAAGCGGGACAAGGCTAGAGATCCTATCAACACCTCAGGATTTCTAGACGGGGCCACAGAGCAGCGCGCCACACTTCAGGCCAACTGGAAGACCAACGACCCCATATGGGTGGATCAGTGGCCCCTCCCAGGCAGAAAGTTAAAGGCCCTGCAGTCCCACGTGCAGGAGCAGCTGCCTGTGGGCCACATTGTACCATCTACTAGCCCCTGCAATGTGCCTGTCATTACCATATGAAAGCCTGGCAAAGACAAGAGGTGGCTGCTGCAGGACCTCAGGAAAATCAACGAGGTCACTGAGGACATGGGTGCCCTCCAGTCCAGCCTGCCCTCAGCCTCCATGTTACCTCGAGATTGCCGATGGTGCACCATGCCGTAGTTGTGGGTAGCATCTTTTGGAGTCCTCCTATTTTTCGGATACCTTGTTCGACATTTAGGCTGTGATTGATGGAGCCTGAGCACAGGAAGAGCATTGCTTTGAAGATTGCACGGGTTGAGATGTAAAGGAAGGCTAGTTCAGGGCGGTTTAGTCCAATTGTAATTTTATTTCACAGTTATTGGAAGAGGGTTGTTATAGATCTTAATGACTACATTTTTGATGCCCCCACCATTCCAAATGACATCCCCTGGTTTGCCTTGTCCGCCCCTAAACCACCAAACACCTTTACAGAGGTACCAGTGGACTGCATTGCCTCAAACAAAGAAGAGTAGCTCAACTATCTGGCAATGGCTTTGAGCCCAAAATCTCTCGCCCAGATGGAAAAGACATCCTAATGCTATCGTTTTTCATTACATGGACGATACAGTCATTTGTGCAGATGCTCAAATCATTTTGGACGTTGCAGTACAAGATGTCATCACTGTGGTACAGCAGAAGGGTTTTGAGATTGCAGCAGATAAGGTTCAAAATACAGGAAGTACCTTGGGCTAAAGAGCACAGAGAGAACCATCACACCCCAAACACTGTACATCAAGGACAACCCAAACACTCTGCAAGAACTCCAAATGCTCTGTGGAACAATCAGTTGGGTTGGTTCACTCCTGGCAATCACCACAGAAGATCTCATGCCACTGTTCCTGCTCCTTAAAGGCAGAGAAGGACTTGATTCCCGTGATCACTGACACCAGAGGCAGAAGCAGCTGTACAAAAGGTCTCCTGGGTGATTCAAACTAAACAGGCAGACAGATACCACCCTAATTTTCCTTTCTCTAAGGCAATCCTTGGTGTAAGTCCAAAATTCCATACATCATTGTTTCAGTGGGACTATACTATCTCAGGTGCCCTGATAATAATTGAATGCGTTTTCAGAGCACACCAACCTACTAAAACAATAACAACCCAACAGAAAGTTATTGCAGAACTAGTGCAGGAAACCTAGAGAGCATCTGTGCTCCCTTGCAGGAATACACCTTGTGAATATTTACTTACTTCGCACTCAAGAGCACCTCAATTGCCTACTTCAAACATCTGAACCACTGCAATACACCTTAGATCATTTTTACACATATTAGGATCAGCCATCAATTCTACCACCAAAATATTCCTGTGCTGCTCAGGATGTTCAAAATTACCCCACACCCGGCAAGATCCATTGTAGCCACCTGCCCAAATTGTCAGGAACATGGCCTTGCTTCTGTCACAGCAGGAGTCAGTCCAAGAGGACTAGAGAGTCTCCACATCTGGCAATCAGACATCACACACTAAACTCCTTTGGACAGACTAAAATACATCCACGTCTCAATCGATGCTTTTACCAGTGTGATTTTTGGCTCTGTCCATGCTGGAGAAAAATCAGAAGATGCTATAAAACATTACTTTTTCGTTTTTTCCACCTTAGCACTTCCACAGGAAATTTACACTGATAATGCACTTGCTTACACCTTGCACTGATTCAAACAAGGGGCTTTCTGACCACTGGGGTATAAAACATGTCACAGGCATACCACACTCCACCACAGGACAGTCCATAGCTGAGAGGGCCAACTGAGCCATCGAAAGGATCCTTGATCAACTGAGAGGGGTAATCCAGATATTATCTTCCATTGAGACACTGGCCAAGGCCTTTTATGTACTCAACTTTTTGAACAACTCGTTGATGGAGACAACTCCCCCGGTCATCATGCAGTTTACTAATTCAACTGCAGCCCAATTAAAAAAACAGCCACCTGTGTCAATCAAAGAACCTGAATCTAAGCAATTTATGGACACCTACCCATTAATTACTTGGGGAAGAGAAGATGCCCTTGTCTCTACAGCAACACTCCTAAGATCGATCCCAGCAAAATACATAAAAACTCTTTCTGGGAACGGTGAGGCAAACACCAGAGCCACCATCAGAAGAACAGAATGGAAGCCTAAGAGAGACAGCAGCAGCCTGGGAAAGAAGAAAAAGAAGGACAGAAGAAGATCTCCTAAGCAGCGTTGACCACACACACCAAGACCAAGATAGCTCAGACACCACTAACCAGGATATATGAATTAACATTTGTAAAAGCTATATTTTAGCATTGATATAAGATTCTTCTAATAAGCTGTTTTTACACCCTTGGCTTATGGAACAGAAAGTTTAGCGGGACCTGAACTTATGTTTCATCTTCTACTCACTTTATCTGTTTACTTTTAGCCCAAACAAGCCTCCAGATACTAAATGAGCCCAAGTCAGACGATGCTGCTGTTGGTTGCTGCTGACATAGAGAACTGGATGCTCCTCACTGAGCCGCATGCCTTCAGCTGGCTGCTTCCACAGACAAGCCACAATTTCTTGTCCACGGCCATGGCTGTCAGACACTACAAGGCATGTGTTTTTTCAACCTGCTGTCACATAGGGAGTCAGTATATCAGGGCATCCAGCTGCTAAAAATCAAGGAAAGAAGATGCAGATGGAGGGCAACTACAACTGGTTCACTGGACTTTTCAAACACTGGGGGATAAAAGGCTGACTTTCTTGTTTAGTTAAGACTGTTTTGTGGACTTTGTTTATCGTATTCATTGTGTTGGTTATTTTATCCATTATGCTAAATGCCTGCAAAACTCTATGGCTGAAGCCTTCTTTATAGACAACAAAATGGGAAGTTCTGGGGGCCGAGGGGCCGACCGTTGGAGCTGTAATACCTCAGGGCAAAGTGACCAAGGTAAAAGAGAGACATCGCTCTGAATGCAATGGTCTCGCCCATGGGCATGTGCAGGCTCATGGTGATGCAGCACGTTTTGTTGGTATCACCCAGTTAAACTGCAGTATTTTTCTTATATGTACTGACTCGAGAATGTTCTCCCCTCTCTTGTACCATTTTGGACCTGGCTTACTGCAATGCTACCCCGATTTCTCTCCGTCATTTTCCCGCTGTGTGCACAGCCCCATTTTGTCTCACTTCCTGGACCCTTTTCATTGCAATCCACTGAAGTGTTTGCAGATCCCCACAAAGATCCCTCTCTCACCTCGTTCACCAGCAGTTTAAGCAAGCATGCTCCCAGCTCTGGGAGTGCAGGTCACTCAAAGAGGCTGGCTGTGGACAGGCTGAAACACAGGAACTGAGTGCAACAGGGAGCCTGGCCTCTAATAAAAGGCATGAAACCCACAGCACACCCAACGCAAAACCTTGCATGTCTCTTCTTTATCCTCCTTCTCTCAGTCCTCATGCCACTTTCCCCACTTTGTCTGACTGGGTACTTGGCTTCTCTCTCTCCTCTCTGCAGGTTCAGCTACACGTGTGACCCTGCAGGAACAGCCTGACCCAGGGAAGTGGGAGAGCACTCTTGGTCAGGAACTGTAGTGACAGGACGCAGAGGAATGCGATCAAACTGCAAGAGGGGGAAGAGATTTGATGATGGGAAGAAGTTCTTTACTCTCAGGGGGCTTATCCCTGACACAGGGACCTGTGCAGAGAGGCTGTGGATGCCCCATCCCCAGCAACATCCAAGGACAGGTGGGACAGGGGCCGCAGCAACCTGCTCTGCTGGGAGCTTGCTCACCTTGGAACCACATCACTTTAAGGGTCCCTTCCAAGCCAAACCATTCAAGGATTGGATCATTCTGCCATCCCCATCTCCCACTGCACAGCACCCCTGAATCTTCAGTGACATCACAGCTCCCAGAGGGTTCCAGGTGGAACATCCAGGACCTAGAAACGAGCACAGCAGACACTGCAACGGCTGCCAAGGGTCAGTTGCTGCTCACCCTGCGCTCTGACCCTCAGTGCTGAGCTTCTGCTGCTGCCTGGGCTTTTCCTGATGCCTGCTCTGGAGCGCCAATCCCGCAGGATGTGCTCTGCTGTGCCCGTGGAGGTACAGTGCCATGCCAGGCAGGGGGCACCCGGCTTGGGCTGGGTGCAGCCATGTGGGAATGGATGGTGCGGGACAGAAAGCCCACTGGGAGGTGTTGCTTCCCCTTGCAGACTGAGAGAGACACTGTGGAGGCGATGGATGTGGACCAGGGGCTGGAAGAGGATGACATGATGGAGGTGGACACCTCCTCTACTTCCATGTCCTCCACTGTTGAGGACATGGAAGTAGAGGTGGAGGACAACACTGAAGAAATGGAAGTGGATGAGGAAGATGACACGGAAGAGATGCAAGTTGATGAGGAGGATGAGGAGGAGCCCATGGTCCTTGGATGAAGATGGTGCCCCACAGGTAAGACAGGCAGATGCTTCCCACGCCCTGCCCACACACACACTGGGTCCCCTGACGCCAGCCCTGCCAGCCCCGGCCCAGCCCCTGGGGCCCAGCTGCCAGCCCTGCTGGGCCCAGTGCTGCCAACTGACTCCAGCTCTGCTCCTTCCTTTCTTCCAGGACTCATTCACATCATGGCACTGATGCCATGCCTTTGTAAATACGTTTTAAAGATTAGAAGTTTCCTGTAAATACGTTCGCTATGTTTGAAGTTTCCTGTAATTATGTTTTGAAGATTGTTGGCCCATCGGATCCCATGTAAATATGTTCTGTATATTACTGTTGATGTTGTTATAACGCTTGTTATAAAGAAACATGTTCTGTAAATCCTATATTTGCCCATCTTCGGCAAATAAATACTGTTTCTTTTAAAAACCTGACTTCTCTTGGCTATTCCTTGGGGCACAGGCAGCCTTTGCACACTTGTGGGTTCCACTTGTTCCGCATTCCCGGGGCTGGAGCTCCCTGGCACGGCCACCCAGGGGCTGGGGGTCCCTGTGCACAGGGGCTCCCACTGACACCACTCCTGGCCCTGGGCACTGCTGCTCTTCCTGGCCTGGGGCACAGCGCTGTCCCCAAGAGCTCAGCTCTCACCAGCTCTCACACAGGGGGCTCTCACAGCAATGGCCCCTGCAGCCATGCCACCAAAGCAGCCAGCAAACCTTCAGCCACCCTTCCTGCTGCAGATACAGGCACTCCTGGGCCCAGAGCCGCCAGCAGGCCACAGCCCTGCAAAATCCACCTGCACACTCTCAAGGCCACCAGAGCTTTGGCAACTGGGCCAGCTACATCTGGGCTGCTGCAGGGGCTGATCTTTAAGCCTTGGTGCCTCCAAAGGCCCTGGGCTCTGCTTTCCAGCCTGCTCTGCACAGCCCTGAGCCCGTATTGTTCCAGAGACAAAAGCCAAGCCAGGGCATCCTCACCCTGCCCGCATTCCTGCTGCTGCCAGCGGCCACCGGGCCCTGGGCCCGACTCGGGTGACAGCTGCAGGGACAGGGCAGCCTGTGCTGGGCAGGGGGCACGGGGCTGTGGGCCCTGAGGCTGCTGCTGGGGACCATGGTCCCAGAGGGCCCCGAGCTCAGCCCCTGCCCGGCCAGCTGCCCCCATGGCCCCACACTCCCTGAGCATCCCCATCACACCTGCCGGGGGGAAATCCCACGGGCTTCAGGAAAGAAATTCCCCATAGTGACTAAACCAAGGGGTCCAAGGGGAAAGTCAGCACCAGCTGATGTTTACAGCTCCTTGACACAGGTGGCTGCAGGGCAGGTGAGATCTCCAGGGCCTCTGGCAGTGCCTGCTCTGCACGTGAGCCTGTGCGGCTGCTCCCAGTGGGACACAGCTCAGGCCAGCCCTCAGCCCCTCACAGTTGATACCAAGGAGCAGGCTCAGAAAGCAGTTTCAGATCACTTCCTGTAGATATTTCAAAGGTCTAAATGTCATTCAAAAACCCAAACTCTAGATCTATTTTTGGTGTTGTGGCATGAGAAGCCATGAAGGTGCCTCTGAATGTGCACTCAGGGCACTTCCACTGCCATCTCAAAGGTAACACAAAGGACAGGCCTCAGCTTTCAGCACTGCTGAGCTCCTCAGCCTGCAATGAAGTCTGAGGCAGAGGCAATGTTTTGCAGGCCGGGGGGCCTATCACTGGAATAGTAATACCTCATGACAATCATATAGATTTAAAGTAAGGTGAATAATCCCTCTGAATACAATGATCTTGCTCAATGTCTTTTGCGGGATCGTGCAGATTCAGCACATTTCTTGGTATCATGAACTTCCTTCTTTCCTTATATATACTCCCTAGGACGTTCTCCCCTCCCTTAACCTCTATTAGTCCTGAATTACTGCATACAAGGTCCTTTACCCCACCCTGAAAATCCTTGTGTGTCCACCCCCACTTTGTCTCCCTCCCTGGACCCGCTCCAGCGCATTCCACAGTATTTGCTGTTTCACACATAGATCCCTCTCTTGCCTCATCCATCATGCATTCCAGCAAGCCTACTCCTAGCTCTGGGAGTGCACATCTCTCACAGTGTCTGGCTGTGGACATGCCACAAGGGGTGCCGAAACAGGGACCTTCTTTGAGAATTCCTGAGAGCCACTCCAGTGAGGATTCGGCTCTTCCACCGTCACGGGACAGAAGACGCCTCGGGTCAGCCACCGCCCTGGAGTGGGACCTGAGTTTTATCAGGGTTTGCTGAAGGCAGCATCAGCACCCTCCAGCAGCAACAGGGCTAGCTCAGCTGCTGAAGCCCAGGGGACATTTTGAACCCTCTGCATCCAGAGCCACCAGAGCAGTGAGTTGGAGGACAGCCGCCTGCAGTGCAGGATCCTTGGGAGATATTTCAGTCCTGTGGCTGGGCCACCCTTTACATCAGGGGCAGCTCTGGGTAACAAATTATCCAATCCTTAGAGGGATACATATCTTCCAGTTAGGGAGGCTCTCCTTTCAGAGTGGAAGACTTTTACTAAAGGAAGTTGGAAGCCTATTGTTCATTGGCTTTTTAATGAGTTCACAGACATGTCTGTTGATTCAGTTGGTCATGTAGCATTTTGGGACTCAGGGAAAGACTCTACCTCTTGTAAACTCAGGGAGTGATAAGAGTCGCAACATTTTACCCAAATTTTCATATGATTTATAGGGTTTTCTCAAGGGTTCAAAGTTCTAATATTCAACCCAGACTTTCTGTTCTGCCCCCCACATTCCTGAACCCACTGACACCATTAGGATGAGAGACAGAAACTGCTGTAAAGCACAGACAAGCCACCTGCTGTCTGCCATCTCCCCTCCTTCTCTACCTCCTGCCCACGTCTGTACTGATCACACTGGCCTGGATTCTAGCCTAACCCCTTCTCCAGTACCTCTCCTCCCTGGATCACCCTCAGGTAGCTCACAAAATGTAGTCCCTCCTATGGAGGGGGTGTTCAATGTCAAACACCCTCCCACCCCCGGCTGTTTTATCGTGTCCTGCCCCTATGTTGGGTCCCAGATCTGCGTCAGGTACCACCCCTGCATTGGGATCCAGCGCTTCCTTGCCTACTCCCGCTGCCCTACCTCCTCCAACTCAGCCCCTTGCGGATCCCACACTGTCGGAGCCGGAAGTGTGAGGGGCGGTACCCGGAAGGCTGCCATCTTGGCTACCAGAGGCCCACACCACCGGGCCTGGCCAGTCACCCCAAGGCCGCGCTCCTCTGCCAGAGACCAAGTTCCCTCTTCTGGAGAGGAGAGGGAAGGTTCATCGCACCTGGAGGATGAGCCTGAGGATTCTTGGCAGAGGATGGAGAAGCTCGCGGCTGAAGAGTGGGACTGGGAATTGGTAGCTAAAATACAAGCAGCACCGCTGCAGTACCAGAGGGCGGCAAAGCCCTGATGGGAAGCTGTCCCACAAGGGAGATGAAAGACCTTTATAAAGCTGCGAAACACCATGGGAGGGGCTTGCCCTATATTAATCTGTCGACGGAAGGGAACCAGGACATCATTTTGATCATCACAGGCTCGATTTTATTGATCAGTACGGCGGGGTAAATACTGTCAATAATGAGCTTCATACATATTGCAAAAGTTGAGCTCAGGATTGGTCAGCTTGCATATCAGCACCTACGCCTACTTCTACATTCCTATGGTTCTACTTTTGATACTTTCTACATATTCTTAGGATGTATTCAGGACTAATCTCAACTCCCTATCCTCATGTTGCAGCAAGGTCGCTGCTGACTCTTCCTTTCAGCTTGCTGACTGCTGACTTTTCTCTTTCAGTTTAACCAGTGGCATTATATCAGTGTGGCCTTTCTCAGCTAACCAATTATTAATAATGCTCTCCACATTTCCCCCTTTTCTTCTTGTGCAAAGAGATTAGTTTGCCATGTTTTTGCTATTGTACGGCTGACCATGTTTTGAATACAGTTAAAGATACAAGGCAAAATAAGCAAAAACAGTAAGATTACACCCAGCAGTCCTATAGCATAGATCACAAGGTTCCTCAGCCACGGTCCGAGTCCCAGGCCTTTAAGCCATTCGTCAATTCCTAAACCGTCTTCTTCCTTAAGTTTGTGAAGTCCCTGTTGTAACTCTTTTATCTTAGTGTGAATGGACACTGAATGATCAGACAAATTCATGCAACACATTCCCTCGAACTCTTCACATCCATGCCCTTGTGCTAAGAGCAAAAAATCTACAGCAGATCTATTTTGCAAAACAGCATGGTTAACACTTTGCACATCTGCAGTTAACATGTCTAGAATTTGTGATGTCTTGTTCAGCTCATTCTTTACCCAGCATCCTAATTGTTTTGCTAAATTCATGGCTTTATTGGCAGATCCTCCTGGTAAGATAGTTGAAACCACCACCTGTTTGAACGTGCCCCAAAATCGTGGATCTCCTATCTTGCTGCAGTCTAAGTCATGTATGCTACGTTTTCTCCTGTTTGAATTTTGACTCAGCTGCATTAGCAAGGACACATTAGGATGAAACAGTGACAATTTTCCCAAAAAACAGGGTCCACCTTGTGGTTTAGCTGGTATACCATTCCATGCCCTGTCTCCACAAATCAAAAATATTCCTGTGGGTCATTTCATTGGTGCCATGATATTTGTGCTGTTACATCGACTGTAATGCTGTGGAGAGAATTCACTCACATTCAGGGATGAATCTAGGGTGGCCCATGTTTCTTTAGGTTGGTTTAAATTCTGAGCACCCAAAAGTTTGAAGCTAAACCATCCACCAGCTGTAGTGTTAGATATGCTGGCATTTGTACTTCCAAAAAGATCCAATTCTTCAGGAGGAGAATGCAAAGAGGTGTTAAGTGATTGGATTAGTAAGCATTGACGATAGCCATCACTCTGACCTGCAGTATACCCCTGTTGCACTGGCAATGTGATGTTTGACATGTTAGACCTACATAAGGTTTGATTGTCTATCAAACTACAAAATTCTCCAGGAGACCACACCGGAAGTCCCACCAGGCATGTTCAAAATGGGTTAGTGACTCCTCCAAGACTAAGACAAAGTGATGATTGGTTAGTCTGATTAGCAAGTGTTACCCATAAATTTTCCCTTGGTTGACTAAAGTGTGTTACTCCTACTGCTTCACTTGCTACAGAATTGAGCAGTATTACAAAAACAAACCTCATTTTTCTTTCTGCTTACTTTGCTTCTCCTTTTCTTCCTTCTGCTTACGTTGTTTTTCCTTTCTTCGCTGTCTTTTCCCTGGTTTGCTAGATTGTCTATTGTAAGGCTGAGTCAATTCTTGAATATACTGATCTAATTCTAAATCAGCATCCTTGCTCACAAGTATAGCACGAGGTAAGTTTGAAGGCAAATCAGCTTTGCAGCGAGCTGCTATGATACGTGAGGCTCTAGTAATTTCAAATATTCTAAGGTTTTCCTGTAACTTCCACCTAAGATATGCTATAACCACTTGTTCTGCACTCTCAAAGAGCTGTAATCCTGTCCGTCCTGGCAGGCCAGTACTTTGTTCAAGAGCTCTAACCCAGATATGATTTCGAATCCACTTTCCAAAACAAGATGTACACCATAAATATCCCAATGACTTCTGTGAATACCAATAAACCTGATTACAATCTGCACAATGCAAAGCTACCCATGCATAGCATTTATCTTTATCCTTTTTGCAAACATAACAAGGAAGCGAATGTAAGTAAGGACCAGTATAAAATTGTGTATCTTCAACCCAAAGCAACCAATTCAATGGTGGTGATCGCAAAGCCTCTTCAGCCTTTTTACTATATGAGGCTAACAGCTCAAGGTCTTTCTTTAACACAAGGTGTATCTTATTTCGTAATCGTAGTTCTTGTTCGTTATCCTCCTCAACAACTATATCCTCCCGAGGGTCCCACAACAGTAAAATTGTTCTAATCATAGAAAATTAATTAGCAATCACTGATACCCCTATTCAAATGAGTTCCCTTTTTTGCCTTCTTTTTCTTATCTGTCTTCAATCTTGCTGCTCCTAATTTCACTGGTCCTGTCACTTTCAAACTTAATTTTTTCAACTTATCAATGCAGCAATCTAATGCTCTATCAGGATCCCCTTGAAAGGGTCCTACAACTGAATGCTGTGTTAAAGGCACTAATTTTCTACACCTTATAGAAACTATACGTGATTTACTTTGAACCTTAATTCTATTTACAATACATTGTATTTCCCATCGATAATAAGCAAGAACCTTCTGTTCAGGAGACTCATAAAGATTTAAAGCTATATGTGCGTTTTGCCCTGTTTGTCTCCTTAGTTCATCTTGCCAGCTTTTACCCCACGTGTGCTCGTGTTCACAAGTATGACACCACAAGTCCCGTAATAATGATTGTTCTATCCAAAAAGTTCTTTTACAACCCCCACAACGTAGAGCTATCCAGGCAGCACAATGTGGATTGTGACAGTCAAGGCAATGTAGTTTCGCTGGATCTGTTAAATGAAAAGTTGATAATGAGTCAATGAAACCAATCAACTCCTGGACCGTCCGGTAGTGACGTGTCAGTGCTCTGTCCACCGCTTCCGAGTACCCCTTCAATTGTAACAGTAGTGGTTGTAGGACTAGAAGCAGTTTCTTCCCCAGTCGCTCCCTGTCCTCCTCCGTAAGGCGATCCACCAGAGGCTGCATCAAAAACAGGTTTAGTCCACTTAGCAGGCACCCACAAAGGCCCTGTAGGTGAGGAAACACAAAGATACCCCCGACCCCAATATAATACTTTTGCAGGTTTTTCCCATAATCCTGTACTCGGGTTCTTATACTTAACCCAGACCTCTGTTTCCTTAGTATTTTCCTGACCTGACCTTGGATGATGTTTCATTGCAGGGGGGGTATCATCTTCCCCAAAAATGCATAAATGATTAATCACATACAAAACCTTAGCCAAACATGCTTGTGGATCTGTCAAATCTTGATGTTTTTCAATATACTGCTTAAGGGTACCGTTTGCTCTTTCCCGTAAAGCTTTCCTTAACTGTATCAGTAACTCATACAATCGTTTATTATTCACTTCCTTAATTGCTGCTTCCTTTATTCGTTTGACTACTCCTTCAACATACATAGAGTCTGTGACCACATTTAAAGGCTCCTGTAAGTTGGACACCGCCCATACTACTGCTAACAATTCCAAAGTTTGTAAGCTATCTGCGGGGTCTGCTGTGAGGAGTTGATGCTTCCATTGTCCTTTTTCTTGCCAGGTAACAGCAGCACGCCTTGATTTCTTTCCTGCATCTGTAAAAACTGTAATAGCTCCTTCTATGGGGTTTTCTTCTCTTAAAGGTCGAGTGATCCAGTTCCATTCTGTCATCCATTGCAAAACTCTAGGCACTAATTTACTAGTCTCTACTTTAGCAGGTGACATCAATAATGCTTCTTGTAAATTCTTTGAATGTATCAAGTACCAGTCCAAGGTTTCTTTTTCCATAGGCAATCTAATAGTAGCAGGTTCTCTACCATCCACTTCAAGAATTCTGAGACGCCCCTTTTTGATTAATGCAGCCAATTGTTCAATTTTTGAAGATATTGTTTTCTTATGCTGTAGTGGTGGTGATAACCATTCCAACACCCGTATCTCCCCCGTTTTCTTTTGCAACTGAGAGAGAGCACCAAGCAAGTGGCAAGGGCTATTCCAAATAGTAAGGTGGTCGAGTTGTCGACGAGACACATACCCTTGCTGTACACAGTTACTAATTTGCTGCAAGGCAAGATGATGCTCCTTTGTCAGGTGTACAGGAGTAGTAGGGTCCACACCTTTTAACAAAGGTCGTAGGGCTTCTAATAAGTGATTTGGTATTCCCACAATAGGCTTCAGCCACTGTAAGTCTCCCAGCAACTTCTGTGCATCATGTAGAGTTTTAATGTCCAATTGTAATTCCAATTTTTGTGGTATCACTATTTGATCCGTCAAAGTCCATCCCAAATATTTCCAGGGCTTTGTAGTCTGAATTTTCTCTGCAGCAATAACAAGTGAATATGCAGCAAGAGTATTTTTAATGGTGTTAATCTGTAAAGAGGAGAATGGCTGTTGCTGTGCAAACAAAATATCGTCCATGTAATGATATATTATAGTTGCTGGCCATTTACGACGTAGTGGCTGTAATGCTGCATCAACATAAAGCTGACATAAAGTGGGGGAGTTGCGCATGCCCTGCGGAAGAGATGTCCATTCAAATCTTTTATCTGGTTCCCCACGATTTATTGCTGGTAAAGTAAAAGCAAATCTCTTCATGTCATCAGGATGCAGGCCAATAGTGAGAAAACAATCCTTTAGGTCAATAATTAAAAGTGGCCAGTGTTCTGGAATCATAGCTGGATTTGGAAGACCAGGCTGTAAGGCCCCCATTGGTTCCATTTGGTCATTTACAGCCCTCAAATCATGTATCAAACGATATTTCCCTGATTTCTTTTTGATTACAAAAATAGGTGTATTCCAAGGGCTTGTGGACAGTCGCAGGTGTCCCTTTGTATATTGTTCCTGTACCAATTCATGGGCATGCATAAGACTCTCCCCTTTTAATGGCCATTGCTTAACCATCACCGGTGTATCCGTTTTCCAGGTGAGTGGAATGGGGAAAGTCCAAGCAATGGCAATTACCCCAAAGGGTGCTGATTAGTTAACACCACTCCCAATTGTGTTAAAATGTCCCTTCCAATTAAACAGGAAACTGTAGGAGGCAGTTGAACAATTGAAAACACAGCAGATATTTGTTGATTCTCAATGCACACAGACAAAGACGGCGACCTGCTTGCCAATGTAAATCCTCCCACTCCTGTGAGCATGTTTGATGAAGGAAATAGAGGCCAATGTTGTGGCCAGGCTTCTGGAGAAATGATGCTAGTATCTGCTCCTGTATCCAATAATCCATAAAGGGTTATGCTTTGATGCCCATAGGTAATTTCAACCTTTTGTTTTGGTCTATTTTGTAAATCCACAGTTAAAAGTGTAACACCAGTAGAGCCAAAACCTTTTTCATCCCGTGCTTGTCCAGTAAATGGTTGTATTCCTGATGTCATTTGTGACAGTGGTACCAATTGTGCAATGCGTTGTCCTTTTGTAATTTTAATCGGAGGATAAAGGGTGTAAGCCATAATTTGTATTTCCCCTGTAAAGTCCGCATCGATAACACCAGGCAAAACAAATAATCCCAACATAGTTATAGAGGAACGTCCCAGCAATAATGCTCCACATGTTTGTCCATTTAGTATAAGAGGACCCTTTATTCCAGTGGGTATCCTCTCAGGCCGGTTCGTCATTAGTGTGACGTCTACTTCTGCTGATAAGTCCAAACCGAGGCTCCATGTTGTTGCGGGTTGCAGACAGGAGGTAGCAGTGATCTCACGGCAGCAGCTGGGGTCTCCGATGTCACGGCGGCAACTTGTATCTGTCCCTCATCGCCACATCGGTAACACTTGATGAATGGTCTGAGCCTCTTTACGTGAATGCCAGTGAGCCGCTTTGGAGAGGAGCAAGAGCAGCTAACACCTGATTTTGAGTAGACTACGCTTTTGCAATCCTAATCCTAATTCCTTTAAGGCTTCTGCTATAAATGCCTGTGAAGCTGTTGGCATTAATGCCATTCGCTCTAATGCTTCCTCAATAGTCCAGTTTGCCCCTAAAGTAGCTAACACTCTTTGGGTTGCTGGATTGCTATTTTGCAAGGCACACCTGCTTCAATAGTGCCCTGCAACACCAGCCCGATCTATAGCAGTAGCTGTTCTATCAATAAAATTTCCAAATGATTCTTCTCTACCTTGTTTAATACCCATATAAGCTGGTAATCCTCCTGGCTCTTTAACCATATCTATTGCAGCACGCACTAACCACATAGACTCTCTAAGTTTATCTGCTCCCGATATCATCTGTGCCTCTGTACGTAAGAATGCCTCTAAGCCCATCAGCTCCTTTACTGTTACTCCATGTAATGGGTCATGTGCATTAAACAATAACTGCTGATGCTGAGTGAATATCAACCGAACTATTCCTCTTAAATCATTAGGACATAAAACCTGAGTATTAAAAAGATAATCTAACATTTGCTTAACAGGTTCACTTTTTACTCCAAACTGACTAACCGTAGAACGTAGCTGAGTTAACAGCTTCCAATCTAAGGGAGTATATTCTGCTATATTATGCGTAAGGTTCCCCTGTGCATCATACTGTGGTGTGTATGTAACTGGGCATGCAAGACTAGAAGCTATTTCCACCGCCTCACCATCCCCCATTTGCATTACTTCTTTCGCCAAAGCAGCCCAAGCTTCCCTCCTCTGTTTAGCCATCTCCCCCCATGGATCACGGTGTGCCCCTGGGATGGGATCTGGCCCTTTAAGGGTGCTATGCTGCTGGCGCTTCGGTGCAGACACCGAGGTTTCGCGCGGGGGGGGCAGTGAAGCAGGGGCTGGCTCGCGCGGGGGAAGCGGGAGCCCCCCCTCCCCCGCTGGAGCTGACAGTGAAACCGGAGCCGGCTCACGCGGAGCCAGCCTGCGGGGGGCAATCAGCCCCCCCGCTGGAGCCGGCTCGGGCGGAGAAGGTGACCCCCCCACCGAAGCTGTAACCTGAGCCGGCTCACTGAGGGGGAGCGGCGGAGGCAAGGCTGGCGGCGGAGGCGAAGCTGGCTTGCTCCTACTCCCACCATCCGACCCGCCTGAAGCTGGTGGCGGAGGCAAAGCTGGCTTGCTCCTACCCCCACCATCCGACTCGCCCTCCCCCTCTGACAGGAAAGGTGCAGACGGTTCCACTGCGCCTATAGAGAAATCCTCCACACCACTTTGCTGGGGACTCTTAGGCATAAGTACCTTAGTTACAGAGGGTGCCAGGGGATCATCTTCACGACCATACCCTATATTCCTCTTATGAGCTTCTGTTGCCCTTTCTGCTGCCTTTCTCTCAGAGACCTGCTGAAGTAACGTGTTATACACCACCCGCCATAACTTCCCGAATTTCTTTGCTGACTTATCATCATCTAATACTGTATCCCACAATATTTCCCCAAACTTTCTCCACTCTGAAAACTCATGAACTGTATGAGGATTAGAAAAGATACCCTTAGCATGGCCATAGGCTAATAACCCTGGTAACTCCTTTTTTAAATCTATCCCTTTTATCCCACGCCGCTCTAAATAGGCGGTAAATAAATCATATGCCGCTTGCCTATCCATACCTATTAATCAGCGCGCGCTGTTGCAGCTCTCCAGGCTCCGGCGGACACGTATTGGCTTAAGTCACAGTTGTGAACCTTAAGGGTGCTTCAAATTCCGGCACCGTCCCGGCTGCTGGGACCCAAACCCAACTTCCGGACCGTGGCATAATCCCTTTTTCTTTTAATCCGAGAAAAAGGGCAGAGATTCGGTTATGCCCGCATTCTCCACCATTTGTCGACGGAAGGAAACCAGGACATCATTTTGATCATCACAGGCTCGATTTTATTGATCAGTACGGCGGGGTAAATACTGTCAATAATGAGCTTCATACATATTGCAAAAGTTGAGCTCAGGATTGGTCAGCTTGCATATCAGCACCTACGCCTACTTCTACATTCCTATGGTTCTACTTTTGATACTTTCTACATATTCTTAGGATGTATTCAGGACTAATCTCAACTCCCTATCCTCATGTTGAAGCAAGGTCGCTGCTGACTCTTCCTTTCAGCTTGCTGACTGCTGACTTTTCTCCTTCAGTTTAACCAGTGGCATTATATCAGTGTGGCCTTTCTCAGCTAACCAATTATTAATAATGCTCTCCACATTAATCATTTGTTAAATGCCATCTTTATGCACATGTTATGGTACCTCACAATCTGCACCATTTTGTGCGCATCCTACTTTCTCCCACTGAAATTATTCTGTGGGAAGGAATGGGGAAAAAACTAATACAACAGCTATTAAAAGACTATGCTAGAGAAGACAGGCAGGCACGCCTAACACTAGACCATCTAGGGAGGAAGATTTCACTAAGTCTCATTCAATTGACCTTCCCTGAGCTCTGATGAAGAGAATAAAGTGTGGAAAAGACAGTTCTCATGCAGACACCCAATAAAGAATCACCTACTCTAGATTTCACAGACATTCTCCAGGGACCTGGGCAATCCTTTCAAAAATTTATTGACCACCTTCCACAAGCAATAGAGAAACAAATTGAACATCCAAAAGCCAGGAAGGTACTGCCTCCTAAACTTGCTGAAACAAATGCTAACAACACCTGTAAAGACATTTTACCTTCTCTACCCCTTAGCCCAAAGCCTACCATTGCACAAATGGTCAAGGTATGCACACTTACAGCATCCTTACACCGTGATGCCACCTAGCTATGGCGACCAATCAGGGTGTGGTAAAGGTGCTAGTAGCCTCCCTGGTTATTCCCTGACATAAACATGAAAAAGGACCTGGGTATAAGTGTAGGGAGATGGGACATTTTCAACAGAATTTGAAAAATGCAGACAATTACCGGGGACCTTCTATGTGTCACAGCCACTGCCCTCACTGCCCTCCTCATCCACATGCTTTCCAACACCGGCAAAACCGGTGGCCTGCGGGAAACCACACACAGACACAGAAAGGTTGCGCGCAATGACACCAAATGCGAGGCCATTGCGCCCCACGCTACCAAACATCGTGGAGAACCAGCACAGCGACCTTCTCAGATCCAGCGGGACAGCTCGATCACTGCAGAAAACTCGACAGAAGACAGCTCTGCCCTGGAACCTAAAGGCAGCTGGTAAGCGCCTTTTCAATTCCAATCCAGGCTATTTATGTTCACCATATTCCCACAGGCAAATACAGGCCTGAAGGACGGCCCAAAGACATTTTGATTTAAACCATAACAGGGAAAGGGATGCAGACACTCACTCTATTACCTGAGGTACTCACCTTGACCTCTTTGGAGGAGATAACTGTCCAGGCTCTATGCTTAGTCCCTTTTCATTGCAAAAGGAACAGTTATAGCCAGAGCTTTCCTCCTACTTGACACGATCACCACACCAGCTGATCCCATGTTGATGTGGGCACAGACAAGAGGCAGAAATAGACCCATTCCAAAGTGTGCTTTGTCATGTAAAGGGAGAAAGAGATGTCTTTCAGGACTATTAGATACAAGAGCTGATGACACCATAATTTCCTGCTCTGTTTGGCTAAAAAACGGCCTCTGGTTCCAGCTGCTGGGGTAATTATTAGCTACCAGGGGAGCCACTACCAGCTTCTGGAGTCACAGTATCAGCTGCATGGAAGGTCCTGAGGGCACAGTTGCTACAGTAAGATCATTCGTCGCCCGGGCACCAATAACAATTTGAGGAAAGACCTGTTGTCGCAAAACGGGACAAGGCTAGAGATCCTATCAACACCTCAGGATTTCTAGACGGGGCCACAGAGCAGCGCGCCACACTTCAGGCCACCTGGAAGACCAACGACCCCATATGGGTGGATCAGTGGCCCCTCCCAGGCAGAAAGTTAAAGGCCCTGCAGTCCCACGTGCAGGAGCAGCTGCCTGTGGGCCACACTGTACCATCTACTAGCCCCTGCAATGTGCCTGTCATTATCATATGAAAGCCTGGCAAAGACAAGAGGTGGCTGCTGCAGGACCTCAAGAAAATCAACGAGGTCACTGAGGACATGGGTGCCCTCCAGTCCAGCCTGCCTTCAGCCTCCATGTTACCTCGAGATTGCCGATGGTGCACCATGCCGTAGTTGTGGGTAGCATCTTTTGGAGTCCCTCTATTTTTCGGATACCTTGTTCGACATTTAGGCTGTGATTGGTGGAGCCTGAGCACAGGAAGAGCATTGCTTTGAAGACTGCACGGGTTGAGATGTGAAGGAAGGCTACTTCAGGGAGGTTTAGTCCAATTGTCATTTTATTTCACAGTTATTGGCAGAGGGTTGTTATAGATCTTAATGACTATTTTTTTGATGTCCCCACCATTCCAAATGACATCCCCTGGTTTGCCTTTTCCGCCCCTAAACCACCAAACACCTTTACAGAGGTACCAGTGGACTGCATTGCCTCAAACAAAGAAGAGTAGCTCAACTATTTGGCAATGGCTTTGATCCCAAAATCTCTCGCCCAGATGGAAAAGACATCCTAATGCTATCGTTTTTCATTACATGGAAAATACAGTCATTTGTGCAGATGCTCAAATCATTTTGGACGTTGCGGTTCAAGATGTCATCACTGTGGTACAGCAGAAGGGTTTTGAGATTGCAGCAGATAAAGTTCAAAAAACAGACCCCTGGAAGTTCCTTGGCCTAAAAAGCACAGAGAGAACCATCACACCCCAAACACTGTACATCAAGGACAACCCAAAAACTCTGCAAGAACTCCAAATGCTCTGTGGAACAATCAGTTGGGTTGGTTCACTCCCGGCAATCACCACAGAAGATCTCATGCCACTGTTCCTGCTCCGTAAAGGCAGAGAAGGACTTGATTCCCGTGATCACTGACACCAGAGGCAGAAGCAGCTGTACAAAAGGTCTTCTGGGTGATTCAAACTAAACAGGCACACAGATACCACCCTAATTTTCCTTTCTCCCTGGCAATCCTTGGTGTAAGTCCAAAATTCCATACATTATTGTTTCAGTGGGACTATACTATCTCAGGTGCCCTGATAATAATTGAATGCGTTTTCAGAGCACACCAACCTACTAAAACAATAACAACCCAACAGAAAGTTATTGCAGAACTAGTGCAGGAAACCTAGAGAGCGTCTGTGCTCCCTTGCAGGAATAGACCTTGTGAATATTAACTTAATTCGCACTCAAGAGCACCTCAATTGCCCACTTCGAACATGTGAACCACTGCAATACACCTTAGATCATTTTTACACATATTAGGATCAGCCATCAATTCTACCACCAAAATATTCCTGTGCTGCTCAGGATGTTCAAAATTACCCCACACCCGGCAAGATCCATTGTAGCCACCTGCCCAAATTGTCAGGAACATGGCCTTGCTTCTGTCACAGCAGGAGTCAGTCCAAGAGGACTAGAGAGTGTCCACATCTGGCAACCAGACATCACACACTAAGCTCCTTTGGACAGACTAAAATACATCCACGTCTCAATCGATGCCTTTACCAGTGTGATTTTTGGCTCTGTCCATGGTGGAGAAAAATCAGAAGATGCTATAAAACATTACTTTTTCATTTGTTCCACCTTAGCAATTCCACAGGAAATTTACACTGATAATGCACTTGCTTATACCTTGCACTGATTCAAACAAGGGGCTTTCTGACCACTGGGGTATAAAACATGTCACAGGCATACCACACTCCGCCACAGGACAGTCCATAGCTGAGAGGGCCAACTGAGCCATCAGAAGGATCTTTGATCAACTGAGAGGGGTAGTCCAGATATTATCTTCCATTGAGACACTGGCCAAGGCCTTTTATGTACTCAACTTTTTGAACAACTCATTTAGGGAGACAACTCCCCCAGTCATCAGGCATTTCACTAATTCAGCTGCAGCCCAATTAAAAAAACAGCCACCTGTGTCAATCAAAGAACCTGAATCTAAACAATTTATCGACACCTTCCCATTGATTACTTGGGGAAGAGAAGATGCCCTTGTCTCTACAGCAACACTCCTAAGATGAATCCCAGAAAAATACATAAAAACTCTTTCTGGAAATGGTGAGGCAAACACCAGAGCCACCATCAGAAGAACAGAATGGAAGCCTAAGAGAGACAGTAGCAGCCTAGAAAAGAAGAAGGAGAAGGACAGAAGAAGATCTCCTAAGCAGCATTGACCACACACACCAAGACCAAGATGGCTCAGACACCACTAAGCAGGATATATGAATTTACACTTGTAAAAATTATATTTTAGCATTGATACATAATTCTTCTAATAAGCTGTGTTCACACCCTTGGCTTACAGAAGAGAAAGTTTAGTGGGAACAAAACTTAACTTTCATCTTCTAAACTTTTTATCTGTTTACTTTTAGGACACCCAAGCCTCCAGATAATAAATCAGACTAAGTCCGAGGGTGCTGCCGTTTGTAGCCGCTGCAGCAGGAATCTGGATGCTCCTCACTGAGCCGCATGCCTTCAGCTGGGCACTTCCACAGACAAGCCACAATGTCTTGTCCATGGCCATGCCTATCAGACATTTGAAGGCATGTGTTTTTTCTACCCGTTGTCACATAGGGAGTCAGTATATCAGGGCATCCAGCTGCTAAAAGATCAAGGAAACAAGATCCAGATGGAAGGCAACTACGACTGGTTCACTAGACTTTGCAAACACAGGGCTTTGCGAGGCTGGCTTTCATCTTTAGTTAAGACTGTTGTGTGGGCTTTGTTTTTTGTATTCATTGTGTTTTTTATTTTATCCTTTTTTGCTAAATACCTCCAAAAGTCTATGGCAGAAGCTTTCTTTCTAGATAACAAAAAGGGGGAGATGTGAGGGCCTAGGGGCCTACCACTGGAACTGTAATACCTCAGGGCAAAGTGACCAAGGTAAAAAAAAGTCACCGCTCTGAATGCAATAATGTTGCCCATGCGCATTTGCAGGCTCATGGTGATGCAGCACGTTTTTCTGGCATCAGCCAGTTCAACGGCTGCATTTTCCCTTCAAGTACTCCCTCAGAATGTTCCAAATCTCTTGTATCAATTTGGTCCTGGCTTACTGTAATGATCCTGCGCTGTTCACCCCCATATTGTGTGCCCAGCCCCATTTTGTCTCCATTCCTGGACCCTCTTCAGCGCAATCCACACTACTTGGATTTCCACACAACGATCCCTCTCTTGCCTCATACATCAGCCATCCAAGCAAGCCAGCTCCCAGCTCTGGGAGTGCAGGTCCCTCACAGAGGTTGCTGTGGGCAGGCTGCAACACAGGAACTCAGTGCACCAGGGACCGGGCCTCTAATAAAAGGCATGAATCCCACAGCCCACGCAACCCAAAGACTTCCATGTTTTTATTTTTCCTTATTCTCTCAATTCTCAAGCCATATTCCGCATTTTTTCTGACTGGGAACTTGGCTTGTCTCTCTCCTGTCTGCAGGTTAAGTCACACGTGTTACCCTGCAGGAACAGCCTGAAACACAGGGAAGTGGGAGAGCACACTTTCTCAGGAACTGTAGTGACAGGACAGGGAGGAATGGGATCAAACTGCAAGAGGGGGAAGAGATTTGAGGATGGGAAGAAGTTCTTTACTCTCAGGGTGCTTGTCCCTGACACAGAGACCAGTGCAGAGGGGATGTGGATGCCCCATCCCCAGCAACATCCAAGGACAGGTGGGACACGAGCCACATTCCACATGGTGTGCTGGGAGCTGGCTTAGCTTGGAACCAGATCATCTTGAGGGTCCCTTCCAAGCCAAACAATTCAAGGATTGGATCATTTTCCCATCCTCATCTCCCACTGCACAGCACCCCTGAATCTTCAGTGACATCACAGCTCCCAGAGGGTTCCAGGTGGAACGTCCAGGACCTGGAAACGAGCACAGCAGACACTGCAACGGCTGCCAAGGGTCAGTTGCTGCTCACCCTGCGCTCTGACCCTCAGCGCTGAGCTGCTGCTGCTGCCTGGGCTTTTCCCGCTGCCGGCTCTGGAGAGCCAATCCCAGCAGGATGTGTTCTGCTGTGCCAATGGAGGTACAGTGCCATGCCAGGCAGGGGGCACCCAGCTTGGGCAGGCTGCAGCCATGTGGGAATGGATGGTGTGGGACAGGAAGCCCACTGGGAGATTGTGCTCCCCCTTGCAGACTGAGAGAGACACTGTGGAGGCAATGGATGTGGACCAGGGGCTGGAAGAGGATGGCATGATGGAGGTGGACTCCTCCTCTACTTCCATGTCCTCCCCTGTTGAGGACATGGAAGTAGAGGAGGAGGAGACCATCGAGGAGATGGAGGTGGACATGGAGGATGACACGGAAGATATGGAAGTGGATGAGGAGGATGAGGAGGAGCCCATGGCCCTTGGATGAAGATTGTGACCCACAGGTAAGACAGGCAGATGCTTCCCACGCCCTGCCCACGCACACACTGGGTCCCCTGACGCCAGGCTGGGGCTGGGCTGGATGGCCCCGCCCAGGGACACGGTGCCCGCAGGGGGCCTGGATTGTGCTGCCACAAGCACCAGCCCCGGCCTGCCCTGCGCTTGCCCGGGACCACGCCAGCCCTGCCAGCCCCGGCCCAGCCCCTGGGGCCCAGCTCCCGGCCTTGCTGGGCCCAGTGCTGCCAGCTGAGTCCAGCTCTGCTGCTTCCTTTCTTACAGGACTCATGCACATGATGGCACCGATCAGATGCATTTGTAAATATGTTTGAAAGTTTAGAAGTTTCCTGTAAATATGTTTTCTACTTTAGAAGTTCTCTGTAAATACGTTTTGAAGATTGTTACCCCATCGGATCCCATGTAAATATCTTCTGTACGTTGTTGTTGTTGTTGTTATAACGATTGTTATAATGACACATGTTCTGAAAATCCTAGATTTGCCAATTTTGGCAAATAAATACAGTTTCTTTTTAAAACCTGACTCCTCTTGGCCATTCCTTTGGGCACAGGCAGCCTTTGCACATTTGTGGCTTCCACTTGTTCAACGTTCCCACTGCTGGAGGTCCCTGGGGGTGCTGGCACGGCCACCCCGGGGCCGGGGGTGCCTGTGCACAGGGGCTCCCACTGACACCACTCCTGGCCCTGGGCACTGCAGTTCTTCCTGGCCTGGGGCACAGCGCTGTACCCAAGAGCTCAGCTCTCACCAGCTCTCACACAGGGGGCTCTCATAGCACTGGCCCCTGCAGCCAAGCCATCAAAGCAGCCAGCAAACCTTCAGCCACCCTTCCCGCTGCAGACACAGGCACTCCTGGGCCCAGAGCAGGCAGCAGGCCACAGCCCTGCAAAATCCACCTGCACGCTCTCAAGGCCACCACAGCCTTGGCATCTGGGCCAGCTGCATCTGGGCTGCTGCAAGGACAGATCTTGCAGCCTTGCAGCCTCCAAAGGCCCTGGGCTCTGCTTTCCAGCCTGCTCTGCACAGCCCTGAGCCTGCATTGTTCCAGAGACAAGAGCCAAGCCAGGGCATCCTCACCCTGCCCGCATTCCTGCTGCTGCCAGCGGCCACCGGGCCCTGGGCCAGACTCGGGTGACGGCTGCAGGGACAGGGCAGCCTGTGCTGGGCAGGGGGCACGGGGCTTTGGGCCCTGAGGCTGCTGCTGCTGCTGGGGGCCATGAGCCCAAGAGGGCCCCAAGCTCAGCCCCTGCCCGGCCAGCTGCCCCCAAAGCCCCACACTCCCAGGCATCCCCCTCACACCTGCCAGGGGAAATCCCACGGGCTTCAGGAAAGAAATTCCCCATAGTGACTAAACCAAGAGGTCCAAGGGGAAAGTACGCACCAGCTGATATTTCCCCACCCTTACAATGGTGGCTGCAGGGCAGGTGAGATCTCCAGGGCCTCTGGCAGTGCCTGCTCTGCACGTGAGCCTGTGCGGCTGCTCCCAGTGGGACACAGCACCGGGCTCAAGCCAGCCCTCAGCCCCTCACAGCTGATACCAAGGAGCAGGCTCAGAAAGCAGTTTCAGACCACTTCCTCTAGATATTTCAAAGGACTAAATGTCATTCAAGGAAGCCACCTTGCACATTCAGTTTTGGTGTCGTGGCATGAGAAGCCATGAAGGTGCCTCTGAATGTGCCCTCAGGGCACTTCCACTGCCATCCCAAAGGGAACACAAAGGACAGGCCTCTGCTTTCAGCATTGCTGAGCTCCTCAATGAAGTCATAAATGAAGTCTCAGGAAGTAGTAGTTTTTTGGAGTTCCAGGGGCCTACCATTGCAACTCCAACACCTCATTAGTGCTATGACGAACTAAAGTAAGTTGCGGCACCCCTCTAAAGCAATGATCTTGCCCATTGGCTTTTGTGGGGTCATGGGGATTCAGGAAATTTTCATGATATCATGAAGTTTTTTCTTTCCTTATATGTACTCCCCTAGGTGTTCTCCCCTTTCTTATCCTCTATTGGTCCTAAGTTACTGCATACAAGGTCCTTTTTTCCCGCATATAACACCTTGTGTGCCCAGCCTCATTTTGTCTCCCTCCCTGGACCCTCTCCAGCACAAACCACACTGTTTGGAGTTCCACACAAACGCTCCTCTCTTGCCTCATCCATCATCCATTCAAGTAAGCCTGCTCCCAGCTCTGGGAGTGCACGTCTCTCACACAGGCTGGATGTGGACATGCCACAACAAGGGGTGCCCAAACAGGGACCTTCTTTGAGAATTCCTGAGAGCGATTCCAGTGACGATTCCACTGTTCCCCTGTCACGGGACAGAAGACGCCTTGGGTCAGCCTCCGCCCTGGAGTGAGACCTGAGTTTTATCAGGGCTTGCTGAAGGCAGCGTTGGCACCCTCCTCCAGCAGCAAGAGGGCCGACTCGATGGACAAAGCCCATGGGATATTTTGAAACACCTGCATCCAGAGCCACCAGAGCAGTGAGCTGGGGGACAGCCACCAGCAGTGCAGGATCTTTGGGTCATATTTTAGTCCTGGGGGTGGGCAGCCCTTTACATCAGGGGCAGCTCTAGGTAACAAATAATCCAAAGATGAGAGGGACGTATATGTTCCAGTTAGGGACGTTCTCCTTTCAGAATGGAAGACTTTTACTAAGGGAAGTTTGAAGTCGTTTGTTCATTGGCTGTTTACGGAGCTCCCAGACATTTCTGTTGATTCAGTTCGTCATGTAGCATTTTGGGACTGAGTTAGGTAAAGACTCTATCTTTTGCAAACTCAGGGAGTGATTAGAGTCGCAACATTTTCCACAATATTTCACATGTTTTATGGAGTTTTCTCAAGGGTTCAAAGTTCTAATATTCAACCCAGACTTTCTGTTCTGCCCCCTGCATTCCTGAACCCACTGACACCATTAGGATGAGAGACAGAAACTGCTGTAAAGCACAGACAAGCCACCTGCTGTCTGCCATCTCCCCTCCTTCTCTACCCCCTGCCCTGGTCTCTACGGATCACACAGGCCTGGATTCTAGCCTAACCCCTTCTCCAGTACCTCTCCTCCCTGGATCCCCATCAGGTAGCTCACAAAATGGAGTCCCTCCTCTGGAGGGGGTTGTCAATGTCAAACTCCCTCCCACCCCCAGCTCTCTCATCAAATCCTCCCCCTGTGTTGGATCCCAGCTCTGCGTCAGGTACCACCCCTGCATTGGGTTCCAGCGCTTCCTTGCCTGCTCCCGCTGCCCTACCCCCTCCAACTCAGCCCCTTCCGGATCCCACACTGTCGGAGCCGGAGGTGTGAGGGGCGGTACCCGGAAGGCCGCCATCTTGGCTACCAGAGGCCCACACCACCGGGCCTGGCCAGTCACACGAAGATCCCGCTCCTCTGCCAGAGAACAAGTTCCCTCTTCTGGAGAGGAGAGGGAAGGGTCATCCCACCTTCAGCATGGGCCTGAGGATTCTTGGACAAGGATGTGGAAGCTGGCGACAGAAGAGGGGAACTGGGAATTGGTAGCTAAAATACAAGAAGCACCGGTGCAGAAGCAGAGGGGGACTAAGCCCCAATTGGAAGTTCTCATACATGGGAGATGAAAGACCTTTATAAAGCAGTGAAAGACCATGGGAGGGGCTTGCCCTATATTAATCCTTTGTTAAATACCATCTATACAATACATGTGTTGGTGCCCCACAATTTGTGCCACTTTATGCGCATCCTACTTTCTCCCACTGAAATTATTCTGTGGGAAGGAATGGGGAAAAACTACTACAACAACTATTAAAAGACTATGCTAGAGAAGAGAGGCGGGCACACCTAACACTAGACCATCTAGCCAGGGAGGAAGATTTCACTAAACCTCATTCAATAGACCTTCCTTGAGCTCTGTTAGAAGAGACCTGCAGGGACCTGGGAAATCCCTTCTAAAATTTATTGATCACCTTACACAAGCAATAGAGAAGAAAGTTGAACATCCAAAAGCCAGGAAGGTACTGCTTACTAAACTTGCTGAAACAAATGCTAAAAACACCTTTAAAGACATTTTACCTTCTCTACCCCTCAACAGAAAGCCTACCATTGCACAAATGGTCGTGGCATGCACCATTAGGCCATCCTTATACTGTAATGCTACCCGAGATAATGCTTCCTGTCACAGTGTAGTAGAGGTGCTAGTAGCCTCCCTGGTTATTCCCTGACATACACATGAAAAAGGACCTGGTTTTAAGTGTAGGGAGATGGGGCATTTTCAACAGAATTATAAAAATACAGGCTATTACCAGGCACCTTCTAGGTGTCACAGCCACTGTCCTCATGGCCCCCCTCGTCCACATGCTTTCCAACACCAGCAAAACCAGTGCCCTGCGGGAAACCCCACACAGACACAGAAAGGCCCCAGGCAAAGACACCAAATGCGAGGCTGTTCTGCCCTTCTCTCCCCAACATCGTGGAGAACCAGCACAGCGACCTTCTCAGATCCAGCGGGACAGCTCGATCGCTGCAGAAAACTCGACAGAAGACAGCTCTGCCCTGGAACCTAAAGGCAGCTGGTAAGCACCTTTTCAATTCCAATCCACGCTATTTATGTTCACCATATTCCCACAGGCAAATACAGGCCTGAAGGACGGCCCAAAGACATTTTGATTTAAACTATAACCGGGAAAGGGATGCAGACACTCACTCTACTACCTGAGGTACTCGCCTTGACCTCTTTGGAGGAGATAACTGTCCAGGCTCTATGCTTAGTCCCTTTTCATTGCAAAAGGAACAGTTATAGCCAGAGCCTACCTCCTACTTGACACGATCACCACACCAGCTGATCCCATGTTGATGTGGGCACAGACAATAGGCAGAAATAGACCCATTCCAAAGTGTGCTTTGTCATGTAAAAGGAGAAAGAGATGTCTTTCAGGACTATTAGATACAAGAGCTGATGACACCATAATTTCCTGCTCTGTTTGGCTAAAAAACGGCCCCTGGTTCCAGCTGCTGGGGTAATTATTAGCTACCAGGGGAGCCACTACCAGCTTCTGGAGTCACAGTATCAGCTGCATGGAAGGTCCTGAGGGCACAGTTGCTACAGTAAGATCATTCGTCGCCCGGGCACCAATAACAATTTGAGGAAAAGACCTGTTGTCCCAAAGCGGGACAGGGCTAGAGATCCTATCAACACCTCAGGATTTCTAGACGGGGCCACAGAGCAGCGCGCCACACTTCAGTCAACCTGGAAGACCAACGACCCCATATGGGTGGATCAGTGGCCCCTCCCAGGCAGAAAGTTAAAGGCCCTGCAGTCCCACGTGCAGGAGCAGCTGCCTGTGGGCCACATTGTACCATCTACTAGCCCCTGCAATGTGCCTGTCATTACCATATGAAAGCCTGGCAAAGACAAGAGGTGGCTGCTTCAGGACCTCAGGAAAATCAATGAGGTCACTGAGGACATGGGTGCCCTCCAGTCCAGCCTACCCTCAGCCTCCATGTTACCTCGAGATTGCCGATGGTGCACCATGCCGTAGTTGTGGGTAGCATCTTTTGGAGTCCTCCTATTTTTCGGATACCTTGTTCGACATTTAGGCTGTGATTGGTGGAGCCTGAGCACAGGAAGAGCATTGCTTTGAAGATTGCACGGGTTGAGATGTAAAGGAAGGCTAGTTCAGGGCGGTTTAGTCCAATTGTCATTTTATTTCACAGTTATTGGCAGAGGGTTGTTATAGATCTTAATGACTACGTTTTTGATGCCCCCACCATTCCAAATGACATCCCCTGGTTTGCCTTGACCGTCCCTGAACCACCAAACACCTTTACAGAGGTACCAGTGGACTGCATTGCCTCAAACAAAGAAGAGTAGCTCAACTATCTGGCAATGGCTTTGATCCCAAAATCTCTCGCCCAGATGGAAAAGACATCCTAATGCTATCATTTTTCATTACATGGACGATACAGTCATTTGTGCAGATGCTCAAATCATTTTGGACGTTGCAGTACAAGATGTCATCACTGTGGTACAGCAGAAGGGTTTTGAGATTGCAGCAGATAAAATTCAAAAGACAGGAAGTACCTTGGGCTAAAGAGCACAGAGAGAACCATCACACCCCAAACACTGCACATCAAGGACAACCCAAACACTCTGCAAGAACCCCAAATGCTCTGTGGAACAATCAGTTGGGTACGTTCACTCCTGGCAATCAACACAGAAGATCTCATGCCACTGTTCCTGCTCTTTAAAGCAGAGAAGGATTTGATTCCCGTGATCACTGACACCAGAGGCAGAAGCAGCTGTACAAAAGGTCTCCTGGGTGATTCAAACTAAACAGGCACACAGATACCACCCTAATTTTCCTTTCTCTAAGGCAATCCTTGGTGTACGTCCAAAATTCCATACATTATTGTTTCAGTGGGACTATACTATCTCAGGTGCCCTGATAATAATTGAATGCGTTTTCAGAGCACACCAACCTACTAAAACAATAACAACCCAACAGAAAGTTATTGCAGAACTAGTGCAGGAAACCTAGAGAGCGTCTGTGCTCCCTTGCAGGAATAGACCTTGTGAATATTTACTTACTTCGCACTCAAGAGCACCTCAATTGCCTACTTCAAACATCTGAACCACTGCAATACACCTTAGATCATTTTTACACATATTAGGATCAGCCATCAATTCTACCACCAAAATATTCCTGTGCTGCTCAGGATGTTCAAAATTACCCCACACCCAGCAAGATCCATTGTAGCCACCTGCCCAAATTGTCAGGAACATGGCCTTGCTTCTGTCACAGCAGGAGTCAGTCCAAGAGGACTAGAGAGTCTCCACATCTGGCAACCAGACATCACACACTTTAATCCTTTGGACAGACTAAAATACATCCACGTCTCAATCGATGCCTTTACCAGTGTGATTTTTGGCTCTGTCCATGCTGGAGAAAAATCAGAAGATGCTATAAAACATTACTTTTTCGTTTGTTCCACCTTAGCAATTCCACAGGAAATTTACACTGATAATGCTCTTGCTTATACCTTGCACTGATTCAAACAAGGGGCTTTCTGACCACTGGGGTATAAAACATGTCACAGGCATACCACACTCCACCACCGGACAGTCCATAGCTGAGAGGGCCAACTGAGCCATCGAAAGGATCTTTGATCAACTGAGAGGGGTAATCCAGATATTATCTTCCATTGAGACACTGGCCAAGGCCTTCTTTGTACTCAACATTTTGAACAACTCGTTTAGGGAGACAACTCCCCCAGTCATCATGCAGTTTACTAATTCAGCTGCAGCCCAATTAAAAGACCAGCCACCTGTGTCAATCCAAGAACTTGAATCTAAGCAATTTATGGACACCTACCCATTAATTACTTGGGGAAGAGAAGATGCCCTTGTCTCTACAGCAACACTCCTAAGATCAATCCCAGCAAAATACATAAAAACTCCTTCTGGGAACGGTGAGGCAAACACCAGAGTCACCATCAGAAGAACAGAATGGAAGCCTAAGAGAGACAGCAGCAGCCTGGGAAAGAAGAAAAAGAAGGACAGAAGAAGATCTCCTAAGCAGCGTTGACCACACACACCAAGACCAAGATAGCTCAGACACCACTAACCAGGATATATGAATTAACATTTGTAAAAGCTATATTTTAGCATTGATATAAGATTCTTCTAATAAGCTGTTTTTACACCCTTGGCTTATGGAACAGAAAGTTTAGTGGGACCTGAACTTATGTTTCATCTTCTACTCACTTTATCTGTTTACTTTTAGCCCAAACAAGCCTCCAGATACTAAATGAGCCCAAGTCAGACGATGCTGCTGTTGGTTGCTGCTGACATAGAGAACTGGATGCTCCTCACTGAGCCGCATGCCTTCAGCTGGCTGCTTCCACAGACAAGCCACAATTTCTTGTCCACGGCCATGGCTGTCAGACACTACAAGGCATGTGTTTTTTCAACCTGCTGTCACATAGGGAGTCAGTATATCAGGGCATCCAGCTGCTAAAAATCAAGGAAAGAAGATGCAGATGGAGGGCAACTACAACTGGTTCACTGGACTTTTCAAACACTGGGGGATAAAAGGCTGACTTTCTTGTTTAGTTAAGACTGTTTTGTGGACTTTGTTTATCGTATTCATTGTGTTGGTTATTTTATCCATTATGCTAAATGCCTGCAAAACTCTATGGCTGAAGCCTTCTTTATAGACAACAAAATGGGAAGTTCTGGGGGCCGAGGGGCCGACCGTTGGAGCTGTAATACCTCAGGGCAAAGTGACCAAGGTAAAAGAGAGACATCGCTCTGAATGCAATGGTCTCGCCCATGGGCATGTGCAGGCTCCTGGTGATGCAGCACGTTTTGTTGGTATCACCCAGTTAAACTGCAGTATTTTTCTTATATGTACTGACTCGAGAATGTTCTCCCCTCTCTTGTACCATTTTGGACCTGGCTTACTGCAATGCTACCCCGATTTCTCTCCGTCATTTTCCCGCTGTGTGCACAGCCCCATTTTGTCTCCCTTCCTGGACCCTCTTCATTGCAATCCACTGAAGTGTTTGCAGATCCCCACAAAGATCCCTCTCTCACCTCGTTCACCAGCAGTTTAAGCAAGCATGCTCCCAGCTCTGGGAGTGCAGGTCACTCAAAGAGGCTGGCTGTGGACAGGCTGAAACACAGGAACTGAGTGCAACAGGGAGCCTGGCCTCTAATAAAAGGCATGAAACCCACAGCACACCCAACGCAAAACCTTGCATGTCTCTTCTTTATCCTCCTTCTCTCAGTCCTCATGCCACTTTCCCCACTTTGTCTGACTGGGTACTTGGCTTCTCTCTCTCCTCTCTGCAGGTTCAGCTACACGTGTGACCCTGCAGGAGCAGCCTGACCCAGGGAAGTGGGAGAGCACTCTTGGTCAGGAACTGTAGTGACAGGACGCAGAGGAATGCGATCAAACTGCAAGAGGGGGAAGAGATTTGATGATGGGAAGAAGTTCTTTACTCTCAGGGGGCTTATCCCTGACACAGGGACATGTGCAGAGAGGCTGTGGATGCCCCATCCCCAGCAACATCCAAGGACAGGTGGGACAGGGGCCGCAGCAACCTGCTCTGCTGGGAGCTTGCTCACCTTGGAACCACATCACTTTAAGGGTCCCTTCCAAAACAAACCATTCAAGGATTGGATCATTCTGCCATCCCCATCTCCCACTGCACAGCACCCCTGAATCTTCAGTGACATCACAGCTCCCAGAGGGCTCCAGGTGGAACGTCCAGGACCTGGAAACGAGCACAGCAGACACTGCAACGGCTGCCAAGGGTCAGTTGCTGCTCACCCTGCGCTCTGACCCTCAGTGCTGAGCTGCTGCTGCTGCCTGGGCCTTTCCTGACGCCTGCTCTGGAGCGCCAATCCCACAGGATGTGCTCTGCTGTGCCCGTGGAGGTAGAGTGCCATGCCAGGCAGGGGGCACCCGGCTTGGGCTGGCTGCAGCCATGTGGGAATGGATGGTGCGGGACAGAAAGCCAGCTGGGAGGTGGTGCTTCCCCTTGCAGACTGAGAGAGACACTGTGGAGGCGATGGATGTGGACCAGGGGCTTGAACAGGATGACATGATGGAGGTGGACTCCTCCTCTGTATCCATGTCCTCTACTGTTGAGGACATGGAAGTAGAGGTGGAGGACAACACTGAAGAAATGGAAGTGGATGAGGAAGATGACACGGAAGAGATGCAAGTTGATGAGGAGGATGAGGAGGAGCCCATGGTCCTTGGATGAAGATGGTGCCCCACAGGTAAGACAGGCAGATGCTTCCCACGCCCTGCCCACACACACACTGGGTCCCCTGACGCCAGCCCTGCCAGCCCCGGCCCAGCCCCTGGGGCCCAGCTGCCAGCCCTGCTGGGCCCAGTGCTGCCAACTGACTCCAGCTCTGCTCCTTCCTTTCTTCCAGGACTCATTCACATCATGGCACTGATGCCATGCCGTTGTAAATACGTTTTAAAGATTAGAAGTTTCCTGTAAATACGTTCACTATGTTTGAAGTTTACTGTAAATACGTTTTGAAGATTGTTGGCCCATCGGATCCCATGTAAATATGTTCTGTATATTACTGTTGATGTTGTTATAACGCTTGTTATAACGAAACATGTTCTGTAAATCCTACATTTGCCGATCTTCGGCAAATAAATATTGTTTCTTTTAAAAACCTGACTTCTCTTAGCCATTCCTTGGGGCACAGGCAGCCTTTGCACACTTGTGGGTTCCACTTGTTCCGCATTCCCGGGGCTGGAGCTCCCTGGCACGGCCACCCCGGGGCTGGGGGTGCCTGTGCACAGGGGCTCCCGCTGACACCACTCCTGGCCCTGGGCACTGCTGCTCTTCCTGGCCTGGGGCACAGCGCTGTCCCCAAGAGCTCAGCTCTCACCAGCTCTCACACAGGGGGCTCTCACAGCACTGGCCCCTGCAGCCATGCCACCAAAGCAGCCAGCAAACCTTCAGCCACCCTTCCTGCTGCAGACACAGGCACTCCTGGGCCCAGAGCTGCCAGCAGGCCACAGCCCTGCAAAATCCACCTGCACACTCTCAAGGCCACCAGAGCTTTGGCAACTGGGCCAGCTACATCTGGGCTGCTGCAGGGGCTGATCTTTAAGCCTTGGTGCCTCCAAAGGCCCTGGGCTCTGCTTTCCAGCCTGCTCTGCACAGCCCTGAGCCCGTATTGTTCCAGAGACAAAAGCCAAGCCAGGGCATCCTCACCCTGCCCGCATTCCTGCTGCTGCCAGCGGCCACCGGGCCCTGGGCCCGATTCGGGTGACAGCTGCAGGGACAGGGCAGCCTGTGCTGGGCAGGGGGCACGGGGCTGTGGGCCCTGGGGCTGCTGCTGGGGACCATGGTCCCAGAGGGCCCCGAGCTCAGCCCCTGCCCAGCCAGTTGCCCCCATGGCCCCACACTCCCTGAGCATCCCCATCACACCTGCCAGGGGGAAATCCCACGGGCTTCAGGAAAGAAATTCCCCATAGTGACTAAACCAAGGGGTCCTAGGGGAAAGTCAGCACCAGCTGATGTTTACAGCACCTTGACACAGGTGGCTGCAGGGCAGGTGAGATCTCCAGGGCCTCTGGCAGTGCCTGCTCTGCACGTGAGCCTGTGCGGCTGCTCCCAGTGGGACACAGCTCAGGCCAGCCCTCAGCCCCTCACACTTGATACCAAGGAGCAGGCTCAGAAAGCAGTTTCAGATCACTTCCTGTAGATATTTCAAAGGTCTAAATGTCATTCAAAAACCTAAACTCTAGATCTATTTTTGGTGTTGTGGCATGAGAAGCCATGAAGGTGCCTCTGAATGTGCACTCAGGGCACTTCCACTGCCATCCCAAAGGGAACACAAAGGACAGGCCTCAGCTTTCAGCACTGCTGAGCTCCTCAGCCTGCAATGAATTCTGAGGCAGAGGCAATGTTTTGCAGGCCGGGGGGCCTATCACTGGAATAGTAATACCTCATGACAATCATATAGATTTAAAGTAAGGTGAATAACCCCTCTGAATACAATGATCTTGCTCAATGTCTTTTGTGGGATAGTGCAGATTCAGCACATTTCTTGGTATCATGAACTTCCTTCTTTCCTTACATATACTCCCCTAGGATGTTCTCCCCTCCCTTAACCTCTATTAGTCCTGAATTACTGCATACAAGGTCCTTTTCCCCACCCTGAAAATCCTTGTGTGCCCACCCCCACTTTGTCTCCCTCCCTGGACCCGCTCCAGCGCATTCCACAGTATTTGCTGTTTCACACATAGATCCCTCTCTTGCCTCATCCATCATGCATTCCAGCAAGCCTACTCCTAGCTCTGGGAGTGCACATCTCTCACAGTGTCTGGCTGTGGACATGCCACAAGGGGTGCTGAAACAGGGACCTTCTTTGAGAATTCCTGAGAGCCACTCCAGTGAGGATTCGGCTCTTCCACCGTCATGGGACAGAAGACGCCTCGGGTCAGCCACCGCCCTGGAGTGGGACCTGAGTTTTATCAGGGTTTGCTGAAGGCAGCATCAGCACCCTCCAGCAGCAACAGGGCTAGCTCAGCTGCTGAAGCCCAGGGGACATTTTGAACCCTCTGCATCCAGAGCCACCAGAGCAGTGAGTTGGAGGCAGCCGCCTGCAGTGCAGGATCCTTGGGAGATATTTCAGTCCTGTGGGTGGGCCACCCTTTACATCAGGGGCAGCTCTGGGTAACAAATTATCCAATCCTTAGAGGGCTACATATCTTCCAGTTAGGGAGGCTCTCCTTTCAGAGTGGAAGACTTTTACTAAAGGAAGTTGGAAGCCTATTGTTCATTGGCTTTTTAATGAGTTCACAGACATGTCTGTTGATTCAGTTGGTCATGTAGCATTTTGGGACTCAGGGAAAGACTCTACCTTTTGTAAACTCAGGGAGTGATAAGAGTCGCAACATTTTACCCAAATTTTCATATGATTTATAGAGTTTTCTCAAGGGTTCAAAGTTCTAATATTCAACCCAGACTTTCTGTTCTGCCCCCCACATTCCTGACCCCACTGATACCATTAGGATGAGAGACAGAAACTGCTGTAAAGCACAGACAAGCCACCTGCTGTCTGCCATCTCCCCTCCTTCTCTACCCCCTGCCCACGTCTGTACTGATCACACTGGCCTGGATTCTAGCCTAACCCCTTCTCCAGTACCTCTCCTCCCTGGATCACCCTCAGGTAGCTCACAAAATGGAGTCCCTCCTCTGGAGGGGGTTGCCAATGTCAAACACCCTCCCACCCCCGGCTGTTTTATCGTGTCCTGCCCCTATGTTGGGTCCCAGCTCTGCGTCAGGTACCACCCCTGCATTGGGATCCAGCGCTTCCCTGCCTACTCCCGCTGCCCTACCTCCTCCAACTCAGCCCCTTGCGGATCCCACACTGTCGGAGCCGGAGGTGTGAGGGGCGGTACCCGGAAGGCCGCCATCTTGGCTAACAAAGACCACACCACCGGGCCTTGCCAGTCACCCCAAGGCCCCGCTCCTCTGCCAGAGACCAAGTTCCCTCTTCTGGAGAGGAGAGGGAAGGTTCATCGCACCTGGAGGATGAGCCTGAGGATTCTTGGCAGAGGATGGAGAAGCTCGCGGCTGAAGAGGGGGACTGGGAATTGGTAGCTAAAATACAAGCAGCACCGGTGCAGTACCAGAGGGGGGCTAACCCCTGATGGGAAGCTGTCACGCAAGGGAGATGAAAGACCTTTATAAAGCTGCGAAACACCATGGGAGGGGCTTGCCCTATATTAATCATTTGTTAAATGCCATCTTTATGCACATGTTATGGTACCTCACAATCTGCACCATTTTATGCACATCCTACTTTCTCCCACTGAAATTATTCTGTGGGAAGGAATGGGGAAAAAACTAATACAACAGCTATTAAAAGACTATGCTAGAGAAGACAGGCAGGCACGCCTAACACTAGACCATCTAGGGAGGAAGATTTCACTAAGTCTCATTCAATTGACCTTCCCTGAGCTCTGATGAAGAGAATAAAGTGTGGAAAAGACAGTTCTCATGCAGACACCCAATGGAGAATCACCTACTCTAGATTTCACAGACATTCTCCAGGGACCTGGGCAATCCTTTCAAAAATTTATTGACCACCTTCCACAAGCAATAGAGAAACAAGTTGAACATCCAAAAGCCAGGAAGGTACTGCCTCCTAAACTTGCAGAAACAAATGCTAACAACACCTGTAAAAACATTTTACCTTCTCTAACCCTTAGCCCAAAGCCTACCATTGCACAAATGGTCAAGGTATGCACACTTACAGCATCCTTACACCGTGATGCCACCTAGCTATGGCGACCAATCAGGGTGTGGTAGAGGTGCTAGTAGCCTCCCTGGTTATTCCCTGACATACACATGAAAAAGGACCTGGCTTTAAGTGTAGGGAGATGGGACATTTTCAACAGAATTTGAAAAATGCAGACAATTACCGGGGACCTCCTATGTGTCACAGCCACTGCCCTCACTGCCCCCCCACATCCACATGCTTTCCAACACCAGCAAAACCGGAGGCCTGCGGGAAACCACACACAGACACAGAAAGGCCCTTCGCGATGACACCAAATGCGAGGCATTGCGCCCCACGCTACCAAACATCGTGGAGAACCAGCACAGCGACCTTCTCAGATCCAACGGGACAGCTCGATCGCTGCAGAAAACTCGACAGAAGACAGCTATGCCCTGGAACCTAAAGGCAGCTGATAAGCGCCTTTTCAATTCCAATCCACGCTATTTATGTTCACCATATTCCCACAGGCAAATACAGGCCTGAAGGACGGCCCAAAGATATTTTGATTTAAACCATAACCGGGAAAGGGATGCAGACACTCACTCTACTACCTGAGGTACTCACCTTGACCTCTTTGGAGGAGATAACTGTCCAGGCTCTATGCTTAGTCCCTTTTCATTGCAAAAGGAACAGTTATAGCCAGAGCCTACCTCCTACTTGACACGATCAGCACACCAGCTGATCCCATGTTGATGTGGGTACAGACAACAGGCAGAAATAGACCCATTCCAAAGTGTGCTTTGTCATGTAAAGGGAGAAAGAGATGTCTTTCAGGACTATTAGATACAAGAGCTGATGACACCATAATTTCCTGCTCTGTTTGGCTAAAAAACGGCCCCTGGTTCCAGCTGCTGGGGTAATTATTAGCTACCAGGGGAGCCACTACCAGCTTCTGGAGTCACAGTATCAGCTGCATGGAAGGTCCTGAGGGCACAGTTGCTACAGTAAGATCATTCGTCGCCCGGGCACCAATAACAATTTGAGGAAAAGACCTGTTGTCCCAAAGCGGGACAAGGCTAGAGATCCTATCAACACCTCAGGATTTCTAGACGGGGCCACAGAGCAGCGCGCCACACTTCAGGCCACCTGGAAGACCAACGACCCCATATGGGTGGATCAGTGGCCCCTCCCAGGCAGAAAGTTAAAGGCCCTGCAGTCCCACGTGCAGGAGCAGCTGCCTGTGGGCCACATTGTACCATCTACTAGCCCCTGCAATGTGCCTGTCATTACCATATGAAAGCCTGGCAAAGACAAGAGGTGGCTGCTGTAGGACCTCAGGAAAATCAACGAGGTCATTGAGGACATGGGTGCCCTCCAGTCCAGCCTGCCCTCAGCCTCCATGTTACCTCGAGATTGCCGATGGTGCACCATGCCGTAGTTGTGGGTAGCATCTTTTGGAGTCCTCCTATTTTTTGGATACCTTGTTCGACATTTAGGCTGTGATTGATGGAGCCTGAGCATAGGAAGAGCATTGCTTTGAAGATTGCACGGGTTGAGATGTAAAGGAAGGCTAGTTCAGGGCGGTTTAGTCCAATTGTCATTTTATTTCACAGTTATTGGCAGAGGGTTGTTATAGATCTTAATGACTACATTTTTGATGCCCCCATGCTTCCAAATGACATCCCCTGGTTTGCCTTGACCATCCCTGAACCACCAAACACCTTTACAGAGGTACCAGTGGACTGCATTGCCTCAAACAAAGAAGAGTAGCTCAACTATTTGGCAATGGCTTTGATCCCAAAATCTCTCGCCCAGATGGAAAAGACATCCTAATGCTATCATTTTTCATATCATGGACGATACAGTCATTTGTGCAGATGCTCAAATCATTTTGGACGTTGCAGTACAAGATGTCATCACTGTGGTACAGCAGAAGGGTTTTGAGATTGCAGCAGATAAAATTCAAAAGACAGGAAGTACCTTGGGCTAAAGAGCACAGAGAGACCCCAAACACTGCACATCAAGGACAACCCAAACACTCTGCAAGAACCCCAAATGCTCTGTGGAACAATCAGTTGGGTACGTTCACTCCTGGCAATCACCACAGAAGATCTCATGCCACTGTTCCTGCTCCGTAAAGGCAGAGAAGGACTTGATTCCCCTGATCACTGACACCAGAGGCAGAAGCAGCTGTACAAAAGGTCTCCTGGGTGATTCAAACTAAACAGGCACACAGATACCACCCTAATTTTCCTTTCTCTAAGGCAATCCTTGGTGTACGTCCAAAATTCCATACATTATTGTTTCAGTGGGACTATACTATCTCAGGTGCCCTGATAATAATTGAATGCGTTTTCAGAGCACACCAACCTACTAAAACAATAACAACCCAACAGAAAGTTATTGCAGAACTAGTGCAGGAAACCTAGAGAGCGTCTGTGCTCCCTTGCAGGAATAGACCTTGTGAATATTTACTTACTTCTCACTCAAGAGCACCTCAATTGCCTACTTCAAACATCTGAACCACTGCAATACACCTTAGATCATTTTTACACATATTAGGATCAGCCATCAATTCTACCACCAAAATATTCCTGTGCTGCTCAGGATGTTCAAAATTACCCCACACCCGGCAAGATCCATTGTAGCCACCTGCCCAAATTGTCAGGAACATGGCCTTGCTTCTGTCACAGCAGGAGTCAGTCCAAGAGGACTAGAGAGTCTCCACATCTGGCAACCAGACATCACAGACTAAGCTCCTTTGGACAGACTAAAATACATCCACGTCTCAATCGACGCCTTTACCAGTACGTTTTTTGGCTCTGTCCATGCTGCAGAAAAATCAGAAGATGCTATAAAACATTACTTTTTCGTTTGTTCCACCTTAGCAATTCCACAGGAAATTTAAACTGATAATGCTCTTGCTTCTACCTTGCACTGGTTCAAACAAGGGGCTTTCTGACCACTGGGGTATAAAACATGTCACAGGCATATCACACTCCACCACAGGACAGTCCATAGCTGAGAGGGCCAACTGAGCCATCGAAAGGATCTTTGATCAACTGAGAGGGGTAGTCCAGATATTATCTTCCATTGAGACACTGGCCAAGGCCTTTTATGTACTCAACTTTTTGAACAACTCGTTTATGGAGACAACTCCCCCAGTCATCATGCAGTTTACTAATTCAACTGCAGCCCAATTAAAAGACCAGCCACCTGTGTCAATCAATGAACCTGAATCTAAACAATTTATGGACACCTACCCATTAATTACTTGGGGAAGAGAAGATGCCCTTGTCTCTACAGCAACACTCCTAAGATCGATCCCAGCAAAATACATAAAAACTCTTTCTGGGAACGGTGAGGCAAACACCAGAGCCACCATCAGAAGAACAGAATGGAAGCCTAAGAGAGACAGCAGCAGCCTGGGAAAGAAGAAAAAGAAGGACAGAAGAAGATCTCCTAAGCGGCGTTGACCACACACACCAAGACCAAGATAGCTCAGACACCACTAACCAGGATATATGAATTAACATTTGTAAAAGCTATATTTTAGCATTGATATAAGATTCTTCTAATAAGCTGTTTTTACACCCTTGGCTTATGGAACAGAAAGTTTAGTGGCACCTGAACTTATGTTTCATCTTCTACTCACTTTATCTGTTTACTTTTAGCCCAAACAAGCCTCCAGATACTAAATGAGCCCAAGTCAGACGATGCTGCTGTTGGTTGCTGCTGACATAGAGAACTGGATGCTCCTCACTGAGCCGCATGCCTTCAGCTGGCTGCTTCCACAGACAAGCCACAATTTCTTGTCCACGGCCATGGCTGTCAGACACTACAAGGCATGTGTTTTTTCAACCTGCTGTCACATAGGGAGTCAGTATATCAGGGCATCCAGCTGCTAAAAATCAAGGAAAGAAGATGCAGATGGAGGGCAACTACAACTGGTTCACTGGACTTTTCAAACACTGGGGGATAAAAGGCTGACTTTCTTGTTTAGTTAAGACTGTTTTGTGGACTTTGTTTATCGTATTCATTGTGTTGGTTATTTTATCCATTATGCTAAATGCCTGCAAAACTCTATGGCTGAAGCCTTCTTTATAGACAACAAAATGGGAAGTTCTGGGGGCCGAGGGGCCGACCGTTGGAGCTGTAATACCTCAGGGCAAAGTGACCAAGGTAAAAGAGAGACATCGCTCTGAATGCAATGGTCTCGCCCATGGGCATTTGCAGGCTCATGGTGATGCAGCACGTTTTGTTGGTATCACCCAGTTAAACTGCAGTATTTTTCTTATATGTACTGACTCGAGAATGTTCTCCCCTCTCTTGTACAATTTTGGACCTGGCTTACTGCAATGCTACCCCGATTTCTCTCCGTCATTTTCCCGCTGTGTGCACAGCCCCATTTTGTCTCACTTCCTGGACCCTCTTCATTGCAATCCACTGAAGTGTTTGCAGATCCCCACAAAGATCCCTCTCTCACCTCGTTCACCAGCAGTTTAAGCAAGCATGCTCCCAGCTCTGGGAGTGCAGGTCACTCAAAGAGGCTGGCTGTGGACAGGCTGAAACACAGGAACTGAGTGCAACAGGGAGCCTGGCCTCTAATAAAAGGCATGAAACCCACAGCACACCCAACGCAAAACCTTGCATGTCTCTTCTTTATCCTCCTTCTCTCAGTCCTCATGCCACTTTCCCCACTTTGTCTGACTGGGTACTTGGCTTCTCTCTCTCCTCTCTGCAGGTTCAGCTACACGTGTGACCCTGCAGGAACAGCCTGACCCAGGGAAGTGGGAGAGCACTCTTGGTCAGGAACTGTAGTGACAGGACGCAGAGGAATGCGATCAAACTGCAAGAGGGGGAAGAGATTTGATGATGGGAAGAAGTTCTTTACTCTCAGGGGGCTTATCCCTGACACAGGGACCTGTGCAGAGAGGCTGTGGATGCCCCATCCCCAGCAACATCCAAGGACAGGTGGGACAGGGGCCGCAGCAACCTGCTCTGCTGGGAGCTTGCTCACCTTGGAATCACATCACTTTAAGGGTCCCTTCCAAGCCAAACCATTCAAGGATTGGATCATTCTGCCATCCCCATCTCCCACTGCACAGCACCCCTGAATCTTCAGTGACATCACAGCTCCCAGAGGGTTCCAGGTGGAACGTCCAGGACCTGGAAACGAGTACAGCAGACACTGCAACGGCTGCCAAGTGTCAGTTGCTGCTCACCCTGCACTCTGACCCTCAGTGCTGAGCTGCTGCTGCTGCCTGGGCTTTTCCTGATGCCTGCTCTGGAGCGCCAATCCCGCAGGATGTGCTCTGCTGTGCCCGTGGAGGTACAGTGCCATGCCAGGCAGGGGGCACCCGGCTTGGGCTGGCTGCAGCCATGTGGGAATGGATGGTGCGGGACAGAAAGCCCACTGGGAGGTGGTGCTTCCCCTTGCAGACTGAGAGAGACACTGTGGAGGCGATGGATGTGGACCAGGGGCTGGAAGAGGATGACATGATGGAGGTGGACTCCTCCTCTACTTCCATGTCCTCCACTGTTGAGGACATGGAAGTAGAGGTGGAGGACAACACTGAAGAAATGGAAGTGGATGAGGAAGATGACACGGAAGAGATGCAAGTTGATGAGGAGGATGAGGAGGAACCCATGGTCCTTGGATGAAGATGGTGCCCCACAGGTAAGACAGGCAGATGCTTCCCACGCCCTGCCCACACACACACTGGGTCCCCTGACGCCAGCCCTGCCAGCCCCGGCCCAGCCCCTGGGGCCCAGCTGCCAGCCCTGCTGGGCCCAGTGCTGCCAACTGACTCCAGCTCTGCTCCTTCCTTTCTTCCAGGACTCATTCACATCATGGCACTGATGCCATGCCGTTGTAAATACGTTTTAAAGATTAGAAGTTTCCTGTAAATACGTTCACTATGTTTGAAGTTTCCTGTAAATACGTTTTGAAGATTGTTGGCCCATCGGATCCCATGTAAATATGTTCTGTATATTACTGTTGATGTTGTTATAACGCTTGTTATAACGAAACATGTTCTGTAAATCCTACATTTGCCGATCTTCGGCAAATAAGTACTGTTTCTTTTAAAAACCTGACTTCTCCTGGCCATTCCTTGGGGCACAGGCAGCCTTTGTACACTTTTGGGTTCCACTTGTTCCGCATTCCCGGGCTGGAGCTCCCTGGCACGGCCACCCCGGGGCTGGGGGTGCCTGTGCACAGGGGCTCCCACTGACACCACTCCTGGCCCTGGGCACTGCTGCTCTTCCTGGCCTGGGGCACAGAGCTGTCCCCAAGAGCTCAGCTCTCACCAGCTCTCACACAGGGGGCTCTCACAGCAATGGCCCCTGCAGCCATGCCACCAAAGCAGCCAGCAAACCTTCAGCCACCCTTCCTGCTGCAGACACAGGCACTCCTGGGCCCAGAGCTGCCAGCAGGCCACAGCCCTGCAAAATCCACCTGCACACTCTCAAGGCCACCAGAGCTTTGGCAACTGGGCCAGCTACATCTGGGCTGCTGCAGGGGCTGATCTTTAAGCCTTGGTGCCTCCAAAGGCCCTGGGCTCTGCTTTCCAGCCTGCTCTGCACAGCCCTGAGCCCGTATTGTTCCAGAGACAAAAGCCAAGCCAGGGCATCCTCACCCTGCCCGCATTCCTGCTGCTGCCAGCGGCCACCGGGCCCTGGGCCCGACTCGGGTGACAGCTGCAGGGACAGGGCAGCCTGTGCTGGGCAGGGGGCACGGGGATGTGGGCCCTGGGGCTGCTGCTGGGGACCATGGTCCCCGAGGGCCCTGAGCTCATCCCCTGCCTGGACAGCTGCCCCCATGGCCCCACACTCCCTGAGCATCCCCATCACACCTGCCAGGGGGAAATCCCACGGGCTTCAGGAAAGAAATTCCCCATAGTGACTAAACCAAGGGGTCCAAGGGGAAAGTCAGCACCAGCTGATGTTTACAGCACCTTGACACAGGTGGCTGCAGGGCAGGTGAGATCTCCAGGGCCTCTGGCAGTGCCTGCTCTGCACGTGAGCCTGTGCGGCTGCTCCCAGTGGGACACAGCTCAGGCCAGCCCTCAGCCCCTCACACTTGATACCAAGGAGCAGGCTCAGAAAGCAGTTTCAGATCACTTCCTGTAGATATTTCAAAGGTCTAAATGTCATTCAAAAACCCAAACTCTAGATTTATTTTTGGTGTTGTGGCATGAGAAGCCATGAAGGTGCCTCTGAATGTGCACTCAGGGCACTTCCACTGCCATCCCAAAGGTAACACAAAGGACAGGCCTCAGCTTTCAGCACTGCTGAGCTCCTCAGCCTGCAATGAATTCTGAGGCAGAGGCAATGTTTTGCAGGCCGGGGGGCCTATCACTGGAATAGTAATACCTCATGACAATCATATAGATTTAAAGTAAGGTGAATAACCCCTCTGAATACAATGATCTTGCTCAATGTCTTTTGCGGGATCGTGCAGATTCAGCACATTTCTTGGTATCATGAACTTCCTTCTTTCCTTATATATACTCCCCTAGGATGTTCTCCCCTCCTATAACCTCTATTAGTCCTGAATTACTGCATACAAGGTCCTTTTCCCCACCCTGAAAATCCTTGTGTGCCCACCCCCACTTTGTCTCCCTCCCTGGACCCGCTCCAGCGCATTCCACAGTATTTGCTGTTTCACACATAGATCCCTCTCTTGCCTCATCCATCATGCATTCCAGCAAGCCTACTCCTAGCTCTGGGAGTGCACATCTCTCACAGTGTCTGGCTGTGGACATGCCACAAGGGGTGCCGAAACAGGGACCTTCTTTGAGAATTCCTGAGAGCCACTCCAGTGAGGATTCGGCTCTTCCACCGTCACGGGCCAGAAGACGCCTCGGGTCAGCCACCGCTCTGGAGTGGGACCTGAGTTTTATCAGGGTTTGCTGAAGGCAGCATCAGCACCCTCCAGCAGCAACAGGGCTAGCTCAGCTGCTGAAGCCCAGGGGACATTTTGAACCCTCTGCATCCAGAGCCACCAGAGCAGTGAGTTGGAGGACAGCCGCCTGCAGTGCAGGATCCTTGGGAGATATTTCAGTCCTGTGGCTGGGCCACCCTTTACATCAGGGGCAGCTCTGAGTAACAAATTATCCAATCCTTAGAGGGATACATATCTTCCAGTTAGGGAGGCTCTCCTTTCAGAGTGGAAGACTTTTACTAAAGGAAGTTGGAAGCCTATTGTTCATTGGCTTTTTAATGAGTTCACAGACATGTCTGTTGATTCAGTTGGTCATGTAGCATTTTGGGACTCAGGGAAAGACTCTACCTTTTGTAAACTCAGGGAGTGATAAGAGTCGCAACATTTTACCCAAATTTTCATATGATTTGTAGAGTTTTCTCAAGGGTTCAAAGTTCTAATATTCAACCCAGACTTTCTGTTCTGCCCCCTGCATTCCTGAACCCACTGACACCATTAGGATGAGAGACAGAAACTGCTGTAAAGCACAGACAAGCCACCTGCTGTCTGCCATCTCCCCTCCTTCTCTACCCCCTGCCCACGTCTGTACTGATCACACAGGCCTGGATTCTAGCCTAACCCCTTCTCCAGTACCTCTCCTCCCTGGATCCCCATCAGGTAGCTCACAAAATGGAGTCCCTCCTCTGGAGGGGGTGTTCAATGTCAAACTCCCTCCCACCCCCAGCTCTCTCATCAAATCCTCCCCCTCTATTGGATCCCAGCTCTGCGTCAGGTACCACCCCTGCATTGGGATCCAGCGCTTCCTTGCCTACTCCCGCTGCCCTACCCCCTCCAACTCAGCCCCTTGCGGATCCCACACTGTCAGGGCCGGAAGTGTGAGGGGCGGTACCCGGAAGGCCGCCATCTTGGCTACCAGAGGCCCACACCACCGGGCCTGGCCAGTCACCCCAAGGCCCCGCTCCTCTGCCAGAGAACAAGTTCCCTCTTCTGGAGAGGAGAGGGAAGGGTCATCCCACCTTCAGCATGAGCCTGAGGATTCTTGGACAAGGATGTGGAAGCTGGCGACAGAAGAGGGGAACTGGGAATTGGTAGCTAAAATACAAGAAGCACCGGTGCAGAAGCAGAGGGGGACTAAGCCCCAATTGGAAGTTCTCATACATGGGAGATGAAAGACCTTTATAAAGCAGCGAAAGACCATGGGAGGGGCTTGCCCTATATTAATCATTTGTTAAATACCATCTATACAATACATGTGTTGGTGCCCCACAATTTGTGCCACTTTATGCGCATCCTACTTTCTCCCACTGAAATTATTCTGTGGGAAGGAATGGGGAAAAAACTACTACAACAACTATTAAAAGACTATGCTAGAGAAGAGAGGCGGGCACACCTAACACTAGACCATCTAGCCAGGGAGGAAGATTTCACTAAACCTCATTCAATAGACCTTCCTTGAGCTCTGTTAGAAGAGACCTGCAGGGACCTGGGAAATCCCTTCTAAAATTTATTGATCACCTTACACAAGCAATAGAGAAGAAAGTTGAACATCCAAAAGCCAGGAAGGTACTGCTTACTAAACTTGCTGAAACAAATGCTAAAAACACCTTTAAAGACATTTTACCTTCTCTACCCCTCAACAGAAAGCCGACCATTGCACAAATGGTCGTGGCATGCACCATTAGGCCATCCTTATACTGTAATGCTACCCGAGATAATGCTTCCTGTCACGGTGTAGTAGAGGTGCTAGTAGCCTCCCTGGTTATTCCCTGACATACACATGAAAAAGGACCTGGTTTTAAGTGTAGGGAGATGGGGCATTTTCAACAGAATTATAAAAATACAGGCTATTACCAGGCACCTTCTAGGTGTCACAGCCACTGTCCTCACGGCCCCCCTCGTCCACATGCTTTCCAACACCAGCAAAACCAGTGGCCTGCGGGAAACCACACACAGACACAGAAAGGCCCCAGGCAAAGACACCAAATGCGAGGCCATTGCGCCCCACGCTACCAAACATCGTGGAGAACCAGCACAGTGACCTTCTCAGATCCAGCGGGACAGCTCGATCGCTGCAGAAAACTCGACAGAAGACAGCTCTGCCCTGGAACCTAAAGGCAGCTGGTAAGCGCCTTTTCAATTCCAATCCACGCTATTTATGTTCACCATATTCCCACAGGCAAATACAGGCCTGAAGGACGGCCCAAAGACATTTTGATTTAAACCATAACCGGGAAAGGGATGCAGACACTCACTCTACTACCTGAGGTACTCACCTTGACCTCTTTGGAGGAGATAACTGTCCAGGCTCTATGCTTAGTCCCTTTTCATTGCAAAAGGAACAGTTATAGCCAGAGCCTACCTCCTACTTGACACGATCAGCACACCAGCTGATCCCATGTTGATGTGGGTACAGACAACAGGCAGAAATAGACCCATTCCAAAGTGTGCTTTGTCATGTAAAGGGAGAAAGAGATGTCTTTCAGGACTATTAGATACAAGAGCTGATGACACCATAATTTCCTGCTCTGTTTGGCTAAATACGGCCTCTGGTTCCAGCTGCTGGGGTAATTATTAGCTACCAGGGGAGCCACTACCAGCTTCTGGAGTCACAGTATCAGCTGCATGGAAGGTCCTGAGGGCACAGTTGCTACAGTAAGATCATTCGTCGCCCGGGCACCAATAACAATTTGAGGAAAAGACCTGTTGTCCCAAAGCGGGACAAGGCTAGAGATCCTATCAACACCTCAGGATTTCTAGACGGGGCCACAGAGCAGCGCGCCACACTTCAGTCAACCTGGAAGACCAACGACCCCATATGGGTGGATCAGTGGCCCCTCCCAGGCAGAAAGTTAAAGGCCCTGCAGTCCCACGTGCAGGAGCAGCTGCCTGTGGGCCACATTGTACCATCTACTAGCCCCTGCAATGTGCCTGTCATTACCATATGAAAGCCTGGCAAAGACAAGAGGTGGCTGCTGTAGGACCTCAGGAAAATCAACGAGGTCATTGAGGACATGGGTGCCCTCCAGTCCAGCCTGCCCTCAGCCTCCATGTTACCTCGAGATTGCCGATGGTGCACCATGCCGTAGTTGTGGGTAGCATCTTTTGGAGTCCTCCTATTTTTCGGATACCTTGTTTGACATTTAGGCTGTGATTGATGGAGCCTGAGCGTAGGAAGAGCATTGCTTTGAAGATTGCACGGGTTGAGATGTAAAGGAAGGCTAGTTCAGGGCGGTTTAGTCCAATTGTCATTTTATTTCACAGTTTTTGGCAGAGGGTTGTTATAGATCTTAATGACTACATTTTTGATGCCCCCATGCTTCCAAATGACATCCCCTGGTTTGCCTTGACCATCCCTGAACCACCAAACACCTTTACAGAGGTACCAGTGGACTGCATTGCCTCAAACAAAGAAGAGTAGCTCAACTATTTGGCAATGGCTTTGATCCCAAAATCTCTCGCCCAGATGGAAAAGACATCCTAATGCTATCATTTTTCATTACACGGACAATACAGTCATTTGTGCAGAGGCTCAAATCATTTTGGACGTTGCGGTACAAGATGTCATCACTGTGGTACAGCAGAAGGGTTTTGAGATTGCAGCAGATAAATTTCAAAAGACAGACCCCTGGAAGTTCCTTGGCCTAAAAAGCACAGAGAGAACCATCACACCCCAAACACTGCACATCAAGGACAACCCAAACACTCTGCAAGAACCCCAAATGCTCTGTGGAACAATCAGTTGGGTACGTTCACTCCTGGCAATCACCACAGAAGATCTCATGCCACTGTTCCTGCTCCTTAAAGGCAGAGAAGGACTTGATTCCCCTGATCACTGACACCAGAGGCAGAAGCAGCTATACAAAGGGTCTCCTGGGTGATTTAAACTAAACAGGCACACAGATACCACCCTAATTTTCCTTTCTCTAAGGCAATCCTTGGTGTATGTCCAAAATTCCATACATTATTGTTTCAGTGGGACTATACTATCTCAGGTGCCCTGATAATAATTGAATGCGTTTTCAGAGCACACCAACCTACTAAAACAATAACAACCCAACAGAAAGTTATTGCAGAACTAGTGCAGGAAACCTAGAGAGCGTCTGTGCTCCCTTGCAGGAATACACCTTGTGAATATTTACTTACTTCTCACTCAAGAGCACCTCAATTGCCTACTTCAAACATCTGAACCACTGCAATACACCTTAGATCATTTTTACACATATTAGGATCAGCCATCAATTCTACCACCAAAATATTCCTGTGCTGCTCAGGATGTTCAAAATTACCCCACACCCGGCAAGATCCATTGTAGCCACCTGCCCAAATTGTCAGGAACATGGCCTTGCTTCTGTCACAGCAGGAGTCAGTCCAAGAGGACTAGAGAGTCTCCACATCTGGCAACCAGACATCACAGACTAAGCTCCTTTGGACAGACTAAAATACATCCACGTCTCAATCGACGCCTTTACCAGTACGTTTTTTGGCTCTGTCCATGCTGCAGAAAAATCAGAAGATGCTATAAAGATTACTTTTTCGTTTGTTCCACCTTAGCAATTCCACAGGAAATTTACACTGATAATGCTCTTGCTTCTACCTTGCACTGATTCAAACAAGGGGCTTTCTGACCACTGGGGTATAAAACATGTCACAGGCATACCACACTCCACCACCGGACAGTCCATAGCTGAGAGGGCCAACTGAGCCATCAAAAGGATCTTTGATCAACTGAGAGGGGTAATCCAGATATTATCTTCCATTGAGACACTGGCCAAGGCCTTTTATGTACTCAACTTTTTGAACAACTCGTTTATGGAGACAATTCCCCCAGTCATCATGCAGTTTACTAATTCAACTGCAGCCCAATTAAAAGACCAGCCACCTGTGTCAATCAAAGAACCTGAATCTAAACAATTTATGGACACCTACCCATTAATTACTTGGGGAAGAGAAGATGCCCTTGTCTCTACAGCAACACTCCTAAGATCGATCCCAGCAAAATACATAAAAACTCTTTCTGGGAACGGTGAGGCAAACACCAGAGCCACCATCAGAAGAACAGAATGGAAGCCTAAGAGAGACAGCAGCAGCCTGGGAAAGAAGAAAAAGAAGGACAGAAGAAGATCTCCTAAGCGGCGTTGACCACACACACCAAGACCAAGATAGCTCAGACACCACTAACCAGGATATATGAATTAACATTTGTAAAAGCTATATTTTAGCATTGATATAAGATTCTTCTAATAAGCTGTTTTTACACCCTTGGCTTATGGAACAGAAAGTTTAGTGGCACCTGAACTTATGTTTCATCTTCTACTCACTTTATCTGTTTACTTTTAGCCCAAACAAGCCTCCAGATACTAAATGAGCCCAAGTCAGACGATGCTGCTGTTGGTTGCTGCTGACATAGAGAACTGGATGCTCCTCACTGAGCCGCATGCCTTCAGCTGGCTGCTTCCACAGACAAGCCACAATTTCTTGTCCACGGCCATGGCTGTCAGACACTACAAGGCATGTGTTTTTTCAACCTGCTGTCACATAGGGAGTCAGTATATCAGGGCATCCAGCTGCTAAAAATCAAGGAAAGAAGATGCAGATGGAGGGCAACTACAACTGGTTCACTGGACTTTTCAAACACTGGGGGATAAAAGGCTGACTTTCTTGTTTAGTTAAGACTGTTTTGTGGACTTTGTTTATCGTATTCATTGTGTTGGTTATTTTATCCATTATGCTAAATGCCTGCAAAACTCTATGGCTGAAGCCTTCTTTATAGACAACAAAATGGGAAGTTCTGGGGGCCGAGGGGCCGACCGTTGGAGCTGTAATACCTCAGGGCAAAGTGACCAAGGTAAAAGAGAGACATCGCTCTGAATGCAATGGTCTCGCCCATGGGCATTTGCAGGCTCATGGTGATGCAGCACGTTTTGTTGGTATCACCCAGTTAAACTGCAGTATTTTTCTTATATGTACTGACTCGAGAATGTTCTCCCCTCTCTTGTACCATTTTGGACCTGGCTTACTGCAATGCTACCCCGATTTCTCTCCGTCATTTTCCCGCTGTGTGCACAGCCCCATTTTGTCTCACTTCCTGGACCCTCTTCATTGCAATCCACTGAAGTGTTTGCAGATCCCCACAAAGATCCCTCTCTCACCTCGTTCACCAGCAGTTTAAGCAAGCATGCTCCCAGCTCTGGGAGTGCAGGTCACTCAAAGAGGCTGGCTGTGGACAGGCTGAAACACAGGAAGTGAGTGCAACAGGGAGCCTGGCCTCTAATAAAAGGCACGAAACCCACAGCACACCCAACGCAAAACCTTGCATGTCTCTTCTTTATCCTCCTTCTCTCAGTCCTCATGCCACTTTCCCCACTTTGTCTGACTGGGTACTTGGATTCTCTCTCTCCTCTCTGCAGGTTCAGCTACACGTGTGACCCTGCAGGAACAGCCTGACCCAGGGAAGTGGGAGAGCACTCTTGGTCAGGAACTGTAGTGACAGGACGCAGAGGAATGCGATCAAACTGCAAGAGGGGGAAGAGATTTGATGATGGGAAGAAGTTCTTTACTCTCAGGGGGCTTATCCCTGACACAGGGACCTGTGCAGAGAGGCTGTGGATGCCCCATCCCCAGCAACATCCAAGGCCAGGTGGGACAGGGGCCGCAGCAACCTGCTCTGCTGGGAGCTTGCTCACCTTGGAACCACATCACCTTAAGGGTCCCTTCCAAGCCAAACCATTCAAGGATTGGATCATTCTGCCATCCCCATCTCCCACTGCACAGCACCCCTGAATCTTCAGTGACATCACAGCTCCCAGAGGGTTCCAGGTGGAACGTCCAGGACCTGGAAACGAGCACAGCAGACACTGCAATGGCTGCCAAGGGTCAGTTGCTGCTCACCCTGCGCTCTGACCCTCAGCGCTGAGCTGCTGCTGCTGCCTGGGCTTTTCCTGACGCCTGCTCTGGAGCGCCAATCCCGCAGGATGTGCTCTGCTGTGCCCGTGGAGGTACAGTGCCATGCCAGGCAGGGGGCACCCGGCTTGGGCTGGCTGCAGCCATGTGGGAATGGATGGTGTGGGACAGGAAGCCCACTGGGAGATTGTGCTGCCCCTTGCAGACTGACAGAGACACTGTGGAGGCAATGGATGTGGACCAGGGGCTGGAAGAGGATGGCATGATGGAGGTGGACTCCTCCTCTACTTCCATGTCCTCCCCTGTTGAGGACATGGAAGTAGAGGAGGAGGAGACCATCGAGGAGATGGAGGTGGACATGGAGGATGACACGGAAAATATGGAAGTGGATGAGAACGATGAGGAGGAGCCCATGGTCCTTGGATGAAGATGGTGCCCCACAGGTAAGACAGGCAGATACTTCCCACGCCCTGCCCACACACACACTGGGTCCCCTGACGCCAGGCTGGGGCTGGGCTGGATGGCCCCGCTCAGGGACACGGTGCCCGCAGGGGGCCTGGATTGTGCTGCCACAAGCACCAGCCCCGGCCTGCCCTGCACTTGCCGGGGGACACGCCAGCCCTGCCAGCCCCGGCCCAGCCCCTGGGGCCCAGCTGCCAGCCCTGCTGGGACCAGTGCTGCTAGCTGAGTCCAGCTCTGCTGCTTCCTTTCTTACAGGACTCATGCACGTGATGGCACCGATCAGATGAATTTGTAAATATGCTTGAAAGTTTAGAAGTTTCCTGTAAATATGTTTTCTACTTTAGAAGTTCTCTGTAAATACGTTTTGAAGATTGTTACCCCATCGGATCCCATATAAATATCTTCTGTACGTTGTTGTTGTTGTTGTTATAACGATTGTTATAATGGCACATGTTCTGAAAATCCTAGATTTGCCAATTTTGGCAAATAAATACAGTTTCTTTTTAAAACCTGACTCCTCTTGGCCATTCCTTTGGGCACAGGCAGCCTTTGCACATTTGTGGGTTCCACTTTTTCCTCGTTCCCGGGGCTGGAGGTCCCTGGCACGGCCACCCCTGGGCCGGGGGTGCCTGTGCACAGGGGCTCCCACTGACACCACTCCTGGCCCTGGGCACTGCTGCTCTTCCTGGCCTGGGGCACAGAGCTGTCCCCAAGAGCTCAGCTCTCACCAGCTCTCACACAGGGGGCTCTCACAGCACTGGCCCCTGCAGCCATGCCACCAAAGCAGCCAGCAAACCTTCAGCCACCCTTCCTGCTGCAGACACAGGCACTCCTGGGCCCAGAGCTGCCAGCAGGCCACAGCCCTGCAAAATCCACCTGCACACTCTCAAGGCCACCAGAGCTTTGGCAACTGGGCCAGCTACATCTGGGCTGCTGCAGGGGCTGATCTTTAAGCCTTGGTGCCTCCAAAGGCCCTGGGCTCTGCTTTCCAGCCTGCTCTGCACAGCCCTGAGCCCGTATTGTTCCAGAGACAAAAGCCAAGCCAGGGCATCCTCACCCTGCCCGCATTCCTGCTGCTGCCAGCGGCCACCGGGCCCTGGGCCCGACTCGGGTGACAGCTGCAGGGACAGGGCAGCCTGTGCTGGGCAGGGGGCACGGGGCTGTGGGCCCTGGGGCTGCTGCTGGGGACCATGGTCCCAGAGGGCCCCGAGCTCAGCCCCTGCCCGGCCAGCTGCCCCCATGGCCCCACACTCCCTGAGCATCCCCCTCACACCTGCCAGGGGGAAATCCCACGGGCTTCAGGAAAGAAATTCCCCATAGTGACTAAACCAAGGGGTCCAAGGGGAAAGTCAGCACCAGCTGATGTTTACAGCACCTTGACACAGGTGGCTGCAGGGCAGGTGAGATCTCCAGGGCCTCTGGCAGTGCCTGCTCTGCACGTGAGCCTGTGCGGCTGCTCCCAGTGGGACACAGCTCAGGCCAGCCCTCAGCCCCTCACACTTGATACCAAGGAGCAGGCTCAGAAAGCAGTTTCAGATCACTTCCTGTAGATATTTCAAAGGTCTAAATGTCATTCAAAAACCCAAACTCTAGATTTATTTTTGGTGTTGTGGCATGAGAAGCCATGAAGGTGCCTCTGAATGTGCACTCAGGGCACTTCCACTGCCATCCCAAAGGGAACACAAAGGACAGGCCTCTGCTTTCAGCACTGCTGAGCTCCTCAATGAAGTCATAAATGAAGTCTCAGGAAGTAGTAGTTTTTTGGGGTTCCAGGGGCCTACCATTGCAACTCCAACACCTCATTAGTGCTATGACGAACTAAAGTAAGTTGCGGCATCCCTCTAAAGCAATGATCTTGCCCATTGGCTTTTGTGGGGTCATGGGGATTCAGGTAATTTTCATGATATCATGAAGTTTTTTCTTTCCTTATATGTACTCCCCTAGGTGTTCTCCCCTTTCTTATCCTCTATTGGTCCTAAGTTACTGCATACAAGGTCCTTTTTTCCCACATATAACACCTTGTGTGCCCAGCCTCATTTTGCCTCCCTCCCTGGACCCTCTCCAGCACAAACCACACTGTTTGGAGTTCCACACAAACGCTCCTCTCTTGCCTCATCCATCATCCATTCAAGCAAGCCTGCTCCCAGCTCTGGGAGTGCACGTCTCTCACACAGGCTGGCTGTGGACATGCCACAACAAGGGGTGCCCAAACAGGGACCTTCTTTGAGAATTCCTGAGAGCGATTCCAGTGACGATTCCACTGTTCCACCGTCACGGGACAGAAGACGCCTTGGGTCAGCCTCCGCCCTGGAGTGAGACCTGAGTTTTATCAGGGCTTGCTGAAGGCAGCGTTGGCACCCTCCTCCAGCAGCAAGAGGGCCGACTCGATGGACAAAGCCCATGGGATATTTTGAAACACCTGCATCCAGAGCCACCAGAGCAGTGAGCTGGGGGACAGCCACCAGCAGTGCAGGATCTTTGGGTCATATTTTAGTCCTGGGGATGGGCAGCCCTTTACATCAGGGGCAGCTCTAGGTAACAAATTATCCAAAGATGAGAGGGACGTATATGTTCCAGTTAGGGACGTTCTCCTTTCAGAATGGAAGACTTTTACTAAGGGAAGTTTGAAGTCGTTTGTTCATTGGCTGTTTACGGAGTTCCCAGACATTTCTGTTGATTCAGTTCGTCATGTATCATTTTGGGACTCAGTTAGGGAAAGACTCTATTTTTGCAAACTCAGGGAGTGATAAGAGTCGCAACATTTTCCACAATTTTTCACATGTTTTATGGAGTTTTCTCAAGGGTTCAAAGTTCTAATATTCAACCCAGACTTTCTGTTCTGCCCCCTGCATTCCTGAACCCACTGACACCATTAGGATGAGAGACAGAAACTGCTGTAAAGCACAGACAAGCCACCTGCTGTCTGCCATCTCCCCTCCTTCTCTACCCCCTGCCCTGGTCTCTACGGATCACACAGGCCTGGATTCTAGCCTAACCCCTTCTCCAGTACCTCTCCTCCCTGGATCCCCATCAGGTAGCTCACAAAATGGAGTTCCTCCTCTGGAGGGGGTTGTCAATGTCAAACTCCCTCCCACCTCCAGCTCTCTCATCAAATCCTCCCCCTGTGTTGGATCCCAGCTCTGCGTCAGGTACCACCCCTGCATTGGGATCCAGCGCTTCCTTGCCTACTCCCGCTGCCCTAACCCCTCCAACTCAGCCCCGTTGCGGATCCCACACTGTCAGGGCCGGAAGTGTGAGGGGCGGTACCCGGAAGGCCGCCATCTTGGCTACCAGAGGCCCACACCACCGGGCCTGGCCAGTCACCCCAAGGCCCCGCTCCTCTGCCAGAGACCAAGTTCCCTCTTCTGGAGAGGAGAGGGAAGGGTCATCCCACCTTCAGCATGAGCCTGAGGATTCTTGGACAAGGATGTGGAAGCTGGCGACAGAAGAGGGGAACTGGGAATTGGTAGCTAAAATACAAGAAGCACCGGTGCAGAAGCAGAGGGGGACTAAGCCCCAATTGGAAGTTCTCATACATGGGAGATGAAAGACCTTTATAAAGCAGCGAAAGACCATGGGAGGGGCTTGCCCTATATTAATCATTTGTTAAATACCATCTATACAATACATGTGTTGGTGCCCCACAATTTGTGCCACTTTATGCGCATCCTACTTTCTCCCACTGAAATTATTCTGTGGGAAGGAATGGGGAAAAAACTACTACAACAACTATTAAAAGACTATGCTAGAGAAGAGAGGCGGGCACACCTAACACTAGACCATCTAGCCAGGGAGGAAGATTTCACTAAACCTCATTCAATAGACCTTCCTTGAGCTCTGTTAGAAGAGACCTGCAGGGACCTGGGAAATCCCTTCTAAAATTTATTGATCACCTTACACAAGCAATAGAGAAGAAAGTTGAACATCCAAAAGCCAGGAAGGTACTGCTTACTAAACTTGCTGAAACAAATGCTAAAAACACCTTTAAAGACATTTTACCTTCTCTACCCCTCAACAGAAAGCCTACCATTGCACAAATGGTCGTGGCATGCACCATTAGGCCATCCTTATACTGTAATGCTACCCGAGATAATGCTTCCTGTCACGGTGTAGTAGAGGTGCTAGTAGCCTCCCTGGTTATTCCCTGACATACACATGAAAAAGGACCTGGTTTTAAGTGTAGGGAGATGGGGCATTTTCAACAGAATTATAAAAATACAGGCTATTACCAGGCACCTTCTAGGTGTCACAGCCACTGTCCTCACGGCCCCCCTCGTCCACATGCTTTCCAACACCAGCAAAACCGGTGGCCTGCGGGAAACCACACACAGACACAGAAAGGCCCCAGGCAAAGACACCAAATGCGAGGCTGTTCTGCCCTTCTCTCCCCAACATCGTGGAGAACCAGCACAGCGACCTTCTCAGATCCAGCGGGACAGCTCGATCGCTGCAGAAAACTCGACAGAAGACAGCTGTGCCCTGGAACCTAAAGACAGCTGGTAAGCGCCTTTTCAATTCCAATCCACGCTATTTATGTTCACCATATTCCCACAGGCAAATACAGGCCTGAAGGACGGCCCAAAGACATTTTGATTTAAACCATAACCGGGAAAGGGATGCAGACACTCACTGTACTACCTGAGGTACTCGCCTTGACCTCTTTGGAGGAGATAACTGTCCAGGCTCTATGCTTAGTCCCTTTTCATTGCAAAAGGAACAGTTATAGCCAGAGCCTACCTCCTACTTGACACGATCAGCACACCAGCTGATCCCATGTTGATGTGGGCACAGACAACAGGCAGAAATAGACCCATTCCAAAGTGTGCTTTGTCATGTAAAGGGAGAAAGAGATGTCTTTCAGGACTATTAGATACAAGAGCTGATGACACCATAATTTCCTGCTCTGTTTGGCTAAAAAACGGCCCCTGGTTCCAGCTGCTGGGGTAATTATTAGCTACCAGGGGAGCCACTACCAGCTTCTGGAGTCACAGTATCAGCTGCATGGAAGGTCCTGAGGGCACAGTTGCTACAGTAAGATCATTCGTCGCCCGAGCACCAATAAGAATTTGAGGAAAAGACCTGTTGTCGCAAAGCGGGACAAGGCTAGAGATCCTATCAACACCTCAGGATTTCTAGACGGGGCCACAGAGCAGCACGCCACACTTCAGTCAACCTGGAAGACCAACGACCCCATATGGGTGGATCAGTGGCCCCTCCCAGGCAGAAAGTTAAAGGCCCTGCAGTCCCACATGCAGGAGCAGCTGCCTGTGGGCCACATTGTACCATCTACTAGCCCCTGCAATGTGCCTGTCATTATCATATGAAAGCCTGGCAAAGACAAGAGGTGGCTGCTGCAGGACCTCAGGAAAATCAACGAGGTCACTGAGGACATGGGTGCCCTCCAGTCCAGCCTGCCCTCAGCCTCCATGTTACCTCGAGATTGCCGATGGTGCACCATGCCGTAGTTGTGGGTAGCATCTTTTGGAGTCCTCCTATTTTTCGGATACCTTGTTCGACATTTAGGCTGTGATTGGTGGAGCCTGAGCATAGGAAGAGCATTGCTTTGAAGATTGCACGGGTTGAGATGTAAAGGAAGGCTAGTTCAGGGCGGTTTAGTCCAATTGTAATTTTATTTCACAGTTATTGGCAGAGGGTTGTTATAGATCTTAATGACTATTTATTTGATGCCCCCACCATTCCAAATGACATCCCCTGGTTTGCCTTGTCCGCCCCTAAACCACCAAACACCTTTACAGAGGTACCAGTGGACTGCTTGCCTCAAACAAAGAAGAGTAGCTCAACTATTTGGCAATGGCTTTGATCCCAAAATCTCTCGCCCAGATGGAAAAGACATCCTAATGCTATCGTTTTTCATTACATGGACGATACAGTCATTTGTGCAGAAGCTCAAATCATTTTGGACGTTGCAGTACAAGATGTCATCACTGTGGTACAGCAGAAGGGTTTTGAGATTGCAGCGAGAACCATCACACCCCAAACACTGTACATCAAGGACAACCCTAAAACTCTGCAAGAACTCCAAATACTCTGTGGAACAATCAGTTGGGTACGTTCACTCCTGGCAATCACCACAGAAGATCTCATGCCACTGTTCCTGCTCCGTAAAGGCAGAGAAGGACTCGATTCCCCTGATCACTGACACCAGAGGCAGAAGCAGCTGTTCAAAAGGTCTTCTGGGTGATTCAAACTAAACAGGCGCACAGATACCACCCTAATTTTCCTTTCTCCCTGGCAAACCTTGGTGTAAGTCCAAAATTCCATACATTACTGTTTCAGTGGGTCTATAGTATCTCAGATCCTGATAATAATTGAATGCGTTTTCAGAGCACACCAACCTACTAAAACAATAACAACCCAACAGAGAGTTATTGCAGAACTAGTGCAGGAAACCTAGAGAGCATCTGTGCTCCCTTGCAGGAATACACCTTGTGAATATTTACTTACTTCGCACTCAAGAGCACCTCAATTGCCTACTTCAAACATCTGAACCACTGCAATACACCTTAGATCATTTTTACACATATTAGGATCAGCCATCAATTCTACCACCAAAATATTCCTGTGCTGCTCAGGATGTTCAAAATTACCCCACACCCGGCAAGATCCATTGTAGCCACCTGCCCAAATTGTCAGGAACATGGCCTTGCTTCTGTCACAGCAGGAGTCAGTCCAAGAGGACTAGAGAGTCTCCACATCTGGCAACCAGACATCACAGACTAAGCTCCTTTGGACAGACTAAAATACATCCACGTCTCAATCGACGCCTTTACCAGTACGTTTTTTGGCTCTGTCCATGCTGCAGAAAAATCAGAAGATGCTATAAAACATTACTTTTTCATTTGTTCCACCTTAGCACTTCCACAGGAAATTTACACTGATAATGCATTTGCTTATACCTTGCACTGATTCAAACAAGGGGCTTTCTGACCACTGGGGTATAAAACATGTCACAGGCATACCACACTCCGCCACAGGACAGTCCATAGCTGAGAGGGCCAACTGAGCCATCAGAAGGATCCTTGATCAACTGAGAGGGGTAGTCCAGATATTATCTTCCATTGAGACACTGGCCAAGGCCTTTTATGTACTCAACTTTTTGAACAACTCATTTAGGGAGACAACTCCCCCAGTCATCAGGCATTTTACTAATTCAGCTGCAGCCCAATTAAAAAAACAGCCACCTGTGTTGACCAAAGACCCTGAATCTAAACAAATTATCGGCACCTTCCCATTGATTACTTGGGGAAGAGAAGATGCCCTTGTCTCTACAGCAACACTCCTAAGATGAATCCCAGCAAAATACATAAAAACTCTTTCTGGAAATGGTGAGGCAAACACCAGAGCCACCATCAGAAGAACAGAATCAAAGACTAAGAGAGACAGTAGCAGCATAGAAAAAGAAGAAGGGGAAGGACAGAAGAAGATCTCCTAAGCAGCATTGACCACACACACCAAGACCAAGATGGCTCAGACACCACTAAGCAGGATATATGAATTTACACTTGTAAAAATTATATTTTAGCATTGATACATGATTCTTCTAATAAGCTGTGTTCACACCCTTGGCTTACAGAAGAGAAAGTTTAGTGGGAACAAAACTTAACTTTCATCTTCTAATCTCTTTATCTGTTTACTTTTAGGACACCCAAGCCTCCAGATAATAAATCAGACTAAGTCCGAGGGTGCTGCCGTTTGTAGCCGCTGCAGCAGGAATCTGGATGCTCCTCACTGAGCCGCATGCCTTCAGCTGGGCACTTCCACAGACAAGCCACAATGTCTTGTCCATGGCCATGCCTATCAGACATTTGAAGGCATGTGTTTTTTCTACCCGTTGTCACATAGGGAGTCAGTATATCAGGGCATCCAGCTGCTAAAAGATCAAGGAAACAAGATCCAGATGGAAGGCAACTACGACTGGTTCACTAGACTTTGCAAACACAGGGCTTTGCGAGGCTGGCTTTCATCTTTAGTTAAGACTGTTGTGTGGGCTTTGTTTTTTGTATTCATTGTGTTTTTTATTTTATCCTTTTTTGCTAAATACCTCCAAAAGTCTATGGCAGAAGCTTTCTTTCTAGATAACAAAAAGGGGGAGATGTGAGGGCCTAGGGGCCTACCACTGGAACTGTAATACCTCAGGGCAAAGTGACCAAGGTAAAAAAAAGTCACCGCTCTGAATGCAATGATGTTGCCCATGCGCATTTGCAGGCTCATGGTGATGCAGCACGTTTTTCTGGCCTCAGCCAGTTCAGCGGCTGCATTTTCCCTTCATGTACTCCCTCAGAATGTTCCAAATCTCTTGTATCAATTTGGTCCTGGCTTACTGTAATGATCCTGCGCTGTTCACCCCCATATTGTGTGCCCAGCCCCATTTTGTCTCCATTCCTGGACCCTCTTCACGCAATCCACACTACTTGGATTTCCACACAACGATCCCTCTCTTGCCTCATACATCAGCCATCCAAGCAAGCCAGCTCCCAGCTCTGGGAATGCAGGTCCCTCACAGAGGTTGCTGTGGGCAGGCTGCAACACAGGAACTCAGTGCACCAGGGACTGGGCCTCTAATAAAAGGCATGAATCCCACAGCCCACGCAACCCAAAGACTTCCATGTTTTTTCTTTTTTCCTTATTCTCTCAGTTCTCAAGCCATATTCCGCATTTTTTCTGACTGGGAACTTGGCTTGTCTCTCTCCTGTCTGCAGGTTTAGTCACACATGTTACCCTGCAGGAACAGCCTGAAACACAGGGAAGTGGGAGAGCACACTTTCTCAGGAACTGTAGTGACAGGACACGGAGGAATGGGATCAAACTGCAAGAGGGGGAAGAGATTTGAGGATGGGAAGAAGTTCTTTACTCTCAGGGTGCTTGTCCCTGACACAGAGACCAGTGCAGAGGGGATGTGGATGCCCCATCCCCAGCAACATCCAAGGACAGGTGGGACACGGGCCAAATTCCACTTGGTGTGTTGGGAGCTTGCTTAGCTTGGAACCAGATCATCTTGAGGGTCCCTTCCAAGCCAAACAATTCAAGGATTGGATCATTTCGCCATCCCCATCTCCCACTGCACAGAACCCCTGAATCTTCAGTGACATCACAGCTCCCAGAGGGTTCCAGGTGGAACGTCCAGGACCTGGAAACGAGCACAGCAGACACTGCAACGGCTGCCAAGGGTCAGTTGCTGCTCACCCTGCGCTCTGACCCTCAGCGCTGAGCTGCTGCTGCTGCCTGGGCTTTTCCCGCTGCCGGCTCTGGAGCGCCAATCCCAGCAGGATGTGCTCTGCTGTGCCAATGGAGGTACAGTGCCATGCCAGGCAGGGGGCACCCAGCTTGGACAGGCTGCAGCCATGTGGGAATGGATGGTGTGGGACAGGAAGCCCACTGGGAGATTTTGCTGCCCCTAGCAGACTGAGAGAGGCACTGTGGAGGCAATGGATGTGGACCAGGGGCTGGAAGAGGATGACATGATGGAGGTGGACTCCTCCTCTACTTCCATGTCCTCCCCTGCTGAGGACATGGAAGTAGACGAGGAGGAGACCATCGAGGAGATGGAGGTGAACATGGAGGATGACACGGAAGATATGGAAGTGGATGAGAACGAGGAGGAGGAGCCCATGGTCCTTGGATGAAGATGGTGCCCCACAGGTAAGACAGGCAGATGCTTCCCACTCCCTGCCCACGCACACACTGGGTCCCCTGACGCCAGGCTGGGGCTGGGCTGGATGGCCCCGCTCAGGGACACGGTGCCCGCAGGGGGCCTGGATTGTGCTGCCACAAGCACCTGCCCCGGCCTGCCCTGCGCTTGCCTGGGGCCACGCCAGCCCTGCCAGCCCCGGCCCAGCCCCTGGGGCCCAGCTGCCAGCCCTGCTGGGCCCAGTGCTGCCAGCTGAGTCCGGCTCTGCTGCTTCCTTTCTTCCAGGACTCATGCACATGATGGCACCGATCAGATGCATTTGTAAATATATTGAAAGTTTAGAAGTTTCCTGTAAATATGTTTTCTACGTTAGAAGTTCTCTGTAAATACGTTTTGAAGATTTTTACCCCATCGGATCCCATGTAAATATCTTCTGTACGTTGTTGTTGTTGTTGTTATAAAAATTGTCATAATGACACATGTTCTGAAAATTCTACATTTGCCAATTTTGGCAAATAAATACTGTTTCTTTTTAAAACCTGACTCCTCTTGGCCATTCCTTTGGGCACAGGCAGCCTTTGCACATTTGTGGGTTCCACTTGTTCCACGTTCCCACTGCTGGATGTCCCTGGGGGTGCTGTCACGGCCACCCCTGGGCCGGGGGTGCCTGTGCACAGGGGCTCCCACTGACACCACTCCTGGCACTGGGCACTGCTGCTCTTCCTGGCCTGGGGCACAGCGCTGTCCCCAAGAGCTCAGCTCTCACCAGCTCTCACACAGGGGGCTCTCACAACACTGGCCCCTGCAGCCATGCCACCAAAGCAGCCAGCAAACCTTCAGCCACCCTTCCTGCTGCAGACACAGGCACTCCTGGGCCCAGAGCAGCCAGCAGGCCACAGCCCTGCAAAATCCACCTGCACGCTCTCAAGGCCACCACAGCCTTGGTAACTGGGCCAGCTGCATCTGGGCTACTGCAAGGACAGATCTTGCAGCCTTGCAGCCTCCAAAGGCCCTGGGCTCTGCTTCCCAGCCTGCTCTGCACTGCCCTGAGCCTGCATTTTTCCAGAGACAAGAGCCAAGCCAGGGCATCCTCACCCTGCCCGCATTCCTGCTGCTGCCAGCGGCCACCGGGCCCTGGGTCCGACTCGGGTGACAGCTGCAGGGACAGGGCATCCTGTGCTGGGCAGGGGGCACGGGGCTTTGGGCCCTGAGACTGCTGCTGGGGACCATGGTCCCAGAGGGCCCCGAGCTCAGCCCCTGCCCGGCCAGCTGCCCCCAAAGCCCCACACTCCCTGAGCATCCCCATCACACCTGCCAGGGGAAATACCACGGGCTTCCGGAAAGAAATTCCCCATAGTGACTAAACCAAGGGGTCCAAGGGGAAAGTACACACCAGCTGATATTTACCCACCCTTACAATGGTGGCTGCAGGGCAGGTGAGATCTCCAGGGCCTCTGGCAGTGCCTGCTCTGCACGTGAGCCTGTGCGGCTGCTCCCAGTGGGACACAGCACCAGGCTCAGGCCAGCCCTCAGCCCCTCACAGCTGATCCCAAGGAGCAGGCTCAGAAAGCAGTTTCAGACCACTTCCTCTAGATATTTCAAAGGACTAAATGTCATTCAAGGAAGCCACCTTGCACATTCAGTTTTGGTGTCGTGGCATGAGAAGCCATGAAGGTGCCTCTGAATGTGCACTCAGGGCACTTCCACTGCCATCCCAAAGGTAACACAAAGGACAGGCCTCAGCTTTCATCACTGCTGAGCTCCTCAGCCTGCAATGAATTCTGAGGCAGAGGCAATGTTTTGCAGGCCGGGGAGCCTATCACTGGAATAGTAATACCTCATGACAATCATATAGATTTAAAGTAAGGTGAATAACCCCTCTGAATACAATGATCTTGCTCAATGTCTTTTGCGGGATCGTGCAGATTCAGCACATTTCTTGGTATCATGAACTTCCTTCTTTCCTTATATATACTCCCCTAGGATGTTCTCCCCTCCCTTAACCTCTATTAGTCTTTAATTACTGCATACAAGGTCCTTTTCCCCACCCTGAAAATACTTGTGTGCCCACCCCCACTTTGTCTCCCTCCCTGGACCCGCTCCAGAGCATTCCACAGTATTTGCTGTTCCACACATAGATCCCTCTCTTGCCTCATCCATCCTGCATTCCAGCAAGCCTACTCCTAGCTCTGGGAGTGCACATCTCTCACAGTGTCTGGCTGTGGACATGCCACAAGGGGTGCCGAAACAGGGACCTTCTTTGAGAATTCCTGAGAGCCACTCCAGTGAGGATTCGGCTCTTCCACCGTCACGGGCCAGAAGACGCCTCGGGTCAGCCACCGCCCTGGAGTGGGACCTGAGTTTTATCAGGGTTTGCTGAAGGCAGCATCAGCACCCTCCAGCAGCAACAGGGCTAGCTCAGCTGCTGAAGCCCAGGGGACATTTTGAACCCTCTGCATCCAGAGCCACCAGAGCAGTGAGTTGGAGGACAGCCGCCTGCAGTGCAGGATCCTTGGGAGATATTTCAGTCCTGTGGGTGGGCCACCCTTTACATCAGGGGCAGCTCTGGGTAACAAATTATCCAATCCTTAGAGGGATACATATCTTCCAGTTAGGGAGGCTCTCCTTTCAGAGTGGAAGACTTTTACTAAAGGAAGTTGGAAGCCTATTGTTCATTGGCTTTTTAATGAGTTCACAGACATGTCTGTTGATTCAGTTGGTCATGTAGCATTTTGGGACTCAGGGAAAGACTCTACCTTTTGTAAACTCAGGGAGTGATAAGAGTCGCAACATTTTACCCAAATTTTCATATGATTTATAGAGTTTTCTCAAGGGTTCAAAGTTCTAATATTCAACCCAGACTTTCTGTTCTGCCCCCCACAATCCTGACCCTACTGATACCATTAGGATGAGAGACAGAAACTGCTGTAAAGCACAGACAAGCCACCTGCTGTCTGCCATCTCCCCTCCTTCTCTACCCCCTGCCCACGTCTGTACTGATCACACTGGCCTGGATTCTAGCCTAACCCCTTCTCCAGTACCTCTCCTCCCTGGATCACCCTCAGGTAGCTCACAAAATGTAGTCCCTCCTATGGAGGGGGTGTTCAATGTCAAACACCCTCCCACCCCCGGCTGTTTTATCGTGTCCTGCCCCTATGTTGGGTCCTACCCCTGCGTCAGGTACCACCCCTGCATTGGGATCCAGCGCTTCCTTGCCTACTCCCGCTGCCCTACCTCCTCCAACTCAGCCCCTTGCGGATCCCACACTTTTGGAGCCGGAAGTGTGAGGGGCGGTACCCGGAAGGCCGCCATCTTGGCTACCAGAGGCCCACACCACCGGGCCTGGCCAGTCACCCCAAGGCCCCGCTCCTCTGCCAGAGACCAAGTTCCCTCTTCTGGAGAGGAGAGGGAAGGTTCATCGCACCTGGAGGATGAGCCTGAGGATTCTTGGCAGAGGATGGAGAAGCTCGCGGCTAAAGAGAGGGACTGGGAATTGGTAGCTAAAATACAAGCAGCACCGGTGCAGTACCAGAGGGGGGCTAACCCCTGATGGGAAGCTGTCACACAAGGGAGATGAAAGACCTTTATAAAGCTGCGAAACACCATGGGAGGGGCTTGCCCTATATTAATCATTTGTTAAATGCCAACTTTATGCACATGTTATGGTACCTCACAATCTGCACCATTTTATGCGCATCCTACTTTCTCCCACTGAAATTATTCTGTGGGAAGGAATGGGGAAAAAACTGATACAACAGCTATTAAAAGACTATGCTAGAGAAGACAGGCAGGCACGCCTAACACTAGACCATCTAGGGAGGAAGATTTCACTAAGTCTCATTCAATTGACCTTCCCTGAGCTCTGATGAAGAGAATAAAGTGTGGAAAAGACAGTTCTCATGCAGACACCCAATGGAGAATCACCTACTCTAGATTTCACAGACATTCTCCAGGGACCTGGGCAATCCTTTCAATAATTTATTGACCACCTTCCACAAGCAATAGAGAAACAAATTGAACATCCAAAAGCCAGGAAGGTACTGCCTCCTAAACTTGCAGAAACAAATGCTAACAACACCTGTAAAGACATTTTACCTTCTCTACCCCTTAGCCCAAAGCCTACCATTGCACAAATGGTCAAGGTATGCACACTTACAGCATCCTTACACCGTGATGCCACCTAGCTATGGCGACCAATCAGGGTGTGGTAGAGGTGCTAGTAGCCTCCCTGGTTATTCCCTGACATACACATGAAAAAGGACCTGGCTTTAAGTGTAGGGAGATGGGACATTTTCAACAGAATTTGAAAAATGCAGACAATCACCGGGCACCTTCTATGTGTCACAGCCACTGCCCTCACTGCCCCCCTCATCCACATGCTTTCCAACACCAGCAAAACCGGTGGCCTGCGGGAAACCCCACACAGACACAGAAAGGCCCCAGGCAAAGACACCAAATGGGAGGCCATTGCGCCCCACGCTACCAAACATCGTGGAGAACCAGCACAGCGACCTTCTCAGATCCAGCGGGACAGCTTGATCGCTGCAGAAAACTCGACAGAAGACAGCTCTGCCCTGGAACCTAAAGGCAGCTGGTAAGCGCCTTTTCAATTCCAATCCACACTATTTATGTTCACCATATTCCCACAGGCAAATACAGGCCTGAAGGACGGCCCAAAGACATTTTGATTTAAACCATAACCGGGAAAGGGATGCAGACACTCGCTCTACTACCTGAGGTACTCACCTTGACCTCTTTGGAGGAGATAACTGTCCAGGCTCTATGCTTAGTCCCTTTTCATTGCAAAAGGAACAGTTATAGCCAGAGTTTTCCTCCTACTTGACATGATCACCACACCAGCTGATCCCATGTTGATGTGGGTACAGACAACAGGCAGAAATAGACCCATTCCAAAGTGTGCTTTGTCATGTAAAGGGAGAAAGAGATGTCTTTCAGGACTATTAGATACAAGAGCTGATGACACCATAATTTCCTGCTCTGTTTGGCTAAAAAACGGCCCCTGGTTCCAGCTGCTGGGGTAATTATTAGCTACCAGGGGAGCCACTACCAGCTTCTGGAGTCACAGTATCAGCTGCATGGAAGGTCCTGAGGGCACAGTTGCTACAGTAAGATCATTCGTCGCCCGGGCACC